>NC_037297.2:14290726-15555726 GCF_000002775.5 Populus trichocarpa | reverse complement strand
GAAACCCCAAACCCCAAATCCAAAAACCTGAAACTCAAAACCCCAAACCCGAACCCGAAACCCGAACTTCGAAACCGAACCCCGAACCTTAAACCCTAAACCTGAACCCGAACCCCAAACCCAAAACCCTGAAACTCAAAACCCTAAAACCCAAACCCGGAACCCTGAAACCCGAAACCCTAAAACCAAAAAACCTAAAACCCGAAACCCCAAACCCTAAACCCCCAAACCCCATACCCGAAACCCCAAACCCCAAATCCAAAAACCTGAAACCCCATACCCGAACCCCAAACCTGAAACCCAAAACCTGAACCCCGAACCCGAACCTGAAACCCCGAACCCTAAACCCGAACCCGAACCCGAACCCCGAATCCCGAACCCGAAACCCTAAAAACCAAAACTCTAAACCCGAAACCCGAAACCCTAAAACCCTAAACCCGAAACCCGAAACTCTAAAACCCAAAAACCTAAAACCCGAAGCCCCAAACCCTAAACCCCCAAACCCCATCCCCGAAACCACAAACCCCAAATTCAAAAACCTGAAACTCCAAACCCCAAACCCCAAACTCGAATCCAAAACCCAAATCCCAAAACCCGAACCCCAAACCCGAACCCTGAACCCCGAACCTTAAACCTGAAACCCTAAACCTCAAACCCGAACCCGAAACTCGAAAACCCTAAACGCAAAACCTTAAAACCCTAAAACCCTAAACTGGAAACCCTATACCCGAAACCCTAAAACCCAAAAACCGAAAACCCGAAACCGCAAACCCGAAACCCCCAAACCCCATACCCGAAACCCCAAGCCCTGAATTCGAAAACCCGATACCCCAAACCCCAAACCCGAAACCGGAACTGAACCCAAAACCCTAAACCCCAAAACCCTAAACCCTTAACCCTAAACCCTAAAACCCGAATCCTAAACCCTCAACTCTGAACCATGAACCTGAACCCCGATCCCCGAACGCGAAACCCCAAACCCTGAACCCTAAACTCCAAACTCTTAACGTCGAACCCCAAATTGAAACCCAAACCCAAAACTCAAAACCCTAAACCCGAAACGCGAAACCCTGAACCCTGAACCCGAAACCTCTGAACCTGAAACCCGAAACCCTGAACCCCAAACTCGAAACCCCAAACCCCGAACCCAGAACCCCAAAGCCCCCAAACCCCAAAACCCCTCAACCCCAAACCCCTAAATTCCAAACCCCTAAACCCTAAACCCGAAACCCCTAACCCGAAACCCCAAACCCTAAACCCCAAACTCCAAACCCTAAAACCCTAACCTGAAACCCTCAAACCCTAAATCCTAAACCCCTAAACCCCGAAACCCTAAACCTCAAACCCTCACCCCAAATCCCTAACTCTAAAACCCTAAACCCTAAATCCTAAAACCCTAAACACCAAAACCCAAAGTCTTGAACCTTGAATCCTCAACCCTAAACCCTAAAATCTTAACCCCAAAACCTAAAACCCTGAAATCCTTAAACCCTAAACTATATACCCTATACCCTGAACTCATTACCCTAAACTCTAAAACCTAAAACTCTAAACCCAAAACTCAAAACCCCAAACCATAAACCCCAAACTCAAACTCTAAACACAAAACCCTAAAACTCTTAACTTCTAAACCATAAACCCTACTAGAATTTTAGTTATGAAATAGATAAATTTGACAAACACACAAAGTGTTTTCATGTATCACCATATCTATTATCTTTACACCATGTTCATCCTTCCATTTGTTTAAGAACATATATTTATATTGGTTTTTTCTAGGTCAATTACTATTATACTCCTACTTAACCCTCAATTCTGGTTTATTGTACTAACCCATCACTGTGTCTTTATTTTGAGGACCTTTCTGAATTCCAATGGATGTCTTAAGACCCCACATAAAATGTTAGCTGAATCCAATGGTCAGATTAGAAGATACGTTCAATATTGTAAAATTGGATAGTCAGAAATTTCACGCCAAAATTTGAATTTCGCATACCATATAATTTACTTAAATCATCTTGGATCTTAGACTAATTCTTTGGAGATTTTTATTCATAATTATCTTAAACTTTTCCTCAAAGTTTATTACCATTTTCAATCCCAATAGCATGATTGTGCGCGGTAATTATACTGAAATTCAATGTTTCTCATGCGAAAGGTCATGCATTGATTTATTTGACGTTTCCTTCTATTTTACACATAATAACACCCAATTTACAAAATTTCCTCCTTCAAATTATTATTTTTACCTAGCCAGGGAGTTTTCGCGATTTATCATTAGTTAATATTTCGCATACTATTTTATTATTTTATATTCTATGAATTTTAAATTAATCTCCCGAAAATATTCATCTCGATTTATAAAATTTTATCTCTATTTATTATTTTTCAAGTAATAGTTACCCTATTTAACCTAAATTTATCTATTTTTTATTAGGGGGTTACATCCTCCCTCATTTGTTTTTTTATACATATTAGTCGCAATAGATTATGTTTTCAAATGGATAGAGACAATTTCAAGTTAAAATAATGTCATACAACTACTATAAACATTGGTCAATCCTAAATACATAATTTATTCAATTCAATTTCTTTCGTTTATTAACTTGTTTTTTTTACAAACTTTCTTTAATTTTCTTTATATTTTAATTCTCTACATTTTTTCTTTCTTCTTAACACCTATCTTCTTACATGCGTGTGATAAATAAAATAGATAACCTTTGCACTTCACTTGGTTTGCAAGGCAACTACATGTCTTCATTTATGATTAAATACCTAGTTTTAGTTTATCTTTGTTGGAAGGAAGAAAAAAATCATGTAGCTCAATTGATCCAGAATTATCTTAATTGATCAAACAAAATTGTATAGTGCCATATGAAAAGAAGATGATAGAACAAAGACAATGTGTAAATGGGCAATCTTATAAAAGGAGGAGCACCGGTTTATCTTGTCTGCTATGGTTTATTTTTTCTGCTCTTACTAATGTGTACATGGGTCATCTAATGAACCAAAATCCTAAAAGTTTATTATTTTCTTTAAGCATAAAAAAATGCCCTTTCTTTTTCTTCTCACACAGATTCGGATGAAACTTTCTTGATTCTTGCCAGGCAATTATCTATTGGTCTTGTATGGGGTAGGAATCTCCAAGAACATTCTGGATTCTGACGTTCAAGCCTGTAACCACAAAACAAATACAGTATTGTATAATAACATATCTTGGAAAAAATAATGCAAAATACAAGTAGGTAAAACGAGTATAATATGAGCTTCAAGCAATATACAATAGAGAGAGACTTGCCTATAATCTAGGAGAAAATAATGTAGAAAAATAGATATTTCAAGCTTGGCAAGATTATTTCCAGGGCACAGCCTGCTTCCAGCTCCAAAAGGGAGGAAAGTCCCTGCTTTGGGTGTGTAATCCTACAACCAAGTTAAAGTAAGCATGTTAATATTATTTTATATCTTAATCATCAAACGATATGTCTGCGTACGACTATATATAAAAACTATGCAGTCTAATTCACTTACATCCCATCTAGAAGGATTAAATTCCTTTGGATTTGGATAGACTTCTGGATCCAAGTGAATTGTCCTAAACCAAGCCAGAACTTTCCAACCTTTTGGAATGGTATAACCTGAAGACCATACCATTATATAAGTTAGTGACCGAACTACAGGTCTATCAGAGAGTATAGTAAAATTTTACACAAACTCTACTAGAGATAAGATTCTAGAACTAACCATTCATACAAAAATCTGTTTTTGCTTCTCGAAATACAGTGAGAGAGAATGTTACCATACGAAGAGTTTCATCAATTACCTATAACAAATTAAAAAAACAAAAATATGTTATAAACTTGATGGATTTAGTAGAAGCTGAATATAAAATGCATGACAGCACCATTGATAGATTATACCTTGGAAAGATATTTCATTTCTCGGACTTCCTTAAGTGACAATCCCTTTTGTGTTAGTGGCCTTCTTTTTATAATTTGTTCTTGCTCTTCCTAAAATGTAATCAAGCGATTTATCAATGCACACATAAACTCTCAACGGAATATAGTACATGTCATGAAAAATAATTGAATTATAATACATACCTTAGCTTTTTGGAAATATTCAGGGTGGTCCTGGAGGAAAATAGTGGCCCATGTTGTGATATGGCCGGAAGATTCGTGGCCTGCATTCAAGTACATCAACATAATATCAATGACTTCTTCATCGGTCAATTTCCTACCATTTTCATCCTCAACATCCAACAGAGAGTCCATCATATCTTTCTTCTTTGTGTTTGTAACATCATCCTTCTTTAGATTTCTACGCCCATCCACAATAGATTGGAATATAGCCACAAGTTTTTTACGAGCCTGGAATTAGTGAAAATTCATTAACCCAATCCCCACTAGCAAAAAACAATTAGACAATGCTAAAGTTGACAAGTAAGAAATCACAGTAGAAATAAAGAAAAGGGATGATAAACCTTTAACGCTTCATAATAAGCAAATCCTGGAAGATTGATTGCCATGGCTCTGATTCCATAATTAAGAGTGGTGTATTCCTTCTCCAAAGCCTCCATGACCCTCTCACTTGTTTTGCTAAGAAATATATAAATGATTATTCTAAAGGTAAGTTTTCTCATTTTAGTCAAGAACTCAATCTGTCCCATGGTGGTCCACTTTTCCAACTCAGCTATAACATTTTGTTCTATATATGGAATGTAAGTAGACAATGCTTCATGACCATTGACAGATGCGGATGTCAAGCGGCGAAGGCGCTTGTGCTCTTCGTAAGGAATATCAATAAAGGATTTCTCTCCAATGAGCTTCAATGTAGCAAGTGGCCAACCAGGTTTAAATGCATTGTCATCGGTTAATAATCTTCTGCATCCTTCAGGAGTTGTTACCAACACACTAGGGTTCCCGAACATGAAGGCCTTATAGATTCCAGTATGTCCATATCTGTATCATATAGTTCCATTCAATTTAGTAATATATCATTAATTAATTAATTAATCCGAGTTTCTTAAGTTGAAGAATGAACTTTGGCTAAGAAATTAGGAAAGGCATTTTTTTCTCTCCCTCTTTTTTTTTAAAAAAAGATAACATTAAAAGTTGAAAATAATGTAACTAATTTTTCAAATATTTCAAGGAAACTAGTTAAGGGTGTGGATTGTGGAAGTGGCAAGGAACTTTCTGAATCACATCCATATACTTCAGATTTGAAGTATCAAGTAAATAAATAATTGAAAGAGTTAGCTGGATTAGGAATTTGATAGCTTTCCTTTTGTAATCATGTAGAGGACTAGAGTTTAATATGCATAACACTAGCAATACCTAGGTTGTTGTACTAGGACAGATTCTCAAGTGCTTTTGGAGAAATACAAAAATAGTGGCTTTACAGTGGATATAGGTACTTACGCTATTAATTTGCAAGAGTTTGAAGTTTGAGGTATTTATGCTAGGATTTATACGTGCATATACATGTATATGTATATACAAAGGGAAGAGAGGGGGGGAAGGAAGGTAGATACCTATTCACGAAGCTGCGGATGAAAGAATCAGGATCACTGGATTTGAAAGCTGTGAGAAAGGACCACATATTCCCAATGAAAGGCCAGCCCAAATCCCCTGGAGGAAGTGAATCCTTCTTTGCCCCTAGCTTAGCTTCATACAACCACCAATTCACTCTCTTTAGAATCCATTGTCCAACCCCTAATCCACAAAATATGACTACTAAGACCACCCATATGGATCCCAACCCCATACCTTACTAGCTTAATTTGATATAACAAGTTTTGATAGTTATGAGAGAGCCAAAACAGTAGTATTATGATATGAAAATGTTGTTGTATTATGTGAGTGGGTAACTGGGTATATATGAGTACACACCATTTGTAAATATACGCATAATACGTATGGATTGTATATGGTAAGAAAAGAGATATGGGTGGGATTTTTGTTTTCCTAATAATGTTGAATTCATGATGTAGATTAGGAAAGAAAAAATGTGATGGATACAGAGTATTGGTGTTTATTACGGCTTTATATGGATATATTATGGTTTTTGGAAATTGGATTTACCCCTCTCCCTTTTACAGATTTTGTTTCTTTTTTTTCTTTTTCGTAGTTATTGTATTATCTTAGGAATATAGGTCATGTTTAGTATAAAAAAAATTCTTTTCCATTTTAATTTTTTTAATGAAAAATCATAACATGTTCATTTCTTAGAGTTTCAGAATATTTTTTCAACTCATAAAATTTTTTAAAAAAAGTGTATTAAGAAGATTTTTCACTTGAAAAAAAATGAAAAAATAAAAATCATATTCCAATTAAAATTGATTTCTATAATATTATGTACATTTTAACATGTACCAATATTCTTTTTCTTGTATTAAAGGTATTGTCCATTTATATATTTATTATTTTAAGAGAAATCTTTCACTTAATTAAATTGAATGAAATGCATGAATAAACACAACAACAATAAAGTATTTTCACTATTAAAGTGTCTATTAATAATAAAGTTTGACCCCATAAACAATATTAATTAAAATACAATAATTTTTTTTAATGATTATTATAATCATTCCATGGTTGATTTGCAATAGCTTACCTAACCAAACTCACATCCGAATATAAAATGGGACTCTCTAAAATAAAATTGAAATTTATATGGGAAGTTGGAGTCGCAACCTACTAATTAGAGGAAAGTGAGAATCCTAAAGATTAGCACTATTTTTAAAGATTTAGGTAAATGGTTAATTATATCTAATGAAAGACAAACGTTACTTTTACCATATCCTTTATTAAATAAAGTTACATTTACTACGTGGTATCTTCTAAATTTATCTTTTTTATTGTCATTAATTACTCTAATTATTTTTAGCTTATTTACCATTTGTATTTTAATTTATTTCTAATTATTTGTGAAAAAATCAGCGTCAATTATCTTAGAAAACTCTTTGATTTGACTATGCATGAAAAATTCAACATCAGTCTCTAAAAATAGAAGACTCGTTGATTAGGTTTTTTTAAAAAAATTGACATTAATCTCTTAAAATGGCGACTTGTCTTTTCACGAAAGTGCTAACTGATATGGTCCCTTGGATTTTGGCATATTTAGTTTGGATCTTTACTAGTGATTGGCTGGGTTTGTGAGCATTGGATCGGTCAAGGTCTTAATGGTTGCTGGGTTGGTTCTTGGAGGCTTGGTTGATTTAGATGTTGTGGTTATGATGATGTAATTGTGGTGGATTAATTGAGAAGTTGTGGTAGTTTTGAGTCAATTGATGATGGGGACTGATTTATTGGAGAAGGTTGTTGAATTTTTTTTTACAGGGAAGGTAATGGTTTTTGGTAGTGATAAGCAATTATGTAAGTGTTTTGAAGAGGGATAGCTTTGTAAGTGTCATAATGGTAATTTTTTTGGGAGGATTAACAATGGCAGTCACTAAGAAAAGTATGAAAGATGAGGGGCTATGTTGTTGTTTCTACGATCCTAAGAAAATTAGTTATGATTGAAGGTTTTTGGTTTTTATTTTGATAGAGATTGTTTGATGAATGGATATTGGAGACTCAGGTTTAATCTATTATTGATGTTGTATTTGTTAGGGATGAAGATTGGAGAGACTGGGGATTTTTAGTATTTGATGATGGAGGCTAGATATGTTATTGTTATTTTCTAGTCTTGTTATCGATGAAGATTGGTTTTGGGCAATAATAGTATTGTTTTTCTTATGAATTCCCATATAGTGCTCCTTATTGATTGGTATGTAGTGTTGAGATGAAGAATTTCAGTGTTGTTGGATGGGATGAAAGGGAGACAAAAAATATTTCTAGTGTTGATGGGTGTTAAAATCGAATTTGTTATAAAGACAAATAGTAAAGGGGTAGGGAAATGAGGTTTTTTTTTCCAATGTTCGTTTTCTTTCTTCTGTGGTTTGTGTGGGCTTTTTATTAGGGAGAGAACTAGAATTATAGACTAAAGATCTGGGATTTAATTCAAGGCAATGATTTTTAGGTAAGATTGATTATTAGATTTTAATGGCTTAATTATTGGATTTAATCAAGTACCACCGAAACTGGCCCCGGCGGGCTGGGACCAACCTGGTCGAAGAATCAAAGCAAATACCAATCGAAGCGGGCTAGGACCAACTATGACCTACCAGGCCTGAAAACCAAGGCAAACACTCACTGAAATAGGCCCTAATAAGCTGAGACCAACCTGGTATGAAAATCTAAGGCAAATAACCATTGAAACGAGCCTCGATAGGGCGAGACCAACTCGGCCGGAAAATAAAGCCAAATACCCACAATAACAATCCTAGACGGGCTAGGACCACCATGGCTAAAATCTTAGGCAAATAACAACATAAACGAGTGTTGATTAGCTAGGACCAACGGGACCTAAAAACCAAGGCACATACCTACCGAAACAAGCCTCGATGGGCCGAGACCAACGAGGCCCGAAAACCAAGGCAAAAACCCATTAAAATGGGCCAAGAGTAACCGTGGCCAAAATTCAAGGTAGATATCCACCAATACATGCCCCGATGGGCCAAGACCAATTAGGCTTGAAAACCGAATCAAACACCCTAAAAAGCGAGTCTGACAAGATAGGACCAAACAAGCCTGAAATCCAAGGCAAATAACCACCAAAACGAGCCCTGACGGGTAGGGCCAACTAGGCTCGAAAATAAAGGCAAATACCCATCAAAATGGGCCGTGATGGGTCAAAACCAACAGAGTCTGAAATCTAAGGGAAATACCCATAAACGTTGTGACCAAACAGGCCCGGAAGCCAAAACATAAACCAACAAAAATGGCCCCTAAAGGATTGAGATAAAAAACCAAAGCAAACACCCATCGCAACGGGTTGGGACCAACCAGACCCAAACCAAGGCAAACACAACATAAACAACTTTCAAGTATTCTTATCATCATTAATACATCAAAATCAACTTAATTTAATCAAGTTTTCAAATCCCCTAACAATGGTCCGTCACTTGTGCTAATTTATTTTTTAATTTCTTCAATTAAAGTTCTTAATCATTTCATCTAAACCCCAAATAACTAAAAATTACATAATTTTACATTTTTATTAAAAAAAATTACACAACCCTAAAATTCACAAATTAGAGATTTTCTATCCCCCATCAAAATTTAAGAATACAAAAGTGTAAAATAATTTCTTAACCAATTAATGAGCTTTCTGCAATAATTTTCAAGGATCTCCTATTTCTCCTCCAATTTTGCAAACTTTCTCTCCATCACCTAACACCCCCAATCACTCTGTCTATCCTTAAAGCTTACTAATTTGGTTTGTTTTCTTATGTAACAATTTCTTACTCACACTCTCCATGCCTTAATGTTTGAGAGAAAATAAGAAGATGAATGAGAAGAAGAAACTTTGAAGTCATTCTCCTTCTTCATGTTGTCGGCTACAACTTATAAGGGAGGAGTGATTTTTTCTTCAACTTTATAAAAATGCCCCTTAATAATTCTCAAATATTATTTCAATAAAAAACTAGATCATTGGTAAAATTTGGGTATTGATCAAATTTTTATTTCAGTCTAATTATGACACGAGTATACTAAAAATCTTCATCGATGTTCATAAAAGTTTTCCTTATAATTTAATATTTTCTGGTTAAAATTTTTTCAATTTGGAGTCAAGAGTTTATAAATGTGGAATTGTTAGAATCTTAAAAGGTACGTTGTAAACATTCTAGATACACAAATGAGAAGTGATAAAACTTTAAGATAAAAAGTTCATCTTTGACAACAAAAGTTTCATTACCTTAAAGTATTTTGATAAATAAGTATCTTATTTTGTTCTAATTTAAACATATATGTTTTTATTATTAATATGTATGATAGAACTTTGAATTGATATCAATTGTAAGTTTGAATATATGTTTAGTATATATGTTAAAATTCTATTATTATATTTGTTGAAGCTATGAGTTATTATTTTACATGCTTATAGATTTAAAATTGTATGAACCCTAAACTTTTCTTTAATATATTTTATGTTTGAATATAAACTAAATATTTTTAATCACTAGTATAATATAATTATTAATAATTTGAAAAACATGGAATCTATATTATTTATAGGTTTTGTTTATAGCTTTGGTTCAAATCGCTAAATAAGTTTGATTTATCCAAAAGAATAATTTTTCCATTTAACCATGATAAAGTTGGGAAAAGAGATTTACTATGATTTGGCATGATTATTGTCATCCATGGAATATGAAAGCTTATTTTCATGCCGTGACATTAGTATTACTTTAAAGGAAACCTTAAATTTATTTTGATGAAAATATTTAACGACCACATGTAAAACAAATAGAATTTATTTATTGCCATTAAAATGGATGGTTGTAATGAAAGGGTGAAATTATTTAACTCGAAGGGGAAAATAATAAAATAAAAAAAATCCAAGGCTTAATTGATAATGGGCTAAATTGTGCCCCGCTGCAAAGAAAAACACATACATAAATAAATACTGCTGTGATAAAGTAAATGAAAAAGAAAAAGAAAAAAAGAAAACATACTCATATGCACTCTCCTCTCGTCTCCTCCATAGCGCTGTGTGTGTGCCTTCGCTTTGTATCTCTATCCACAACTTTATCTTTACTTGTATGAGTACTCTCATCTTCACTGGTGGACCAATTGACAGCTCTGCTGCTGCCGCTGCCTTAATTAACCTTATAGTTATTGTTATTGCTGCTATCTCTTCTTGTTCTTCACTTGGAGATTTCACCCTCTCCCTCTGCCTTTCACTATCAGGTATCTTCTTCTTCTTCTTCTTCAATTCTTCGATCGATCTTGATGACAGATTGATCATCATCCATCACGTCACATCACCAACTCTTAGGTATTGTATTGTATGTAATACTAATACTCCTATTACTCAACACAGAATCAACATCAGATTCCATGTTCTCGAAGGAAAAAGCACTACAAAAAGAAAAAAAATGGACAAATCTCTTTTGCTATAAGGCTAAATGGAAAGTAAATCATAGCTGATGAAGATAGAAGAAAACTTGTTTGCCATAATCATCTCCATCCACACTAATCATATAATACATACATTTCTACTAAACTGTAGCATCTGTCACCACTGTGTAACGAAGTCGGACTAATGATATTTCCACAACGGTTGACAGTTTACAAGTTTAAACGACTTTGTTGAATGAATGGTGTGCTATTATAACCCGGCTTCTTCGATGTGTTTAGGGCTATCTCATAGTAATATTACCTAACTTTCCTAATTCTATCTTTGATTAATTGGACTTGTGACATTCATTGTTCAATCCATAGTTTACTATTTCTTCTTCTCTTATTACTTTCATCGAAAATCAATTTTTGTCATAAAATTGTACTGCTCCATATTATGTCTTCTTCATTTAATTAATCACTCCTAGTTTTCGGGAAAAATTGTTGCGATCACTCACTCATAGCTGCTGCTGCTGTGTTTGATTTTATGTGGATTTAGGGATTTCTTTTACCATATGATTTCTTCAATTGCAAGAGCAAAAGCAAAAGCAAAAGCAGCAGAAGTGTGCTGATATGTTGAGGAACAACAATGTGGTTGCCAGGATTTTTCAGCGCCAAATCCAAACTCCTCCTCCTGGAACCAGCGTATGTAACTAAAACACACACATGGTCTCCTCTTTTTCTTTTTTATCACACCAAAAATTAATGCATGTTTCCAGGTTCATTGTGCTCGGCGATTCTATGAGAATTTAGTGCCTAGTTTTACCATATATGATGTTGAATGCCCCGATCATTCATTCCGCAAATTCACCGATGATGGTCAATACCTCATTAGTTTTAGCAGAAATCACCAGGATCTCATTGTTTATAGACCCACTTGGCTCTCCTATTCCTACAAACAAGAAGATTGTCATCTTCCATCTAGAGCTAAGAGGTTCGACAGCTTCTTCACTCAACTCTACTGTGTCCCCCTTGCTTCCAGCAATGAGGTTATTTGCAAAGATTTCTTTCTATATGTCATCACCAACCAGTTCGGACTCTTTGCTACTTCCACTGCTCAAATTCATGATGCACCTGCTATAGGAGGAGCTATTCAAGGAGTCCCTTCCATAGAAAGAATTACTTTTCACCTCTTGAGGTACACTTTATATTTCACCAATATCCCAAATGCAAAGGTCAATGCCTCAATATTCCTCTGCTTCATTTTTCCCATTGTATTTGTTCTTTTTCATTCCTTTGCTATGTGTTTATAATTAGGTTGGAAGATGGGGTGATACTAGATGAGAAGGTCTTTCGCAATGATTTTATTAACTTGGCTCATAACATGGGTGTCTTCCTGTATGATGATTTACTGGCCGTTGTGTCGCTTCGCTATCAGACAATATACATTCTCCAAATTAGGGAATCTGGTAACCTTGTTGATGTGCGTGCGATAGGTGCATTTTGTCGTGAAGATGATGAACTTTTTCTTAATTCTAACAGTCAGGCAAGTGTCATCCACTACTACCATATGTAAAGCACCACTTGAGCTTTTGAATACACTTAATACCTTTGCTTCTTTATGCAGTTTCATGAACATGTCATACCTGTCTCTCTTCTTTGGCAATAGTTTGGCTGTTGTAAACTTACTATTTGTGTGTCTTAGCTTCTTTATGCAGTTTCACGAACATGCCATAGCTGTCTCTCTTCTTTGGCAATAGTTTAGCTTTTGTAAACTTACTATTTGTGTGCCTGGTGTGCAATTGGCAACTGACTGTTGAGCCATGGATTGCAGTGCATGGCAGTGGCTGACAGAAGTAAACTGCATCAATCATCTGGGAATCATGTCGATAATGGTGTCCATAGTAATCAGCTGAATTCAGACAATTCTTTTCTTTGTGGCATTAAACAACGCTTGCTCTCATTCATTTTTCAAGGAATATGGAGTGAAGAAACTGATAAATTCCAGGTTGGTTATTTGGCATTCCAATTCCATGTTTTGATAAGGTCACAAGACTATCTTTGAAAATTAATCTCATCATCTTGTTGGATGTTCTGAACAATTCATATACTAGTGAATGACAAATGCTGCAATTCAGGTATTTTCTAGTTACATTTCTTTCCTTACATTATTGCACTGTAGGACTTCATTGTCCGTACATTTTTATTTTGGTTGGTGAACTTTTGAAGTTTTGGATAAAGTTAGTATTGTATTACTTGTTTTGGTGACTGCGCATATTCTTGACTTCTATATGTGCATCACAGCTCAGGATTCATTATTTATTCAGAATATATCTACTACAATAATTGGAATTTTGAACTATCTAATATTCAGAATACTCAATGAGACAACATGACAATCATTTGTGGTTGAAAAACTTGGCTTGTAAAATTCTCTTGTTTTTCTTATTACCTTTATGGTTTATAAGGCATGCAAAGTTTTTTCCTTTTCCTTTTTTTCCTTTTTATTTTTAAATTTAGCCAATTTTGGATATTTTATTTTGCATTATATTAATGTATTCACTTTCTTGGGTTTTTTTTAATTACTTCATTGAGGAACTGTGTGGTGGATCTGGAATGCTTTTAATGGTTAATATCTTGATGGGAACTATTTTGAATATTTCACAAGTATTTTTATACAGTAATAGCATTACTTTGTCAGAGGGTCCAGTGCTTGAAGAAGAAATTCTATTTCCATTTTCAAGATTATGTCGACTTGATTATTTGGAAGGTGAGATAATAAAGTTTTTGTTTTTTAAATGTTTCCCCCTTCTGCTAGATGAGCTGCAAAAATGTGCTATCTTGATTTATTTTTTTCTCTACACTCAATGCTAAAGCAACTTTAAATGATGTCCATCAATGTCACATGTAATTAATTATTTATAACTCTTGAACAGGTACAATTCTTGGATCGTCATCATTTGCTAATCAAGTTTGGGAGTGTTGATGGAGGGGTGAGGCTTTTTATGCTTTCTACCACTTGAATCATGTCAAAGGTCTGAGAATGATCAATTACATGGACTGTATGTGGAACACACCACCATCACCCCCCAAAACAAGAACTAGGGAAAAGAGGGTATAACAACTCGGGATTGTTGAGAGAGATATGTTAATCAGCTGTCTTTACGATAATGGAATGTAGTGGCATGATGGAAAGAACTCTACTCACTATAGAAAAAAGTGTCGCTTTAATGAAATTCCATTTGTGATTAGGAAATAATTGAGATCATGAAGTCCTCATGTATCACAAAAGAGGGCATGTTTCCAGAACATATGAAATAGATGTTATCCTAGATAACATGAAATACCACAGCAAGTATACTTTTCTGTTTCTCCTTGGCTTGGCAAGCAAACTCAATTCTCTTAGCACAATTGAATCCATGATCTCACCCTACACCTCATATTGTAGGAAGAGGGAAACAGTGTTTTCCAGTCATTGCATTAAAGAAGGTCTGATGGGTGCTATTGCTTTTTCCTCAACACTGTTGAGATATCATTAAACAGGGTTTGGTGGGGGGTTTCCAGGAGTCTAACATAAATGGAGTTGCATGGTAGAATTTAGTTTGGAGTTAAACTGGAAAATTTTGTCTTTTAATTGGTACAAATCTATTTGTCAAATTCTACTCACTTCCTCTTCTATGCCCATGAGTTCTATTTCTTAAGAGCATTTATATCTATTTCAACTATCATTGAACATGATATCAAAAAATATTATAGTTGAATTTAGTAATGAAATGCATGTGGGTTGGCTGGACAACAGATGATAGCGGTCAGGCTGCAATTTTGAAACATGCTGAAAGATATGGCCTTATCTTGAACAGCCTGCCAAATCCAGCCCAATTGGCAGCAATAAGGATGGTTAATGTTCCAATCATGTGTATGGAATTCTGGAATTTCATGTAAGGAAGTTGAATGCCATGGATTTCTTGTGGAATGATTAAGACACCTAAAAGTACAGCGAGTGGCTTCTGATTGTTGAGATTGCTTCCTGCTCCTAGCAACTTATTAGACACTTATTATTTTTTTTTTTTGTTTTGACTTTCACTTCTAACAATGCTTATGTCTGGAACAACACTATGTCCTGTACAAACAGCAAAGATATTTACTGAATTCTTTGTTAATTAAAAAAAGTAGATGTTGGGCTCTGAGCTGATAAATCCTAGATAACTAGCTCTATGGAATGTGAAGTTAACAATGCTTTTGTAAGTCTGAGATCTTGTAGTAATTAGCTTAAACCTTTATCAGTTCAATTTATATTTTTTATATGCCCTTGCAAGCCTTTATGGAATGTGAAGTTCTATAAATTGTCACTTTCTCATGCAAATCGGTCATTGTGCTTTGCACTGGAATATTTTGATAATGGTGATAGCATATTTGTAGCTTCAGGTATCACGAAGTGCTGATCACCATGCATCATTCTTTGCTGTATATAACATGGAGACAACTGAAATCGTTGCGTTTTACCAGGTATTTATTTGGGAATCATAATATTTTTAATGCCATTAAATAACCTTATGCACTGCTCTGGCATGCTCATATTTATTACTTGGTGTAGAATTCAGCAGATGAGCTTTATCTCCTGTTTGAGCAGTTCTGCGACCACTTCTATGCTATGTCAAGAAATTCATCTTACATGAATTTCATATCATCACACTCAAATAACATCCATGCTCTTGAGCAACTACGGTCCATCAAGTATAAAGCCAGCAGTCTTTCACAGGTTAAGTATGAGTATATGACTTGTGAATTGTGTTCTTGAAACCCCCCCCCCCCCCCCCCCCCCCCATGGAACACAGTGATGAAATTCCATGAATTGCCTTGTATTCATATGTGATATGCTACATCTGCTTCCATAGCATCATCTAATCAGATAATGAATTCTGCAGTTTGTGAAGAAGATGCTGACATCTTTACCTTTCAGTTGTCAATCACTGAGTCCTTCACCCTATTTTGATCAATCTCTCTTTCGGTACGATGAAAAGGTCTGATTCCAACCTATCATCTCCTCTCCCTGTTTATGCTCACCCTCAAAGCTTGTGTCCTGGATCATGGCAAGATTTTAGGGGGAAGGTTATTATTTCAATCTGGTTACTAAACATGTGTGCTTAGACAAACATGAGGGATATTTTGGTCCTTCCGTCTTCTGATTTTTATTAAATCTAAGGTGAATGCAACTGTCCTCTGTAAACATGTTTGTCAGTGATCTGCTTCTACTCCCTTTAACCTTAATACTGTCTAAAGCCCTTTTTCCCCTCGGAAAACAATTGAAGGGCAAAGCAGTAGGGCCAGATTCTAAAATGACTCGTGTAGACTGCTTTAACTTCCGTCTATGATATTTTGGGGCATGTATATTTTTATTTCTTGAAGACAGCTAGAGAGGAAGGATGATGACATTTATTGTCCTAGAATTTTTAGATGCTTCTAACACATCGACAATTTTAAGAAGTTGGAACCTTTAAAACTGTTACTTTAGGTAGTTGGATTAAAACTCTGTCCCTTCTTAACTACTTTGTATATGAGCTTCTTGTTTTTGTACATGGCTTGTACCTCCTTGGGGGCTGCCTTGAATTATAAATGTAAAACTGGCAAGTAGTGGTTTTAGCCATATCCCCTCCTATATGAGTAGTCTAGATTTTTTTAATCGCGCACAGATCTTTGAAAATGGGTCATTTCTGCTTTATAATTGTCTCAGCGTTTGTGTGGGCATGTTTTGCTCATTTCTGCTTGTTTGTCAATTGGTTGTGCACCATCTAAACCCATGTTAATGGTCTGCTGTTGTAGCTGATATCTGCGACTGACCGGCATAGACCATCGACAGATCATCCTATCAAGTTCATTTCTAGAAGGCAACCACATACCCTAAAATTTAAGATTAAGCCAGGTATGTTTCTTCACCTTAAAGAGTTTTAGGCCCGAAGGACCATAAGCAACAGATTATGGGAGTTTCTGCATGTGAATCATCAAGTGGTTATTGTAATTTTCAGCAAGATTGTTTTCATGAATCAACCCGCTTGTGTTGTTCCAGAACTATTGTTTTCATTTGCACCATTCTAAGTTTCCATTTGCTGAATATTATTGAAGTGGGTGGATGGTAATTGTGCTCTGTTTTCTCAATTAGGTCCTGAAGCTGGAAGTTTAGATGGTCGAACAAAAAAGGTGTCGTCATTCCTGTTCCATCCTTTTTTACCCCTGGCTCTTTCCATTCAGCAGACGCTGTTCTTGCAACCATCAGTGAATATTCACTTTCGAGGGTGAAGATATCTCCTAATCTTGGATGTCAATCTTCCATTTGTAAGCAGCCTCTATTTTGAGATGAAATTCGAGAGAGAGAGAGAGAGAGAGTACACTAGTCAATAGCTTTTTCTTTGACTACAAATCCTGTTTATCTATAGGGCTTGTAACATTATGCTTATCAAAGTGGCATGTATTTTTCCGAAGTGGTTATATTTCTGTAACAAAACACCATTATGCCCCCCCCCACAGTAGCAACGGTGATGTTGCGCCATTCTGACGGGAACAAAAATCTTATTATTACAACACTTCATCTAGTTCCCATGCTGAGGTTGCTTCCAAATAAGTCCTTTGTTGATCCCCCAATTATTGAACACCACTCAATTAGCGTTTACATCCTTTTCAAATAGGTTCCTTGGTTAAAATATATTACAAATAACTCTCTATAGTTGACCATTTTTTTGTTCAAATTGGAATTAGTCAAGCACATCAAACAATTTATTGCTTTAAACTAACCATATTAATTCAATTTTTATTATTTGCAACGCCAATGTAGTGGTTTGCATCAAGCACCTCGGCTCCATTTCAAACACAAGAAATATGGTTCGCATCAGGCGACTCTTTTCTCTCTTTTTTTTTCTTTACCAAACTTGTAAATCAGCCTTCTTTCCTTGTTTGTTCATTTAAACTAACCAAGCGCAATTTGTCTACGTCCTGTCATAGACCAACTCTTGATCCAAACCCTAAAAAAAGTGAAAAAAAAAAAGAAAGAAGGAAAGGAACTATCATCCCAACAAAGAGCAGGATTCAAACCAGTTTCAGTTTTAAATGTGCAGTTTAAATCAAAACTGATTACATAAATAAATAAATAAAGATTTAAAACTTGAATATATTCTTGTGAACCTTCAACACTACTCGACAAGTCAATGAAATTCTTTTTGCTGTCCGATGGATGGCATTGCGATCTCCACTTCCCACATCTTGAACAGCAGCACTCTCAGTGCCAAAGGAGGGTTCATTGAGTTTATCATGTGCAAGAGCTTCAACTTCATTTATGGCCTGAAAGAACACAAGCCATAGTGAACCTACCAACCCATTGTGGAACATGTAATTTGCAGAGCTTAAATTACCTTATCACAATGATGAACCTCGCTATCTTTTATGCCATGCAAGTAGTCTGGAAACCAGAGCATAATGATGTCAGTTTCTTAACATATTTATGGTACTCTTAGAGCATATAAACGTAGAGATGCTTGGAAAGTGAAAACCAACCAAGCTCTCTTCTGCATCAAGAAAAAAGAAAAACATAGGAAGCCACCTGAGTAGGCATTGTCCTTGAATATAAGTAGACTCTGAGGCATCAATAGAACTGAAGTTTCAGGATTATCCATCTGTTCTGTCTCAGTCTCTTTAGCTTCTCGACCAAAATTTTGTTCATCAACTTCATTTTTCCACGTGTCTGTGCATGTTCTTAACCGTGAATGTGGAGTGAAATCCATGACAACAGGCGATCCAAGAGAAAGTATAGCTACTACAGGAAAATATGCAGGTCCATCCTGGTGGGGCTGTATGACAAACAACGAAGAACATAAGAACCAGAGCCCACAATTATGCTGTCATATACTGTAGCAAACTTAGATTGCTGGGATGAGACATAATAATTCCTTTTGGAACAAACATAATGCTAAATGGTAATGTCAGTGATCTAATCAGTGACAGTTAAAAACATGAAGCACTAAGATTTCCAAGGGGAGGCCACCAGCAATGGGCATGAGCGCTTGTGTGACAACAAAAACAAACCATTATTCCCTGGTCAGGAAGGTATTCATTGATGAGAACGTGATTGATTGCTGAGGGGAACAGCCCTGATTCTTCTGATATTCTTTGTGTAATCATCGTTAACCAGGGAGGCACTGCAATGGAGTTTGACAGAAGACTTAAAAAAAGTATATCACATTAGAATCAACATTGAAATAAAAAGTTAAAAACATTAAATTATGAGCATGACAATTTCCAAAAGACATGTCCTCAACCTGTTCAAATGTAACTTAAAAAAGCTTTTAAAGAAGGTAACTAAACCTTATTTTTTTAATCCATGAGAGGATGGAGTGGGAGCTCAAACTCGAGACCTCCCATAAAGTGTTACAAAATTACCTACCAGTAGGGCTACCACCCAACTGGTGTAACCAAACATTAGTGTACGGTGAAAATTTCCCTAAATGATCCAAATAGGTGGAGGAAATCACTTCCTCACTCAGTTTAACCTCATAAAACCAGTAATTATTGTCATTTAACACCATCCACAATTGGAACTAAGCTGCCAAACAGATAACCGAACCGCATACTTCTTTTGTTTCAAGAGACAACCACAGAATCAGTAATTGCAAATCCAGAAGAAGTCAAGGGTTGATTTTAACTTGATATACTGGAGCAGAAATCAGGATGTAAACCATTAAAGGAAGTTCCAATTTGCAAGTCTGAACCATAATCTTTAAGGTAGAAAACAATAAATGAACAAATTTGATAACACAAGAAGAGAAACATATCTCAAAGAATAGTTGATTGCTAATATTTGTGCAACTGCTCAAACCCCTTATAGAGATAATAAGACTAAAATTTATTTCCACTTACAGTCTTGGGGTAGAAGTCCTTTTTCGTGGACGACACCACCTGTCAATACCAAAGACCAAGGGTAGTAGGGGGGGAATACTATCAATCGGAGAAACTCTGTGCACCTTTTCTTCTACTACAGCTTCTGTGTGTAGTTTGCAGGGGGGGGGGGGGGGGAGTTGAGAGAAGGGGAGTGAAAAAACAAAAAAAAATTCCAACATACCCCAATTCTGAAGTCTTCTGTTCTTCAAAGATTTCCACTTTGATAAAGGGGCTTCATAAATCTGCAAAGCCAACATAAAGCGAATCCAGTGAAAAAGAAAGGCGAAATCAAAATCGAAAAAAGTTGGAAATTACTGAAGAGTGTATTGCCACCTTTTGTAGAAGATGGGTTTCTTCAGTCTGTGTGATAAAATGAGGAGTGTAGATGACAGTTGGCAGCTGCCCTACTAGAAATTCATTCAAATTTCCTTCCATTGCCTTGCCATTGCCATAATTTTGAAGAAAAAAATAATTTATAACAGTGTTAGCATTGTGAAAAGAAAAGGGGAATAATAATAATAATAATGGTGGTGGTGGTGGTGGATGATTATGAGCAGAAATCGGTTAGCATTTGAATTAGAAGGAAAGGAGCAATTGAAAAGGCACAACCAATCTGCAATTACTAAGTCTGACTTTCAACATTAGGGTTCTTTTTATTTATTTATCTATAAATCAATAACATTCTTCATTCATTCACCATACATTTATTATTTTTGCTTAAAGTAATTCTTCATGTAATTATTTATGGTAAAGAATCATATTATTATTGAATAAAAGCCTGATTGTTATTATTAGTGAAAAAAGAGTAGAAGCAATACTCTTTCATCATAAAATAAAAGCATGAAATTAGCACAGCAGAATATATGGAGTACGAACAGTTTGTGGATGGTTAATCACATAATAATCAAATTGAATTCAACCATTTACATAGTAGCATGGAAAGGAGAAACAGATTTACCTGCTCTGCTACTCTCCTTCTCCTTCTGGCTCAAGCTTCGTTTGTTCACTGCAGCTGCAAAAACACCCAATGCCTCTGCGTGCTTTCTCCTTGAATTCCTTCTTCTGTTCTGTTCCAAATACATAAATAGGAGTAATCAAATTAAATTGGGTCAGTTTTTCTAATAATAATAACAAAAGGGCCCAATAGTAGAGATTGGGCCCATATTTTATATCTACGGTGAAAATGAGTTACCACTCAAAAGCATTAACGGTTACTGTGGTAGCACTGCTGCTTGTGCTTGTTGCTACTGCATTTTACCTACAGACAGACAGACAGTAACAGAAAGAGAGCACGTGTCCTCTCTTCCATCGATTACGATGATCGAGAGGAGGAGGAGGAAGAATCATGTGAGCCGCTACCTAGCTAGTGCTAGTAGTGCTTTGTATCTATCCATATCTTTATCCAACAAATACAATATTTGTATTGGTACTAATATTATATTATATTATTTTATAAAGTGGTGAAGTTTATCTCAAGTCTCAACTAGTACTCGTACTGGTGGGCCAATTGATAGCTCTGCTGCTGCTACCTGTTAACCTCCTCCTCCTCCTCCTCCTCCTCTTCTTCACTTGGAGACTCAACTCTCGCTCTCTCTCTGCCTTTCACTATCAGGTATCCTTCTATCTTTCTTTCTGTTTCTCATCTCTATATATCTTAGATCTATCTTGATGACAGATTGATCATCGTCCATCACATCACATCACCAACGCTATATATTGTATTGTATGTAATAGTAAGTATTGCTCTTAGCTGCCGCTGCTGCCTGCTTTAATTTCATAAATAAACTCAATTAGATAGCTAGCTAGCTAGCTTGCCATCAGATCTTTCCAATAAACAAAGTGAGTGTTGTGTTACTTTGTCCATCCATATCCATGTTTAACTACTCCCAGTACCCTGATTTAATTATCCATTCATTTTTTTGCTACTGCTAGCTTCCATGGATATATAATAATAATTAGATCTAAGTCATGTTTAGGACTAGTATGCATCATATGAATATCCCTTATTAAATCAATCGCTCGTTTATCGATTGATGGGTGTGCGTGTGTGTCCCAGATACAAAGCAACACATAATTAATCCTCCGTCTCTCACTCTTACCATTACTGATAATCGTCTGAAGTCGTGATTGGCAATCACCTACTGCTTTAATTCGCTATATAAACTGTATGCAATAACTTAGTCTATCTCTTTAATTAGACATGCATACATGTGTGCTTCCGTTTCTTTCCTTTTTCACCTTTTTTTTTAAATATATACCCATCTGCATTAAAATTTACTTGAGATCTTTACAGTTTTCTCACCTGTGACAACTATTTCAAGTTTTCCTAACCGGCCACACTACTACTCTTCTTTACATGTAATTATTTTACAGCAGCATATGTGTACTGGATATGGGAGCTACGTTCCTTGTTTGTTTCAAAATCCTTAAGCCTAACATCTATAACCTCGTCTTTTTCACAGGAAAAAAAAAATGCAAGGGGCACTTCGTGCATGTTTAACCCATGGAAATGTTGTCAAAGATTCACTCTTGCAACATGTCCGTGTTTTGAGTCCACTCTTGCGGCCCATTGTGTTTTCTCGTTTTGAATCAGTCTCATCTGCTCGTATAGAAGAGCATGGCTTTGAGAGCACCAGAATTGCTGACATCCTCAAAGAGAAAGGTAAAGGTGCAGATGGCTCGTGGCTTTGGTGCACTACGGATGACACTGTTTATGATGCTGTCAAGTCGGTAAGCATCTTCACTTCTGTATTAGCTATTGTGCTTGTCGTTATCATTATTATCATTAGTTGATTGAAAAACTTATTACAAGCATATTCCACTTTTCTTTAGCATTTGGGCTAATAAAGCATTTCTCTCCAGATGACACAGCACAACGTTGGAGCCTTGGTTGTTGTCAAACCTGGAGAGCAGAAATCAATTGCAGGAATCATCACAGAGAGAGGTATTTCAAAAGTTCCTACTGTATTAAAAAAAGCTTATGGATTAAGGTTTGCATGTACATGAAACACTTTTTTAAGGCAGTGGGAAATTATAACATCTGTTCCATTTCCCTTGGAAATTATAACATCTCTTCCTTTCCGTTTTCTTCTTTCTAGTTGGGTTTAATTTTATAGTCTAACATGCACCATGAATTTAGTACTAAATGTTCTAGTAGTTTTAATCACAATTTGTTAGATTATTTACATATTTTTTTGACATTTCAACTTTTGTTTTTCCTTTTCTTTTCCCTCACTGCACTTATTTGGAAGTTGTAACACCTTCTTAAGTTGGTTGTACATGTGGGTTCCCACATTGGAAAGAAATTCCTTACGGGCTGCAGGACATATAGCCCATCTTAGCGTAAGCCCTGCAGCTTATATGTCGCATTATAGTGCTTTCTCGTGAAAAGAGACATTTATTTCATTATTTTCTTGAGATCTCGGGGGAAAACCCTTTTCCTCAAAAGATTCTTGTGATGGAGAAATCATTACTTGCATTACGACAGTTGCATAGACAACTTGCTCTCCTATTTGATTTCAAGAAATCATCATCATTGGATTTCTGATGCTTTTGTGCATGTCTGTGTGTGTACACATTGGCCTAGGAGATTAGTTGGGCTATCCTGGCTGTCTTTAGAAGTTAGAACCATCCTAAGCATCTTTACCTGTAGCTGTCAGGAACCACTGAATGGAATCAGGGAACCACTTGGCTTTTATTTTTTCCTGGTATATGAAAATTTTCATGATGGCATCTGAATAGCATAGTGGAGAATGTAAGATTCCCTTGGTTTGCCACCAATTTCCTGTAAATCACCCCAATAATTGATATGGTTCCTTCTTATACGTACAAAAACATATATGAATCTAACATATAAAAGAATTCAGCTTATGAATTTGTTTACAGAATATGAACTTGAAGATGTAGATTGAAACAATGATCAATTCTTTGGCTTTAAAAACGAATTATTATCCGCCTTTTAGTGCTTGCAACTTGATTGCAATATGTTTCCCAAGCCTATTCAATCACTTAACCTTGATATCACGATATCACTAACTAACGAGAGTAAAACAGCGAATAAAAAATTTGTAAACGTAATTCTGAATAGAAATATGTGCAGACAAATATAATGGTTTTTTTTTTAAGAGAAAAATAAAAGGAAGAGTTTTCTGAAAAGCCAAGAGTTCTTCCGTGTATGTAATACCTTTTGGAATTGTCCATAGACAATTCTGACAGTTCATTACCATTCTTTTCTTTTCTTTATTATTTAAACAAACACTAATTTGAAAATTAACTGTATTTTAAACTGACACCAGTCTTTGTTTTAAAGAGACAACTGTATTTTAAATCCAGTTTCTCTTTCACCTGCATTTTACATTTCCCATTGTAATTTTAATGATGCTACAGGTAGCACTACTAGTCAACTGAAATTAATTCTGTTTGCTGAAAACTTCCAGACTATCTGCGGAAGATCATTGTGCAGGGAAGATCATCCAAGTCAACCAAGGTTGGGGACATCATGACTGAAGAGGTATAATGTCATTACTTTAGAAGAGCATAAGTTGGTTGTATTAAGTTGTTAACATGTTGCTTAATCATGCTTGGCGGCTGCAGAACAAGCTCATCACTGTCACGCCAGATACCAAAGTTCTGAAGGCTATGCAATTGATGACAGGTATTATACCCACTGCTAAGTGGGGGATGTTTCCATTTGCTAGTTATTGATCACTTTCTCAAATAAAAGATGGTATAAAGCTTGGAACCTCTAATGGCTGGCAGATAAACGCATCAGGCACATTCCTGTGATTGATGATAAGGAAATGATTGGCATGGTATCAATTGGAGATGTTGTCCGTGCTGTGGTGAGTGAGCACCGGGAGGAGGTGGACCGCCTGAATGCTTACATACAAGGAGGTTACTGAGACTAGATAATGATGATGACAAACATAACAGGGTGCTGCTAATGTACCTGCTCTTGGAAGACAGCAAGTGTAGAAGAGTCTGTAAATATGGTTTGTTTGTATCGCCTGTTTATGATTTTCGGCATTTCCACATCAGCCTACTCTGATGTGAAAATAACAGCATGCAGACTGCTAGGTTTTTTTCTTTCTTTGAACCTGCGTACCAGGTCAATAAGAAGCACTGTGATGTTGCTAAGAACTTTGTTATTGAACCTTGGATGGATATGCTTCATGATGCGCATGATCAATGCCTTTCATGAAGAAAGGTTTGGGTTAGCATGAGACATTTCATGTAGTTTCTAAATATTCCGCATACTAATAACCTGATCCCTATGTCCAAATTGATCTCCTGCTTCTATATATAGAAAAAAATTTAAGAAATTAGTTGAACTTGGTGATTTAAGTCCTTTTAATTAAATATTTAAATAAATTATGGATGAATGATAAATTAATTTTAAAAAATTATTGGTTTTTTTATTCAAAGAATTATTGTTTTTTTTTATAAATAATTATAAGAATTAATTTTTATTAATTTTTGAACTTTTTAGTTTCAAAATTTATTATAAAAAGGGGTTATAAAAGGGGTGAAGAAAGAGTTTAATTTAAGAATTTTTTAAATTTAATATTATTTTTTTATTTTTTTTAGTTGGTTTTCATCTCAAATCTAGATTATAGGTTAATATTATTGAGAAATATTTGAGTTTTATATTTTTTTTTGTTTGAAATACACTTAAACCAAGATAATGATGAAAAAAAATACTTGAATATTTAAAGTACATATTAGACTATGAGCTATGTTTGTTATCGAGAAGTACTATAATATAAGGGTAGAAATCTACAAGTGAATATGTCTTCACACTTGGTGGAGTAATTGTGTTATAAAAATCTTCCAAACAAAAAATCTACAAGTAAATATGTTGTCTTCACACTTGGAGTAATTGTGTTATAAAAATCTTCCAAACAAAAAATCTACAAGTAAATATGTCTTCACACTTGGTGGAGTAATTGTGTTATAAAAATCTTCCAAACAAACATGTATCGCTACATCCACGCTGGAATCAAAGTTTATTGCTCTTGATAAAATTAGAGAGAGACAAATAGATTTAAAATTTCTTAGAGGATATTTTATAGTGGTCAAAACTAGTGTCAGCTATTTGTGTTCATTGTGATAGTTAGTTAATAATTGGAATGACACAAAATCATATGAATTATGAGAAGTCCAGATATATGTGTCATAGATATAATATCGTTAAATAAATGCTTTTAAATGGAATTATTTTCATTAACTATGTAAAGTCAAAGAAAAATATTACGGATTCGTTAACTAAAAGTTTGTTGATAGAGTTTATGTATAATTCATCTAGGTAATCATACCTGGCTAATTGGAGATTATAAGAATTAGGCTCAAATGAAAAACTAAGTCATATAACATTCTCGATAGAACTATGAAATTATTATTTTCTACCCATTCCTATAATGAAATAAGTGTTAGTTAAAACGTGATAAATGATGAGTTGAGCTTTTAATGATTTTCATATCTTGATATACAAAGTGGAGTATAGCATAATGTTTTAATAATAGATCACATATATAAGTAAGGAATGTGGCCTTTGTTTTAAAAATTTCAATAAATGGTAAATTCTCTAAAGCACTCAAGAATCCAAAAGTTGTTCAGGATCAAAATAAACACAATAATGAGAACCAAAGAAAATCTTTATGTAGAGAACCATGCGAGTACTATTATCTTGGTTTATACAAAAAACTGAATAGTTTAAGACATCACGTTCATTATTTAACCGAGTAAATTCGATAGTATTTTTCTAAGAAATGTTTAAAGCAAAAAACTACATGTTCTGATGTAGTAATCTACCAAATTAGTATCTTTCAACAAATCTTTAAGTCATTTTCAAACTGGTGAGATCATTTTCATTCATGTGAGGGATTGTTAGAAATTTGTTTTAATTAAACAAATTATGGGTGAATGAGAAATTAATCTCAAAGAACCCTTGATTTTTCTAGATTTAGTTCTTGATTTATGGTGGCTAATTAACGATTGATAATGGTGGAAATTAATTCTTATTAAATCTTCAACTTTTTAACTTTTAAAATTCACTATAAAAAAGGGGGTGGAAGAAGAGTTTAATCTAAGGCCCCGTTTGTTTGTTGGAAAGTAGTTTCATTTTGAAAAGTGGTTTTCTTGGGAAATGGATTCTTGAAAAGTGAATTATATGTTTGGTAGTATCATGGAAAATAAGTTGGAAAATATTTTTCAGTGTTTGGCTATGTCATGGAAAATGAGCTGGAAAATAAATTGTTAATTTTTTTTTCAAGTTTATTAAAATAATAAGGAACAAATCTTATAAATTAAAAGGTTAAATAGAATAAAATTGAAAAAAATCTAATTTCATAAATTATCTCAAATAAAATAAATAACAATCAAAATAATAGAGATCAAATCTAACATATAAAAAATTTGAAAGATGATGAAATAAAAAAAAATTACATTTTCATAAATTATTTCAAATAAAATAAATAACAATCAAAAGAATGAAATCAAATCCGATAGATAAAAAATTTCAATTAAGAAAATGATAAGAAAAAAGCAAATAACAATAATAAAAATGAGGACCAAAATTGATATAAAAATAAAATTAAATCAAATTATGAGGGATGAAATTAAAAAAAAAAGATTCAAAACAAGATATATAGCAATCAGAAGTTTGAGGATCAAATTTGATATAATCAGCAAATAACATGACATTTCTAAATTTTTCACAACTTCTGGAAAGTGTTTTCCGCCCAAAATAAAAGGAAAACACTTTTCTAGAAACCAAGTCAAATTTTTCTTTGACTGGAAAGTGTTTTTCGTTGACTAATTTTTCTAATGACAAACAAACACAGGAAAGTTTGGAAAGTGGTTTCCAGAAAACCATTTCCGTTAAACAAACGGAGCCTAAAAGTTTTTTAGATTTTTACACACTCTTCCTCACCTCATATTTTAGTGTTTTCTTCTCATTTTACTCTTTGATTTTCCTCTTAAATATAGAGCATAGGTTGATATTGTTGAAAGATATTTGAGTTTCATATTCTTTGGTTCAAAGAAATTGGATTATAAGTGCATTTAAACTAATGTGGTGTTGCTGGAATCCTGGAAAGTATATTGCATACATCTTAATTACACAAGCGAAGAACAATAAAGTCTTAAGGACAAAGAATTCATCATTGACAATAACAAAATTAAGATTTTTTATTTTAAAGTGTTTCAACAAGTGAATATCATTCTTGTTTTAATTTAAACATGGTTGATTTAACCATGTTTGTCTTGAGTTTATGGATTTAAACATGTATAAACTTTAATTTTTTCTAAAATATTTTTTGTTTAGCATGTTTTTATGATGATAAATTATCAATTTATACTAATTTTTTTTTCAAACTATAATCTTGTTACGATAAACAAAACATATTTTGCAACAAATTATGATTATGACTTCAATTTTACAGGTATAGAAAGTAGGCATTTACTTCTCATCAACTCTCATTCTGTAGATCAAAGTTATATATATATATATATATATATATATATATTGTTAGTTCACTCATACAAAAGTTTAAAATAAGAGGAATCCACTTTTACAGGAGTGAATGACTAGGAGTAATGCATCGGCAGTATCGTAAGGCAAACCTCAAAAATACCTATAGGCTACAACTATACAGGATAGGTAGTCTTAATATTTGCATGTCAAATTAATATTAATAATTAAATAATTAGCCCCTTGCGCCTCATTCAAGAACAATTACGGACGTGAGGCCCGTAACCATTAGTTTGGGCAATTGCATTATTATTTTAATGCAACTAATAAAAATTTAATAAACTGCATTATTTTCGGTGGTGCAACCAATAATTTAATAAGTAACAAAACATTATAGATTTATCATTATAATTGATATAATATCTCAAGTAAGGCAAAGCTATAATTTGCTAATGATCTCCTTTATTTCTATAAGCTCATGCACTGTGGGCTATATATCCATGTTCTCTATCATTTTTCTCCATTAAAAGTGTGTTTGACATTATGATAATTTTTATAATTATAATTTGAAAAAATTTGGTTTAGAAAAATTATTTGTAACTGTGGTTAGTTTGATAAAATATATGTTTAATTAAAATTATAATTGAAATTGATATTGAATAAAAAGCAGTTCAAAGGTGTTTGATTAAAACTGCTTTTGAAAGTGAGTTAGATAATAAAATGATTAAAAAGAGCATGTATTAATTTTGTAGGTTTTTAATTAAAATACTATAGATTGGATTATCAATACATCATGAAATCAAAAATCCTTTATGAAGGTCTTACATTTATTGTCTCATTAAACTATTTGCAATTCTATCACATACAGAATTCATCCGAGAAGGCCTTTGGTATCCATGGATTTCTAAGTGTGCAACAATAGCAACTAAAAAATCTTCTAGAACAAAATTAGAATTATGATCAAATTCTGCAAATTTCACATCATCTTGCAACTTCCTTCTAATGTATTTATATAATGTCATTTATACCACTACAATCTGAACTTGCATTTATATGGATAAACATGCATGTTTTGAAAAATTCTTCACTTTTATTTGCACACTCTAAAAAAACTTCTATTACATTGCGTAATGATGAGTGTGTATGATTAAATACTTCTTCTCGACTCCTTGGTCGTCCACGATGTTGAAAATCTTATAAGTGATACCTCTCTCTTTTATATGAACCTAAATATCCATACTCATTTGGATATCTAGCATTAACCAAATAGTATTTCCCTACAATTACAAACAAGTTTTGAATTTATAATTAAATTAGTAAATACAAATTATTATTGTTAAATTAACATTCAATTTTTCTCAGGTAACTACCTTTCAGTGGTTTGGAAAATTTTATATTGATATTGTTAATAGCCTCAAGAAAAATACATGTATCATGGGCACTGTTTTCCCATCCTGCCCAAACAAACGTAAGCTGTATGTTAAAATTACAAGCAACCATTACATTTTATAACAATACATATTTTCTATTGATAAATGAAATTTGATTTTTGGTTGATATGCAAGTACGCACATGTGTGTCATCAATCGCACCAACACAATTCTACATGAAAACAATAACAATTAGATTGTAAGTACTTACTAACATTTTGAAAACAATTTATATTTGACATTTACTATAATGAATGATATTTGTATTAACTTGAAATGAGGCATATATCTTGGATTCATCGCAATTTCTCATAGAGTGTTTGTAAAACTGGGGTCTTCTGGTTTTATGACATCTATCGTGAACAAACAAACTGTTTTTAGGACTTCTTTAATGTATTTACTAACAATATCACTTGAATGCTGAAATCTTTCTCGAACTTGCTTATTCGAAATCTCCAATGCTATTATATATAGAAACATAGCTAAATTTTCAATAACACTTATCCTTCTTGAAGGTTTTAATCTATACTATATTTTTAAATCATTACGCAGGCTCAACAAAGTTGTAGTATCCATCTTAAACATGTGGACACAACATTTTCAATGTCCTCTTAAAACTTTAGTCAACTATTTCATAATTGTGTTGTATGAAACCTAACAAGGTTATTTATGCATATAATTAATATAATACATGTTTAAAGCCTCAGTTGTACATACAAGTAACTTTTTTCTATCAAATTATCGCCTCTGAAACGATTCACCATTCCTATCATTATCATCATCCTCGTTGTCGTTGTCATTTTCTCCAACATCACCAACACCTTTAGAGCCACCACTACCATCACCATCACAATAATTAATGTGATCAACAACACGATTCATCACATTTTCATAATTATCATCAAAATCTTTATTAAATATAACATTAAACCATGTACCTTCCATATCTACAATAACAAGTAAATAAATAATGTCAAACACCATAACAAAAACCACTCATGTATGAAGAAAATTAATAAATAATAAGTTTGAATAAATTGATGACTTACTTATGTGGTTTTTAAGATGCTCTAAAGTATAAATAATTCTTTTAGTGGAGATGTTCTTTGTTAAGAATATTTTATAAACATACTGAAGAGGAGCATTGCCTTATATAGGATATATAAAATAATGTAATTGATGAAATTACAAGTGCATGCTGATAATGAGTTTGATGTGACCTTCAAATTATTGATATTATATGAAAAATCTCAATATGCTCATATTATATTCAATAATTCTCTATTTCATTTTAGCTTTGTCTCTATTATTTGTAATTGTCGTGGGGCGACGTCGAGCTGGTGCGCTAAAGTGCATCATGAGAGTTATCATTATTGGGAAAGGAAAGGGTATTGGATTTAATCATAAAATTATGATTAAGGTCAGGAGTCACCACCTAGTATTATGGTTACTAGGAACTCTATGGTCTGCGAGATTTTGGGTAAGGGACTGATTGTGCAAGGGGAAGATGCATCACCCCCAGTGTACCCTACCTAAGGTAAGCTGCATTGTTTTTTGATTGTTTGTCTAGGTCAGATTTCTATTTGCTGGTCATTTTCTAAGATCTAAAGTAGATCTCCCTTCGTGAGAGAGTTTCTACCTCATCGGGTTTAATCCTAACCATTCTAAAGTCTAAATTTTAGCATCACATTTATTTTACATTTTATATCTTTAATATCTGAGGGTGTACTCTATTGTGTAGTTTTACACCCTCACAAATATTAAAGTCTACATCGAAACCCTAGCATAAAAAAAAAGATTGGTAAAGAGTTTTAAATATTTTGACCAAATTCTAATGGATAATTATAAACTAGTTACGATACCTTTTTTTTTTTTTTGCTTTTTAAAACAGGAGAAAGATGCAATTTTTTTGTTTTTTAATAAAAATATGTTTGGAAAACTTTTTAGGAATTGATCGTATGCATGAAAACAAAACATTTTTTTTTGTTTTTTGAAAGGGGAAATTAATTCAAAAGTTTTGAGATTTTTTTTGTAAAAAAAATTTTAGAAATATTTCGTAAAAAACTGAGTATTTTGATATCGGATCTATATCTTACAGTGTAAATATACAGCCCGATATTATGCAAAATTAATAGAAAAACATGCAAGAAAATTACAAAATTTTTGAAAGGATTTTTTATTTTTTTTGAATTTTTTGTTCTTTTAATTATATAATATTATATTATTATAACAGTATTATAATTATTAAATACATTGGGTTGGGTCGGCCCAGCTGTGTGGGCCGAACTCAGCCCAAAAAAGGGTTGGGCCAATCTTGGCCCAAAAGATATGTTTCCTTCCTCTTTTTAATCTAGGCCAAAACTAGTAATCTAGGTCGAGCCCAGCCTAGGTGGTATGAATCGGCCCAAAAAAGGTTGGGCCGATATCGGCCCAACAAGTTTGGTCTCTTTTTTTTTAGTTGGGCTGGACCCGGCTCAGTCATTTAGGCTGGGCTAGCACGGGTCCAGCCCAAAATGAGGGTTAATTATTTGTGTTGCATGTAGAACGAATTATCGTTCTGTATGCAGCAACCTTGCTACAAACGAGAAAGAAGAAGGATAGAGGGGAAGAAAGGATCAAGTTACTTGGTGTGGGTGTCGAGGCCTTAATGAGGAGGTCTGGACGGTGACTCAGGGGGCATTGCTGGAAGGAATGGTGGTCGACATTGGTCACGGGAGAAGAAAAAGAGTTTTGCAGAGGAGAGAAAGAGAGAGATGTTCGCAATGGCTATTTTATCACCGGTGAGGGGATGGGTTGGAGAAGGAGGTTGAGTTATGCTTTCTCACGGTGGGTCTGAGGTGGTAATGGTTGAAGAGGCCACAAAGAGAGAAAGAAGAGAGATAGATGTTGGTTGGAAAAAAAAAGGGGAGAAAAACCTGACTTTTGGCCAACTTTGGACCTGATTTTATTCATGCTCAGACCATGAAATCCACCTCTATTTATTGGGGGTGAAAGAGGGATGTTTTTTGTTTAAAGGTGTGAAATCTTGGCCCTTGGATCGGCTGGAAATGATCTGAATCGTTGGTTTAAAGTAGGCACCATGAATTGTCAAATCTGTTAGTTGAAGGTTGCCTGAGTTGGCCTGTTTAGGCCGGCGCCACGACCATTATGGTGTCAATTAGCTAAAAATACCATACCAGGGTGAAGTCAGATGTTAGGTGATCATTTTGGTTCAGGTGTTGTCAAATTTAGTGGAGGTTAGAGGCATTAAATACACCTGCAAAGTAGACTCCCTGAGCTGTTATTTCAGAGAAAATTAAAGAAGAAGATGAATAGTAACCAAAATGGCGCTGTTTTGGTAAAGTTCCTTTGATTTTTTATTTATCTCATAAACACCCCTAATTGGCTTCAAATTTTAAATTTCATGCAATTTAGTCCCTGGAAAATTTCAATTTTAGCCCCAAAGTTCGGCACCATTTTCATTTTGGTTTTTGGTCTAGGATTTCTTCAATTTAACCCCTAATTGACCATTAAACTTTTAATTTCTTCAATTTCATCCTTCATTTCAATCAATTGAGCCCCTATAGTTCGGTGTCTTTTTCTTAACCCCGATTCTACACGTTTTATGGGTTTTAACTCGTAAAATCATATGATTTTACGAGTTAAAACGCATTTTTAACAACCATGGTTGAAACAGACGCCTCAGAATCTGGTATAAGTGATGTACTCATGCAGGAGGGGCACCCTATCGCATTCATCAGCAAATCATTAAGACCCAGACAACAAGCATTATCAACCTATGAAAGGGAAATGTTGGCCATTCTACATGTGGTTACCAAGTGGAGACACTACAAATGGGGAAGGCATTTCACGATCATAACAGATCATGTGAGCCTTAAATACCTGTTGGCACAAAAGGTTTCTTTCCCCTCCCAACACATCTGGTTAGCCAAGCTTTTAGGCTTTGATTATGAGATTGAATATAGAAAGGGAAAGCAAAATATTATTGTTGATGCTCTATCTAGATGTACAAGCAGTGAGGTGTTCACCCTTACATTATCTACCATTTCGACCAACTTGTTAGAAGAAGTAAAGGCGTTCTGGGCTACAAATAATGCTTTATTGAAGATCATCAGCAATCTAAACACAGATCCTAGTTTGCATCTGCATTATACATGGTTGAATGGGCTTCTATACAGAAAGGGGAAGCTGGTGGTGGGCAATGATTCTAACTTACAAGGTAAACTAATCTCCATCTATCACGACTCTGCCATAGGGGGGTGACACGATCAAAGAATTGATGTCTTATCCCAAGTGTAGGAGTGTCAAAGTAATAAATAACCCGGCAAGACCGGGGTCGATCCACAAGGAGGTCAACTATATAAATTATAAATAATATATATAAATTAACAAAAAGTTAAAGAGATCTTTGAGATGTGAGATTAATGTGAGGATTAAACAATGATAAAAACAGTTGTCAAGGTTATAGGATCCACTAATGGTATTAGAAATAAGTATAGTATAAACTCTTTTTATTACTTAACTGGAAACCACACACAAAGAAGGTTCCAATCGGATGATTTATCCTTAATAGTTCATTATAAATTTTTAACATGATCATATTAATTATCTTATTTTAGTAACACCATGCTTTTAAATATTGTCAGGAATTCATGATGCTAACTTATGTTAACAACAAATCAAGTTCCTCTCATAACAACGATGTTGGCCGAAGACTATGAAGTATCAAATATTTATTGTACCAAGTGTTATACAACACAAATCTAGATTAATCATTTAACAAGGTATTAAGAATTAGTAAGATAAAAAGATAAGACATATTAATAACAAACTTTCTTGGATATAAACATTGAAGTCCATGTTGAGTTTATATTATACATATTCTAACACTATTAGTGAATTATTTTCACCTTGACATAATTAACTTAGCTAGACATAATGAAGAAGAAGAACATAAATAAACAAGATAGAACATAATTATGATATAAGTTAAGTAAGAGTAGTAAAGGAAATGAAAAGCATAAACAAGAGATTAATGAAAATAAAACATGAAATAAAACTTGAACATTACAAAGAGAGAAAGTAAGAAAATGATCTTGATATGAAAACCAAGATGCCTAAATGAATGGAAAATGCCTCCTTTTATAGGCTAAAATTTAGAACTATTCATTTGGTAGTTGATTATTGATGTAGTGGCCAACTATTGATTTAGTGGACTTGGTGGACAGCAGCACTCAAGCATTTTGGCTGGATGAAATGACATTGATGCAATCAGAATTTGATAAAGTGTTCTTCATGAAAGTTGTTAGAAATCATCTCCTCTTTCCACCCACAACATTTCAGAGCATTTGGTTCACTACAGCTCGAGACATGGCTAAAATACTGAGTAGTGCTTCTGGTGGATAGTCCTCAAGCTCTTGTCTGGATGAAATGTCATTGCTAACATCAGAACTTGAGCAGGTGGTCCATCAAAAGAAGAATTGAGTCTTAGACTCTTTATTAATGTTTTAGGCCTATGTCTTAGCTTTCTAACCATATAAACCAGACTGAAATCCAAGATCTACAACTCCAGATATGATCCAATGACTGAATGGTGTTCTAATTTGAATTGAATCAGCATCTCTTTTCTAAGCTTAGCCCTTTCTTTGTCCTTTCACTTTCAATAGTTACTCACATCAATCAATCCTTTGAATTGTGAGATATGCTTGTATTTAAATGAGCATTTACCATAAATTAAAGCTATCTTATATTAACAGACTTGTTATTATAAAACATGCTTAAGTTAGAGAATTTAATGATACTTTAAGTGTAATATGATGATATAAAGCGTTAATGAAAATACACTTTTAAGTACTAATCAGGGGACACTCTGGTGTTACTGTCACTGCCAAACGGTTAGGGTCACTGTTCTATTGGAGAAAATAGCAAAAACATATGAGGACATATGTGAGAGAGTGTCACACTTGTCAGAAAAATAAGAGCGAGAACGTCCTAACACCTGGCTTGCTTCAACCTCTTCCTATACCCCAGGCACCCTTTGTGGACATCAGTATGGACTTCATTGAAGGGTTACCCAATTCCAAAGGAAAGAACGTTGTTTTGGTTGTAGTAGATAGGTTCAACAAGTATGCTCATTTCATTGCTCTGTCCCACCCCTATACAGCTGCATCGGTGGAAGATGCTTTCATGAATAACATCTACAAACTACACGGCTTACCTGCTTCTATAGTAAGTGACAGAGACCCGGTGTTTCTAAGCCGATTCTGGAAAGACTTATTCGCCTACCAAGGAGTTCAATTGTTGCATTCTACAGCCTATCATCCCCAAACAGGCAAGCAGACAGAAGTGGTGAACCGGTGCTTGGAACAATATCTGAGGTGCATGACAAGCGAGACACCCGATCAATGGTCCAGATGGCTACCCTTAGCCGAATGGTGGTATAATACCAACTATCACTCATCAATCAAGTCTACACCCTTTAAAGTTCTATATGGTCAGGATCCTCCAATTCACATTCCTTACCTGCCTACGGACTCTAACATAAAAGTTGTTGACAAACAATTAACAAAGAGGGAAGACAGGCTCAAGACTATTAAAGACAATCTCAAGATAGCTCAACATCGCATGATCCAACTAGCAAACAAGAAGCGTAGTGAATGCATCTTCAAGGTGGGAGACTAGGTTTACTTAAAATTACAGCCCTACAGGCAACAAACGGTAAGCAGGAGGGGTTCACACAAGTTAGCAGCCAAATACTATGGTCCTTACCAAATAATTGAGTTCATAGGGGCGGTAGCATACAAATTGAGTCTTCCCAGTTCAAGCGATATACACCTAGTGTTTCATGTATCCCACTTGAAGCAACATGTAGGGAATAAGATAGTGTACGACAACTTACCTGCCCAAAACCCAGATCCGGAGTTGCAACCCCAAGCCATTCTTGACAGGAGGATGGTCAAACACCAAAATTAGGCAGCGCCACAAGTCTTAGTTCACTGGAAGACCTTATCACCATCTGAAGCCACCTGGGAATTTGTTGATGACCTCCTCATGAGGTACCCACAGTTTTCCCTTGAGGACAAGGAAATTTTTTAAAGGGGAAGGTATTGTTGCGAACTAGGAAGCACAGTAGCGGGAAAATGAATTTTAAACCAAAAGATCATTGATGAAACGATGGCATTTCAACGATGGCAATCTTCAACACTCCTCCTTGCTTTAGGAGCTACAAACTCCAATCTTTTGTCTTCAAAACTCAAACCTATTTATTGGAAATGGTTTGGTAAACAGATCAGCTAATTGATCTTCAGACTTGCAATAAATCAACTTAACATCACCATTTTTCTGCACCTCACGTAAAAAATAAAGCTTGATGTTAAAGTGTTTTGTTTTTCCATGAAACACAGGATTATGGGAGATTGCTATAGCTGCTTGATTGTCAACTGAGATTTTAGTTGCTTCTTCTTCTTCCATGTGTAAATCACGTAATAACTTTTGAAGCCATAGTGCTTGATTTACTGCTGTTGTGGCTGCAATGAACTCTGCCTCTACAGTAGATTGAGCTACAATGCCTTGCTTCTTAGATGACCATGAAAATATTACTAATCCTAGATTAAAATAGAATCCAGAGGTGCTTTTCATGTCATCAATGAATCCACCCCAATCACTGTCAGAAAAACCATGTAGTCTTAACTCTTGACACTTCAAAAATTTAACACCAAAGCTGCAAGTCCCTTTGATGTATCTCAGAATTCTTTTAGCTACTCTCATATGAATTTCACTTGGACAATGCATAAAATGCGATAGAAGACTTGTTGCATGATGTATGTCAGGTCTGGTTACTATTAAATACAACAAACAACCAATCAAGCTTCTGAATTTTTCTTCATCTACTCTGGTAGTGCCATCTTCTTTGCTAAATTTTTCCTTTTAATTCATTGGAGTGGCTGTCGATTTGCAATTCTCCATATGGAATTTCTTCAAGATTTTCCTTGAATATTTCTTCTGACAAATGAATATTTCTTCTTTGCTTTGTATGATTTCCATTCCTAGAAAAAAACTCATGAAACCAAGGTCGGTCATTTCAAAAATTTGTATCATATTCTGCTTGAATTTTTCAACCTGCTCTGTATTGCTTCCTGTCACTAAGAGATCATCAACATATAGTGATATTATAAGCACATCATCGTTGATTCTCTTCACATAAAGAGTTGCTTCAGATAAACTTTTCTGAAAACCAGAACCTGTCAAATAGTCATCAATTCTACTATACCAGGCTCTAGGTGCTTGCTTCAACCCATAAAGAGCCTTCTTTAGTAGATAAACTTTGTCTTCTTTTCCTTGAATCACAAAACCAGCTGGTTGTTCAACATAAATTTCTTCTTGTAGAATGCCATTTAGAAAGGCTGATTTAACATATAACTGGAATACTTTCCAATTCTTGTATACAGCAACAACAAACAAAAATCTGATGGTGTCCATCCTTATTACAGGTGCAAACATATCTGAATAATCAACACCATAAATCTGATCATACCCCTTAACAACTAGCCTAGCTTTATGCTTGTTGATGGTGTTGTTTGCATTCAGTTTAGTCCTGAATATCTACTTCACACCAATAATGTTTTTGTCTAGTGGTTTGTCAACTAGTTCCCATGTGCAGTTCTTCTCAATCATGGATATCTCCTCCTGCATTGCTTTCTGCCATTCTGGGTTATGTTTGGCTTCTTCATAGCCTTCTGGTTCACAGATAGCTACATTACTCCTTTGATAAATATCCTCAAGAGATCGGGTGCCTCTAATTGGTGAGTCATCAAATGATTCATCCTGCAATGGATCTGCAAGCTGCACATTTCTTTGTGAGTCTCCCCAGTCCCATTGTTCTTCTTCATGAAAATGGACATCCCTGGTAATAGCCATCTTCTGAGTTTAAGGATGATAAACTTTGTAAGCTTTAGAAATAGCACTATAACCAACAAAGATTCCTAGCATAGCCTTATTGTCAAGCTTGTCCCTTTTGATCTGTGGAACATGAACAAAACAAATACTGCCAAAGATCTTAAGAAAACTTAGTGAAGGTTTGTAATTATACCAAACTTCAAAAGGTGTCTTTTCTTCCAGCAATTTTGTTGGAAGTCGGTTTTGAAGGAAAACAGTTGTGTTAGCTGTTTCTGCCCAAAACATCTTTGGCAAATTCTTTTCATGTAGCATGCATCTAACCATCTCCATAATGTATTGGTTTCTCCTCTTACTGACTCCATTCTGTTCTGGAGTGTAAAGAGCAGTGAATTGATGTTCAATGCCAGCTTCCTCACAGTAAAGATTGAATTCTGATGAAGTATATTCTTTACCATTGTCTGACCGAATGGCTTGAATTCTGCAGCTGCTCTTATTCTCCACATTCTTCTTGAATTGCCAAAAAATTCCAGCTACTTCTGACTTGTATTTCATAAAGAATATCCAGCACATTCTAGTAAAGTCATCAATAAAAAGTATGTAATATCGACTACCTTTTATTGAAGGTGTGCTAAGAGGACCAGCAACATCAGTATGAATCAACTGAAGTTTCTGTATAGACCTCCATGTTGATTTTGGAAATGGTTTCCTGTTTTGCTTACTAAATTGACAGGCATTACAATTTGGTAAAAGATCAGTGAATGGAGGCACTCCTCTTACAGCATCATGCTTCTTCATACTGATCATCCGCTGTTGATGACAGTGACCCAGTCTCTTATGCCACACTTCCATGTCATTCAGCTTTGTTGGAAAGGTTGTGTACTCCTCCTCAAAAGGTAAAAATGAAAAGCTTTTGCCTCTCATCTTGGCTTGTAATATTTTTTATCCAGCAGCATCAAAGATATAACAAGATTGATTTTCAAAAACCATTTTCATGCCTTTCTCTATTAATTGCCCAACACTTAACAAATTCTGATCTATACCAGGTACATAGAGAACATCAGAAATAGTTTTTGTACCTGAGTTTGTGGTGATGGCAATCATTCCTTTTTCCTTTGCTGCTATACAATCACCATTACCAATTATCACCTTTGCAACTTCAGTAGATTGCAAAGTTCTAAAGAGACTTTTATTAGAAGTCATGTGATTTGTGCACCTACTATCAATTAGCTAGTGATCTGAGGAGGTCTGGACTGAAAAACACGTAGTTACAAACATTTGATCTTCATCATCTTGACTGGCAACTTGAGCATCTTCGTCCTGTTTCTGAAATTTTGTTCTATAAATGATTGCTTCATGTCCCATTTGATTACATTTGCTACACTTTGCATCAGGTCTCTTCCAGCACTTAAATGGTGGATAACCTATCTTGTTGTAGTGTTAACAGGGTGGAAAGTTTCTCTTAAGAAATTTTCCTTTGTTCTGGAATTGACTGACAGTAGTCTCACTACTGCTTGAAGCCTGGTTTTTTCTGAAGAATTTCTTCTTGTCAGAATCGGGATACTTTAATTGTAAAGCTCCTTCTGTAACACAATCTTGCCTCATAAGTCTCCGTTGCTCTTGAGCCTGCAAGGCATTTATCAGTTCTGCCGGTGATCTTGGACAGATCCTTTGTATTCTCCAAGGTGGTTATAGATGCTTTATATCTTTCAGGCACAGTTACAAGAATTTTCTCTACAATTCTGCAATCAGAGAAATTTATGCCAAGTAACCTTACCTTGTTGACAATTCCAAGCAATTTGTCTGAGTACTCTTTGATGGTCTCAGAATCCTTCATTCTCTGCGGTTCAAACTCTCTTATCAGGTTAAGACTTTGCATGCCACGAATTCTATCATCTCCTGCATATTCCTTCTTCAAATAATCCCAAACATTTTTCGTTGATTTAAGAGACATAAGTCTAGTAAAGATGGTTGTGGAAACAGCAGCAAAAAGACATGCTTTTGCTTTCGATTTCCTTGTTTTTCTCTCTTTGTGATTTTTGATCTGAGCTACAGTTGGATTATTGAACTTCGTAATCTTCTTCAACAACTTCCCAAAGATCTAAACTTCTAAATAAGTCTTTATTTTTACTGCCTAGAGTTAATAATTTTCTCCATCAAAGATGGGAGAAGAAATGTGAGAAAAACTAGTTTCAGCCTCCATTACAGGTCCGTTTAAGATAATGCTCTGATACCAATTGAAAGTGTTTAACAGAAAAATGTTTATGTGAAGAAATGAAGATAGGAAGAAGAGAAGAGACAGCAAAGATTGTATTTGAATTTATTGCAGATTGAATGAGAAACCGATTGCATACATTCTATTGTAATCTTTACAAATATATATTTAAACTAAGCAAAACAGAATTGCAAACTTATAGCAATAAATCATGCTATGATCTGTTAACATATTAATAGATTAACTAACTCCTAGAGACTAGGACAACAGTTTATTATTTGCATAAAACTGAAAATAACAAAGCAGAAATAAAATCTTTGACAGCTTTTTCTTTGACAGCTCCTGAAGCAATCTTCAACAGTGTTGTTGGTGAAGAGGGAAAAATGAGGTGAGAAGACCCTAAAAGCTGGTCTGGGATGCTTTTCTTCAACCTCAATTTTTGATGGATCCCACCATTTAAAAACACTGGTTCAACCTTAGCTAAACACAAATTTTTGTGGCTCATTCAAAATTCACCCGCAGCCACATGCTCAAACACTACCTTAGATGGTTAAGCATATATAGATTTACATACTAAAGGTTCTCTTTTCTGAGATCAGACCAACCTTTGTAAATTTAAAATGGTAAGGTTGTCATTTAAAGGTTCTCCATAACTTCCTGATTTCTTAATTTTCAGCATTTCCTGCTAAATGCAAATTTAGGTAGTTTGACGTTGCTGGCCAGAAGAGCTCTAAGTTGTGCACTTAGAATGGAGTTGTATAGTTCCTGGGGTGGCTGGTACTAACATACATGAAAATCCTGGTTATTTCAATTGCCTAGTAGTATTTTCCGTATGATATGCACATATGATGTGGGCTTCGTTCCTTATTTTGCAAGTACAGCTACATTGCTTTAAGTATTAGTCATGATTGCCTTTACATAATATTTGAGTGTTGAAATTATCCAAATTTTTGTTTCGCGCATGGCGGAAATGAATAAGCCATGAATTGTTTGCATCCATAGATGGATCATTAAGGTCGAAAGGAAGAGAAACCCCTCATTTTATTCTAGACAGCCAAAGGTGGATGATTAAGAACACACGTTTTGAAAATGATGAGTTGCATGAGTCCACTCACAATATGTTACATTGGAATGCCCTTTTTCTAATGCCGCCTTCTTTTTGTGAGAGATAGTAATGTTCTCGCAGTCTTTTGGGACTATTTTAATTAGTTGAGGTGAACTTTAAAGAGGCCACTGCATATATGCCATTCCCATATGGGGATTGGCTCTTGAACCTTCAACTGCATAATTGTTGAAGTAAACTCAATCTAGAAGGTCAAGGAAGGCAACCACCACTTGCAGCCACTAGTTGTCACCGCCCAACCACCACTTGCAGCCGTCAGTCACCAGCCACTAGCTGTATGCCGCCAGCCTCCTTCACACTTGAAGTTTGATTTTTTCTTACTTTCAATTTGTGTATAAATAGGCAACTAAGTTTATGCTATTATGTGTGGAGAGATTAGAGAGAAACACTAGAGAGAAAGAGAGGGCGTGTATTGAGCTTTTGTTTAGTTATTGTATGCTTATTGTTGTTGCAATAAAACAATGTGTTTTATCCCCTCTGAGTGTTTCAAAGCCACCACCAGTGGTTTCTCCTACCAACAATTGATATCAGAGCCCCGTTCGTTAGAAAACAGAAGAGTTTTGGGATATACCTGAATTTTCAAAGTTATCAAAAATAATTTTTGATAATTCCACAATGTAGGTTTCATCCATACAAACTCACTAGTGCAAAAATCAGCTTCATCGGATCAGGAGGTAACCCACACGCACCACCTGAAAGTTCCGCACTGTATCCCACGCGCAGCCGACGCGCCCCAAGGAAGAAGATGACTGGAGTCCACGCGCGCCATATTCGAGCCGAGCCGAGCCTAGCCGCCTCCAAAGCCGAGCCGTGAGCTGCGCCGCCAGCCGCGCTGAAGAATATTCCTCAGAATATTCCCGATTCAACCCCAGCGAACCGCCCGACGTCCAGAATCGGTTTCCTGACCGGTTCAGCCCATTTCTGACCCATTTTCAACAAAGTCAGACCGGATCCCTACTGTTTTTAGCATTCTGGATCCATCTAAGGTGTCCTTTTTGCCAAATTCAACTCCCAGAAGGTGATATAGTCATTCAAAGAGCAAAATAACAACAAAAAATGCACAAACACTCATCCCGAAGCTAACCAAAGACAACTATGATAGTTGGTGTATCAGATTGAAGGCATTTCTTGGTTCACAAGAGTGTATAAAGATTGTGTAATATGGTTATGATGAACCAGAGTCCAAAAAAGTAGAAGATACTCTACAAGAGGCAGAAAAGCAAGCCCTCAAAGCCAATAGAAAGAAAGACAACAAAGCAAAGACCATCATCTATCAAGGTCTTGATGAAGCAATATTTGAGATCATTGCTTCCGCAGAAACATCAAAAGCAATATGGGAGGCTCTCCAACAAAAATACAAAGGTCCTGACAGAATCAAGAAGATTCGTCTCCAATCTTTGCGAGGTGAGTTTGAATTATTGCAAATGAAGTCCTCATAATCTATTTCTGAGTATCACACAAGAATTATGGTGATAGTTAATCAGATGAGAAGAAATGGAGAAGCCCTCATAGATGCTCAGATTACTGAGAAAATTTTGAGATCCCTAAATCTAAAATTTGATTTTGTTGTTGTCGCTATTGAAGAGTCCAAAGAAGTGGACAAGTTGATGGTGGATGAGCTTATGAGTTCTTTGCAAGCTCATGAGCAAAAGATCGTGAAAAGAAATGGAGATAAGGCAATTGAGCATGCCTTATAAGCAAAGTTATCTCTCAAAGACATATATAAGCAAGGGGAGACTTCAACAAATAGATATACCACTCAAGGAAGAAGTCAACAAACACGAGGAGGATTTCAGCGATTTCAAGGAAGAGGATCTTGGAATACAGGTTTCAGAGGAAGAGGTGGTAGAAACACCACCAGAGGAGGTCGAGGACAACAAGCATTCACTCCTAGAGGAAGAGGAGGCGGTTACAATAACCGTGACAAGAGGAATATCCAGTGTTATAATTGCAATCAATTTGGGCACTATAGCACTGAATGTCAAAGAAAAGCTCCATTAGAGGTACGTGAACAAGCCAACTATGCAGAGGAGGATGCCAACACCAGAGGAGCAGCTGCATTATTTATCCAACAAGGACTTGGCAAGAATCAAGACAATATTTGGTATCTAGATACTAGAGCCAGCAATCACATGTGTGGCCAACGAGATCTATTTGATGATCTAGATGAGACCATACAAGGTCTAGTCACCTTTAGAGATACCTCAAAAGTTCCATTCAAAGGTAAAGGCAACATCCCAATCAAGTTGAAGAATGACGATCATAGCTACATCGCAGATGTTTACTATGTCCCGGCCATAAAGTAGAACTTGATGAGTATAGGTCAACTTATGGAGAAAGGTTATACTCTTTACACGAAGAATTGTCATCTGACAACTATAGACTACAATGGGAGATTAATTGCCTATGTGAAGATGTCCAAGAATAGGATGTTTCCTTTAAACATCCAATATGATGCAACAAAGTGTTTGAGTGTCATCACCAACAGTGAAGAGTGGCTTTGGCACCTAAGGCTTGGACATCTGAATTTCACAAGTCTGAAGATGCTAGCAAGCAAGAAGATGGTCAAAGGTATGCCCCACATTGATCATCCAGATGAAGTCTGTGAGAGTTGTGTCCTTAGCAAACATCACAGATCCAGTTTTGCCAAAGAAGTCAATTGGAAAGCAAACAAGCCACTGGAGTTAGTGCACACAGATGTGTGTGGTCCCATAAAGCCTATGTCGATTGGATAAAATAGGTACTTCCTTACTTTCATTGATGATTTTAGTAGAAAGACATGGATATACTTTCTGAAAAGGAAGTCAGAAGTGTTCAATTGTTTTAAAGATTTTAAAGCAATTGTTGAGAAGCAAAGTGGCTATAAGATCAGAACCGTGAGATCTGATCAAGGTGGAGAATATACAGCAAATGATTTTGAAGTCTTTTATACACAACAAGGCATCAGACATCAGACAACACCAGCTTATACACCACAGCTGAATGGTGTAGCTGAGAGAAAGAATCGAACGATTCTTGACATGGCAAGAAGTCTACTCAAAGCAAAGAAGTTGCTCAAATAATACTGGGCTGAAGTTGTATCATGTGCAGTGTATCTACTGAATCGATGTCCAACCAGAAGTTTGCAAGCTGTCACTCTAGAAGAAGCATGGAGTGGTCATAAACCAAGTGTTACTCATCTTCGAGTCTTTGGTTGTGTGGCATATGCAAAGATCCCAGATGCAAGAAGGACCACACTCGATGATAAAAGCGAGAAATGCATCTTTGTCGAATATGGTAATAGAAGGATGGGATACAAGCTGTATAATCCCATCACAAAGAAGGTAATTATGAGTAAAGATGTTATCTTTGAAGAAGATAAAACTTGGCAATGGAATGATGATCAAGAAACAGTCAAATGGATCAGCACTGATTTGATCCTTGAAGAGGAAGTGGAAGTACCAACAGTACTTGTAGAAGGTCCAATATTACCAGCAGAGCCACAAAGTCCGATACACATATTCCCTATATTCAACAGGAGAAACACACCAGAATCATCATCAACACCACCATCCTCATCCTCATCAGAAGGACCAAAAAGGATGAGAAATCTAGAAGAGTTGTACGATGCCACTCAAGTCATGAAAGATATAACTCTATTTTGTTTCTTTGCAGATAATGACCCACTTAGCTTCAATGAAGCTGTTACAGAAGAGAAGTGGATAGAAGCAATGGATGAAGAAATACATGCCATTGAGAAGAATGATACCTGGAAGCTGACTAATCTACCAGAAAACAAGAAAACAATAGGTGTCAAATGGGTCTATAAGACAAAAAAGAATGCAAAAGGAGAAATGCAAAGATACAAAGCAAGATTAGTGGCAAAAGGCTACAAATAGAGAGAAGGCATTGGCTATGGAGAAGTATTTGCTCCAGTAGCCCGGCTAGAGACAATCAGACTGATGATCTCACTAGCTACACAACATAGATGGAAGATCTATCAACTCGATGTGAAGTCAGCACTTCTGAATGGCTTCCTAGAAGAAGAGATCTATGTTGAACAATCACTTGGATACCTTGAAGCTGAAAATGAAGGCAAAGTATACAAGTTGAAGAAAGCCCTCTGCGATTTGAAGCAAGCTCCGCGTGCTTGGAATACCAGAATTGACAGGTATTTTCAAGAAAATGGATTTGAAAAATATCCATATGAACACGCAATATATGTGAAGAAAGAAGCAGATGGCAACATATTATTTGCGTGCCTATATGTTGATGATTTGCTATTCACCGGCAACAACCCTACCATGTTTGAAGCCTTCAAGAAAAGCATGGTACAGGAGTTTGAGATTACAGGCATTGGTCTGATGGCACATTTTCTTGGCTTAGAAGTGGTGCAGAAAGAAGAAGGGATTTTTGTATCCCAAAGCAGTTATGCCAAAGATATTCTTGAAAGGTTTAAGATGGAAAGCTGCAATCCGGTATCAACTCCAGTTGAGAATGGAGTAGAATTGAGGAAGAGTAAAGTTGGAAATGTAGATCCAACTTACTTCAAAAGCTTAGTAGGAAGCTTAAAGTACTTGACATGTACCAGACCAGATATACTCTACGAAGTTGGACTTATCAGCAGATACATGGAGACACCAGACCAGTCTCACTTGAATGCAGCCAAGAGAATTCTTCGCTACATCAAAGGAACAATAAATGAAGGTATGTTTATACCTCAAGTAAAAACTTAAATCTTGTTGGCTACTCGGATAGTGATTGGGGTAGAGATCTGGATGAAAGGAAAAGCACAACGGGATTTTTTTTTTCATGGGAGATACATCTTTCACATGGTCATCTAAGAAGCAATCGATAGTAACGTTATCAAGCTGTGAAGTTGAGTATGTTGCTGCCAACTCAGTTGTATGCCATTTAATATGGTTAAGAAATTTGCTGAAGCATTTGGGATTTCCTCAAGAAAATCTCACAGAGATTTATATTGATAATCGATCAGCGATTGCATTAGCAAAGAACCCGGTGTATCATGAAAGAAGTAAACACATTGATACACGTCATCACTTTATCCGAGAACATGTGAAGAACAAAGAAGTTGAACTAATATCATACAAGACAAATGATCAAATTGCATATATCTTTACAAAGCCATTGAAGGGAGAAATATTTATCAGATTGAAGTTCATGCTTGGCATGACATCCCTCGATTGAGTTTAAAGGGGGAATTTGTTGAAGTAAACTTAATCTAGAAGGTCAAGGAAGACAACCACCACTTGCAGCCGCCAGCTGTCACCGCCCAACCACCACTTGCAGCCGCCAGCTGTATGCCGCCAGCCGCCTTCACACTTGAAGTTTGATGTTTTTTTACTTTCAATTTGTGTATAAATAGGCAGCTAAGTTTATGTTATTATGTGTGGAGAGATTAGAGAGAAACACTATAGAGAAAGAGAGGGCGTGTATTGAGCTTTTGTTTAGTTATTGTATGCTTATTGTTGTTGCAATAAAACAGTGTGTTTTATCCCCTCTGAGTGTTTCAAAGCCGCCACCAGTAGTTTCTCCACCAACAATAATAAATAGAAACGGTAGAAGGTATGTAGTCTTGTAAAGGCCTAACAGTCTTGCTAATATTTTGGATGATATGTTTTAACTTTCAGTCAACAATGTTCCTATCTTATGTCGTTATTCTTTGCTCCAATTCCTGTCTCGCTGGTGATTACACTAGGACAAATAGGTTCGTGTGAATTGAAAGCTGATCTTGTTGTTATGATTGAGTTTGGCCGGGACTGAACAGTGACAGGTTTCCAAGCTTGATGGTTTTCACTTGGCTTTTCCACGTAGCTGGAACCCTGCTCTGTAATACTACCATGCATCGTATTTGGTTTACTTTCACTGTTCTTTAATGTGACTCGATAAGGTGACGCAACTGTTGATGTGGTCAGGTTGCAAGGTTTTTTTTTTTTTTTTTTAATCTTCTTCACTCACGTGTTTATGCATTTTGACAAGGCCGTGGGTGATGCGTCTCGGTTTAGCCCTTACCAAAATGAGTTTAAATATCCAACAGCTATAGAAGTAGCATGTTTTTCGACCTGTTTCACTCAAGGTTTGGAAATGGAATGGCATCAGAATACACATCATATTTGCTTTCACTCTGTACGTTTTTCGGCGGCTGTACGTGATGCTGTGATATGCCGGCAAGGAAACTGTGGAAATTCGGGATCATGCAATTATCTCAGTTACTGGTTGTATGGGTTTTTAGGTTACATTTACTTTAATTTGTGCTTGTCTCTCTTTCCGTCATCTTGCATATTTCTTTGTTTCAGGTCAGCCAAATTCCTCCATCGGATTTCTATAGCATCCTTGTGATACCTTGTACGTTGGCGATCGATGATGAATGTGTTTTGGTCTTGGAAGATAGTGAAAGGTCTGGTGTCCCAGCCCTTTAGCTTGTGCTAAGATGATGAACATGTATACGTGTTAATTCTGGGTAGCTATCTATGTCCAGACTTGTGGAAGGTTTGAGGTCTGTGTAAACAATCAATTGTTGTATACTGTACAGCATAACAATCCTTCATGAAATTACTCCATATCGTGCTACTCTGGGCTGATAAGTTAGTCCTCTATGTTGCTGTTTTCCAATCACATTATATTCAAATAGATAGTACTATTGTATTTGTAATAATGATAGGAGTCACGATTGGAAGCAGGAAGAGAAAGAGTCTGGTCTAACAATGGGTGCTCAAAAATGGAAGATGATGGATCCAAAAGGATGGATTGCGGTCAAACTTGGAAGGCCTCGCCACCGTGTCCTATGGGTAGTTTTGGCCTTGGAATTGGTCAATTTAAGCTACTATCCCTTTTTAACTAGTTATGAACGGTAAGCTAATTAAAACCGGAGCATAATCCTATGCAAATGCAATTTTTAGTCCTGCGCCTAGTCACTGGCATACCACACCACACCTATGTTTGTCGGATTTGATCTTATCGTTTCTTTTTTTCTCGCCTCACTTGCATTGAATTTTCCCCTGCCTCCGATCGCCGTCTCGTCCCTCCATACTATAAACACTTAGACTTCTCCAATTGCCTTCTCCTTCCTTCCTTCCCCCTTTCGGCCTTAATTCCTTCCTTCTTTCCCATCAACCACCTTTTTCCATGTTGCTACACTGGATTATATCAAAAAGCTAAAGGTAAAGCTGAAGGAAAAAGGAAACAATGTGGAGCAGATTATGGTCCTCCTCTGCCCCCGGGGTTTTGAAGCGCACTCTGTTAGCCGCCAACACTCAATCCCTCTCAACACCACCGCGATGCACCACCACCAGGACTATTGATTCCTCTGCCTATTCTTATTATTATTATTCTGGTAGGGGAGGAGGAGCTGCTGCTGATGCTTCAACTCCATTCTGCAAAATCAAATCCATTTGTTTTTCTTCCGCTATTGATGCTGATGCTGAAGCTTCTTCTCCCTCCTCCAATAATAATAACAATAATAAGAATGATAAAAATATATTGATAACAAGTTCGGAGGCGAAGAGGCTGATGAGACTGGTGAATGTGGAGGCCCTCAAGATGAAGCTTGGCATGGAATCCAGGGAAATTATCCCTTTCTCAGACCTCCTCGAAGCCTGCCAGAGCATCGGTATTGCCAGATCTCACGATGAGGCCGTTACTTTTGCCCATGTCCTTGATGATGCTGGGGTCGTCCTTCTCTTCCGCGACCAAGTCTATCTTCATCCTGATAAGGTAGGTAGCTACCCCTGCCCTCCTTTTCCATCTTTCTTGCTTTGCTTTATATGCACCTTTCTTCCCTTCTACTTACTATGTATGTTCTTAATTGTCAATCTTGTTTTTAACTTATTATCATATGTATGTTTCCATAATCCAATCAATTGCTTTGCTACTTTACTTTCGGGTGGATGGTGGGGGCAGACTGAGACATACACCGCATCTCCTCCTCCTTCCCCTCTCTTTCTCTCTCCCCTTTTCTTTTCACTGTTTTTATTCTTCTGATTTTGCAATTCCCATCATTAATTTCACATCCCTTCTTCCCTGTTACTGATTTATTGCTGCTCCATGATAAGCACAGGATTTTCAACTTCCAGCTTGTCATATTGCTTGCTTCTCTCTATCTGCATTCTGTATTTAGTCAGTCCCTCCCTCCCACCAAGCAAAGACCAGATTAATCTTTGAGTGATATTTAAACGTTCTAGACCGAGAATATGCCCTTAAAATTTCAGTATTGACTACGTTTACATTCAATCGATTTCTCCTTCCATTTATGCATATTTGACAATGAGCTGCTGCTATTAGTATCTTCCTCAACTCATAAATGTTCCCGCCATTCCTATTTTAGCTAGCTTGTTGGGGCTGGGTACATTCATCAAATCTTCCCTTTCCATTTACGATGTACTTTTTTTTCTCCGCTGTTTGAGCTTACACTTCTTAAATTCTCTACTTTTATTCAGCATCTCTTTCAAAATTTCCATTTCTCTATTACTACTACTATAGTATTTGCAGCGGTTGGGGACATACTGAGAAGCATATTTACTTCTTTCTTTGCTTATTGTAATGACAATCGGGGCAGTTAGAAATCTGTTGTGAAAACACCCTTCACCCTATACAATTTCTCTGTGTATAGGGTGCAGCAAAGGAAGTCAAATGAATGATAAACGTTTAGATTTTATTTAGCCACTATCCATTTGTGCATTTGGCAGTGAGCTTGCCTGCTGATATTTGTCAGAAGTTGCTTTTGCTTGTGTCTTGGTACGTTATCAGAGCCTTGTGTGCAGAACTCGTTTTCTAGTTCTCGTTTTGGTTGGGCTATATCTATGCTTTGAGCTTTCGGAGGAACACTATACTTGACGTCTAAAGACAGTATGGCTTGTGGTTATTGGGCTCCAACTTGTATCAGGCAGAAGCAGCATGATCCTTGGTTTTGGGATTTCACTTGTTTATATATACAATAATGTTGGTACAGATTTGGAAAGTACATGAATTTCCTTTGTACAAGACAAGGGATTTAAACTTTTTTTTTTTTTTCCTATGCCTTGGATATTAGTCGTCCTGACTACAAATTGGTTTTGCCTTGATAGTTTTCTTATGTTGCAGGTGGTAGATCTGATAAGAAGAGCAGTGCCGCTCGCTTTAACTCCTGAAGACGACCCTGCAAGAGATGAGCTAAAGATGCTTCAGGAGAAGAAAGAAGAAATTGATGTACAGGCACATAAGGAGGTTCGCCGGATCCTCTATAGTGGATTGTGTTTAGCTTTATTGCAGGTTGGGCTGTTTTTCCGGCTAACATTTTGGGAATTTTCATGGGATGTGATGGAACCTATTGCATTTTTCGCCACAACCTCTAGCATAGTCATAGGTTATGCCTACTTCCTGATCACTGCAAGAGATCCAAGTTACCAAGACCTAATGAAGAGGCTGTTTCTCTCAAGGCAAAGGAAGTTGTTCAAGAAGCTTAATTTTGATGTTGAGAGATTCAAGGAGTTACAACTTAAACAGAAATCACCTCTGGATGCCACAGCCTCTATTAAAAAACGTGTAGGGATGAAACTGGAACTGGACGATGCCATGCACAAGTAGTCACCTCTTGCTTTGGTTTGAAAGATGGGAATCCAAGTAGGATTTTCGAAACCTTTCGTGAGAATTTATCCCACTAACCATCTTGGTCCCTCCCGCCTTGCTAAAGGATTAACATCATTCTTCTTTTGAGAAAATACTATTTGCTGATTTGTCGTAGCTCTCTCATTTTTTGGTAAAAATTTCGTTCTATTAGCAGTGCTGGATCCTGTATTTTTTTTGTTGAACAGCATATCGTAATGCTGAAAGCATCGATGCCCATGCCATTCAGATGCTGACCATCAGATACTAAATTTCTTTGAAATTACTGCCTCTTTCCACGATTACGTAATTAGTCTTGGTAAAAGTAGTCGACGAGAGTTCGAACATAAGAGTAGATTTTTTATGATGATTTCTTGAAATTGCCCATCGAGCAAGTATTTAGATTGCAGCTTGTTTGCCTTGCAAATGATTGGATTAAGTTGCAGTTTTTTTTTCCCCTCAATCTTGAAAAGGGATTCTGTTGTGATAATTGAATATAACTCTCACTGGGATTCAATAATCAATGAACAATTTTCAGTTGGAAAATGAACTCTGCGACTGAAGACAACACCCCAGCTGCTGATGATGTTCTTAACTGATTCATGTTTCATGACAACTTAAAGCTCATAAAAAAGCTACATGGTAAAAGTCTAAACAAAATGAAAACACATCCAAATTAGTGCCAGCAATCTTGATTTATCTCTTCATTACAAAAGCATATACAGATCATTCTTCTTAAATATTACGAAGTCGCTTTCAAGGCTACTTAGTAAATCAATCACCAATTCCTCTTTTGACCCGTTGAAATGCTCCAAAATATCTCTAATGAAAACCTGCAACACATCTGCATCATCAAATTGCCACGTAAAAGAAATATGAAAGACAACATATCCAAAGATCTTCATCAGTTAGTGCAGAGATATGGGTTAAATGGGTTTGCTCTTGCTGAACTCACCCCTTCATCATAGTTCTTGAGCCAATCCAGTATGGAACTCTCCGTAGCTTCCAATGCAGTTGTGCTTTCTTCAGGTATATCTACCTTCTGACGTTTCCTTGGGGAAAGTACATTTGCATCATTGATAGGATGAACCTCTTGGTCCTGTGCAATTCTGACCATAAGGGAGGAAGTTTCTTCATTATGATCTGAGCAACAATGAGTAGCCATAATCTTGACTGATATTTCAACCTCATGAACCGTGTCCAAGCAGCTGGTACCAGTAGAAACCATTCCAGACTCACTTTCCACAAATTCATCAGCCTTCGATGTGTCAAGGTGGCTAGGTGGAGTCACTTCAGGTAAAAACCCACAGTTTTGCATTGCCAGACAGATCTTGATGTGTGCGTAGCTTATCTGATGTTATTAGTGAGTTTTCATTCAGTTGTATACTTTTTAAGTGATCCTGAACTCAATGATCAGTAACAAATATTAAGCCAGAAAAATCAGAGAAATTAGCGCATCAACTTACATCTTCTGGTAATTCATCTTTAATGGGCTTCAACTTTTCCCTAGAGCCAACCTTTGAGATTGCACCCTCAATTTCTGACAATCTTTCACGTGAAAGTCCAACTTCACCACACAATCTAGTCCATTCAATCTGGAGTCCTCCTTGTGCAGCTTCTAGAAGATATTCAACTACAGATCCTTCTTTTATAGGAGCTGATCTACCAGGGAAATTCTGGGAATAAAAATTAAAGTGATTAAAGCACTAAAATGCCTATAACATATAATTGTAAATTTTGTCAAGAAATACCGCGATTTTTTGAATTGGTAGACCATTTTCATGCCACATTTTCCAAGCATCTAACTTAGCTGGGGTTAATTTCTTGTGATTTGGTACTTGATTGGCTTTTCTCGTATTAGCAGTCTGCAAGTTTGCTCCCCCGTCCAAGGAAAGGTTAAGTTCTTGTGACAGATCCCTAATAGTTTGAAGAAGATAATCGCCATGTCTCACAACAAGATGCTGCAACATCACCACATTCCATGCTTAACATTGAGAAGTACAAGCAAAATGGTAAACCGTGACTGAAAAAACAAATTTTCTGCTTTTCTTAACTCGTTAAATTATTCTCTTGGTATGTACTAAGTATGCCCATTCACACCACCCCTTACCTCCTTTGCAGAAGAAAATGGAAAGGTGTAGCAAAGTGAATGTCAAAGGATCAAATGTGATAATGATAGAAGATGCCTTATTTTCTTTTTTTTATTATTTTTTTCTCAAAATCATGCAACAACAATAATAGGAAGACCAGCCACTAACCACCCAATCTACATATCAGAATCTCGATTGCAATATGGAGGTGGCTTGTCAAGACAAGTAAATATGACAATAAGTTCAGTGATCTCTGTTTCATGGGTGTGGAAAAGATTAAAAAGCCAGAGAATTTCAGTCACCGCATAATACATCTACAGTAGCCAGAAATTCTTAATTTACATATTGAAGTGGATAGCGGTAAGATTGCTTGTACAAACATCAAAATTAGGAAAAATAAAATTTCTTTAAAACTCCATTCCAAGAAAAAACATTTCCTGGTTAAAGCACAAGGAAGGATGCCAAATTAAGAGATAGATAACTAGTGCAATGAAGAAATGAATAAAAAATATTATGAAGAATTTTTTTGTCCCAGTCGTTAAGACTCACCTGGTTGACACCATCAATGTTTGCCAACCTTGCTTTGGTAGATGGTCTCACCAAAGCAATTTTTTTTATTGTTTGATCACCACATACAGCATATCTGTAGCAAGCAATAAGAACAGGTGCTCAGATGGTATATTCCATATTAACTAAGCAGCTCTTTAGGGATTTATAGCCTTCAAAGAAATATGAACCTACGGAGCAGTCCCAATGCTTTTAGCAAGCTTGGTTCTCTCATCCAAAAGCATGTGAAAGATTCGTGCTTCAGCCTGCGTAAAAAAATGCATGACTTCACCAAGAAGTATATATGGTAACTAAAAAAAAATATTTTACTGCATGGGTGGCAGATCAGCGATGCAGTTTGTAAGCTGAATTCATGAAGTGTGAGTAGAACAGAATTCACAAACAGTTCTTTGCAAACAAAAAAAATAAAAGGAAGCGCATGGAAGAAGAAAGGGAGAATTTGCCTCATTGGCTTCATCTTGAAAACACACAACATGCAGGGGTTTTGAACCAAGAGCACTTCAATAATAGTGCATGAAGTTTTAAAACATGCCAAACAAATCCAATCCCTCCTGTCATCTGACAATAGAAGCCCATATTCCTTTCCACCAACATATACCTCTGACAATATCATAAACAATGAGGATAAAAGAAGAGGGAAAAGGAGATGGAGATAAAATATCAACCTCTGACAATTGTTCACATTCTAAAGTTGCCATACTATTCAACTCTCCAACCCCGCCTGTTGTGCATTGTTGTTCTTCATCCTCAACCATTTCATCAGTCAATGGTAATATTAGAGCTGGTTGGTGATCAGGTCTAGCAGACTGAATATATTGCTTCCCTTTTGGACTTACTCTGATGCATAAAGACATAGACTTTAGTCAATTGTACTTAGCTGATCAATTATGACAAACAGACATAGCAGGGGAGAAGGATAAACAAAAGAACTCTATGGAAGTTTTCTAGTATGTAAATTTGCACTCAAGAAAATGAAAGAGCACAATTTACCTTACAAATTTATATGTATCTCTAAAAGTCTCCATCAGATAACCTGTTTGTAAGTAACACTTATTAGCTAAAACTGGCAACTATGACTTTATTATTTCAAAGAATCATCAACAGACAGTACAACATAAAATTTTATAGATAAAATGTATTTCAAGGAAAGACATGAACTATAACTACAAACATGAAGTCAACAACTAATGATTATTTGTGATAGGCAAGAAGATTGATTTTCAATACTGCAATTGGTGCTATGTTATGAAAGCTGGAACTGAAGCTTTTTATTGCAACTACGAAATTTTCTTTTGTGGATAGGCTTTATCCCAGATAAGCTTAATGTCAATCCTTCACTAATTTGAAGCTATTGATCATCAGCAGAATTTGTCTAAGTATCCTTTGTGAATGAACAGGAGAAAAATATATCTTCTTTCATCAAAATGCATACAGAACATCCAAGTTGTAACCATCCCCCCTTAATTAACTTGTCGATCATGTGCTGACAACCTATTGCAAGTTAGCTATACAGTGGTGCCCAGAAATTGAAGGACACGTGCTAACTTGTACCAATCTACTCCCGTATTCTTCTTAAGAGTTTCCCCAAAAAATATTACAAGGAAGTTATTATCATTTGTTGGTTTCCATGTAAAAGTGTCTTCCTCCTCTTGGTTGGGATAAAACCAACCACATAAAGTTACTTGATTGTTGACTAAATCCTCCAAGTTAGTAAGCAACAGGCTACCTACAATCATTATTGGACATAGACACTAAGACTTCAATCAGAGGAATACTCTGCTATAAATCTTCAAGGGAGCCATGAAATGTGGAGAATCCCGCTATAAAAAGGTGTTTTGGCCATTACCCAGAGTGATGGGGAGTATCCTTTCTAAATCCATTTGTTTCAGAAGCTTCTTCTAACTCCCAGTAAAGATACTAGAATCTATTAAGCTACAGAAATTCTAATTTTGAGTAAATATATGTGACTAAGTAGTCAATGCCAAGTCACAATCATTATAAAACACGTCAATACAATCAATAATTCTTTGCACCAAGTAACCATAAATGAAAATTGCTCATTTCTGAATGATAATAACTGAATTGTCAATCGCAAATATATATTGCTTCAGGTACCGTGAGAAATTAATTGGTAAGCCAGTGATTTCCACCAATTTGACGAGTAGTCTTTCCCAAGTCCATGAAATGGTAGCTTGTCAAAATGAGCATTAAGAATTTTTTTTGCCTGTAAATTTAGAGAGACAGCAGAAGCATCTGCATAAGAATTGAGGGTGAAGAAAATAATAAAATCTTGAAGCCATAGAAAAACAAAATTCAAAAGATTCATAGAAAAGCTTAAATTAGTTGCCAATGCCTTATCATTACAGCTAATAATTTTCCTTATACATGCCAGCAACTTTAATCTCCTCCACCCCACCCACCATAAGAACAGGCCTCTAAAATATCTACTGAAAGCATGCAGCATTTTGTTTTTGATCAAAAGAGATATCAAAATTTCCTTAAATACCTTACTTTTAAGTTTTGGGGTAACAATTATACATACATCAATGAATACAAGTATACATATATACATGCATGTATGTTTGTATCTATAATGGAGAATGACCAGCAATCATGAGCTATTCACAATAAATAATACTTACCCTGGATCCACGAAGAACATCTACAGGCATATTGAGGCCCCAGTTACCCTCACACGATTGAATGCAAGACATTAAAAGAAATGATTCCTTGGACATGTCACGCTCCCTCTTTGAGACCATGCAGTTATCACAATTTCCTGAAAGTGAAACGCATATTAATCATGCTCAAAATTGGATACAACAATAAGTAATTTTGTAAATAAAAGAAGGTCTGTTATTGAAAGCCAAATAAGGACATGTTCGATTAGATGTATTCAAGAAAGAACCAAACCACATTTCTCAGCTGAAAATTTTTCCCCGAAATAACTGAGCAAGAACTTTCTTCTGCATGTGGTTAGTGAGCAGTAGTGTTGCGCAGCCATCAATGACTCCATAACAGCCCTTCTTTGATTTTCCTGGAAAATGGCAGCAGGAAAGAAATGCAGAGCATAGCACATTTCAAATATTTCATCATTTAAGAAATTTAGCAGAGTAGGTCAACCATCAGCACCATTTTAACAAGCCAAAGAAAAAGTTTGACGAGTGTCATGAAAGAAGAAACAAAGTTGCGTACTGTTCTTAATCCTCCACAATAGAAGTCAGCTTTTGCAAAGTCAGCTCTTGTATAATATAGCCAACAGACAGAAGGAATACCATCTCTCCCACATCGCCCACTTTCCTGATAATAAGATTCTATACTCTTTGGACAACCATAATGTATCACTTGCCTTATGTTTGGCTTATCAATGCCCATGCCAAAGGCAATAGTAGCAACCATGACCAGCAGTTCATCTCTTACAAACGATCTGAATAGAAGTAAAAGAATCAGTTAATAAAATAAAGAGATAATTCAAGGAGACAAATGAGAGTGCAACACGCAAAAGTTGATTAATTAGATGCAAGAAAACTAAAACCACTACACTCCTACAATACACGAGGTAAAAACCTGTGGGACTCCTCACGAGCTTTGCTGCTCATTTGACCATGATATATTCCAGTCTTAATTCCTGCCTCTTTCAGTGACTTGTGAATCTAGAGAATATATTACAAAGACGAAACATTGTACAGAAGTTAGTTAAAATATTCATAATAATGACATATGCTTATAAAAAAACAAAAAAGCATCCAGAGGATGGAATGGGAAGAGAAATTGTCAGATAAAAATTTGTCAACATCTTCACATGGTGATGATCAAAATTAATACAGAAAGCAATCTGTGAAAGTTAATTTGTTCCGAAAGAAAATTTTAACTCCCAAATGATTAAACCACTTCTTTCCTGCTCCAAATGAAAACTGATGAGCACATAATATAACATTACAAGGAGGTTCTAATCCATGTGGTGCGGGAACATATCAGGCATCTTTAATATCTCTTTCTAAAAATCGATTTAACCTTCCTTTTCCTTTCTCAATCTCATCTCCTTGGTATATCACTAACACATATCAGTAACAACCATATTCTCGCAGTCAAATATAAGAATGCCATAGCTTAGGCGGTACTGTGAGTTTTAACTAATCCTCAAAAGCCCTCAGACAGATACTCCCTAACCCCTTTATGGTTACATGAAAATGAAATAAAATCCTTTGTGGTTATACAAACATAAATTTGGTCCTTTGCTTTTAGAGCTTGGTCAATTGTAATTACAGTTGTGGGTGGTGTTTCTTTCTGAATTGAAATGGATGGTGAAGCTTAATTGTTTTGAGGATATGCAATTCCTCTTTTCAAACAAAGAAGCAAATAATAAAAGGCATACAATCTTTAGTAATAAAAACAGGAACAAAAAGAACCTGCTCAACATCTTTTATTGTTGTACAGTAAATAATAGTTGACCCGGCCTTCCTTGCATATTTTGATATTTCTTGCACAAGCTCATCCACAAATTGAAGACTGCGATTGAAATGTTTGACACCGTAGAAGAGATTTTTACGATCAAATGAGCCAACAGCAACATAAGGATTGTTCATCTTCAAAGAATTGATGATGTCAATTCTAACCCTGGCATTATGCATGCAGAATAGACAGCATTAGACTACCTCTCCCCAAAACATAGCAAAGCAAATAAATAAATAAGTATAGAACACCTAAGTAGATAACACCACAAAATTCAGTGCCTTATAAAACTACGAAACAAAACAATTATATACTACCTAGAAGCAAACAATTATATAAGAATTAATGTCCAAGAACATTTGTTGGCTTAGAAATACACAATTTTTACTTGATGCAGTTCTTGGCTGAATTATGAAAGGAAAAAAGGTATGCTGCTTCTCACTTAATGCGGACAACTAAGAACAATATTCAGTTCCCTATTGAACCTTAGTAGCATCTGCTTCTGGATCTGTTAGAGAATGAGCAGTTGATCTGTGTTCAGGTCATGTTTTCCAACCAAGCCATAGAGGATACAATGTAAAGATGTCTGCTGGTACATGTGTCTTTGTATTTTGTGGGAGGTATATGCAGCTACATGAGGACTGGAGGGGGTTGGATTTTGAGTCTAGACTTCAAAAATGACTTGCTCTAGCAACAGAATGAGATGACTCATATATGTACACTTGAAAGTAAAGTATGTCATAAAGATAAAGTAACAATTAAGAGTAAGATCAATTTATAGAAATCTAAAATTTAGATAAATCCAACACTGAATGTCAGTGAGAAAGCATGAAGATTTTCGTTCTCCAAACACATTCTTATACTAGAGACAGGAAAGGACGATCAATAAATGATCACATCTGTTCACACAAATACACGAGGCACATACTTTTCAGTAGCAGTTGCAGTTAATGCAACAAATGGAACTTCCAAAAGAACATCACGTAACTTGTATAACTGCTTGTATTCCACCCTGATAAACCAAAAACAAAGAAGAGAATTCCTCAAAACTAGGAAGAGAATGAAAGCGATTACTGATAAAGAAAAAAAGTTAAGGAGTGAAGCGGCATGATTGATCAAAATAAAATGTTTGGCTAGCATCATGAGTCTGATTCCAATTCTAATGGAACCATCAGATAAAAGAAAGAAATTTCGGACAATGTAGCACAAAAAAGAAGTAGGGAAATATAGAAGAAGAAAAACTAAAGCATTAAGGACGGGACCTGAAATCATGGCCCCACTCTGAGATGCAATGAGCTTCATCAACAGCAAAGAGACAAATTCCTGCCTCTAGCAATTTCAACCAGAAGCTACAAAAAAAAAAAAATAGCATTTTCATCCTAAGTTGATAATAAAAAGTAAATGCATGTGGCAAATTAAAGATGGGGGGAGAAGAAGCTAGAACCTGAGAGGGGTGGAGCAAGCCTTTTCAGGTGTCATGAACAATAAATGAAAATGACCAGTCTGAGCTTTGGTATGGACGGAACCATCAGTCTGAGCACTTCCAAGAAACTCAGCTCTGATTCCGCGTTGTTTCAAACTCATAACCTAATTAAATGAGCGCATTTCATTCCTAAATTGACATGCATTGATGCATACAAGTATAGCGGAAATAAAATTAATTGGGAATGCAAATAAATAAGGACGTACCTGATCTTGCATCAAAGAAATAAGGGGGCTTATGACTACGGCAGTCTTTTCAAGAAGCAAAGGAGGAACCTGGTAGCTGTAGTTTAGCCACACACACCAAAAATATATATACACGATTGTGAAAAAGCAAAAAGGTTGAAAATTATTGTATAAAATGTAGGGTTGGTATTGGTGGTATGGTACCATAAAGACTTTCCGCTGCCAGTGGCCATGACCGCTAAACAGTCCCTCTTGTCCAGAATCTGGTCGATCACCTCCTTCTGGTAAGCCCTGAAATTCGCATACCCAAAGTATTGCTGTGTACCCAAATCAAACAAAACCCACTCAGTATAATTTTAAGAATGATTAAATAATTGATTTTTTTCTTTTTGGTTAATCAATTGTGATTTATCGTGACAAACAAACTATACTACAAAAACGAATTGCTGAAAAAAAAAAGGTAAAACCATAGAGAAATAAGAGGAGGGTGAGGGCTTGGGTTTAAGTTTTTAATTGAAAAAGGAAGAAGAAGAGGTACGGTACAGCACAGCACCTTGAGTGTGGATAGCATTGCTTGCCGTGATGGGCTACGCTGTGTGGTTTCTGGTACGAGAAATCACACACATCTGCTAATGCCCTGCTCTTGTAGTCTCTCTCTCTCTCTTTCCCGCTCTTTCTTCTCTTGCCATCTTGGTTGGCCCCGTTTGGTCCCCGTACCTCATGGGCTTCAGCCCACACTCCAGAGCCCGTGTTTTATCTCTTTTTTTATTTTATCATATTTTTCTGAAAAAAAACAAAAAACAAAATTTGAAAATGAATTAACTGCATACATACATTTGTATGTCTTGCAGATGCAGCCCTCTCCATAGCCATAGGTTCATCCGAAAAGCAACCAGTTAAACACACACACACACATACTTGTTAACATGGTATCACAAACAAAACTCTAATTTTCTCTCCAACCATTGGTTGTTCATCTGATTTTGACCTTAAAAAAAAAAAAAAAAAACAAAAGATATTATCGTCTACTAAGTTACTAGCAACAGACATGACTTCTCAGCGACTCCCTGTATTTCATCTCAAGTCTAGCCGCCATACCACAACATCATAAAAGTACACATGACTGTCTGTGCATTTGAATGCACTGTATTTTCAAGAAACACATATGTTCCAACTTCCTTCTTTCAACAACTCTCTCTTAGATACATCATCTATGAGAAAAGCAATCTGTATCCATCTGCCTCTTGAGCCATCTCCTCCATGCTTCTGTCCCTCCTTTCCTCGTCTAAATCCAGCTTCCTCTTTAATTCCTTTTCACTCTCGTCTATCTGTATGACACCCACACAATCATTTGTTACACTCCAATTGATGCATGGAGCATAAAGATCAGGTAGCAAGCACAAACAGTGTAGGGTATACGTATTCTATAACTTACTGCATCATAGATCTCATCATTCTTCTCAAAGTCACCATCTTTTCTTGGGATGATGTGAACATGAACATGGGGCACACTCTGCCCTGCCCGCGGCCCATCCTAAAACACCAATGAACTTCAACTGGTTAGTCTTCAAACACCCAGAGCATGCATTAATTACCTAGTGGCTCTGATAACAAGCAAATACACTCATTCTAACCAAATAAATAAATAAAATAAGAGATAGTGTGAGTTTACTAGGAACTATCTTACTTGGATGGTAAATGTGAGAGATGTTGCCATGTAAAAACTCTCAAGCTGCCTGCCAACCTTCTTTGCCGTGAGCCATAAATCACTGGTCTCATCAGCACTGAGATCAATAAAGCGCTTCACTTCACGCCTTGGACAGACAAGCACATGTACAAAATGTAAAGGCAAAAAAATAGAACACTCAACTACGCGTATCATTCATGATATATTGATTCAAACTATACAGACATCAAGAAACTCGATCAACAATCTTAAGAGCATATTACCTTGCATGAAATGACGGCAGCACGTGAGATATTATCAGCTATGCCATGTTTTCTTACAATGTCATTGTATAAATGCTGGAGACATGCAAATTGCAAGTGCTTTTAATCTTCTGGGCCTAATGGTAGTAACGGTATGCTCTTCAGTCAACTCACTTGTGTAAGGTTGTCGAACTCTATTATTTTCTTTAGGTTGTGTGCTTCATGTCCAATTCTTAAATGCTTAAAAGGACCACCATTAGAACCCAAGCCAGGCCAAGGTAACTCGTATTTTGAAACATAAACTAAGCTGGAGAATGAATACACTGATTGCCAGTAAGCAGATAATTCATGAAGTTTTCAAAACCCCAGACTGCATGCACACAATGTTACTGTGATTTACATGCATGTACTCAGAAAGGTTTTCCTACTATTCAAGCTTTTTGACTTGTAGTATAGAAGCATAATAGCATATCTATGTCCACAAATTCATCAATGCACCAAGCAAATAATAACACATTGAATTAATTCAGCTCTGCCTGTTTCTCAAACAGTTCACCCAAGAGAATTCCAATGAGACAACAGATGCTGTTCAGATAAATCTCAAAAAATCATTCATACTTTTGACAGAAAAGGATATGACCTGCAGAGGAAAAGGGACATAAATAAGAACGAGAAGATAGGTAGGTAGAGAACGAATACAGAAAAGTAAAATAAATCTAATAGAGCATGCGCAATTGTGCACATTTGATGGATCTCTATTTGTTTACTGGTGCGACTTTTTCCAACCATTAGTAGTAGGTGGATTTGGATTTTTAATAGCTTCCTTGTTCAGTTGGATGATTAGTTACAGTTTCTGGTTATGCTATATGTTCAACTTGCTGTAGTTTGTGAAAAAAGATATAAGATGATTTTTCTCCGACTACGATGTGAGTAAAGAAATGAAAGGAAAGCAGAACATAAGAGAACATGTTGCCTTTAACAGTTTGTAGTGACTCTAGTTGCTTTTGGTTGAGAACTGAGAATGTGTGGAATTAAGAATTTAACCTGCAGGGAGGAATTTTGTTATATCTATCTACTATGAACTCAATTCTTCTTTGGAAAGTGAACAAGTGAACTTTGTAGAAGCTCCCAGTCTTCCGTTTTTCAGTTCTTAGTTTTCATTGCATGTGAATGATAAAGTTTTAATTTTGCAAGGGAAAAGAATAATTCTTCATTTATATCTGTCTTGATTTTAAATAAAACCACATCAAAATTGTTATCTGGACTCAAGAAAAATGAAAAATCACTATCACAGATTCTCGGTGATACATTGTAAGCAACATAAATTAATCCCAAAAGAAAATCGGATTGCAATCTTAGTCTTGATAAAAAGCAAGCCACTTGTACAGATATGTGATACATAATAAATCCTACAATGAAATGCAATCAGCACATCACCCTAAAGAATCGAGTATCGATTAACACATGCATAAGAAGAAACAGAATTTTTAAAAAAGTTACCGACTTCATGGTTCAATCACCCTAAATTACAAATATTGGATAACCAAAAATTGCAAGAATTTCCTATCTGCGAAGTTTGGAGAAAGTGCATTATCCCAAAAGATTAGTAAGTGACTCCTCAATCAATTAACCAAAAATTTGCTTTCTTGAGGTTGACTCATAACTACCATTAAACCACAGAGAAAAGGGAAGGAAACAATTAGTTTAGTTATCAACTAAACTCACTCAGGAATGCAGTTTTGGCTCGTTAATGTACAAATATTATACCACAAGATTTTAGCTATTAGAACCTTATGAAATACTATAGCTTGTATTTGTTTGAAGTTATCACTTTATTAAGATTTTCGTTGATCATAGACAACTTATCAGCTAAGTGAAAATAGTAGTCATAATAACACAGAAGCTCTAAGGTGTATATAGAAGTACAAACCAAGAAGAACGGGACGGAGGTTGACCGTAGCATAAGAAAGATTGGTGGAGTAAAAGACTTGTTTTGGGTCTATTTTGTGAGGCCCGACCCGAACTGATAGTACTCCGTCGTCATCGAAGTCGACATCTAATCAGGGATCATTTAGGATCATTATCATCATAGTAAGAAGAAGAGAAGACAGCTTTTCTTCGTTTACCTTGGTGGTGGAAATGGGCCGGAATCCTTTTGACTTTTTGAGGAATAACAACGATGAGGACGAAGAAGAAGACGACAGCTGTCAATACTAATGCTATGTGCCTCGTTTACCATTCTTTGACTCTTGAGAGAGGCTTCTGATTCGTTTGAAAAAACCAAGTGGGCCTCTGTCGGATTGGTCGCAAGTTAGCAACACGTTGCGAGTTCGAACAGGGAGTCTCAACTCTCAACCTTCTCATTCACAAGGGCTGATGTGGCCATGTTAGTCCCTCAACTTCTTTTGATGCAAGAGAATGGTCTGTGTAAGAGTTGATTAAAAAGAAATTTAGTCTTGATACATTAAAAACATAGAAATGGGACCCAATTGGAAAGGTTATGTTTTAGGAGTTGTATCGAAAATTATGATGATAGTTGAGGGACTAAAATGAGAAAAGGGGATTGTAGATAGATAAGCCAGATAAGGTTGTCTGATACCGGGTTCTTTTTTGTTCGGCCTACCCACTTTTTTCTCATAGTTTTGCTTCCAAAGCACCACAACTGTTGTACAAGCAGGTGAAGGAGGAGAAAGAAAATGTTAAGCCTAGCAGTGGGGTCATCAGTTGCTGCAATGAACAAGGTTTCCATACATTATACTGTGAATTATGGTAATGGTAGTGGGAAATCCACAGCCACACAGTTTGGCTTTATCAAGGGATCACAGCAACCACCATCTCTCCTTTCCGCTACTACCAATATTTCCTCCTCCTTTAAGACTGCCGTTGCCGCTGTTGATTCCAACGATCTCACTTCCTCTCCCACTCCTCCTGACAAGGTTCTTCAATTTCTTTCTCTTTTTCTCTTCTACCTCTGCTTACTCCACTACTAATTTACATGTTATATTAAGATGTTATTTATTGATAGAATGCCTAGTAATTCCTTTTCTTTTACAATGCCAATTGATCAATACTGTGAAAATTGTCACTTCATCATCATTTTCCTACAAATTACAAACTCCCATGTTGCTTTTTACTCCAATAAATCATGCATGTATAATTGGCAACACAACTAGGAAATTCCCAGTTCCTCCTATAAAGAAAACCCCCATTGTGGATCCTACTTGGAAGGCATCAGGAACCTATACATGCTCAGAGAATGTATTTGCAATTTTATTTTTATTTTTTTGGCATGAAGCAGTCCCAAAACTTTACCTCTTTCTTGTTGCATTACAGCAAGAAGCCAACAAGTACTACTTTGTTGTTGCCAATGCAAAATTCATGCTGGATGAAGAGGAGCACTTCAAGGAGCTCTTGTTTGAGCGCCTTCGTAACTATGGAGAGCGTAATAAGGAGCAGGACTTTTGGCTTGTGATTGAGCCCAAGTTCTTGGACAAATTCCCTAACATCACCAAAAGACTGAAGAGACCCGCTGTTGCTCTAGTCTCAACTAATGGCACATGGATGACGTAAGAACATTCTTCCACCCTTCCTCGTTTGGACTACAAGTTCTGATAATTCCTTGTTTCTGTGTATGCTTCCTAGCTTATACTTAGCATTTGATATATGTATTTTAATTTTTATAACTACCTAGGGAAGAGCCTTCACCAGAGTTATTCTAAAACTTCAAGACATAGATGATAATGTTTAGGCCTTGGAGGATTGAATGCTGTGGTTTATCATTTGTTGGGCGCAAGCCACAATCTTATTCAGTTTTTCAGTATGTCTAACAATATTCCCTATGCTGCCTTCTTGGTTGCAAGACAAACTATGGTGTTATGATGACTTGTTTATTCATAATATGTGTAGCAATTGACAAAAGTATAATTTCACTTGCCTAGTATGCCAACCACGCTCACACATTTTCAAAGTCTGCTCATCAGCCTAGTGAATTGAACAAGACTCATGAATCAAGCTCTTAAAAACAGAGTTGTCTAGGCTTGTACTTAGCTAGAGCATGCCTACCTTGGCTCTGACACTCCTTATCCTGGAAATTATTGGGATTTCCTTTTTTATGACAATTTTGCACTTCTCCTGTTTGTTTGTTTGGTGAGGTGCAAGGGGATGCTTACTAAAGAGCCTTGTTGCTTATCTGTTCATCACATATGCAGTATGTTAAAAATCATCTTCATTCCTCTAGAAAGATAAGTTCTTATGTGTGCTTGTGTGGTGTGTCCTTGGGCTTATCTCTCTTGCTCCTCATGGATGTGGCTTCCCATTTTGTGGTTCGGCAGGTTTATGAAATTAAGGTTGGACCGTGTTCTATCTGATAGCTATGAAGCTGACACTCTAGAAGAAGCATTAGCCTCGAATCCTACCACTATAGAGTTTGAGAAGCCAGAAAACTGGGTGGCACCATATCCAAAGTATGAATATGGATGGTGGGAGGCCTTCTTGCCTGCTGAATCAAGAGAATCAAAAGTATAGAACATTTTGCCTAGTTGGTTTTCTGCCGTCTTACCAAGAAGGATTTTCATTGTATCTTAGATAATAGCACCCTTAGCTGCTGGAACCTGCATGCAGCTTTATGAGTTGGTAAGATGGTCAAACTTGTTAAGAGCCTTGTATGTTTGAAAGATTTTGTAACTTGATATCTATAATTCAGCAAAGAAGTGTCTTTAAAATAGCACTGTGAGCAATCCTATCTGGTACAATAACCTATTCAAATATGAGGCTGTTCTTTTTTGCACTTCGTTTAAACCAGCCATGGCATTACATTGCTCCTTTGTTTTGAAGATGATAAATGGTTTACTTTCTCTGTACCATGTACTCCCAGGAAATCTAAGCTTGCCTCTCACAAATGGTAAACAGAGAAAAACTACTAACCACTGCAATATGCTTATTCTTAATGCTGCTTATGATGCTTCTCGGAACGAAAGATTGGGAGCTTTTGCAGAACATTTTCATTCAAGACAGCAGACTGCTTCTTCACTTCAAACCACAACTTCTCAGCATAAATGTCCACAGCATCTTCATTTTTCTCATACAGCATTGGCGCTGTCATTAGCATTACAAACACTACACGAACCATGTAACACTGTATCAGAACTTAAGCAATGGAAAATAAAATACCAATGAGACGAAGCCCAATCATGCCATGGATTTACTTAGAAAACAAAAGGCATTAGAAGAGATTAAACAGAAGCTCACATAGGTATAACAAAGTCAAAAAACTGAACCAGCTTCCTATAACAGAGAGAACCCACAGAACCGCAATCACCTGCAAATCAAATTGCACATCATGGTTAGAAAAGATGCATTTTAATGTGCTGCAAATTGCAAAGCCTTTGAGTGAATGAAAAGGTACCTTAAGAAACTTCTTCAAATCCTTCCCAGAAGCTACATCCTGGAAGGATGTAAACGCGCGGTTGATGATGCCCCTAAGCAAAAGAAGGAAATTCACAAACAGTTCATCCGGCAGGGTTACCTCGGGGAGTTTTGGGGGCGACCTGCATCATCAAATAGAAACAAGTTTGATAACTACACTCTTCCCTAAAATTACAACAGAAATCCCTTATGCACGATCCTGGCAGTAATTTTCCTATTACCACTAAAATGTCGAGAAAACCAATAAAGACACTACAAGGATGAGGCGCGGTGTTGAGGAAAATATAAGGGGTCGAAATAAGAGGAACTCACACATTGATGTAGGAGGCTAAATTGGACCACAGGAAGACCGTTGTCGATGACAGAATAAGAAAGTGGCAAACCAAAGTAAGCAAGTGATAACCTATGCACTCAAACAGAAACCATGTGACTGTGACACCGGCAAAAATGCGTGTTGAGATCTGCGTGTTTCGCCACAGTATGATATTGGCATCTGAACACAAAGAGATACACACAATCAACTACGAACGAGGAGATGAGGAAACCAAAAATGGATGTAAACACGGTTGATTCTTACGTTTTTCACCGCCAAGAACCAAGTGAAGAGGCTTCTGGCGTCCAAAGAGGTGATTCTTATGGGTCGAATGCAGCATGATGTACTCATCAATCTCAGTTTCAGAAGACGAGTCAAATTTCTCATTGTTATCATGGTCCTCGATCTCTTTGAGCAACTGTGAATCAAACCCATCCATTGGATATTCCACCACAACGTCCTTTCCTGAGAGTTTAGTTTAGGAATAGGGACGGATGGTCCTGGTTGTCTTAAGTCTCTGCATGTTTTCAACATGAAACTGAAATATTCAATAAGGGAAGACGAAAGGGGCGCTAGATGACCCCCTGAAACTCGCAACTGGGGAATGGCTGCACTATTTTTACCATACCATGCGCTGGCTTGCATTTCCTGAGCTTCTAATTTTAGTATTTCAGCCTACCATTAATTGCTGTGCACGGATATCCTTAATTGGAAGATCATCTAATTTTATAAATATTTATCTTTATTAATAAAACAAGGTGTGGGCTATTTTTATTTTATTTATGCAGCATGATTAATCACAATAATAAGGGGCAACACCGTCCGTTGAAGCAGGATGGAGAGGTATATATTATTCATCATAGATAACAGGCATATACACCAGGTGCCAAGTGCAAAGGAATGGGACACGAGCAATGTGAATAAGTAAAATTGCAGCAACACTCATCATATATATAGCTTCTCTTGAAAGTTGAAGCAGGAGGAAGCCGATTCTCACTGCTTATATAGGTTTGCTGATCACAACGTCTTTATCAAGAGATCAACTCCACGTTCTGGCTCTATGACCAACCTAAGAGCGGGCGAGTGAATGTATTTGGGTGAGAGGGAGAGAGAGAATTGTGACAGAATGAGAGCTATCAGTATCTTGAGTTCAGCAATAGCCAAGTTCTGTCCAAGACACATCCGAGGCCCAACACCAAATGGCATGTATAGGTGTGGGAGCTTGCAAGCACCTGTTATGCCTTTTGCAAATCTATCTGGGTTGAACCTGTATGCATCCGGTCCCCACACTTCAGGATCAGTATGCAGTGTCAGCACCATTGTCCACACATTCACACCCTTGGGAACGGTAATGCCCCCAAATTTCATCTCCTTAAAGGCCTCCCTTGACACCACCGCCACTGGTGGATAAAGTCGCAACGATTCATGAATCACCATATTTAGCTGCATAGCAAAAGATTTTCTTATATTTTTCAAGTGTTCCTTGAAGCTTATATGCTTGGACTTTGAATTATATATTTGGAATGTAATTTTTAAATGACCTCAAATAGCTAATAAATCTTGTAATGAAACACTAGTGATTGTGATACCTGTTTCATCTTGCGAAGCATATCTGCGTCTGGAAGACAACCTGATCCACAGACTTCAAGAACTTCTGCACGGACACGATCCTGCCATTCTTGATTTGCAGCCAACAGCATGAGGCACCATGTGGCAGAAACTGCTGTAGTCTCATACCCTGCCAAGTATATATTCTTGCAGTTATCAACAATGAACCGGTCCATTGCATCCTGTCCCAGGTTGCTAGTTTTGGCACTCTCAAGGACCATTTGCAAGAGATCCTTCTCATGTGCAGTTTCCTTTCTCTCTTTGACTATTTCGAGTATCAAATTGCGGACGTATTTCTCTAACGCCCATGCTTCTCTATTGTTCTTGGTGGGAATATATCTGTAACAACCGATCACCAATCCATTGCTAATTTTGTTTAGAAAAAGATATCAAAGCGAAGTCATATAGGTCTTTAAATCTCAAGAAACGGCTAATTTACCTCATGCCAGGAATTCCAGTGGATAGACTTTTCTTGGACATAGCCTCCTGAAGATCTCTTAGTCTCGAGAAAATTTCTGCTCCTTCGGAATAATTGCTCCCAAAACAGGCTCTTGAGATGACATCTCCGGAGAAGCTTCTCATACCCTCGTCAATTTTGATCTCTGCTACTCCACCCTCTTTATCAATTCTACTCTTCCATGAGTTTAGCAGCACAGTGGTGGATTCAATTATCAAGCTCATCATTCCCTGTAGGCCAAGATTTGATCTATCACTCCATCTTTGCAAGAGGTATCTAATAAAACGAGATTTCTTGCGAGTAAACAAGATATATGGGGCAAACGATTTTACCTTAACCTTGTCACCGTATAATTCAGGGGCGATGATTTTCCTCTGATGGGCCCAAACTTTCCCATTTGAAGTCAGAATGCCCTGACCAAGCAAAGAACCGAGTTCTTTCTGCTGATATGAAGGCTTCCCAAATTCTAATGATGTGCATGTACTAATTTCTCTCACCACATCAGCCCGGCTCACGTATAATATTTGTGTGTTGCCCAACGAAAATACAAATACTGGACCTGTACTTACAGATTACATAACATTAATTAGAATTAGGAGGACGGACTGTACAAATGAAGAGTTGATAGACATGGGTGGGGAGTATGAACGTATAAATATGTGCTTAAGTATATGGTGTTGAAAAGTGTTATTTGGCTATAGTACCATATTGCTTCCTCCATTGCTCAAAAAATGGAAAGAGGGTAGCAGCACAGTTGTGGAAAACCGGTGGTTCATTTGTAGAAGCCTTTACTGTTGTGGATTGAGACTTCCTGATCTCGCTTATGTTTCCAAGCAGCAGGGATGGACTTGGTCCCCTAATGCCTTGCTTCCTTAGTACAGAACGAAGCCTTTCTGGTTTTAGCACCAGCCCAGAATACAAAAGCTCTAGCAATCCAAGAAAGGTTATCACTACTGCAAGTGAAATGAGTAACACAAGTTCCATATCAACAGAGGTTTACCTTTCTAAGGATTTAATCTAGTGTCTTAGCACTCTTTCTCACGTACGTTTGCTAACACAAGCAAAAAGATCACTACTAGCTAGAGGGCTTATGGATCTTAGCGATTACCTCCAAGCCACCTTATATAGAGTTCACAGTATAGGGAAATTTCGTCGTACAGAGAAACAGAACATGTCAGATATACATGCAACAGAAACAGCATATCATGACGGTCAATTCATCCAGGAATAAGAGTGATATCATGAGTCATGGCTAGGGTCAAGGTGTTCTCGAGTAAATCACTTCTTCAATGTAAAATGGAGGTCATTAATAGAACAAATTCTAGAAAGTTTTCAGTGATAATTTACAATATATATATATATATATATATATATAAAGAAGGTAAAGGTCAAGCACGAGGAGACTTTACTGGTACTAAAGAGACGGACGAGTTTATACCTGTATGGTAAACTGTTAGCACACATACAAATCTTAATTTTGGGAAACAAAAATAGAGCTTCTATAATGGAATAGAGAAATGGGAAAACTTTTTTTTTTTCTATTTTTATTGGAGTTGCTTGTTGTCTTCTCTTTTTGTTTTTAGAAAAGTTGCATGAAGTCTTCGTCCACCTCTCAAATCATTTTCTTCACGGGATGGCCGCGCTACTGTTTAAACAACAAGGAATTAGCTAGAACAGCAAAGACACGCTGGTAGTTAACGGAGGTCAAGAATGGCCAGGGCTCATTTTCTCATCAATGTTTGGCATCCGTGGACTGTCCTGCCATTATCATGCAAAAAGAACAAAAATTATGAGAATGATTCGTCGTTCGCATCTTATTCCTCCAATGTATAGTTGCATGATGACCTCACCAAACCAAACCACCCCGGTTTATTGTTACTTCACCCTTCCAAGAAAGCACCGCAAGTGGAGAAAAAACTATCCAAGTCCTGGTACATGAAATTAGAAAATTTCCCCTTTTTCTACTAGTACTAAAAGTGTGGGATTTGGATGCCTGTAATAGATGTCTAGAGATCCTAATTGAGTTTAACTTAATTAATTCAGTTGAGAGTCACCTCACAGCTAGATGGTTGTTAGGTCAAAGATGGTCTCGTGAATAATATCCATCCAATATTTCTTCAAAAGAAAGAAAGCAGCTGTCACACTGAAATTACGAGTAAGAATCCACGAAGTTCCTACTGCACTTCCTTGAGGTTTAATTTTTATCATGAAACACGAGCAGCAGCAAGCAAGCATATACGCATCTCTGGTCTTCGTTGAGTTTGCTTCCACACTTGTGAAGGCTTTAGATGGTCAGGGTCTTCGTTGAGTTTGCTTTCACACTTTTGACCCTCTCCTTCCTTGCAAGCGATCTCCTGATTAATCTTCCTCGGGGGATTAATTAAATTTCTAGGTAGTCTCCGGGCTATAATAATATTACACCGAGCTGTTTTAATCAGTAACGAGATGCATTCCCCGTGCGGTCACGGATTTATAAAACAAATATATTTAATAGTATTATAATTATAAACCAGCGCTAGATAAGTAATAGAAACTAAAAGTATGATGGAGCCAATATTTCATGACGGAAAAAAAAAGTTGTGTTGGTAATCAAAACTTAGAGACTGAACAAAATGATTTGTAGTAATCCACAGTGTTTTGAGAGGAAAGATACAATGCTTTCGCCACATGATTTAGCTTTTCTGTTAATAAAAAGCAAAAAAAATTACAAAGCTAAATTCTCTACCAACTTAATATTAAAAAAAAACCAACAAAGATAATTATGGAAGGAAAAAAACGCATGAGAAAAAACGTTGTAGCAATTGACAATGTTTTGTGAGGAAAACTACGGTGTTTTTCCCAATAAAATAAAATCAATTAAAAAACCATTTAGAGAAATACTGTAGCAATCCATAGTGTTTTGTGAGAAAAACTACAACGCTTTCCCCATATGATTTAGTTTTACTGTGATTATAATTTTTAACCAACTTAATATTAAAAAAAAATAGACAAAGATAATTTTGAAAAAATAATAAAAAAATCATATGGGAAACACTGCAATAATTCACAGTGTTTTAAAGAAAAAAAATTATAAAGCTAAATTCTTAATCAGCTCAATATTAAAAAATCAAATTGATAGAGACAATTTTAGAGAAAAAAATGTTAAAAAAACACCAAAAAAAATGGGAAAAAAATCATGTTGGAAACACTGTAGCAATTCATAGTGTTTTGTGATGAAAGCTACAGTGCTTCCTCACATGATTTAACCTTATTTGTAATGACTTGTAATTGTAATTTTCAACAATGTTTTATGAGGAAAGCTACAATGCTTTCCTTATATGATTAAGTTTTATTACAAAGTTAAATGCTAACTAACTCAATATTAAAAAAAATAAAATCGACGAAGATAATTTTGGAAAAAATTATTACAAAAAAAAAACACAAAAGAAACTGGAAAAAAACCATGTGAGGAAAAACTGTATCAATCCATAGTGCTTTGTGAGGAAAAACTTGTATTTACTTGTAATTGCAATTCTTAACCAACTTAATATTTAAAAAATAACATTAACAAAGATAATTTTAGGGAAAAACATAACAAAACAGAAAAAAAAAACCATATGAGAAAAAACATTGTAACAATCCACAGTAATTTGCGAGGAAAGTTACAGTGTTTTCCTCACATATTGTAACTGTATTTTTTAACCAACTCATTATTAAAAAATAAAATAAAAAAGATAATTTCAGAGAAAATCATTAAAAAAAAAACAATGCGGAGAAATACTGTAGCAATCAACAATGTTTTAAAGAAAAAAATTACAAAACTAAATTCTCAATCAACTCAATATAAAAAAAATCGACAAATATAATTTTTAAAAAAAAATAAAACAGAAAAAAATACGTGGGAAAACACCATAGCAATTGACAGTATTTTAAAGGAAAAAAATTACACAGCGAAATTTTTTGTAAAACCTCCGGGCGAAAAATCATAAATTGACTAGTTTTATATAAAACAAACAAATTCATAAATCTTGATTGGGTTATCAAAAAATTCTGAAATTTTGCGTGGAGCCTTCTAATATGATACCTTAGCTTGGGTTAAAATTTCAGAATTTTTAGAGAAATTCAGAAATTTGACGAAAAAAACACAATTCGACTAGTTTTACATTATTGGACGTAATTTTCAATCCGACCATCAGATTGAGCTGAAATTTTATGAAAAACCCTAAAATATATTGAATAAAATCTGGTTAAAATTTTAAGATGAATAGAGCTCGGTAGTGCTAGAAAAAAAAATAAAGACCGTCAAATAGAGGCAAACATATTCATTAAGGGTATCATAGTAATTTGCCATTGAAAAGAAAACATATAAGCTCTCCTTCTCTTTTATTAACTGTCGAATAGGCAGAAACAAAAAGATGAAAGGAAAAAACAGAGCATAACGTGAGAGAAAGAGAGAAAAGTAAGGCAAAACAATAAGGAAATTGAGAAAATAACTTTATAAACTTGCAAGTTCAACCTATAAAACACTAAATCAAGTGAAGGAAGGAGGATTTGAGAAGGGGAATTCAGCTAACTTTGGAAGAGAAGATAAATTGGAAGAAAAGCAATAGGTAAGCATGAGAAGTTTGGATTTAATGTTTGATTTAGATGTTTTCTTAAGCTTATTTGATTAAGTTAGGAAGTAATTTCATGGAATTTTACCTTAGTTTCCCTTAAATCCTAGATTTTTGAACTTAGGGTTTTTATGTGAATTTGGGGGAATTAGGAGGGGAAGGAAAAATGATGAAATTGAAGTGGAATAGAATGAAAACAAGTTGAAATAACAAGTAAATGAAGAAAAATTTGGGGGAGGAAAAAGAAACATAAATTCAAATTAAAAGAGAAATAAACTAGCTAAAAGAAAATATGAAGACAAGATGTCTAGGTTGTGTTTGAATATAGTATTTAGATAAAATAAGTAATATGATGTGAGGGTATAAAGAATAGAAGAATTATTTGATGGAGGAATTATGAACATAGAGTAAGCAAAGAAGTGACTTGAGTTAAATATGAGGTTGTATGTAAAATAATGATGTTATATTTGAGAATGAATTTTTATTAGAACAAATTACAAATAAAAATATTACGTGCTTTGTGTTTCGGCACGTAAGAAAAATATTAATAGACTAATGATATAATGACACTTGATTGATTCAGGAGTTGTGTTATCAGACAGGAAGAGCTGGGTCATCCCGAGCAGAAGGTAGGTGATTCGTCACCTTATTTTGTAATTTTTAGTTTTCCTAATAATCTATGTTGCTTAGTTAATTGATATTAAACGAATGGAGCAAATGAATAAATGGAGTTATGATTATGTGAATTACCGGTAAATTATGTGGAATTACCGGGTTTTATTGGTTAACAAAGAGGTTAACCGGATATGGGGTAATTCGTATGGAATTACCGGATTGTTTGGCTAATAAAAGAGGTTAGCCGGATGCTGGGTAATTCGAATGGAATTACCGGATTGCTTGGCTAATAAAAGAGGTTAGCCGGATGCGGGGTAATTCGAATGGAATTACCGGATTGATTGGCTAATAAAAGAGGTTAGCCGAATGCTGGGTAATTCATATGAATTACTGGATTGATTCTGGTAACCAAAATGGGTTAGCCGGATTTTTGGGTAATCAAGAGAATTACCGGGTTTATTGGTTAACAAAGAGGTTAACCGGATAAGGAGTAATTCATATGAAATTACCAGATTGATTGGCTAACAAAAAAGGTTAGCCGGATGATGGGTAATTCGAATGGAAGTACTGGATCTATTGGTGACCGAGGAAGGAAACCAAATTTCTGAGTAATTATATGGAAGTGTTAGATTTATTTGGTAATTAAGATGAGTTAGCTGGATTTTTAAATTTTGAAAAGATTATGTAAATTAAAGGATTAAGTTAGATTGAAGTAAAAGTATTAAATTTCAAAGGTTAAGAGTAATTAATTAATATTAGACTACTATAGTGAGTAAGTTAATTAATATAGTTATTGTTGAAACAGGTACATCGCGAAGTGATGCAGATCGTTAGATGTAGGAAATCTCCTGTTTATATTTTGGAATGTAATTGTCATGTCTTTACTTTGAATGTAAATCCTTTTGTGTTGTAAAAATTAAGTAGAAGATGTAATATGTAGTGGATGTATTATATATATGTATAATTGTTAGTATGACCAAATCATTTTCAAAATGATAAGATAAGATTTATTATAAATATAATATGACTCTTAATCTTAATGTTGTATTTACGTAGTTTAAAGGCTTATATGTAGTTAGTTAGCATTTATTACGTTTAGTGATGAATGTGTTTATCTTTTGAGTTGTTTTGATAGTACATTTATGTTGATTTACTAATGGATATTATGAGACTTGCATATATTGATAATTATAAATATTGAGTTATTGTTTGATGAATGGAATGTGATCCAGGATAATTGGATCAAGATGGAAGTTGTAATGACATATAATAGAAGTGTTGTCGATAACTTGGTACCAACAATAATAGAGGAAACTCTGCCGAAATTTTCAAAAAAAAATCCCATAATTTTAGACATATTACTCAATACTTGACATTGTTAAAGAAATGTTGGGAGATTTCATGATATTATAATTTGAGGGTGTTACATTTTTAACCAGCTCAATATTTAAAAAGTAAAATCAATAAAGATAATTTTTTTTTAAAAAAAAAAAAAAGGAAAGTTGGAAAAAAAAAGTAATTTTGGAAAAAAAAAAACAAAAAAAAAGGGAAAGTTGGAACTAAAAAATGCAAAAAAGCAAAAAAAAAGAAAAAAGGAAAAAGCATTATGGATTACTGTTGTAATCCACAGTGATTTAGGTGTGGGGGAACAATGATTCCCCCACACCATTTAGATATTGTTATAATAGTAATAGGGTCAATATCAATTTTTTAAAAAAACTATTAAGAGTATTGAGAACGTTTTAAGTGTTTTAGATTTAATATTTATGCTAGACTCAAACGATTTGAGTTTGACAGTCATGCTAGACTCAAAAGCATCTAAGCAACTTGGATCTGACAGTTATGTATGTCCAATCGACTTAGATATGGCAATAATGTCAGACTCAATCGCCTTGAATTTAGTAGTCATGCCAAACCAAAGATCTTAGAGTCTGACAGCCTTGATAGATCCAAGCAACTTAGGTCTTGTATAACTGTCAAACCCACGTAGACAAACATGTTAGACCCACGTTACCTGTGTCTGGCACCTAAGTAATTTGGCTCTTGCTTGTTTGTCAGACCCAAGTAAACGTGGGTCCAACGCAGCTTTTGGAATTTAAAAATAATAAAACAATGATTATAAAAAATTACACAAAAAACAATGTGAAATGACAAAAATATCCTCATATACAAAGCTTCTTTTTTGTCTTTTCCAAAGCTAAAAATATATTCTAAAAGTCAAAGAATTCTTAGGCAACAAGTCTTAATTTTTTTAACCTTGATGGTAGAGTAATATTTTTATTATGCAAATAATCATAAAAAGACTACCATACCCCCGTTGAAACGTTTAATGATCAATGAGCCTATGAAAAATAATGAAATACCCCCACAACTAAGGTTTTAATTTTTTCAACCAAAGGGCAAAATGATAGTTTAACTTTTGTGAAAAAAACAACATTAGCCTCATCTCAAGCCTTTAGAGCTTAGAAAATCCATTGTGCAAGTATACAGTGGATTGTGTCTTGATCCATAGTACACTTGCACAGGGTTGTCAGACCCAAACGTCTGGGTCTAGCACCAAACATGGTTGCCACACCCAAGGCGTTTGGGTCTGGTGTGGTTGTCAGACCCAAGGCTTTTGGTCCTGGAATGGTTGTCAGACCCAAGTAGCTTAGGTTTGGCATGTTTGTCAAACCCAAGGCACTTGTGTCTGATATGGTTTCCAGATCCGAGGCGTTTGGGCCTAGCGTAGTTGTCAAACCCAGGCGCGGGTCTAACATTGTTTTGGGCCTGACCTAGCATGGGTCAACCCAAGAAAATTTTTTAAAAAATATTTGAGATGTTAATATTTCATATGAAAAAATTAAGAAATAATCCATGTGGATATAAGCTAAAAGACTATTTCAAAAGGTTTTTTTATCCCACATTGAAAAAACACAATTTTTTTTTCTTGTGAACATAGAGTATATATATTAATGGGCTTCAAATCTCACTTTGAAAAAATAAAACATTCTTCTTGTATTTATATAGTGAACTTTGATATGAATTAGTAACCAACTGAAAAAGATAAAAAAGGAAGGGTCTCTAGCAAGGGGAAAAAAACACATTTGAGAAAAAAAAGTCTTTATTGGGTTCTGCTGGGTCACTCGAGTCCCGAGTTGACCTGACGTGTTGGACTGGGTCTGGTAACTATACTTAAACAGCAAAAAGCGAACTTGAGAGCGTTAATTATAATTTATTCCCTTCTTCTCTAGTTTAATAAAATCAGTTAATTGATCTTTAATATTTCAAAATATAGATTTAGGTTTGCTTTTGCACTATTATTTTTAAATTTTATTTTTAACCCAAGCGCCTGAGTCTGGTAACCATGTCAGACCCATGCACCTTTTTTTGAATGCCAAACCTAAAACGCTTAGTTTTGGCAGCCATGTTAGATCTAAACATGATTACCAGATCCAAGTAGCTTAGATCTGGCATGGGTGTCAGACCCAAATCACTTGGGCCTGGAATGGTTGTCAAACCCAAGTATCTTGGGTTTGGCGTGGTTGTTAGACCCAGGCGTTGGTCTAACATTGTTGTCACAAGCATCCCTAAAATTCACTCAATTTTTTTTTATTAATCTCTAATTTTAGTGAAGAAAGCATCTACAAAATTACACAAATTAAGATAGTCAAAAGGACAATAAGTCTTTTACATATACAATATTTTCTTTTCCTACAACATAATGTATCAATTCAAAAGTTTTCTCTTATGATCATATATTTCTAATTTCTGTATATACTAATAGTTATAATGTAAAATAAATTCTTCTTATAACAAACTTTAACAATTAGATCATGCAATAATATCTTAAATTTAAAAAAAGCATGAACCCTTTAAAAAACTGTCCACCACTTGGATGGAAACATAAAATTAATATTTTCATCCACAATGCATACAAAAAAAGAAAATTTATTTTTGAAGACTTGAAATAAATCACTTAGAACTCAATATTTTTTCTTATTTTTTCCTCTTCAAATATAACAAATTTATAAAATAAGTTGCACAAACAAAAAAGAGTTTATAATTAAGTTTTATTATAAATGAATAAAAAATCTTGCTTTAATGAACCAATGTTTGTTTTTGCAATCCAGTTATGCTTTTAAAAAATTTTAACTCAGGCGTCTAGGTCTGACATGATTGTTAGATCCAGACGCGTGGGTGTGACATGGTTGCCAGGCTCAAAGTGCGTGGGTCTAGCAACCATGTTAGATCCAAGTTTCTTAGGTCTGACAACCATAATTGATTTGACAAACAACAAATAAAGAGGATCACAAATGTGCACTTTAGTTTTTATGAGAGAGAAAGGAAAGAAAAAATATAAACAATTGATTATCGACAGCAATCCAACCATTATTTGTCTACAAGTGTCATATCATAGGGAAGAGGGCATGGTTGCATATCCAGTAAGAAGGTGGATGGACAGATTTATTAATCAAGAAGCGCCACACGCATCTCTTTAATGGTGTGGATGTCATCTTTTTGCTAGAGAAAAAAAAAAGAAACATTTTACAAAAGGATAAAAAATTAAAATAAAACTATTATTACAATTTATAATAAAAAATTTCTTGATTTACCGTAATTTTCCGAACAATTTAGCTCTTACCATAATGATAGAACGCTAGAACGCTAGAACGCTAGAGGGACTGTTACTGTTTGTAACAGTTAAGCCCAAGACGCTTGCTAGGGCCTTGTCTTGCCAGTAGCCTCACCTCACATGTAGATTGCAGTTTAATTATTATTTTTCTTTACCTTCTAATTTGTGTTTTGCCAAAAGCCATTGTCCTTTTTTTGTGGCGATGCCAAACTTTGTTCTCTCTCTTTATCCGGAGCAAGAACTAAGAGGCATGGGAGATTGAAATGAGCAATTTTACCTTAGAATATGCCAGACTTTGCTCTTATTGGTGTGAACCGTAAAGAAGAAGGTACGCCCGCCTTAAATGGTTCGTTTGGAGAAGTACAAATATAGATTGATCAAGAAATATTGCTCCCATGCCTTTTGGTTTTTGTGTTTGTGTTATTCTTTTCGATAAACGGTTCCAAGGTTCGTCTTTAAATTTAGCTTTTCTATCTCTCCTCTTGTGCTAAAATAGCATGGTTCATGCAGAGCTCGGCTGGCCAAGGGCCTGCAGATTGCAAATAATAGTATGGGTAACCTTCAACTCGTTGCACAGTATTTGACCATCCTTGGACGCTTGGCTGGCTCTTGCCCTGCATGATACTGTACAAACCAGAGAGATCTTGAGATCTTCCCTTACACTGGCAAATAAGTTGTTTGATATCCCGACTCATATCTGAGTGCTTCTGTTCTGACTGGTATAATAGCTAAATGTGTTAACCCTTGCTCATGATTTGATTTAGTCAACTCAGATTAGCACTCTTTCAAGACAAGATTTATTTACAAATTACAGGTTTCTGTTTTGGTGATTCAAGAATGCAACCCTAGCTTGGAGAACGAGTTCTTCTGTTTCAACCTCGACATTCCAGAATCTGTTGGTCTAACAGCTCCATTGCCAGCGTCTTCATCGCCAAGGCTATTAGATTTGGACAGTCTGGACAATCGACGGCGTGGGAAGAGAAAACTTTAGCTTGTAGGTTGTTTTGTTGATACAAGAGAGAATGGGAAATGAGACGGAGGCTAATTAACACTTCAACATGTATAATTGCAGGCACCGTTCTTTGCATTGTTGTCGCTCGTTAGAAGTAAACCAACGAAAAATATCGTCCAATCTCTTTCTCACTCAGCTTCAATCTGTAGGCTAGTACAGGCTGCTTCTTTTTTTCCCTGTGATGACAAATATAAATAGCAATACACTGCAGTGCAGTGCTTGGGATTGCAAATGATGGTTTGGTGGAAAACGAACTGGCAACTTGCAGGGTTTATTCATTTTGAGATTCCGCCGATTGCCATATAGAGATACCGATGAAATAACTCCCAAGAAAAGAAAAGGGTGGTCATTGTATCATTTACTTTGTAGACTCTGTTTCTCTACCGTAAAAGTAAAAATGAATTCTCTTTGTAGAGTTGTATGCGATGTGCAAAAAATGCCTGTACGTTGTTCAATTCTATCTTTTTATTATTATTCTTTAGGATGCTTGGTGAAGGTTGTATGATATGACCAGATAATTAAGGATCGATTCTCTGTTGGATGAAACATATTCACACATGGCCAATTGGTGAGTGAGCTTCACTTTTTAATATGATATTGTGAGTTATGGAGGGGTATAGAAGATAAACATTGTTAATCAGCTTCATCTTCGGTTTCTTCCCGAAATTGAAGCTGAGTCCCACAGGTGACAAAAAAGACCAGAGCTGCATTTCCATGTGCCTCTTTGTCGCCTCGAGTAGCCAGTCAAGCTCCCTCTGCGGTTAGTCCAGCTATCTCTTTGAGTGGTTTCCACACGAACTTTCTCCTGCACATAATTGAGTTTGCAATTATGGAGGTAAATGCAAGCGTACAGCATTAAAGTTTGCAGTGTGGAAAAACGGAATGAATAAGATGCAAATAGGACTAAACAATTGGTGAATTATCAGTTCAAAGCAAAGCTTACCAGTTTCCACATTCAGCAACGACTCTGACGTTAGGGCGGAGTGTTGGCAGCAGAGCAAGAAACTGCAGTTCCGCCTTGGACAAAACCTGTACAAGCGGCATGCAAAAACATGAGTGAATGAAATTTTATTCGATTTGAATGCTTGCCGGCTATACTTTTCTTGGTTCCTCCTAATTGTATCACGAAAAAACCATAGAAATGTAACTGAAAACGAAATGCGTTTGGGTAATTTCACATACCTTGGCTTCGATTATCCAAACCACAAGTCCCTTGGCATTAGGGGGCAGGTGTTCAAGTCTGAAATCAACTTCTGGGGGGAAATACCACCTTGCTATGGGTTGCTTCCCTAGATGTGCCTGAAATTAATGCATTCACCGAAAGCATAAGCTATCATGAAATGAATATTGATTGATGGTGGGAGTGCATCCAATGCATAATTACTCACAGGACAAACAGGATGAACTTTGGTGAGGGTGGTCTCAGGATCCCCAAGGCCACGAGCACTGAGGTCAAGGAAGTAGTAGCCCTGGCGGATGAGGCGGTTAAGGTAACGACCCTCGTAGCCTCCTTCGTGAGGGGGGTAAATGGCAAGGGCTTTGTGCTCCTCCACATCTGACAGCCACTGCCCTATATCAAATTTTACCAAATCCCCTCCAATGAAGTCACCTAATCCTATCCCACTACACTTCACCACCAACCCTGCAGTTGGTCTCCTCTTAGATACATTGTTATTATAAATAAATCCCTGCAGCAGCATAACATTTCTGTTTCCTACCATTACACTGATCCTTGGGGAGCAAGAGCGCTGCTGTTTGTGGTGGAGATTGATCGAGGCCGGTGCTCTCCCATGTTGTTGCAGGCTGCAGGTAGATGCCATTCTTTCTCTGCTCTGGAAGACCTTACCAAGTAATTATTAATTGGTGGTGTAGAAGAAGGGAATCCATCATAATGTTAAGATAAACGACAAGGTTTTCAAGAGGCATACAGCTACTAGCTGAGTGAAGCCAAGTGATAGTATGCTGAAGTTGTATGGTAGAGAAACAAGATAAGAGATTAAATCACGAATTGACAAGGATTTGTAATTTTCTCTTTCTTTTCTTTTTCTAAAGTGAATGAGCAATCTCACGGTGTTTGTGGTTGCGGTTACATGCACTTTTAAAAATATTTAATTTTTTTGTTTTAAATTTTTTTGCTTTTTAATATATTAATTTCAAAAATAAATTTAAAAATATATAAAAATATATTTTTTTTTAAGTAAAAACATTTTAAAAATAATGTTTTTTGCTCTTCTAAACAATTACTTAAAAGGTTGTGTTTATCTTTCAAAAGAACTTTTATATTTATTTTTTCATGTTTTACAGTCTAGGTGATAATGGAGACTAAGTTTTCTTTATTATTATTTTAAAAGCACGTTGTTTAAGAAAACATTTTTAAGTATTAGCATTAAAATTCAAATTCAGATTGTTAAAGAAAAAAATAAGACAAATAAGTGGTGGAAACTTTGCAAAATTATTCCTCTGGGAAACAAGGAAAACACTTTTAAAATATTGAATTGAGAGGTAGTTAGACGGATTATTTTGTAAAATTAGCATAATAAATTAAAAAAATTAATAAATTAATATGAATTCAAAAAGATTGAATGAAATAGTATAGTTTAATTATATCATATTTCAAAAACAAAATATTTATTAAATGTAAATATTTCTAAATGTGATAAGATAGTTGTCGCTCTTCAAGGTAATAATATTTAATAAATATCATGTTTTTTATAAATACAGTTATATTAACTAGTCAATCATTTCATAAAAAAAATTATAATTTTATAAAGCTTTTTTTCTAGATATGTTTTTTGAATTAAAATATATATTTATAATGATGTAAAATAATAACTTTAATTTCTTATTTTTTTTTCTTATCATTTCCACCTAAGACTTTTATAGTTTTATATTTTGATTCTCAAGCTTTTTTTATTATCATTTTTAAGTCCATGAATTGTGAGACATGAAAAAGAAAGTTGAAAATGATAATGAGCGAGAAAGAATCATGCTAATGATTTTGTTTTCAAGAAAAAATTGTTGATAGTGATTTTGCACATCAATAAATCAGGGCTTGATTTTCAAATTATAAAATGATTTTAGATTATTTCAAGATTTAAAATGAGAAAAATATATGTTTTTGTAGATGGTTTAGAGATGTTATCCGGTCAAAATGAGCTTCCAAGGTTAGAAACCTAGTGGTAGTAAAAAACAAATTATTAAGAGATGCAAGGAGAGAATTGGGAAAGAAAATTGGAAGGAGATGCTTGGATGTGTACGGGAAATGAATTATTAATATTACAGGGGGGGAGAATCTAAATACCAACCATAATGGGCTCCCTTGTTCTTATTTATTATTGTTAATTTGTCTTAATTTTGTAAGTGTTTTATTTGAATTTAACTTATAAATAAATTGAATTTATATATCTGGATTGAAAGTAATAAAATTTAAATAATTTTGTTTCGTTGTTTTCATATTATTTCTTAGAAGTTTTTTTTTAAAAAAAATATTAGATGAGTATTTTTAATCTTTTTAAAATTTAAAAAATTAAAAAAACATGTAACAGCACTTTCACGTCGCGCGTTGAATCAAAAAATAATAAACGACTTTCACGTTGCTGTATTTTCCTGGACTTTGAACCCCACCAAAAAAAAAAGGAAATAGAATTTTGAGCAAAGAACAGGCTGAAGCAAACAGAGACGAATTCCTTCTGTTTTGGAGTAATTTGAGACTGTTTTGTTTTTCTTCTCGGGAGTGGAGTGAATGCAACACTATGTCTTCTTAGTCTTATAGTATTATTTATTATTCTATTTTAGTAGTTTAATTTTGTTTTCTAATATTTAGTCGTGGTGGAAGCAGAGCGATTATGTTGGCGGCGGCGGCGGCGGCGGCATCTAAGAAGTGCTCTAGGGCTCATAACAACCTCCTCCTTGGCAATCACAACATCAAGAATAACCCTCTCTTGTCTTTATGCTTCTTCAACCATTCCCATTCCATTCATACCCCTAATCATAATAATAGGCCAAGATGCTTTCCTGGACGGAGCAGCGGCACTGCTATTTTCGCCAATTCCCCCTCCATCAGCAACAGATCATTCACCACTCCATCATGGAATCATCGTCGCTATCTCAATCTCAATGCTTTCCTATCCAATCCTGCTTCCTCCTCCTCTACTCCTCCTTTCCGGCCACCGGTTTGTCCTTTATCTCATTCTCAATTTTCGATATTTTATATTCATAATTCACCTTTTAATTACTGAAACTGAAAGAAATACTCTTTATTTTGTTACAATAACAGAACTCTGTGCTGAATGGCCATGCCTTATTCTCAACAATGTCAGCTCCAAAGGATAAAGATGGTGTTGCAAATAAAGCTCCTCCTTCTTCATCAGCTACTACTGCTACTAATAAATCAGACCAACAAGTTGCTGACACGAAAATCCTACGCACTCTTGCTAGTTACTTGTGGATGGAAGATAACCCCGAATTCCGCTTGAGGGTTGTTCTCGCCCTTGGGTTCCTTGTGGGTGCTAAGGTTTTGAATGTTCAAGTTCCTTTTCTTTTTAAGCTCGCTGTTGATTGGTTGACTACTGCCACTGGCAATGCTGCTGCTCTTGCTTCCTTCACCACTGCCAATTCCACTCTCCTTGCTCTCTTTGCTACCCCTGCTTCTGTTCTCATTGGTTATGGCATTGCCCGCACCGGATCCTCTGCTTTCAATGGTAAATCACTACCGCTATACACTATTACTTACTGATAATAAATACTAAAGATTGTGTCTTCTATAATCTCTTCTCACGTTTACCCTTTTTTTTCCCAGAATTGAGGACTGCTGTGTTTTCTAAAGTAGCTCTGAGAACAATCCGATCTGTTTCTAGGAAGGTTAGTCAATGCTTCTTCCTATTTATGAGTTTCATTTGTGAATGTGTTCGTTTTCCTTCTTATGATCTAATAATGTAATCTGCTTGTTTTTCTTAAATCAAAGTTCAGGTCTTTTCACATTTGCATGAGCTTGACCTCCGCTATCATCTTAGGTATTCATGCTTCATTATAGCATAGAAAGCCCTTTCTTTCTATCATATATAGGCTACATTCAATAAGTCATCCACCACATTCTGTTACGCATCTTACTTCATCTCTGTCTTTCCAGTCGAGAAACTGGTGGATTAAGTAGAACAATTGATCGTGGTAGCCGTGCAATAAACTTCATCCTCTCATCTATGGTGTTCAACGTTGTACCGACTATTTTAGAGGTATGAATATTCTGCTACAAATTTTTTTCTTCTTTTGAGCAACTTGACTTTTTTTATATTTTGGATTTAGTCAAACATATTGGTATCCCTGGTAAGCTGCACACTGATCTCCTATGTGAATTCTTGATATCTTTCCATAATGAAACACTTCAACTCCTTGTTCATAACCAGCTAAAACATCTACCTGTACAATTGCTTCCTTATTTCTGAACATTTTTTGACAGAATTTTTCATCCATCCTTCCAGATCTCTATGGTGGCGGGTATACTGGCATACAAATTTGGCGCCCCTTTCGCATGGATCACTTCACTCTCAGTGGCTGCATATGTTACTTTCACGTTGTCTGTGACACAGGTACTATATCTTCTTCCATTTCCTTACTACCATTGCGCACATTGGCTCTGAAATAGATAGTGCACTTTTTTTTTCCACAATCATCTTTTTGCATGGATTTTGAGGATGAGCTTTGGTGCTATCCTTGGTCATTTTCACTTTACACAATGTGATCGCTTGTTTTAGTTCTATGAGCTGCTCCCCCTCCCCATTTTCTTAAATTTCCAATGTTTTTGTTGATCACATTTTCATCAATTTTTCTTTGTCATGTGCAGTGGAGGACCAAGTTCAGGAAGGCCATGAATAAAGCTGATAATGATGCTAGTACAAAGGCAATTGATTCCCTTATCAATTATGAGGTGAGATTATGATGCGTCTTTTTTGGTTTTTTTCCCTGCTTATGTACTGTTTGACAGTGGTGCATCATTTTATGAAGGATTTTCTGTCTAACTCTTATTTGATGCCTCATTTTACTGTGCTATAACCTCTCTTTTTTTCCCATTGTTATGGTTTCCACTTATCTTGTTTTTCTCCTTTTCCCCCTGTTTCTGCCAGACGGTCAAATATTTCAACAACGAAGCTTATGAAGCTGACAGATATGACGAGTACTTAAAGAGTGAGTGGTTGGAACATTATAGTTGTTATCTACTTCTTTGATGTTAAATCTGAAACAAACCAGCCACTGCTTGGAATAAATTAACACATTGATGACCATAAAAACTTAAAAGTGGCAGTCATGATGTGGCAGTCATGATGTGGCATTCCTAGAATGACATGTTGATTAACATTGATTTGAACTCCTAAGCACTTGGTCAAAAAGGTTATGATATCATATAAAAAAACCACTCATCCAAAAAGCTTAAGCTGCTAATTGAGTCTAGAAAATGGCTTTATATTACACTCTTTAACGCTTGCTTGAAATTGGGGCTTTGAACTTACAATAGAAACCCTGCAACAGTCATGTGCTGAATAGTTGAACCTTGACTTAGCTCGAGACTAAGTTAGAGTTTCCAAAAACTATAATGGTTTTTCTGGCATTGCATTTGATTGCATCATCCCATGTTATTATTCTTAACTTATCCTCTTCTTTGTTTAGAAAGTTCCTATTCTTCTATATATTCGTGTATATGTGTGTGTGTGTTCTCTGAGTAATTTTAGATTTGTGTATTGATTACACTTCAACTTGAACTCTTAATAATTCCATTATCATTAATGTCTGTAAAGGCATCCTGCAACAAGCACTTGTCTTTTCCTTGTTTCTGCTTCTTGCTTTTATGTATTCTTTTTTCTGATTATCTTGGCTGACAAGCCAAGCTAGTGAGTGTTGGCACAATCTCATCTAGAATTCAAGGATATGGTACTCTAGGTGCTTGACTCTATCTGTCATGCCGCACTGCTTTGCTGAACTTAAGCAGCCCTTTTAAACAGTCTCTTCCTGTGCTCATATCTGCTTCTTCTTCTTTTTTTTCTCTCTCTCAATTTCAAAACAATGCTCTCTTTCAGGATATGAAGACACTGCCTTGAAAACATCACGAAGTCTTGCCTTTCTGAATTTTGGCCAAAATGTGATTTTTAGCACAGCTCTGTCAACAGCTATGGTTTTATGTTCACATGGGATCATGAATGGCCAGATGACAGTTGGTGATTTGGTAAAGCTTCTTCATAAAAGAAGAAACTATCATAAAGCTCTATATCTCATGTTAACTGATGGTTAGACAAATTATGTATGCATGTGAAAACACAGGTAATGGTAAATGGACTTCTCTTCCAGCTCTCCCTTCCACTTAATTTCCTTGGCAGTGTTTACCGTGAGACCATACAGAGTCTTGTTGACATGAAGTCCTTGTTTCAATTACTCGAGGTATATTTTCAAGGAACTCTCTGCAGTTTTCTTGCAGCTCAAGAGTCAATCTAGCTTTTTTTATTTCACTCTTTACAATTCCATTTTCTTTTTCAAGTTTGTAAAGTAGCTTTATAGTTTCTGAATGTGCCCCCATAAAGCATGGAAGCACAACAAGAAAAAAAAGAACAATCGTACAGTGATTTGATTGTTGATCCAAATGATTGAAGCTTTTCTTTCTTAAAAAAACCTGCTTTCTTGTGGACTTGGCTTATAAAGTACCTTGTTCTATTGATTTTTTGCAGGAGAAAGCTGATATTAGAGATAAGGATGATGCAAAGCCTCTTATATTAAAGGGAGGTGACATTCAATTTGACAATGTACACTTCAGGTTTGATGATGGTTCCTTCTTTATTGAAATTTGTTTGACAGACAGCTAGTATGAATTCCATATCTTAAGTTTAGTTGTTGCTTCCATGGTCACAATTATTTTGAATTAGCTGTCAATTTTTTGCATTTGGCATGTCTGTTCCCGAAATCATTGCTATCCAAAATTACTGCTACTGCGGGTTCTGATATTGTATTGATTTTACTTTATTATGGGTTTTTTTCCCTGGTTTCTAATTGAGATCATTATATTGCTTTTGTAATTTGTGGTGCTATTCTGCCTGTACCTGGATGACCATTTTTCAAAAATAATAAAAAAAAGAAATTGTTGCCTGGGTCGTGTAGATAATTGGCTTTATGTGGCAACCCAGCAATTGAAATCATTCAAGTTTAGTGGTTGCTAATCTTATGTAGGTTTTCGCTGCTTGTTTCCAACTTGAAGATCGGATTTTCATTTAGAAAGCAACTGGAATTAATTTACTTTAATGGTGGTAAACTGTGTGTGTATGTTGGAGAACTCTCACTCCAATGCAAGCTTAAATGTCAGACAACTAAAGTTGTGCTCCAAGTTCTAGACTTGTCAGCTTGAAGCTCCATGATGTGGTGAAATTTTTACCAACGCAATGCAGAAGGAATTTTGAGTCTGACCTGAAGGAAGTCTAGGTGTGAAGGCTGGAAACGTTTTGCTTTTTTATTTCTATACAAAATCTCTTTTTATGATAGATCAGATTTTCTTTTGGTATGGTCTAGAAATCAGATTACAATTGCTTCAAAAGCTAGTCCTAGCTACAAAAAGAGGGAAAACAAAATCGATATAAAAAATACTTCTGACAATATGACATTTTGGAAACAGGAAGCCATTTTTTTCCCTTTTCTATTAAAAGAGAAAACCATTGTTTCGATGTTCACAGAGTTGGGAAGTTTCAGAATCTCAACTTTCATTTGTTTTCTTTTATCCCAATCGTAACCTAGTTCCTTAAACATAGCCACACTTATCCTATGTATCAGTCATCCTTTATCACCTTCGGGACTTGAAGATCTCCTGAGGGACTTCAATTCATTGCTTTCCTTGAACAAGTTTTGGAGTTAATTCAGCCCCCCCTACCTGTCCTCAACTCTCTTTATGCGTGGAGGCTAATTGTTGTTTTGCATCCATATGCAGTTAAAAGAAAAGTTGGTTTGGCAGATTAGTTTTTCAGATTATATGTTTGTTGTTTGATTGTGGTTATATTTGGAATTCAATATTTGATTATTATTATTCATTTGTGAACATCTGATGATTTTGTTGATTATTAATTGCCTGTCCACTGTACTTGTTAATTGCCTGTCCACTGTACTTGTTAAACTTGTGACAGCTACTTGGCAGAAAGAAAAATTCTTGATGGCGTAGCTTTTTCTATACCAGCAGGAAAAAGTGTGGCTATTGTTGGAACAAGTGGTAGTGGTAAGGATCTAATTTGTTTTAGACACTACTATCATCAGCTACTTGTTTTTGCACCCATTTTTGTTAGAATCGTTCTGTGATGTGAAATGTATTTTTTGCTTTCTTCATATACTTAAACTTTCCAAAGTTGATGCATAGTTCTGGTATTCCTTGCTGGATGATATTTACTCATGATGTGATGTTTTGTAGGTTGAAACCAGGGCTGGGATAAATATCATAGTAATTTACAAACATGTCTCCATTTGTGTAATATTAAGCTATTATTGTTATTAATTTGTAATCTGTAACAAGAGCAAGTTCATTTACAGGTGCTGGAATTAAATTGATAATCCTGTATTTGCATTAGCAAATGCTTTTGCACTTAATTACCCACGCTGCTAATTTATTTCAAATGTATTTGCTTGCAGGTAAGTCAACCATTCTTAGATTACTCTACAGATTTTTCAACACTAATTCTGGAAATGTAAGAACCAATTCCTCCATTGTTATTGTCATGTGGTCCAACAGATCTTAACTTCCGAAAATAATATTTTCCTTGTAAGAAGATCCTATATATTGTTTCACTTCTTCCTCCCAGTCCAGAACATTTTTCTTTGATCCAAAAACATTACTGTTAATTTCAATTAAAACTCTTCCCTATTCTTGTTTTAGCAATTGACACTTGCTTTTTGGCAGATAAGAATTGATGGTCAAGATATAAGGGATGTAACACTGGATAGTTTGCGGAGGTCTATTGGTGTTGTCCCTCAAGACATAGTATGCTATCTTGAGCAATTTAGTTCATGTAGTTTCACTTTATGCATATAATTTAATAGATCTACCTTGTGAGATCTTGCGAGTTGTAATGTTAATGAGCTGAGCTACTTTTGCTTCATGTACAGGTACTTTTCAATGATACAATATTTCACAACATTCATTATGGTCGTCTTTCAGCAACAAAAGAGGAAGTGTGTCTTTTTTCTTTTCACTCTCCAAAGTATGCATTGCTTATGATGCTTATTACTGCTTCGCTTACACTTCTTTATCCTCAGGTCTATGATGCTGCCCGACAAGCAGCAATTCATGACACTATCATGAACTTCCCTGAGAAATATTCTACTATAGTAGGGGAACGAGGGCTCAAGGTGAGAGGTCTATTCCTATCAACTAAAGAAATTTTCTATCAGAAATGGCTGTAGGAGACCTAACTTCAAGACCTTGGATGGAATACTGTTTTGGGATCCATATATTATCATTCCCTCCAAAAGAAAACTGAGAAACATAAAAGACAATGAGTTACTGCTAGATGATCTTTTCACTTTCAATCCACGCTGTATCTTCTTGGCCCCTCATTTTGACTTGAAACTGCATGGGTTAGGCTAAGATGGTCTGGATTTTGATCTATGCCAGTCTTAAACCATGTGTGGCTCCATTGCCCTCTAGTACTGTCTTAACAAATATGATGAAATTTCCTGGTAGACTAACTCTATCAAATGTGGATAGTTTGGGAATCTACTTGGACACAGTGCTCCGTAAAGAGAGAACTTTTTGTGACCAAATTGCTCTAAAATGAAATGAGACTACTATCTGTGTACTTTTCTTTTCGGTGGAATCTTGAATGTTTAATAATGAGGAATTTTTTCCATCCAGTTAAGTGGTGGTGAGAAGCAGCGTGTGGCATTGGCTCGTGCATTTTTGAAAGTGGCTCCTATTCTGTAAGAACTCCATTCTTCTTCTTGACCAGTAAGCATTCTTCCATGATGGTCAAGTTGGTTACTTCTTTTCTCAAAATCTTAAAGAGTGCTGTTGAACAAATATTCCGTCTATTCCAGATACTTACCCTTTCTATCTTGGTCTTGCATTCATGTGCATTTAACAATTGCATTTAGTGCCCAATAAAATGGAGTGACCATATGATTTTCACTGTAAGCCATAGTTCTGATAGATAGGGTTTTTGCATGATAGTGCCTACTGCTTCTGTAAATTAAGAAAATATTTCTGTAGTGCTTTAAGTTGTTTTGAGGTTTAGGGTAGTAAACTTCTTCTCAGTCAGCATAACAACGCATAATTTTGATGATGATAAATTGTCTGTTCCATTGTCCAGTATCTAAATTCTAGTTTAACTGCTGCTGTAACTCACCAAGCTGATTTGATCTAGATGCAGTTATGGCAATTTTGAGCCTGGCCCAAAGACAAGGGTTGCATATGATTCATTATCTTGAACTAAATCAACAGAAACAAAACTTCAGACAAACACATATCATATATCGGGTTCTTATTCTTCCCTTAGTCACATATGCCTAATGAACTTTGTCTCATTTGATTTCCTCAGGCTATGTGATGAAGCTACAAGTGCGCTTGACAGCACCACAGAAGCAGAGATTCTAAATGCATTGAAATCATTATCCAGCAATCGAACTTCAGTTTTCATTGCACATAGGCTTACAACTGCTATGCAGTGTGATGAGGTGAGCATTCTTGGAAACCATGTTTCATTATTCTTTTAGGGTTCTAAACTTTTAGGGTCTTGATTCAGAGTATTTACAGAATTTGATTAGAGTATGCCAGCTGTCTTACTCGCTTAGATTTCATGCTTCCACTGTTGCCCGTCTTTACTTATAAGATTAGGTTCTTTTCACTTTCATCAGCAGGTGTTACATCTTTTTTTTTTTCCTTTTAGCAAAACAATAGGCATGCTTTTTACTCCCTTTGATCCATGGGACACAGAAATGCACTTGCATTGTTAAAAAAGTTCTCTGTTGGTTTTGTATGAAATTTTGTACGATCTTATAGTTCATATTATCTTAAACTTTTGCGTTGAATGTTTTATCTTGGATTGGAGCATGTGTTAACTTGCATTGCTGTTGTTGATGTAAACCTCCATGCAACACCTATTTGTTGATTGCGAAAGAAGTCCCTATGTTGGCCTGCTAGTGAAGTGAGATGCTAAAGAAGATGTTAGGAAGTTTGAAACAGCCTTATAAACTGTGGGCTTCTTCATGTTAGCTTTTTGATCCAATTTAACCTTAGTTGAACTCTCTTAAGCGTTTAATGCTTCTTGTGAATGTCATTATTCTTTGTGCATTATTCTCTTACCAGCTCACTATATATTTATACATAGTTTCCCATCCTTCTGAAATGTGGTTTCAGATAATAGTTTTGGAGAATGGTAAAGTGGTTGAACAGGGACCCCATGAAGTTCTCCTGACCAAGGCAGGTAGATACGCACAGCTCTGGACACAGCAAAACAGTACTGTAGATGCCCTTGATTCAGCCATTAAATTGGAGGCATAGATGTTGCAATCTTCCCTTGAGCACACAAAGCTTAGTGTTGTTTCGGCTGCCAATAAATTGCCCCCCGACGAGTTGTAACGATGTTGTACCAGTTGATGGTTGTTGTCTGTGGGTTTCACCATCACAATGAAAAGGCAAGGGGGTGATATCCGTAACATCTTAGAAGAAAGAAAGCAATACTGAGCAACGGTTTTTCAATTGAAAATATGGTGAGACGCACATAAACCTGCATGAATCGTTCAATCATATACATAAAATTGTAACATCTGGAATCACCGTACAGTTGTCAAATTGATTGATCCACGTTACACTAACCCCATGACTGACAAGTTGCCCGACAGGAGTGGTATTGTTAAAGTCTGTCGATGTAGCGGTCTATGTAATGTTTGAAAGATCATTTTACGTAGAAGGTTGCTTAAGAGGAAGAAGCAATAGACATTTAGCCAGTTTTGGAAGCTATCCTACTAGTGGTCTCTCTTTCTTTTCTTTTGTTCTTTTTGTTTTTTGGACTTGAATCTGGTTTTGGTTATCCGGTTGGAATCCGTACTTGACGAAGGATGGATGTGGGCTTGAGATCCTCGTTATTAAGCAAAATCAAGTGTAATGGTAAATTTAAACAGGTAGATTTTTTTTATCAGACTGGGCTCATCTTATAGTAAGGCCCGGTATAGATATTTGGGCAAATGGATGAGGCCCGTTAATTAATTAAATTATGAAAGGCCAGGTGAGGCCACGGGCTCTTTGCTGCATATGACAAACCGAGTCGTTCTGTATCCTGAAAGACTCGGATTTATGAACAACTCCTCGACGCCAGTAAAGGCCTTCCTACCTTGACATGAGGCTGCTCCTCTTTCTCTTCAACAATTTTCTTTTCTTTGATGTTCCATTTCATAAGACCACCTTAATGAGTAGCCGGCCTAGGCTCTTATCAACCAAAACTGTCCAAGTCCAATCCAACCCTCCCCACGTGGCTATGGTTACGCTTCTTGATCATTCTGTCCTTGAAGATTCTGATGAATTAGATGATTGGGACATGCAACATCTTATTGATCATTATCAGGAAGATGAAGTAGTCGACTTCGATACCATATCCAAATTGTCCAACACGTATACGTACAACAACGTTGTGAACAAAGTCTGCTTTGTTCATAGCTAGGATTTGCTGCACCCATTTTTTCTGCTTTTGTTGGGATTGCTGGACGTTGCTGCCAAGCTCATGATCACTGATGGCAGTATCGCAGCATTAGCCAGCATTCCCTCCTGTGATGTTCAGCTTCTTGGTTCCAAGAAAATGATACTTGCAGGATATTCTTGGCGTCCAACAGGTAGTGTGGGTTATAATATTGAGCAAAGAGATGTAGTTCAGGCCACACCACCATCTCTGTGAGCTCATGCTTGTAGATTCTTGGCTTCAAAATTAAGAGGTCTTCGAGAGGAGGCTTGTAAGAAAATAGAAAAGTGGCAAAAGCCTCGTCCTGCATGCCAGGCTACCTAAACCACTTCCAGTCCCTGCTGATGCTTCTCAGAATAAGAAAAGGAGAGGTGGTCAGCGGCTGAGGAAGACTAAGGAAAGATATGCCATGACTGACATGAGGAATTAAGCTAGCTAATAGGATGCAATTTGGTGTACCTGAAGAGAGTTCATTGGGTGATGGCTTTGGAGCAGGTCATGGAATGCTGGGTCAGGCTGGGAGTGGCAAGCCGAAGGTAGCAGTGGAGAAACTCGAGATCAAGCATTGTGTGAGAAGGAGTGGTTCTACCAGCTCAGGCTTTAATTACTTCATGTCTGGCATTTAGTTCTGTGCTGGAGATGGAACTCCCAAATCCACTAACTCATGAAGACAAACTTGGCTATGGAACTGAAGGTGCTTTCTTTTCCGACTCTTTATGAGGTTCGAGTCAAGGGTAAAGGGTTGATGGATAGATTACCACTGTTCTCAGTGTCCACGCTTATTATTGTTTTACTTTTTTGCAAAAAATGGTATTCAAATTCCAAAATAGGGTAAAGGAACAAACTTATAGTCAGGTGAAGCAAACTTGAGATATTACACCATATCCACAACTTATATCATATCTTCAATAAAAAAAATTAAAATCATTTTTTTTATTAAAAAAAAACTCGTGTTAATTTTTCAAACTCATGATTCAGTTCATTAAACCCAAAACACCCAATCTAGAAAAATAATGAAGTGCAATTCTAAATCAATCAAATATTGAATGATGAAATTAAAAAAAGAATTTAATTATATAAAAGGATTAAAAAAAATAACAATTACAATAATGAGGATCAGAATTAAAATACAAAATAAATTTTATATTTGATTGAAGAGTGAAATTGAAAAAAAAAATCAATTTAGTAAAAGGATAAAAAAATCAAAAGAATGAAGGTTAAAATTGACATAAAAAAACAATGTTTTTATTGAAAGGTGAAATTGAAAAGAATAGTAACTTTTACAAAAAGTCCATTAAAAAATTAGAAATCAAAACAATAAGGACTGAATTGAAAAACATAATACCATCAATTTGAAATGAATGATGAAATTGAAAACCAATAAAACTTTCACAAAGAAGCCAAGGCAAAAACTTAAAAATTCAAAGAATGAGGACCAGATTGGAGAATATAATATTTTGTAAATTGGGATCAAATGATGAAATTAAAAACAAATAAAACTTTTACAAAAAGACCAAGACAAAAAATGAGAACTTCAAAGAATAAGGATTAAAGTTGAAATACTAACAACTAAGAAAGTCAAACTGTAATTTTTAAGGGAGGAGAGAGAAAAAAAGAAGAAAAAAAGACTAATTGGCGATAAATTAGACCACCACTAGAGACATGCGCTACAACAACAGGAAGAAGACACAACATCACTTCCAACGACATAGCAAAAGAGCATTTTTTAACGTTGAGACGCACCTCACGCACTCTCGGGTGTGCCACATGCACACGTCCTTTTTTGTTTTTTTTATTTAGTTAAATATCAAAGTGCCCCTGAGCTGACTTTCTAATTATAAAAAAAATCATTGTGAAAAACAAAAAAAAAAACCTTTGACCTTAGGCTTAAATTTTTTTATTTTAAGGGTTTTTTTTGTTATTTGATTGTGTATTTTAATTGTTTATTATTTTTTATATTTGGTCAAATATCATACTATCTCTCAGTTTAAATGGTAATAACAAAAAAACCAATGTGAAAATACTCCTTGAAGCTAAATAAAATTTTTTTACTTTTAATGGTATTCTGGTTATTTCACCGTGCAATCAAAGATTGGAAATATTTATTTGTCCTTGGACAATTTGAAAATGACAAATGGTCTATATGAAAAGATTTCAATGCTTTTAGAAGCCAGTATCACAATAGGAAAATTTTTTTGTCAAAATAGGATCATCACACCAAGAATCCTAAGTAGTAATTTTATTTCTATAAACAAGTCTAATAATTTCTACCTCCATATGAAGTTTACTAGTCTTTAAATAGGTCTAAAACTAACCTTAACAAGGAAGAAAAATCATAATCTCTAACAAAGGAAAACTAACAAAAAATCTAAAAATAACATAAAATCCAAAAATATCAAGGAAAAATAACAAAATTGACTTAAATATAGTCTTTAATGCCTAATTTGAGAATCTTCTAAAGCTTGGTTGGTTAAAATAATTAGATTTCTTATAGAACTAGATCTTGGGAATCTCCTGAAAAATAGAGCTCGATTTAATGATCGGATCAAAAATTGTAACCTTTTAATGTTGTTTTGTTGGTATGATGTGATCGGGTCTCCTCTTGAGCTTAGGTTTAGTTTTGTCTCACCAGCCCATAAATGCACCTACTTGGCTATCTGCATAATTTGTTGATGATAGATCCCCATCTAACTAAGTTAGTTCCACACCTGACTATTTAGAACATTTCCTTTCTACAAGCCCGGTTACATCACCTCCTCAATACTCGAGCTAGGCCTGAGCACTTAGAAGATACTTCCCCTCTCTTTGAGCCAATCTAAATACGTGGGTTGTTTTTTTAAAATTTTCATCCCAAGGCCCGAACAAAAAAGGCTTTTGGATCAACCATCTTAGACCAAATCTCAAGCTTTAGCTGTCACACAAAATAATAAAGGAATACACATTTCAATAATTTAGTATAAATATTTCTTAAAAGTCATGGTTAGACACTACAGTCTCACATATTTACATTAGGTTGTCCAACATATCGCTTTGTGCGCGCGCGCATATTTTTTTTTCTATGCAGAGCAACGTCACTTTTCTCTCTAATTGTTTCATATTTCTCCACCAATATCACATCATGCACAACAACCACTTGTAGTGTCAACCCCTCCACTAATGGTGCAACTCCCCTCTACACTTTAAGGTAAGCAAGATATATAAATAACAAGAAAAAAGAGCCAATTTCAAGCAACTTCCAAGCCAATCCATGTTATTAAATCCACACTAGGAAATAAAAGCCAAGCTAGGCGATTTAAGACATCGTTTGTCTTTGCAGTAACTGCTGTGTTTTTGCTTAACCTCAATGGTATGGTGTTTGGTTATAAAATAAAGTTGTGATTTGGTTCATGGACCCATTAATAAATGAGGTTTAACCTCAGTTTTTGGTGAAGCAATTTTTTCATGCTTCTCATCCAGCATTTTGTATTTTTCATGCTTCTCATCCAGCATTTTGTATTTTTACTTGCTGCGTTTTTGTTCACAGTGGAGAGTTCACTCTCCACTGTTCACTCTTGCAAAGTGAACAGTGGAGAAAATATCCATTGTTCATGGCCGGACCAGGTCCGCCCCAAACTTAAATGTATTGGACTGGGTCCGACCCAGTAAAAAAATCCAATTATTTTTTTATTTTTAATTATGTTTTATTCGAAAAACTAGTGTTTAATATTATTCAATGACACTACATGAATTAGAATGAGATCGTATGATGACGTAGCATAAGCAGAATTTGATCGCAATCTCAATTTTGTTCCTGATGATATTTTACTTGATGTTGTTGCACGTTTAGAAAACCATGAAAAATATAGTACTTGTTGGATGAATTTCGTACGTGATGGAATTGTAGATAGTTTAATGAAATAATAAAAAATATTTTATATAAAATATTATTTATTTCATGATGTAATAACAATAGTTAAATATACAATATTTAAATTAAAAACCATCAATATTAATATATATATATATATTTTGTTATTTTATAACCTCAATTTAAAAAGTATTCTTAACCAAACACATTAAACTACTTTTTATTCAATTTTAATTTCAACTACAATTTTAAATTTTTAACTAAATATATATAAATATCAAACCAATCTCAACTAAAAATATTTTTTACAAAAACAATTTTTTTCATAAAAATTTTCACAATAATAAACACAAGGAAGGGCATTTACAACACATATGGCGCTTGCTTCTCTTTCTAACATTTTTTTTATTGCTTATTTTTCTTTATTTAAATTATTTTCTCCTCCTATGTATACAAATTTAAGCATTAAAGAGCCTTGTTCTGACAGGAGACTGGCTTGTCAAAAACAATCAAGCCTGGTAGACACAGTTAAGGAAAGTCCAGTCCAATCCAATCCTAAAGTTTCCACGAATTCATCACTTGCATTTATCTGTTCGCGGGAAGATGAAAACCCAAAAGATGGTGATGATGATGCTTTGATCTAAACTGGAATTTATCCTTGACATCTTACAAGGGTGATTATCTTGATAGCATTCATTTGTGTGCTTTAAGCAAAGAAAAGAGCCGACTCCACTGCTTGAATCACATAGATGATCATACGAATAGGGTCCGGTTTTTGTTATCTCAACATTTCTTCTGACACGCGGGAGACAGATCAGAGATATTTGCACAGCCAATTGACCCTGATGAGGTTGGTAGTTGGTTCTTGTTCACTGTGCACGTAGACCTGAAACAACTCGCTCTCCTCCTATCCACGATGACGTTAATAGTGTTTGTTTCTTTTAGAGGTTATTGGCTATTACAATATCATTAAAGAGTCAAAGATTTTGGAACCACAAGGGCCAAACTTCAGTAAGGAATGTATACAAGTCTGGAGCAATTTCAGGTAATGCTCCAAAATCAAAAAGGCCATCATCCTCTTTTCCTTCATGGTGCTTCCCTGCAATGTAATTACTTTGTAGTACAGGTTCCCCAGCTTCTGCTTTTATCCTCTACTAAAGGAATATCCAAGTTTTCAACCTGACTGTTTTATTCTCTGATTTTTCTTTTTGTGCTCTTGAATTTACCTATCTACTGATGGTTTGGTTCGATGGTCAAACAACAAGAGTACTAGCTATCATTTCATGGTTTCCCCCTAAATCTCATGCGCTAAAATGGAATGTTGATGGTTCTTCTATTGGGAAACCTAGACTTGCTGGTATTGGAGGGGTTCTTCACAATCATAAAGGTTTGGTTCTGGGTTTTTTCTCTGCTCCTGTTGGGATTAAAGATTCAAATGAAGCTTAGTTGCTAGGTATGATATTAAAGCTCTTGAACTATCTTCTTCGTGAGATGATTTTATTGGAGGAAAGTTCATCTTTGAATCTGATTCTGCTGTTGTGGTTAACTGGGTAAATAAGCCACTTAATAGGCCATGGAGATTTCATGCTCTTTTCATCATTGTATCTAGATTTTCTTCACATTTGGACTCGGTGTCTTTCTCTCATGTTCCGCGCAATGCTCACCATATGGGTGATGGTTTTGCAAAACAAGGTATGACTAGAAGATGTGATTTTATGGCCTGGCTTTGATCTTTCTTGTTATGCAGTCTTTCTTGGTTCATATTATCTTGTCTCATAGATTGTGTAGATGTGTTTTTGTTTCTTTTTTCGCCTCTCTAGAATCCCACCAACATTGTTTTATATATATAGTTTTCCAATAATTGAAAGTAAACAAGCCTGCAGGTCAGGTTGTGAAAAACAGATTCTTATCTGCATTTGTTCAGTCAATATCATAAGAAGATCTCGATTTCTTTGAATTATTCTGCAGCATGATGTGTTTCTCATATCCAGCAAGGCAATTAAATTTAATTCATCGACAACTTTGTATTATACAGAGGTAGAGTTGAAAGTTTTTATTTTGCAAAATGGTAGCATGATAGTAAAAGAAGATATTAGGCATCTCAATTAATGCAACACTGTAGTTTCCAGGCTCGTGCTCTAAGTGAACTGGCTCTGCAGGTCTTCAAAATTCTCTGAGAACTGAACCAGAGAAATTTGAGCTGGAACACTCCGAGATGAGAAGATGTCCTGCTAAAAAAGGCTAGGGCGAAGCTGGAAGTATACTGAATAAGCTTGCTAAATTTGTTGGGGCCGGAGGTGGTGCTTCACTAAACAACCCCTTTCTAAAGAGAGCTACCCAAACACACCTTTCTTCAAAACGTCTAAACCCTCTGGTAAGAGATGAAATGATCTACAACTGCTCCTTCTTTATTGACTTGACGTGCTTGAACAACCATTTGGATGTTGTCAATATTATAAAAGCACCTTTTGAAGATAATTTAAGTAACATATTCTGGTAAGGATCGTCGGATGTGGATTCATGCACTGGAAAATGATTCCATAAATTCATGTTCATTAACTTACTGTGGAGACCAGAATTTCATGAATTTCTGCCTTGAAAATTTGAATAAACTTGCAAACCCTTCTCATTGTTTTCTTTAGCACTGCTACACATGCATTTATCTCTAACCCCATGTGCTTATATAGAGTGAAAGAAGCTAACACTATATATCTTCTACTTGCATTGAACGGGCTAAAGAGAAGGTAGAAATTTAGACTCCTTTGAAACTGTAAGGCTTGTGACATACATGCCTCGAACGAACTTCCTCTGTCAATGGCAATGGGTCGATAGTTTATGCAGACCATAATGCCCCAAAACTACTTACCCCTGTAAGTTCATCGTATAATGTTGAGAAAGCAACACAGTACATATGTCGACACAAATGCACCCAATTATGTGCGCGCACGAAGGAACAGGACATGCAAAATATGTAAAACCACAGCTATCAAGCATGATTTGATACAGCACGCACACAAGAATTGACCTGATCTACCTGTAAAACAATGCAGACATTATTTGCTTCCATTCCTGACCTTTTGAAGTTCTTCTGGATAAGGCAGGAAAATGTAGAAAAAGGGAACATAAATTGTTTGAAAGATCACAAAAATGAAATGCAAGTGTTTGTTTGTGGGTTCAGAACCATGCGTCCTTGTCGCTGTTAACAAATAAGAGCAAAAATCCTAATTTTATGAACATCTTGGCTTGGGGAAATAGAATCCTCAGTTCATCCATTTCTTCTAAAACTTAAATGTGAAGTTCTTCAAGTCCAGTTAATCTCGAGTGTCCCAAGCCAATGCTGATTATATAATCTTTGAAATTCCATCATTTTCGTTGCATAACCTTCCTTAGGCTGATTGATGTGATGCAGGTTCCGATACATCGAAAGTCTAATGCAATTTGTTAAAGATTTGGGATCAACAGCTTCAATTGAAACTCCAAATTTCCTGTCCCGGATGCCAACCTCTTTTAGCAAGAATACAGATTCTTTAGACCCTATATCAACCGCAATTGACAGTCCTCTCGTCTGACCGGTGTTAATGATGGCTGTATGCCTCACAATAGTTTCAATTCTATCTCACCTGTTTCTTATAAAGTAAAGACGGTCTGTCCCAATGGAGGTGTGAATGGTTGTAATACTGGAGGAATGGTTCCTACTCGTAATTCTCTGCAAGGGGTTAGAGCTCACCCCAACAATGATGGAAGCATGAATTTGCTTTGATGGGAGAAAAATCTGTCAACACAAACAAAAATGTGGATGCTTGTGGCTCTTCAGAAGCAAAAATGAAGGGCACCAATGGCAATATGGATCTTCTTATCGCAACTCTCGGGCAAATTAGTGCTTTCCAAAATCGAAATTCACAAACACCATCAGGTTATTTCCCTCTTACTGGAATGTATGCTGCCCATCAAGAAGAGTCCAGAGGTCAGTTCTTTTCAAAAACTCAACAATTAAACTTGGTGGATAGGCAGGAGCTTGACCCTGATCTGGCTCTTCAATTGTGAGGTCAATATTTGTAGGGGTTCCGGTGCGTGCGGGTTAAGAGAGAGGATGACTGCATGTTGGGTGTATCCCAACAGATGTATGACACATGTTTTTGTCTTAATTTCAAACTTGTTCCTCGTATGCAATATCCGGCATGAAACTAGAAAATTTGTTTGTTTTTTCTTCAGCCTTGGGATTTTAATTTGGTGCAATTCAGGGAGTAGTTTAGCCTTGCTTGCTCTCTCTCTCTCTCATTTCTTTTCACTCAGCTCGATCGTCTTGATGGTTGGTCTCTCCTGTTTGGTTTTCATTTTGGTCAGCTCAAGCTGGTGCTTAATTATCATCTAGGCAAGCACTTCCAGCTATGCATCAAGCCTATGAGATGGAATGTTGGAGGAGCACTGATGAAACCTGCAGGAGCACTACTAGAAGTGCAGTAGAGAGGGAAAGTGCAGTGGAGACAAAATGGACATCATAAATCGGCCTCCTCAAGCCTATCAACCTCATCGATCGTGTAGGAACTAGAAAATAGCAATGGTTTTCCCCCTTCCTTCCTTCCGACTTAAAAACAACAACAATAATAGTGATTCACTTTTCTAAATTAATAGTACAGATCCATTCTTACCCTAATTCCTATTCCTTTAACGAAATTACATGCAACTAGTAAGACAAACAGTATTGTCCATGGAATATATATATATATTAATTAGCCTCGTCTTTCTTTTTATTTATTTAACTAATGTATATTATCCCCTCTCTTTTTTAATCAAAATATATTATCAGTTTCCTAGCTTGTACATGAATAATTTTTTTAAAAAAAAAACTGAATTGTGTTCACATGAACAATTTATCACCTTCCAGTTTTTTAAAAAAAAAATTCAAACTTTTTTTTTTCAACTGATCATTGTACGTTCTAATTATATGAAATTAAATTCTAAATAAAAATAAGAATAAAATACATGGCTCACCTCAAATTAATGACAATTTATATTTTAATTCAAAATTTTGTTTTGATTATTTTTTAGTACTTAAGTTAAAAGAATAAGAGAGAAAGTTATCGAAAACCATGAAAGAGAGAAAATAGTTGATTGTCAAGATACCTACAACAAAAAAATAATCAAACTTGGTGTCGACAGGATCTTTTCGACGAGAAAAGTTTGATAATGATGACTTTTTTAAAGCCCTAATATGTTAGGTTACTCAGACACGCACACCTAGTTTGACTTGTTTTTTTTTTTAAAAAAAAAGAAACATTTAGCGTTGGGTTTTTGATGAATTATTTTAATTTACTTAATTTCATTCTTTAGTATTTGATTGATTTTAAATTGATCTTTATTTTTTTTATCATGCAGTAAAAATAAAAAAAATATATTTGAACCCATTGGAATTAACAACCAAGTTCATTGATTTGGCAAGTTAAGAAGAACAATGTTAAGAAATTAATGTGAGCTTCAAATTTTTTTTAAAAGTCAAACTCAGTTTTAATGGTTGTCTAGGTTGCTTTTAAACCTGCATGTCTAGTTTTTGTTTTTCATGTAATTTTTTTCTTCGATTTTTTTACTCAAGACCCGTCAAGTCAATTAGAACACTATCAAAAAAAAAAACACATCAAAATAACTTTCATATAATTTAATTAAAAATTCAGACTTTATGAAGACTCAAGTTGGAGTTTCAAATGTGACTTGTTGAACCGAGTTTAATAACAATATCAAATAATTCCCAATAACTCAGCATTGTTTTTGCGTTCAAAAAAGATTTAGTATCCGTAACATAGTACGTGTATGTCTCGGAGGCATGCCTGGCTAATTCTATGTGAAAAATATGACCCCCTGGGTAGAATCTTGGGCACATCACATATTACATATAACATCCCCCATTGAAGATCAATTCCACCTAGTTTTTTTTGGCTTCTGGTAGTGTGAACGAAACAGGATAGATGCTGGAAGGATCCCATTTTCGAATCTTTACTTGAATATAAAGACAGAAGGAGTACATTACACAGAAACATAAATCTATATCAACCTCCTGCGTGCATTTTTCACTTGCCTTTTCTAGAGGGGGATCATCCATCCATCCAGATGTTTTTGAGGAGATTTCTTTGTTCTAAATAAATATTTTTGCGACATTTTCAATGTGATAGCTAGCTACACCTTGCAATTTTGCTTCGTTAATTAATTAATGGTAGAGTGTGGTAAAGTATGGATTTTATTGAAAAGGTTTCGGTCCAAAACAATCATGCATTTTATTCAATCCTATTTTATTTTATTATTAATAGAAAAAAACAAGAAAATATTTTTCTATTATTATTTTTATTTCATTATTTATTACAAAACATATCGAAACATAAATTGCATGAATTTTTTAAAAATAAAAGTTTTTCTTCTATAAGAAGGTGTGCAGCCAATAAAACGAAAATATATTTAAAATAGAGACATTTCTAAATCTTAAAATTTTCAGATGAAAAATATTAAATTCCGCTAATCTTAAAATGGGAACCATAACTTACCAAAACAAAGAATGAGGAGGTAATTATCTCTTTGTTTATATAGAATTCTCCATGCATGCACGAGGCTAGCTCCAATTGAGTTATTGCTCCTCTTGCTGTAACAGCATGTCAACAAATGCCTCTAAGAAAATGGCATTTCATAAACAAATTTAGTGGAATTTCGTTGATATACTCACAAATCAATCATTAAAAATGTAATTAATCAAATGCAATCGATAAGCTGTCCATAGTAATTAGCGATAATTACTAATTTTTTATGACAGATTTACAAATAATGGCACTTGGTCGGAAAGTTACAACTCTTAATTATTTTCTTCTTCTTTCTTTCTTTCTTCCTTTTCTGCAGTGACATGAAAAACAAACTGGGGATGAGCTAAGATTTGGCAGTACCAACAGACAAAAAAACACACCTTAGCATGCAATTTAAATTTGGTATCCAGAAGTTCCTTGATTTCTCCTACAAGCATTTTGTCCATACCAAAAACTACCAACACATTCGCCCTTATATAAACGGCACGTAAAACAAAGGATAGAGGTAAATAATAAGGTTCGAAAATTATGGGCGGCTCCGTTTCATGCCCCTGTGCCTCAGGGGAATCAGGGAGGCATGTCCTTGTTATCAAACAAAATGGTCAGGTGATGAAAATCAAGGCAGGCACACACGTTAAAGAGATCCTAGCATCTAACCCACGTAATTCGATACTAAGATGCAGGTCAGACCAATCACTACTGGTACTGCCGGATTCCATTGAGCTTCGCAGTAATGGGTTATACTTCCTGGTTGAAGAAGGCCAGCGAGCTATAGACAAGGACACCTTCGACGGTCTAATGAGGTTGGCACGTTCAAGAGGGGCTGCAGGTCCCAAATCTACCCATCACAAGAAGATGCCGTCAGATTGTTCACCCGGCACAAACGATAATGAAGATATTGGGCCGCGGCTGAACTGGGGTCAGATTGCTGTGCTGAACGCTTGTGACGTTGAGTACCAGAAAACCTCATCGTGGAGACCAGCCCTGCATCCCATACCCGAGCTTCGCTCTCTAGAAGAAGATCGGTAAGGTCAATAATACCTAGGCATCAAGGTTTTTTTTCCCCACTTCCTTTGATCAATAAGTTTCTGTTTTACTTATATTTTTTATAATAGAGAGAGTCTCTAATCTCTATCTAGTAAAAAAGATGGAGCGGTGTATTCGATTTCGATAGCAAGGAAAACGAGTAACCAGTTAATGCGTTCTGAAAGGATTAGACCAAGATTAGGAAAGCACACATTGAACCTCATTTACCGAAGAGAAGATGAGTTGAAGAGAGAGAGTCTGTCTTCATTCATATGTACGTACGTGTTACATGTCTATATAGGATTACATGTATGTCTCCATATATAATTCTAGCTACATGTACTGATATCTCTCCTTAGTTATAGCTACAATCTGTTCTCCTTAGATCAAGCCTAAAAATATGTAATTAAGAACCCATAGACTTCGATTGAGACAAGGATGATATCATATCAGATCATATATCGGATCAGATCAGCCAATATTCACATTAAGATCTTGAATAGAGAGCAAAAGGCGAAAAAACCTAATTTGCTTTTTATAAAGTTGTGTTTCCCGAAATATTACAGGAAGCCAGACAAAACAAAGCGCACACGTTAGATTGTCCTTGAACATAGATTATATATATATAATTTCCAAAGGTTGGTTCCAGTTACAAACCCTGATGCTCTTTTTACTGGTGGTGATGGATTTTAAAAATTAATAAAGGCAATTTTGGATTTCGGAATCAATCAAATGGCTTATAGACACGTGAACATGCACTTGGAAAACTATAAATGCAGCGGCATGGGAGCTCATGCATACACCTAACGGGACCATACAACAAGATACTACAAAGAATTGACACAAATCGTACTTAGCAGCAGTAGTAAAGTGATGTTAATTTAAAACCCAAAAATCAATCCTCGTATGCAATGCAAGAAAATTTTTTTAAGAAAGAAAGAGATTGGTGCAAGAAGACAGCAAAACACACGCCCCATATGCATGAATTCGATGAGTATTATAAAATCAACTTCAATTGTACTTCCACCCCTTTATCACCCCAAGGAACTGCCTTATTTTATGTGACTTGTTGTCAGGTCTTTACGCTTGTATATCTTAACTTAGTTATTGTCAGGTCTTTAAACCTCTTACCCACCAGGAAATTTCGAATTGTTCATGTATAGCTTGATAATTAGATCGGAAAAAGACGTGATGCATTAAATCAATTCCGAGAGAGCTGGAAGGAAGAGATAATATTAGATACATTCTTTTAGAGTGTTTTTTTTTAAAAAAAATAATGATTTTGGTGTGTCAATTACTTAATTATATATAAAAAAATCATTACTTTAATACTTTTTTATTTAAATACACGTATAAAATGATGCACTTGACAAGTTAAAGTAGGCAGGGAGGTTTAAACATGGGGCATGATGGCATGTAAGCAACTTGATAATCGGCAGGGACCAGGGACCAGGGACCAGTCCCATCTCTCTCTCTCTCACGCTGGCCATAAAATAAGCCATGTTATTTTATGGAGAAACAAAACAACATATAATAGGCTAAAATAATAAGGCCATAAACTAGCTTCAAGTTCCAACCACATACGCTTTGACAGACCACGAGGCAACGCGTTTAATGCAAAAACAACATCCAACTCAACACCACCAAACGAGACTTCTTCTTCTCCTGTACGATTGGTGGAATCTTCAGGTTTCTGCCTTCTTAAGCCCTGCCCATTTGACGAGATAACACCAAAAGCCTGCCCTAGGGTTTGGTTTGGCTAGTCTTACAACTGGGCAAAATCCATAAAAACGTAAAAAAATTCAGGTGGCAAAATTCACTGCCCAGTCCTAACCGCATCACATTTGACATGCCTAGTCTAGCCAGTTTAGTCCGTGTATTTGTGACATGCTGCTGGTAGCTACTTGTTAAGCAAACATCTACAAGAGCTCTAGTTTGTTTTGCTAACCAGAAAGCAACTTGCAACTAGCATTATCGTACTTTGAGATTAAGACTACTCCTACACATATTCACATCCAGCCCTGATACAAACAGGAGAGAAGCTACAAATTAACACCTGTACGTCCTATGCTAAAGGGGTCCTGTGGATCATCATTACACGATGAGAAAAACAGGAAGGGAGAGGAGGCAAGGGACAAGACAAAACGCTAAAGAGGGTGAAGACAAAAGAACATTATTTCTCCTTTGACAGATTTCGGTTAAATTCTATCGGCTCCATTCATTTATGGTCAGCCAGCTCTTGCGTAATAAACACAGCAAATCTTTTGACCGATGGACATTGATCAAATGCACTGCGGGTTCCCATATAATAAACAAAGATGGGAAATTTATGGGAAATTTAAAGAAGACTTTGTCGTTCTGGATGATCATGTAATTTCCAGAGATGATTTACACAAATAGAGAAGTAAAGGTGCTGGTATATAATGAGAAAAGTGGATGAATATCTTTCGCATGTACTCATTTGGACATAAACATGCATGTGCAAAGATCAATTCCAATATTTCATAGTAGATGATCGATCATTCACCAAATACTAGGCTAGCGAGGTTCAATTTTACAAGGGCTATCTTCATTTGGTCAAAGTTTTCTCGCAAGCACAGCAGCATCCCTCCAAAGTGTTAAAGATACAAAATTGGATAGGATTGTATTGTTTGGAGGATTGAAACAATATATAAAAAACGGAGAGATCAGAATAAACTAAAAAACACAAAATACTAAATACCAGCCAAATTTCGGTCAAAATTAAAGAATTCATTACGTGAATGATTTACAGTCATGTATGCATACGTTTTACTTGAGAAAATTTGAGCAGGAGGATCGTGTAATTAGACAAGATTGCGATGCTACTAGTAAAATAAGTCTGACAAGTAACAAGAATTTCATTTTAATTACTTGATTCTCGAACATGACAAGGAAGAAAATTTAACGAAAGGAGGACCTTCGCTTGATAAGATCGTGAATAAACGATTAAAGGGAGCTCCCTTCAGTCCAAGCACAGAGAAGAAAAGGATGAAATTTATCTCCCGCATCATTCACACATTCACAATAGCAGCCATACTGCTCCCTTAATTTCTACTGTGTTTGAATGAATGAGTCGGCAGCTAATCCAAACCCTTCGCCCGTCCATGAGTGGACTGAAGAAAGCTCTCTTAAACCATTTCTCATGAAAAGAAATTTAGCAATGTATTCTGATTAATAATTGAATATCGCAAATGTTTAGTTACTGGACAGAGAGATGAATACATGCAAATAGTAAACATTAATATAGGTAATTCAAATTATAAAAGCTTAAGCATTCTTTTCAAGCTAAATCAAATTATGAAAACACAATGATTCAATTCTACTATTGGATTTGCTAAATCAAACAGGACGATCTGCTTATCAATTTGAAGTAGCAAGGGAAATTCACTACTGCTACTAATTAAACAGCAAATTGCAATGACAAAGCTTCGCACTAAATGCAATTAATTGTTCATGAGAAATTCAAGGAATCAGGATTTGTTTCTGATATCCTACATAAACTATAAGAGAAAGGTAGCAACCATTCACATGGGAGAACGGATAAACTGGCCATTTTGGAAACTTGTTCAAGCCAATGGCTTCTAGTTGCAGGCCAAAAGAGAGAGAGAGAGAGAGAACAGCAGCCAAAGAACACTTCAAAATGTTATCTACGAGATTTTCAAGCCTTTAAAATGAAGATATTGAAAGCAATGGAATCAGGAATATTCCTGGAAACCTGCTCCCATATATCTAGGAATTAAAGGGTCAGAATTCAGTAACAGAAAATGATACTGGTTCAAGAATTAGATTGTTGAAAATGTGGTTGCATGAACCCTAACCCTAGAGTCAAGAGGTCTTTCACTTATCAAGGGAAGGAAAAAGATAATCAGCAGGCTAACGGGACAGCTCAATTGCCAAAATAGGAAAACCCCACTAAGCACTGGAGCCTAGATTGCTGAAGAACCCAAAAAACGGTGTCCAGTATCAGATCAATTTAGGTTAAGATATTGATCATCCGTTACTTTATACGACAACCAGAGATCCACCCTGTTTTTTTCTCCTTTTAGTAACTACATACAAGTTTCTATCAGGAAGTCAGCCGTAAAAACCTAGAGATCAGTTTCTCTTCAAACAATGACAGAAGCAACTTGTGGCTAAGATGGCCACTAAATATATAGAACCTAACGGGGTTAAGTTAACGAGAGAAAGGTTTTAGTTTGCTTACCAAACCGATTTTCTGCGACACCAATTAGCTCCATTGAGACTGGCCGTGCACCTTCTTATATGAAAAGCTAGAAAGCATCCGGTGCTTCCACGATGATCAGCTTCAGCTGCACTTTTCTTCTTCTTCTTTTCCTTCCTTCTTTGTGGAAAAGAAAGGCAAAGAGAAAAATACTAGGTACTCATGGTATGGTAGAAGATAATTACAAGAATATTTATAGAAGAGAAGATGAAAATGAAAAGAGGGAGTAAAGAAAGAAATGCAGAAATCACGGAAGATAATTAATTAAGAGCTGCAATAAAGGCAGGGAAGAGGAAATGTCGCTGTCCTCGTGAGAGTCAGAGAAGAGGTAGAAAGCGATTGAGGATCTCTACAAATCTGGCAAAGTTGTTCATTTTAAACATAAAAGAAAGGGAGATGAGGGGAAGAGGGAGGGACATCTTTTTCCTTTCCTTTCTCTTCTTTTCTTTTCTTTTCCTTTTCTTTTCACAGGCACAGAGCCACAGCCACAGCCACAGGAGATTTTCCAGGAGATGTTGAAGGCTTTGGGTAGAGTAGAGTAGAGTATAAATAAAGCTGAAAGGAACACAAGGGAATTTGTAATTATTCGGAGGATAATAAAGTGCTCTCTTCTCTTCCCTCTCTCCCACTCTTTCTGCTCATAAACAGGAAGTGACGCCTCATATACCACATATATATATCCACAATATACCACATAGTAAGGGAAAGGAACAGATGGTGGGGTTTCTCTCTCTCTCTCTGATCATCAATCAGCTAAACTCTGTCCTCTCCACCTAGCATTATTTTAGAGCAGCTCCTGGCGTAGACGCTAGACACTACACTCACACATAGCTAGGGTTTGTAGCTAACAACTTATATGCTCCTTGAATTACATAAACACCCTTCTCCAAACATTAGTTATGGGACAGGCCATCCATCCGTCCTCCCCTCTCCTTGGCTGTAATTTAATGGAGGTTTTTTTCTTTCTTTTTTCTAAACTATTCTTTGCTCGAGGTTCTACCGCTGCTTATTCGTCTGTTTGTTTTTGTACCATTGGCCATATTTTGCTATGAGTATATTCTTTAAAATATTTGTTTATTTAATATTCATTAAAAAAAATTAAAAATCTTGGTTAACAAAATATATATATAATCTGTAAAGACATGTTGTTTTTAAAGAGACACCTGTTCGGGATTAAATCAAGGAGAGAGCGTTTTTAAAACTCAAAAAAGCAATTGGAAATTCGATGGGCAGCAAACCAAATATTTCTCTTAAAACTTCACAAATATACGGTATCTTGTGGAGAAAGGAAGAGAAAAACATGTAGAATATTGAACTCCAGCACGGGAGAACTGTTTATATTCTTGTTGATATGTTCAACCTAGCTATTCATAGAATGCGATTAAGACCATAATTATGTTTATTAAACATGTCCTTCCATCTCATATGATAGCCACTGGAGGTTTACATGGTCGTTAACTTCAGGGCCCGTGGGATTAGTCGAGGTGCGCGCAAGCTGGCCCGGACACCCACATTAAACTAAAACCAAAAAAAAAAAAAAAACATGTCCTTCCATACAATCATAACCATTCAAATGCCTGTTATTCCACGGTAACGTATACGGTATTTCTTTTGTATAAAATATGTTTCCTAGAGTTAATAATTATGACCCCTTTCCTCCCTATTAACAGAGAATTATTTTTTAGATACTAAGTATAAAGCTAAATGCCCTGTTGTTTTTATTTTACATGAATTTATTATTTATTTTTTCATATTTTATTGTAGATTAAAATAGTGTTGTTTTTAAAAAATTTCAATTTGATGTTTGAATTTTATTTTAGCACAATTTAGCATTTTTGAGTCAGATTAAAGCTCAATTGCATGTTTTTTTTATTTTGGTGAGAGTTAGTATAAAATACAAGGGACTAAAGTGCAAAAAACAGGTAACATAATCCAAATTTATTTATGAAGTACATTTTTATCCCTAATTTTTTTGTTATAAGGTGATTAGTCCATTGAAGCTTGCAAATATTCATTTTGATACTAAATCTTATTTTTATTATTTTTTAGTCCTTAATAGGTGAGAGGAGAGAGAAAATAGTTGGAATTCAGCTTAAAGAGAGAAAGATATCATTTCAACGATTCTGGCCATCAAAATATTAGGTTTTTGTCTCAAATAGTTTTATATGATGAGAGGAATTTGACTTGGGTGTTTTTTTTTTTTTTTTTTTGCCTTGAAAGGCTTAAAGCATCCAAATCTGAGATTGAGAAGAAATTGGTTTACGAGTTAATTCTTGGTTTTGGACTGTTTTTTTACGTTTTTGGAACTTAAAGATTGGTTTCACAGGGTTATTAGGATGTTTTTTTTGTGTATTTTGGGCTGCAAATGAGTTTTTAGAGGGAAAAAACTAGGCACCCCGATTTTTCATCCACTACAGTGCCCCGAATCTAGATATGCTAGACAACACTTTGTCTAATAAGACAAGCGACGCATTGTTTTTTTTTTCCGATTGAGTTGGGGCATGTCACCTGTCCCATTATCTTTTTTAAAAAAGGATCGGGTGGCTGCGCTTGACTATGCAGGCCTGCATGTAAGTCCGTTGGTCGTGGGTCAAGCACTAGGCTTGACCTCATTCTTTCTTTCTTTCTTTCTTTCTTTCTTTTTGTAGTTTTGATTTTTTTAATTTTGAAATTTTATATTTTTTAAAAAATAATTTTTAAGTTTGTGTTTTACTTCTTTGTGATTTGTTTTTTACTTATTTATTATTTTTTACATAGTTATTAATTTTTAGTTATGTTGGATTTGTTAGATTTTTGAAGAGATTAGCATGATTTATTTGTAATTTAAATATTATATATATATATATATATTAGATTTATTTTTTGAAATAAAAAATACTTATTTCTTATGATATTTTTATTATGTGTAGCCTTGCATATTATTATTTTACTTTTAATTTTATTCAATAAATCTTATTTGTGTGTTGATTTCTATTTGAAATTGAATTTAAAAAAAAAATTATTAAACACAACCAGGTAAATTACTTATATTATAATATTAAATATATTGATTTACATTTGTCTCTCGTCTTTTCCTATTTTTTAGAAAAAAATAACAAACCATAAAAGGGTTTGTTGGGGTGTTTTTTTTATTATTATTGAACTTGACTTTTTTCGCCTATTTTTTTCTCATATTCTAAAAAAAATAGACCTAAAGAAAAGTCATATCATTAAACTTTATAAAATCCATAGACATGTTCGCAGATTTGACTGATTGACCTGATTCGCATGTCTAACGAGTTTAATAATAATAATAACAACAACAATGATAATAATAATGATAATAATGATAGTAATAGTGATAATGATAATGATGGCACAAATCTTTTTTTATTTTGTCTTTCTATAGGGTTAGTGTGACTTGAAGGTTTGTTAGGGTAACCCGGGTTGCTCCAACTTAGAAGTTTGGTTAGTTGACCTTTTTTCTAATTGAACATTACTTTTTTTCCCGTCAATTTCTTTATCATACAGTAAAAAAAAAGTTTTAAAGAAAAACCATATTATTAAATTTTATAAAATCCATGAACACGTTCATGCGTTTAGCTGGGTGACCTGATTCATAGCTCTGGCAAGTTTAATGTTTTTTTTGTTTTTTCTGACATATTAGTATTGGGTTGATGTTAAATTTAGTGATTGTTAACTTGAAATTGAGTTTGATGTTTATTTATTGTAGTTGATTTATTTTGGGATGTTGCAATGTTAATAAAAGATTTAAATGTTGAGTTAACGCTGGACTTGGCAAAATAAAATTTTATTTTATTAATTAAAACTTTTAGGACTTGATTTCAAACTAAAATAAATATCCAGTTTATTTTTTTTCTAAGAAATAATATATTTATCTTAGTTTTCTAACTCAATTCCTTGTTCAAATCAATAAATTTATTATTATTTATTAGCATATATAAATATTGATTTATTTTATTAAAAGCATGTATAATTTTTTTAATTTATAGCTAAAATTCCTTTTATAATAAAAAAAAATTAATGTCTACACCATTTTGTTGGCATTGAAAAACAAAATAATAGCCTATATCATTATTATCATAGCATAACACGGAAAAACAAACTAATATCGTATTAAGGAGTTTGGTAATGAGATTCTAGTTGCATACGCAAACATGCTTTAGATCTCACTTGCTAAAATCGGATGCTGGAAATTTATGCTCTTTTTTTTTCATTCTATCTATTAAAAGTTCATTTTTTTTCATATAAATCAGTAAACATTCAATCCTACATCACTGAACTATAAAAATTCACAAAAAAAGTGCAACGCTTATATTAAAAACCTATCCTAACCTAATTTTTTTAAAATGTTAGATAAAATTCAAAAATATAATTTATAGTATTTTTTTAAAAAATAAATAACTACGTATATGTAAAAATTACAGCTATCACAACCCAAACTTCAAATTATTCAGAATCACTACAAAATCCTATCTATAAAAATCAATATTGAAAAATTATTTATATATATATAAACACAATAAACAGTGCACGTTGGATGTGGTTAAAAAAACATCCAAGGGTTAGAAAAAGCACATTCTCATACGTAGGCATTCCCAGGAAAATAATTCCAGGGGCAGAGCCAACCGATGGATCAGCGCATTCTATACATTTACTTCAGGGGCCAATAACACAGGGGCACACAGAAACATGACTCCTCATAAAAGCTAAACACAGATTAAAACCTGTGAAAAAAAGAAGCTGGCAAGATGCATGATGGATTCAATTTTTTTTTTTAAGCTCAAATATACATGGATATTATATAAGATGTCAAATTCAATTCCTTTAAACTTGGCTATACTTTAGTCTTAAATATTTATAGGTTTGGCAAGGACCAGACCTAACTCCCTTGAACTCGGCTATGTGCTAGATCTAGGTGTCTTTGGATATTAAGGGACTCTAGCTAGAATCAACATCCTTGTGTCTAGGATCGTCCGAGATCCTAACGTACAATAGGGGGACCTAGAGTTGTCATCTCTCTATGCCCTAGCTATGTAAAAGTCTTTCAAGAGTTGGCTTTGTGTCAATCAACATCAATATTAATTATAAGTGTTAATCTCATTAACATTAATGATATGTACGAAATGATGTAGAATCATTTTCTATAGACACGTGGTACTCCCATCAACATCAATGCCGTATAAGAAGATATTTGCATCAACTTAATGTTGATGTAAGAGACTCTTTTCCCGGTAGGATGTGAAAAAAAAAGTAGATTTCTGATATCTCAAACAAAAAAAAAATGTTGACGGTATTAACATTATAAATATTTTTTGAATGACTTAAGTAAAGAATTCATAAATTTCACTCTCTTACAACATTTATTATATACAAACTAAGAATAAATATTTTTATTTTTAGAATTTAATACTTATTTAATGCAATTTCTTATTATAAACTCATCGATTTAATCATCGAAGGATTCTAAAAATCCTATTAGCCGAGACTATTTTACAAGAATAGACTCATGTCATCAAACCTCTAGATTCTTAGTTCTAAAAATGAGAAAATTAACATGAATAAATGATCATTCATTATCAAAACGCTGAAAAACTCAAAGTTTGCTAGTATATTGAATTTTGTAGCATCATGTACCAAACATATCATGTGTTTTTATGTCTGTGTGTATACATAAACCAATACAATCTCTGAAGCTGCTGTTTCATGCCATTTAACCTTTTTTCTTGTATGTATATTAATAATTTTTTTTCCTTAATAAACAAATGAATACTTTAAGTAAGACTGCTTCCATTATCATAGTCGTCGTCAGAAAAACCCATGTTTGTTTGTCTGGGAATAGTGGCCACCGCCATGCTCTACCAACCACCATTTCCCCATATTTTCAACAAACTTGGGCAAACTAGTAGACGATGCTAGCCCGTAGAAATTATATCCGAAAAACTCTAAAAATTAACACGTCTTCAATTATTACTTTTTCTTATTCCATGTGATACACACACACACAGATACGCCATTGACAGTCATCTGGAGAAAGTATATGCTTTGACTGTAGAGTCGTCGAGTGTGTGTGTGTGAATCTTGGAATTAAGATCTGCTTTTGATCGTGGTAGCATGCATTAGCTGTCCAATTGATGTGATGTTTCGTGTTTAAATTCATAAAATCATAATCAAGTGAAGTCCTTCCAAAAGAGATCGAGAAAAACAAATCCATAATCACAGCTCAGGTTTCCAAGAAAAGAAAAAGAAAAAGAAAAAAACGACAATCACAGGAAATGGGATCAAGTGATCAACTATGATTTTTCTTCCGTGACGAGCTAAAAAAAATGGTTTATTGGTGTTTGATAATGTAATATTATTTTCATGGTTGGGATTTGAAATAATTTATTTAAAATAAATTATAAATTAAATCGTTTAATTAATCAAGATTTTAAGAGTTTTTTTATAGTAAAATTAATGTAAAACCGTGAAATAAATTAATAAAAAAAGACTCTTAAATTTATAATTAAGACAAAATAAGTACCACGTCGTCAGAATAAACATAACATTGCAATTAAATCGTTAGAAAAGGAGATGTAATCTCACTTATGTAAACTAATTATATATATAAAAAAATCTCTTTATCACGGGCTCGCTATGTTATGAGCTTAATTATAGATATGAAATAAAAAATGGTTTTCTAGACGGACGACATGGAATCAAATTTGCCAGTAATCTTCTCATCTTTATCTCTTGAAGTTACATTTTAATTAATATTCTGTAGAAGGAGTTACAATAAGTCGTGTCCAAACGACAAGATTCCTCCCGGATCTTTGATTTTGACATTACCAGATATTTTGTTTACCTTTCAGCGTAACATCGAAAGTTTATATATATATATATATATATATATATATATATTAATTTCTCTCTGCATCAAATTACAAAAGATTCGAGAGGTGGATCGTTTTTTGAATTCTTTATCAATATTTACGGATTATGTACCGTTTAGTCCAAAGGTGACAAAAGATATAATCCGTAAATATTGATAAAGAATTCAAAATAAATCAGATTTCTTCGTATTTTCAATTGGTATTTTTGCTCAATGCTTTACAAAATATAAGAGATTGGGTAAATCAAGTGCCTAGATGGGAGGGGGAGAGAGAGAGAGAGAGAGAGAGAGAGACAGTCAATTAATGGATGTTCAGACATGAAGATGATATACTGGTGCGTGCATCAGCAACCGACCGCTCTCATCTGACCATAGCTAGCGGAAAATGGCGATCCATGAGGTGGAACAAAAAGCCCGGACATTTCAAGTCAGCGTTTTACTATTATGGGCCAAATAGAAAAGGATTGGCAGGATGGGACTTAAGCCCACTTAAGTGACAAACCCAGGCCCATAATGGATAACATAAGCCCAAATATAATGAAAATGGGAAACTTCATACAAGGTGGTGGCATTCGGATTCTTTGCACTTTGTACTGGACAGGATGCCTCTTTTTTCTTCTTTTTTTTCCTTTCTTCTTCTTCAGTTCATGGGAAGTCATGAAGATCTCCTTCCTGACCCTTCTCAAATCTCATGGAAGAGCATGAGAGAGGTGAAATATAAAATCTGACCAATTTTTGTTTAAGTTGAGTTTGAGTGGTATTGTTTATTTTTTAAAAAAGAATAGATTTTTAAATTTTATAAATTTAAATTCTGAGATAAACACTAATACAATTTTATCACACTTATATATTAGAGAGAGAGAGAGAAAAAATTAATGTTGATGAAGAAGACATGGTGGAATTAAAAGGAGAAAATGAGAGTAAAAACTAGGGGTAGTGAGTGCTGCGGCGACATATAAAACAGGTCTGGTCTGAGCTGAGCTGAAATTGGATCTTCTTCTCCACATTAACATCGTTGTTGCAGGAGCCAGGTCAGGTCAGGTGTGTTTGGTCTGTCTGTTGTAATATAACTGCTTCTTCCTTTCTTTGTCTTGTCTTCTTCCTCCTACTACACTAACCGGTTGCAAATTTACCCTATCAATCTCTCTCGGGAACAGAGAAAGGAAGAGAGAATTAGGGGTTTCTGATTCTCTGGTTGGATCAGCTAAGTAGTTGGAGATTTTATCAGAAGAAGCCTTGATCATCTCAGAAATATCTATCGGAATATGGCATATAGAAGAAGGCAGCAGCAGCAGCTCGAGGAGGAAACATCAGGCACAAGCAGCAGAAGCAGGCCATCTCCAATCACGACAACAACATCGTCCTCTTCTTATTCCTTGGACGAAGAGGATTGGAGTTACGAAGATGTTCAAATTCCAAATGATAGTAACATTAAGAATAAGAGCAATTCCACATCCTTGGCTACCAAAGCCATAAGAGCTTCTTCCGCTGCCCGCAGAGACTCCTCTCTCTCCTCCGCTTACGCCTTCACTAATCACCCCTCCCCCTCCACTTCCCCCTCCCCTGTCTCTTCCAATTTCAATTCTTCTTCTACCAAGGTAATTTTTTTACTTCTACTACTATTATTACCTTGCTGCAGATCCAACCCTCTTTTCTCTTATTTTTATATTGTTAATTGCTGTAAAGCATTTTGCTTTCTGCTTCATTTTCTTGATATTGAAATGTGTTTGGGTTTTTTGTGCTCGAATCCTACTACTGTAGGAGGAGGAATCGAACAAGGCCTATTATCACGAGTACACATCAATGAAAGCAATGAAGGAAACAAAGCAGCAGCAAGGGTTTTGGGGTACTCTTGCTAGAAAAGCTAAATCTATTCTTGATGATGATTTCAATACTAATAACAACAATGCTCCTTCTCCTCCTCAAAAGCAAAAGCAACACCAACACCAACAACTGGATTCAGCTACTGACAGGACCACTACTAGGCAGCATCATGTCCCTGACTCTGCTACTATGCCCAAGGTCAAATATTCTAGCCTGCACTTCCCTTTTACTTTCTTTCATTTCTTTTATGCATAACCAATAAAATAGCTCTTAGCTTTAGAAAAATTCCGTTTTTTTTTGTATTCTTTTGATATGCTAAAAATACCCTTAGATTGAACTTGAATGTCCCCTTTATATCTTTTTCCTGTCAAGTGAGTGTTTCCATACGAGCTAAAGTGAACCCATTAGATGTTATTGCTGTACCAGAACCAATACCCTTCTCACAAGACCTATCGGAAAACAGAGAGTCCTGCATTCCAGAAGGGACTCAATGCAATCTCATCTTCCCTGAATTATATCGGTAATGCTGTTGAGGTGAGCCTCCCCATTCATATTCCATGTTCAAATTATCCATAATTCCTTAGATTGCACTAATGCTGATCCCCCTTTTCAGGATGGTCTGACAAAAGTGGAGAACCGGACTGCAGATATTATCCAAGAAACTCGTAAGCATATTCGGAAAAAGCCTAATGGTGCTGCTGGACAGAATCAGGCAACCAATCGGAGTAGCATGTGGCAACAACCCCAAATGCAGACCAATAGACAACAACCCCAGAAAGAAACTGAGCAAGAACTTCAACTGAAGGCATCTCGCGATGTAAGGTGGCAGCTGTGTCACTTGTTCATATAATAGAAGTATATTTGCATGTGTGGGTTGTCCTACACTTGTGCAGCTTTAGTTAGAAACTGCTTTGCCAAATTGCCATTTGTACAAAGTACAAAATAACATCAATTTCTTTAAAGTTAGAGCCAATGTATCTACCCGTGTTATCAATCAGTTCTTTGACTGATTCTATAGTCCATGTAGTTATCCCGCTACTTCCGTTCATCAAAGTAGCCTTCTAAGTAAGTATCCTACTGTCTTGAGCATTGGTTCTTTGCTCATCAAAGTAGCCTTCTAAGTAAGTATCCTACTGTCTTGAGCATTGGTTCTTTGCTATACCACGACTTTTTTCACTGGGGCTTGTACTATGTCTCTGGACCAGCCTATTGACAGGAAAATACATCCTAATTGATTTGATGTTATGGCTTACTTTTCATGGCAATATACATAATTTGGCTTTGTTTTGTGTGACAGGTTGCGATGGCAATGGCTGCCAAGGCAAAGCTTCTTCTTCGAGAGTTGAAAACTGTTAAAACAGATTTGGCTTTTGCTAAGGAGCGATGTGCTCAGCTGGAGGAGGAAAATAAATTCCTCAGGGAGAATCATGAAAGGGGAGAAAATCTGGAAGATGATGATTTGGTACACATTGCTTTCACCATGATTCTTTTTTTTCTCAATTTGCTCTTATTTATCTTCTAATGCTGTGATAATCTGGAAGATGATAATCTGGTTGCTGACAAACTATCAAAATGAACTAGAAATGTGGTGCTTGGTTATGTTAGGAATGAGGGCAGAGAAGAGAATAAGGTAGCCTTAGCTAAGTTTATCTATTACTTTGAACATGCCAAAGGATATTAATGCTAATTGACAGCATCATCAAGCTCCTTTCATCATATTATTAGAATAAGCATTTGATTTTCAAAGCTCATTACAATTTTCAGAATGCTGGAACTGTATGTAAGATATGCTTGCATGTACTTTCTGCTTTTATGGACATCTGCAAAAGAGTCAGTCCATTAAAAGACCCTATTCGTACTAAAAGTTGGTCCTAGCTATGCCAAGAGGAGAGCTGGCATGTATTCTTTTTTATGTTATCATATTGCTATTGGCGAGCTTCAAATCCAATTCTAGACCAACTAAATCCAATTCTAGACCAACTAAAACCCTGATCGCGTGATCAATCTATGTGGATATAATTACAATGTCATCGGAAGAGAGTCTATGTTATGATGGATTTGTCATAGCTGTGTTTTTCATAAGACTAATTGATATTGAACTTTGCAATCAGTTTGAATGGGCTTTTTAACAGACTTATCCTTCTCCCAATCCTTCCTTCCTAATAAACAGACCCTTAGAAATAATTTTGTGACCCATGTTTCTTTCTTAAAACTGAGAGTAGGAATGGCTTTTCATTTCTTATTATCTAGAATGACTGAAGAGTATTTCTCAAAAAAGAAAACAGAGAACAGGAAAGAATGGCCGTAGTGTAGAACCCAATTCAATGACCATAACAACATGATCCTTGTTGACATTTTAACAGGTGTAAGCATTGCCATGCAACATTCACAGTTACTGTGCTATTATTTTTCATATGATTGTTAATTCTATCAATTGGGGAAAAAGCAATTCTCTTTTTTGGCAAATGGAAATGAAACATGATATTATGTTTGTATCATGCAATTTCAATTCTGATTACCTTCTTTCCAACTCCAGATTCGGCTTCAACTTGAAACACTGTTAGCAGAGAAGGCCAGATTGGCACATGAGAACTCAGTCTATGCTCGTGAGAACCGCTTTTTAAGGGAGGTGGTTGAATATCACCAGCTTACTATGCAGGATGTTGTATACTTAGATGAGGGCACTGAAGAAGTAACTGAAGTTTATCCCGTGAAAGTTGTCTCCAATACTCCCTCCATCCCCCCTACGTCACCCCCTCCACTGTATACAGAGGCTTCCCATGGTACAAGTCTGCCTGTGACTCAAGACATCTTGCCTCATCCTGTCCCCCCACCGGGGTCTGTAGAGGTTTCTAAGAGTGCCACATCACCAAATTCATATGCTCGACATCAATTGCAGCAGATATAAGAAAACACTCGTATTCTACCGTTTGAATGGCAATGCTCTATACTCTTTTCAGACAAAAGCTTGAAATTGTAACAGTATGGTTTGTCTTTGTTTCCTTGTAATTCATTGTCAGTCTCCCTTGTTGGGCTGATCCTCGATGTATACATCCTGTTATGTACTCTAAACTTGTTACATGTTAAAACCACAGCTTTTCTTCAGAGTTTGTTCGAGAGTATTTTGCCTGTGAATTTAATTATAAAATTCATGGTGATGTCAAGGATTCATGCGACTCCAAGTTGGTCACTGTCTAAGCTGTCTTCAATAGTGATTCAAATAATTGTTCTTTAAACAAGTATATTTTCATCATTTGAGATGGATCAATGCATTTGCATGCTAGGCTGTAGCAAATGTGGAACAATTTGGGGTTCTGTTTAGAGATAGTGGATCGATGAATTCAATGATGGCGAATGTGTCTTGCAGCATGCTTTGCCATGAGAGGAAAACATCTGGTATTGATTCAAGATTCTGTGTCTGATAACGAGTGTGTTTGGTATTGCGGTAGCTGTTGTGGTTGTGGTTTGAAATAAGTTGTTTTAGTTGAGGTTGGTTTGAAAAAATAGATGTTTGGTTAAAACTGTGGTTGAAATTGAGGTTGAAGAAAAAACAATTTAATGTGTTTGGTTAAGAATGCTTTTGAAATTGAGGTTATAAAATAATTTTAAAAAATATATATTGATATTGATGGTTTTAAATTTAAATATTGTAGAATTAACTACTCCTATTACATCATGAAATAAATAATACTTGATATAAAATATTTTTTATTATTTCATTAAACTATTTATAATTCCATTACGTACAAAATTCAGCCGATAAGAACTACAGTTTTCATAATTTTGTGAGCGTGTAATAAAATTAGATAAAATATTATCAGGTATAAAATTGATATTACAGTGCGAGTGAATTTAATTCACTCTATACTAGTTTTTCAAGGAAAAAAATATTGTTCACATCATAATGCGAGTGAATTTAATTCACTCTAAACTAGTTTTTTTTAAAAAAAAAATGTTAAAAAAATTAATACACTGAAAAAAAAAAACTGTTCACGTGAACAGTGCAAGTGAATTGTACTGTTCACGTGAACAGTGACTGTTAAAAAAATTAACATTGAAAAAAAAAATCTGTTCATGTGAACAGTACATTCACTCATGAACAGTGTGTGTTTCACATGTTGAAACTCGTAAAAAAGCAGTATTTTACTGCTTCCAACAAATCGTGGTCCTGCCGCATATAAATGGTGGGACCCATGTGTTTTGATTGTTTAACATTTTGTAACCAAACGGCCATTTCGTGCGTTTTTGAAGAAACACAAACGCTAACGCGTTGCCAAACGGGTTCAACATGTATCGGATTAAACAGTAGGTTTGTGTGGTGGGGTGGCAATAAGAAATCATATTTAGACTTAGGCTATGTTTGTTTCCGGGAAAGTGGTTTTCACGAAACAACTTTCTTGTGTTTGTTTGTCATTAGAAAAGTTGGTCAACGGAAAACACTTTACAGTCAGAAAAATTTGGCTTGGTTTTTAGGAAAGTGTTTTCCTGGAAATTTTGGGTGGAAAATACTTTCCGGAAGTTGTGAAAAATTTAAAAATATCATATTATTTGCTGATTATATCAAATTTAGTCCTCAAACTTTTGATTGCTATATATATTTTGTTTTGAATATTTATTTTTCAATTTCATCTCTTAAAATTTAATTTTTATATTAACTTTGGTCCTCATTTTTATAATTGTTATTTACTTTTCTCTTATTATTTTTTATCTATCAAATTTGATCCTTATTATTTTGATTGTTACTTATTTTATTTGAAATAATTTATGAAATGTTAATTATTATTATTTTAATTTCTTCATCTTTTATTTTTTTTAATTTATTCTCTATTATTTTGATTATTATTTATTTTATTTGAAATAATTTATGAAATTATATTTTTTTTCAATTTCATTCTCATTTAACTTTTTAATTTGTAAGATTTGCTCCTCATTATTTTAATAAACTTGAAAAAAATAAAACATTAATAAGTTATTTTCCAACTTATTTTCCATGACATAACCAAACACTAGAAAATGTTTTCCTACTTATTTTTCATTACACTACCAAACATCAGAAAATAATTCATTTTTCCGGAATTCATTTAAAAAAAAAAAAACTACTTTCCGGCATACAAACATGGTCTAAACACTAGTCTAAATCTCATGCTCATGACTTGGGAACAAAATTTATTTGGCCAATCAATAACTATAAGAACTTTTGCAACATTGCAAAGTGCATTGCTAACCATAATTGTTGCAATAGCATATAATACATTGAATATATTTTTCAAAAACAAAAAGAAAAGAAGAAAAAAGAAGGAAAAAAGTTAACGCGGTGGTTACTGACAGAAGATCTGGAAGTGCTCCATCTGTGGTTCAAAGATTATAAATACATTGAATTGGCCGGAATATCTATCTAACCTCTGGATTACAACAAATAGAAGAACGTCAACATTTAGATCCAGTGAACTGTCAGCAGTGCTTCGAAAAAATATCTGCCGAGAACATACGAAGAGAATCTGTAGAATGGCATAGGCATTTGGCTTTGAAAGGTGAAAGTGGTCCTGGTTTAAGAACAAGCATCATATCTTAGAATAGCTGGAAGAACAAACTGGTTGATCCGTCACTATATGACTTAATATCTGCTGATTTGACCAAAGCCCTGCATAATGGACACGTCCTTTCTCTATCAAACCTGAAAATGCAAAGAAGGATACATGAAGCAACAAGAAAACAGCAAAAAACATAACATGCTTTGCAAATTCATGGACTTTTAGCAGTAGTTGCAAATTTATTGTTGGCGTTTTGCTAATTAAGAGACAGCCAAAGCAGCAACTCTGGTATCATCTTATCTCAATTTTCCTAGTTGACAGGAAAATACCAAAGATTTCAGAAGTACAACTGGACAATGATACATTGTGTTATTTAATCAGTAATCAAGTAAATGGAGGAAAAGAAAAGAGGCACATGCAACAGGAATAAGATGGCTTTTATTCAGAAACAAAAGCCACAGCACAGAATGGATGCAATACTCTCAGCATTGTTCCAGCCATCAAACAGAGCTGGAAATTCAATCTTTCCTAAAGCTCAACGCAGGCATTGGCATGATCTGGTACTTACTCAATTGTTATGTACTGGGCACATATAAGTTCCAGATTTCAGACACTATTTATTTTGTGACCTCTCGGCACAGATTGGCTGCTAATAGTCATTTTCTTTTTTAAAACATGATTAGTGAAAGCTATAGAAACCAAGCATAGAATCTCATTGCTGATCAACAGGCTTGACACTAATAGTTCCATACAATACCTAACGACATTCATAACTTAAGGTTTTATGAAAGTTAATACTCTAAAAATTTAATGCCTAGACTTACAAAACAGAAAATGATTTACACACAGGAGTGCATCCATCTTCGTAGATAGATATGATTCTCATAAAGAAATAGAGAGTAAGGGTTGAGAAAATAACCATTCAGAAACACAATCTTCACAGAATATGTGTTTACAGCGTAGTAAAATGGGAGCATGCATCTTCTCCTGGCAAATGGCACAGAGATCCCCCACTGCATTGACCTGCAAATTAGTGACGAAAACTTAAAATGTGCCAATACTCGTGCACAAGAAAAAAATAATACAAACACAGAAGATTCATAAATATAATATAGCAAACCGATTAATGCTGAGAAAAGTAATGATGAACCAGAAATTAAGTTGGGTAGCATATATGCCATGGTGTCTTTAGAGAATTTCTAGCTGGAAGTTTGAATGTTCAAAGGCAAACAATGGGATATTGCAGTGCTGGATATTTATTAGGACTACCCTCAAAAGGCCTGCCAAGGAATAGCATGGCTACATGTTTGGCATGAGCATCCATACAAGTAATGACAAGCAAAAGAGGCATTAATAACAGGCTAAAATCTGCATGGCTTTTCGCAGAAGCTCTTGTTCACCAAGTGGCTAGCAGTTGCATCTGAAGATGATGCTTAACTATGAAAGATTATGTTTCTCCACACTTATGTGTGGAAAGAAAGGAATTAAAAGACCGCTCACCTGTTCAGATGTGGCATAAGAACCATAGTACATTTCTTTATGTGACAAGGTCCGCAATGCAGTGAAGAATAGTTGGACCTAGATATGAAAGTGATGTTATGATCCAGATGATGTCAATAAACTATGGTTTTATTATGGTACTAGAAAGATTGCATTTTATATAAATGAGAGCATACCTTCCTCAGAACTGTGGTAAGCTTGAAGGTTAAATATAACCCTGTGACTAATGACGAAAAAAAGCTTCCATATTCCCTGTTTAAGAAGAAACGATACCAAACAGGTGTTGGCAACAAGGCACGGTACAGTAACAGAAAATACTCAACCAGAGTTAGCATTTGACCCTGTAAAAGCACAAGCTTTCAGAATATGTAAAATGATACATAAGACAAGAGTAAATTGTAAACACATAAACATATAAGAAATTAAAATTTGAATATGTAAGTGACCTGTTTGCGGTAATTGTGGCCTCTGCTATTCTTGTAAAACAACAAAAGCATGCATTTGAACACCATTGCTACCTGTCGCACCAAAGCATCTGAAAAAGAAGACCATTCAGAGAATATGTTGAGATCACATCACAATTACAGCATGTGGAAGGCACATTAACCCATAAAAGAGAAATTTAGTTTCTACTGAAATCTTCCTTTTTTTCCCTTTTACATGGTAGTCAACAAAGGAAATAAAAACTGTTTGATGCTTCAATGAACCAAAACTCGTGGTAAAACTTCCTATCATAAGTAAAAGCTTAATTTATAATGTAAAAAGAGGAGCATTTTGTCAATGACAGCTCCAATTATCCTATACACAAACCTTTTTGTCATGGGGCGCTTTGGCTTGTGTCTACCACCACAAAGCCTAGGATTAAATGTCTACTCTCGCTCCTTTTTTTAAAAAAAATTTCTCAAACGTATACTCTTTCAATCAGTCCAACTGAAATTTTGCTAAGCAAAGCAACATCATGGAAAACCTACATGTGCATTTTCTCATGGCTCAAAAGAAACTGAACAGAAAGTACTGTTGGAGCCGAAGGAAAGACAACAAAAAGATCATAAATTTGCAGAAGCATAAGAAAAATCATTCTACACAGACAATTCCCATAACTTACAGGCCCAGCACAAATATTTCACAGGAACACAGTGGTATAAACTGATAAAAGGCACTCACCATTCACAATGATGATAAATAAAACATGCCAGAAAGGAGGTATTGTGGATGGAGGAAGTAAAACCAATGGATATAGAAGGTCAGCATTCCTATACCACCAATAAATTGACATCACATGAAGAATCAACACTACAGTCATGCCTAGGAGAACAGACTTCTTTCTCTCTCCCTGCAGAAGCCAGTACTTTATATAGTTAGAAACATGACAAGAAATCCAAGGTTATATATCAGTTACCTTCAAATATATTCGTTTTATTTAAACCTCAAAAACCATGAAAAGTGGAATCCAGAATACAAGTTACAGAACCTTTAGAGCTGTCTGCCTCCTTAGAATATCATTTGATTTAAATAAAACTGCAGCAATCCACAACGCAGCACAAAAGCCTGAAATAGATGCAAATCCAGAACAAATAATTTGATTGTGCATCTAATGATACAATATAATCTCTGCATCTGACAGTTTTTATCCCTGATCAAGATTAAGGCTTGATATAAATCAATAATTCATGATTATACAGACATCAACAGGAAAAACAGTTCCAAAAAAAAGGGAAACAATATCTTTATATCACTCATAAATTGGAAAAGAGAAAATGAAAGACGGAAGCAGGAGAAATACCTTGCAAATGTTGACGAACAAAAACAAGAAGCAACAGCAAAGAAAATGGAAGAACGTGCTCAATCCACCTAGCCAAGTTCTGAATATCATATCTCTGATAAGAAGAAGATGAAGATGATGAATCTGTGGCAATCCCAGAAGACCCATCAGAAATAGAGCTTTCAGTATTCGCATTCCCCTCCACAACCCCACCTCGTTGACCATATGGTAACGCCTCAACATTTGGGGAAGCATTGGGTTCATCATCATGATCATTCTCTGCGGAGCCAATTATCCTAATTGTAACCTCCTGATGACCACCACCACCACCACCACCAGTAGCGGTAGATGGAGAAGAAATCAGTTGCTCCCTTTCTTGAGAATAACTGGAGGTGCTTCCTCCTAGTATACCCGAGTATTCCAAAAGGGTTGTTAATGGAGCATGTATCAAATTTGATGCTGCTATATTAATTCCATACCTTCTTGGATTGTTGCTATAACCATCACCACCACCACCAACACTGCTGCTTCCTAAAGAAGAATTCCTATAGATTTCACCAGAATTGCCTTCACCACAAATCTCCATACCTTTTCCTAATCTCTACCCTCTACAGATGATATACAAAGAACGGAGATTTATGAGAAAGAATGAAACTTCAATGCAAAATTGAAGTGGAGGGATGGATATCTGAAAAAAAAAAAAGGAAGCTTGGTTTTCTCACAGGCTGGATACAGCAGCTGCTCCTGCTTTCATCTTCTTCTTAATGCTTCCATTGATGGAGTCTATCACTTTATGTCCTTGTCTAAAACAGCTTTTCGGCTACGCGCTTTGATTAATTCTTATTATGATAATAATAAAAAAAGTGGGTCTTTCTCAATACAATATCTACAAGGTGGTGCTGAAATCTGACCTTTTCTCTGATTTTATCTTGATTAGGATTGGGAGAAGGAGAGGAAGAGGATAGGGCTTTTCCTGCAGAGCTGAGTTGATGATCAGACAGGGAAACATAAGCTGAAACTATATGGGCATTTCAATTAACTTAGGCGTGTCTCCTCGGTCCTCTCTCACACACGCACACGTTTCAAGCTGCAGCCCTTTTTTTGGGGTCAAATTTACTTCCCACCTACACAGTAGAACAATAGTGTTTAACTGTGATGGGCACTAGAAAATCAACTCTTGTCTCCACTGACAAAGTGCTAGGCGTAGCAGTATTTGACGCCCACATCGAAACAACAAGGATAATTTTTATTTCTTTCCGAGTCCAAATTTCTATCTTACGTCTTCCATGGAACAACTGGTCCCGTCTTGTTGTGTCTCGTGTCTAAGACATCCTCCTAAGTTACTAGAAGATGCTGATTTCTTATGAATCTTTTGATTGTACCAGAAGAAAGGAAGGAATCCCAGGAGCCTTGCGCAAGTCTTGCAAGAAAATGATCACATTTCACACTTTTTTAAAGAAGCTGAGATCATATTTGGTCACATCAATGTGAAAGAAGAATCAAGAAGAGGAAAGTTATGATGCTCAACACAAGTACACTGCCCCTCGCCAAGAAAAAGACAAGAACTGCGAGCTTTCAATCTTGAAATCACACCACACCTTCGCCTATGTAACCTGATAGTGTATGGAAAATCTACAAGCTACTGTCGAAATAGATGATGGATGGACCACCTTACTTCGAGTTTACTCTGCAAGTGCTGCCTGTGCATGGTTATTTTCTTATGGGTTGGGTTGCTGCCTGCACCGATTGTTACCAAACTTATGTTCTGAACTTGATGCACAACTTTTAAGGTCCCCTTGCTCTCGGGCTTCCTCAATCCAATCACACAATCCTTGACTTTCTTATTCATAATCCGTACTGTAAGTACTATTTTATATTGTCATATTTAAATTATTATTATTATTATTATTTTATATGTTGATTTTAAAAATAAAAAATTATTTTAATATATTTTTAAAAAATTAATTTTAAAAACTAATTTTTTTCATACTCTTGGAGATGTACTTAATATTTTTTATACACATGCAATCAATTTATTTTTTTAAAATAATGCTTTAGTGTGCATACAATTTTAAAAAAATTATAACTCAAGTTTTAGATGTATGTGAGTTAAATAAGTTGATTTTAATAATAATAATAATAATAATAATAATATTGTATATTAAAACTTAAAAACTCAAAACTGCCCCATAGCGATTCGGAAAGTTATATTTGGGGATGTATATATATATTTTTATATGGAAAAATTAAAAAATATTTTATAGGAATATAGGTTATAAAAAAATAAATATGTAGCTAAAATTAATTTTATATTTTTTGAGTTTATTAAAAAATAAAAAAGGGTGGTCTTACTTGGATTATGACGGTTCACTCGGTTTCATCGGACCTTTTATTTTAGTTTATTTTATTTATAATTTAGTTGTTGGTTGTAATGAATTATTTTATCCTAAAACGCACTTTTCCCTGGTCAAAGTTATCTTGGATATTTCGAAGTGATATTCAAGATTAAAAAGACTCAACTTGTATAATGGTATAATGGTTGTGGTTTGAAAAATAAAATAAAATAAAATAAGATAAGAGAAGTAATTCTTGAAAGAACACAAAGGCCTCCACCCCACCAAGGCTTTTTTATAACTAAACAATATCTGCTGAAGTTGTTGTCAAATTAAGTAGTAAAAGCAACCAGAGCCTCAACGGTGCTCGATATTGAGGTCATATATAGTTTTGAGAAAAATAAATGTAATTTCGTCGTAAATTAACATTTCCATGATGGCGTGGAGGGAGGACAATACGACGCAGTCCTTGACTGCTTTCCATTTCAAGGGAAAGGAGAAGGGGCTTGTATGCGTGATCAGTGCTAACTTATAGCCTAAGCAACAAGCACATAAGATCATCGTCTTGGAGGCATTGATTACTAGCTGCTGCTACGTACATGACGCTTCGAATTGATTTGATTGCAAAATTACCTTTAGCAGCCACTATCTCCTTGCCATTTTCTTGAATCAAGGCTTATCTCTCGAGTGCTGGCTGGTGCTAGCTACCTGCTACCTGCTTCCTACGATCTTCATACTATAATATCATCTTTCCTGGGACAGATGAATGTGCAGTAGCAGTCCAAAATCCAAATATTAGGTATGTTGTTGGCAAGATACCATTGCACACACTGCATTAGAGCGTCAAAATTGTTATGCAAAAAAATTAGGATTCAAAGTGATGACGTGCCTGGACTCAAAATATTTAAACTCTCCGGATAAAATCGGTAATTTTATGAAAAAAAAAAATCAAATAGTTTCAAGAACAAGTTATATTTCTTCTTGTATTTTAGGATGATTAATGCTATGAAATATACAAGATTTTGAACTTTTATCTAAATATTCATGGAATATTTATATCTCTGGAACCTTGTCGTTTTTAGAAAATAAAAGGACTAAAAAGTCCCTTACTTTCGACGGCATTAATGAGAGATAAATATCCCTTACATATTATTAATGCAATGCTAAGTATGGTAGGCCTCTTAAGAGACATCTTGTACTTTTATAAGTGTAGGAAGATCATCACCCATTATATAAATAATTCATGTAATTGTTTTAGAAGTAGGATTATGTAATCCTAGATAATGAGATATAACCCAACCCAGGTGAAAGGGCATGATAAACACATAACATTTTCAGTTGATGCATTGCGTTGGGTTTAGCTAATTGATGAACTTAAGTATGTTAGGTCTAACATCTAGTTAGACCTAACATACTTAAGTTTCTGGCTTAGCGATCGAGGAGTGAGAACCAATATACTATGTAATAGCCTCCGCGACGAGTGGTAACAAATTGATGGTTAAGGATGGCAGCAATCTTGTCTCGTGGTGCTGTAGTTTCTGGAATACGTAATTCTGGCGTTACTGCTGGAACTGGTAATGTCATAACATCATCAGGATCGCCCTTGAATTCTGTAAGATCTTCAGTGTTAAAAATGGGACTAATACCGAAATCAGCAGGTAAGTCAATGACGTAGGCATTAGAACCCAATTTCTTGGTGACTTGAAAAGGGCCTGCTCTTCGCGCATGAAGCTTGGTAAAGCTTCCTGGAGGAAAACGTTCGGGTCTCAAGTGAACCAGAACCATGTCACTGAGTAAATTGTCGATCTCTACGTTTTGTGTTTGCCATAGCTGCATATGAGTTTGTGTGGACGGTCAGACGTCGCTTGCATTCCTCATGAACATCTCGCATATAGCTGGAAAAATCTAGCGCAGCTTCACTTGGCCTAGGTGGTGATGGTAATGGAATAATGTCAAGTGGGGTGTTGGGTCGAAACCCATAAACCACTTCAAATGGGGTGCAACCTGTCGAACGGTTAACCGAGTTGTTGAAGGCAAACTCGGCATGTGGAAGCACCATATCCCAACTAGTCACATGATCTGTGACGAGGCAGCGTAATAGATTTCCCAAGCTTCTATTGGTTACCTCTGTTTGGCCGTCCGTTTGGGGATGGAAGGCACTAGAGAACGTCAACTTCGTCCCCATTTTTGCCCACAAGGTCTTCCAGAAATAACTTACAAACTTAACGTCTCTGTCAGACACAATTGATACTGGAATACCATGCAAACGAGTGATCTCCTGTAGGAATAATGCAGCAACTTTTGATGCATCATACATCTTGTGGCATGGAATAAAATGAGCCATTTTGGAAAAACGGTCAACGACCACCATAATTGAATCATGTTGTCGCAACGTCTTTGGCAATCCCAGGACAAAGTCCATGCTTAGATGTTGCCACGGTTTGTCTGGAATGGGAAGCGGCGTATAGAGCCCTGCTGGTTGTTTGGTTCCTTTATTTATTTGACAAATCCGGCATCGATCAACCACTGCGTGCACGTCTCTCCGCATTCGAGGCCAGTAGAATCGGTCAGCAACAATAGCAAAGGTTTTATCATAACCGAAGTGCCCGGCTAAACCCCCACCATGGAGTTCTGTTATTAGGAACTCTCGAAAAGAGCCACGCGGGACACATAAGCGTGAGTTGTAGAATAGAAACCCATCACGTAACACATACTCCTTCACTGATGCATGTTCATGAGTGGAGATTTCATTCCACATGGTGCCAAAGTCTTCATCGTTGGCATACTCTGTCTTCAGACTTTCAAAACCTGCAACATTAGCTGAGAACATATGCAACAGGTGTGGCCTTCTGCTTAAGGCGTCAGCCACCTTATTTTCCGTCCCTGATTTATGTCTGATAACAAAGTCAAATTGTTGTAAATAATCCATCCAACGAGCACGTCGTGCATTAAGTTTGCTTTGGGAATTTAGATGTTTCAGGGAATCATGGTCTGTAAAAAGGATGAATTCTCTGTGGACCAGATAAGGACGCCAATGCTTAAGTGTTTGGATTAAAGCATAGAATTCCATATCATATACTGAATATCGCCGGCGGGTGTCATTAAGTTTTTCACTGTAGAAGGCAATGGGATGGCCCTCCTGGCTTAGTACACCCCCGATGCCAACATGCGATGCGTCACAAGCCACTTCAAAAATTTTAGAGAAATCTGGCAATTTGAGCACTGGTGCTTGACCCATCTTTTCTTTAATTTCTGTAAATGCTTTGGCAGCTGCTGTACTCCAGGAAAATTTCTTTTCTTTCAAGAATTCGGTGATTGGGGACATTATTGTGCTGAAGTTACGAATAAAACGCCGATAGAACGTGGCCAATCCGTGAAAGCTTCTGACTTCAGAGAGGTTCTGGGGTGTTGGCCACTGCTGGACAGCCTGAACCTTTGCAGGGTCAGCCTCGACACCTTGGTCAGAAACTATAAAACCCAGGAACTTGGCATTTTTCCTCATAAATGAGCACTTGTCTTTATTAATATAGAGTTGTTCAGCTCTCAAGACCTTCAAAACCTGCTTGACATGGCCCAAATGCTCCTGCACACTTCGACTAAAAATTAAGATGTCATCAAAATAAACAACAACAAATTTTCCCAAGAATGGTTTGAGAACTTGCGTCATGACGCGCATGAAAGTGCTTGGCGCGTTGGTTAATCCAAAAGGCATGACTAGCCACTCGAATAGACCATCTTTCGTCTTGAAAGCTGTTTTCCATTCGTCCTCCACCCGGATACGAATCTGGTGGTAGCCACTTCGAAGGTCGATTTTAGTAAAAACAGAGGAGCCACATAATAAATCCAACATATCATCAAGACGAGGAATGGGAAAGCGGTATTTTACAGTTATCTTATTAATTGCTCGACTATCGACGCACATCCTCCAGCTACCATCCTTCTTGGGTGTAAGTAAAACCGGAACAGCACAGGGGCTGAGACTTTCTCGAATGAACCCTTTGTCTAATAATTGCTGAATTTGCCGGCTAAGCTCTTCATTCTCTGTTGGGCTCATGCGGTAGTGTGGTAGATTAGGCAGGGTGGATCCTGGGATTAGATCAATAACATGTTGTACTTCTGTCTTGGGTGGTAGTTGATTTGGGACCTCGTGAGGCATGATATCCTGAAACTCTTCCAACAGTGTTGAGAATTCTATTGGAATAATGCCGTCTTTTTGCTTCACCTCACGGTTCACTACTAACAGCACCATGTTGTCTTCATGTATAACTCGAGAGAATTGTCGCATTGTCAAGACTGGGACAACCTCTTTTTTCGTATCAAATTCTGAAATCTGTAGATGGTCCAACACAAATTTCTTACCTTTGAAAGTAAAAGAGTAAGTATTAGCATACCCATCATAGGAAACTCTTCGGTCATAGAGCCATGGGCGTCCTAGTAGCATATGGCAAACAGTCATAGGAATGACATCACACCAGGTTTCATCCATATATTTTTGTCCTAATGAAAATTTAACCAAACAACGTTGTGTAACTAAGACTGAATTGACTTCATTAACCCAGCTAATCCGGTAAGGGGTGGGGTGTTTCTCAGTCTTTAGCTCAAGACGCTCAACGGCAGTTTCAGAGATCACATTCATGCCGCTGCCATTATCAATAATGACATTCAAGGCCCGGCCATTATGCTCGAGGCGAGTGTGAAAAATATTAGTGCGCAACCACTCAGGATTAGTTTGAAGTTCCTTCCTCGTTCCTGTCAACACTCGATGGATAACACAGCTGGGTAGGTCTGATGCACCCAAGTGTTCTTCTTCATTGTGCCCACTTCCATCGATTTCTTCCCCCTCCATGTCATCCACAATGTCCTCTGCTATCAATTCTTTTTCACAAATGAATGCTAATTTTTTTTCTCTCGTAGGACACACCACAACATAGTGTCCGAAACCTTTACACTTATAACATTGTGGTCCTTCGTTTGTAGCTTTGGCTTTTCCCTTATAATCCACACTCATTCCTCCTCTAGCCTGGTCTTTCAGCAATAGAGGCCTTTGGTTTGCAGATGCTGATTGCACCAATTTTGGTATCAGAGCTTCTGTGTGGTTACCCGGTTCCCTTAATTACAGTATTCAACACCCATGCCTGCAACCCGCAGTGGTACTTCATACGCCATGGCAAACAACCCAAATTCTTCCAACCAAAACCCAAACAACCCGGACCCAACCAACCAGAACCCAAACAACCCAAACCCAACCAATCAGAATCCAAACAACCGAAACCCAAACAACCCGGACCCAACCAACCAAAACCCAAACACCCAAGGCACAGACCAGCCTCAGCTCTGATACCAAAATTGGTGCAATCCTTGAATCAACCTCACGTTAAAGTCAAGGACAGGGTAAGACACAAAATCTCTCTGTGTTTGTTGGAATCACTCCAATGATAACTTTTATTCAAAGTCGTTATTTGGCCAAAAATTCATATCCTCTGTTCCTTTCATTCAGCCTTTAAATATTAATCTAAACATCCGATTTCAACTAGGAAACTAGGAAAGCAATAACAGACAAAATCTCTAACTCTAACTAGGAAAATAATAAACTAGGAAAATACTATCAGGAAAGAAATAGAATTGCAGTAGCTCCTAATGTTTGTGGAGGCTTTTGGTCACGACACTATAGGGTCCCTTTTCCAGATTTGCATCACTAATACTAACAATAAAAGAACAAGATTTATGATATAGCAGCGGTGAATTCACAATATCAGCATCAATTAGAGAGTTGGGAAGTACTGGAATCAATCAATATATAGCTGAATGAATAAAAAGTAAAAGCAGTCACAGACTCTTCAGCATCAGTGCTTCATAAGAATTCAGTCAATATTGTTGTATCTTCTTATGGAAATGCTTTGTTTTTAAATTAAGTTGTTGTATTTGCTTAGGAACCAAGACACTTTCTTGCAGTGAAAATCAGTGCCATCTACTGGGCATGCAGAACTTCATTTTTCTTGCAAGTTTCAAGGTCTGGTAGTGTATTCGTTCGTTCCAAAGAAGTATATTAAAAACGACGAGCACAATTAAATTAAATATGTAAGAATCATTCTTTATTATTTTTTACTTTATTTCAAAGTTTTATCAAACATAAATAATACATCGCTTTAACTAATGTTTCTTATATATTTTGTATATTTATATTTGATAGGTACAAAGAACAACAAAATTAAAGTGATGAATACATTATGAAGATGACATTAACTTCATAGCTTTGACTCAATTTGGTATTGCTTTAAATTTCTTATCTTATACAAAGATCGTCATATGTTTGTAATTACTTCTTTGAATAAAACTAAATCATGCAGTTTTTTTTTTTTTTTACAATTTATGTATAGTAAATTAAAAAAAATATCTTTTTATATTATTTTGACCCTTCTATTAAATAATCCTACCTCCGCCCCTGTCTGTATAGGAAATGCTGATGCCGAGGTCTCATGCTATTCTCGTTGCTATCTCTTCTCTGATGGAATGGATCCTGATCAATGCTGAGTTGCCATGCATTCCAGTACAGGACAATGTTTTCGGGGCTTTTTTCTAGCCAAGAGCGGAGATTCCTTGGACAATGTACGTACCCTCCAAGTTAGGAGGAATAATTCAAATATCTGCCATGAGCTGGTTGAGGAGCGGTGGCTTAGGAAAAAGAGGTGTTTTCACTGCTGTATACATTACACCTTTCTTGCCTGGTTACTCTCATCTAGCTCCTATTGCAAGCCTACCTGACGTAGATGTAAAGGAATATCTGATAAGCTAGCCCATTTTCACCAATTAAGAAGATGCAGAAATTGCAGTGCATGTCGTCATGGATGTGGATCGAGCCTTGGAGTCGACAAGCCACTGGCAGAGGGAACATATATGGACCCAATCGGTATTGGACTACTTATTCTCTCATTCACAATATATTGATTCAACAATTCCATTGATTGGCCTTTAGAAATTTTTTTGTTGCTCATCTTTTGGTGCCCCTTGCTATATATGTATGTCGGCTTAATTTTGGCTTTACTCCATGTTTTATATATGTTTACTGGCTAGTAGAGGACACAAGATTCTTAGCAGCAGCTACTAGTATTTATATAGTATTTGAGAGTAACAATGATTGCAAGCTAACCTTCCTTCCATGGTACTCAACTCATGAAACCATCAATTATATATAGTGGTTGGTTGATTTCCTGCTAAAATGAAAAGATATTTTTGATTCAAATCATATTGTTTATATTTTCTTTATTTACATGTAAGTGTAGCGTACGATCAACTGAAAACCTTGAATTGTTGAGTTTTCCCCCGTAATTTGACTCTTAAAAGTGACTACCCACATGTAAATCAGGTCCAAACTTGTTTCCATAATATAAAAAAAGAAGAAGAAAAAAACACATTAATTAAACAAGAAAAGCACGTTAATTTTGAAGGAGAGGTAGCCAGCCTGTGGGTGTGAGGTTACACCTAGATTCTACTAGCTAGTACTAGTATGACTACTCATCGATACTGTATAGCTCATCAGCTGCAGCATTTTACACCATCAATATTGTATCGCCATACAGCATCGATCAGAAGTCAGGATTGATCATCTCCTGGGACCTCAGTCACATTTAATTTTCTTACAGGGGCATCATCTGCAACCCAGAAGAATACACGTACGTATGATGGACATTACATTACATTGTATTAGTGCAAGATTTGCTCTATTTAATAATTGCGAAGCCTTGTCAATGGCTTCTTGGGATCCACACGTTCTTGTCTCCAGGACAGCATGCACTGCCATGTACCTTTCAAGCAGGCTTCGTAGCTAGGAATCCTATGTTCATCTTCACATCTCCTACGTTCATCTTTTGCTAGGAGATTAATTAATTTTAACCCTAGCCAGTTGAGATCAGAGAGCTTGAATCTTATTGGTTTTATTTAAAATTTATCGGGAAATTCTTGAGTCACTTTCCATGTAGCAAAACCAAGATATTTATCTCTCTGATTTCTTCATCCAAGTCAAAATTATAGGAAAAACTTGCAATTTTTTCTTAAGAAGATCTGATAATTCAAAATTATAAGTCAAAATTATAGGAAAAACTTAACTAAAAGATCTGATAATTCAAAATTATAGTCAAAAGTATATGAGAAATCTGGATTAGTCTTGGACAGGTGGAAACTATTATTTGATTGATGCTGGTTGGAATTACACCATTAATTACAGGCTGTGTTCATTGCTGGGAGATGCTCCTGATTGTTGTAAATGCTAGCTTTAGTAAATTCTCTCCCATGGCAATTGACATAGCTAGAGGGCAAAAATAGGATCCCACCTCCGTGTACATGCTATCTTCTGTAATTTTTATCTATGAATTTTTTTAATTTATGACATTAAAATCATTAAAAAGATATTAAAAATTATCAATTTAATATTTTTTTCAAACCAAATATATTTTTAGAACCTATCAAAAACACATAAACAAATTGTGTATAATACGGTACAAAGTTATTTTCAAAAGTATTTATTAATTAAAAATATATTAAAATGATATTTTTGTTAGATATTTTTTTGTATTTGTGAAGTCAACACATTAAAATTATCAAAAAACATATAAAAATATTAATTTGATAATTTTTCTAACAAAAAATAATTTAAAAAAACCCTTAAAAAACATGTTAAACCGCTAAACCAAACACTCCTCATGTAACATAGACGTGTTTGGGGGTGATAGAAAGATATTAGCAGCATGCCACAACACAAGCATCTCTTTCTAAATAAATAAATGTGTTAGCCAGCCAGTTGCCAAGTATGTGGTTCACATGCCAAATTCCTCCATCGGCTGGCAATTAATTATTTGATAAGCATCCCTTGGTTTGCTTCGTAGAAAATGACAGCCTTGGCTGCACATGCCCTTCTAAGGAATGCAACCAAAGGAAAGCGAGATCAAATGCAAGCATTGCCATGTAAATTAAGTTGGGTTATTATTTACAATAATTACATAAGATACAGGTTCAATTTTCTTGGGTTGGCCGAGCAAATGAATTTGGATATATTCATGGATGTTGTCAAACCAGATCTAAATGATTGATTCTAAAAATTCATGACTCGGATTATAATCCGAGTCAATCAAGCTTGAAATAGAATCGATCTATGTGGCTGAGTAAACACCAAAGAATTAAGATTGAAATGATATTACATGATGGCTCGTGAGCGAGTCGAGCCAATAACCCTAGCCCTTTTGTGGATGGGAGCTTGAAGAGGGTCCAACATCTATGATTTTGATTATTGACCAAACACGACCTTAAAATAGGCGGTGTGGTCATGTATGTAAATGAGCAACGTGGTTTTTCTTTAACCAAGGAAAGTAAAATAAAGGAAAACGGACAGGGCAGAGAGCTGCTGGTTGGGAGATGTCTAATCCAAAACTTTAAGACAAGATTGACCAGGAGAAACTTTCCGTTCGAGGATCCATCCTAGTAGTACATGGGTGGCGGGAAGGGAGTGTAGCAGCAGTGATGGCGTGCGTGATGCATGGATCCCTTTACCATTCAAACAAAGGATGCGAGCGAATATTCAAGACCCAGCATGTGAAGCTGCTCCAATCCCATTACAGCGTCCACCTCTCTCTCTGACCATCCCTTCACTACATCATATTTAAGCCGCCACCCTCCTCGCCTTGAATGGTAAAAATCTCGTCATCTTTTATTATTAAATATTTGATCAGTAAATCTCAGAGAACCGGTGTGAGAACAGCATTAAACCCTAAAGATTATAGGGGGGAAAGGGAGTGATCCACAGTCGCTAAGATGTTAGAGCCGCTCGCTCACCTTTTCTCAGCAAATCTTCCTTTCTCTCTCTTTTAACTGTCCATCTATCCATGTGTCTCTGTCACCCTCACTTTGGGCATTTTACACATGCTTTGTTCTTAATGGTAATAATTTCAATCCTTTTCATTTCACACACCTGTAAAATGTTGTGTAAAAACCTTGTTGAGTACAAGAAAGGAAGCCCTGTTCCCATTCTTTTAAACCCCACCATTAATACTACTGCGCTACTAAAAGCCCACCACCATTTATTACTTCTATTTCTTTTTCTTCCCCTTCTTTTAGCCTTCCTTCCCCTTGACTGACTGACTCACCTTTCCAACCCCCCCCTCCTTTTCATATTTCCCTTGTTTTTGTGTGTGTGTTTGTGTTTTGTTATACGATTATCAATAAGAATCATCATCATCATGTCAGGCTTATACACACACAACTTCTCACCTGTAAGAGCATCTCCACATGTAAGAACAACCCCTGATGTTGACAGGTACTTGTTTTCTATCTCTGTTTCGATTTCCTTCCATCTTCTTTGTCTTTGTTTCAAAGTTTTGATTGATTTTTTCCTGGTTTTTCTTTTCCTAGTGGTCAATATCTGGCAGAGCTGTTCGAGGAGCACCAAAAGTTTGAACCTTTCATGCAAGTCCTTCCTATCTGTAGCCGACTTTTGAATCAAGGTTCTTCTTTTATCTTCTTATATAATCTCGATCTCTTTGATTCTTTTTATTTCTTCATGATCTTGGTGCTATATATGTTAAGTAATCCCTTTCCCTCTTGTTTATAATTGTTGTTATATCTATGAGGAAAAACCAGAAAACATGATTTCCTCCCTTTTAAATTTTATTTTTCCCTGATGCTGCGCTTCTTTGAATGTTGTAGCCCTCATTCTTAATTGTTTTTGAATGGATGAGAGATATATGTATATGGTTCTCTTTAAACTCAATCCTTTTTTATGCTTGGACAATGTTAGTCAAGCTACTTCTTGCGAAATCAATTGATTTAACATGATTGAATCTATGGAGTCCTATCTCTACGCTCCACTATGCATTGACTGTTTCACACTTTGTGGTTTCCATGGATGAGAATAAAGCACCAATCAAAGTAGCTTACATGTGATGTTAAGGTTGCAAACCCCAGTGTATCTAGCGGAAAAGCAATTTACAACATGCCAAGCTGTTTCTTGGATAATTTAGAAGTAGTAGGAGGCATGTGAGTTGTTATATTCTTCACGCTTGCAAAATCAATCACTGTAATGAGTCATGGTCTAAAACATTCAAGCAGTCCAACTTTCAGGGATAGATGTCATGTCTAATTAATTTCTATTATTCTTGAAAAATATGAATGTTATATAAGAAGTGCACATAAAGCACCAGCCTTTTGATTGCAAAAATCCTCGATTTCTATTTGCTTGTGACGGATCACATTTGAAGGGAATCTCTCTAAAATGTATTTCATAAATCAATATCGTGTCTCATCTCAAGCTAAGTAAGGTGTTTTTTTAACTCATATCGTCTTGCTGATTGCTAGTATTGATGGTGGTCCTGAGCAGCCATGTGGTTAATGTGTATATCCTCTATGCTGATCACACTCCAGTACTCTACGTACTTTGACCACTTAAATTATAAGCATGTAAACTTCAGCAGGAGAATGGTTATAGTATTTTTCATTTTGTTATTCCAGAGAAAAAAGAAATTAAAGTATTTCTTTATGTTAGCAGAGATATTGAGGGTCTCTGGAAGGACCCCCAACCAGGGGTTCAGTGACTTTGACAGACTACAATATGGAAGCCTGAGCCCTATGGCGTCTTCTGACATGATTCCAAATAATATAGGAACAGGCTTCAATGGGTGGAATGGACTCCAACACGAAGTAAGTATTTCAACTACTCAAATGCATCCCTCTTCGGCTTGGCATTCCTGTCAATGATTTTCTATTCTAACCCAAATACTTGGGTCTATTGTCAAATTCTAGACCAGTGTATTTACATGAACAAAATGCATGGAATTTGAAATATCTAGAATAAGATATGAAAACAGATATGAGAGTGCAGTACCGGTTTTCCTCAATATGATGTATCTACATCTTTTTTATAATTTAACTAGACAAGAACTGCTAGTTGCTGATTATATTTTGTTTTCAGAGGGCTACTTTTCATCAAGAACCTATATTTTGGTAGGTTGAAAATGGTCTGGTTTTTTGCCCCAGTCAGCAGATGAATCTTCTTTAGTTGGTTAAGTTTTCATTTTCTGGCATTCGCTCAGTTTTCCTGAGTTTCAGCATATGTGGTTTCTGCTCCATCAAGATTTGTGGCATTGTGCTTGCTGGTCAAGCCAAGCAAGCTCCTTTGTTCATCACTAGCTGCGAAGTGATGCCTTGCATCTTACCTATGAAATTGATTTACCATGGTTTTGCATCACATGCTTTTTCTGTTTCTTTCGCGTGAAATATTGGTTACGCTACCATGAACTCATAGCCTCATCCTCATTACATGACAGAGATTAGGACCACAGGGGATGAGTATAGACTGGCAAGCAGCTCCGGCGAGCCCAAGTTCCCATATTGTGAAGCAAATATTGCGCTTGGATATTCCAGTTGATAGCTATCCAAATGTAAGCAATGCATTCACTTTGGAATGTATTATGTTGATATCTACGTATTGTTCAGACAGTAAAAGGCTATAATGTACTAAATGCCTGATTTCTTTGTGGACTTCAGTTCAATTTTGTCGGGCGGCTTCTGGGACCTAGGGGAAATTCACTAAAGCGAGTGGAAGCTTCTACGGGCTGCCGTGTGTATATTAGAGGAAAAGGTTCCATAAAAGACCCAGAGAAGGTAATGTGTTTTCCCTTCAGAATAGCGGTTAGCTTGGGAGTGGCCTCTTTGATTCCTGTAAAGGCAGTCAAACTTATTAAGCCTTTTTTGTTATCATATCCATCATAACAATGTACATGCTAAGCTACCAGACGGTTCAGCTTGAATCTCCCTGTTTTAACAGAGTTTTCATTTCTTTTTTTACTCCAAAGGAAGAGTCTTTAAGAGGAAGGCCAGGTTACGAGCACCTAAGCGAGCAGCTGCACATTTTAATTGAGGCTGAATTACATGCCAACGTTATTGATGCGAGACTGAGACAAGCACAGGAAATCATAGAAGAACTGCTCAAGCCTGTGGTATGTCTTTGAATACAATCCTTTTTCTGTTGTTCTATCCGGCTTTTCTAGCAGTTTAAGGAATGTGACTCATATTTGATTCATGTTATTTTTTTTTCTATCAACATGCTGGTCTCACAATTGTTATCAGTAGAAATTTTGTTGCCTATGCTGCTTGTTTATCATGGCCAGCATATGATCAAGGACGACGATGGACTTCTATTTATATTTTTCTCAGTACGCTCATCCTCAATGGAACAATTATGCTATCAGAATTAGAAGACATCCTCTGGCAAACTTGCAGCGCTACGGATGCACCCTTTCATTGAATCCCGACTCCTTTTTCTCTGCTTATGGCATTCGTATTTTGATTTTATATTACTTAAGATCCATGTGTTAGTATCACATACGTTTTGTAGTCTCCTACCCTTCTGTTCCAGACAGTGAGATTGCTGTGTGATTGAAATTGCAGGATGAGTGTCAGGATATGTACAAGAGGCAACAGCTGCGAGAGCTAGCAATGCTGAATTTGAGTTATAGGGAAGACAGCCCAGGTGGGAGTGGCAGCGTCTCTCCCTTCACCTCAAGCGGAATGAAGCGGGTCAAAACCGGTCAATAACAACGTTTGATACGGCCGGTCCAATCTCCTCTTTGGTGGATCTCTGAAAGACTCCTTGGAAGGAATGTCATAAATATAGTTATGTATTGCTCTGCTCTACTTATAGTGGTGGTGGCATGTCAAATTCTGTACAGCTAGCTGCAAACAAGTATGGTTTGGCGAGTTGGTGATAGTTTGAAACAGGTCATTCTTTGTTAGCCAAAAAAACAAACACTAGCAAAAAACAATTGGAAAGGAAATAGAAATTCATTTTTTTTTAAAAATGCAATTGTTTGTTTGCAGTCGTAGTGAGAGTGTATATATATACACATAGAAGAGTGATTATATTTTTTTAAAAAATATGTTTAAAAATCACCAAATCTACTACTGGTCAGTCTGTAATACAAGGAATGCCAAAGCCAATAGTTGCTAGCTGCAAACATGTTCTTCTTGGAGGGGGGGATGAAGGAAGGACTGACTCGCTAGCTTATTTGCTTTCTTACATTGATTACCTTCTCGCTTAGCTTACCTCCTCCTGGATGTGCGACGAAACTAGATGAGATGAGATACATCTCCAATGACAGGATAATAACGATGGATGGACAGCGACCAGCAGAGTATACCTTTTTTTCCCTCACTAAATAAAATTTAAAAAGAAATAAAAATAAGCAGTGAGAGTTGAGTTTTAGGCTATGTTAAAAATATATATATTTTAAAATAAATAAATAAATTATTTTGATGTATTTCTGAGAAAAAAAAACTTTAAAAAGTAGTCGTTACTATATTCCCAAACGCCTAGCTAGCTAGGTTTGTTTGTGTATGTGGAATTGTAATAAAAAATAATATTTTTTATTCCAACTAGAATAAGGCTAAAAAAACGCTTAAGAGTATCTAATATTGTGATCCAGCATGTTTTTTAAAATAGTTTTTAGCTTCAAAATATATATATATTTTTTAATTTTTGATATCGACATGTTAAAACCATGAAAAAACACTAAAAAAACAATATTAATTTAATATTTTTCAAATACAAAACAATTAAAAAAATAAATAAATTAAGAAGTTATGACAAACAGCCTAGGTACATAGTTAAGGTTAAGATGTCGGGTATAAATTGGGTGGATCATGTATAAAGTGGCCCAATGGACCAGCTTTAGAAAATAAAACCCGGCACCGATTATTCAATCAATAAATGAAGGAAGCGAAGAAAGAGTAAGGGTGCGATTGTCTTGGAACCGGGGGGTTTAGAAGCAGCAGCAGCAAGCGAGACGGGAGTAACAAGAAAAGGAAAAGGATGGGAAAGCAACCGGTGAGAATGAAGGCGGTGGTGTACGCTCTGTCACCGTTCCAGCAGAAGGTAATGCCTGGTCTATGGAAGGATCTGCCTGGCAAGATACACCACAAAGTCTCCGAGAACTGGATCAGCGCCACCCTTCTCCTGGGTCCACTCGTCGGCGTCTACACGTAACCTCCTCTCCTCTCCTCTCTTTATATATTATTCAATTATTCAATTTTCTATTTTTATGTAATGAATTAATTCTTTATTTTAAAATTATTTTATAAAAGCAATTAATTTCTGCTATGCTGGCAGAAGAAATATTGGATGATGAGATGAGGGCAAAGAGTGTGTTTCTTTGCATATTCTAACAAAAACAATACCCCCTTTTCTTGCTGCATGCATGCAACTACAAAAATAAAATTAAGTTCTCTGCTTTCTTCCTTTTTACTTCATTAATTCCCACTGTCTTTTTTCTGCCAAATTTTGTGTTTTTATTGACCTGCTGCTGCTGCTGCTTCCACCCTTTTGTTTCTTAGGGCTCCTTTGGTATCCTTTGAGGTTTCCGTTTTCGAATTTTCCCAACAATCACTGTCACTTTGTTTGGATTTGAAAACATTTGATAATCAGATTTTTTTTTTGTTTTTTTACATTTTTTCTTACAAGAAACAAAAACAAACGAGGTTACGTGTCTTGCTTATGTTTCATGCCAGGCAAGAAACATTTGATAATCAAATTTTGTGTTTTTATTGACCTGCTGCTGCTTCCACCCTTTTGTTTCTTAGGGCGCCTTTGGTATCCTTTGAGGCTTCCGTTTTCGAATTTTCCCAACAATCACTCACTTTGTTTGGTTTTGAAAACATTTGATAATCAATTGTTTTTTGTTTACATTTTTTTTGTACAAAAACAAACAAGGTTTTTTAAAAACAGAAATGATACCAGACGACCCCTTAACTTCGCACAAATTCAAAACTCCAAACATCATTTATATCAATTCTAACACTAATTGTTGATGTTTGATTGTGTTCTGCGATATAGTACCGGAATGCTTGGTCATATCCTTCACCAATGCTCTTTTCCTCTCCTTTTCTTTTCTAATTTTGAGTCTCATTTATAACGGAAAATAAGAAAACCCAGCATATTTTACTATCAGGTTAATCTTTTTTGCTTGTATGTTTCATCTGCTCCTCCTAGAAAAGATCTCACCTTTCAACATAAATCAAGGGAACACTCAAACTGCTTAGGTAAAATAGTTCCATGTGCTATTTTCGTTATGTTGCTACTCATATATCAAGTAAGAGATGGGCACTTAGGTATATCTATAGTTGTCCCTTTATCATCAAGGAATACTTGATAACTTCGTATTCCAGAATTGAGCAATACGCTAACCATGGTTAAGCCTTTCTATCCTCTGGTTTCTAATGCATCAGATTTGTTAATCTGGTTTCTGATGTGCCTTTATGTTTTCCTTCTTCTTTATGCTAATTGATGTGAATACCTTTTAGACAAAGTAATAGTTCCCTTCATCCATATTTTCATATATCCATCTGTGAATGGACGGCAAGAGAACTCGAAAAGAAATTCCATGGTTCAAAGGGTACTGAATTTGCTTAACTGCACCATAACTTAGCCAAAAAGGTTGCACGATTCTCAGATCAGTGAAATGTTCTGCTTTTTGGACTACATGTTAATGCCATAACCACATTCTGAGCTGAATATGTTGTCATGTGTCAAGTGTTCAGACCTTGTGCCGTCTCATTGCTGTCTTTCTATGCTATTAGCTGCTGTTAGCTTGAGTTGACTGTCTTTCCCAGCTTCATTGTCTTGTAATCCGCACAGGTATGTGCAAAACTATCAGGAAAAGGAGAAGTTGTCACACAGGTACTGAGGTCAGGCAGGTGGTCAAATGGATGTCTGCTTTTTCTCGAAGACTTGATATTTTTTCTTGTTCTGCTGGCAAATAAGCTGAATGTTACTAGCTGCATTTGCAGTTTTCAGAACTTGCAAATTTCTTCTGTACTGAGTCATTCTGATGATTTATAGCTTATGTTCCAACTTGCTTTTTAGCTTTTTTGTGATGTTGCATGTTCATCACCTGTTGTGACCCAATTATAAGATTCGGGTGTGGCATATTTCTCTCTATTTGATAGCATCATCTTCGCTGCTGATTTTTGTGGCATATATATGGTTTTGTACCATGTACGTTGTGCACACTGTGGACAAATTCATACATATCCTCATTCTGTAGTGTTCCTTGAGGACTGCATGTAAGGAGTTGGAGAAAAATAAAAAGAAAACGAAAAAGGGATTGCTTGCCAAGTCTTTGTTTTTGAGATAGAAGTAAATCATTTGCGCTGCAATTGAGGATACGCATGTTTTAGATGGAATCTGAAAACTATGTTCTGAAAACTTGCAATTACCAAATGATAAACGGTGAACGGATTTTTAAAGTCTCAGCCAAATTACGTAAAGTATCTAAAATCTAGTGCCGTGTAATCTTGCTCAGCTTAATTTGCATTTTTTTTAATTATTATTATTAAAGGAACTGTATTTTTGGATCCAGGCTATAGTTTAGTGGTTCTGGTGGCCGGCTGGCAGCTGGGTCTCGTAGATGGTATCCACTTTTTCTTATAAATCATCCCAAAGATTACAGGTTTGAATAAAAACATTTCCGAGGCAAAGGAAGAATTGGGAATTAGGGTTGATGATGTTTGAATAAAATGACCGTTAGCTATGCCATGAAAACACAGCGTTTGGGTTAGTAATGGGAGTCAAGGAAATGCACCGTTTTATTTCGTTACAAGAAACAATGTTATCATGCCATGTGGTTACTGTTAGAAATTGTTAGTAGCCTTAGCTGAGAGTTTGTTAGTCTATTTGTTAGTCTACATTTCTGAATGAAAGGCATGGATGGATAATTTTGCAATTGCATGAATCTCTCCTCCCTTCTCTCTCTCTCTCCCCTTCTTCTTCTTCTTCTTCTTCTTCTTCTTCTTCTTTCTTTCTGTCTTTCTTTGACAGTGGTGAATGCTTCTTCACTATCTTTTTGCTCGCATTACCTTCTAACTATCAAATCCTCGTAGTTGCTTGGAATCATTCCAAGTAGGAATAATCTTAGTTAAGTTCACTCCAAGTGGTATCAGAGCTCCCACTCTTCAGACTCGAGCAATGGTGCATGACACTCGATCCCAAGAAATTAAGATACCGGAGGATTCCCTTGAATCTGTTAACAAATAACAAGCACACTAATGATGCAGCTGCTAGAATCTTATAATAAAAAATTGGAAGGCACCAGATCATCACACATGAAGTTGGATTCATAGAGCTAGGGAACCTTATTAATGGGTTAGCTTACCAGTAAGCCTCTCTTTTACAGACCTTACAACATCCCACGTGTCCATCCAACACTGCCAAAGACAAACAAGTTCTTCATGATAACAACTTTGATGCCCAAGCTTGTTGGACATGTGAGGGTGGGTACAATGAATCACCATAAGTTACACAAACCCAGACATGATCTTACAGGGTTTGAAGAAAAAGGTATATACAAATAGTTTTATAACTCCAAACAATACTTTGAGGTGGAAGAGAGAAAAGTCTGAGAAGCTGAAATTGACATCATATTACCTCGATGATATGACCTTGCACTGGCACCAAAATTTTATAATGAGTAATGGTAACCAAGAAGTAACTTAGAGTTATTATCTGGAGGCATTGTGTGCTAGGTTTGGTGGTTAAAAAGAACCGTTAAAAGGGTTAATGAATATAAGGCAAGTGAGATGTCTGGAGTCTTATATACAAGACTTTGATATACTGTTGAAATTTATGAGAAACAAACACTAGTATTCTTTATAGGAGGGATACAAATTGAGATAAAAAACCTAGTCAAAATATTTGAATGAAAAACTCTAAAACAAGCTTACAATTTATCCAGATTACAAGAAAATATCCTTTCCTATAAATATGACTGCCATAACTCCTGAAGAGCATCTACTCATTCTTAAAATCACCAATAAAAATGAACTCTCTTCAATCCAGTTATAGAAACCTTACAATATTGACCTACAACACTCTAAAACACCAATAAAAATGGCATACTACCCACTACCACCAAACCATTTATGAAACCTGCTAGGCCACTAAGATATAAGGAATTGAAAAATAGAAGGGCAAAAGAATTACTTTGTTTTAAATTAATATTTTTTTAGTATATTTAGATCATTTTGATACGCTAATGTCAAAAATAATTTTTAAAAAATAAAAAAAAATATTATTTCGATACATTTCTGAGTAAAAAACACTTTGAAAAGCAACCACAACTGCACTCCCAAACACGCTGCTCATTAATGGTATTAAAACTGTTTTGCAAGCGATGAACACTACCTTAACACCTCAAATAGTAGGACCTAATGGAATGCTAGAAGGATGTGTTGAGGGGACCACAAGGGTCTGCTGGTCTGAAAAATAGACCAGAAAGGGGGAAGAAGCTTCGTTTGAATTCAGTTGGTGCCCAGAAGGAGAAGAAGAGCATTCAGATACAAAAAGAGGCGAGGGCTAATGTCAACGAGGTTGGAGGAATGATCGACACTCAAAAACCAAAGGGAAGGAACATAACAATCAATGGAGGAACGTTGGATGAGGGACATGATAAGAAGGACAAGCCGGCTGGTTCTGAAAAGGTGAAATTTGAGGTTAAGGACCGATGTGTTGTGAAGCCTAGAAAGAAATGTGCCGAAAGGTTGATTAGGAAGAGGGAGAAGCTCCAATATTCAAGCCATTATGTTTCAATTTTAATTAGTAGAACATTCTTAGCTTGGTTTAGACTTCTTGATCGTTCTTTCATTACAATGAAGCGAATGCTGCCTTAGGGTATCTTAAATGACCATCGGAAAAGGTCAAATTATTAACATAGCATTTTGTTTAGTGTTAATTTAGTTTTATTTCTCGTGTGGTAAAATGACATTTTGTATTTTAAATAAAATGAGGAAAGGAAATAATACTTGTGGCAAGAGACATTGTTTTGTCCCCGTTTCTCGCTTGTAAAATGTGCCTGTTCTCTGAGAAATGATCAGGGCAGGTACAGCCCAACACAATCCATAATATAGACCGATGAATAGAAGGTGGTTCGGACAAAATCATGCGAAATCAATGCATATGAAGACAACTGTATATACTCGTTTGTTTCAAAAGACGAGGGGGATTGCGTGACTTTTTTATCTGATATTTTTCGTAATCTCAGAGAGCTGAAGGATAATATTCATTGGTTGGCTAGCCATCCCTCATTGGAATTGGGAAGATTTTAAGAAAAGTCTTGTTCTGAGCGTTTGAAAGAGATCGAGCCATTCGCCAAAAAGAAAAATGAACAACGCTTCGGGACACGAATAGCACGGTAGTGATCCAACGCTGGCACAAAAACGAATCCATCCCTATTTCAGGCAATGCTCTTTACCCTTCGTGGAAAGCCTACCGCAACCAACAATCATACAAGACTTCCGCAACTTAATTTAGCAGTGCAGGGGCCGAATGAAAAAAGATGTTACCAAAATTGATTCAACTATTGCAAAAACACCATCATACCACGAAATTTCATACGATATCCTCAGTACAGTTTGGAATAAACTTAAAAAGTTCAACAACATGCAATACTAGTTAAAAAGAGTAATGGATAAATTCCTCAGATGCTAAGAGATGAACAAAGTTCCTTCAAGGAATGAAATGATCTAAGCAGTAGCAGATAAGAATGCTCTTCCAGGCTGACGGTTGGCCAAGGGTCCATGGCATCCAAGAAGCTGCATGAAACACATAATCATCAGTTTGATTACCCTTAACCCAGTGTTCGAAACAGGATAAATGGATGCAAGTACAGATTTTAAACAAAGACTCACCTTGGCATTCACACCATCTGACATAATCTTGTTCTCTGCCTTCAACTTCAAATAATCATTGCGATTAAACTTGGTGAAGCCCCTGAGAATCACAGTTATCAGACAAGGTTAGGTTACTAATTGCAAGTGCATCCTCACTAACTAAACAAAAAATAAACAACTTTCAAAACAAGGAGAAAAAACTGCCTTGTCACGGCAGGCTTTCATTTTTCAAGTACGGTAAAGCAGCACCAAAAATAAAAAATCAAGGCACCAGGTGTGCCTCTGAGAACAAAGAAAATGTACACTACTCCATGCATAACAATGATTGTAACAGAAAAAATGATAGAAAACAGATACATACTGACGGTTAGCAAAACAAATGAAAGAAATTGCATACCACTTCCTGCTGACAATAATCTTTTGGCGACCAGGGAACTTGAATTTTGCACGGCGAAGAGCCTCCTGAGCATGGTGACTGTTGCTGTCCTTGCAGCGAACAGACAGAAGAACCTGTCCAATTGCAACTCTAGCACAAGTTCCCTGTGGTTTACCGAAAGCACCCCTCATGCCAGTTTGGAGCCTATCAGCTCCAGCACATGAAAGCATCTTGTTGATTCGCAACACATGGAATGGATGAACCCTGACTCTCAAATGGAAAGCATCCTTTCCAGCAAACTTGGCCATGTATTTGTTGCAAGCAATACGTGCTGCCTCAAGAGCCTCACTGGAGACATTCTCCTTCTCCCAGGACACCAAGTGCACACAGAATGGGAACTCATCAACTCCCTTCCTCTTCATGCCAACATCATAAATCCTGATCTTAGAGTCAGGCACACCACGGCAGTAACGTGATTTTGGGTATGGCTTATTTTTGATCTGACGGTAACATCTTGCAGGTCCTAAAAATAGGAAAGTAAAGAAGAGTAAGAAACAGCTTAATGGAAGAAATTATACTAATAGCAATTGTACTAATAGCAGAAATGACCTTTTTTAAGATAAGAATATGGTAAACAAAAAAATCCCAATGGGGAGTATCAAAATTAAGATCTAGATTAACATCGATAAACCAAAACGGACTCATCCATCCATCAACACATCCCTTAGACATCAGCAATATAAACCTTTTTCCAAATGTTTCACAATCTTAACCATAGCCATCTTCAAATATAAGGATTTGAAAATAAAAAGAAAAATCATTTACAATGAATATAGATTGAAAAAGCTGAAAGCTTTGGATAATCCAATAAAAAAGCTAACAATTATTCTAAACCCACAAAAAAGAAAAAAAAATATAGACAACCTATAACAAAAACCCGATGAATAAAATTTAAAAAAGCATGAAAACTCGAATAAAGGTACGAAATCATTCTTATCATATTTCTCATTCAACAAATATTAAGATTTACATGTATGGACGGATTAGAGAGCAAACTCATTTCTAATTAAAGGAAAGAAAAGAAACAATCATCGTTACGCGAGTTGAGAACTGAAATTCATTGGGGTTTGGACGTTGAAGAGAGAAAGAAGCTTACTTCTACCCATGGCGACTTTGTGTGCAGTAGATCGGCGCAGAAACCCTAGAGAAAGAAAATGAGAGGTAGAAAAGGAGAGGCTTTGTATTTATAGAGAGGAGAGAGAAGGGAACAAGAAAAGTAAAACCCTAACACGGTTTGGTTTTGGGACGTACGTGTGTGCTTGCGTCAATATGGGCTGCAACCTCAGCCCACCATTCATACCTTGTCGGTTGCCTTAGTTTATAGCTTGCGTGTTGGACCTGACCTGCCGGCCCCTTCCTCTCCTTCTTTTGGTCGGTCTCCTTGTCTATTTATTTTGCAAAGAGAAACATGAGTTAACACCACCGTCTATATTGCAATTTTTTTTTTTAATTTCTAGGATATTCTCCTTTTTTATTCAGGAATTAAGATTATATATATATATATATATATATATATATATATATATATTAGTGCATTCATTTATTAAAAATAATAATTTATAAACAATGTTTTGTCATAGCCATTGAAAAGTTTATTTTTTTGAATTCGTCTTAAAACTAGTATTTAAATTAGAGTTTAGTTACTGTTTTGAGAGAAAAAAAATAAAAAATATTTGAGATAGAGAGAATATGTTCCCTTTACACATTAAAAGTACATAAATCTATTTAAGAATTATTCTGAAAACATATTATATTCAATTTTATTTCCATCCATCTCATCAAATATATTTTTATTCTCATTGTATTTTTTTAAATCACAGGACAATAACTAAATGATACCTAAATAATTTATTATTCTTAAATAATTTATTTATCTATTTATTTATTTTATACGGGACATGCTCCTTCATCAAATCAATTGTAATGGTTGCGTATCAACTCCCAGCTGCATGCATATAAAGGAAAGCTATGATGAAAACTAACCAAAAAGTTGATAGATAATCCCTCCAATCCAATCTTCAAGCACTATAGCAATGGCAATCCAAATTTGGTTCTCCATTTTATTTTTATTCCTTGTATTTCATTTTATCTGGGAGTGATGGTTGGAGCAACTCTACCAACAAGGTTACTGCTAGAGACTTCTGACGACACACAAGGGTTCTTCAATAGAGAGTATGAAGAGGGTGAGGTCATTTCCATTCCGATATCAATGCTCATTGTATCCGTTGTTTTAGTATCCGATTCTGGCATCATATGCCACATATTTTCAAGTTCCCGGACCACATCAATCATTGATGGTCTTTCATCCGTCTCATAGTTGCAACATTTCATGGCCAGAGTTGAGAACTTGTCGACGCAGTCGGAAGGATAAGACCTCATTCGTCCATCAACGACAGAGAAGATTATACCAGTTTGATATGCGATATTAACCTATCGAATCATAAATTCAGAGATTATGAGATTCAGAGAACTGAACTGATGACAATGTTTCGTCATCATGAAATGGACTTGGGGACTGAATGCCAAGTTCGTTTGCATGACATGGTGCTCCAACAGGATCTCTTAATCAATATTTTTCATAAATATAAGAGTAAGAAATTTTAAACTCGAGTTCAAGTAAGAAGAAGAGAAGATGGTAAAAAACATTACCTCTTTAACAATGTTTTTGCCGTGCGAGATTGGTTGCATCCCAGTCAACAGCTCTAGAAATACGACACCAAGGCTATAAACATCACTCTTGTCTGTCAATTTACCAGTCAGAAAGTACTCTGGATCAAGGTAACCCTGCAAAGTTAATACAAAGTTTAAAGAGAAGAGATACAGGGAATCAGTTAACTCCCGGTTTCTATTTCAACTTCGAATTTCATCATGCTACTGGAAGATATACATGTAAAAGGCTCAGGCTCTATTCGTTTCAATAAACATAGTGCGTGCGATAGACTTACTGGAGTACCCTTCACGACCGTGGATATATGACCCGGCACATCCCCTTCAATGTCTGGTACTGGGGCAAGTTTTGAGAGTCCAAAATCAGCAACTTTGGCATTATACCTGGAGTCCAATAATATGTTGCTTGCCTTGACATCTCGATGGAATATTGGAGGATCAGCTTCTGTATGTAAGTAGAGGATACCCTTAGCTGAATCCAGGGCAATTCCCAATCTTGTCGCAAAACTCAAAGGTTCTTTTGCCTTCGCTGCGATACCAGATGCATGATCCATCAAATAAAACCCATGGGATAAGCACACAGAATCTTGAAGTGAATCAATCTTGTTTTAGGATAAAAAAAAAATGGAATTCTATAACAAAAATTGTGAGATGTACCAGAGAGATGATCTCTGAGAGTGCCATTCGACATGAACTCGTAAACCAACATCTGCACACACAAAAGGAACAGATAATACAACTTTTTCCCAAATGATGCCGCAAATGAGAATTTTCCTTGAGTTGGCTTCACGATGATGAGAAGCATGCAGTTTAATGTTGGTCAAGCTAAAAACAGGAATGGTGGACTTCAACTAAATATCTCAAATTTAAAAGACATGAGAGTGCACCTGTTCGCCACCTTCATCACAAAATCCAATCAAAGATACCAGGTTCCGATGATGTACCCTTGACAGCAACTCTATTTCTGTTAAGAACTCTCTCTCACCCTGAAAAGATGCCTCTTCAGCCCGTTTTATAGCCACAGTTCTGCCATCAGCGAGAAATCCTTTATAAACTTTTCCATAACCCCCTTGACCAACTTGGCTGGACCGATTAAAATTGTTGGTAGCCAAGGCCATTTCAGCATAAGAAAAGTACTTCACACCTTCAATTTTCAGGGAGGCTTTTGATACTGTGCCCAAATACAGGAGCATGTTAAAAATGAAACTGTGTCTAGCAATAAACTTTTGTTATGAAGAATTCACAATACATTTCTATATATATAATTAAAGTTAGGATTTACTGGTTTGGCACAAATATGAGACAGAACACCACACAAAAAGATAAAACATTTGCATAATTCTAATCTTGGAAAGGTGAGGCACTCACCACGACGTCTTTTTGATATTGCTCGGTAGTCCCTCGAACGTTTTCTCACGATAAGAAGAGAAACAACTGCTGATAATGTAACTGCTCCTGCGATGGCTCCCAATACTACGCCAACCAGAGCACCCGTGCTTATTTTAGATTTTTGAGGGGTGACAAAAAGCACTGGGATATAGCACATACACCGGTGAAAGTACACCAGACATAAGAATTACAGACTGCATTTTGGTTAGAATACTTCACAACTCATTTCATCAGCAAACACTAATAAAATAGCATTATTGTAAGATTCATGGAAGTGAGACAAACGATTCGAGACTCACTCCACATTTTAAACCACAATCACTTAGAAAGTGCAGAAAAACTTTCCACAACCACTAATTAATTTTTTTTTATATAGTTTGTCTATGAAGTAAGAACATATTCATATATAATTAGGATATAAGCATTAATTTATTTTTGATATAACACTGATAGGTTTAGGAGACAGACCATTTGTATAAGGATCCAACAGATTGATGTAAAGAAGTTCATAAGGCCCGAATAATCGACTGCCAGGAATGTTCCACCCCCTGAACAAGGTAATGATGCGTCGAACCTCACTGTCATTGAAGGTATGAGAACTGTTTTCGTTAACATAGACAGGAAAAAGCTTCAACTGCATTTTTAATCGAGGTCCTTCTTCCCATATAGTTGAAGAAAGGTCTAGCTGATAAAGATGCAATTCGAGACCAGAGGTCAAATGGTCCTCGAATGCAACTCTGTAGGGGATAAAATTTGTGAAACCAGGACTTTTCAGTCGATATCCGATGATCAAAGGGGCAGCGCAGAAACAAGATATAGGAGATGTTCGGAAATATTCGTTAGGGGGTGGGCATGATTGAGCGGGACAGGTAACATTAGATTCTGTTGAGCTCTGATTGTTCACATCACCATTCTGCGATCCACAAAATCGGACTATGTTGAAATTTAAGCATGCCGGATTTCCTTGAAGCCTGAAAATCATATAGAAAAGGTATCAATAAGTGATTGCCCGAAAGTTCTATATTTTTCCACAAAAGTAGGACCAAATTAAATATCACATCTTTTACTACTATCAAATGCAAAGTGACAGTATTTTTGGCAGATGAAGATTCTCATAAAAAGGGTAGATAAGCATCATGCACGTGTAGACATAGTGTAGCAATGCTAGTGCAGAAGCAAACCATAGCGTGACATTCTGAGGGAGACTGGTGCTGCCAGAAATATTTGAAAGCCTATTGTTTTCAAAATGCCTGCAACGTCGAAGATCAAAAACTGCTGATTAGCGGAACAAGCATCAGATGCTAAAGAACTAGACCATCCTAGAGCATCCACCTTCGGTATTAATAGAGTATGCTGAAATCAGCACGTCTTCGTTCTTTTTTCTTAGAAATCAAGAATAGAAGTGTGCTTCAGAGTATTTACAACTTAAAGGAAAGCATTTTCATTAGACTCTTCCGCAACAAGAAATGTTCATTTTTATTTCAGCTCTTACAAGTGAAGTCCTTCATTCCTGTTGGTCCTAGTTTGCCAGATGGTGGAGGGAACAGAGCCACTCAATGAATTGTTTGCAGTTGACCTGCCACAGAATATGACCAAGTTGAACCATTTAATTTAATTTAATTTAATACATACTACATATGTTTGGGCACCATCTAAGCTTCACCAGTAAAATCAAAATGTTACAGCTTCTATAATAACATTAGCTATAATATCAGCTTTAAGAAACCGGAAACCAATGAGAAAGAATGAAAAAGCAAGTGGAAAAATGCTCACAGTAGCTGAAGTCGAGGAAGGTCTGAAAAGTAGGCAGGAATAGTTCCGTTAAGAGTGTTGTTGGATAAATCGCTGCAAAATAAGCAATGAACATCACGTCCAAAGAAGCTTGGCTGTCGTGAGTGAAGGAAAAGTAATGATTTCAAAATTTCAAATAATACTCCGGACACTTGAGCGATTTGTCTTATGCAAAGAATCTATATATTTGACTTAGGAAAACTGCTATAAAAATGTAGAACATGTAACATTTGCAATAGGGAGAAACCTTACATGGTTGTAATATTTTCAGAAAGCTTTTTTGGAGGTATGGGTCCAGCTAGCTGGTTGAAACTGAGGTCTCTGAGAAATCACATTGACATGGTAAGTGGAAAAAAAGAAGCCAGCAGAGTTATCCAGGAAAGGAACATGATATAATTATCCAGTCAGGTGGAAGCCACAGATAGAAAATATATGGACTTACAGATAGCCAAGATTTGGTATCCTGCTCAGGTCAGGCATCGGACCTCGCAAGCTACAGTTCCTGAGACTCCTGATAAAGGCCAGTCAAGGAACAGCGGCAATCACATTAAGAAACACGTACAACTTTTGAAGCTTGTACACTAAATAATAAAATGAGAAATCACACAAAGGTTCTAAGGACATGAAAGGTTTACGGAATCTAGACTAGCTGACATGACATGTCTTCACTGCAGCAAAGTAGATTATTGAAGATGAAATGAAACAGTAGGTGGCAAGGAAATGATAGAAGAAAGATACTCAAAAACTCCATATTTTACAAATTTTATTGTATGATTAATCTATCACAAATCAAAAAGTTTGGTGTGTATCAAAACTGATTGAAGGAAAATGATTGACAAGTTAGGTAGCAAGACTAGTTCAGTTGAGGATTCAGCAGACATACAGCTATTGCAAGAAGGGAAAAAAAGGCATACGTTGTCAAAGCAACTTCTTGTCAAATTATAGGACTTGTCATCAAGGCATTAAGTTCTGCTCGCATGCATTTACACACACACACAAACAGTACCCACATCCTCATAAGAAGAGAGGACAAGTTTTACTTCTCAAATACTTGCAAATCTAGGGTTGCAATTTGCACTTACAATTTCAACAATTGAGTCATGTTTCCATAAGAAGGTGGGATTGTGCTCCCATCAAAGTGGTTATTGTCAAGCTGGCTGCAAAATGAAAATAGGCAAAGATTACTAGACACAAAAATCTATGAAGCTAAAATCTACTGTATTGATATAAGAAACCATAAACTCAAGATTCATAATTTCCCAGGAAGTAAGAGGGCCATACAGTATAAGTAATTTCGGCAATTTGTATAAATCTGGCGGAAGAGTTCCTGATAGATTGTTGTTATCCAGAAGGCTGCAAATATTTTTCATGTTAGCAATAAATTGACACATAAGAGACCAGCAGAACAATAAAGGGAAGAAATGAAATTAAGTAAACAAGTTCAGTGACGGATAAACGGCACACTTCTGAAACAGAAATCTGGATATTGCAAACTTACAAGTGAACAAGATTCGGTAATCTGGAAAGCTCAGCCGGGATTTGCCCACTAATTGAATTGTTGTTCATGTGACTGTCCACAAGGGAAAATGATATATGTACCATGAAGTATGAACTAGTTAAGTATAGCACTAGTTATAGAGAGTATAGCATCAGAGTAATCCTCACAAGTGCTTTGTGCTGTTCAAGTACGCAAATGATTTAGGTATTGGTCCTGATATATGATTCTGGTCTATCTGTATTCTGTCCAATTTTGGAAGATAGCCAAGCTCTTCCGGTAAGGGACCGGTTAATTGATTTCCATTCAGGAGCCTGGAAAAATAAATCCTCCATCAAACATAGAATGAGAAAACAACAGTAGAGTGTAGTTCAGCAATAGTAACAAAATAAACTGTATTCACATTGACTTTGGTGTCAACATTCAGCACTAAATAAATCAGTTCATGAGAAATAACCTAAACAATTAGAACTCAGAGACTTTAAAATGCCTTGATTTGTTGTTTTCACACTGTAACAGTGTTGAAACTGTTACAGTCTAAGCTATTAAGCTAAAAAGAAGTTCCAACTTACAAGAGCTCCAAAGATTTAATATTGCCTATCTCCGGCGGTATGCTTCCAGTAATGCTGTTCCACATAAAATCCCTTTGATAAGATCAATAGAGAACACATGTCAGTCAAGCAGATAAATTGTCAAGAGATAGCCATTCTAACAGAGAGATTTGTTTCGGAGGAGAGGACATGAGCCTTACAAAATTTCCATGTAAGACAAGAGGCCAAGCGATGGTGATAAAGTTCCTGATAAATTCATATTTAACAGTTGTCTGCAAAGAAAACAAAAATATTGTTACACTGTGTCTGGGAAAAAAAAGAGGAAGTCTGGAAATATCCATTATTCAATCTGTATGCAAAGTTCCATTAAAATTTTCAAATTTATGAGCTTGGATTCTAACACGTAGCGTATTGTAATATTTTAATATAAAGAAGAAAGAATTGATATGAAAAGACTACAATGCTCCTGAGGGATAAATTATACATAAAACTAAATCATGTGGGAAAAATCCTTTTTATCAAGACTTGTTACATTATGGATTGAAACAGTGTTAGCAAAAGTCTTATTCATCAAGATTCATGACACTGTGGATTGAAGCAGTGTAGTAACATAGCTGCCCTTACCATAGAGAGTTGCAAAGACTGCAAGGGGAGGATGGAGTTGTCTTTTTATTAGGATGCATTTAACATTGAAGGGATGGTCTGAGAGAAAACGGTCAGTGTAAATTTTGATGGGGCATGGTGGGGCTACCATGCCCTGCCACATAGAGTTCTAAAGGCTGCATGGAGGTGGGGTTTTGCCCCAGGCTGCAGACACCCAGCGCTGGGGCTGTATGCCCTGGGTGCTAGGGCTAGACCCGTGCGCCTGGCTGCAGACCTAGGCCATCGAGTCTACATAACCGCGTGCTTGGGTCTGTAGACCCGCTTGTTGGGGTATGCAGAATCGTGCGCCTAGGTTTAGAGACCAGCGCATATGGTGCAGACCAGCACGCCTTGGGTTTGCAGACTCGCTCCACTATGGATCCCGCATCAAGACTCAATTCTCTTGGGTTCGATGTTAGGACCCAAGGTTGATGTGTCCTGCGTCAGGACCCAAGGCTAATGGGTCCTGCAGAGAACCTAATTCTCTTGGGTCCCGCATCGGCTCAAGAGTAATGGATCCTATGTTAGGACCTAAGGCTAATGGGTCATGCGGAGGACCCAATTCTCATGGGTCCGAAGTCAGGATCCAAGGTTCTAGAGTCTTGAGTTTCTAAATATTATTATTTGTGTTATAAATATTATTATTTTCATTATAATTAAAAGTATTAATATTAAAAATAGTATTATTTGTGTTACAAATATTATTATGTTACAAATATTATTATTATTATTATTTTTATTATAATTAATAGTATTAATATTAAAATTATTATTATTATGGGTAATGGGTCTTGTGTCATGACCCAAGGTTCTAGAGTCTTGAGTTTCTAAATATTATTATTTGTGTTATAAATATTATTATTTTCATTATAATTATAAGTATTAATATTAAAAATAGTATTATTTGTGTTACAAATATTATTATGTTACAAATATTATTATTATTATTATTATTATTATTATAATTAATAGTATTAATATTAAAAATATTATTATTATGGGTAATGGGTCTTGTGTCAGGACCCAATTCTCTTGGGTCCAGCGTCAGAACCCAAGGTTCTAGAGTCTTGAGTTTCTAAATATTATTATTTGTGTTACAAATATTATTATTTTTATTATAATTAAAAGTATTAATATTAAAAATAGTATTATTTGTGTTACAAATATTTTTATTTTTATTATAATTAATAGTATTAATATTAAAAATATTATTATTATGGGTAATGAGTCTTGCGCCAGGACCCGAGGTTAATGGGCCCTGCGGGGGACCCAATTCTCATGGGTGCGTCAGGATCTAATTCTCTTGGGTCCAGCGAAGGACCCAAGGGTAATGGGTCCATCATCCGGACCCAATTCTCTTAAGTCTTGCGTTAGGACCCAATTCGCTTGGGTCCCGCGTTAGGCCTAAGGGTAATGGGTCTTGCGTCCGGACCCAATTCTCTTGGGTCTCCCATCAGGGCCCAAGGCTAATGGGTCCTGCAGAGGACCCAAGAGAATTGGGTTCAGTGTCAGGATCCAATTCTCTTGGGTCCGGCGTCGGGACTCAATTCTCTTAGGTCCCGCGTCAGGACCCAAGGTTTTAGAGTCTTCGGTTTCTAAATATTATTATTTGTATTATAAATATTGTTATTTTTATTATAATTAAAAGTATTAATATTAAAAATAGTATTATTTGTGTTATAAATATTATTCTTTTCATTATAATTCAAAGTATTAATATTAAAAATAGTATTATTTGTGTTACAAATATTATTATTTTTATTATAATTATTAGTTTTAATATTAAATTATTTTTTTTATTATAATTAATATTATTAATAAAATAATTAATAAATTTTGAAAAACAACCATAGATTTGATTTGAAAGGTAAGATTAAAAAATATTGTTATTGTTATTGTTATTATTAAACACTGTGGATTGCTATATTGTTTCCCCACATGTTTTTTTTTCTTTTTTTTTGTTATGATTTTTTCCAAAATTATCTTTGTCGATTTTATTATTTTAATATTAAGTTGATTAAGAATTTAGCTTTGTGCTTTTTTTCTTTACAACACTGTGGATTGCTACAGTGTTTCCTTACATGTTTTTTTTTTATTTTTTTGTTATGAATTTTTACAAAATTTTCTTTGCCGATTTTATTTTTTTAATATTGAGGTGGTTGAGAATTTAACTTTGTAATTTTTTTTTTACAAGTAAAGCTAAATCATGTGGGGAAAACACTATAACTTTTCTCACAAAACACTATGAATTGCTACAACTCATTCTATTCAGTCTCTAAGTTTTTGATCACCAACACAACTTTTTTTCCCTCATGGACTATTGACTTCATCGCACCTTCAGTTTTTATTACTTATCTAGCGCTGGTTCGCAGTTATAACACCATCAAGCATATTTGCTCCATAAACCCGCAGCAGAGTGGGGGCATGCCATCTAGTATTATGTATAAAGTGTTGGTGTGAGCTATAACACATGGGAAATGAGAGGAATTATAGGAACAAAGATAGAAACAATTTCTTTCCATCCCACGATAGCATAATTATAGGAACTTGATTTGTATAGCCTAAAATAGAAGATTTACTCTTATATTATAAATATGTAACAAACGATTGTGTAAGAGTGAGTGTAGAGAATAAAGAGTAAATATTCTGACATGTTATCAGAGCTAGCTTCTAGTTTTTTCTGTTCCAAAAAACCTAATACTTGTCTTCCTTACCTTGCCCACCATGACATCAGATACTGATATAGAGCACCACTCTGGTACCTCAAGTCAGAGTCCATGTTTACAGAATTCACCACAAAAATCACTGAAGCTCCTAGCAAAATCCAAACACCGACCATGTTTATTGAATCTCCTATTGCTCCAATCAACATCAAGTTAGACGACACTAATTATGCCCTCTGGTCCCAATTTGTTGAGATGTACATCTTATGCAAAGACAAATTGGGATATATCAATGGTGATCTTCCACAACCACCATTGATAGATCCCTTCTTTCGTAAATGGCATACAGATAACGCCATTATCTAAGGCTGGCTAATTAACTCGATGGATTCCTCATTAATAGGAAATTTCATTCGATTTCCTATTGCCAAAATGGTTTGGGACTCCATTGCTACCACCTATTTTGATGTAATTGACACATCTCAGGTTTATGACCTTAGACGTCGTTTGACGCAACTTAAACAAGCTGGAGGTTCCCTGGAACAATACTACGATGATCTTCAGGGGTTGTGGTGTGAGATTGATTTTTGGCATCCTAATCCAATGGAGCGTGCAGTTGATATTCACAAGTATAATACTATCCTTCAAAAAGATCGGGTGTATATTTTCTTGGATGGCCTTGACAACTGACTGGACAAAATTCAAGGAGATGTGCTGCAACTTCGTCCATTTCCTATCATGAAGCAAAAATATGCCCATGTCCGTCGTGAAGCAATTCGCCAGACTATTATGATCACCGGCAATAAGGCTATTCTTGGGGCTGTTCTCGCCACCAAGAGACTTCGACTTGGGCCAACTAACTCCACTTCTAACATGCACAATAGGAAGCAAAAATCCCGAGCATCGACTGAAGGTTTGAAATGCACCTATTGTGGCAATCAGAAGCATACACGTGAAAATTGCTTTAAGTTGCATGGGCATCCTGATTGGTGGAATGATCTCCAGGCCAAAAAGCGTCGTGACACAGCTAACAAAGAAATGGGTCTTAGCACTGCAGCAGTGGCCAATACAAAGCCTCAATTGTCTTTTACACCATTAATTACTCACAGTTCGTCATCCTTGGACCCATGTAACCTTAGCTGTGTTTGTTTTAATTCACCATGTCATGCTGAATGTAGTGCATGGTTGTTGGACTCTAGCACCATTGATCACATGACGTTTGATGCTAGAGATTTCATACAAACATCCTTACCAAGACATACCAATATCACCAATGTTAATGACGTTATTCCCACTGTCACTGGTGCGGGCATCGTGACCTTAACTCCTACTTTACAGCTGCCTAATACGTTACTTGTTCCATCTTTGTCTGATAAGCTTCTCTCCGTAAGCTAAATGACTTCTGATCTTAATTATCTTGTGCTTATATACCCTGCTTTTCGTCTTTCCAAGACATTCTCATCAAGAAGATCATTGGGTGTGGTACTAACAGAGGGAGACTCTATTATATGGAAGACTTTAGTATGGGAAGAGTACATCATATGCAACATTCTGTTGGTATAAAAGAGAAAGAGATATAGCTTTAGCACTATCGTTTAGGACACCCGTTCTTCACTTACATGAAGCACTTGTTTCCGGATTTGCTCTTTCAAGTGCAACATTTTGATTTTCAATGTGAAACTTGTATTTTAGCAAAAAGTCATAGGGTTTCTTATCTTGTGTATCTGAATAAAAAGGAATACTCTGTTCACCTTGATACATTCCGATGTGTGGGGTCCTTCCCCAATTCATACCGTATCCAGGTTTAGATGGTTTATGTTTTTTATTGATGATTGTACCTGCATGACTTGACTTTATTTGATGAAACATGAAGATAAAGTTTTTAGTGTGTTCAAGTCATTTCATGTTATGGTAAACACATAATTTTCTACTAAGATTCAAGTGCTTGAATCGGACAATGGTGGTGAATATGTTTGTCATCACCCAATTTTGGGTGATTCCCCAAAATTCATTTTTTTCCCAAAAAAATAAAAAAATATATAAAAAAATAAAAAATAAAAAAATAAAATAAAGGCTGGCAATGCGGAGAAAGCCGACCAAGAAAGGCTGCAAAATAGGCGAAAATCAAGCTGCAATTTTCGGAAGAATTTCAAGGCCCAAGTGTACGCTGTTATGCCCAAAAATAGAAAAATGCAAATTCAAAGGTCAAATTAAATGATTATTGGACGAATTTGCATAAGAATTAAGTCCAATGACATAATTAAATTTTTAATGGGCCAATTTGATTTAATCATGGGCCAAATTGAATTTTAATTATGTTCAAGAATTAATTTGGGTCCAATTGAAGGATTTAATTAAGTGCAAGGACTTAATTATACTTTAAGCGGGTCAAATTAATTTGAGGGCTTAATTGGTGAAAAATTAAGTTTGGGAGCTTAATTTGGACTTAATTGAAAAGATCGGAATTTTAAGAGACCCAATTTAATTTTTACAAAGTGAATTGATTGAAATTAGGGGCCAAACACAAAACTTGAGGGACCAATTTTGAAGCCCGAAAAACTATTTTGCCTATAAATAGCCTTCATTTTCAGCTAAGCAGGGGGGCAATTTTGACAACATCAGAAAAAATACAAAAAACCTAAACCTAAACCCATCTTTTTTTCAAGGAGAGCCGCCGCCCCCCTCTCTCCTTTGGTTTTGCAGATTTTTCCTCTTCAGCCGCCTGCACAAGCCTCCAATTTCGCAGCCGGTTCCACCATCATCTTCTTTTCTCAAACCGACACCATCTCCTTGCCCTCTCCGCTGCTCCCCCTCTCTTTGAAACCAAACCAGAGCAGCCATTCTGCTCCCACTCCATTTTCCTTCCAAAACCGCAGCCGAAACCGCTCCCCCTTTGCCCTCTGGTTTCTTCTTCTTCCAGCGGCGACGGCGCTTCCTCAGCTCAAACAACCCGTCTTCTCCTCCAAAAACAGAGACCGGCCGACCCTTTGCCTTCGGTTTCTTCTTCTTCCAGCGGCGACGGCGCTTCCTCGTGCAGCAGCGCCGCCTCCCTCCAACAGACCCGGTTGCTCCACCAACCCGTGCAGCAACCCCAGCCACGGCAGATCCTCCTTCTCCAGCCGGCTTTCAACAGAGCCCACAGACCGGCCACCAGCAGCAGCAGCCGATCTCCTTCACCACCGGCTGAACAGCCCCCAGCGGCAACAACAGTACCCGCAGTCGCTCCTCACGCCTCCAGCAGTGACACCCCTCTGGTCCATGTCCTCTTCCTTGCCGGCGACTTGAAACAGAGTAGAAATCAAAGTCCAGAAAACCGGATTTGTAGGATGCAGATGAAAAAAAAACCAAGATGAAAAGGGGCGGCTTGTTGTTGTGTTTTGTGTTTTTTTTGTTTTGCAGGTGACGGTGGGTGTCACCACCGTTGCAGAAGAGAAGAGGGGAAGAAGCCAGTTTCGGCCGGCTGCTTTCTTGGCGGCGCGTGAACCCACGCGCCGCCAGTGACGGTGGCGTGTTGGAACACGCGCCGCAAGCTGTTCCTGCCTCCAATTCCTGTGTAGAAGGGTTCCCTTGCAATTTCTGGAGTTTTGAGGACTCTTTTGTAAATTTGGATTATTTGATGTAGTTTTTGATTTATTTTTGAATATTATAATTTGTATTGGGGATGTAAAAAAAAAAGAAAAAAAGAAAAAAGAAGAAACAAAAAAAGAAAAAAAAAAAGAAAAGAAGAAAAAACATAATAAAAAATGTGTGTTTGTGCTTGTTTTTTTATTATGTTATAAAAAAATAAAAAAGGCAGGAAAGAAAACAAAAAAACAAAAAAATGCATGTTTGTATTTATTTCAGGGATCTTTTTACAACGAGATGGCAAAGCATAAAGAAGGATTTAATATTTTGATCGGATCACGGTGTAGAAGTACAAACTTGTACGAAAGTTGTATTTCTAAATTCCGACGAAAAGACAAAATTTTTAAAACTTCTTTAACACATCACAACCACGAAGCAGCTTACCTCAGGTAGGGTGCGTTAGGGGTGCTAATACCTTCTCTAACCACAATCAGTCCCTTACCCGCGAATCTCTGACAAGACCAGTCAACTTGGGTTTCCTAGTAACCCTCAATTAAATACTAGGTGGCGACTCCCAACAAATTCAATTCCAATAACAGAGAGAAAAAACCGCCATCGCCAGGAAGCGGGGACGCCGCGCGGGGTTTTTCCGACGTGCGACAATGTTAATCACCAATTTCATGAATTTGTTATTGGAATTGAATTTGTCCCCAAACTCCTCAACAAAATGATATTGCCGAGTGAAAAAATCGACATGTTCTTAAAACTGCCAGAGCTCTCCTAATAGGTGTTTATGCTCCCTCTTGGTACTGGGCTGATGTAGTCACTACTATTGTACTTCTCCTGAACCGATTGCCCTCTAAAGTGTTGGGATTCCAAACCCTATTACAAGCTCTTGCAGCACATACTCCTCTACCCATGGTCTTGATGCTTCCACCCTGTGTGTTTGGGTGCGTTGCTTACGTCCATCTCCATAAGAACCATCAAACTAAGCTAGACCTATATGCTCGTCGATGTCTATTTTTGGGATATACATTTCATTAAAAGGCTATAGATGCTATGATCCCATTTCTAATCGCATCTATGTCTCCATAGATGTCATCTTTATGGAAATAACAACTTTTTTTCCACCCAATTTTCCTCTCCAGGGGGAGACTAGACATGAAAAATCAAAATGGATGGAACTGGACTGGCCGGGCTTGTCTGAAGCACATGTGGAACCGATATAATTAGTTTGTGTTCCTCAAACCCCTGAATATCAAACAGTTAATCATCAAGAAGTCAATCATGAAGGTGCAGTTCTAGAAGTCAATCACGAAGCTGCAGTTTCTTATCATCAAGAAGTCAAACACGAAGGTGCAATTTTCCCCCCCTTTATAGTACCCGAAGACCCAACTCCTGAGAATGACCCTGAGGTAAGCCCTTTGAACACCAATATCATAGAATCTCCTGCTGGTTATGTATTACCTCACAGGCATAATCGTGGAAAACCACCAAGCCGGTACTCACCAGATATTGAAGAAAGAAGATCACGATACCCCATTGCCTATTATGTGTCCACATAAAGGCTACGTGAATCCCTCAAGACCTTCATGCATGACATCTCTACTCATCACATTCTAACAAGAGTGAAGGAAGCCATGGAAAACCCAAAGTGGACCTAAGCCATTAGAGAAGAAATGAAAACCTTAATGAAAAATAAAACATGGAATCTAGTATCATTATTAAGAGGAAAGAAAACAGTGGGGTGCAAGTGGGTGTTTTCTATCAAATATAAAGCTGACAGTTCCATAAGAAGGTACAAGGTAAAAGAGTATATACATGTATATGGTGTAGACTACCGAGAAACTTTTTCTCCAATAGCTAAACTAAACACTGTTAGAGTGTTGTTGTCCTTTGCAGTGAACTTAGATTGGCCACTACATCAGTTTGACATAAAGAACGCCTTTTTCTTTATGGTGATCTTGAAAAGGAGGTGTATATGGACATTCTTTTAGGCTACTCAGTAACCACGATAATGAATAAAGTGTGTAAGTTGCAGCGAGCTTTGTATGGACTAAAGCAACGGGCGTGGTTTGGAAGATTTAGCTTGGCAATGAAGAAGTATGGTTTCAAACAAAGCAACTCAGATCATATTTTATTTATCAAAAGATAGCAAGATAAGGTAACAACTTTTAATTATCTATATTGATGATATGATTATTACAGGAGATGATAAAGAAGAAATATCATGACTCCAAGGGCAATTGGGCTGCGAATTTGAAATGAAAAATCTAGGTGGGCTAAAGTATTTTCTGGGAATCGAAGTTGCTAGATCAAATCAAGGCATCTTTCTATCCCAAATAAAATATATCCTAGACTTATTATCTGAAGTTGGATTATTGGAGTGTAAACCGGTAGATACCTCGATTGTCTACAATCATAAGCTTGGGATTTATCTGGACTAGAAACTATCTAATAAAGGGAAACATCAATGGTTAGTTGACAAACTAATTTATTTATCTCATACTCATCTAGATATTTCATATGATGTGAGAGTTGTGAGTCAATTTATGCATTGTCCAAGTGAGGAACACATGAAGACGGTAACTCGGATATTGAAATACTTGAAGTCATCTCCAGAAAAAGGGCTCATATTTTCCAAGGATGGACATTTAGAAGTTAAGGGTTATACAAACACAGATTGGGCCAAGAACATCTTAGATAGGAAGTCGACCTTAGGGTATTTCACATTTGTTGGTGGAAACCTTATGGCATGGAGGAGTAAGCAACAAAATATGGTGGCATTCTCTAGTGCCGAAATAGAATTCTGAGGGATGGCCAAGGGTTTGTGTGAACTTCTTTGGTTGAAAGATTGCTAACCGAAATTGGTATTGCCCCCAAATTAGAAATGAATCTTTTATGTGATAATAAAGTTGTAATAAATATTTCTCAAAATCCAGTTCAACATGATAGGACTAAACATATGGAGGTGTATCGACACTTCATTAAACATAACCTCGAGACTAAGATAATTCAATTCCCTTTTGTCAAATCTGAAGACCAGTTAGCAAATATGCTTACCAAAGCTATATTCAGTAAAGAGTTCTACAACTCACTAGTCAAGTTGAGCATAAGGGATCCATATGATCAACTTAAGGGGAAGTGCTGACGTGAGCTATAACATATGGGAAATGAGAGGAATTATAGAAATAGAGATGGAAAGAATTTCTTTCCATCCCACAATAGTATAATTATAGGAACTTGATTTGTATAGCCTAAAATAGAAGATTTACTCTGATATTATAAATATGTAACAAACGACGGTGTAAGAGTGAGTGCAGAAAATAAAGAGTAAATATTCTGACATAAAGGAATGAGGGTCATTGAGGTAATTGCATATAAGTTGACATATATAAATAGAAAGAGAAATAAAAGATAGAAAGATCTGAAATTAAAGAAATAGAACTTAGAGGAGAGAAAGAAAGGAGAAGAAGGAAGAGAAAATAAGAGAAATGGGAAAAAAACATGAGAAACTAAGTTATTGAGGTAAGATTTAAGCATAAATGTATATAATTGATGTTATTGATTAAGGTTTTGGGTTTTTGTTAAGGTTTAGGGTTTGAATTTGTATTTTTAGGGATTAGTTGATGGATTGATTATATGTGATGGATTAATTGATTGTATTGTGATGGGTTGAATGGTTATAGGTTGATTATGTTGGTTTTTTCTTCTTCTTCTTTTGAGGTTTTTGGCTTGAAATTGAGATTTGCCATGGTTGAGACTGGTGATTGGGAATCTCGAATCCTGATGAACTGGTCAAGAGAGTCACTAATCTATGTTGATTGATCATCTTACAGTACGGAGCCTTATGCTCATTCCATTTTGATTTTCTAACGAGCTTTACCTTATGATATTCTTCTTATGGCTTATCTGAGAAACTTTCTTATAAGAACCTAAAGCTATATTTATGTGTGTGTGTGTGTGTGTATTTCTCATTATTATATTACCTCGTGTATGTATATCGAATGTTATCTACTTACTGAGTTGTTAAACTCATCCTTTTGTTATTTTTTTCCAGGCTTATAGCTTGTTAGTAGGTCACTTTTGTTGGACCTTCATAACCTGCGCTTTTATTGTAATTAACATTATTCAGTTATATCTAGTCAGTGCTCCACAATTACATAAGTTTGTATTAACTCTTGTATCAAGAAAATCAAATTATATTATGATGTTAATTTTGTTATGAGTGTTGTGTTGAACTCTGATTGAGTTATTTAAAGAATAAGTTTGTATGTAAGTTTATATTCGCATATGTATGGAACGTTGGGTGAGGGAACCTTGCCTATGTGCTGGTCATGGATATGAAAATCGATTCATGACACATATAAGGGTAATTATCAATTTATTAGGGAATTATAAAGAGTTTTCATGTGATTTGAAGAAGAGAACAACACAATAATGAGTTCTCAAACTAATAATCTGTAAGTTTTATGGTGATGTGTTTTGAAAAATTAGGCAATTTGCACTAGATTACTCCTAACCTTGAAATAACTTTGGCCAACAAATATTCAACTTCAAAACAAAAACTTAAGGTAAACTGAAAAAAAAAGTTCCTCAGCATGCAACTTATTGGAAATAACTGAAAAGGAAATAAAAATTTAAGGTTTGGAATCATACAATTCTTTTACATGTAGATAGCCATCCTCTTTTGCTGTATTGAAGCACCAAACCCCTGTCCAGTTTGATGTGCATGGATCCCCACGTCTCCAATTACTCAAATTCTTATTGATGTCAATTAAACTGTTCTTGATGTCTTGCAATGCCTTCACTGCAAAATTTAAGCATTTGGTCATCATCGTTTCATTTTTCATTACACCTTGAACAACTAATTAACAACATCACAGACACAATAAAATGGTCTTTAATAAGATGTCTCAGTAGGTTCCACATTGAATCATAATATGATGTTTTTAGCATTATTTAAGATATTTACAAACATCATCAACATTTATTTCCTGGACAATTAACAAACTAAGAATAAATAGTTCAAAACAACTGGAAGTCTCAAAATTTGCTCCATTTACTAAGTACAATTAGTAGTTGGTGGGCATCATAGCAAAATAAAAATAAAAATTAAAGACGCAATAAGATTAATTAAATAAATCAAGCTCACTAATTAGGAACTTATAAGGTCTCAAAATATCCAAACTGTTTAGGAGTAGGATTTATGTGTTAGATACTCGGTTAATCACTTGGTTCTTGCAATCTAATTCATTCTCATAAGCTAAGATGGACGGTGATCGGTACTTGTAAAATGTTCTCTTTTATAGATTTAGAGACTCTCAAATGCTTAAGTAAGTATCTTTTCAGAGAGAGAAAAAATACAATAATGTTTTAGAGAGATAGATTCTGAAAATATATATGCTAAAAAATATTTTGAATTATGAGATTGTAAACCTCCTTCCTTTTAAGGATTCAAACGGTCTTTATAGCCCATAATTCTTACCTTTTGGTGGAAAGGATGGCTAAAAAATCATATTTTCGTGATAACATTAAACATCTCTTATGTGTCAAAGAAGAAAGACATCTCTAACTCATCAGAGTCTTGTGGTCCAACCTGGAGCCTAACAAAATTACCAGTTCCACATATACTTTGGCTCAGCCAAGTGCTGGGCCTAAGGATGCTAAGTCTAGCACCTCGCAAGACCTATATATGCTTGGGCTCAGCGTTTGGTTGAGTCCAAGGTTGTTTGGTTATCACCTTACCTCTGGTTCCTTTAAATGAGGATCCATGTGAAAATAAAACATGTTGATCCATTAGTAGCCTCCTAATCTTTGCGTATTCAATACACAATGATTTTGAAAGTTTATCAGCAATAGAAAAGAGTTTTTTTACCTTCTCCATAAGATTTGTTTGTCCTACGTATAACTATTGGGATTCTCATGGCGAGGTGGCTCGTCCTTATTGAAGGAGATGTCCCTTGGGAAACAAAATTACGGCTTGCTTTTAATGTAGTAATTGAGTGGATTTCTGGAGATCTGAGATGAAATGGAAGGCCATTCATCTAGCGATGTGAATGAAAAGTTATTTCTTTTATAACCCTCGTCGTTCTTGCTCTCAGCTTTTCTTTTACTTTCACTCTTTGTAACTAAGAAATATTTTTTGAAAAATTCTTAAGCTAATTTTGCTCTAATTTGAGAAGAAAACTGTCACCTTAAATATTTCCCACAAGAAGCTTTTTTGTTTTACTTTGAATAGAGAAATGGACCCAAAAAGAGTCAAATTTGTCCCTAGAAGTAGGGATGTTGTTGCCTTTAATGAAGAGTTCAAGTTCCAACTTGAGATTAAAAGGAGTAGTAGGGGTCCATCAAACCGGGCCCCAAAACTAGAGGGGATGACAACCCGATGTCCATCTCTTGTATGAGGAAAGTAGCTCTCTATGCAAGAGTTCTTCTCCTACCATTACCAAGAAATCTCAAGGGAGAGAGCGACTGCCTTAGACCTCTGAGGATGATGCTCCTAACATATTAGGTGTAAAGGACATGAAGTTTATTGCTCACATACAACCAGAAGAGTACATAGCTCAAATGCCATAACTGGCTGAGTTTATGAGCCGGTAGACCTTGAGCTCTGCTTATAGTTAATTTGAAATTACAGCCCCTTTTTGCATGTATGTATTGAGGTACTCCTTCCCTCTCTAAGGATTTGTGAAGGAAATGTTTAGATATTACTAGTTAGGTTCAGGACAATTGCACCCTAATAGACGGATAACCTTACTTGCTTTTGATAAGTTTTTTAGGCTTGTCAGAATCGAGCCTACAATTAATGTCTTTAGAAATTGTTGCCATCTGATTGTGGCATCGATAGTGGCAATGACATGCGTTGGTTTTTTTACCTTCTTCAATAGACCAATTGGAGCCATGAAAGGAACTCTAAGTGAAAAGCCTACGCACATAAGAAATATAAAGGGAGGTGGCTAATAATAAGGTATAACAGGATAGTCAATCCCAGATGTGGAATGCAATAAAATGTGATGTATTGGCCTCGATCTCGATTGAGTATGAAGTCAACAAAATGATCAAAGGATATTATCAAGCCACATCGTGAAGTATGCAGCTTCCTTATTCTTTGTTTTCTATGTATCTAAGTTCATTGTTGACTTATTTTTGTGTGTAGGACTAACATCTGATAGAGAAGGAGAAACTTCAGCAAGGTCTGTAGATAAGAGTTTATGAACGGGGCTTCATCTCTTGATGCAGAGATGTGATGGAGGATGACCCCATCATCGTTGATGAACTCTTTGAGGGCTTTGTTCTTGAGGAAACAATGGTAGGAATCAGGACCCCTGCAGTAAAAAAAAGGTTAGGGGCAACTTTACTCTCCTAGTCGAGGGTTAATCAAATTTGACTTTCCCTGAAGTAATTACGGGCGTTGTTGTTCGCTTCAAGAAAAAAAAGGTATCTATTCCCATAGAGACTAGTGTTCCAGCTTCGACTAAAAAGCTCCTATGATGACATTCTTTCTACCTCAACTTCTAACCTTGACTGCAGAGGCTACAACAATTGAGCCCTCCACTTGGGTTGTTCATGAGGAAGGTAAATTTAAGGATGCTTTTTCCAACCTCACTCTTGATCGAGTTCCCTTCAATTTCCCCACCTTGACTGAGAAGGAGAGGCAGCTTATGGAGACTATTATTGGTGGAAGGTCAGCCTTGGAGAGACTGGTCTTGAGGTGGTAAGATTGTTGGAGAGGATCCTCACCATTCCATCAGACATCTCATGATGTCTGATGAGAGCTATAACTGTCATTTGGCCTTAATTGGACAAATGACCTTTACTGTAAGAGATATTCTTGTTTTACCTTTTAGTTTGGTTTTACAACCATTGTTCCTAACACTTGTTTTTGGCAGACTTTCATGATGTGCATCCATTCCAAAAGGTGTTGGATGGCCGAAAAGAGCCACATAAAAAAGGTCATTGCCAAACACAGGGCAAACTAGGCTGTCTTCAAATGACTAAAAGAGGAAAAAGCTGTTGTGAAGATCGAATTAAGGAGCCTTAAGGTGGCTTATGCCTCTTTGAAGGATAACATATAAAGTTTTGTCTTTTAGCTAGACTACACCGAGAGGTAGCTTTATATTGCTTAAAATGAAGTGGATGTCTTGAAATAAGAGATCCTTAAGGCGAAGGTCACTCAAGATGGTTTGAGGGTTGAGATCCAAGTTGCAGGGTAAGAAGCCCAAAGCTCTCGAGTGCAATTGGAGGCTCTGAGGAACTCTCATGAGGAGTTCTAAGAGGTTTTTTAGAGGATCTGTAGCTCTGTTTGAGATGATTGAGGACAAGATCTTTCTTGTCATATCTAACTTGTATTTTTTTCAATCAATCAAGAGTAATACAAGTGGACTTCAGTGGTGCCTGATTTTGCAAATGTATTCCCTATTAGCGTTGTTGTTACCCAACATGGAGAATATCTAGCTGAAAAGCTTAGGCTAGATATCCAAGCCTTTCATCCCCAATCTCTTTTTATGTAAACAGCCTTGGTCTTGTAGGTTTTATCCATGTAATATTTTTTTATTGTATAAATTAAATTCTTACTTTCATTTCTACATTGACTTTTGTACTATGTATGGATCTAATACCTATAATAAAAAAATCCATGCAAGGTTTGAGGCCCTTAGGAGAAGTTTTGAAATTTTATATGGGTTCAACACCCATACATAGAAAAACATTGAGGGAATTTCCTAGGCAATTTGTATAGGTCGAATGCCTCTATTAAAAATTTCATGCAGGGTCCAATAGCTCTTCAGAGTTTCTCTTAGCTGGTATACTAACGCTAAAGCAAGTTTAACACAGAGGTTGTTGAAACCTATGATATAGGATGGTTCAAGGTTTTTATACCAGGCTTGTTGGGTCTGACTTCCCCTTTTAGCAACTATCATTATCCTAGTGAGAAGATGGTCTTGATTGAAGAGTTGTTGATGTTATGATGGAATAACCATGCCAACAACTATAGTTAGGGATGCTCATCAGACTTTCCATCTCAGGCGTATCGTGATCGTCTTTCTTTGATAGTGATTAAGGATGTCAAAAACCAGTCTAGAAGAACAAATAATGACTTTTTAATCAGTTCCTCACAGAAGACGCTAGTTGATAAGGTCTTAAAATACCCAAACTATTTAGGAGCAAGATTTATGTGTTAGATACTTGGTTAATCACTTGATTCTTGAAATCTAATCCATTCTCACTAGTCAAGATGACTAGTAGCCATAGATATAAAACTTGGCCCAACCCAATAGGTTCACCCAAGGCCTTGGTTGGGTTTTAAATGGTCTAAACCCAGGTTTCCAATTAGCCTGGTAAAACCCAATGACCCACTAGGTTAACTCGAAACCCAGATGACTTGACATAACCCGGGTGAAACCCGACCTTTTTTTTTTACATTTTTGTTTAATAAACCCAAAAAATATAAAGTTAATTTGTGAATAATTGGTCTCATATATGTTTTTATAGCCTATATCCCCATGAAATGTTTCTTAACTTTTTTCATATGGGATAACTATATTGATAGCCTACATCCCCATAAAATATTTCTTAAGTTTTCCATGTGAGATAGCTATATTTATAACCTTCATCTATATGGAATGTTTCTCAACTTTTTCATTTGGGATAACTATATATATAGCTTTCATCCCCATGGAATGTTTAGCTATATTTATAGCCTACATTCTCATACTATATTTCTTAACTTTTCCATATGGGATAACTATATATATAGCTTTTATTCTCATGGAATGTTTAGCCATATTTATAGCCTACATCCCTATGCAATGTTTCTTAACTTTTTTTATATGGAATAACTATATATATAGCCTTCATCCACATGCAATGTTTCTTAACTTTTTCATGAGGGATATTAAAACCTCAAATATATATATTTTTAATTTTTTTCGGGTTGACTCGTGTTGACCCTTTGGCCGGGTTAACCCTCGGGTCAGGTTTAATAACTATGCTAATAGCTTGCACTTGGTGCTCGATGCATGATGAGATCAGGTGGTCGGTGACTGGCACCTGTAAAACGTCTCCTTTTATACATTTGGGACTCTCAGATGCTTAAGTATCTTTTCATATAGAAAAAAATCAATAATATTTTGAATCATGGGATTGTGAACCTTCTTTCTTTTAAGGATTCAAAGGGTCTTTATAACCCATGATTCTTACCCTTTGGTGGAGAGGAGAGCTAAAAAGTCATAATTCCTTGATAACATCAAGCATCTCTTATGTGCAAAGAGGGGAAATATTTTTGACTCATCAAATTCTCGTGGTCCAACATAGAGCCTAACAAGATTATCAGATCTACATGTACTTGAGCTCAATGCTTGATTAAGCTTAAGGATGTTAGGTTTGGCAGCTCACCAGGCTCGTATATGCTTGACTCAGTGCTTAACTGAGCCTAAGGATGCTAGATCTGACAGCTCGCCAAACCCGTATATGCTTGGGATCAGTCTGACAGCTCGTCATACCTATATATGCTTGGGTTCAGTGCTTGACTAAGCCCAAATGATGCAGGGTCTGGCAGCTCGTCAGGCTCGTATATGCTTGGGCTCAGCGCTTGGCTGAGCCTAATGATGTAGGTTACAGCAGCTTGTCAGACTCATATTCTTAGTGATATGATCCAAGCAATGCTAGATTCGAATTGTGGCGTAAAGTTTTTTATTGTCTAGTTTTATGCTATTGAGCATAACTCTAAATTAAACCGTTGAATCAAGCTAAAACTTTACCAGAAGATTTTAGATGTATTTTTCTATGTTGGGGTAAACTTTTAGGTGAATTGGAGTTCGGGAAGAACTTGCGATATAGGTCAAAACAGGCTGTATAAATTTTATTATTTACTTCCTTTTGACTTGTGGACTTCCTATTTGGCAAGAATCATTTTCCTACAAGGGTGTGACAGCTTGTTTTGGAAATTTCATAGTTCTACAAGGATCTTTAATGAGTTACAACATAATTTTCAAGTGTGGTAAAGATTCATTAATGTTCTAAAATCCTATTCTTACAATGATTTCTTATTCATCATAGCTACACAAGAAAAGAAGAGCTGGTGGTATTTAATGACATATTGGTTTTTAGGATCATTAGGTAGATAAAGACTTAGGACTTATGGCTTTATCTTTATTTTTGTTAGCTACAACCCAAAGCTTGTTTGAACTTAATTAATATTTTGTTTTCAGTTAGAATTCAATGCTTGTTTGGATCGGGGTTTGGGCTTATTAGTAAAGGTTTTGGGTCAATTTTTGTAAGCGAGTCAATTTAGTCAAGGATAGATCCATTAGGGTTAATTTTTCAGAACTATTTAAACACATGTAAGCCTAAATTTCAGCAGTCATTGATGAATAACACTTCTGAATTTTTCAGTTTTGACGTGCGAAAGAGATTCTTGCATTCTTTGGTTCTTGAACGAACTGAATCTGACTTATCAAAGATTAACTGGCTTCGTAGCGTCATTCGATTTCATTCCAATAGTGTTGATGCCTTGAGACAAATTTCAATTGTGTCACACTCCTATTAGATCTATTTTAGCTTTCTAAAATCAAATCTCAATCCTGATTGTAAGTTGTGTGACCACGTGATTATAAGGTTTGCATTACTTGAACTCTGTGATTGGTTGAGTAAAAAAATGTTGGGTTCTCACATTATCTCTAGTTCCTTTAAATAAAAATCTAGGTAAAAATAAAACATGTTGATACATTATGAACTCTGTTCACATGGGCCTATTCATGCCAGACAGTACTAATTCTAGAAGGAGAAATCAAGCCTGCGGTGCTGTTATGGAAAGTATCTTTAAAGGAAAAGAAAAGAGCAGCTAACAATTCAAGCAAATTAAAATCACCTTCTACAGGGTCAGTAATTCCATCTTGTGCTGCTACAAGTAATGAAGAGCAACTGAGCCAGATAAGCAGAACAGCTCCAAATGTGCAAGCTCTTGATTTAGACATGCCAAGAAGGGAAAAAGCACCAGAATTCCGAATCATCTCCTAAAACCCAGAAGTGAAAGTTCTTGGACAATCCAAATTTCCCACTGATGTAAAGAAACAGATGCTTCAAGGGCTTGAATCTGCACAGAAAAGTCCATGTTTTCTAATGAAAACAGAAACCACGTGTTCTAATAAAAATACAAAATATTTTCTAATTACTTCTCAAACAAGGTAGAAAGCTAGTCAAAACAATAGTTTCCAGAAGGCTAGAGATGCAATAAACAAAGAAACAAATCGCTACCAGAAACAATAGATAAATTAAGAAAGAAAAAGATAAGATATTTTTATACATATGGAAGTATATATATAGAAGCAAGCATACATAAGCTGTAGGTAGAGTTGAAAATCAGTAGTGTTGATCAAGCTCGAGCAAGAAAACCTGTAACTAGAGAGCTTTGATGATTAGACAGAAACGTTGAAATTAACAATGTATAAGATCTTCTGGAGAGGTGACCATGTAGATGATATTCTTCTACGCTGAATGTTATTAATATAATTAGACATGTAAGGCAGCGGAAAGATCTTTTACGGCAAAGGTTATGACCACCACATGCTTCGACTTTCTTTATTGCAACCTTGACAAAATCAAAATATGAGCATTTTACTTTGACTAAATCAAGGAAAGCAAGCTATCTCAAAATTAAACCCTTTTCTTTGATCTCATCAAAGATAAAGCCATCATCTGTGTTTAACTTAACGTGAATTTTACCTCTTTTTTTTTTGTATAGAGATTTAGACCATGATATATAGCAAAACTAATTTCATTTAAACACTTGAAAATTAATTAACGAGGGGAATAAATGTCCAATAGCGACATTTACTTGTATTAGGAATTAGTACTTCTCTCAATTTGACTTCCGAGCCCATTGATAATAATTGTTGAAAGATTCATTTTACCTGCTGCTTTTATTTTTAGCGATATTGCTGATGAAGTTGGATGTGCATGTCGTTGTTTTTCCCAGATATCTCAGCCTCCCCAATAAATGATGAGAATATCCTTTCTGATCATCAACCACATGCATGTCCTGTGTTTATGACCCGCATGCGACCACTATGAAAAACAAACTCTAGCTATGTATACAGCACAATTTTGATGATCATATTACTTCATCACAATATCATTATGCGATGAAGTTAATTACATGATCATCAAAAGATGAAATAGAATAACTATTTGATATTATTTAAGTCATAGACAACTACTTGATATTATTATTAAGTTTAGTCCAGCGAGTAATCATGAAACATTTTTATTCGACTTTTTGCCTAGCTCATTGCGGCAAGAGGCATTGTTTTTTGTCCCAGTTTCTCGCTTGTCAAATGTGCAGTCCTGGAGAAATTAATTATCAAGTAGGTTTAGTCTAACACATAATCCATAAAGAAACCGATGAATATAGGGTAATATGGACAAAATCATGTGACATCGGAGACCACTGTACAATGATCCATCCTTCGCAATTCTTGGGGTGAATCTCGATACATCCATGAACGATCATTCATGACTTCTATCGAATCTCTATAAAATTATGATGACAACATGTATTAATTAACTATGTTAAGTAAATAAATTTGCAAAAAAATTAGTTTACCTCGAGATTTTCCAACAAACCAATTACAACTTCTCATAAATATTAAATATTCATTATCAATTATCATTAACGTCCATACAAATTAATACATATATATCAATTTACGAAAATTACAACTCCGCAATACCATTGATGATAAAAATTAAAACGGACCCATTAAATAAGCTATTAATTATTTCAAAACAACACATGTAATTCGATAATTCAATAAAGTTTCAACAATTTACAAACAAATACAATCTTACAAAATCTAAAACAAACCATAACAAGTACAAAATTATACATTCATATACTACAAGTTTGTTTGAGAAATAACAATAAAACATGTATATCTACTAACAAAATACATATACTAAAAAAACAATAAAAACCATGATATTTAAATGTTAAAATTTAAAAAGATAGAATTACCTACAAAAACTGATAAAAATCCGGAGGTAAATCAAAACACGGATGCTGTGACAAGAAGACTTCAAGATATATATATGACTTGTTGTATTGAGAAGAGTGAGATTTGTTTTAGGAGGGGGGCTAGTTGTTTATAGATGGGGAGAGTTGAGATGAGGAAGAAGAAGGAGAAGAAGAAGGAGAAATAGGGGAGGATAGGGTCGAGTAAGAGGGGATATATTAACTTTTGCCGACGGATTCACCGACGGACTATTCCGTCTGTGATTCCGTCAGCTATTTTGACGGTAAATAGGACACGTCACCGTACAGAACTGCCGTTTTGAATCCCTCGGTGATTCCGTCGGTATTTCTCATTGGTGAACCGGTCTCTTCACCGTACGGAGCTGCCCTTTTGAATCCCTCAGTGATTCCGTCGGCATGTTCATCGGTGAACCGGTCTCGTCGCCGTACGGAGCTGACTTTTTTGAATCCCTAGGTGATTCCGTCGGTAAAAAAATACCCGTAATAACCTCCACGTCAGCGAACCACCCTTTTTTTTTTAATTTTCAACATTCCGTCAGTAAGTCTGTCGGTATTTACCGACGGATTGTTTTCGTCGGTATATGCCGATGACCTTACCGACGGATTAAATTCTATCGGTAATGGCGACCTCAAATTGCCGACGGAATTATTCCGTCGGAAATTCCGTTGGTATTAAGTGAATTTCTGGTAGTGTGTATTTTGTGCATATCTTATATATATTCTTTGGTTTCTAAAGACGAGGTGCGGTTGCGAGACTTTTTTTATCTGATAATAATTCGTAATATTAAAGAGTCGGAAAGATTTACAACACGAGATTATATTCACTGGTTGGCTTTCCATCGCCCTGTTAGTTGTAACTGGAAGGAAGGGTGGTCATTGGGAGGCCTCGTAAGTAAGAAACATTAATGTTTTAACTTCAAGAGTTAATTGCTTTTCATGGTAAAAATTTTGTGTTTGAGAAAAGCTACAATATTTATAGCTTTTCTTACACCTTCGAGCTACCACAACGCCAAACACACACCACACACTAATAAATTAACAAAGACAGTGACTGTTAGAGAATAATATAAATCATATCCTGAGACTTCACCTAACAGCTTAAGCTATTGGGTTGAGATGGTTCTTTGACATGGTATCAGAGCCTTGATAACCAAGCGGTCACGAGTTCGAATCTCATCATCCTCATTTATTTGATAAAAAATTAAACACAGGGCAATGTGGACCTATGCAAGTTTTAAGGCCAAAAAGCTTTCACTTGAGGGGGTGTGTTAAAGAATAATATAAATCATATCCTGAGACCTCATCTAACAGTTTAAGTTATTGGGTTGAGATGATTCCTTGACAGTGGCATTGACACAAAAGGAATCCAACCTTAATTTTCACGCAGTGCAACCAAAAATTCACAGAAATGATACTTGAGGCTCTTTACCCTTCATGGAAAGGCAACCACAACCAACAATTTCCAGGAATGAAAAAGAGTAATGGATAAATCCCTCAGAGGCTAAGAGATGAACGAAGTTATTTCCAGGAATGAAAAGATCTAAGCAGTAGCTGGTAAGGATGCTCTTCCAGGTTGACGGTTGGCCAAGGGTCCATGGCATCCAAGAAGCTGCGTGGAACACATAATCATCGGTTTGATTAACCAAAACCCAGTGTTCCAAATAAGATAAGGAAAACAGGTACCAATTGTTATTGAGTGGATGCAAGAATAAATTTTTAACGAGGGCTCACCTTGGCATTCACATCATCTGGCATAATCTTGTTCTCTGCCTTCAACTTCAAATAATCAGTGCGATTAAACATTGTAAAACCCCTGAAAATGATGGTTATCAAACAAGATTAGGTAGTAATTGTAAGTGCATACTCACCAACTAAACAGAAAGTAAAAAACTTCCAAAAGAAGGTGGGGAAATGGCTTGCCATAAGGTGCAGGCTTTCATTTTTCCAGTATGGTAAAGCAGCACAGAAATAAGAAATCAAGGCATCAGGTGTGCCTCTGAGAACAAAGAAAACGCACACTACCTCATGCATAACAATGATGCTAACATAAAAAATAATAGAAAACCGTGAGATATCACGGTTAATAAAACAAATGAAAGAAATTGCATGCCACTTCCTGCTGACAATGATCTTTTGGCGACCAGGGAACTTGAATTTTGCACGGCGAAGAGCCTCCTGAGCATGGTGACTGTTGCTGTCCTTGCAACGAACGTCTGACAGAAGAACCTGTCCAATTGCAACTCTAGCACAAGTTCCCTGTGGTTTACCGAAAGCACCTCTCATGCCAGTTTGGAGCGAATCAGCTCCACCACATGAAAGCATCTTGTTGATACGCAGGACATGGAATGAATGAACCCTGACTCTCAAATGGAAAGCATCCTTTCCAGCATTGTTGCAAGCAATAGGTGCTGCCTCAAGAGCCTCACTGGAGACATTCTCCTCCCAGGACACCAAGTGCGCCCAGAATGGGAACTCATCAACTCCCTTCCTCTTCATGCCAACATCATAAACCCTGATCTTAGGGTCAGACACACCGCGGCAGTAACGTGATTATGGGCATGGCTTATTTTTTATCTGACGGTAACATCGTGCAGGTCCTACAGATAAGAAGTCAAATCGATTGAATCATAATGAAATAAATAGAAAATGAGTTGGGTTAAGATTTTCACACGATTTAATTTTAAATTCAGATAAACAAGAAATGGGATTAAAAAATTTCAAAGTTGAACTAGTGAATTAGGTTTAATAAAAATTCCAAATAATTCTCTAAAACTTGCATTCAAAAATCTTTTTACCGTTACCGAACATGAGAGAACAGGGAGAGGAGGGAACATATTCATTGGTTCAAAACATGGGGTGGGACAAGGAAAGAACCTCTTGCAAAACCCATTTAATCCATCAGATCCTTAAACACACACAAACTTGAAACTAAATAGGAGAACAGGTAGATTTTGATCTCATAGCAATATCATTAATTAATTCTTCATTACATTACATGTCAGTAAAAGATATGTTGGCAGTGTAAAAGGTATCTCTATTGCTCTGCCTACTATTTTCACAAAAAGACGAATTCTACCAAGACTCTAGAAAACTAACCAAAAAGTTGATAGATAATCCCCCCAATCCAATCTTGAAGGACTATAGCAATGGCAATCCAAAATTTGGTTCTCCATTTTATTTTTATTCCTTGTATTTCATTTTATCTAGGAGTGATGGTAGGAGCAACTCCACTAACAAGGTCGCTGCTAGAGACTTCTGACGACACGTAAGGGTTCTTCAATAGAGAGCATGAAGAGGGTGAGGTCATTTCCATTCCGGTATCAGTGTTCATTGTATCCGTTGTTTTAGTATCCGATTCTGGCATCATATGCCACATATTTTCAAGTTCCCGGACCACATCAATCATTGATGGTCTTTCATCCGTCTCATCGTTGCAACATTTCATGGCCAAAGTTAAGAACTTGTCGACGCAGTCGGAAGGATAAGAACCCATTCGTCCATCAACGATAGAGAAGATCATACCAGTTTGATATGCGATATTAACCTGTCGAATCATAAATCCAGAGATTATGAGATTCAGAGATTGAACTGATGAAAATATTTCGTCATCATGAAATGGATTTGGGGACTAAATGCTTCGTCTGCATGACATGGTGCTCCTACAGGATCTCTAAATCAATATTTTCTATCGATATAAAAGTAAGAAATTATAGTCTCGAGTCAAATAAGAAGAGGTGGTAAAAAACATTACCTCTCTAACAATGTTTTTGCCGTGCGAGATTGGTTGCATCCCAGTCAGCAACTCTAGAAATACGACACCAAGGCTATAAACATCACTCTTGTCTGTCAATTTATGAGTCAGAAAGTACTCTGGATCAAGGTAACCCTGCAGAGTTAATACAACGTTTAAAAGAGAAGAAATACAGGGAATCAGTTAACTCCCGGTTTCTATTTCAACTTCGAATTTCATCATGCTACTGGAAGATATACATGTAAAAGGCTCAGGCTCTATTCTTTTCATTAAACATAGTGCGTGCGATAGACTTACTGGAGTACCCTTCACGACCGTGGATATATGACCCGGCACATCCCCTTCAATGTCTGGTACTGGGGCAAGTTTCGAGAGTCCAAAATCAGCAACTTTGGCATTATACCTGGAGTCCAATAATATGTTGCTTGCCTTGACATCTCGATGGAATATTGGAGGATCAGCTTCTGTGTGTAAGTAGAGGATGCCCTTAGCTGAAGCCAGGGCAATTCCCAATCTTGTCGCAAAACTCAAAGGTTCTTTTGCCTTCGCTGCGATACCAGATGCATGATCCATCAAATAAAACCCATGGGATAAGCACAGAGAATATTGAAGTGAATCAATCTTGTTTTAGGATTAAAAAAAATGGAATTCTATAACAAAAATTGTGAGATGTACCAGAGAGATGATCTCTGAGAGTGCCATTCGACATGAACTCGTAAACCAACATCTGCACACACAAAAGGAACAGATAATACAACCTTTTCCCAAATGATGTCGCAAATGGGAATTTTCCTTGAGTTGGCTTCACGATGATCAGAAGCATGCAGTTTAATGTTGGTCAAGCTAAAAAAAGGAATGGTGGACTTCAACTAAATATCTCAAATTTAAAAGACATGAGAGTGCACCTGTTCGCCACCTTCATCACAAAATCCAATCAAAGATACCAGGTTCCGATGATGTACCCTTGACAGCAACTCTATTTCTGTTAAGAACTCTCTCTCACCCTGAAAAGATGCCTCTTCAGCCCGTTTTATAGCCACAGTTCTGCCATCAGCGAGATATCCTTTATAAACTTTTCCATAACCCCCTTGACCAACTTGGCTGGAGCTATTGAAATTGTTGGTAGCCAAGGCCATTTCAGCATAAGAAAAATACTTCACACCTTCAATTTTCAGGGAGGCTTTTGATACTGTGCCCAAATACAGGAGCATGTTAAAAATGAAACTGTTTCCAGCACTAAACTTTTGTTATGAAGAATTCACAATGCATATATATATGTGTGTGTGTGTGTGTGTGTGTGTGTGTGTGTAATTAAAGTTAGGATTTACTGGTTTGACACAAATATGAGATAAAACACCACACAAAAAGATAAAATATTTGCATAATTCTAATCTTGGAAAGGTGAGGCACTCACCACGACGTCTTTTTGATATTGCTCCATGGTTCCTCGAACGTTTTCTCAAGATAAGAAGAGAAACAACTGCTGATAATGCAACTGCTCCTGCGATGGCTCCCAATACTATGCCAACCAGAGCACCCGTGCTTAATTTAGATTTTTGAGGGGTGACAGAAAGCACTGGGATATAGCAACAACAGTGAAGATGAGGATATCAAACCTTTGTAACACTTTCATCACACACATGCACCGATGAAAGTACACCAGACATAAGAATTACAGACTGCATTTTGGTTAGAATACTTCACAACTCATTTCATCAGCAAACACTAACAAAATAGCATTATTATAAGAATCATGGCAGTGAGACCAATGATTCGAGACTCCACATTTTAAACCATAATCACTTAGAAAGTGCAGAAAAACTTTCCACAACCATTATTATTATTATTATTATTATTATTATTATATGTAGTTTGTCTATGAAGTAAGAACATATTCATGTATAACTAGGACAAGCATCAATTTATTTTTGATATAACACTGATAGGTTTAGGAGACAGACCATTTATATAAGGACCCAACAGATTGATGTAGAGAAGTTCATAAGGTCCGAATAATTGACTGTCAGGAATGTTCCACCCGGTGAACATGCTAATGATGCGTCGAACCTCACTGTCATTGAATTTATGAGAACTGTTTTCATTAACATAGACAGGAAAAAGCTTCAACTGCATTTTTAATCGAGGTCCTTTTTCCCATATAGCTGAAGAAAGGTCTAGCTGATAAAGATGCAATTCAAGACCAGAGGTCAAATAGTCCTGGAATGCAACTCTGTAAGGGATAAACTTTGAGAAACCAGGACTTTTCAGTCGATATTCGAAGATCAAAGGGGCAGCACAGACACAAGATATAGTAGGTGTTTGGAAATATTCATAAGGGGGTGGGCATGATTGAACGGAACAGGTAGTAACATTAGATTCTGTTGTACTCTGATCGTTCATATCACCATTCTGTGATCCACAAAATTTTACTATATTGGAATTTGAGCATGCCGGATTTCCTTGAAGCCTGAAAATCATATATCAATAAGTGATTGCCTGAAAGTTCTATATTTGTCCACGAAAGTAGGACCAAATTAAAGATCACATCTTTTAGTACTATCAAATGCAAAGTGAGTATTTTTGGCAGATGAAGATTCTCATAGAAGGGTAGATAAGCATCATGCACATGTAGACATAGTGTAGCAATGCTAGTACAGAAGCAAACCATAGCGTGACATTCTGAGGGAGACTGGTGCTGCCAGAAATATTTGAAAGCCTATTGTTTTCAAAATGCCTGCAAAATCAAAGAGCAAAAACTGCTGATTAGCGAAACAAGCATCAGATGCTAAAGAACTAGACCATCCTAGAGCATCCACCTTCAGTATTAATAGAGTATGCTGAAATCAGCACGTCTTCATTCTTTTTTCTTAGAAATCAAGAACAGAAGTGTGCTTCAAAGTATTTACAACATAAAGGAAAGCATTTTCATTAGCCTCTTCCGCAATAAGAAATGTTCATTTTTATTTCAGCTCTTACAAGTCAAGTCCTTCATTCCCATTGGTCCTAGTTTGCCAGATGGTGGAGGGAACAGAGCCACTCAATGAATTGTTTGCAATTGACCTGCCACAGAATATGACCAAGTTGAACCATTAATTTAATTTAAATCATACTACATATGTTTGGGCACCATCTAAGCTTTGCCAGTAAAATCAAAATGTTACAGCTTCTATAATAACATGAGCTATAATATCAGCTTTAAGAAACCGGAAACCAATGAGAAAGAATGAAATAGCAAGTGGAAAAATGCTCACAGTAGCTGAAGTCGAGGAAGGTCTGAAAAGTAGGCAGGAATAGTTCCGTTAAGAGTGTTGTTGGATAAATTGCTGCAAAATAAGCAATGAACATCAACGTCCAAAAAAGCTTCGCTGTCATAAGTCCAATGATTTCAAAATTTCAAATAATACTCCAGACACTTGAGCGATTTGTCTTATGCAAAGAATCTATATATTTGACTCGTGAAAACTGCTATAAAAAAGTAGATCATGTAACATTTTCAATAGGGAGAAACCTTACATGGTTGTAATATTTTCAAAAAGCTTGTTTGGAGGTATGGGTCCAGCTAGCTGGTTGAAACTGAGGTCTCTGAGAAATCACATTGACAATGGTAAGTGGAAAAACAGAAGCCAGCAGAGTTATCCAGGAAAGGAACATCATATAATTATCCAGTCAGGTGGAAGCCACAGATAGAAAATATATTGACTTACAGATAGCCAAGATTTGGTATCCCGCTCAGGTCAGGCATCAGACCTCGCAAGCTACAGTTCCTGAGACTCCTGATAAAGGCCAGTCAAGGAACAGACGGCAATCACATTAAGAAACACGTACAACTTTTGAAGCTTGTACACTAAATAATAAAATGAGAAATCACACAAAGGTTCTAAGACATGAAAGGTTTACGGAATCTAGACAAGCTGACATGACATGTCTTCACTGCAGCAAAGTAGATTATTGAAGGTGAAATGAAACAGTAGGTGACAAGGAAATGATAGTACAAAGATACTCAAAAACTCCATATTTTACAAATTTTATTGTATGATTAATCTATCACAAATCAAAAGGTTTGGTGTGTATCAAAACTGATTGAACAGTCGAGGATTCAGCAGACATACAGATATTGCAAGAAGGGAAAAAAAGGCATACGTAGACTTTTGTCAAAGCAACTTCTTGTCAAATTATATGACTTACAATCAAGGCATTAAGTTCTGCTCGCAAGCATTTATACACACACACACACACACACGCCAACAGTACCCCCATCCTCATGAGAAGAATGGACAAGCTTTACTTCTCAAATACTTGCAAATCTAGGGTTGCAATTTGCACTTACAACTTCAACAATTGAGTCATGTTTCCATAAGAAGGTGGGATTGTGCTCCCATCAAACTGGTTATTGTCCAGCTGGCTGCAAAATGAAAATAGGCAAAGATTACTAGACACAAAAATCTATGAAGCTAAAATCTACTATATTGATATAAGAAACCATAAACTCATGATTCATAATTTCCCAGGAAGTAAGAGGGCCATACAGTATAAGTAATTTCGGCAATTTGTATAAATCTGGCGGAAGAGTTCCTGATAGATTGTTGTTATCCAGAAGGCTGCAAATATTTTTCATGTTAGCAATAAATTGACACATAAGAGACCAGCAGAACAATAAAGGGAAGAAATGAAATTAAGTAAACAAGTTCAGTGACGGATAAACGACACACTACTGAAACAGGAATCTGGATATTGCAAACTTACAAGTGAACAAGATTCGGTAATCTGGAAAGCTCAGCCGGGATTTGCCCACTAATTGAATTGTTGTTCATGTGACTGTCCACAAGGGAAAATGATATATGTACCATGAAGTATGAACTAGTTAAGTAAAAGAATCAAGATTATTAGCACTAGTTATAGAGAGTATAGCATCAGAGTAATCCTCACAAGTGCTTTGTGCTGTTCAAGTACGCAAATGATTTAGGTATTGGTCCTGATATATGATTCTGGTCTATCTGTATTCTGTCCAATTTTGGAAGATTGCCAAGCTCTTCCGGTAAGGGACCGGTTAATTGATTTCCATTCAGGAGCCTGGAAAAATAAATACTCCATCAAACATAGAATGAGAAAACAACTGTAGAGTGTAGTTCAGCAATAGAAACAAAATAAACTGTATTCACATTGACTTTGGTGTCAACATTCAGCACTAAATAAATCAGTTCATGAGAAATAACCTAAACAATTAGAACTCAGAGACTTTAAAATGCTTGATCTGTTGTTTTCACATTGTAACAGTGTTGAAACTGTTACAATCTATGCTGTTAAGCTAAAAAGAAGTTCCAACTTACAAGAGCTCCAAAGATTTAATATTGCCTATCTCCGGCGGTATGCTTCCAGTAATGCTGTTCCACATAAAATCCCTTCGATAAGATCAATAGAGAACATATGTCAGTCAAGCAGATAAACTGTCAAGAGATAGCCATTCTAACAGAGAGATTTGTTTCGGAGGAGAGGACATGAGCCTTACAAAATCTCCATGTAAGACAAGAGGCCAAGCGATGGTGATAAAGTTCCTGATAAATTCATATTTAACAGTTGTCTGCAAAGAAAACAAAAATATTGTTACACTGTGTCTGGGAAAAAAAAGAGGAAGTCTGGAAATATCCATTATTCAATCTGTGTGCAAAGTTCCATTAAAATTTTCAAATTTATGAGCTTGGATTCTAACATGTAGCTTTTGCATGAGGCTCAGATAGGGGTAATTATCGATTTAGTAGGGAATTATGGAGAGTTTTCATGTGATTTGGAGAAGAGCACAACAAAATAATGAATTCTCGAACTGGCAATCTGCAAGCTTTAAGGTGACGTGTTTTGAAAAATTGGGCAATCCACACCAGATTACTCCTAACCTTGAAGTAACTCTGGCCAACATATATTCAACATCAAAACAAAAACTTAAGGTAAACTGAAAATAAAAATGTTCAGGCAGCTTATTGGAACGAACTGAAAAGGAAATAAAAATCTGAGGTTTGGAATCATACAATTCTCTAACATGTAGATAGGCATCCTCTTTTGTTGTATTGAAGCACAAAACCCCTGTCCAGTTTGATGTGCATGGATCCCCTCGTCTCCAATTACTCAAATTCTTATTGATGTCAATTAAACTGTTCCTGATGTCTTGCAATGCCTTCACTGCAAAATTTAAGCATTTGGTCATCATCGTTTCATTTTTCATTGCGCCTTGAACAACTACTTAACAACATCACAGGCACAATAACATGGTCTTCAATCAGATTTCTCAGTAGGTTCCACAATGAATCATAATATGATGTTTTGAGCATTATTCAAGATACTTACCAACATCATCAACATTTCTTGCCTGGACAATTAGCAAACCAAGGATAACAGTTCAAAACTACTGGAAGTCTCAAAATTTGCTCCATGTACTAATTACAATCAGTATTTGATGCGCATACCAGCAAAAAAATTGAAGGTACAATAAGATTAATTAAATCAATCAAGCTCACTGATTAGGAACTCTATTCACAAGGGCATATTCAAGCCAGACTGTACTAATTCTAGAAGGAGAAATCAAGCCTGCAGTGCTGTTGTGGAAAGTATCTTTAAAGGAAAAGAAAAGAGCAGATAACAATTCAAGCAAAATCACCTTCTACAGGGTCAGTAATTCCTTCTTGTGCTGCTACAAGTAATGAAGAGCAACAGAGCCAGATAAGCAGAACAGCTCCAAATGTGCAAGCTCTTGATTTAGACATGCCAAGAAGGGAAAAAGCACCAGAATTCCGAATCATCTCCTAAAACCCAGAAGTGAAAGTTCTTGGACAATCTAAATTTCCCACTGATATAAAGAAACAGACAAATAAACAGATGCTTCAAGGGCTTGAATCTGCACAGAAAAGTCCATGTTTTCTAATGAAAACAGAAACCACGTGTTCTAATAAAAATACAAAATATTTTCTAATTACTTCTCAAACAAGGTAGAAAGCTAGTCAAAACAATAGTTTCCAGAAGGCTAGAGATGCAATAAACAAAGAAACAAATCGCTACCAGAAACAATAGATAAATTAAGAAAGAAAAAGATAAGATATTTTTATACATATGGAAGTATATATATAGAAGCAAGCATACATAAGCTGTAGGTAGAGTTGAAAATCAGTAGTGTTGATCAAGCTTGAGCAAGAAACCTGTAACTAGAGAGCTTTGATGATTCGGTAAGTTTTTGACCAGCAGTACCATATGAAATGCAGCAGCAGAGATTATATATTGATCATGCAAATGGTGATGATGATAGCCATCTTTTTCATAATTCACTAAGCTTTAAATTGGTGTTGAATAAATAAACCAAACTGGGGCTGGCTCTTTTGACTTTGTTGTTGGGATGTTGAGGAGTTTTGAATGCTTTAAATAAGAAACTGGTCTGTGACCAACATGGACAAGAAGGCAGCTCTAGCTGATGTGTTTCTTGAACGATATGGCCAACCTACCTCTACCTGCAGCCAAAAGTTTAATACTAGAATAATATGGCCTAGCAACCGCCACTTTCAATGGTAATCATAACTGGAATTTAGAATTTCAAGTTTAATACTAGAATTTTTTTTTTATTTTAAGTGCGTTAATTTTAAAATTTTCTTACTTAACTCTTTATCTAACTCAAGTTTTTAATTAAACTACATGAGAGCTAACTTAATTTAAATTGATTAATTTTATAGGTACAAATGCAACCTTAATGATTGATAAAAATATGACTTAGCTTTTAAAAAAACTTTAAGATGATAAATTTTTTAAAATATTAAAACAATGACAGATTGGATCGATCTTCGTCCTCCTATGACCCGGGTCATGGACTTCATTGGGTTCAATAACTTTTTTTATTTATTTATATGATAAAAATATATGCTCACAAAATTAAGCATCAATCTAAAAATAAACGCTTATTTGAGACAATTATCCCTATAAAAAGCAAACAAAAATTCATAATACAGTCTATTTCCTAACCAATCCAATATTAAAGGATGAAATAAAAAAAGAATAAATTAAAAACAATTAAAAGATCAAAAACAAAAAAAAAATATATAATATCGGTGGGTAAACTCGTCAAACCTGTGAATCGGGTAAGCCGAGTGAGTACGTCAAACCTATGAACTGAGTTATGGACTCCACTAAGATTATAATTTGTTTTTTTTTTCAAAAATATTTTGAATTTAACTATATGATAACAAAAATAGACGATTGCGAAATCAAACATCAACCCAATACTGAGATTTTTTTTAGATCGCGATAACCTCATAAAAGGCTAAACGAAATCAATTATGAAACTGAATTTCCAATTAACCCAGTATTCTAAGGATGAAATAAAAAAAAAAACTAATTAAAAAAGTTAAACTTGTCAGACCTGCGAACCAAGTCAACCAGCCAAACATGTAAATAGGTTCATGGACTTTATAAAGTTTAATAACATAAATTTTTTTTGAAACCTTTTTTTAACTATATGAGAAACAATATGTGATAAAAAAAAGTCAAGATCAATTAAAAAAAAAAGGCATCCCACCAAACTCGTAAACCAGAGCAACCCGGGTTACCCTAACAAACTCGCAAACCATGCTAACCTTATAGAAAGGTAAAATAAAAGGAAACAAATTATGAAGCTAAATTCTCAAACATCCAAATATTAAAAGAAGAAATCAACAAAAAAAAATTTGAAAAAAAAATCATAACAAAAATTCAAAAACAAAAACAAAAAAAAAGTAAAACACTGTGGATTACTATTGTCATTCACAGTGCAATGTGTGTGGGTGAACAATGGTTTCCTCACATCCTTTAATTTTTGTTACTTTAGAAAGTTTAATAACATGACTTTTCTTTAAAACTATTTTTTTAACTATATGAAAAAAAAAAATAGACTATGAAAAAGTCAAGTTCAATTAAAAAAGAAAACAAAAAGACAATCCACCAAACTCATAAACCGGGGCAACTTGGGTTACCCTGGTAAACCCGTAAATCATGCTAGTCTCGTATAAAAGCAAAAAAAAAAAGCAAAATATGAAGCTGAAGTCTCAACAATCTTAATTTTAAAAGTTGAAATCAACAAAACAGATTTTAAAAAAAAATCATAATAAAAATTCAAAAATAAGAAAAAAAGAAAAAGGAAAAGAAAGGAAAACATTGTGGATTACAATAAAATATGCAATGGGTGTTGGGTGAATAGTAGTTTCCCCCATATCCTTTAATTTTTGTTACTTTATAAAGTTTAATTTTTCTCAAAAATTATTTTTTAACTATATGAGAAATAAGTAGACTATAAAAAACTCAAGTTCAATTAAAAAAACCTACCAAACCCATAAACTTGAGCAACCTGAATTATCTTGACAAACCCTTAAACCACGTTAATCTCATAAAAAGACAAAAAAAAAAGATAAAAAAATTATAAAGCTAAATTCTTAACTATTTTAATATTAAAAAAATAAAATTGACAAAAAGAATTTTGAAAAGAATCATAACAAAAAAGAAAAGAAACGAAAAAGGAAAAAAAAATCATGTGTTCAAGCTGCAAAAAAAAAAAAGCAATTGGGGAAGATACTGTAGCAATCCATAGTGTTTTGTGATGAAAGCTATTGTGATTTCCCCACATGTTTTAGTTTATGTTAACTAGTATATAGGTTCGTGCTTCGCCACGGGTCAGACCAATGTTTTTTAAAATGTAAAAAAAACAATATTAAGAGCACAAAGAATTTTTTAACCGTGTTATTAAATCTGATCAAGTGAGTTAATTTTGAAACCTTCCGACTTAGCTTTTTACCTAACTCAAGTTTTTAATTAAATCATGTGGGAGCTAGCTCAACTTAAATCAATCAATTTCATAGATCTAAATGCAACCTTGATGATCGATAAAAATATAATTTTGATTTTAAAAAAAACTTCAAGATGATGATTTTTTTAAATATTAAGACAATGACAGATTGGATTGATCTCAGTCCCCTCACGACCCAGGTCATGGATTCTATTGGGTTTAATAATTTTTTTACAAACTTTTTTATTTAATTAATTTAATTATATGATAAAAATAGATGATCACAAAATTGAGCACCAACCTCAAAATAAATACTTACTTGAGACAATTATCCCTATAGAAAGCAAACAAAAATCCATAATCCAGTCTATTTCCCAACAAATCCAATATTAAATAATAAAATCGAAAAAAATAAATTAAAAACAATTAAAAGACTTAAAAAAAACATATCTTATCGGTGGGTAAACTCAAAAAAAAATTAAAAAATAGGTTTTTTTTTCAAAAATAATTTTTATTTAACTATATGATAACAAAAATAGACGATTATGAAATCAAACACCAACCTAATACCAATATATTTTTTTTAGATCACGATAACCCAATCAAAGATGAAACGAAACCAATTATGAAACTAAATACTCAATTAACCCAATATCTAAGGATGAAAAAAAAACTAACTAAAATAAAGTTAAACATGTTAGACCCGGGAGCGAAATCAACCAATCAAACTTGTAAATAGGTTCATGAACTTTATAAAGTTTAATAACTTAACATTTCTCTGAAACTATTTTTTTTAACTATATGAGAAAAAATAGATGATAAAAAAATCAAATTCAATTAAAAAAAGACACCCTACCAAACTTGTAAACCAAGGCAACTCAAGCTACCCTAACAAACCATGCTAACCTTATAAAAAGGTAAAATAAAAAAAAAACAAATTATGAAGCCAAATTCTCAACAATCCTAATATAAAAAGATGAACTCAACAAAAAAATTTTTGAAAAAAAAAGCATAACAAAAATTCAAAAGAAAAAACAAAAATAAAAAAGAAAGAAAGCAAAACATTGTGGATTACTATTGTAATTCACAGTGCAGTGTGTGTGGGTGAACAATGGTTTCTTCACACCTTTTAATTTTTTTTACTTTATAAAGTTTAATAATATGACTTTTCTTTAAAACTATTTTTTAAAACTATATGAGAAAAAAAATAGATTATAAAAAAAAGTCAAGTTCAATTAAAAAAAAAGATAACCCCACCAAACTCATAAACCGGGGCAACCTAGGTTATCTTGGCAAACTCGTAAATCATGCTAACCTTATATAAAGGCAAAATAAAAGGAAGCAAATTACGAAGTTAAATTCTCAACAATCTAAATTTTAAAAGATGAAATCGACAAAAACAAATTTGAAAAAGATCATAACAAAAATTCAAAAAGAAAAAAAAAGCAAAACATTGTGAATTACTATTGTAATGCATAGTGCGATGGGTGTTGGGCGAATAATGGTTTTCTCACATCCTTTAATTTTTGTTATTTTATAAAGTTTAATAACATGATTTTTCTCTAAAACTATTTTTCTAACTATATCAGAAAAAAAATAGACTATAAAAAATGTAAAATTCAATTAAAAAAAAGAGAGAGAAAAAAAACTCACCAAATTCATAAACTGGGGCAACCTGAAATACCTTAACAAATCTGCAAATCACGCTAACCTCATAAAAAGATAAAATAAATAAAAAATTAATAAAAATCATAACAAAAAAATGAAAAGAAAAAAAACCTTGTGTTCAAGCAGGAAAAAAATAATAATGAAAAAAAATATTGTAGCCATCCGAATCTTTTGTGAAATGCTTTAGTTTATGTTAATAATTCTTCTAAGCTGAAGGTTATTAATATTAGATATGCAAGGCAGCGGAAAGGTCGATTACTTAAACGGCAAAGGTTATGACCACCACTTGCTTCGATTTTCTTTATTGCAACCTTGACAAGATCAAAGTATGAGCATTTTACTTTGACAAAATCAAGTAAAGCAAGCTATCTCAAAATTAAACCCTTTTCTTAATTTGATCTCATCATCAAAGATAAGCAAAACTATTTTCATTGCAACACTTGAAATTAATTAATGAGGGAAATAAATGTCCAATAGCAACATTTACTTGTCTCAATGTGACTTCCGAGCCCATTGATAATTAATAATTGTTGAAAGATTCATTTTACCTGCTGCTGCTTTTATTTTTCGCGATGCTGATAGAGTTGGATGTGCATGTCGTTGTTTTTCCCAGATATCTCAGCCTCCCCAGTAAATGATGAGATCCTATATGATCATCAGCCACATGCATGCATGTCCAGTTTTTATGATCTGCATGCGACCACTATGAAAAACAAATGTATACAGCACAGTTTTGATGATCATATTACTTCATCTCATCATTATGTGATGAAGTTACGTGATCATCAAAAGATGAAATAGAATAAGCTTGAACAATCCCTTTCTTACTAAAATGTTTAAGCGTTTCCCTGATGGCTAATGCCATTTTCTCTCTCTTGTAATTTTCTCTTATAATATACTAGTTGAAAGTTCTTTGTTGCGTACGTTGTGCGTCTAGTCAATTTATTTTTAAATATAATAAAAAATTATTTAAGTTATAGATAATTATTTAATATTGTTATTAAACTCAGCCTAAAAAATAAGAAGAAAGTGAGAGATGAGGTGGGTTGAAAATATTCGAAGATTTGAAAATTAAGTAGAAGATGCAAGCAAGCGATTAACTTGATCAATAGCTGAACGAAACACGGATGATATGATTCTATAGGTGGAGCTGATGGAATGTCAACACTTCTATGCTTAATTTCTCATTGTGTTTCCGATCGAGGAATAGTCTCACCAAATGATCCAACCATTCCCATCACTTTCTCGACGTGCATGTAATTATCAATCTGATCAGGAAGTCAGCATAGCAACTTGGTGCAAGTCAACAGATACTTTAATTTATTTATTTTTAGTTTGAAAATGCAGATCTTGAGGGAGGCTAATTAGGTGATTTGATCAGCTAATCATATATGGTTGTGAAATCAGGTTGCAATAGCCCCCCAGATATTTCCCCATCATATTCTGGAGCCTGTTCCGCGTTGGCCAATTCTATCAGCATCGTTTGGTGGCTGCAACTGTTGCCAGTATATATATAGGACTCGAAAATCTTTCTTTACTTGTGTTTCTTGCTCGATAATATCGAATGTAAGGATAACTCGGCAAATTGGCTATATATATCTCTGCAGCAAGCCAATTAATTCAAAGAATAACAAAAACCAGCCAAGATTAACTCATTAATTATTACTATGGAAAACAAAACAGAAATCAAATCCCAATTCGTGAAAGCCAATATTGGTCTTAAAACGAGGAGAATGCAGTCCTTGAAGATATACTTAAGTAATAACCAATTGTAATGATCTTGGAGAGTGCTAGCCGTATCGAGATTGGTCACATAAATACATCTTCTACCTTAGAGAACATCATAGTTTGTAGTCCTGTTGGTTCCTGAACTAACAACATGTCACCATTCACCTAAAGAAATCTCTAAATAGATGTTTATATATACTTTAATCCATAAACAATATATATATATTTGCTCTAAATTAGCTGGATGAATCTTCTCTGAAGCGTCCTAAGAAAGGACAATGTTTGAAGAACAGACAATGCGTCTTATCTTAATTTCCACTTTACAGGGATGAGGGTGCTGTCTTTGCTGCCTTACGAAAAAACTAAAGCATATTGGTTCCTGGCTCTCCAAGTCGTAACTAGATAGATCATTACAATTTAATTAATTAACCACTATGATCTAGCCATAACTGAGAAGCTATGATTGGATGTTCTTAGCTGTCGGTGCTTGTTTTATATGGTTATATTTTGTATCACGGGTCGTCATGATAAAACAAAAGTAGTAGCTTCATTATTATTATTATTATTATTAAGATTAATTAAGAAATACCGTGGGAAAATTACTGTTTCCTACGCCATTGTTCATCCCGAGATAAATTACTGTAGATTATTATTTTCATAACCCAATTTTTGAACAAATAACAAAAAATTAAATATAGCTGACAATGGGGTTAAGACAACAAAATTTGAAGTTTGGGGATGTAATTTGAGAGTTAATTGATCAATTTTGAAAGAATTAAAAGTTAAAGATTTAATTAAGGGCTAAATTGAACAATCCGGAAATTAAGGACTGTTTTGTAAACAGTGTTATAATTCAAGGATTCAATTGAATTTAATCCAAGGGCACAATTAGAAATCAATTGTTTCTGATTAGGATCCCAATTGTTAAGTTTAAACTGTTTGGGGACTAAATTGAAAAACAGCCATGCCCGAGGACACAACGGCACCGTTTTGGAAGCATTGTTCATCGTCTCCTACGTTTGCGCGGATGAAGCCGATTCAACAGGAAATCTGCAGCAAATCGTGGACCACGTCTCTTGCCCATGATCCCGTTCGTAATTTGAATAACAGTCCTGCAAAGGCAGGACTGGTTGAGGGGCAAGTTTCTCTATAAAAGGGAGAAGAAAACCCAGAACAGAAAAAAAGAAAGAAGAGGGGGAAGAACAGAGAAAAAAAACACAGCGACGGGGGAGAGAGGCAGAAAACGAACCCAAAAAAAATACAAAGCAGAACCCATAGAAAAACCCAGAAAACAGGGGAACAACAGGGCTGGACGAAGAACAAAAAAAAAACCAGAGAAGGACTAGTGGAAGACGAATAACACAGGGGACTGAAACAAGAAAAAACAGGGGGCAGAGCAGGAACCGAAACCAGAGGGAAAAGGGGCCGAGAACCGGAGACAAAAACAGAGAGGCAGGTAACGAAACAGGGAGAACGAACAGGGGAAAGCGCACTGGACTGGGAAACCCAGGAGACACACAGACAAAAAAAAAGAACACAAGCAGAGGAAAGTCACCGAGACCGTTGCTACTGCCTTCGGCGTTTCCAGAACCAAGAGAGAAAGCAAAGGAAAGCAGAAGAAGGAGCAGAGGAGAGGAGGCAGTGTCGGCCAGCCAGAGCTTCGCCATCGTCTCCATCGACTCCAGCAGACCAGGTTAGCACATTCTTCTTCTCGCATTATTTCAGGTGGCATTTACACTGTGCAAGTGAATTTTAATTCACTTGCACAGTGTAGCAACACGCGTGCGTTAGAGCACGCGTGTTGCTTCGCCCAGCCAGGCCACTGGCTTGGGTCAGTGGCCAGGCCGGGCTGGCTGGGCTTAGCCGGGCCCAGCCCCAAAAAAATTATGCTGGCCCAGCCCAGTTCAATAAAAAATAAAAAATAAAAAATAAAAATAAAAAGCAGAAAAATAAAAAATAAAAATATATATATGTATGGATAAAAATAATGTAAATTTATTGGTTTGTTCACTGACGCCAGAGTCAGGAATAAAAATACCGGTTTAAATTTATATTATTTTTATTCGTTGTATTTTATTTTATTTAGCTAGAAAAAATAAAAAAATATGTGCATGCGTAAAAAATAAATTTATTTTTGTTTATTTATTCACTGGCACTAGAGTCAGGAATAAAAAAATATTAATCTAATTTATTTTATAGCTACGTGATATTTATCAACGCCAGAGTTGGAAGTATCCATAGTTTAATATTCACTGGCGCCAGAGTCGGGAATATTATAAGCAAATTATCATATCGTAAACTAATAAACATTTAGCAATTTAAGACGAAACTAGCAATGCAGCCTATGTTTAAGGGGTGATAATATCTTTCCTTTTACGTAACCAGTCCCGAACCATAGAATCTCTGTTGACCAGTTAGGGTTCCTAGTGACCATAATACTAGGTGGCGACTCTTTAAACAAAGAATATCCCCATTAAAGAACAGGATGCCAGAAATCCGTTCTTTCCAAAGATTTAATAATTTTTTAAGGCCGCCGTGATGTCGGGTGCGACAATTATAATAGTTTGTGTTTTTTTTATTACATCCTTGTAAGCTCAAATTGATGGTCAATTATATAACACGAGATGACATGTCCGTGTACTGTCACGAGCTTATAAAATAAATGTATTTGATAGTGTTATAATTATGAATCATCCCTAGATAAGTAATAGAAACTAAAGGTATGATGGAGCAAATATTTCATGACAGAAAAAAAAATTATGTTGGTGATCAAAAATTTAGAGACCGAACAAAATGATTTGTAGCAATCTACAGTGTTTTGTGAGGAAAGATACAGTGCTTTCGCCACATGATTTAGCTTTTATGTTAATAAAAAGCAAAAAAACATTACAAAATTAAATTCTCTACCAACTTAATATTAAAAAAAAACCAACAAAGATAATTTTGGAAGGAAAAAAACCCATGAGGAAAAAAGTTGTAGCAATTGACAATGTTTTGTGAGGAAAACTGCTTTCCCTAATAAAATAAAATAAAAAACCATTTAGAGAAATATTGTAGCAATCCACAGTGTTTTGTGAGAAAAACTACAACGCTTTCCTCATATGATTTAGCTTTATTGTAATTAGAATTCTTAACCAACTCAATAATAAAAAAAAATCGACAAAGATAATTTTGGAAAAAATCATATGGAAAAACACTGCAACAATTCATAGTGTTCTAAAGAAAAAACAAATTACAAAGCTAAATTATTAATCATCTCAATATTAAAAAAAAAATCGACAAAGATAATTTTAGAAAAAAAATAACAAAACAAACACTAAAAAAAGAGAAAAAATCATGTTGAAAACACTGTAGCAATTCACAGTGTTTTGTGATAAAAGCTACAGTGCTTCCCCACATGATTTAGTCTTATTTATAATAACTTGTAATTGTAATTCTCAAACAACTCAATATTAAAAAAAAATTGACAAAGATAATTTGGAAAAAATTATAAGAAAAAAAAACAATGTGGAGAGACACTGTAGCAATTAACAATGTTTTGTGAGGAAAGCTACAGTGTTTTCTCCACATGATTAAGCTTTGTTACAAAGTTAAATTCTAACCAATTCAATATTAAAAAAAAATCGACGAAGATAATTTTGGAAAAAACTATTACAAAAAAAGAAAACACAAAAGAAACTGGAAAAAAAACCATGTGAGGAAAAATTGTATCAATCCATAGTGTTTTGTGAGGAAAAACTTGTATTTACTTGTAATTGCAATTTTTAACCAGCTTAATATTTAAAAAATAAAATTGACAAAGACAATTTTAGGGAAAAACATAACAAAAACAGAAAAAAAAACCATGTGGGAAAAAACACTGTAGCAATCAATAGTAATTTTAGAGGAAAGTTACAGTGTTTTCCTCACATATTGTAACTGTAATTTTTAACCAGCTCAATATTAAAAAATAAAATAAAAAAAAGATAATTTCGGAGAAAATCATAAAAAAAAAAACCATACGGAGAAACACTGTAGCAATCAACAATGTTTTAAAGAAAAAAATACAAAACTAAATTCTCAATCAGCTCAATATTAAAAAAAATCGATAAATATAATTTTGAAAAATAAAAAAATAAAATAGAAAAACTATGTGGGAAAACACCGCAGCAATCCACAGTATTTTAAAGGAAAAAAATTACAAAGTGAAATTTTTAACCGGATCAATATTTAAAAAGTAAAATCAACAAAAATAATTTTGAAAAAAAAAAGAAAAAAAAATAGGAAAGTTGAAAAAAAAAAGAGAAAAACAAAAAAAAAAAGAAAAGGGAAAAGTTGCAAAAAAAATGCGAAAAAAAAAGAAAAAAAAAAAGAGGAATGCACTGTGGATTACTATTGTAATCCACAGTACATTGTGTGTATGGAACAGTGATTCTCCCACACCATTTAGAGTATTGTTAATATTTATTAAGGAAGTATAAAATTTAAAGATAGAGGACTAAACTGAAAAACATGAAAAAAAACATATGGTTTTTCCAAGCTTGGGGATAATTATATATTTTGGTCCTCTAACTTTTCAAAGTATAAAGTTTCAGTCCCTAACAATAATTGAAATTCAAACTTCATTTTTTTATTTTGTGGTCCCTAATTTGAGAAAAAAAAAGTGACTGGATTTCAATGGTAGAGAGAAAAAGTCTCGATTTAAACCAATTTCGGCCAGAAAAACAAATGATTTTGGTGTTATTGAGTTCTTTTTGATGGGGAGAGTTTATCAAGGTGTTCCCCCCTTAAACTTGCATGAAATGGTATATCTAAACCCGAAAAGAATTTTGGTTTTAGGTTAATTGTGGGTTTTAGAGCTAATTTTTGAATTGTGAGAAGCTATAAATATATTTTACAAAGTGTTTAGGGGTTTTTTTTGTTGAAATATGGTTGAAAATAAAAATTTTTTGGTCTAAAATAAACAATCTTGATTTTTCGAAGACCAAAGGTCTTCAAAATCTGGTCATGGCAGGCATCCCTTATCGTTGTTTAATTTTTTTTTTTCCAAATAATTAAGAGGCAAATGACAAGGAAAAGAAAAAGTTGAAGCGCCTGAGCCTTTTTCTGAAGGCCTAGGAGCTCTTGGCCATCCAAGCTTGAGAGCCTGAGGTTTTTTTTTTTTTTTTTGTTCATTTTTATCTATTACAATTGGATTTTTAAAAAATAAATTCTTGTTTTTTTTTTAATTTCATTACTTAATATTTGATTGATTATAGGTGTCTATTTTAGATATAAAAAAATTAAACTTAATTGAATCCATGATCCTGATTACAAGTTTAACTAGTTAACTTCAGCTATATAGGGATCGAGTTTCATAAAAAAATTTATTATATAAATAATTCTCAATTTATTTAATTAAAAATATATATAAACTTCTCAATTTCTACATGGAAATATTTTATACTAAAACAAATTGTAAAAGTCAGTGTATCAATTTTTTAAAAAAAATATTTGAGCTGCAGCTAAAGAGGGATCAAATAGCTGGTTAATGTGGCGGGCACAACAGGAATTATAGCTGCTGCAAATCATCCAAAGTTGCTGATTCGCATGCTATTGATTATAAATTAGTGGATGCAATATATATATGGTTTGGAATTTGATGAAAATACAAAAACAATAAATTAGGATGCAGCTTTAAAAATACAATGAGTATAATTCTAGGTGAAAATAGAGAGGCCAAATAGTGACAGGAAAAGAATGTTCTATATCCCAAAGGCATCATGGTCCCCTAGCCTAGCCGAGCTCATATTTTCGGCTTCAACAAGCCAATAAGTAAACGAGAGCTACTTGGATTGGAAGTGCAATGAGACTGGCGAATGAGAATATATATATATATGGGTTAATAATATTGTTTTTGTATTAGAAAGTAGGAACTCAGTTTTATGGATGGATGAAAAGTTTTCACCATGCTAGCTTTGCTAGCTGATAAAATTATCAAGAACAAAGGACTAACCTAACTCCATCCTGGGTCGGAGTAGTCCTAGTGGAAGCATGATACTATGTAGCTAGATGTAGATAGTAGAATATGTCCCAATCAGGCTGCATGAACTCTCCCCAGAGAACATTGTTATATGCCACTGCTGCTACTCGAATGGTGCATATTACTGTATCTCGCGAGTAGAAATCATCTGATGCTCTCACCACAACATATCTCGAGGAGGACGTCATGCTATATAGACTACACTTTCATCTATGCTTCACCTATGCTATTCAACTATTACAGCATAAAGTATATATATAATGAGCTACTCCTGATTTTTTTTTTCTAAGGTAAGTTATATAAACAAGGTAAAATAAAGGAGGAGGATGAATCTTCTTATTCATAACTACATGTTCGTAATTATTCTCTTTACATTTTTCAATACCCTTTAAACACTACAGTATTGACTAAGTCATCAGAGTGTTATTTTGCAAGTAACACCCACATTTTCAACTCAGTATTGTCCATGAAATGAGCCCATATCCAAATGAAGTTTTTCTAAACTTCATCAGTAGCGTCATTTGTGAGAACTTGAACAAAAAGCTTATTCATTCCCTTTCAACTTCTACAAAAAAAAAAAACCAAAAACAATTCATGGTGACATGACTCCAATACATGGGAGAGTAACTAATATCCGCGTAAGAACTTCAGTTCCCATAGGTATTCAACAACTCTCCCAACAAGTGCAAGTACTCATCAACACTGTTTTAGCCATACAGGAATAACTTTGCTCTCTTCTATACAACAAACAAAAAAGTCAACCAACAGCACTAAGTGGACAACTTCAAATCCAAAAAGAAAATAGAAAAAATAACATGCCGAGTAAGTACCATACTCCAACTCTTCATATGAGCTAGCACTCCCCGACAAATCTAAGCCACAAACATGGTTATTCCCATCAATCTTCTTCCTAGACATGGTCTTCTCATTCGCATGCTCCTCATCTTAAAAGCCTAGGCACGACGTGCTCGAGATTACATCAACCCTAGCTCCTACATGTTATTCCCACAAAATAGAAGAGTCTCCACTTTGTCATACATTTGTCTAATCAAGGATTATGTCGTTGCTAAAGCCAACATAGATAATTATGATGACCTTATAGATCTTAGGGAGCACGTAAAAAATTTTAGAAGCATCATGTAGCTAGTGACACTATGTGCAAGAATTTTCCTATAACTTTTCATGGATATGCTAGGGTGTGGTATTGTAGCCTTAGACTTGGTTCCATCTTAGGTCTCCAAGATCTCTGCATGAAACTCATCTCTTGTTTCAACACCATCATTCCTACCCAAAAAAAGCACTACAGAGCCTTTTGCTATCACGCAATGAGATAATGAAAACACGAGAGCATATCTCCAGAGATTCAACGAGAAAACGCTAAATGTGGAGGATCTACTTAAACCTATCACCACTAAAGCACTGATCAATTAAGTCTACAACTATTCCTTATAGGAAAAGTTATACACACTCCCTGATAAAAATTTCTTTAGCATCAAACATGTGATGGAAAATCACATCAGGGTGAAAAAAGGCTAGCATGACCAGACAAAGTCACACACAAGAAAAGTCTCCACCATGCCATAAATCTTCAACAAGAGCATCCAAAAGAAGCACAAAGGGGAACATCCATGATTGTTTCACATTCCCTAAGCTCGTGAGTACCACGCCTCTTACAATGAAACGTGTTGATGTGTTGGCTACTGTCATAACCTAATTTTGGATCCTCGAAATTGTTTTATAAAAAATATATTTTTTATTCAAAAATCCAAAAGCATTATAAATTAAAAATCTAAAAATATTTTCAAAACAGAAAGAGATAAGCCTTTGAGCTGCAACGAGTCAAAAGGTTAAAAAAATAGTAAAAATTAGGATATTTTGGCATGACAAGTTGAAGAAAAACTTAACGAAAAGAAAGTTAAGGTTGAAATTCAAACTTGATAAAAATTAGAAGAATTAATTAATTTTAAGGACTTAATTAAACTTCTAATAGGTTTAATTGACTTATTTAAGAATTTAATTGAAGAAAAATTGAGTTTTGAAAGTCAATTGGGCAAAAATTAGAAGAATTATTAGGTTTAAGGACTTAATTAAACTTCTAATAGGTTTTGTAGATTCAATCAAGGACTCAATTGAAGAAAAATCAAGTTTGGAGGCCTAATTCAGATCAATTCGCAAAGATTGGAAGATTAGGGACACAATTGAAACTTTAAAAAGCTAATTTGGTGCAATAAGGGACTTAATTGAAAGAAATTTGAAGTATGAAGTTTAATTAAGGACCATATTGAAGAAATTTGAAATTAATGACCACTTTGTAAAAAACGCTAAAATTTGAGGGTCCAACTGAAAAAGCCCAAGGGTGAAATTGCAAGGAATATGAAAGATTAGGGCTGATTGGGGGTTCCATTGCAAAGTTTCAAAGGTTCAGGGATCAAATTGAAAAAAAACTATAATTTTACTATTCATTATCTTCTTCCCAAAAATAAAAGAAAAAGATGCACAAATACCCACTTTTCAGCCCTAATTACTCCCTAACTCTTCACCGAAGTGCACAAATCTCATGTCAACTAGTACTTGTATTTCACAATTTCAGCTCTTATTAAACTAAAAATACATGTAGATTCTCTTTCAAAAACATTATCCAAAACTGCTTTACTTGCAAAAATAGCCTTGTGTCCTTCCTTTGTTAGTTGAGAGCCGGACAAAACTTTTTGTCCTTAGCATTATGAATGGTTGAGATTTATTCCTCAACATCATGGGTAAAGATTTCATTAACCCATGAGCCCTAAAACCTTCTCATTTCTCCTGTAAAAATCCAACAAAACCCTGACTCAAGTCGCCTAGAGAGGGAGATGAACGCTGCCATATATATTGCCTCCCAACCAAGACTGCAACAGTCTTTTTCCTTGTTTTTTTCCAGCCTGAAACAAAACAGCGCCTGTAAGCAATTGTTCTCCGTAGCAGTTTGAAGAACCACCAGCAGCAGCAAACCTCTCTGCACCAGCACCATGAGCAGCAGCCTTCAAGATCAGTAGCCTGACAGCATTGGACAGCTACACTTCCTCTCCTCTACAGCTTCCCAGTCCAGCAATATCTAGCTTTGGCAGCATCTTCTTTCTGCTCACCAACGAGCACAAACAACAACACCGTTACCAGTGACTGATCTCAAAGCTGCAGCATCCTCTTTCTCTGCTCAACAACAAGACCACTTCTTGCTCCTCACCAGCTGACTGTCCTCCTCCAGCAACGAACAACAACTGTTATTCATCTCCTTAATTTGTATTAGTCGTGAACTCCAGTAGCCAAGAACCACAGAACCAGCAGCATGATCTTCAACAAAGCAGCAGCTTCATCTTCCTTGTTATAACCGAGAGCCACACCAACAGAGGTCTTCAAACCATGAGCAGCAATTGTGCAGTCTCGCCACAACAAAACCACAACCGGTGTAGCAGAGTTCCGAAGACTAGTAGTCTCGACTTGTATTTTTACCTTTGAAGGATTTTGTTAGTGGATTCGGCCTTCAAGGCCTTATGGTCTCTAAAGAGGCTTGGGTTGCTTGTGCTACGCCTATTCCATTTCTTTTGTTCACAAAAAGGGCCCATTTATTTTTCTTAGGATTAGTGTTAGTTTCTGGGCCATGTTAAAAAACCCAGCTTGTGTAGCTGGGCTAAGCCTATAATGGGCCTTAAGACCATGTTTGGCTTGACAAAAATTATGTCAAAGAAAAAATGCATTTTTTGGGTTTTTAAGTTTGTTTGCCAAACAAGTGTTGTTGTTCTTCTTCTTATTATTTTTATTATTATTATGACTTTGAAAAGCTGAAGTCGTTACAATTTGTTGAAGAGCAGCAATAATATTATTCATCTCATATTAGATTTTTTTTAAAAAAAAAAATACCAATCATTTAATGATTAATGTCAATAAAAAACTCATCTACCGGTAATTGAGAAATTGATTAGGTTAAGAGGATTTTTTATTTATTTATTTATATATATACTTTTGGTATATAGATCAATACGAACAGTATCCATTCATGGTACGGTCCCAGTCGTTGGGCATGAACAACGAGGATCTGATGCAATATCATCACTATCATAATCTCATAAAATAATATTTAAAAAAAACTCTAAGCTTTGTAGGGGAAATCATCATGTTGTTCACACTGGATTCATTGTTTAAAGCTTTTTTTTATTTTTTTGATATTCACATTTTTCTTTTTTGGACCATTGCATATTTTAAGATCAAATTAAAGAAAAATTGATTCAATTTTGTTGATCAAAAATAAAATTGAAAGAAAAAATATCAACATGGGGAAAACATAAAAAATGAGTGGTAAGTTCATATTTATCGTAAATAATTCAATTTAATCCTATTACTTTTCAAATTATAACCATTTAATTGAAGCCTTAATTTTTTCAATTCAATTATAGTATAAATTATTATTTTTCAATTCCTGATTTGAGGTGTAAGAGAGAAAGAGCTCATCACATTCCAATGATAGAGAGAAAAAATCAACATTGATACCGATTTCGGTTATCAAAATAGTTGATCTTGGTTTCAACATGTTTTATTTAGTGAAGGGAGTTACATTTAGGTGTTTTTTTCACCTTAACATTGCCTAAACAACCAAATTTAAGCTCGAGAAAATTTTTTGTTTCGAGTTGATTTCAGGTTGTTTGTGTATTTTTTAGGTTGTTTAAGATCATTGATGAGTTTATTAAAGTGTTTAAGGTCTTTTCTAGTTGTTTTGGGTTAAAAATATGTTGAAAACTAATTTATCGATCAAAAAACTATTAACCCTGATTTTCTAGTCATCATAATGGGCAAATTCTAGAGAAAAATAGATGACGTGTTTTTTGGCTTTAAAAAAAAAATTTAGACGAGCAACATGTCACCTACCCCATTAGCATTTTAAAAAGGGCTCACGTGCATGCTCTTTTCAAATGGGCCAAGCACGCTGACCTAGCCTATTTAGGAAGCCCCGACAACGCATGACCTCTTTCTTTCCTTTTGTTTTTCTTTTCTCTAATTTTTCCTTTTTTTAATTTGATGATTTTTTATATGTATTTTTTAATAATAATTTTTTAATTTATATTTAAATGAATAACCATTCTCTATTATTTTTATCTTTTTTTAAATAGCAATAGTTTTTTTAATTATTTTTTATGTATTTAATTTTTGAAGAGATTATTCTAATTTATCTTTATTTTTTAAATTTTTATATGGATGAAATTTATTTTTTAAAATAAAAAAATAAATTTCTAGATTGTATTTCTAACAAGTGCAACCTTATGTGATATCTTTATTCTTTGATTTTTTTCAATCAGTTTTCATGTGTGTATATTTCTATTTATCATTTGATTAAATAAAAAAATTAATTTTAATAAATAAAGTTATTGAACACAATCGAGTAAAAGATTCATGTTCTGAAATCAAATATCTTAATTTTTCCTGTTATGTTTTTAGTTATTATTAATGTTTTTTTTATTGATATAAATAATTTTTGATTTATTTAATCAGATGAGTGCATAAAATTTCTTGATTTAGACTTAAGATTTTTTATATAAAAATTATGTTGAAAAATTTTGCATGTTTAATTTTTTTTATTAAAAAATGCAAGCAAATCAAATAAATGTATCAGGTGCAGTTGCATTGTTTTTTATTTACCAGGGCCTAACCCATTTGATTATAGAAAAAAAAAATTCATGAACACCAGTTTCTTCAATAGGAGTGGACGACGTGGCAGTACATGCCACGTGTAGATGTGATAGTGGATGAGAGTAGATGGAGATATGATTACAGTGGGAGCCCACCTTAAATTATCCAAGCAAGCAAGGAAAACATAAATGTCAGTCAAAAGTTAGAGAGGGTGGATTGGTGTTGGCACTATAGCAGCAGGGGATGGGATGCCTAATACGACGTGGTGGCTCACTGGCCAAAACTTTATGACAACGGTAGCTGAAGAAGTCGTGACCACTTGTTTGAGTGGCAGAGACTTATCTCGAGACCTCCATCCAATAATGGTTTGGTTTGGTCTACCTTTTTCCTTTCTTCACCGTATGGATTTTGGATTTGTATTGTAATGACTTAACAGCTTAGCTATCATAATCTTAAAAATGGACCTCTTCCTGTATGTTTTCTGCATGTTCTTATCATAATATCAAACTGAATTCCCCACTCTATCTCCCTCCTCCCCTTTCCTTTTCTTTAGAATTTCGAATTTCGTTGTTATATCTCATCAATCCAAAGTATATTGCATGGAATCCGAGCCATTTTGTACTGTGATTTTGATAATCAAAACGATTTAATTGTACAAATCTGATTTGGGATAGTTTTTGTATTATTTTCTTAAACAATCATTGAGAATCTTGTTGATATTTTCAAAATTGTCGTCGCGGTATATTAATGCCCATTTGCCAGCTAGGGTAGAATATATAGTCCATAGCAGGTTAGGTTAAAATATTCAAGATAATATCTGCAGAACTATATTTAGAGGAAGGAAAAAAAAATGAAAGTATTACTGTAGATAAGTACGAGATTAAGAAAAAGCAACCCATCCAAACATATATTCCTATATAACGCAACATGGATGCTCCCCTTATCTGAAGATCTCTTTCTTCAGATCAGACTGTGCAGACATGGCTACTCCTGTCAGAAGCAACAGCAGGCTCTCTCTTGCCATGGAGAGAACTGACCAATGGTACTAACAATATATTCTTGTTTGTAATTGATTATATATGGTTACATAAACATTCTTGCTAATTGTCAGCCTTTCTTTCTAATTTTTCTTCAGGGTCTTTTCTCAAGATATTCCTACAGATGTTGTGGTTGTAGTGTGTGAAGCCACCTTTTCTCTTCATAAGGTATGGAAATGCTACTCTCTTTTTCCTGAAACCAATCTTGTATTAATTTGTAGAGGTGTGAGAAAATAATTAATGAATGAAATAAAGTAGTAGCTAGTGCTTAAACATATGCTTTGATTGCTTTGCGGCAGTTCATGCTAGTGGCAAAGAGCAACAACATAAGAAAACTAATACTGGAATCAAAAGAACCGGCCCTAACAAAGATAGATCTGTCTGAGATACCTGGAGGGCCTGAGATCTTCGAAAAAGCAGCTAAATTCTGCTATGGTGTTAACTTTGAGATCACAGTTCACAACGTTGCAGCCCTTCGTTGTGCTGCTGAGTATCTTCAAATGACTGATGTGTATTGTGATTACAATCTTGCTGGTCGGACTGAAGATTTCCTTGCTCAAGTAGCCCTGTCTAGCCTTTCCGGCGCCATCGTTGTCTTAAAATCCTGTGAAGATCTCCTTCCCTTGGCTGAAGACCTCAAGATTGTCCAAAGATGTGTTGATGTCATTAGCCTTAAGGTATTTAGCTAGATTAACGTAAATTAGCAGCTTGTGTAACATAAATTATCGGGTTAAATTGCAGTACAATAATAATTGACTGATGTTTATCTCATGCTTCTAATTAGGCTTGTAATGAGGCAAACTTTCCAAGCAGAACACCACCAAATTGGTGGACCGAGGAGTTGTCGATTTTAGACATTGAATTCATAGGCAGAATCCTGTCTGGAATGAAGAAACGCGGCTCGAAAGCACTAACTTTAGCAAGTGCTTTAATAACTTACACAGAAAGAAATCTTCGAGATCTTGTTCGAGATCAGTCTGGCAAGTGCACCAAGTCCTCCGATTCTGATGATCCCAATCTGTTTGCCCGTGAACGCGAGCTTCTGCAATCAATAGTCTCTCTCTTGCCCTCAGAGAAAGCTTCCTTCCCTATCAATTTCCTCTGCTGCCTTCTCCGTACTGCTATCTTCGTCAACGCCTCAAATTCTTGCAAGAATGAGCTCGAGAAGCGAATCTCGGTGATATTAGAGCATGTCACAGTTGATGATCTACTAGTCATGTCTTTCACTTATGATGGTGAGAGGCTTTTCGATCTGGATAGCGTGAGGAAGATCATATCAGGATTCGTGGAGAAGGAGAAGAACATGGCTGTCTTTGGTGGTGCTGATTTTAAGGGATCAAATTCTGCAGCTATGCATAGAGTTGCCAAAACTGTAGACTCATATCTTGGTGAGATTGCATCCTATCCGGATCTCACCATTTCTAAATTCAATGGGATTGCTATTCTTGTGCCAAAAGGAGCCAGAAAGGTCGATGATGATCTATATCGTGCCATCGACATCTTTCTAAAGGTAAAACCACTGAAATTTTATCAGCTATGCTTGTCAAATTAAGCTCTCTTTTTTTCACTATTTGTTCCTTTGAAAATAGACATAGAAGTAATCGTTTTGAGTGGTGATTGCAGGCTCATCCGAATCTTGATGAGATAGAACGGGAGAAGGTTTGCAGTGTTATGGACCCATTGAAACTGTCCTATGAAGCTCGACTCCATGCTTCTCAAAACAAAAGATTACCAGTACAGATTGTTTTGCATGCACTTTACTATGATCAGCTTAAACTAAGGAGTGGTGTGAATGACCAGCCTGATGCTGTTGCAACAAGGAGTCAATTGCAGTCTGATGTTTCACTTGTCAGAGAGAATGAGGCCTTGCGGTCAGAGCTTATGAAGATGAAGCTTTACATCTCAGACATGCAGAAGAATCAAGGGAGTTCAACTAAGGGTATTGCAGCTACAGCTGCTCCGACGACTACTGGATCTCGAAAACACTCCTTCTTCTCATCCATGTCGAAAACATTAGGGAAGTTGAATCCTTTCAAGCATGGATCTAAAGATACTTTTCATATTAATGATAACATCGGTGTGGATATTACCAAGCCTAGGAGGAGAAGGTTCTCCATATCTTAGGAGTTAAAACTTGCTAGTTAATTACCTTCCATTGAATTAATGTGTGTGATAATTTGTGTCGATTGAGGTGGATGATCCACTTGAATTATGTTGTGATGTTTTGTTTCCCTTTGATTTCTTACTTTATTTGGATTCTAAATTCTAATAGTGAGTGAATGTAATCTATATGTGATGTGAAATATTTTAGAAGGGAAAAATTGTTCGAGAAGTTTTTTAAAATAATTGCAGTTAATTGAGGTTTTCATTTTGGTTTGATTTGAGATAGCATAAATAGGTATTAATGTCGATTTGTTCCAGCATGTTTCGCTTCGATTGGTTCCTGCATAAATGCAATGTGTAATTAGTTTATGCCGCGGGGAAGCGAGATAGAAAATTCACTAAAATAGGGTTAAAACACACAAAAAAAACCTTAAACCTTATGTCGTACCCTCGATCACAAAGGTGTGATGTCGCGGCACATTTCCTGCGACCAAGAATATGACAAGATGACAACTCCACTGGGAACTATTGAACTAGGCTTTGTTTTATTTATTTATATTGTGTAAAGATTGATGTTTGTTTATTTTTCAGTTTATGAATAGTTTAAGAGCTTTATTATACATTACTTTTTTGTTGTAAGGACACACGTTGTGAAACTTCTGAATAAATGAGGGATTAACAGCTTTCCTCATGACTTTTAGTCAAGGTTTAAATTTGTGTAAATCTTAACTCTTCGCTGAGTGCGTAGACTAGTAATGATTGATATGCGTGTCATTTCATTGCCTACTAAGCCTCTATATTGTCTTCACGAGAATGATCACTAGGACAACGAGAGACCTTTTTAGAGACCAAATAGAAAACTCACCCCTTATCTCACATAAAAGAATTAGAACTTGCCTTTAAGGTGTATACTCCTCCTTACACATGTTTTGCATCAAGACAAGCTCTCCATGTAGCATCTTAAGTTTAGGACTTACAGGTGACAGTGACACCATGACTGTCACTTAGAAAATTTTCGGTGAAGAGTTTGGGCAGGAATCAAGATTTTTGTTCATCATACAAGATTTATGATTGTGTGTCACCCCTTAAAGGTCAAGCTCATCATATAGAATATATGCTTATATGTTTAGCAAAACTATATGAGTTTAATATCCAAAATATTATTATGAATACAACTCATTCACTTTTAATATAAGGATAAAATCCACAAGAAATTATATCTGGAATAGTTTTACCCCGAAAGAAGTCTTAACAATAATTGAGGATATTTCATCTTTTCAGATTGAGTTCTTGATTTAAAAAACGAGGATTTGTTCATCATAGCAAACCCACCATAATAGGCCAATAGTGTCACGACCCGAATCCCGGGTCCATGACCGGCAACGCAGGAGCAGTGTCGAAAGGACACCCCACCTACGCTAAGCCTCAAAACGAACATATCAAAAGAACAATTTATTCAAAAATACGCAGCATTTCATAATCTTCAAAAATATTATATTATTCAAAACTGATGAAACCAAAAGATAGTTTAAAACTCTTCATCAGTAATTAAAACAAAAACAATAATTCATAATACTCATTACATTGTCAAATCCAAACTTAATTAAAATAAGGTAATAGTGGAGCGTCTAAGACATCGAATCAAAACTAAAAGGAAAGCCTCGAAAAATAAGCAAGGCATACCGACCCAAAACTGAAGAAGCAGGAACACTCAACAAAGTTCACATGCTATCAGAAACTAAGAACCTGAAATAATATTAAGAATGGGGGGTGAGTTCAACCAACTCAGTGAGGGAATAATATTTAATATACATTTTAGATATTTTTAGATATTAATAGTTTGCAAGATGATTTATCTTGATATACATATGCATATACATACTAAACATATTATCATAACGTAGTGGAATACATGTCAGAGATCAGATGACACCCGAAGGTGACCACTGTGGGATGATCAGTCGCCACAGGCTGATGCCTCTCTCACCAGCTAGGTATACAAAATATTATGTGCACATAGGCTAACTACTCTCCGTTAGCATGGAGTTACTGACAAGTCATATATCAAAGCATAATAGATATTCACAGAATCATCAAAGAACGAATATCATATCAAATAGAATTTAGTTCGACAGATTGCGAGTGCAAATTCAAGAATAAATGAGTACTCGGAAAATAAAGCAAAATATATAAGTATTCAAGAAATTCTAGTTGTACTCATCGTATAATCAATATACATATTTATTTATATTATATGCATATTAAAGATTATCCCACTCACCCGGAAGAATATAGATTAAAATGAATATCAGATGAAAGACCCGAAAAACCTATTAAAGATCGTTAGGGGAACCTACAATAAATATATGAAATATACTCAAAAGCAACTCAAAACAACACAAATAAAATATTCCAATGCATAAAAGAAAACCAGGTTTAGTCTCCTAGGTTTAGGGACTAAAACAACAATTATCCAAAACAGGGACCAAAACGTAATTTTACCAAAACTGGACCAAACTATAAATACATAACCATACTGAAATTTCACCCATAAAACATCCTCAATTCTGTCCAGAACGACATAGGGACCAAACTGTAATTTTTTTAAAGTTTAGGGACTAAAATGTAAATTCCCAAAATTAAGGGACCAAACTAAAAATATTCCAAATCAATTATCAAACTGAGATTCATCATCATTAATCTCATAATAACACTGTCCAGAATCTCAAAATACATTTAGGGGTCAAATTGTAATTTTTTCAAAGTTTAGGGACTAAACTGAAATTTTCATAAATCAAGGACCAAAATATAATTTGGTCATCTTCAACCTCAAGACCATTCTGTCCAGATTTTACAGCAAGGTGAAAATGAATTTCTTAACCCATAAAAATTAATTTAAACAAATCAACTCATAAATCCTTATTTTCAACAACATACTAATTAATCACCTAACATTAAACCCTTAATAATCATAAATCAATCTTAACAATATAAACTTCCAATCCTTATAAACCCTAATCTCCTCTTTAATCATTCCATAAACAAACTATAATTGAAAGTAATATGAAAGAGAATCACTTACTTGCTACTTCCACCTTTCTTGAACCAAAAACTCAAAATCATAAACTGAAATCCTTGGTTTGATGAGGAGAGGGTCACGGCGGCCACAAGAGTTAGAAGAGAGAACAGTAATTCTCTTGCAACTTTTCCTTATATACCTAGGTTAACTTAGGTTGGGTTTGGGCTGACTTGGGCTTGGGTTTGGGCCAAAAGTCTGGGTCTTACAAATAGAAATAGACATCATTAAACCATAGTAAACAATTGAAAAAAATTATAATGTAGCTTACCTTAAGTAAGACATACTAGGAGTGTTTTTATATAATTAGTCACTTGCCTAATATCTCTAAAAAAATCGGTTAAGGTTCCTAATAGCCGTAAAACTAAGTGATACTCTCTAACCAACCAAAAAGACCTTATAGACCCTCGCACGGGAAGGGTCACCATGACATTGCACAACAAAACTGAATCAAACATCTTTAAGACCTAATCTATGAGTCTTTAATTTAGGGCTCGATTAGTTACAGCAAGTCATGTCTTATATAGAACTGAGTCTTAAGAAATTTTTTTATTAAAATTTAAGCTCAATTTAATAGTTAAAATTAAAAATTATAACCTCTTATTAATATTATATTGGTTTAACACGATCATATCTCTTCTACAACCTAACTTTGTCCCCCTTACCTATAAAAACATAGAACCCTCAACTAGCCCGGCTACATGAAAGTGCTTGGAACCATCAACTAGCCCGGCTACACCAGTTTAGTTGGAAATAAGCCACTTATTTTGTTGCAAATTTGACATGTGAAATAAATAATATGATCAACTATTGGATTAATTGAACGTGTGTGGGATCCTTAAGTAGGCCAATTCATTAAATGGTTGGATGGGATGCCTTCCCCGTTTCGTACAGCGCTTGAAAATGCTTTTGAACTGAAAAGAATTAAGCAAATACTGATACATGAAGATGCCAAAAATATAATAAAAAGCACCTGCAGCATATTACCAAGCACACATGCAATTTCCAATGGCAGTGCTTAGTCCAGAATTTAGTTTTGTTTGACATATAAAAGCAAACCCCTCCTTTCTTGCTTTTTTTCTTTTTGGTAACATAACAAAGAGATATGCCTTGAGATTCTGGTGTAAGTAGAAATACAAGTTGCTGAGCCTGATCAAATAACATTTCACAATATTTGATTTTGTCCAAGTTTTTCTTGATGGTTTGGTTCATGATCAGCTGGGCTGCTGATGGTTTTCATTCGTCGGCTTGAGTTTTAAGATGTTAGGCCAGTGTCATTGAACTTTCATGCAAGCAAATTGACTATAAAAGATGATGCTCTAAGAGATCTGCTTATCTCATTTTTCCCATTTCGATTTCCTAGTAGTTAAATTGTTGACTGCACGACAGAAAAAGTCTAATTCGCAGTTTGCACATCTGTATTTGTCAACTTATTGATGTTACAAGTACTGATACAGAATGCGCGCGTTCTGGGCAACAATGCTGCTGAAGACAGAGACCATCTTTTCAATGGATGTCCCTTTGTGCGAGATTTTTGGAATTCTATATCTCAGAGAAGTTGTATTAATTGAAGGGTTAGTTCTTGGAGTGCAGGGTTCCAATGGGCCAAACAGAATTTGCAGAAAAGTTCCTTCTTGTCAGTTATGCTAAGGCTTGCTCCGCGCTCTACTATCTATAATGTTTGGATGGAAATTAACAAGAGAATTCACTCCATGATTGAATGCTTGGACAAGATTTGACTGGGTGGATTACTCAGGCTGTTAAATATAAGCTGCATAATGCTCTTATTCTTGATGATTTTATTTACTTCAACAACATGCTATCACTGATGATCAAACTGGAGCTTTTAGACAATTCAGTTAATCCTGATGGGATTCTTCTCCTCCCAAGATTCTTGAAAGGATAAAGACTTCATGAAACATAAATTTTAGACGCTGCCTGCTGGTTATCAACTGTGGAATGGAATCCCAAGTAGGGCTTATAATTGACCCGTAAAATTAAGATTGAAACTTGACTATTCTTCAACATGATTAGTTTTTCTGGTTTATATTTCTATCCCACAGCTAGATTCTGAAAATGGACAGATTTGACATGAATGTTAAAGGAGGTCACAGTGGCTAGCAACTAGCTGGACAGATACGCTGAACCCCTGTGCCATTATGAACGACTTGACAGAAGACCTGAATTCCCTTCAATTACCTGACCCATCTGATGACAATTCGGTCACCTAAAATGTCTCATGCATTTATTAAGATGCAGTAGTTGGTTTTTTACAAGGAAGAAAAAACAGGATCCAAGACTTCATGTCCTAAATCATTTGTCTTCCTCTTATTAGCTTTCTTTGGGATCCCAGCACTCTCTTTTAACATTCTCCTTCCCTGGACAAGTGGTGATGTTGTGACCAGCATGCTTGCATAACCTCCACGTCCTTGTTTGTTTTCTCAACTCTTTTCCACCTTCCTTTCTCTATTGCAAGGGACGTTCTTTTGTCTTTGACTTTGGAGGACTTCCAACAAAAGCACCAGTGGTTTTTGTCATGAACTTCTTCACCGGACGAAACAATTTCTCCTGAAAGTTATGGTGTAATGGAAAATACATAGAATGAATTTTAAAACAATATTTGCGAAGGACTAAAAAAAATTCACTATTCCAAAAGACAACATGCTCTTGACTCTGTGGCTCCATACAATGTTGCATCAAGAAATTATCAATAGAGCAGCAACAATGTTTGTTCAATGTCTTTGATGAGAACCAAGATAGTATAATAAGAAATGTCTACAATAGAGCAGAAAAGGCACGACAGAAGCAAGCAGAAACTTCCAGCAAAGTCACGGCAGAAGGAATTGCAGCAGCAAAGTCGGTAGAAGAAGTCCTCGCAGGAGGAGGATTTGCAGCAGCATTAAGTCGACAACTAGAGGCGAATGAAGAGGCAGAAGCCTGCAAATTAGTTTTGAATAAGTAAGAATTCTTCATGAGTAACATCAAAATTTATTTAAAAAATGAAAATTGTAAAATGAGAAGAAAAAGTAAAAAAAAGAAAGAAAGAAATTACCTTCATCAACTACTGAAATGCTCTTGTTATTTCATTGCGCAGAAGTGCATAGTCCTTCCATTTTTATCCACTCCTACGAAAATACTAAAAGGCATATCATTAAAATTAAAATTTATCCTATCTGATGTATCGAATACAACAACATCTCCATGTCTTCGATACCAATCAAAGAGGTGGGCAGGAGATCAAGATATATGCTCTAATTTTCCCTCTGTCACTAGTAAAATCATATTGAAATTTTCATCTTTAATCTAGTTCAATTAAAGGTTAGTTTTCATCTTTCAAGTAACTAAATATTTTAACATCTCTACAATTAACAGTAAGGGTAAATTCTCAAAAAACAATTAGTAGTGTTCCATGATAGATACAAAAAAAAAAGAGCAAAAATGTGTTTAATTAAAGGGAGTTTTAGAGTGAGCTTGTGACAAGTTCATTTGTCTTCTTTATCTTTATCTTTTCCATCTCGAAACAACAGTGAAACGCAACACTAAGGACACACGGTTTAAAATCCCTTTATTTTTTGTGCACCTTTTACGCTGGAATCAAAATCTACTTAATTCACTAATATAATGAGCGAGAGATATGGACATGGAAGTAAGCTCACAAGAATAATAATGGAATTCTCTGTTGTTATTTGGTTTTTCCTCTTTAGTTTCAGAATAGATAGATGGCGTTGACTAATTTTCTTTTGCCAATTTACCACAGAATATTGCAACTATTCTGTAAGAAGCTGGAATCCATAATCTGTGACACAACAACTTCGGTAAAGGTTACAGGAATATCAGCCAGTAAATCGACGACGACAACGTGAGCTAGAAGCACAAACGAGCATCAGATTGGTCGTACGTGTTGGCGACATTAAGCCAAATTTGTTTCCTTTGATCACGCATAAATGGAATCTTGGCAAAGTTTGTTGACTAATTAGCCCAGCCCCTGTTAACGACCTTGCCAAGCAAGTTGCCCTGCAGGAATTGCCACACAGATTTTTCAACTATTTGATCCGGATGTCCGATTGAACCTATAAATCCAACTCCCATTGCATGCTACGTTATGATCCAGTCACTCTAATATTTGAATTAACTATCAGATAATGTTTAATCTGTGCAGCTGCTCTGTTTGTCTTTCCATGTCTTTGTTATCCCCCAGAAAGCGTTCATTGATTCCGGCGGTCTAAGGAAATACACAAGAAGAACAGAAAGCGAGTCTAGAAAATTATGAAACATCACCATGTCAGCTTGTGGGGTGCCCGTGATCCTAGGATGTTGCCTTAATAATTCAAGATTCGGTTGTGACAAAAATATATAAGTGGGAGAAATGTTATTATCAAAGATGAATATGGACAATGGGGACTTAATTGGGATCTAGAAAGAAAGATTCTTAGGAGCACTCAGAGACAAATCACATTAAATTAGGCTATGATTGGCATTGTGGTTATTTTGAAAATCTTTGAAGTTTTTTTATAACTTCAAATTAATAATTTTATTGTTTTGAAGTAATAATATCAAAAATAAATTTTAAAATAAAAAAATATATATTATTTTAATATATTTTAAACATAAAAAATATTTTAAAAAATAATATTTACTACAATCTTAAACCAGCTCTAGCCATAAATAAGAGAAGAATCACTTTTGCTAGGACAATGGTTGTAATCTTTGTCACTTGCCTTGTTTTTGTATTTTCTAGTCTTATTTTTCCTCTCTTACACCTTAATTTGTTTTCCCATTTTTAATTGTTTACGGCTAATTAATAACATGTACAGCTTATGCTTAATATGCTACTCTATTTCACCTTCTTATTAATTAAGGCTTCATTACATGGACCTCAAAATGTTATTCACGCTTACATTTTCATCAAGGAAGCCATTTCAGTAGGGGGAGGGGGAACTGTGGAAGAACACACATATATTAGTTGATGGATATATCGATATATCCTTTATGAACCTCTGATGATTTGTTTTTTTTTTTTTTTATCATACTTTACATTAGAACAACGGATAATGAAGAAAGCATCGATCCTCAAAATATAAGGTCCTACCCTACCTAATTTGTGGACACACAATCTCAAACTATAAATTAACAAAATCCTCGCACAAGGACAATGGAGCTTCTATTAATAAAGGGAAGAAAGGATAACAAGACATCTTTTCAAAAGAAACACGGCCCTCTCAAGTTGTTTTTAGCTGCCTTTATGTGCAGTAACCACACCAAAAGATGATGAACAGCAGAGAGCCGGCCAATGCAATCAATTATGAGCTCAGTCAGATTTATGTGATCATGGAATATATATATATATAGTCCTACCTACCTATATATATATACATGCATAATGATCTGGCTATCAACTCTTAATTAGTATTTTCTTTAATAAGATGTTCTAATTGATGTGGTAATTACGTGATCATAAAGTAATCAGGTTTCCCAGTCCCCACTCCTCCTCCAAACTTATGACTTATTTTCAAAGCTTCCAAATTAATCCCATTTTATATGTACGTTGTGAATTAATTTATCGAAAACAAAAATCAGGCAACAAAGCTTCCACTACATCTCTGGCAAGCTGAGAGAATAATTCTTCCCGAGATTTTTTTATCGTATAAGCTTACAACCCACTAGAGCTAGTTAATGTAAATGGTTAATATATAAGAACACCATTGTCTGTAATCCTCTTGCTTTATATATATATATATATATATATATATATATATATATATATATATATATAACATTCTTGTGTGTGTGGACAAGAGAGAATAGCTAGAGATGTGATTTGTGAATCTTGTATTCTCACTCTAGTTAGCCGTGAATTATTGATTTGGGAGAAGCCATTATCTTTTCTCATACCAAATTAACAGAGTCCCACAGTTGCAATCATGAGCTTTTTTATGAGAGTTTAGACATCATAATTAGGGTTGGAAGTTTCCATCCGTGAATTCTTTTAGATGGGAGATCTAGCTAGGGAGTGGTTAGAGAGTAAGCTTCACCGGAACATTTAAGATATACAAGTGATGCAGCAGCAGGTTTACAATTTTCTGAAGGTAGCAAGGGAAAAACATGATTCCAAAAAATCCGTCACTTTCATCAATTATCACCTCCAGACATCTCATTGACCAGATTTCAAAGCAAAGACAATCCTCTTTCGTCATGATTCTGCACACTTTTATATATATTCCTTGCACGTACAGGATCTGCAGCTGCATGTGTACATGGAGAGAAAAAAAGAGCAATAAAATTGATTTGGTGGAGGTGGTTGCGCTTTATAAAAAAGGAAGCGATGGTCTATATTTACTTCACCTTTCCAAACCCTACTGTTGTAGTTTCTCCGAGGACTGTCCATCTATATAACCGATAGTTTCTAACTATGCTCTTCAATTAATGCTTAGTACTGTTCATATTTCAGCTCAATAATGTGAACTTAATAAATTGCCTTGCCTTAATTTGTTGTGAGAATTCTGCATTGAAGCTAGCTGTTAAGTGGTGTGTCCTCAACCCATTGATGGCACGAATGAATTCATCACGCAAGGTCCTGGCTAGAAAAATTGTACCTTTTGACTTGCCCACCCATTCCCACAAAGAAAATGCAGAAACTGAAGGGAGCGCTATACATTGTATGACTACAGTATTTAAGGATCGTTTAGGATTAAGGTCGCCAACGCCAAGAATATTAATTTAATGCCTTCTTAATCTATCCATCATGAGCCCATCAGCGCGTCACCAATAAACACCCTTTCTCATTTACTTGTGTGGGGTTTGGAGTGGATAGCCAACTACTATTTGCCCCCTCCCTTCCATTCAAGCTGAGAGTGAATGAGAAATGCCGGGTAAGGTATGTGTGGTGATAAGATAACCTCAAGTCCAGGGCAGCAGATCACAGTCATTTTTCTTCTGTCTGGCTTCAAATAGTTCGTGGAATAGCACTTGAGAGGAGTCATTATTGTTTCATTGAATTATAGAGAAAAATGGGGGTGGGGGGGAGCAAGGAAGGAACCTGAAAGAATTAGAAATGTGGGACATTGCTGCCGTGAAGTCATTATCTGTACGAAGACTAATAAGTTTGGTCCGTGCAATACTTGTAGTAAAACTTTTTTCATTAGGTTTCAACATGCAACTCATGACATTCACTTTGAATTGAAAGATGCAACCCTTTTAAAACCCGAAACTCTCTGGAAGTTGCAAGGTATATTATAGACAACAGAGGAGTGAGGGAAAGAAACTGATAAATTGATAGTGTAGGTACACGATATATTAAAGCATTCTAATGTATGAATTAGAACAGTGTCAAGTATGAGAGGCAAGGCAAGGCCCATGACTTTCCTGTGTAGCCGATGGTACAGTAAGTAGTCCCCACAGGCCACACCTCACCGACTATTTTTTATTATTTCTTGTGTAAAGGAGAGAAGGGCAGTTAGAGTCCAGGAAAATAGAAAAGAAAGAGGAAGGCTTTGCCTCCAGGCTTGCACTTGTGACTTCTATCCATGTGGGCAGGCATCCTTCCAAAGACTGTATGTACTATGCATGCAGCCTACAGTGGCAGAGTTGTGAGTATCAAGTTAGAGAAGAGTAGACAGTTGGTGAGATGACCATCACATTAGCTATCTGAATCTGTACAGTAAAGTAGCCTTCTTTGGAGTTGATTAGTTTATGGTATGAGGTTGATTCTGTAATTGTCCTTAATAAGTCAAATTCACACTCTCTCACTTCCACTTTCTCTTCTCTCTCTTTTTACTGTTACACAGACCAAAGTTTCTCGCTTTTTGATTCTCTTTGCTTCTTCTAATCTTTCGCTTTTGCCCATTTTATTCAAAAACCAAAAATTTGCCTTGTTTTCCACTCTTCAACAAAACAAATACTGGTTCTATACTCTCACTTTTGTTTATTTTGTCTTGAGTAAACTCGAAGCTTAAAGCTGCTGCTTCTACCCTCTTAAACGCTCTGCTAATCTTGGCCTAAGAATGCTCTACTATTAGTTGGGGGTGGAAGCAAATCCTCGAAGCTTGTGAATTCCTATGTCGGTAGCTCATTGTCCAAAGATTACCCATTTCAGCTAATTACAACATTCAAACTGGATCTAAAGCTTCTCTCTTTGCAGATTCTTGATGTTCTGGAAATGAGTTTTTTCGGCTGGTTGGTTCTTTGGAGATTTCAGTTATAATTCCTCCATGTATAGAGAGGGAGAGAGGGAGCTGTAGCAGTGGCAGCTACTGGGTTCAACTATCAAGGCATTATTTGATGCATGCTTCTTCTTTTTCCCAGGTTCACAAACTTACCCTGTAATTCATTAGTCTTCTATTTCATTAATTAAGCTCTTCAAAGTCTCAAAGTTTACCTGCATTATCTACTGTTGTACATTTTGGGCATCTTTTTAAGCTTCTAGATCTGTTTCAATATGAATATTGTTTGTTGATTCTCATAAGAAAGTTCGATTTCTTGGATTTTCAAGTGAGTTTGTTGTAATGTTTGTGTTACTTCGGTTACTTTTTAGGCTTGGCTAGTTTCGACTTGTTTTCCTTTCTTTTCAGTGCAAAGAATGTACCTTTAGTTGTTCAACAACTCTAGCTGACATTACTTTAAATTGCTTAATTTCCCCTTTTCTGGTAAAGCTTAGCACACTTTCAGGTTTCTCCATGTCTTCTTTATCTCTTCAACTTGAGCAGCTGTTGCACTTTTGTTGTGTCCTTAAAGCAGAATTTGAATAGGTTCATCCTTCCAAATGCTTGTGATGTAGGATCTTGCTGGGTTATATCCGGTATAGAACCATACGTGGTCGTCTTTGGATTCTTTGTTATTTTGTTTTCTTTAATTAATGCGAGTGTAATTTGCTTTATTTGGTGCTCTTTGATGAGCAAATGATCTTTTATTTCTCACCTTTTTGTTTTTTTTATTTTTTCCTTTGGGTGTTGAATCTCTCTATGCCCTTTCGCCATCACTATAAAGAATAAGCATATCATTTGGGGAGCCCTGGAATGTAATGGAAGAGTATTGTTCTTTTGCTTGCTTTATTCGTTTTGTGATATTCTTTTGCCTCTTGCTTTTGGATAATAATTACCTTTTCTAATTGTTTTTAACGTTTCTTAAGATACTGGATAAAAGTAAGGAGGAGTAGAGAAATATTTCTTAACTTTTCTGGGAAGGAAAGTTGAGAGAATGATCAGTCGATAGCTTTTTAATTATAGATCTTTAAATCTCTTAATTGTTGAAGTACCGGACACACTTGCCGCTGTTTTGGGTGCTTCGCAGAGAAGACTGCAGTAATCATTATTGTTTATGCATTGGAAAACTAAAAAACTTTTCACTTTCAAAATTTAAGCTTACCAACAGCTCAAGTAGATCTCATTTGATAGACACATAGCGAGTTGAAATGCTCTTTATATGAGAAATTGCTATGCCGTGACTAGTGCATTTCAGAAATGAGAATGTTCATCTTTTTTGCTATAATTAGCTTGTAACAGAGATCCATATGTTCTTTTCATGAATTGCCTTATGTGCTGGCTGTCTAATGTTGATTTTTCGTTTCTGTGCTGAAACAGAGGAACAGCAATACCTGAAGGGCATACATTTTCATATAGCAAGTCCAAATCAACTCCCCCATGAAGTTCTTCCGGGCTTCAGTTATTCATTTATTCATCATCCTAACCATCATTTTTCCCTTTGCTATTTCTGACCTGAAGTCAGATAAGCAAGCTCTTCTTGACTTTGCTGCTGTTGTACCCCATTCAAGGAAGCTCAACTGGAACCCTGCTTCATTGGTCTGCAAGTCTTGGGTAGGTGTCACTTGCAATTCGAATGACACTCGTGTGGTTGAACTTCGACTCCCTGGAGTAGGACTTTTGGGTCATGTCCCACCAAACACCCTTGGTAAACTAGATGCCCTCAATACTCTCAGCCTCCGATCCAATGTCCTTGAAGGTGACCTTCCTTCTGATGTTACCTCTCTTCCATCACTCCAGAACCTCTTTCTCCAACATAATAACTTTTCTGGTGGTGTTCCAACCTCCTTTTCCTTGAAGCTCAATGTACTGGATCTCTCATTCAATTCTTTCACAGGCAACATTCCCCAAACAATAGCAAATTTAACACAACTTACCGGATTAAGCCTCCAAAATAACGCACTTTCTGGACCCATACCTGATCTCAACCACACTAGGATCAAGCATTTGAATTTAAGCTACAACCATCTTAATGGATCAATTCCAGTGTCTCTTCAAAAGTTCCCTAATTCATCCTTCATTGGAAACTCTCTCTTATGTGGACCACCTCTTAATCCTTGCTCCATAGTCCTTCCTCCTCCTCCATCCCCTGCTTACACCCCCCCACCAGCAACTTCACATAAGCGAAGCTCAAAATTGAAACTGACAATGGGAGCAATCATTGCCATTGCCGTGGGAGGGTCTGCTGTGCTGTTTCTTGTCGTTTTAATCGTCTTTTGCTGCTGTTTGAAGAAAAAAGATAATGAAGGCCCTGGTGTGTTGAAAGGGAAAGCAGTTAGCAGTGGTAGGGGTGAGAAGCCCAAAGAGGATTTTGGAAGTGGGGTGCAAGAATCTGAGAAAAACAAGCTGGTATTCTTTGAAGGCTGCTCTTACAATTTCGATCTCGAGGATTTATTAAGAGCTTCAGCTGAAGTTTTAGGAAAGGGTAGTTATGGTACAGCATATAAGGCTGTCTTGGAGGAATCAACCACAGTGGTGGTGAAAAGGTTGAAAGAAGTGGTGGTGGGAAAGAGAGACTTTGAGCAGCAGATGGAGATTGCGGGGAGAGTTGGGCAGCACCCAAATGTTGTGCCACTTCGTGCTTATTATTACTCAAAGGATGAGAGGCTTCTAGTGTATGACTATATCCCAGGTGGCAGCTTATCCACGCTTTTGCATGGTACGTCTTCAGCTCTATTAATGATGCTTAGAGGTTGCTTTAGAAACTGATGAAGGATGCTTTCAGTTATTTTTATTTTACACTACAAGAACACTAGTATGACCAGAATGCTGATAATACTGTGAAACTTTTTGACATTGCCACTGACGTTTACCAAATTTACTTTCCTCAGTTTTTCTCATCTGCTTTGGGAAAATAAAAACCATTTCCTGATATCCTACATGGAGGATTAGCACGGTAATCTTGTACCATGCCAAAGAATAGCACTATGTATTTCCTTGCATTTATCGATCAATGTGCTTAGACAAGTAGTCCACGTTTCCTAGGAGAGATGATTCTTGCCACGCACACACATACAAGGACTAAACAATTAGTTTTAGGAGATCATCTTCCATGGCATTCATCGTCTTTGACACTTTGGCATGGAATTTAAAACCGCTGCTTTACTAATATCCTAAACTCTATTCAAATTTGACAACAGCAAACAGGGGAGCTGGCAGAACTCCACTAGATTGGGACTCTAGGGTTAAGATTGCCCTTGGTACTGCACGGGGAATTTCCCACCTTCATTCTGCTGGCGGTCCAAAGTTTACTCATGGAAATATCAAGTCGTCAAATGTCCTCCTCAGCCAAGATCATGATGGTTGCATCTCTGATTTTGGCCTGACACCTCTTATGAACGTCCCTGCTTCTTCATCTCGGAGTGCTGGTTATCGTGCTCCTGAGGTGATTGAAACCAGTAAGCACTCTCATAAATCAGATGTCTACAGCTTTGGTGTCATCCTTCTCGAGATGCTGACTGGGAAAGCTCCAATCCAATCACCAAGGCGTGATGACATGGTTGATCTCCCAAGATGGGTCCAATCAGTTGTAAGGGAGGAGTGGACAGCTGAGGTTTTCGATGTTGAACTGATGAGATACCAAAACATTGAAGAAGAAATGGTGCAGATGTTGCAAATTGGGATGACCTGTGTAGCAAAGGTGCCAGACATGCGACCTAACATGGAAGAAGTTGTTCGAATGATTGAAGAAATCCGGCAATCTGACTCAGAGAACCGGCCATCTTCTGAAGGGAACAAGTCCAAGGACTCAAATGTGCATACTCCATGATTGACGAAATTGTTGCTGCTTGATTTTAAGATCAAGATTCAAAAAGTGCTATGAGCACCTGCCTTGTAAGGTTTCTCGAGCATTTATTCAAGCTTATGTGTATGTGCAGTGCAGCATCATAGAGTGTGAATTTGTCTCAATTTTTTTTCTTCTTTTTTCAGATATGTAGCAGTGCTTTGATTTTTAATTTTTAAGTCTGATTAGCTGGAAACCTCTTGATTTGTTGTAAAACTTCATTCAAAATTTGTGAATGAATTGATGAGACTTGAATCAAGAACACTCCATTTTTTTCTGCCTTTGCTGTTGAGGGTACTGCCTGTTTCTTGTCATTACAGCAGCATCTTAGATTCTTATCCATCTTCAGGAAAAATGACATTTACGAGGGTTCTCTTCTGGTCTGCCCTTGGAAATCATGATTCGCTCTGAGCCAAAGCATGATAAGATCAGTTTTTGACTGCCTGAGATTATCAGCACCATATATGTATGACATGCGATTCTAATTTTAGTCAATAATATATCAAAGGCAGCAGATTACAACCTGGATTTGTGCTGTAATGATTTCCAGAAATCTCTGTTCATATCATATCATTGTTCACCATTGCAACAATACGTCCCCGGTCTGTCAATTTGTTTTTGATTCATTTTGGTTATTTAACTTTATTTTCTTTCAATTTCTTCCTAACAAGTTCCTTTTTTGCTGTGCTAGATTTTTTTTATTCTCTTTTGAATATCATTACCACGGTGTTAGAGATTGTTTCATATCAATTTTACATGAGAGAATTTTAAGTTGTTGTCAAAAACAAAATAAAAAGAATAGAAACTGAAATTGATATTGATATTAACAAGGTTTCATAGCTTTTACCATTCCAAAGGCATGTAAAGTTATACTTTAGTCCCTCAATTTTTATTTTATTTTGAATTTGGTCAATTCTAGTTTTAGATTTTTGTTTTGCTCTCAAACTTCATTTGTTTTGTTTTTCAATCCCTAGATCTAGAGAGAGGGGGGAGAAAGAGTTGCCGGAAAAAAATTGCGGAGAGGAAAAGCTCTTAATTAACATTGATTTTCTGGCAACCAGAAACAACTCAAGTCAAAGAAAAGGATAGCATATTGGCGACACATCATTTGCGCATATTGGCGACACATCATCCGTGTAATTTAAAAAAAAAAAAAAAAACATAAAATCCTACCCATGGAACGGGCATTGCTCTTTTAGACGGAGGAGGAGGAGGAGGAGCATCCCTAGGAATGGCTAATTCTGATGTGAGCAGTTATGGATCATCAGTTCCACCTTGCACCCTCCTCCTTCCCAGTTTTCTTCGTATATGAACTGTAAGAACCCACAGAGCTGGTTCACGTGTCGTTTTTCTTTCTCTGATATATATCCCTTATGAGTAGGTATCTGAACAAAAGGAGAGAAGAAAGCACAGTTTAAGATGGTTTGTATGTTGTGCATGGATGATCCTGGGAGTACTTGCGCTTGCTATCATCGTGCTTTCTCTTGGTGTTTCTGATGAATTCGTGAAAAAACTTGACGCAAAAATTTGGTTTTTTATGGTTTGCTGCAAAACTGGGCAGAATTTGTGTTAGAGGGTGCCTCAAAAAATAGACTGTGTATCTAGAGATTCTGTGTAGGCTGAGAGTACGTGCCTTTAAAAAGTTAGTCATTGCCTCTGCTTGTGACATTGGGTGTATTTATTTATATACCTTTAATTTTTTTTAAGTTTAATTGATAATGTGATAATTATTATTTTTTTAAATTATATTTTTATAAAATATATTAAAATAATATTTTTAATAATTGCACAATTTAAAAATAAAAAAAAATTCATTTAAAGTAAAGAAATAATTTTTTATAATATTATTTTATTTTCAAAAAATTATTTTTAAAATTAACCCATTAAAACAATTAAAAAATTAATTTAAAAAAAAAATCAGAAAACGCAGTCTGAACCGAAAAAACAAAAAGCCCAAAGGTAAAATCTTTCCCCTCCGCTGTCCTTAGATTCCAAAAATCTTCTCTTGGGTAATTACTACTTCACTCTTTTTTTGTATTTACTTATAGAGCTGCTCTTTTGCTCATCTGGATTGTCTTTGTTTCCTTATTTTGATGTTAGTCGGTGGTTCAGTCAGTCAAAATTTGATTTTTGGCTTCTGATTCTATGGGCATCTTGAAAGAGCTCAAGGACTTGCAGAAAGATCCACCTACCTCTTGCAGTGCTGGTATGCTTCCTATTCTTTTCTCTTTTCCCTTAAAAAGAATATCATCTTTAAAGCTATTTTCTCTTTATTATTAAATTATTTGCTGACCCTTTTGCACTTGAGAGCTGATTTTGTATATACTTGTAGAATTAGAGGGAAAAGTCTCGATCTTTTTGGCCCGTTCACTTGTTTTTTGACTTTATAAATGGTTGGAATTTTAGGTCCAGTAGATGAGGACATGTTCCATTGGCAAGCAACAATTATGGGACCTGCTGATAGCCCATATGCAGGAGGTATCTTTTTAGTTTCTATTCATTTCCCTCCTGATTATCCTTTTAAACCCCCCAAGGTATATCATTTTTTCTGTGCCTCTTTTTTTTTTTCTTTTTGCTTGTTATGTTTTTATTTTTTGTGTAAGAAGGACCCTTGAGAGTTAAGTATCTATATAACAAGTTTTGGGTTTCCTTGTCACCAAGAGAAGGAAAGAGAAATATTGTTTTCTCGTGCCTTCATTAAAACTCTGGAAAACTATTTCTTGCTGATATTTGTTGAAGGGTTGAAATTTGCTCCTGCATTAGATGTAGGTTTCAAAAAGTAAAATGAAAGGTATTAATGGAAATGATACTGTGAAAGTTCATATCAGTGCTTGTGGTGGGCATTAATGTCTGGTAATGTTATGTGCTTTCTAAATGCAAACAATTGGCTGTAAGTTTTTGTGTTTAGTTGAAATTTAGAAAAAGTTATATAAGAGATGTAGCTACTAATCTGAATAAGATCAGAGGGCAGCACAGAAGTGGGAAGGGCTTTCTAGATAGTTCTTATAATCCTGGATGCTATAGCCAAGCTTTATATATTGTGCTGAACTTCAAGCCCTAAAGAGCTATTATATTGGAGAGCAGCTCAATAACACTCAGAGATTGCATGAAATAGAGTTGCTATCAAATATCAATTACACAAGCCTTAAATATTATAAGGTGGCATTATTGTTGGAATTTGAATCAATGTAGGCATTATTTAGATGAGTAGAAGTGTTGTGCTTTCATGTTCTACATTTATTGGTTGTTAGGTATTAATTGAGATATTTTAGACCAATGATACATTGGATAACAATGTTATATCCACTTAACTAGAATCACAAAAACTAATAAAAAGTTTTGTTCAATCATGATAGAATAGAAGAAATAACATGTAGCTAATCCCATTTAGTTTGGACCAAAGGCTTGCTTAACTTGATTTGTACAGTGAGTTCATGTATTGTATCGTCAATAGCTTGTGTTTTGTAGAAGTTGATTAGACTATCTGGATTATATGCCTCAGGTTGCATTGAGGACATAAGTCTTCCACCCAAACATTAACAGCGATGGAAGCATATGTCTGGATATTCTTAAAGAGCAGTAGAACCCAGCACTAACCATTTCCAAGGTTTGATATGACCATTTCCCTTTTGACTTATCTATTCAGCCATTTGCTGATGTTGAAACTCTTCTTAATCTGTGTACTTGTTTTGTGTTCCATGTGCATAGATCAAATGTTTAGAATGATAGCCGAGACACCAAAATACCTTGTTCATTGTTATCCATTGGTAATGACCATCTGACTCTTCGATTTATGCTGAAAGTACAAACATAATATGCACAATTACACAAATGTGAATTTAAACAGAACTTGTACCTAGTTTAGGATTTAAGGTGTGTAACAGTGAGGTGAGGGTGGATGGAACACTATTGTGAGGTCCTGAAGGTTCCACATTTATGCAAGAGTTTGTGCTATCAATATGAAGGAACTTATGGTGACCATTGGTTATGAACAGAAAAGAATATGGTAGTAACCATTAATGATAAGGTCTTGGAAGGCCTGCTAGCCATTTTCTTATACGTATTAAAGAATGCAATTGATAATGTCTTGGACTGCATCTGAACAATATAACGAGCAGATCTTCCCCTATTTTCAATGTTCATTCTCCCTTTGGTGATTAGAGTGAATATCATGGTGCTGCTAATTTCATGCACTGACAACTTTAGCTTCTGCTTTCTGATATCTATGGAGTATGTTAATTGTGAATTATACTAGCATTTTTATTAGGCCTTCACGAATTTGAGATATAGACTTTGAATATTGTGGTGTACATCGGTTTCTCTAACACTCACCGGTGTGAACTTGTTATTGATTGATGTGGATACGGTGATCTGTTACTTTCCTACTTTTCTGAATAGGTATTTGTTCAGCTCCCATTTCCTTGTCTTGAAACCAAGGTGAAGAATAATTGTAAGACTTTGGTGGCAAATATTGATTCCTTGTAAGAAAATATAATGTAACAAAGAATAGGATTGGAGAGGAAGATTCTTCATGAATTGTTTCTCTGATGCAATTTACTGTTGGTTATGTAGGATAATTTATGCCTGAACCCCAGCAGTTGGGCTTTGTGTGGTGACTTTATTCGGCAGAATTTTATGTTGTTTGTGCTTGCTATATTTATTATGTTGATTCTGTCTGCATGAGTTGGTATCAAAACTCTATATCAATTGATATCAAAGCTCAACTATTCCTGGTGGTCGGTTATAAGTTGAATAACTATTGCTGGAAAAGATCGCAAAACAGGACATGATAGGATGGGATGAGGAGGTTTTCTCTCAGGAAAGAAACGTTCATGAACCTGTGATAGAAGACATGCAAAGAAAAATTATAAAAACAACTTGTTGACTGGCGGTGGTAAAGTTTCAAAGGTAAGTTGAATAATTATCCTGTCAATTAACAAAGATGAAGAAGAAAAAACTAGAAGATCTTGAAGAGAGTGATCACAAATCTATAGTTAATTAACTCATTTTAGAAGCATGAGCAAATAAGATAGTTTTTTTATTGGGATGAGTATCATGGAGATTTTGATGAGCCCATTTATGATGAGATAAATATGGATTGGTATCCTTGATCAATTTATAATGTTTATTTTGATAATGATAGCATAAACAATAACAGTGATGCTATCATCAATAGTGTCCTCGTTGGTATGTTAGAGGTTAAGTGTAAATACAACATGGAAGGTGTTAAACAAAAAAAAAATTGTTGATTTGATTAAAAGTTTATTATTATCACAAATGTAGATTTGTTCAAGGATTGTAAGACTACAACATATGCTGAGAAAACAAGTTTGAGGTTTGTTGTTCATTACTCTAGAAGTTAGTTGAAGAGAAATCATTTATCAGTCGATGTTTCTCATGCAAAATTTAACTTGAAGGGATTGAAGTTAACATCAAAAATTAGTATGCACTTGAAGCGAAGAAAGAAAAGAGGTTGATAGATCTTGATTAGACATCTGCGTGCCTCGAGAACGAGTTCTTTCCAATATGAAGAGACTGATGTAAGGGGTTTTTAGGGGAATATATTTGTCTCCTTAGTTATTTTCATTCTATTTTGATTGGAAATCATATTTTTCTTATTTATTTTAGTCCTAGGACAATTATAAATAAGGTTGTTTAATTTGTATTTAAAAAGACTACTTACATAGAATTGTATAGCAATACAATTTCAAATTAGGGTTTTTATATAATGATTCGTGTTGCTTATATTTGCAATCTTTTTTCTGTTATTGTTTTCGTCGGCATCAATTTTTTATTGGTGGGGGAGTGTTTAATAACAGCTGTCTGGTTTTTTTTTTTTTTTTTCAAATGCAGGTGTTGTTGTCCATATGCTCTCTGTTGACCGACCCAAATCCTGATGATCCACTTGTGCCTGAAATTGCTCACGTGTACAGGACAGACAGAGCTTAGTACGAGGCAACTGCCCGTAGCTGTACTCAGAAGTATGCGATGGGTTGAAGCAGAGGAATCTGTTTAGAAAGAATTTGCTATCCTATGGTTCACTTATTTGTTAGGTGGAAGGATGATGTGTTCCAACTTCAAATGTCTGTTTTTCTTTCTGCTGTTTTTACTGCAGACTCGGAGCTGGGAAGAAACTGGTCTGCTAGGTCTGTGAATATCTACTATTTGAAAGCGTAGAAGGGGGAAGGGAACGTGATGTAATATTGCCCTGTTGTTAGAATTGTCAGCTTGTTTATTTGTTATTTAAATACTCTCATTTGCTGTTGAATGCTAGAAGTGCTGGTCCTGGTATACTTGTGCTTTTAGCAATTTGGACAGATATAGGCATAACCTTCATTAAAGCATTAATGTCCTCATAATTTGCCGTTTTATGGATCTAATTACTGTGCGCACATCTATGACTATCGAAGCCATTGACCCAGTATGTCGTGCTTCAATGTGATATGTTTCACAACCAATATCGTCATGCTCTGCAAAGAATGGTAACCCTAGTTTTGGTTCTGGTTCTGGTTCTGGTTCTGGTTCGTACTAGCCATATTTCTTTTTCCATGCGCCAACAAATTTTGGTAAATTAATTGATTAACTTGAAAGGAGAGAGATGCCCCGGAGAATTACAAGATGGTGAACTCAAAGGGATCCCTTCTCGTGAAAAAACGCAACTAAACTGTGATGTGGACTCGAGGCCACCGTTGAAAATGCCTTGACACGGTTCCTTGATATCTCTGCTTGTTTGGTGTTGATCATAGTCAAGGATAATACATAGCACAATCCAAGTGTGTGTGTGTGTGTGTAGTAGGATTAGACTGGTAGCTTATCTAGATATTGGCTTGTTTAACAAATGGAATACAAATTATTTGTTTGAGAAAAAAAGAAATGGAAACGTGATTGCGATGGGTTAACCACGGTAGGATTAAAGCTTAACGGAATCTTGTCATCTCGTTGTGACAGCACCAGGCTAGGTGGCAAGCATGTTCTTCGAATTTAAGCTATGATACTGTTCTTGACTTCACAATTCAATGACATTAATTTGTGAGGTGCGTGTTCTTATTACATGTAGGAGGTAGGGCATGAGATAATGGAATCCCCCAAATCATTTGACGTTGTTGGAAACCTAAGGTATACTGTTTACGAGGAAAAGGCATCGCCTTAATTATCACCTGTCAACAAGCAATGAGGGCCTCCCTGCTGCAACCTCTAATGCATAATATTACATGATTGCTCCACACATGCATGCTGTCTACTTGGGCTTGTACCCATCATCCCTTGCTTCCTCTCCAAGCGAAAGAAAACCTCCCACAGCTTCACTACCATTAATTCTCAACGTTAATTTGGTTTAATCATAAACTGAAAACGATGGAATCAATCATCAGTTGATTCTATCATTAATCTATTATCTATTGCTTTCGAAGTATCGATCTTTTTATGCCTTTACATACCCTTCTTCGAAACAGAGGTCAATTGATGAAATAATTATATCATAATCAAAACACTAGAGAGATTCAGCATTTTCTATGTAGTGAAGAGAGGTTATACAAATTACTAACAGAAACAAAAATCCATGCTTGAATTAATATGGTGGTCGAGAAATGTCTGATCAAACCCAAATATCACAGGCACAAGGATCTAGTCGTTAACAAATTGTAATTTTATAAGTTTCTCTTCTTAAAAGATGTTGAATTCAAAATCTTATTCTTTTATATATATATATATATAGAGAGAGAGAGAGAGAGAGAGAGCTAAGTTGACGTGGATATATAGCTAGCAAGCTCATGGTCTGTGGAAGAAGATACTCCTCCTAACAAGAAGGGTGGTTGTGACTTTCTTCTTGCTTGAAATGGCAGCGCATGCATTTATTCATCGTACTGGCATATGTTTTCTTTATCTCTATGACTCTATGGATCCCCCTTTGCCACGGAAAAGAGGTCGGTTCGGTTATAATGATGAGCTATCCATCTCTAAAGTTTTCGAATCGCCATTTTCACCGCGCAGACAAAGTAATTTTACGGGTATATACAATGGAGGAGTAATTTTACGGGAAAGATGAGTCAACTACTTTCGTCGATTTGGAGCTACCACCTAGCAAGCTAGCTAGCTAGCTACTAGCTCTAATTCTCCCACTTCGATCTTCTTATACATGCATGGTATGGAAACTTCACTAAGAAAGACTGCCACCGAAAAGTAGAGGCGACCTCATAATAAATTAATTACCATCGCCGCTACCATTGTAAAAGAGAGAAAATGGAGTGGGGTACTGGCCTGAGCTGGGTTGATTCAAAGAAATTGACATGCCAAGAATAGCCCTTTTGACGCGTCAGGAGAGGCAGCTGGAAAACATTTTTTAAAATTTTTCTTTCTTTAAATCAATTTTTTATATAATTTTTAATTATTTTAATGTGAGAATAACATAGATAAATTTTAAAAAAACAAAAAAAAAACAACCATTATAATCGGAAAATATCGCACCTAAGCTAAGCTAGTAGGAATTCAAGGGTCCTTCCGTGCATTACACACACACACCCACATCCGCACATGCCTATATCTTACTCCGTAGATCTCTCTCCAAATCAGTCACCCTTTTCAATGACTATTCTCTCTCTCTCTCTCTCTCTCTCTCTCTCTCTCACACACACACCCCCCCAGAGTGAGTGAAGATCACTGAACTGCAGCAAGACACAAGTCTTTTTCTAGTTTCCCGCCAAAAGCTTACCACCCTTCTTGATCAAACCCGGAGTTGCTGGTGTCACTTTGTCACCTTCTTCCAACTCCTCGAAGTGCAAGCTATAGCTTCTCTTTTTGTCTCTATAGTTGTCACTAGCTACTTATATAATCCCTCCAACGCTGGAGATCCAGTTAAGCTTAGTATAAAGTAGCTTCCTTCAGTTTTTTTCCTCCAAGAAACCAATAAGAATCTTCATCCTTGATCACCCAAATAAATTAAGCTAGCTAGACCCTACCTGAGCTGGTCAGTACATGGTTTTGCCGCTATGTCTTGACCCACTTCTTAATTGAATACAAAAACCAACCCTTGGTACCACCCACCATGCATCTTCTATTCCCCAATGAATTACAACCCATGTTTACCTCCAACGCCACCATGTCCGTTCAACCAAAAGTCAAATTTACTGAACATGTATTCATCACTAGTAAGCTCATCGAGAACCAGCAGCTGCATCCTTCTTCAAGAACCCGCCAAAGACTTGTTAGAATCATCCATACCGACCCTGATGCCACTGATTCCTCCAGCGATGAAGAAGAGGAAGAACAAGAGAGGAAGTATGTCAAGAGAGTGAAGAGACAAGTGAGTGAAATAAGCTTGTTAGAGCAAGAAACAACAGCACCAGCAGCTCCTTCTTCCACAACTTCAAATGATGATCAGGAACCAAGAAGAAAGAGACCTTCTTCAAGATTACCGTTACCTGATGTATCTCGTCAGAAAAAGTTCAGGGGTGTCCGTCAGAGACCCTGGGGAAAGTGGTCCGCCGAGATCCGTGACCCGACTCGACGGAAACGGGTCTGGCTCGGCACTTTTGACACTGCAGAGGAAGCTGCTACAGTATATGATCGAGCTGCACTGAAACTAAAAGGACCCGACGCCGTTACCAACTTTCCTACGAACTCCGTTATAACGGAGAAAGCTCACGTTAACTCCGGTTCAAGTGATGTGAAGTGTGAATCACGGGAGTCGCCGTCTATCAGGGGTACTGCTAACGTTATGGCATCACCCGCATTAGTCCTCCGTTACGTAGATTTGACACCGTCTGACGCTGTTTTAACGGAGAAGGCTAAGGTTGTTGACGGTCAGCGCGAGTCATGTGAGTCGCCGTTAAGTGGTGTTCACGATATGTCATCACCGACGTCTGTTCTCCCATACGAAGAGTTATCGCCGTTTGATAGTTTGGGTTACGGTGACGTTGACGCTTTTGGGTTCGAAATTGACGTGCCGTTAAGTTTGCCAAATTCTATGTTGTCGGGGAATTTCTTTGACAAGGAAGAATTCGTTGACCTCGATGATTTCTTGGTGGATGCCATCTGTTAAAAACATATCCTCAATTTTGTGGAAGTTTGGGGAGTCTTTTGTAATTTGACACAACCCTATCGGGATGTGGCATACCATGATTCGTGATTAAAGGCGCCAAGTGGATAGAAAGGGCGCCTGATATAGAGCTGGAATACCTAAAGTGTCCCTTTATTTTTTATGTCAAGTTTTTGGTTTGATTAGTCAAACTACGGAGTTTAAGTATATAGTGGAGTATTAATTAGTCCATATTTAGTGAATTATATGGCGATTTTGTCACTTCCTGTTGTTATTAAGGATTTTTGTGTACTCAATATTAATAATTTATATTATTATTATTTGATTAATTGTAGCTTATATTATAATTTTTCATTTTGTATTTTAGTCTTTTCAAATGAAAAAAAAAAGGATAAGATTTATTAGAGTTTTTAGTGGAGGTTAGGTAGTATGGGGTGTATGTTTTTATGAAAGTATTTTTTACTTAAAAATATATTAAAATGATTAAAAAAACACTTTTAAAAATAATTTCTATATATTAAAATAATATGTTTTAGTCTTTCATTTTGTATTTTAATATATTTTAAAATACCAGCATAGATACAAAACTCATAACTGTAAAACTTACTCAAAACTCTTTCATTTTGATCAGATGATCAAGCTTTGATGAATGAGGATCAATTTTTAATTAAATTCATAAAAATTCTAGCTTGAAACCTTATAAATATTCCCTGAAAATCAACCAGAAGAAAGAGGAGAAAAAGACGAGGAAGAAAGGAGAAAAGGCTTATTCTTGGAGTTCATTAGTAATCAAGTTTATTGCTTGACATTTAAAAATTAAAAGGATAGGTTAAAGGTTGAGCAAAAAATTGGATTTTCAAAGGAAAAAGGATAGTAATTATTCTGAGTTTTGGAAAGGTATAATCTTTCACTAATCTAGCAGATGATATCCATAAGGCACACCTCTAGCTTGTTTTATATGTAAAGATGTTTTTGAACTTGCTTTAGTGTTAATGATGTTCTTTAGTTTTTATTCCAATTAGTATATAAAATGTTTGTTGTTATTGGTTAAATCTTGCTTGGAGTTGTTGTTGATATTATTGGATGTCAAAATAATATGTTTGTAATTGATTTTGATAAAATAAAATGGTTTTTATATTCTACTAAATATGACAGTAGATGTTTGATGTCTTTTTAGGGCTTGTTGATGCATGTTATAGGTTCCTAGTTTTTGTTTAGATTCTTTTGAGTGTCAAGATGTCAATTTTGAATCCAAATTACATAAATATATAGGATGTTTTAAGTTGACAGTTTTGAAGATTGAAACCTCTTGCATGATTTGGATGTTTTGATGTTATTTGTTATTTTTTTTATTTAAACATATTTGATTATGGTAGTGTAACTTGATAAAAAAAAAACATGTTTTAAAAGTAAAAGAATGTCAGTTTTAGAGGCTTAATAATGGTTGAGTTTATTTTTCTTGGCAGTGACTGGGTTTAAAGCAATGTTCTTTGTATTCTTGACAAAAACATTATCTTAACTTTATAATTTGAACCAATTTTAGTTCAATTCTTTGGATTAAACTATTCAGACAAGAATTATAACTTGATTTGCATTAACATCTTAGATGTTAGAATAGAGCACCTTCTTTGTAAAAAGGAAATAAAGTTGAATTAAGATCAAGAAATATTATTTATATACAAACAAATTAAATTAAAGTAGTAAATAATTAATTAGCGATAACTACTTATCTTCCATTCGCAATAAAATTAAATCATTGATCGAGTATAAGAAAAGAGATCCGGGGAGATTATTATTCACCACAATAAACCTTGATTTAATTAATCATATTTTCTGAACTCGAGTACTTCTTGATAACGTACTACATGAATATTTTTTTGTTTTGTTTCTCTTTGAAGTGACAAAATCATGGATGAACATGACTTTTCTTCGAGAAAGGTACAATAAATGAACTGTTCTACGTCATTAGACTCAAGAGCCATGAGAGGATAATAAAGTGGTTGAATATATATTATTACAACCTTGTCATTTAATTTGTTTCTAGCTATTCTTGTTTATTCGTGCAAGACAATGTTCATGTCATTTTTTTCCTTTTCCATTGTGATCGCATGGCAGGAACCAATCATTAAATCAAACCTTTCGAGTTACAAAAAAAAAAAAAAAAAATAAATTATAAATGTAGCATAGTGGTGGTCACTAATTAGCAATTCAACCTCAACCCATTTGTGTCTAATCTTGTGTAGTCGGTAGAGAATTTCATCTGGAATGGAAAGAATCATGGATGCAAAAGGGATTGCGATAAAAAAAAAAAGAGAAAGAAGAAGAAGAAGAAGAAAGAACAGATATTCCAATCAAAAGTTCAAAACACATATAGAGAAACAATATTCTTGAGCAAAACACTCAGGGATGTCCATTGTTGTTTGATGGTACAACGATCCCCAAAACCGTGCTCCTCGAATGCATGCAGGAATTTGGGGATCGAGAGTCAACATTTTACAGCGATTACACTTGGCCATAATCCACGTAAATAGATGGGTTCATGGCGGGGGCCATAGCCCCACCACAAGGCGGTGGTTAGTGGCAAATAATGATAAAGGGTCCACCTATCTCAGCCACGCTTCACTCTAGACCACATAATGTTATTGTGATTCGAGCTTGAAAATGTGGCATCATTTAGCTGTTCCACCGTCTACCGGCGGCTGCAAATAAATGGCAATTAATTTTCAAAGGTAGAAGAGCCAATATTTAGGTGGAGGGAAAAGTACTTAGGAAGGGAGCCTCAAACAAATTTGGAGTAAAGGAAAACTTGAAGAAATATAAAGGAGGAGGGGGGGGGGGGGGGGGGGGGGTTTGTCGGCCCCGTAGTTGGTGACCAAACGGATTTGAAAGCAAACAAAAGCTAGTCCTTATGGCTATCTGATCCACCCTACAAACCATGGCCGCCTTCCACTATCCCCATTTTATTTATTTATTAATTTTTCATGTTTATAGTACGAAAGCAACAAAGGTTTGCTTTTATTTTTGTTGGGATTCGGAATTTGTACAGAAATCATTCATTTAAATATGTAAAAATATTCTTAAAACTGTTTTATGAATTAACTCAAAAGTATTGTTCTTCATTGTCTAATGAAAAAATTACGCAGACAATGATAGGCAGCTATTTCTTTATTAATAAAACATTGAAGAGGCAATGAGAAGTGGCGACACACCACCACTACTCGCCCAATAATTGTGTCAGTGTTAGTACAAATTAAGCTGCAATATTAATGTATTCTCTGTTCATGACCGGATGGATATTCACTTCTTCCTCATCATCACGCGTGACCAGATTTCCTTATATTGATTCTTGCAACAATCCCATTTCAAATGTATATTAGGGTGATTTTTTTTTTTTGAGGAAATATATTAGGGTGATCTTGAACCTATAAAATGTTTTTTTGTGGAACAAAACCATATACGATTCAGTAAAATAGTTAATAATAGTAAATGTTTTCTTGGTGTGCATCAAAACTATGGTTATTTTTCCATTATGGATTGGTATTCGTATAATAAAAGTAGAGGATTTACAAAGAGTTTCTTGTCACTTGACTGCAAGTTTAATTTACTTTTGGTAGAGATATAGGAGCTAAGAGCTCAAAAAACAGAAACTAAGAACATAAAAAACAGGGAAGAGACTACTCTCTCTCTCTCTCTCTGCAAAATTACTCGAGAATTTTGTGAGAATCTAATTAATGCATGCACCTACCGACACAATTGTAAATAATAAAAATAATAATCAATCTCAAAGCCACACATTTTACCCCTTTTTTAACTTTTATAAATAACTCTCTTTCTCGGGAAAAAAAAAAAAAAAGTCTCTTCCAATGATCACCAAAGGAATGACCTCTAATTCTTCTATTTAACACCTACCTGATGCAATGTGTACTGCCCTGATTAATTTAACATGAGCAACAAACTGTGATTTAAAAAAAAGTAACATAGTTTGTTAAAAATATTTTAAAAATAATACATGTTTAAAATATATTTGAAAGATAACACGGTTTAAATATAACTTCATTTTAAAATATCATTTTTATATATAATTACTATTTGAAATAATAGACATATTTTCGTAATATAATTTTGTATAGTACAACCGCTATTTCAAATAGTTGTTGTTTAGTCGAGTTTCAAAACATATTTATTTTTATAAATTAATTAATTTAAACAAAAATCAACTTAAAATTTTATAAAATGTTAGTAATTAAGAGATATGATTCAAGATTTAATAACTAATAAAAAAATATGGGATAATATGACATGGCAAGAGAGAGAAACGAGAAAGAAAAAAAATGGGTCATAAAAGACATATCAATTCTCTGTTTTTAACACACCTGATATTGCTAGAAAGACTTCGACGAAACGATTTTAACTACACCCTGAAAGAATACCAAATGAAATTATAATTAATTATGAACAAAATCTATAACAAATTATAACCATATTTGATGATCTTTTAAGACGTGATTAGAATTATCTGGTCGAGATCTTTTTAACGATACTGAATATGTTGGAAACAGAGCTCATGTGTGTTTCGGATGACCCATTCTTTCTTTACCTTTGAATTTTAAATCTCATTTCTCCGTCATATATTTATCTTTGTAACTAAGATTTTAAATTAACTTTTTATACGTGTTAATTAAACATTAAACCAAGAGAGAGATAATTTTTAAAACAACTGTATAACAGTTAGATCTAATATTCCTTTAGTATTTTTTTTTTTTTTTTGAACATGTAATATTTTTACAGAACTTTGACGAAAGAAGGCTACGTCAGAATTCCAAAATACCGGCAACAGATTCATGTAAATTCAATCGCATCAACAGGCTCCGCCTTGGCATGTGTGTTGTGAGATATTTCTTTCTGTTTTTGTTTGCTGCCTGGGACCATTCCATCAAATGTCCTCTTCACTTTACACGCAACCCTCCATTATCTAAACTAAAGAGATCGAGTTCAGACATTCGATCCATTTCTCGTACAGTTGCATGCCGATTTTAAATCAAAGCACGTGTTTTGACTCTTGTGCCATACTTGAGCTTAGATTAGCTTGTACGCGATATCAAATTACAGTGCTTAGTTGTTATTAATCAAGCAGAGACTTATTTAGTCTGTCTCGAGTGATGTTAGAGGAGATTAAGAATATTATTTATTTTTGTAATCTGGTTTTGATTTGTCACTCTTATTATCTTTGAACAAAACAATCTTCTCTTATTTTGTTTTTTTAGATGATTTCAAAGTGGCTCGATCATACTTTGATTTGTGTCTCGGATCCGGATAGAAAGGGTCAATAACTTGAATACATCTGAATTTAAAAATAAAAAATATCTGCCTATATTAATATTAATATTACTAGTGACTAATGTCTTGTTTTGTTTTTTTTTTTTTAAAAAAAAGAAGATAACGGGAAGTCACTGACCTGACAACGACCCAATTTCCCCCACTTGCAAACCTAACCCGTCCAAACTCAAATAAATAAATAGCAACAAAAAGGTCATGTCCAGGTCCCCTGTACCTACCCAGTCATCTCCGAAACGTTCACCACTAAATTCTTATTTTGTGGCGGTTCTTGGTGCCACTTTGACCGACGGACACCGCCTCTTCCTCATGGTGATAGATTTTCCTCTCTCTCTCTCCCACAGAATTGTGTATCAGTGGCCGGAGTTTGTTTGAGTTTTCGAAGGAAATGATTTTTCACATGGTTTTGAAAAAAAAAAAAGGTTAATAGGTATTTTTTACATGTGATATACCGGCTTAACATGTTCATGTTAGCGGGTTAATTTATATTTCTAATTAGGTCAAATGAAGACTATTTTATTTTTGTTTTTTTAAGCTCGGATTAGTGCAGATTTCAGGTTAGTTGGGCACCAAGGGAACTCTAAGGACCAATCCAAAATTTAAAACACTGCTTATTATCATCGATCAATACAATATTCTCTTATTTTATTTTTTCACAGTATTTTGAGAATATGTATGTCAATACATAGATGCATGTTATTATATCGTTTCGTGCCATTTCTTTTGTTAAACAAGTTCAAGTGATATTAACAAAAACCAACTGAAAGAAAAATATGACCTTTCCTCTTCTCACAAGATAGTGTTTATTAGAATAATTGTTTTTTGAAAAATGAGATTACTTTGGTTTTTTTTTTTAAAAAAATCATCAACTAACATTAAATTTTATTGAAGATTGAATTTCATAACTTATTTTAGATTTTTTTATAGGATTATTTCAGTTTTATGACCCGATTCACAGCTTCTGCAGGTTAACTCAAGTGACTTGGGGTTTTTTGTCATTTTTTATGATTGATTTTATTTTTAGAACTCAATCCTTCAATATCGGGTTGATTAAAAATTATGCTTCATTATTTTTTTTAATTTACTTTCTATGAAGTTATCTCAATCTCATGACTAGAGTTACAGGGTTTAGCAGGTTAACCCGGATTGATTCAAGTTTTTTTGTCTCTTTTTTTAATTGTTATTTTTTTCAATTTCATCTTTCAACATTGTATTCGTCGGGAATTAAGCTACATAATTTGTTTTGATTTATTTTCTAAGAGGTTATCATAGTTTCATGAATTGAGTCATGAATTTTACATGTTAACTTTGTTGATTCAAGTCTATTTATTATATTACCACCTCAATATTTTATTTTTTTAAAAAAAATATTATCTTGAATTTTTTTTAATCAATTTATGTTTTTTTCTAGTTGTTTAGGTTGTCTTTGGACTTACCAAGCTGATCAAGTTATATCAGGTCAATTTGTATACGGTTTAATTTTTTTTTAAAATTACATTAATTATAACAATACCTAAATATTTTTTAATGTTTAGAAAAAATTGACCCGTACGTAGAGTGGATAAATCATCTAGTTTGTTTAACTATAGAAAGCAATTTTATCCCTCTCCTCAAGTGACAATTATAATATATCTTTATTAATATTAATATTAATATTGGACCCAATAACATCTCTGCCAAATACCATACTACTAAATATATACAACAATATAATATATCTTTATTAATATTAATATTAATATTAATATTGGACCCAATAACATCTCTGCCAAATACCATACTACTAAATATATACAACAATAGAATATGAGATACGCCATTATAAAATATATTTATAATAGCATATTTTCTTGAAAAATCAGAGGAAAAAAACCACTAATTAAAGTCAATTTTATTATACCATACTTGTTTTTGGAGAGATTATATATATATATATATATTTTAAATCATTTAACTCATAATATTTTCTAATTTTTAATTTCAACTCGCAATAACTTTTAGATATATGTGAACATGAAAATCACACCCCATTTTCAAGGGATCCCGAGGAATATCAATCCCTTTTCACTCCTTCAATTCGGATGTGAAAGCCTCGATCGATCGAGGCCTTGCTTCGTTTCTCGACCAGTACTTGCAGCGTCGAATTGATGAATCAAAGTAAGATCTCTTGTGAGATGAACAAGTTCCTAACTTTTCCGCTCGAAGAATATTTAAGATAAGCTCAAAGAACCATACAGCAAAAATGTCATACATAATAATTAACGTAACACATGGTGATAATCGTCACTTCTGAGATATTTTTGGTAGAGGACAAATTAACCCTAGCTACTTGTTCTTTTATAAATTTATGGCCGCATCTGCTACTGTTTGTGATCGATGACATGTTTGAACCGAATACATAAAGATTATACATAGCATTGTTCCCAGCTGAAAGGCTAAATCATACATAATTAATCATATTTAATTATCAAATATCATATTCAAGTCACCTGATTTCTTAAAATAAATACCAAAAATTCATGTATTTGTTTAGAGTTAAGGATATGGTTGTAGCTGTTGTGGGTTCTTTTGTGTCCGGAGATTTTGAATTAATCACATGGTTATTCTTGATATGAGACAACATGTTTTTTTTTTTTTTTAGGATTTTTAATAATGAAAGATTAACCGCACCTGAAGGACTTGAAGCCTAAATTAATTTAGGTCGAAGAAAAAAAAAACAACTTAACCCAGTAAAAACATGGTTGATGATGAGACTATGGACGAAGGAGGGGGGAGGTTCCTTGTTGATTTGTAAGAAGAAATGGAAACCATCGAACGGTTTCTGTCAGAGAGACGTGTTGGATTACACCATGGCCGTCCTTACGACATCTGTGATTTTTCCTCAACGTTTCTGCACATATAACTCCACTCTTCCGGGCCCTGTTTCCTCTACCTATGAGTCTATGACTCCGAAGTCCGAACAGTTAGTTGTGTTTCTCAGCTAAATTTTCAGAGTGTTTTTTGGACTTTAGCATAGTAAAATATAATAATAATAAAAAAAAATAACACTGTAAAAAAATATTTAATGAAATAACACAATGTAGGGAGTTGTTTATCATGTGGAATTCAAATTGCAAATTTAATAAATATATTATTTAATAAAAAAAGTAGAGAAAGAAAAAAAAAAGACTTAAAGTTCTACCGAAACTTCAATAATGATATTATTATTAATTTTAGAAAAATTTTGACGAGTTGAATCCAATAATATATAAAAAAAATAACAAACAATAACCGAAATAAAATATACAAGATTTTTTTAACTATATCAATAATGTTATCATCGAAGTTTTATACTTCAAAATCTTTTTTTTTTCTTTCCTTCTTATTTCTCTCTCTTCTTATTAAATAATGTGTTTATTAAATTTATAAGCATATATAATATTTACAACTCACGAACCACATTACAGATTTACGAACCACATCACAGATTTTATATAAAAAGACTTTTTAAATTGTGTTATTTTTCAGTATATTTTTTATATTTTACTATTTTATTATATATATTTTTTTACCACGCTAGAAAAACAAAAACAAAAAACTCGATTTTCCAAGTCCAGAGCATCGTACCATGTACTGATCAGAAAAGCTCTGACAGAAGCATGTTGCATGGGGCAGAAAACCTTGCGGTTCACCCACCAATCAATTTCTTGCTGCCGGAGGCCACCAGGAAGTGAAGGATCCAGGAACCTTCAACATTTTTACTTTTGCATTGTCAGAATTTGAAGCTAGTTTATAATATACATATTGGATGGGGTCGGTGTGAACGGAGGACTGATCAGATCGGTTTTCAAGTGTAGAAATTAGGGTTTAGGTGTTTGTTTTCTTGAGTTTTAAACAAACTATTTACAGCATTAATTCACAAAAGAATTATTTACGATCGATAGCTTACTTTTATCTTTAAATTCAAATTGATAAATGGGGATTACACCCACTTAACACTAAGTATCTGTTTGTCTGGCATTAGAAATTAGGTTGGTTATCTTGACTTTTGCGCTGAAAGTAAATCCAATCCACACAGATCTTAATTATATCTAAGAATCCAAGACCTAAAGAGAGTTGGGGAAGCTCCATTTTGAAAGCTTTACTGAGTTGTTTTAGTTTTATTCTCTTTATAATAATCTCGAATTCAATATCTCATTAACGAAACATTTTCTTTTAATCACAGCCTACAAATTACAGTGACCTTCCTTGAATCAATGGAGAAACAGGATTAGTGGCATGCAAGCTACTTAGACAATATATAGTATAACACCTGACTGTAACATATATATATACAATTTGCTCAACAAAACCAAGGTTGCCGCATCCTGCTCTTTTGACGAAGCAAGAGACTAACCAGAGTCTACCTTTTTCTCTGTGCACGACAAATAAGAAAGAGATAAATTATAGACTCTGAGATTAAAAAAAAAAAAATGTTCAAAGGGCCTATTATAAAGCCAGATCTGTGGTGGGGAAAGGTGCACGAAACAAGTAAACACATGAATGATGATTTCGTGGAAACTTCTCAGCTTGCAATTTTTGTGTTCATTGAAATGGTAAAGGATCAAGTTCCATCAATGGTACGTTGCTTTCAATAATGTTGCCCATCTCATTGCCACATGAAGACTCCCCGACCTCCTTCTATTTGACATATGAAGATGCCTCTCAATTATACATATGCCAGAGGGCAACCAGCCGACTCTGACGCGTGACTTGCTTGGGTGTCAAGCTTGTAGATTTTTTACCACTAGCCAGGCTGAATTCGCTATATTCATAAATTTAAATATAAGAACTGAATTTAATACTATTGAATTTTATAAATTTTAACATAAAATCTTTGATGAATTATTTCTTAACATATAGGCTTAATTATATAAGTCTAGACTCCATCAATACCGTTAATTAAATATATTGAAATCTCTCATAACCTATTATATCTTCATCTTTTTGCTAAATAAATTAAGTTTAATATAGCTCATAATACAACTCAAAATATTATAAAAGTAAAATTACACTTCAACCTCTTATTTCCACAAAGGGACAAGATTCATGGGTTATGAATACACATTACAATCTTCAAAATAAAGGTTTACGATCTTAATTCTCTACGTACTGCATATATATTCGAGAGCATCTATTTCTAAAATATTATTATATATTTTTTATTTTAAAAAATATTTACTTAAGCATTTAAGAGTTTTCACTTCCACTAAAGATGATCTTTTGCAAGTACTAGTCACAAGTCACATTGATTTACAAAGCATTAAGTACAAACTATCAACCATCTTAACTAAGAAGAATGAATGAGATTGTCATGGTAAGTTGATTAACCGATTATCTAACCTGAGAGCCCTATTAATTATTAAGCTATTTAAATTTTTGGGACATCATCAATATAAATTTATTTCTCCATATTATATTTTGATTTAAGTGCAAGGAAAACAATATCTTTGTGATTCATTAGTATGTGAATAAGTTATTTAAAACTTAAAAAAAATAAAAGAATACTTTACCATAAGGAAAAAAGCGTGAAATAATGGGGGGGGCAACAACAAGAAGAAGATGGTGAAAGTGTACAGGGGGACATTGGTGCTTAAGGCCCAAACAGACTTGGAAAAAGCTTTATTGACTTAAGTCCATAATTACAAAAAACCCATCTATGTAGCGATCATAATTTTAAAACAACTTGACCTGACAGACAGGTTATTTCGAGACTTGGTGATTCAGGGCTGGAGGATGGCTGAGTTTATAAAATAATAAAGGTAATTAAAAATTTAGTTATATGGTATGATTCTGTCAAAAACTTGGTTGTAATTTATTAATTTATTTTTTTATTTATTAAAATAATATCATTTTGATTTATAAAAAAATTAGAGTTAACCCGATCAAAACCCGGTGACTTGATCAAAACCCGTGACCGGGGCTTGGGCCGGGTTAATTACCGAGTCAGGTTTAAAAACACTAGGTATAGGATATAATTTGGTATTTGAAATTTATTAAAACAATATAATTTTTATTTTTTAAAAATTTATTTTTAAGATTAGAATGTTAAAATTATTTAAAAATATAAACAAATAAATAAATTTAAAACTGAAAAAATATTTAAAATTTTTCACAAACGTGGTTAATCAGCAATCTAAACACCCCGAAGTCGGTTTGTAACGGCCCTCAAAATGTAGGGCGTTTCCAAGAAACAACAGTCGTTAGTTTCTCAAAAAGCAGACACCAAAAGCCCAAACCAGCAGATAACTGAAGAGAAAAAACGCAACCCAAAGCAATCGCTAATTCTCTCGTAGCAGACACAGAAAAACACAAAGGTAACCCCTCTCTATCTAGGGTTTTCAATTCCAATCCCATTGCTTTCTGTCTTAGGGTATCAAAATTAGGGTTTTTGTCGAATTTCGTTTTTATTTTTCTTTGCTTTTGATTCGCGCTTGTTTTTGGCTGCAGCAATCATGGCGGACGATAATACTGACCTCAAGGATGAGGTTGCAGAGGTCCTTTTTTTTCCTTACTTTTTTTTTTATTAATTAGCATTTTTTCTTCGCACTGACTTGTTTCATATATATGTTCTCATTTAATGACGAAAACATTGAAAATAAGGCTTCGAAGATGACAAGAGAGTCTTTCTGTTGTTTGATAAAGAGTTAATTTATGCTATTCCTAAAGTTAATGATGCGGCTTTTGTAATTTGTGAGTGTGAACTTGTTTTTTAATTTTTTGAGTATAGTATGAGATGGATTGCTTGCTTGAAACAGATGTAAATTTGTTCAGTTTCCAATTTATTTACTTGGAGTGCTACTAGCCTTTCCGTTCAGTAAGATGTGAGGAGTGGGTTGTTGTTGTTTTTTTGCCTCTGTTACTCTGTTGTGATTGGCTTGGAATTCTCTACTTGCAGCTTGCCCCTTTTGATCCTACCAAAAAGAAGAAGAAGAAGAAGGTGGTGATACAAGAGAATGCCGATGAGTCTGTAGACTCCCTAGCTGAGAAGACTGAATCATTGTCAGGTAATTTTTAGTGTTTCGTATTCTCCTTCCTGTTTTTTCAACTTTACTATCTAGTTGTAAATGAATTGGTTTGCAAAGATGTATAATTACTCATTGTTGGAAAAAATCTCCTTTTCTGTTGGTTGAAGTCTCTGATGGGCTCGAGAGTTCTTTTACTGGTTTGAAAAAGAAGAAGAAGAAACCTGTAAGTTCTCGTGCACTATAGGATTTATTGTTGCCCTCTTTAGTAAAATGTTGTGAATCTTATGTTGATACTTGGTCTTATACAATAGGTTGAAACCAGTTTGCTGGATGAGGAAACCGGGGATGCAGGAGAAGAAGATTTGGATGGTAAGAAGCTTCTCTTTTAAATTTTCATCTTCACTTAATCTATGTTGAATGTTCTATTTGGATTCTGAGAGAGATCCATTTCTTTGTTTTTCAGTTCATGCCGGGGAAGAAGAAAATGGGGAGGGTGCTGACCTGCAGCAGCAACGATTCCCTTGGGATGGGACTGACCGTGATTATGATTATGAGGAGGTATAGTAAAATTTTCATTTATGTGGAGTAGCACCATTGTACAATGAAGTGGAGTAGCACCATTGTACAATGAACTGCATTTTCTGGTTTCTCTGAACTATATTTTGTGCACCTGATTAGCTAAAAGATCTTGATATGATGTAATGAGTAATCATATAATCTCTTTGATTGCAGTTACTATAGTTCCTCTTCCATGTCTGTTATATCTGTGCTCTCCACTTGTTGGCTAGCTGCTTAGCCTTAATTTCTGTCATGTATGTATGTTCTTGTTCAGTAATGAGTTTTCTTTCTGTTGTGTCATTCACAGCTTCTTGGCCGAGTTTTCAACATTCTTCGTGAAAATAATCCTGAGCTTGCTGGTGACAGGCGAAGAACTGTGATGAGGCCTCCACAAGTTCTTCGTGAGGGCACAAAGAAGACTGTTTTTGTGAACTTCATGGATCTGTGCAAGACGTGAGTTGATCTTGCTCTCCTTTTTGTCTTTTCAGTTAGCTTGTTATTGTATGTTTTTTTCAATGCACCGCTACTTGTCTTTGGCATAAACACTGACTGCAAACTTTTACTTGGTGGGGAGATTTCAGAATGCATCGGCAGGCAGACCATGTCATGGCTTTCCTACTTGCTGAGTTGGGTACCAGTGGATCCCTCGATGGACAACAGAGGTTGGTCATTAAGGGTAGATTTGCTCCCAAGAATTTTGAAGGGATCCTTCGTCGATATATCAGTAAGTTCCTAACTCTTTCTCAATTGGTATCTTCTATGTTAAGCTGTCCAGAAGGAAGGAGGTTGATTGGGCAGGTTCTTCTTGCCTAACACATTTGATATTTTCTATTTTATTTTCAGATGAGTATGTCATTTGCCTTGGTTGCAAGAGTCCTGACACCATTTTGTCTAAAGAGAATCGTCTCTTTTTTCTCAGATGCGAGAAGGTAACAGCTTATCATCCTTCCATCTCTTCATGTTATTATGATTGTTGATAAAAAAAACTAAGAGAAAGAACTTTGGGGAACTAGGAAGGGAAGTTTAAGAGCTATTAGGGAAATCATTGCTTAATTGCCAACTGGCACTCATTGGTAGAAATCTGAGTCTCAGAAGCGTAATAGGAGGTTTGGAGTTCACATTGTCACCGAGTCGAAGACCAAAATCAACTAGGATTAGGCTTAGAATCCCTTCCGATAGAACAGAGATTCCTTTATTAACTAGGGAACATAACATGTGAAGCATCAGTAAAAAAAAAATTTATTGCTCTCGCACTAACGGCTTAATGTGTACAGGAGCTTTCATCTTCTTTATGTGTCATTATCTATGATTTTCCTACATCATTAGATTAATTGATGAGAAGATGTATGTAGTAGATTTAAGGCCTGATATTGCTAGTGCTGTTGATTTATTGTCATTATTGTTCTTGTTTTGGGAAATGGCATATGGTGGGTACTTCTGATACAATCATTTTACACAATGGAACAATTTTAATTTGTACTTCTCTTGATGATTTACAATGTGCCTACATTATCAGATTGTCTAGCCTATGACAGATTTTAGATAGTTCGGTTATTAGAGCCCTGCATGAGGATCTCGTATGCCTTATAAAATCTTGTACGGAGTGAAAATATTGGATGATTTGTTGATTCTGATTTGGAAAGAAAATTCTACTACTTTGGCTACTACCTTCAATGTCATCCAATTCTCTACTACTTTGGTTACTACCTTCAATGTTATCCAATTTTATCTCTGACCAAATCGTCTCTAGTGTCGACTTAAGATGATGAGATCTCATATACCTTATAAAATTTAGTATGGAGTAATATTGGATAATTTGTTGATTCTGATTTGCAAAGGAAATTCTACTACTTTGGCTACTACCCTCAATGTTATCCAATTCTCCACTACTTTGGTTACTACCTTCTACTTTGGTTACTACCTTCAATGTTATCCAATTTTATCTCTGACCAAATCCTCTCAAGTGTCGACTTAGATGATGAGATCTCATATGCTTTATAAAATTTAGTATGGAGTGATATTGGATAATTTGTTGATTCTGATTTGCCAAGGAAATTCTACTACTTTGGCTACTACCCTCAATGTTGTCCAATTCTACTACTTTGGTTACTACCTTCAATGTTATCCAATTTTATCTTTGGCCAAATTTCCTCAAGAGGGACTTGAGAGGATGAGATGTCCATTGCCAGATTTTCCAACCTCTTAGGCAGAAGTATGTTGTACATCTTAGGCCCCTCTGGGGAAGGAGTGGCCCTTGTGTTTGATTAAAAATGGAACATGTGGGAAATGTTTGCTCCTTGCTTTTTTGAAGCTTTCTTCTATATACTAGGCAATCTTTTCTCTTTTCAATTAGTATCTGCATTTTTATTGATTGATTGGATGAATCTCTTTTTTGTGGTTTTTATATTTTTATCCCCTTGCTACTCTGTTCTTACTTTCATATCCTGTTATGCTTGTGCAGTGTGGTTCTGGAAGATCAGTTGCTCCAATTAAAGCTGGTTTTGTTGCTCGTGTTGGCCGTAGAAATGCTGGGACATAAGTAGTGTGAATTAGCTAATAGATCCTGCTTTTTGTTTGGTGTCCATCATCTACTGTTTACTTGAATTTTGACCATCTTCCAGAGATGCTGTCAAATTACGAAGGATACAGATGTTTCCTAAGATGGCTATTTTGTTTCTTTCACCATGTACCGGTTTTTACTTTATATTTCAAAAGAAATATTGTGGTTTGGACAATTTCCTGCTTTCTGTGAATGGGTCCCTAAGAAGCCGAGGTCGCTGGGTTTTTAATTTGAACATTCATGGAATGGGATGGTAAGATTGAATTTCTAACAACTTGGTAATGAGAACTTTATACTATATGTTAAAGAATAATCTTAATCCAAAAGTTGAAATTATCACATTATTTTAGAGAAGATGATTCTGGGAAGGATGCTTGTTTTCGGTCTAGAAAAGTGATACCCGCGCGCTTATACTGATATGGCTGCCTTTTATGAGTTTTTAAAAGACAAGCTATTAATGCCCATGCCCTCATAGACAAGTGACCGACATGCATAATCAAGAGGTCCAAGGAGAAGATTGAGGACATCATCAATTACGACGATGATGAAGTCAGGTTTGTCAAGTTGTCGTGGAAGATCAGTACTGAAGATGATTATGATATTGACGTTGTTTTTGATGATGATGATCACTTGATATTCTTACCTGGCAAAGCAAGAATATCACGAGTTTTGGTCTCTTCCAATGAGTCAATATTGCAGCCCCACCAATTTCCCGAGTATGCATCGCCAGGTTTAGGATCACTAGTTTTGTCAAGGAAAGATTAAGCTGTAAAGATTGGGAGGTTTGAGGACAGGATGCTGAAGCGGAGGTCAAACTCGTTAGGGCACACAGTAATTGATCCAGGAACAGACCCAACTCATAGTGGACGCAATCAATTCATAATTTGTCAAGGATAACACCCAATAATCATCGAAGTGACTTTAGTTTTTTTCTAGCAGATACACTATCAGAACGAACTCATTTCTACCAAAAAAGTCCAAGGTTTATCCTCTACCTCGCTCATCTTCATGCATGGTGTGTCTGTGTAAACTACAAACAAATAATATTTCATCTATGGACTTTTTGAAGGGTGGTGCAATCTTTACCTTTTGCCTAGCTTGCCTCTTGTGTGGATTCAGGTTGTGATGATAAAATGATATTATTGTCAATAAGAATCCAGTGAGTTGTACGTATTATCATTATAATGTATATTTTTTTCTTCCATTACATGCATATTTTAGATTTGATGGTAAGGCAAAGACAGGGAGCTTCATTTGATGCGTGGTTCTATAAGTTGGCAGCAACTAGGGGACCCTGTAAAGCTAGGTCCGTCGAGCCACTGGTCTACAGCTTTTGCACAATCATTCATTGCCTCAATTCTGTCAAGACAATCACTGCAGGATACATCAGATGCAGAGCTTCCTAAAGTGGTGAGGAAAAGGAGGCTGAGGGAGAGGAACGGGGCGGTACTTTAGGCTGCTGCTCTTCTTGAAACCATATCTCAAAGAGGCACTCTATAATTGCTTTAAAGGGAGAATCGTGTGCAACAAACTGGTGGTTATAGATGATATTATTCCCATTTAAAGAACATATGTAATGAGACTGTTCAATGGAAGAGGTAGGGCTAGCCTCTAGGTTTAACAGATTTAGATTGTTCAATGTAATTGTCTCTCATAATAACCAGATGTTAGGTTTTTTTTTTCTTTTCAAGTTGGGAGTTAGAGATGCTTCTATATTGATCATAACTTTAAAAGTCGTTTGGTTTTCATTGTTTAAACTTGTTTTTTTTTTTTTTTATCTCAAATTATAGTAAAAGCTTGGATTTGAAAACACTATAATTTATAACTTTTTTAAACCTGATTTCTCAAACCTCAACCATTAGCTTGCTACGGCAATACCATTCCTTTGCTGTATTTCTCTGTTATTTCTTTATGTATTTGTTCGTCAAAATCAAATTGTCTAGGCTGAAAATCTTTCCTTGTAGGATAAACCCTATTATTTGCAGTTTGGCACCATGTGTTCTCGCCAACGCAGTAAAAAAAACACCGCATGAAACCTGGGGAGTAACATAGATATCCCAGTTGCAGTTAAACACAACAATATAATTTCACATGCTCATTCTTGAAATAGTACAACAATGAAGAGCTTATTTAAGTACCAATTACATTCTTCCAAGGATTATACTACCAGGAAAAAAAGGGTATCCCATGTTGAAGATGGCAATGAAAGCTAGTGCTAGTAGAGATGAGAGCAAGGACATGTATACTTTCTGAAGTGTCTTCATTCCACTGCTGGTGAAGATTGTTGTATTAAAACCTGCAGGAATTCCAAAACAAATAAAATTGATATCTCCAGGTCGTCTCTCGGGTGAGAGCCGAGATGAGCAGATGCCTTGTTTTGATGTCTAAAAAGCACAGTGAAAATGTGGAGTTAATAAATTTACCTGACTCGGTGGCACAAGCTTGAGAAATGGTACGATTGAGGTCCAACACAGTAGCCTTGTTTGCAAACCAGAAGTCTCTTTTTACATAATGGATGCATTTAAGCACATAATAGACATGTTCTACACACCCACCTTGCTTGCAGTATTCGACCACCTCACTTTGGCTTACAACCACTGCCCCTGATAGTTTTATTTTGTAATTGGCTGAGCACCTTGCAGATTCCTACCACACACAGTTATAACTTACAAGTACACACACACATAACTTGTGTATATATATATATATAAGAGATACTTACATTTGACATGCATTCATAGGCGCTTCTCCATTGCCAGAATGGACTTAGATTCACATTTTTTAGGGGCTGTGGCCAGTCTGTGTAACATAGAACCAATTAAACTTTGAGTAAAACATAATTAACTTAAGGAGATAGAAGAAGAAGAAGAAGAAGAAGGGGGGGGAGAGAGATTACTGTTAGCTTGAACACAATTGAGAAGAAGAAGAAGGATCCCCAAACAGAACCAAAGGAACCTGACCCTGTAGTTTTCCATTTCCTGATGTCGAGGAGGATTGAGAAACAGCTTCTAGTCACAGAAACCTTGATTGATGACACATTTAAATACCTTACCTTAATGTCAAGATAGTCAAATTAAGATATGATATGATTAACGTTTGATGTAATGCCAAAAGTAGAGACGCTCCTAACAAAGGAATAAATGGTGGTTTCTTAGCATATGCTTCGGACAATAAGAAGCAATCTTTCGACAGTACCAAGAAACAATGAACAACAACAAGCGGAGAAAACTGAAACAATGCTACTACATGTTTTTGGATTATGAGGTGGATGTATAGTGTATTAATTGGACAGGTCGAAGTTAACAAAGGAACAAGTACTTCACAGGCCACTGTTTTTTTGATAAATCAAAAGAGAGTTATGTTAAGGATACCAAGGAGGAAAAAAATCAACTTGGAGAGGAGCTGTAAATGAACTTCTTGATCATCGCAAGTCAGTGTATTGTGCAGCTCAAAAATATTATTAACAAAATAAAATGTTCGAATCAGAACATATACTTTTTTTTCTCTTCTGGAATTTAGTATAAAATATTATTGAGGCAGATTTGGTATATGATCAAGCGGAATGATGCAAATCAGAAGGTTCCATATATTTAACTCCAGCTGATTAGAGAGTGAGGCTTGAATATTGTTGTTTGCTGATGATGATCAACAGTATAAATATTTTTTCCAAGAAAATTTATCTGTGTTAAATCTCTTGTTTGCCTCTATGAGAATAGCTTGATTAAATGTTGCAGCAATTCAATACACTTGCTTTCATTTCTAGCTGATATGAACTGGTTTTTATAGGTAACGGAGGATTGAAGTAAAAGAAAAAGGAAATTAAACAATAACTCCAAGTATAAGAAACATAATTTCCAGTTACAATATTAGAAGGAAGCTGCTGCTCCTTTAGATATTAGATCGAGAAGCAAAGAAGGGGTAGAGAAAAATGGGCTATGATCACTTTCCAATACAAGAACTTGACAAGGTTGCCATCTCTTTATCATTTGCTCTTGTTTCATCGGTTTTAGCATCTGATCGTGCAATGTCTTGATATATATTCGTGGAACAGAATCAGCATCCTTTCCTCCTTCAAATCGAGCTCCTTTGAGTGCCCTGACAGGTCCTGGTCGCAGTAGCATTGATGCTAATATGGTGTCCTGACTTAGGCCAAACAATCAAGGGGCCGGGATTGTTAAGAAATGCAAAAATGCTAGTCCTGTATTGCAAGGTCTTGTCCATGTGCGTTGGAAATTTACCTCTTTGGGGCTCATATGATAGAGAAGTCGTTTCTGGAACTCCTCCTTTATTATGATGCTTGTTGGAGGCTGATCAAGCCCCATCCCATATTCTAAATCAGCTACCTCTCCATATTCAGATACATCAGGATCACCCTGCTCCATATACGGCACAGGTATGGAGGCAGAGATTAGGCCCTTTAGGTGCTAAAATAATCATAGGTAAACTGCATGTTAGCTCAATACTAGCAGTGTTCACTCTCAAAGGAAAAAAGACAAGCTTGATCTACCTCCAATGGATGAACACAAGATTTATGTCATCACAGATGCTAGACAAAGAGGTTTTGAATGCTACAAACAAACACTAATTGCAGTCATCCGAACTGGAAAATGGAGAGGCTGTGAAAATGACTGATTTCACAGATAATTAATTAATTAATTAATTAACAGATTTTGAAAGCCTCAGCTAGTGATCTAATTAAGAAGAGAAGTAATTGATTAAATCCTTACATCTTTGATATCTTGATCCGAGCCATGCTTCAACATGTTGGCTGCAACATATATAGCCATACGAATTTTCCTAGCAAATCTGTGTATAGCATCTGTCAAGCTCAAACCTCCTGCACCATGTCCTACCAATATAACCTGTGCCCAGCAAAGCAAGCATCCCACAAAAACCGATCAAAATGTTGGTTTGCTGATACTTGACAGAAAATATCAAGGCTATTATTACTCATGGTTAGTTTACCTTTTCATTGTCAGGCAAATTCGACAAGAAGCGGGTAAGGGGGGGTGCATTGTATTCATCAAAAGTGAGGATTGTGTTGGGATTGGACTGATCAATACCAGCACTTTTAAGGTCGAGACAAGTAACCTTATGGCCAGATTTTTCCATGAGACACCTGATCTTGTACCAGCACCAGGCTCCGTGGCATACTCCATGAACTAGAACAAAGTGCAGGTTTGGAAGTCCTGCCTGCTCGTCCATTTTAGCCCCACCTCCCACCTCCCCTCACTAGAAATGCACCCACCTAGCTAGCTACTCTCTAGGACCGCTTGGATATTCTTGGACTTCCTTCACCTTCAATCTTTTCAACATCCCTTTTTCTTTGTGATGTCTTGTAAGAACACTATTGATTAATATGTGATAAGGTTAGTGATTTGTCCTGGAGAGAGGTTCTTAGCATGCGTGTGAGATGACACATACAATGTGATTGGTCTGTGATTTTCGCGCATGGTGGTCACCACTCCATATTTTTAAAGGAAAAAAAAAATTAATATTGAGAGATATAGCTCAACTAATTAAGTTCTAGATTTATTCTCTAGAGATCACCGGTTCGAGTTCTATAAACCTCAAGATCACTGGAAGCTTACATGGTCGTTAATTTTAGAGCCCGTAGAATTAGTCGAAGTAAATACAAGTTAGTCCAGACACCTACATTCAAAAAACAAAAACAAAGAAGTAGGAGAAAACCACATATGACAAACTATATAAAAAGCAAGAAAGTTGTTTGGAAATTGGAAGTGATACACTGAAAAAAGCAGATTTGGCATCGAATCCACTTCTTTTAGTCTTTAAAGACTTTTAATTAGTAGGCTTCTTTTGATGTGGTGATTGAGATTAATTTAAGTCAAAGTTTTCCATGCATAAACAAAGGCTATATACAATCATCCGATCCATGGTTTTGAATTAGGTTTTCTTCCTAGCTATTAATGATTTCATGGCAATTCCAACAAAAGTTGATGAGATGAAGGATATTAGCAAAGGATATAGATAACGATGTAATTAGTTAAGGCTCGTTGCGGTTTGAGCCACGGCACAACCGGCAACAAGGCAAGTAAAGATATGGGCCGAAGTCACCGAACGGCTGCTGTAATTTAGCTGTGGCTGACCGCTGACTGGCTGCTGCATTCGAGGGAGGGAATTGCTGATAAGGTGCGGTGGCTCAACTGCAAGTCCATGTTAATGCAATTTTAAATTAATACCTGTGCGTGGGAGGTTCACATCAAGCATGTTCATATAAAGCCTAATCGTTGTACTGATTGCCAAGCATGCCTTCTCACTCCTCTTTTAATAGTCAAAATAAAGTTAATTATGATTAATTATTTTAATTACAAAGTTAATAAGATTTCAAAGATATTTTAATAAAATCAAATATTTGGATGTAAATTGTATATATGCTTTTTATATATAGTTATGGATGTACAGCTTTTATTTTATTCTTGTTTTAATGATTTAGACTAACAAAACCGTTGGAGATTGCTCTCGATTAAAAAATAATAAATAAAAAAGATTTTCTAATTTATTTCTTCTAATTAATGTTTTGCTTGAGCTTGACTATTTTCTAATTAATTAGGGATTTTATTTAGCCTTTGTGTGTTTAGGATACGTACAATAATATTAAATTACTTAAGAATCTACGGTCATTAGTTATCTTAGAATAATAATTTACACACTACTTTGAGACCTCCTCAAAACATTGTATTATTATTATTATTATTATTATTATAAAGATTTTTATTATTAATTGTTTTTTTAAATCCACGGCACAAACCTTGTATGACGCCGCTTGTTAGGTATACTCAACAAGAGAAAGAAACACCATCGATCCAACACCTATCTCTCTCTCTCTCTCTCTCTCTCTCTCTCTATATATATATATATATATATATATATATATATATATATATATATATATATATATATATATATATATTCGTTTTCATTTTAATATCTTGAACATTCTCGTAAAAAACAAAAACAAAAATAAAAATAAAAACAAAATCCTGAAAATTCACAACAAACGGTTTGTGTTGTTGACTTATCAGCTGGCACCCGATCGACAACATTAATTATAATGTCTTCTCAACTCAAGGTATGGAAGAAGGAAGGCAGGCACTCGTGAAGATATATATATATATATAGGCAGCATGTCTTGGTATTATATATATTTATTTATTATTTTAATTATTAGCCAGAAAGGAGGAGTCATGGGAAGGAAGTGGGTGGCCTGCAAGCAAGCTAGCTGTAGCTACGTTCTTCAATAATGGCAGACCATCCCTCAAACACAGGGTTGCTTGCTTCAGAAGGGACAGGTGGCATTGTAAAGGATGGTGAAGAAACCCTGGCCTTTTGACTCCCTTTCGAGAGAGAATTGTTATAAACAACTAAAAGGTAATATATATATATATAATCTAACGTTTCAGATTTTGAAGGATGATATGTTGGTTATTTTTAAATTGTTATTTATTTGAAAAAATATTAAAATTTTATTTTTTTAATATTAATAAATTAAAACAATTTAAAAATATTAAAAAAATAAATCTTAATACAAAAACATATTAAAACTCACCCCCAACCAACCACCCGTTTCATCATCAACTCTATACCTAGACATCTCGATCTCTCTGGAGATCTTTTCTTCTGCAAATTAATGGACAGCCATGCTTCATGACGTTGCAAATATGATTAAGATCCCTTACAAATTAACAAGAATTTAGAACACGAATATCTCTTGTTTTCGTATTAACAAGAATTTAGAACAAAAACAATTATTTATTTTGAAAAATATAAATAAATAATTAAAGTCAAACATAATTAAATAACATGAGAAAAATGACATATCCTCTTAACATCTAACGTTAATGGAAACCAACTAAATTTGAAAAGTGGAATTCTTTATTTATATTTCAAACCAAAAAAAACTATAAAAAACAAAACTGGATTCCACGATACCGATCAAAAGCATTAAATTCACTAAATCAGCATCTCCATTCTTTGAAGAGACAAAAGAAAAACAGTAACAGCTAATCTGGCAATGATTATAGTGTATAGAAATTTGATAAAAAAATTGTAAAAAAGAACAAAAGGGGACGGCTCATTTTTTATTGCAATTAAAATTGATGCGCAGATACTAATAATCGGTCTTGTATCATTTATTTATTTTTTTAATTTAATTTTGGAAAGAATTATTGGAATTTCTCAAAATACATAGGTATGATGAATTCAAATTTAATAGACAATGAAAAATTAATAGCATTAATTAATAATAATATTCCATCCCATGTGTAGCAAAAGTGTATTGACTTTTATGGAAATCCATGTGGGAAACCAGATTTATAAAGGTGGCCATCATTTCCCGTTTTCTTCCACCACTGTAATGGTGTAATAACTCTCTCTCTCTCTCTCTCTCGCTGTGGGGGCCTGTGGTTCTTGTCAGTGACCATACAATTTCATCAGATTTGTCTCTATTATTTCTTTCCTTCTTTCTTTTGAAACTGATCATCCACCACTACTTACCATTCATGCCATTTCCGATAACAACAAACAAGAAAGCATCTTGCTTTCCTCCTTGTTCTCCTCTCTTCTCTTCTGTAAGCTCTCTCTTTCTTGTAGCTGCTTTAATTGATTATTCTTTGTTTTATTTCTGTTTTTCTTTCATTGCATAAGCTGATTTGTGTTATGATGTATTACAGTGGTTGTTGTGCTGCCTGCTTCTAGATTAATTGTTGAATTTGATATTTTATTGAGAATTATTAGTTTCTTTCATTAAAATCCAGTGACCCTCTTGATTCTAATAGCAGCTGATTTTTTTTTTTCCGTAACTGAAATCAAATGCAACTGTAAAAATTCAATCTTTTCATATTTTTAAGAAAAAGGATAAAGGTTTGATCTTGATCCCTTTAAAGGACTGAAAATCAACATGTAATAGTTCTCAAATGATCATAATACAGATATTTTTGGTAAAAAAACATTTCTTTATGTAACTGAAATAAGAATTTTCGATTCTGGTAATTGTGATTTAGTTCATGTAGAAACTTTAGATGAGTAGCGGTCAATTTAAGGGATTAGTTAATTAATTATACAGATTTTAGTGATTTTGTTCAAGACAAAGGAGTCGTGGAGGTAGCTGGACTTCTTGTTTGGACAGTTGTGTTTCCCGCGGCTTTTATTAATTGTTTTTATTATTTCAAGATATTTATTCTTTTTTTGAGCATTTCGAGGAACTGGTTTGTCACCAGCGCTTTCCCTGCGCGTGTGAGTGAGTTAATCCATCAATCAATCACCATCTTCCTTCAATGGGGCCCGCCCTTCTTCACCGATATGCATGTGGACCCATTTTTGGATCTTATCAATATTATATTGGACATGTTTGTCCGGTGGCGGTGGCGGCGACTGTCTCAGAATTCCATCAACACACACACACACACACACACACACACACACAGATGGATGAAGTGATGTTATTTGTTTTGTTTAATTCAAAGCTAGTTAGAGGACGGGCCAGTTTTTAGCAACCACTACTCTCTTGACTCTTGTGGAAGGACTTTGCTTTTGGCTTATTTTAGCTAGTAGATGGGCGTCTCTGTCTCATGCAATGGACACCATTGGAGGAAACTTTTGTCTTTCTTTTAAATGATTTTGTTTTGTTATTATAAAAGATGATGTTTTTCAGGGTTTTTTTCTTTGTTTTGTGTGTGTAGTTGCTAAGGTTAGTTCACCATGTAATAGTTGTCTTTGTAATTGTGTCGCAGGTTAGTTAACAATACAACATCGGCTTTTTACATTCATTGGATTGGACCTGCGTTTTTCCTCCAACGTACTAAATGGCTTCTTCTATGGTAAGAAATGATTTTCTTATTCAATTTGTGCCTTAATTTCTGTTCATGTTGATTAAAATCTGTTCACTCTTTCTCCTATTAGCTTCCATGATTCTCTTCAATGTGTTAATCTGCCATGCTGACATTAATTGTAGTTGCTTTCACAATGTCAAAAGTGGTTTGCAACCTGCAATTCCATGTCATGATCTGAATTCTGTGATTCATACTCTGTATGTATGCTCACGTATGATAGTGTTCAGCTTCAGTGTTGTTATGGAGTCCCTTTGCCATCTGTTCCACTGATTCTTCCTCAAGTTGGTCTTGTAACTCGTGCTCTTGATTATGCGCTTCCTATTTCAGGTTCCGTCTAAGAATTTTAAGAGATCGCAATCAAGAAAATCGCATTCGTGGTGGTGGGATAGTCATATCAGTCCGAAAAATTCCAAGTGGCTTATTGATAATCTTGAGGGTGAGCAACTAATTTCTCACTGTCCCTTTTGTTGGTAGTGCAGAAATGTCACATGCATTACATGTATAAAAGAGACGGAACCAAATGGTGGTGCCTTGCCACCTTTTCTAAATCACACATTTAAGTATAATGCTTCCCAAAGACAATATAAACATTGTTTTAAAAGTTAAAAGGACATGCAATAAATTATGAAACCGAGGTGTTTTCTCTGGATGTTGCTGTCCTGATCCATGAAGATATCAATAAGGAGCTGCTGTTCACTCGTTTATGTTTAATAATATGCATGTCTAATACCGTGTCTTGTCTGGTGCCTATATTTGGGGATCTGCCTCTCTATTTTTTCATCTCTAAGAGAATGGTGGTTAGAATGTTTGCTAGTTATAGCCAATTGCTCCTAATGATTTTTTTCTTGGGATTCCGATATGGGAATACCTTGAGTGATTGGTATGGTTAATTCCAAAAACCCCCAAGCTTTTGAAACAGGAGTATTTTTTTCCGAACTTTGTATTTTAAATTACAGAACAGTAAGTTCCCGTGATCATTTTCATTTCCAAAATGCCAAGAGTAAAAACAAGAAAACAATCGTTTACTGCAGAGATGGACCAGAACGTTAAGCGGATGCTGAAGCTAATTGAAGATGATGGAGATTCATTTGTTAAAAAGGCTGAGATGTATTATCAGAAGAGACCAGAACTAATTTCTCATGTAGAGGAGTTCTACCGCATGTATCGATCTCTGGCTGAACGTTATGATCACGTGACAGGAGAATTAAGGAGGAGTATTCCATCAGATCTTCAATCCCAGGGCTCCGGAATTTCTGATGCTGTCTCCGAACCACCTTCTCCTGCGCGTGAACAAAAACTAAGCCGTCATAAATCTGGCCCTCGAGCTGCTGGGTTTGAAGTCTTTCTGGGTTCCGGTGGTAGCAGCGATCATCACCAGAAAGAAGGAGATGAATCATCCACTTTGACAGATTCAGAATCAGAATCTGATGATTCTTCAGTCAACAATTACTCAAGTCTATCAGGGAATAGTGGTGACCAAGGACTGTCCAGGAAGATAATTGATTTAGAAATTGAGCTTCGCGAAACAAAAGAGAAGCTGCGGGCGCAGCAAGATGAGAGTGTTGATGGCTCATTTAGGGGAGTGAGAAATGAGGATTTTGATGATATTCTTGCTAGAATTGCAGGGTATGAGCGAGATCTGAAAAATGCAAATCAGAGAATACAGGTGTCAGAAGAAGAGGTTGCTAGATTGAACATTGAGCTTAAAAAATATAGGTCATCTGAGGTCACTGAAGGTTTGCAGTCTGAGTTTGCATCGTCCACTGAGAGCAAGGCGATGACAAGGGAGGCTGAGCTGGAACCTGAGATAAATCAAGCTTCACATCTTCAAGAAAGGATTGATGGGTCAGAATCTGATACTTTTGACTCCAATGCTAAGATTCAGTCGCTAATGAAAGAACTTAGGATTGCTAATGAGAGACTTAAGGTTTCAGAGAAAGAAATTACTACTTTGAAAGGGCAACTTGAGGGTGATGGACCCTCTGATAAAATCAATAATTTGCAGGATGAGCTTGCATTGGCTCACAAGGAGATAAATACGTTGAAAAAAAAGCTCAACGCGGAAAAAAGGGAGGTCTCCAAGCTGCAAGAAAGAATTTCCAGGTTGAAAAGTAGTCTCTCAGACCGGGATCATGAGGCGAGAGATCTTAAAATAGCAGTCTCTGATGCTGAGCAGAAGATTTTTCCAGAAAAAGCACAGATTAAGGCTGAAATGTCTAAACTGATAGAGGAGAGGACATGCTTGGAGGAGCAGCTGAAAGAGCAAGAATCACGTGGCCGTTCTTTAGAGGATGACATTAGGATGTTCCAGGCTGAAAAAGCAGAAATGGAGCAAAGACTTGATTGTGAGATTCAGCAGTTAAAGGAAGACATTGCTGAGAGAGACAATCACATAGAAAAAATGGATAAAAGCCTTGATGTTTTAAAATCTGAGAGAGATGAGCTTAATGTTAAAGTTATTGCTCTTAAAGCAGAGGTAACTTCAAGAGATGAACGGATTGATCAAATGGATAGGCATTTGCAACAGTTACACATGGAGCATGTGAAGCTGGTTTCCGGTGCTGAAGAGGCACGAAAACTAATGGATGTGTTAAGATCAAAAGTTAAGGATCTGGAGGAAGAAGTTGAGAGGCAAAGATTTGTAATCCTGGAAGGGGCAGAAGAGAAACGGGAGGCTATAAGGCAACTGTGTCTCGCACTTGAACATTACAGGAATGATTATCATACGCTAAGACAAGCTTTTGTCGGGCATAAGAGAGTTCCAGTCTTGGCAACATAAGTTAGGTTGTGGCTGCAATGCAACTGCACTTCTGATAGTGCGAGCCCGAGCCCCGGTCAGGTACTCAATAGTGTAATGATGCAATATTATTTCTTTCTTCACATATCTCACGCTTGAGTTGAATATTATTTCTTTCTTCACATATCTCACGCTTGAGTTGAGTGATGCCCAGGTTTACTACTACTAATGGTTTGTAGTAGTCCTGTGTTATTTCTTTGGTTTGTGTAGCAAACATAAAAAGAGAACTGTCATGACTCATGTCTTGGGGGGCCATAAAAAGAAATCCTCGAACATCAAAGTAGCTGAGGATTCACGTAGACAGAGTTTTTCCAAACCTACTCCTGCTAGCAATGTTTGTTTTCTTTTGATGGGCTGGTCTTGATTTTTACCTGTACTTTTAATCCCTGAAATGGAGTTTTTATTTTGTGCAAAATTTCTACCCAATTTCGTTGAGTATCTTCTAGTACCAATCACATCAAGAGATTTGAAGTGGGTTATTTCTATTCTCAATAAATAAAAAGCCATCAGAAAGCTCTATGAGGCAGCCACCAAGGAGAATGAAATGTTGGGTGAAAAGAAAGTGAAGGTGCAAACATCAAGAACATATTTTTTTGATAGTTTTAGTTTTAAAAAAAAAAAAATTCAGAAATAGGGTAAAAAATTGAGTCCCAACAAAGTTTTCAATAGAAATTTGTAAAGATGTACAGCTTGCGCAATCTACAAGCAGCACTGCTACGAGCCCTTTTGAGATCATTCAGCCTGTCCTCTTTTTACAACAGCTTACTTACGGTAGGATGATGTAGAAGGCATAATGAGATATGGAGAGGGAACAAGTCATCCGTGACCTTGTGTCGTCATCTTCAGCATGTTGTTATTCACCGCACGCCCAAATTCGGAAGTTACACATTCATTTTCTTTCAGCATCACAAGTTGGGTAATTGTACAGAAAATGCATGCCAATATATGCACCCGCCCGCGCACGCGCACTAACCTTAAAATTCTTGAAATCCTGAGCATGGATCATCAGTGCTCTTTAAAAAGGCACCAAATGGATCATCATCAATCAATCATCCCAAGCACTGTCAGCTGCACCCTCACTTTTAATGATTGAAGGAGCCATCATGAACCTATACTTATCCTCGATGTTTATACACGCGGGCCCCGTCACCTTGGACGGATCATTCCTGGCTTCCTTATGCAAAGCCGCCGCTGCCTCTCTCTCTTTCCTTCTCGCAGTCTAAATATCAACAGCACTAAGCTCGGTTAAAATATAAGAAAGATAACAAAGCGAAACATCATTCAAGATGTAATAACTACATAGCAATTCCATTCCACGCAGCAAGAAAAGGTTTGCATGGAGAGTCGTGTGGAGCAGAGAATGTGAGGCGATAGAAACACAACCAATCCAAGTATAATATTACAGAAAGAAAATATTAAAGTATATTAGAAAATAAAACCAATACCTTCCCTGTTGCAAAAGCCACCGTGTTCCCCGACTCAACATCTGCTATTGCTTTCTTTATTTGTGCCACGAGGAACTAAAGTAAGAAGGCACACCAGTCAAAAATTGAAGGGCTGGCAAATTTACGGGAAAGGAGCATAAGATAAGATAGGTGAAGAAGGTACCAGATCTTGATCAGTGTAAAATGAAGTGGCTTGGCCAGTTGATCCTGCACGGCCAGTCCTTCCAATTCGATGCACATAATCTTCCATTGTCTATATTGAGACAGCCATAACTGAAGCTTCAGGTTTGCTATTTCAGAAGGAAATTAATAGCAACTGAAATGATGAGGCTAATGAAATGCCAAAGATATGTATCACAAAGACTACATGACCGCAAGCTGACCATGATGTACCTCAAGGCATGGTTCTTGTTAGCCTCAACAAAAGATGAGATTTCAGGATACTTCTATAATCAAGATCACTACCAATGCTATTGTGAACAACAAGAATGGCTGGCAATCCATAAACCAAAGCAGGATTCCCGAGTTTTTCCAACAAAATAATCAATGAAATACTGCCAGGCTGTGTTCGTGGATTTAATCTAGCAATAGGTGATCAAAAAAGTTTCCACTAAAAATACCTTTGGGAGATCCAGATTAATCACATGAGCAACTCCAGTTACATCCAATCCGCGAGATGCAACATCAGTGGCAACCTGCACATGGATCGCTATAAGAAACATAGACAATATTGAATTTGTAAAAAAGGAAATTTAAAGAAGAAATGGGAAGAGGGAGGAAAAGAGGAAGTATAGAATAAATCTACAGCACATCAGAAACGATACTTTTTCTTTCTTTTTTTCAGGAAAAAAATAGTAAATTGTATTAAAAGGCACCAGAGGATGGTACATCAAAGAGTACACTAAGATAAACAGGCATGTGTGACAGAGCGAGTACAAGTGTATAGAGGACGGGGAGAGGGAACACGACAAAAAAGAGGGACGGTGATTAAGAGCATTAAATTTGATTCATTGGATAACTTCAACAAAGAAAGTAAGACAGCTTGAATACGACACAACTTAGGAATCTCACAAACTGAGTTATCTAAAACATGTGACGATATTGATACGAACATTTCCAAAAGCAAGCACTCAAGGTCCTTAAGTAATATAAATCATAATACCAAAATACTAGTAGAGCCACTCCTAAAATCACGCAGAGCAGCCTCTCTATCACTCTGACTACGACCACCATGAAGAGCAACTGCCTGTAAAGCTTGTGCTACCAAAGCTTCAGCAACTTCGTTGCACCTTGTCTGCATGCAGACCATATTCAAGTATCAAAACTTTACCTAAGATTGTAGTGTAAATAACAATAGAGAAACATAACTTAAAGTGCATTAAAAATATATAGCGTGAGGTGTACCTTCCTCTCCACAAACACAATAGTCAAGGGGAAAGGTTGATTTGATCTTTCAGCCTGAGAAGCATCCTCCACGAGCAGAGCTAGAAGGCAATCAATCTGCACCACATTAAATGCTTTCACAACAGTTTACCAATTTGATTAATCGATGGGTCACACAAACTTGAAAGAACAGATGTTACCTTAAAAATAAGTTATAAGAATATAACCATCCAAGTTAAATAATTTATGGTAAAAATATACGATGACATAGAATGGATATGCTCCAAAAAAACAGAATGGGACATTGTAATGTTTCCTCACTCACAAATCAGAGAGCAACAGTATCTTGTATCTTGATGATTAGACTCGATATTGTTCTCTCTATTACAAATAATGAAATTGCTTCAGTTACCAAAGTGGCAATGACTAAACCAGCAGTGAAGTTGATGGCATGAAGACACTAATTGTGATGCGCAAGCCTGCTTAGAAATGAGGAACTATATACTAGGTCCACATAAACCAATAAATAGAAAGCCAACCTTCAACACTGTATGTGAAACAACATATCTTCTACTGATGCACCAAAAGAAACATACCTTCTCGCTTTCAGAAACCTTTGTCAGAATTTGAGACACATTTGCAGTTGGGCTACTCACTTTTCCTACCCTAACTTGCACAGGGCTAGTTAAGTACTCCTGAAATTGAATAAAAACAAGGTAATTTTCACATTAACTTCTTTGTGGCAGGGTAAACTAGCCAATATAATCTTACAACACAACTTAATATTAATAAGTAGGAAATATCTCAAGATTTTCAACTCAAAATTGATAATAATTGCCAGCAAAACCAGCCAGATAGGCAAAGGGGAGGAAAAAATATAGTTGGCTTCTTTTAAAAAATTTAGTAAAAGCAAATACATGATTTGCAGCAGGATCTTTGAATGCCGTCATAAAACTCATCCTGGTGCTAGAATTTTGAAAGCTAAACATATAGACCACTGAAACAGAGAAACCATGAGACACCATACCAAATATGACAGAGAATATTAGCAAGATAGGATAAGAAGAACCATTAGACCAAATTGACCGTGTCTAGTATCACAAGAATGAAATTCAACAGTGTACTTTAAAGTGTGATTTTCATGCAACAATTCAAATTTTGGGATAGTATTTGTTTTCCAGCAACATTTGACCATAAGGAAACAATAAACCATTATCTGAAGATGCTCATGTTTGAAGTTTTGAAAAGATTATTTCCAGGGACTTGCAGACACACAAAACAGGAAGGAGGATCGATGTACATCTTAACGCCAAAACAAATACACCAAATGAGAAGGCTTCATAAATTAATCAAGTTCAGATGGAAGAAACCTGAAATAAAATCACCTTGGGTAATCAAAATATGAATTTGAAAGAAAAAGGTTACTGTCAAAAGGATATCAATTTCCAGGCATTGAGTTATTTTAAAAGAAAAAGTTTAACATTAGATATTCTACTCCATGGGCCAGGATTCGTTTCAAATGATAGCTGTTAAAGAAAATGAAGCACGGATCCATCAATATCTTCTAAACTATTCCCACTCTCCTCTTCTTGCAAGAATCATATCATGCTTTTAAGGGTAAATACAAACGGAAATAAGCAGGAGCTCTAACCTGTGTTAATGTTTCAATTTCCACAGGCATAGTTGCACTGAACAGCAAAGTTTGATGCTTTTCTGGAAGGTTGCGCATAACCTGAAACAATATGGAAGTGATTAATACATCTTCTTGTTGAAGATAACTGCAATGCTTGCAAGTGTAATAACACTAGTCATATGAAGCACTGTTCTATCTGCAGTTGAAGAATCCACTCAAATGACAATGATGCAGTGAAAGCATTAGAATCAAGCACATGTGCTAACTTTATCTAAAAAAAATAAAAATTCAACCACTCGCATGCATTTGCATCATCTGCTCACGGAAAGGTCAACTCAGATATCTCCCTTTAGTGTTGGGCAGATCAATGAGTTAGTTATAATGCTGTGAAGCTGGGGTTGCTTACCTGTTTAAATTTTTGTTAAACAAGGATAAAGTTGCAGTTCTTGTGAAAATGTTTGTGTCAACCGAAACCTATCTTGATTGCTTTAAACTTTAAAGTGTACGTATGTTATTCAGTAATAGATCATAACTAGCATGGTGTATACACTGTTGAGCATCAAATTGCAGAATCATGTACCTCTCTAATCTGTGGTTCAAACCCCATGTCAAGCATTCTATCAGCTTCATCCAGAACGATAAATGAAATTCTTGAAAGGGAAGTGTTTCCTTGTTGTAAATGATCGATTAATCTTCCAGGAGTAGCAACAATTACATCCACTCCTGCTCGTAGCTCCAACCTCTGTCACGGGATGCAGCGTAAAAAAAAAGGTATTAGGAAACTATATGAAAATCACATGTTACCATAATAATACTAGAAAACAGAGCATCAAGAGACATTCTTAGTTGCTGGCAAAGAACATGAAACTCTGTTATAGGAGTCCAATTCTCACAAAGATATGGAATTTCAGTAAAACTCCAACATGCAAAAAGTTTCTTTTATTCTACCTAACCACATGCAGACAATTCCAAGGCAACAGGCATGGATAATAACCCATCATTTCTAGTCTTTTAATGCACCTAGAAACTACAATCAACCATTAGAAGCCAAATGATCACAGCATTTTTTACCTGGTCAGCAATATTTGTTCCTCCCACCACGATTGCCGTTCTAAAGGACTCAAGAGATCTACTAAAACCTTTAACCTGAAAGATATGACAAAGTAGCTCAATATCGGTGCTTGTCAAGTATGTCTAACAAACCCATGTAAAGTTGCTATACAGAACAAACTCAAGTATAGACAGAAACCTCATGAAAATATGTTCCATCATTACAAATAAAGTCGATAATAGTCGTGACTCTAAAAAATAACCAAATTCAAGATGAATTTCATAGAGTTGCATTCATTGACGATAGTCCATAATTTCTATAAATGAAAAATATAAATAAAAGGTGACCGGAGTGACAGATGTGATCCATGAGTATATTATTGCTCTCTACTGCTGGAAAGCAGCTACCACACCTCTTTTTCAATCTGCTGAGCGAGTTCTCTTGTAGGAGCCAGCACCAATGCCAATGGTCCATCACCACGCCGAACAGTAGGTTGAGCCAAGCAATGCTGCAGATCAAAATATGAAAAATCCCAATCAAACTACACAAACAAATGCAATACCCCTAGAACACATCTACCAAAAGCATGGCTTTTAGCATTAATCTAATCACCTGTATCATAGGAATGGTAAATGCGGCAGTTTTGCCACTACCAGTTTCAGCACAACCCAGCAAATCCCTTCCACTAAGTGCAACAGTCATTGCCTGAGCCTGGATTGAAGTCGGCCTCGTATACTCATGATGTGCAATATCCTTCATGATACTTTGATGTAAACACTAACAAATATTTACAAAACCTCTTCAGTTTCACAAATTACTCCGTAATAAATAAAAAAATATTAATAAATTAAAAAAGAAAAAGAATTTACCATATCTTCAAATGATTCAATAGCTGCAGGTGCAAGAGGTGAACCCGAAGCAACACTAACATCTATATTAAGCCGAGACCGAATTTCTGCAATCTGCATTTATCATTACAGCCTCAATCATGTATTTATTTAATTAACGAATTGAATTTTTTTATTTTTTTCGAAATAAAGAGAAAAGATCACTACTAAATAAAGCATATTTTTAGTTCAATAACAACTTAAATTAGCAAAAATAAAAACTTGAAGAAGAAGAAGAAGTGAACCTGATCGGGATTGAAGCGAAGGACGCGGTCGGAGGGCGTCCAGTTAGGAAAAACAGGTTGAGGAACGGAGATAGTTCGGGAGAAGGCGCCGGAGCTCCGACGCGAGGGAGAGGCGAATGTGGTGGAGGAGGAGGTGTTGAAATTCGAAGAGGAATGGGAGAGGTTAGGGTGATCGTTAGTGTCAGTTGGAGGAACTGAGTGAGCTCTAGAAGCAGTAATGGTGGCGTTTGAGCTTGAGTTTCTCAGGTGAGGAGGAATATACGACATCGTTTTTCGAGCAGTAAAGACAGAGTGAATCAGTGAAGTGGAACTGGAAGGAGGAGATAAAAGAGATAGAGAGAGAGGGGGGGGGGGTTTTGGTTTTGAAGGGGGGTATTTTGTAAGCCCAAACTGTTTTCAGGCCCACATTTTCAGTGGGCCGTGTTGGATCATTTTCGATTTAGGTCATATTTATCTTTTTTTTAAAAGAAGTGAAATCAGAGTTTAATGATGGCTTTTAATTCATTGCTGCAGTATTAATTAAATAAAGTGATTATCATAATTATATGCAAATTTTTACATGATAAATTAAGTAATATACTAAAACGCGTAGGAAATTCATTGTAGCTAAAGCTTTTTTTTTTTCAGTTTTTTTTCGTTTTTTTTCTTGCTTTTTTTTTCGTTTTTGATTTTGTTTTTCTATAGCAGTTTTTTTCTTTTTGTTTTTTTTATATTTTTTTTTAACGCATAGGTTTTTCACTGTAGCAGTTTTGTTTTTTTTTCCTCGCTTTTGTTTCTTTGGTTTTTTTACATATAATGTATCGCTGTGCACACAGTGAAACACTTGATTTTTTTGTTGTTTTTTTTCTTTTTTCTTTTTTTTCGTTTTCCCTATGAGTTTTTTTTTTTGCCTTTTTCTTTGTGTTTTTTTTTCTTTCAATGAATTTTTTTTTGTTTAATTTAGTTTGTTAATGTAGAAAAAAAATTTAATTTAGTTATCATATTTTCATTACACGAATCTCAGTTTTTTTTCTATATTAAGCTGGTTGAAAACTTAACTTTGTAGCTTTTTTCAAAAAGAAAAAAAAAATATTATGGATTACTACAGTCTTTCCCTTGCATGATTTTTGTTTGGTTGCAATGTTTCCCCCACATGTTTATTTTTTATTTTATTTTTTATTTTATTTTTGCAATTTTTTTTTTCGTTTTTTTTTTCTGTTGCATTTTTTTTTCGTTTTTGGTTTTGTTTTTCTGTAGCAGTTTTTCCTTTTTTTTTCTTTTTTTTGTTTTTGTTTTTTTTACATGTTTTTTTTTAACGCGTGGGTTTTTCACTATAGCAGTTTTAGTTTTTTTTTTCCTCGCTTTTGTTTCTTCTATTTTTTACATATAATGTGTCGCTGTGCACACAGTGAAACACTTGATTTTTTTATTTTTTTTTCTTTTATTTTTTTTTTCGTTTTGCCTATGGGGTTTTTTTTTTTTTTGCTTTTTTCTTTGTGTTGTTTTTTTCTTTTAATGAATTTTTTTTTGTTTAATTTAGCTTGTTAATGTGAATTTTTTATTTTAATTTAGTTATCATACTTTTATTACACAAATCTCGGTTTTTTTTCTATATTAAGTTGGTTGAGAACTTAACTTTGTAGCTTTTTTCAAAAAGAAAAAAAAAATACTATGGATTACTACAGTGTTTCCCTTGCATGATTTTTGTTTGACTGCAATGTTTCCCCCAAATGTTTATTTTTTAAATTATCTTTGTTAAATTTATTTTTTTTAATATTGAGTTGGTTGAAAATTTAGCATTAGCTTTAGCTTTCCCCACGTTTTTTCATTATAATTATTATTATATTGTATTATATTATATGACTGTTTTTTTCTTTTGTTTTTCTTTTTAATTTTTTTTAATGAATTTTTTTTGTTTGATTTGTTTTGTTAATGTTAAATGTTTTTTTTTATTTAATTATCATATTTTCATGATACGAATCTCGGGTTTGATAGGTTAACCTGATTTAACGAGTTATTTTTTTTCATTTAGTTTAGTTTGTTAAAGTTAATTTTCTTTCTGTTTAATTATCAGATTTTCATGACATGTATCCTGGGCTTGACGGGTTAACTTGGTTTGATGGGTTAACCCGGTTAATTCTGGGTAAACCCGTCATTTTTTTTTTCTATTTAGTTATCAAACTTTCATGACGCAAATCTCAGGTTTTACGGGGTAACCTGGTTTAAAGGGTTAACTCAATTAATTCAATTTTTTTTTTCTTTTTCTTCATTAGTTTTTTTCTTTCTGTTGATTTTTTTTCTTTGTTTTTTTTAATTACTCTATTTAATTATCACACTTTTATTACACGACCTTATAGCCAGACCCACATCCAATATTCTTGGGTCTGGTGTTACTGGGTCATGTATGTTTAATTTTATTATTAATATTATAAATATTACTCTTAGGTCAGACGTTGCAGCCACCCAAGATTCTTGGGTATAACTTTGCTAGAAAAATCCAAGATTTTTCAATTTTTATTTTTTAAAATATTTTTTCTAAAAAAAATAACCCGCGGCATCGCGCGGTATCAAAGCTAGTATTTATTATTCCATGTTGCATACATAGGATTTTTTTTCAGTGTCAAGGACATAAAGTTTAAATAGTAATTGATTTTCAGTTTGTTAAAATAATTAAGATCAAATATAAAAAAAATGCTAGAATTCTCAATGATTTATTTATTATGAGTGCTTAGTGTTAATCTAAGTATAAAGAAAATATATATAAATTAAACTAAAAATATTATTATACCTTTAATAAGTAAATCTACATAAATATTATTTAACACAGTTCTTCGACATGAAATAATTACAATTTAAAAAACACACCACTTATCGACATGGTGCATTTAAATGAATTTATTTATATTAATTTAAAATTTTCAATCTAAAAATCATAAAAAGAAATAAGTATAATTAACCATTAAACTAATCTCCTGGGATTTTAAATAGGATGATATGAAAAGCTGTTTTAGGATACAATTCCCTGTGAATTCAGGCTTGTTTGATAAAGATTTTCTTCTCCGATATCTCTTCTCTTGCGTAGCAATTGAATATGATTTGTGTAACTTCTATAAACAGAAGTTAAATTGAAGAGTTAATTATGTGCTTTCATTCCAATTGATCTGTTTTTTATATTATTTTTTATGTAAAAATACATTAAATTAATATTTTTTTATAATTTCAATATGATTCTATAAAAAATAAAATAAATTATTTTAATTAAAAAATATTTTTTAAAAATAATCTACACCACTTAACCAAACCTCCATTAGCGCAAATGACAGCATAAGCAAGGAGGCTACGTATTGAAATTATAATATTTTTTTATAATTTCAATATGCTTGAGTGGCTACGTGATTTTTCTATATACTTCAATTAACTTGTTCATATTACTTTTTATATAGATTAAAATTAAGTTTTTATTATAATAATTTCAAAAACATATTTGTACCAATACGGTGTGTTTAAATAAATGGTTTTACATGCTAGTTTCAAAATCCAAATTTCAAGGAAGTTTAATTTCAAGTGATACTAAGCACTCGGCGTCTTTCAAAGGGCAGATAGGAAAGCGCGCGCACAACCGTACAGGAGGACACGAGGTGATGGAATGGACATGAGGTTTTTTGTTTTTTTATGTGTATAAGTTTCATTGTATTAAGCTACCCCACCTCGAATTGAAAAGTCATTTCAAGAATGTAAAGAGAGGGGAGGAGATTCTGTAACAAATGGCAAGCTCCAGTGGCCGACGCTACATGGTCAAGAGACAGCCAACCAAACCCTCCGACACTCAGCAGGTCCAAGTTACGGGGACAAGGGCTACACAAATTAATACAAGATTCTACTCATGTATTTTTTTCATAATTTAAAATGCTCTTAAACTTTGAGTGTCTTTGATATTGCGTAACTGTTTTGGGTGTAGTTTAAAAAAAGTTATTTTATAAAAAGTACTTTTAATTAAGATTGGTTTGAAAAAATAGGTGTTTGGTTAAAACTGTAGTTGAAATTAAGATTGAAGAAAAAAGTAATTTAGTGTGTTTGGTTAAAAATGCTTTTGAAATTGAGGTTATAAAATAATTTTAAAAAATATATATTAATATTGATGGTTTTAAATTAAAATATTATAGAATTAACTACTCCTATTACATCATGAAATAAATAATACTTGATATAAAATATTTTTTATTATTCCATTAAACTATTTATAATTCCATTACGTATAAAATTCAGCCGATAAGAACTACAATTTTTATAATTTTGTGAGTATGTAATAAAATTAGATAAAATATTATCAGGTATAAAATTGATGTTACAGTACGAGTGAATTTAATTCACTCTATACTAGTTTTTCGAGAAAAAAAATATTGTTCACATCACAATGCGAGTGAATTTAATTCACTCTAAACTAGTTTTTTTTTAAAAAAAAAACTATTAAAAAAATTAATACATTGAAGAAAAAAAACTGTTCATGTGAACAGAGTGTGTTTCACAGGTTGAAACTTGTAAAAAAGTAGTATTTTACTGCTTCCAAAAAATCATAATACTGCCGCATATAAATGGTAGGACCCATGTGTTTTGATTGTTTAACAATATGTAACTAAACAACTATTTCGTGTGTTTTTAAAGAAACACAAACGCTTACACGTAGCCAAACGGGCTCTAATTGAAGATGTATGTTTTTTAATATTTCAAGAATATATAATTTACATCAATTAGATGCATTTATGAAAAAAGATTCTCCAGTTAAATAAAGATTCTCCAACGTCTATCCAGTAGACATGTAATAAATTCTTGGCATTTGACATGGTTGGATGGATGTGTAGAGATCGAGATGGTGATGTTCATTGATGGAGAGTTATGACATAAGAAATAGGGTGGGCAAATGAGATCACATTAGCCCCATCATTCCAGGTGTTCTTAAACCTAAATTTTTATTAGCAATTTAAAATGAAAAACTAACTTAAACAATAAAAATCAAACAAATCTTGAAATTATGCTCGGTACAGAAACATCTCCCCAGCACCATACAAGAATGCTAAATGGAGAGCTACCACAGGGGGAGGAGGGCGGTGGTAGCTCAAGCAAGGGTGACAGTGCCGTTGGTGGGGAGTAGGTGTGCAATTTGTCCAAGTCTTTGTCCATGGTAGTAGGTGAGCTCTGTAACCGGTACTCGGTCTCCATCATCCATTACCATTTCACAGGAAAAAAAATAAAAATTCAATTTATTTCCTATTATTATAATGTTTCACGTTCAACGATGAATGCACTTGTCTACGTTCTTCGATTATTTTTTTCCAGGAAATATGACTGCCCGGAATCGGTCAAATGCCTTTACCTTTTCCTTTAACGTGTTTGTAGAAGTTAGGACGTTTGTTAATGCGATGCGGCATCATGAATCCATTGATAACACTGAATTAAAAGAATATATTAAAACAATTATTATCTTCAAATAAAAATCAAAACCGTCATTCATGGAATAAAAAATATATATTTTAATAGATGAGTAAGAGTTTGGAATCAAGGGGTTTGCTGTCCTTTGATCTTAGATTCGAGTCCTATGAAAGCTTATCTAATCGTTAACTTCAGGATTTTTAGGGATTAGTCGAGGTACGTGCAAGCTGATCCGGACATTTCATATTAATAAATAAATAAAAACTATATAAAAAAATTATAATTTATAACTCAACCATTGCGGTGACTTGTAAATCTCAAATCAGAGAAAAAGTTTACTTGCAACTTGGCAGCCAAGTTTGACAGATTCTACATGTTTGTGTATGTATGTGATAGGAGCGGTGTTTTAAGTCAATCAAAGGTTAATTTCATGTAATTTAATTTATAATTTTCTTAAATTATAATCACAAAACTATTTTAATATCAAAAACTCCTTCACATTAAAATAATCGGAGGTAACGTGGAGGTGAAAGGAAAGGGGCTTTGTACGGTTTAGGTGGGTAGATAGCATGCGGGAGGTGAACCTGACACGGCAGCAGCAGTTACGCCGTTAAGGGTGACGGGAGATTTTAGGCGGCAACTTAACTAACACCTGCGTTTGAAGGCTGACTTTTTGAGGGTGAGCGTGAAAGTTATATATATATATATATATATATATATATATATATATTTTATAAAGATAAATCATGTACTATATAGGTAATGGATAATAAATATAGTTTCACATGCTTTTTGTCAGTATACTTTACTTTACCTTTTCGAGATTAATTAGATCTTAACGTTTTTCATAATATTTTTTAAATTCAAACGGTTTAAATTTAAATTGAATGAACTAATTATTATTTTTTTAACTAAATTATTACTAAATTCAAAATTGATGTGTATATATATATATATATATATATATATATATATATTACTTTTCATTATCAAGTGATGTACAAAATTAAGATTCTATCCTAAATTCCCTAGAGGTATCTTAATTATGAGATGCACGTCCAATCAATTAAAACCACCAACCCACTTATATGGTAGGTTTGCCAACAAAGGAAGAGAATACAGCCTAGCTTATACAGCTAGCTATTAATGCAGATTAATCAATAAATTAAAAATTATGCAAAGCTATAAGGCATGATCGTGCTCCTTGACTTTTTTTTTTTTTTGTATTTGGTGTAAAGCTCAAATCACCCGTTTATATTAGGTATTTATACACCGCAGTCCATTCACAGAAGAAGAAAAAAATTACATTCCAAGCTCCGTTTTTTATACAATAAATAAATATTATTTTTCATTTTTTTAGCCATGTTGATGATAAACTAATTGAAAATAATTATACGGTGTTTGGTATATGTAAAGAATAATGTTAACAAAAGACAGATCAATCAATGATAATGTCCATGATTTACAATATCTATTCAGGAGTGTGGTTGCCGTTACTTTTTAAAATGTTTTTTATGTCGAAATATATTAAAATGATGTTTTTTTATTTTTTAAAAATTATTTTTGAAATCAACGCATCAAAACGAACCAAAAAATTAAATTTTTTTGAATTTTTTAAAAACACGAGTTGGCTCGGGTTTCCAAACGCTCTCTTCATTACAAAAATAGTCTCATAATACTCTCATCTCTTCACGGCTTATAAGCTGCTTTCCTTTCTCTAAGCTCATCTTTCCTTTGATCATAATAATTTTTCCATCAACCAAGTTTTTCAAGTTAGCCAAACATGAAAAGGTGAGAAGAACATTTTGTGACATGAGAAACTAACGTTGCTTGAATTCAAGATAGAAATTGACCTTGCAAGAAGACAAACTTATTCTTGGAAACACGTATTAATAAATACAAAGTAGTTTGTCACACTATGGGAGAAAATATCTAATAAAAGTAAGACCTTATAGTTTCAGGAGGTTAGGTTGATATTTAAAGAGAGATTTCTTTTATTAACTTTTTATAGGTTGAAATCTTGAAATTAATATTAAAAAGATTTGTTAATCCTTTTCTCTTGAATACTTTGGATTGATGTGAGGGATTCATATTTAAAACTATTATTAAATGAATCTTGATTCTGTATGTTTGATATTGTGTTTTTAAAATGTGTTTATCTTTAAAAAATATCAAATTAATGATTTTTTAATGTTTTTTAAAGATTTGAAAGTATTAATTTAAAAAATAAAATAAAATTATTTTAATATATTTTTAAATAAAAAATATTTTTGAAGAGCAGACTGCACCCTATACTTGATCTCAATTTTAAAGAGATTTTGAGAACACAAGAATTAAAAAAGAAAAGGATAGGAAAAAAAAAACTTTCTTGTTTGATAGCCTTATTACTTGAAGCTGAAATCATCATAGATTAGTGGCGCCCACATTACATCTTGTATAGAAATATAGAAAGGCCTGGCAAATTAATTAATATGATGACCATATGACATTTTCGGCCACCAACCCGCCTTACCTACTACTATCCATGATCATCAATGTCACTCTCCTACCACCTCAAATGTAACGCCGTTAACTCCCCCCCCCCCCCCCCCCCCCCCCACACACACACACACACACACAACCCTAGCTAGTAGCCACACGCTCCACCACCTAACGTGTGAAATTCAACTTCATTTCCTCTCTAATTTTTGTAGCTTATAAAACCCAAGCTCTCCTCGTCCTGTTGCTCCCATCCAACAACCATCACTCTTCTTACCTCAAAAATCCCCACCTCTTTCTGACAAAGAAACCAGTTCCAATATCATGGATCTCCTCCTCCTGGAGAAGACCCTCTTGGGTTCTTTCGTTGCCATTCTCGTTGCCATTCTCGTTTCTAAACTACGTGGCAAACGTTTTAAACTCCCTCCAGGTCCTATACCTGTCCCCGTGTTTGGAAACTGGCTTCAAGTTGGTGATGATTTGAACCACCGTAACCTCACCGACTTAGCCAAGAAATTCGGTGACATCTTCCTCCTTCGTATGGGCCAACGTAACCTTGTTGTCGTCTCTTCTCCTGACCTATCCAAAGAGGTTCTGCACACACAAGGTGTTGAGTTCGGGTCGAGAACAAGAAATGTTGTTTTTGATATCTTTACTGGAAAGGGACAAGACATGGTGTTCACTGTCTACGGTGAACATTGGAGGAAGATGAGGAGAATCATGACTGTCCCTTTCTTTACAAACAAGGTTGTCCAACAATATAGGTATGGCTGGGAGGAGGAAGCCGCTCAAGTTGTCGAGGATGTTAAGAAAAACCCTGAGGCTGCAACCAATGGGATTGTTTTGAGGAGGAGATTGCAACTCATGATGTATAATAATATGTACAGGATTATGTTTGATAGGAGATTTGAGAGCGAAGACGATCCTTTGTTTAACAAGCTCAAGGCTTTGAATGGTGAGAGGAGCAGATTGGCTCAGAGTTTTGATTATAATTATGGTGATTTCATCCCCATTTTGAGACCTTTCTTGAGAGGTTACTTGAAGATCTGCCAGGAGGTTAAGGAGAGAAGGTTGCAACTCTTCAAGGACTACTTTGTCGATGAGAGGAAGTAAGTTTCTCTCTTCCTTTCCTTTCTTTTTTTTTAAAATTTTTTTTTAACACATCGAATCTTGGCCATTAATTAGATTCTTAATTAATTAATCGAAAATAATCCTGAACAATTTAGTAATCTATTAATATTAAGTTTTATTATTATTATTAGTTCCCTGCAAATTCGTGCATTACTATTTTTAATTTTTTTTATGGGACTTAATATTCAGGCAACTAATCAAATCAATTCAAGTATATACTATCTGGCCTTAAAAGCATATTCTAGATAGATCATGATGTTAAGCATTAAAAAATATAATGTAAATACTTATATCAATAAAATCCCTCCTTAATATTATAATTCAACTCTTCTTTTTCTTCCTACTTATTCATCACTTACAGCGTCATGCTTAGGGAGTTTGATTTTGATGGATAACTAGCCGGCAGTTCTAGTGTCTGTTCTCTGGACTGGCAGCTTCCATGTCTTCATGGTTGTTGCCGTTTGGAATTTATAGTTTTGGCATTTTGTGCGCCTAGTTTTTTGGCATCTTGTGTGATTCTGCACATCGAGGTCTGTGTATATATACCTGTTTACTTTTGAAGAGTTAATCTAGATTTCTTATTAAAAAAATTAATTTAAAGTTAATCGGGTTAATCTATCGGGATAGTTTATAGCTTACGTTTGTTTTTATGTTTTAAATATATTTTTGAAAAATTTTTAATTTTTTTTGTTCACATTAATATTTTTTGATATTTTTAGATCATTTTGATGCACTATATCAAAAATAATTTTTTAAAAATAAAAAAATATTATTTTAATATATTTTCGAGTGAAAAACACTAACCACACTCTCAAACACACCTTGATTACAACCCGATTAAAAATTTAATTGATTTGGTTCAACCTATTTACCAGCGACTCGTCCTTTTCTTTTGTAATTGAAACCGTGATGATTCTGTTTGAAGGCCGAGTTAGGCAGAGATGGTAATGAATATTAATGATGTTGTTATTGTACAATAGGAAACTTGCAAGCACAAAGAACATGAACAATGAAGGGTTGAAGTGCGCCATAGACCATATCCTCGATGCTCAAAAGAAAGGAGAGATCAACGAGGACAACGTTCTTTACATTGTTGAGAACATCAACGTCGCTGGTATGCACTTTTACTACTTTACAGCCTGTTCTGAATTTAGTTGTTTTTTAAAATATTTTTTATTTAAAAATATATTAAAATAATATTTGTTTTATTCTTTAAATTTAATTAATATAACGCATCAAAATATCTGAAAACACTAAAAAAATATTAATTTAAAGAAAAAAAAAATTTAAATTTTTTCAAAAACATTTTTAAAACGAAAAAACAAACATAGCCTAAATATAATTTATTATTTTCTATACCTGACCAGTAGGTGCCGTATTATTTTCTATCCCTGACTAGTAGGTGCCGTTTCATGCTCAACTAGTGGAAGGGCATTTTTGCAAGTAAATTAACATCCAGTACCCAAATGTCAACCCTATGATAAATTACAAGTAAAATTTATTAATATTAAGAGGTCCCCCCAAGTAAGGTTAATATCTCAAATGCCAAGTGATAGGATTGAGTTAGAAGGCGTGTGGGTGTCGGTATCGTTTTCCATCACTTAACCACCCTAACTTCACAATCAGTGTTAATTTCCTATCTTTAAGGATATTACACAGACTGAACGGCCCTTTTCAAAACTTTTTAACTTTTCCTTGGCATAGGATGTTTTTTTATGTTTTTTTTTTTTCAGATCGAATGTATTGATATTTAAAATTAAAAATTATTATTTTAATATATTTTAAAATAAAATATATTTAAAAAATAACCATATGGCGGCGGACTGGGCTGGATTCAGATCTCATCCCCGTCCGTTGAAATCTCTCACTTTCTGTATATATAAAAAATATATACAAGGGGTTGAGTCAGAATTGGTGGTGTTAGGTTGCAAGTAAGAGCTGGACCACCACCCACCAGCTATGAGCTGTGGGGATGCCGACCGGTTTGTTTAAAATTATAATAGTGGTAGTGATTAAAAATATTTTTTTCTTTAGAAATATATTAAAATAAAATTATTTTTATTTTTTAAATATTATTTTTAATATCAGCACATCAAAACAATTTAAAATAATAATAAAATTTCATTTTAAGTAAAAAATTAATTTTTTTTTTAAATATAATTTATTTAATGCAGTTGAGGCACATGAGATCTGGTCCAACCACCTCCACTTTGAGTTGTTACTTTAGGCTTTTCAGAAAGTTTCAAATGTCATATGGCCATTATCCTTCTATTCCACGTCATAGTGTATTGTAGAATATATATATATATATATATATATATATATATATATATATATATATATATATATATATATATATATAGAGGGAATGATTTTCTCACCTTCCCCATGTTAAATAACATTTTTTCTTCTTCTCAAGAGGTAGGTGTGATAGTTAAAAAGATTTACGCCTTTCTCTATTTTTTTGAATTTAAAATTTAGAAGAAGACTTTGTTCATCTAAATATATTCTTGTACGGGTTGAATTCAATAGTAGATTAATTGGCTAAATTAAATTGATTGTCTTATGGAACAGCAATTGAGACAACACTATGGTCGATCGAGTGGGGAATTGCTGAGCTTGTGAACCATCCTGAAATCCAGAAGAAGTTGCGCCATGAGCTCGATACCTTGCTTGGACCTGGTCACCAAATCACCGAGCCTGACACCTACAAGCTCCCTTACCTTAATGCTGTAATCAAAGAGACCCTCCGACTTAGGATGGCAATTCCTCTACTTGTCCCACACATGAACCTTCATGATGCCAAGCTTGGAGGCTTCGACATTCCAGCTGAGAGCAAGATCCTGGTCAATGCCTGGTGGCTCGCCAACAACCCTGCCCACTGGAAAAACCCTGAAGAATTCAGGCCAGAGAGGTTCTTGGAAGAGGAGGCCAAGGTTGAGGCCAATGGCAATGATTTCAGGTACCTTCCATTTGGAGTTGGGAGAAGGAGCTGTCCTGGAATTATTCTTGCATTGCCAATTCTTGGCATTACTCTGGGACGTCTGGTACAGAATTTCGAGCTCTTGCCTCCTCCCGGACAGTCAAAGATCGACACCGCAGAGAAAGGTGGACAGTTCAGTTTGCACATATTGAAGCACTCCACTATTGTTGCAAAGCCAAGGTCCTTTTAATTTCATTTCACACTTTTTTTTTTTTTTTTTCTGGGTGTTTTGTTACTGTAAGACTGTTGAAGAAGAAAAGCGGGATGGTTTTGGATGCGGGATCCAGATGGAATTGTCTAATTATGATATAATGGGGGTGTCACTGTAAATCTATGAAGCTATGAACTCAGAAGGGATCTTTTTTTAAGACTCTGCAATAAGTTTATATTTAATTTCCTGTACCTTGGGCCTTACGCTGTGAATTCCCCCTTTTACATGGAGTCCACGAACAGTTTGGAAAGGAGCTCATATCGGTGTGCATAAGGATTTTGATTGAGCACCTTTCCATGCTCGTCATGAAATGTGTAACTCTTTGAAAACTCCATTAAAATCTCTATTTCTTCATCACTTGAGCATTACGTTCTTTTGTATACATTTCTGGTAAAACCTGTGCACATGACCTCTGATGTACTATGATCATGAGCTACTGGTTTGGGTAGGAAGGTGTCCCTTAAGACATCACGTGGTCTGCTAGTGGGTGCACAGGAGGCAACTATTGGAAGCACATGTCTGTTATGATTGGTTGTTTGTTATTTCTCTTCTAGTTTGCTGTTTGTTTCCTAGTCGTGTTAGTTTTTTGTTTCCTAGATTGTAGTTCTTTGCCTGGACAGTTTATCAGTGCACTTTAAAAACTTAAAATTAACATATAAAAATCACCTCACAAAAAAATATCATGAATAAATAAATGAAATGCATAGAATGAGAAAGAGATCTCAGAAAGGAAGAATTGTATTTAAAAAAACTGCCTGCAATTTCATATAATTTAATATATAGCCGGAGATCTTGTGCGGGCGAGGAGGAGAGCTAGAAACACCTTCCCTTTGCAGGTGGCCCATGCTGTGATCCTTGGACGCTCTACATCGATGCTAAAATCCTCAAAAGCACAGAACCAGCAACGTGATTGAAACAAGTGCTCACCACCAAATTAAAGCTTCTCTCCGAGCTCTTCTTCCGGTCTCCTCAACCCTTCAATTAATTCCCTTAGTCCTTGCTCTTCCTCCTCTCCTTTCAACTTCCATAGCCTTTTCCCATATATCTTCCCGCCTTTAACTAAGGTAACAAGACATAATTGTAGGAGGCAAGTGATCTACTTAAATTTAACGGGTTTAAAAAACTTCTCGGACACTAAAAAACTCATGAACCATGTAATATATCTAGGCCTAATAATTTATGGGTTCAACCCGGAGGAAGAGCATAATCATATATATATATATATATATATATATTATATATTTTTAAATATGTTTATATTATTTCTTCCTGCTGCATGTATTCTTTATTTTTCAATAATTGTAAATACCATTATTCTTTGCAGACCTCATGAAGTAACACAGCATGCCACCATCTTTGACCAGGACAAGAGATTGAATGAATGGATTTTTTTTTCCCTTGAAAAAAACAGGAAATAGGCCCGAAGCCAAGTCAACGCATGGCCCAACAGTACCATATTTGCTATAAACATACGACAAACCCCCACAAGTGGGAACTGGGAAGCATCGAACACCAGAGGTGCTAGCCATATATATTCATGATTCATTCACCTAACTCGAGCCCGCAAAATTAAAGAAAATTGCTTTCATAATTTTTTTCCCTATTGTAATTTCGTAATCTTTAAAGAGATGCAAGGATCGCTCGTAAATATTCAGAGTATAAAAAATTATTTAGTATTATTATTAAACTTAACAGAACGTTTTAATTTTTTTAATTTAATTTTTTTTATAATTCAAATTTAAAATTAAATTATTTTGAAATTAACTTAACATAACCTAGCTGATTTACTCGATTCTTTAAATACTTTCAAAAAAATAATTTATAGATTTTCTTACTATGATTTTTATAAATTAGTTTAAGTTGTTTTATATAGTTGAACATGGATAAAAATTATAAATATGAATGGTTAAAAACAATTTATTATTTGTATAGAATATTTGTTATAAAATTAGCTTAGAATTAAAATTTTTAACTTTTGACTTATTAATGCTAACTACTTATACAAACTTCTTTTGTCAAAAAAATTGCTTTCAATCATTTTTATAAAACATACTTTTAACGTACGTAACTTATTTTTATCATATATTATTAATGAAAAGTAACTTTTAAATTATAATTATAATTAAAAATTATATTTCATAATTCATGACAAACATACCTTTTTTTTTTTTTTTAGTTTAACGTGGGTGTCCGGGCCAGCTTGTACGCACCTCGACTAATCCCACGAGTCCTGAAGTTAACGACCATATAAATCTCCAGTGATCATCACAGAACTCAAACCTAAAACTACAAAAAAAAAAAAAAAAAACAAACCTTTTATTTTCATTTTCAAGCTCTTACCTTTTAGTTTCATGTAACAGACAAACTGGCTTGAATATACTAAAAACTAATCATTTGTCGTCCTCAACGACTAGTCATCTACGAACGGATGCTCAAATAGTCCTATTTAATTTAATTATAAGTTGGCGCCTTTTAGAAAAACAGAACCAAACAGTTTCTTTCCGCTCTCTCAGCATTTAGCACTCAAAAATAATCAAGCAGCACTCACTCCATCAATGAATGAGCGTCCTCTCTTCTTCTTCTTCTTCTTCTTCTTCGTATTCTTCTTCGTCTAGGTTTCGTCAATTCGCTTTAGATTCATCTGATTGGATCATTTTGCTCCGTATGAAATTTGAGTTTATTATCTGATTTTAGTTAGAGAGCCTTTTGCTTGCAATCTTACTATTTCTGATAATAATATTAAGCGTGCAAATGTTGCAATGGATGGGAGGATCAAGAAGGAAAGTCACTACTGTACGCCCCCCCCCCCCCCCCCCTAGCTTCACTGAATTTCTCTTCGGGACTCTTAATTGCAAGTTTTGTATGGATTCATCGGTATTGAATTTGCACTCTATATTCTAACCCAAGTGAATAAATCTTCTGTCTTTTTTGCATCATTTCATGTCATCTCTCGCGAAAATTTTTAAGTCAAGGAGATCTACTCAGAAGAGGTATGGATTGGAAACCTTTTTATTTTAAAATTTCTATTTTTTTGTGATTTTAGGGTTAATATCAATGCCTAATATTTTGGAGAATTGCATTACTTAGGCATTAGTGTATAATGTGTATGTACCTTTATGTGATTTGCTTAGGCAAAAGCAGTATTTTGAACAAAGGAGAAGGAAACAGCATCAGCAGGCAGCTGGGTTAGACAGCTTTGAAGAAGGGGTTAACATTCGAGGGGAGAATTGCAGAGAACATCATCGATCATTGGATGTTCTTAGTTTGCAGAACTGGTCAACAATTGCTAAAGACTGCACGTCTACTTGCCACCCTGGTAGCCCTTCTGAAATCCGTGACATTTTCCCGTCTTTTTCTAATTTTGTTAACTTTCTCTTTCTGCTATTTTCTTCATGTCCCACTTAAGGAAGGGAAGATGCAAAGGTCAATGCTTCAACAGTCAACTCCCATATCTTCAAGGATCCACCAATAATTCGAGCCAACCCTATCGGTCCTCTGCAGTCTCCTGAAATCATGGAAACAAGTATTTTTCCTAATTTGTGTGCACTGCTACGTGATCTCATGCCTTGTTTTCTAATTTTTCTGGACTTTGTAAAGTGCTAAATGATGTTTAGTGATTGCTGTTATTATTGTGAAAGGAACTCTATCAGGCTACCAACCGGAGACTGTATCACCGAAGAAGTGAGTAAGGGTGTGATGAGAGTGCATGCACATGGTTTTGATTTTATGAAACACTCTTCTACTTGCTCAGTTATACTCAACAAAGCCATACAACTTTACACTGACACAAATTAGTTAACTTCTATCATCATGTTGCACTTCATCCAGTAAGGTTCCAAAGTGGACATAGACACATCTAGCATCATCTGTTGGTCCAGTCCTAGTGTTGAATTGGTTTTCATTTTATTACAGGGTTCTGTTTAGCTCTTCAAATAATCGCAGCAAAGCTTTCAGTGGAACCAGCAGCAAAAACAAAATGGATCCTTGCAAGATGACAACTCAGCAATGTAAATAGCAAATATTCATCGGGCAATAGTTTTTCTTTGTATACAGCTCTCATTGTAGTTGCTTCTGGAAATTTATTCGTGGATTGTTTCTAGGGATCGTCAGTTAAGGTCTTCTGCTGTTAAGCAGCTTTTTGTATGCTTTGGAAATTTTCGTAACTCTTTTTCTTTCATCCCTGATTTGTTTTCCAGCATCATCTGTTTTTGATTTGCTTGCTGATGATGAACCAAATGGAAAGTCAGATGGAAGTCCAGCACGTGAAGCTCATGTTGCATTTTCAGTTGAAGGTATGGTCTTGTTGATTTGGAATTTGAAGGCAAGATTAGTACTTCACTTGTTGCACTTTCAATTGAATTCACTTAAATTTTTGGTCAACTGGATCTTGGGGCATATAATGTACGATACAAAACAAAGCATCTTCTCCAATAGTGTCTCCAGAAGTTTATGGTTTTTGCTTTAATTTCTCTTCTAAAGCTGAAGGCATCACCACTTCAGCGATAAGCAGGAAACTGGAAAATCTTTCAAGATAAAAGATAACCAAGAAATATGCGAGGAATAACAGAAAGTCATTCAAAAGACCTATTAGTCCTTCACATATCACCCTTATAAATGCAATCTCCGTCATTTTCTTACCTTTATTTATCACGAAGAGTGTGCAGGGTTCACGTGCTACACCTCTGCATACACTCTCTTACAGCTATCTCTACATATATCTCCAAATTTTCTGTCCCTTTTAGTTCCATTTTCCCTGAAACTTGACTGGGTGCTAAAAAAATAGTTCTGGATGTTCTTAGGGGAGAATCTTTTTCTGAAAATAATTTCAAAGGTTGTTATCAATTTCTGTTTAGGTACAATGTTTCCCTATTGTATATAGTTTAGGTATTAGGCATGCATATCTAAATACCTAAGTTCTTAGTATTACTTCCTGTTTAACAATTTCTACAATTTGCTATGGAAGCTGGCTTAACAGAGTTCTGTAACCTATGAGTAAATATATATCATTCTTCCACACTTGTCATTGTTGTTCTGTCATCCACAAAACTATTTTGATGCCTGCATTTGCATGTCAGGTTTGGGCAAAGTGGGAGCAGAAACACCCCCCTACTCACCGCGACAACCTGACAGGTACTTGAACCCATTTAGGCTTGTGCCTGTATTTTTCACTCCCAGTGGAATTTGCGTCTATTTTTCTGAAGAAAGCTATGAGAAATTAATTTTAAAAACTGCAGCCATCTTGATCTTGCAGGACCCTTCTGTATTTATAATTGTAATTGAAACCAGTAGGAAATCTTTTCAGGGGATATTATTAACATGCGAGTATTATGCCACTTTATTGGATGATGCTATAAAGGAAGTTGAAATAATACATATATCATAAAATATTCCCATATAATTTGTGTTGACTGCTGACATATTAAAATTGTGCCCAATATAGTTGATCTGATTTTTTTTTTGTTCAAGGTGGAAAGTTCAGTAGAGTGTATCATGTCCGTGCATGACAAATGTATAGAAATTTTTGTGTTTCTCTTTTGCGTGTTATTTCTTTCACTTAGTTTTAATCTCTATGGTATAGAGCTGCAATTATATCTTGCTTATCAAGTTGAAGAAACTCTACATGGAGAATAAGCTATGAATTTGAACACCATTTAAGTTAATTTTCATGTGACTATAGATATGTTTCCTATGGCTGCCCCTCACCATTGAAGGCTGCAAGGCAAATAAGCTCATCAAAGAACCTTGATTATGTTCTGAATGACCTTGAAGTTGAAGTGGTAAGTGCTTTACTGAGTACACCTCCATAAAGTATGACATCAAATTTCTTCCTTGGTTATATCTCATATGATTTCTCCCCTTTAATTTTCTGTTTCATTTTAGTAAATAACTCCTGTCTTTCCTTCAGAAACTTATGCATGCCCTTTAAACTGTATGAAAGATTCTACTTCATTTGCTGTTTACCTTCTGCATGTTTTATGTCAACTAGTTTTTTTAAACACGCTTTGTATGTGGCCATGCATGGTGATTTTATTCTCTCCATCTCTTTTTGAATATTAGAATGTAGTTTTGGATATACCATATATCATATAAATTTTTAAAAACCTAAGTTGTTTTTGGATGATAAAGCCAATATCATGCATGTAACAAATTGAACTAACTAAATCATTTTTCATGCATGATAAATTCTAACAGGATTTATCTCCTATGAATTTTAATTTATATATCTTTCTAAATCATACTTTTCGTATTTCTAAAGACTAATATAGCTAATTTTTTCCTTCTTGATTTTTTTTTGTTGAGCAGTTTTTTTATTGATAAATCATCATTGTCTTCTATCTCTATTGCTCCACTTATGTTGCTCGTGAAATTAAATCAATTCAAGTGAAAATTTAATGCAATGTTATAATCTAAATAATTAATGGAAATTTGCTCACTTATCTTTCTATCACTTATTAGCTAATATTGAATGGATTCATTTCAAAGATAGTTCAAGTCAGGAATTAATAAGATTTTCCTTACTATATATTATGAAAAATAGTTTTGTAAAATGAAATTGTGGCAATTTATACTTGCTAAACAACTAAAATCAACTTAATGTTTTTACATCAATTTTATTTTATTTTTTTATGTTCTTCTATCATTTTTAATGTGAATGAACTATTCTCTAACTTCACACTTCTCAAATTTGCATTATGAAAAAACCTTTTCAACATTTTCATTTTCATAATGATATCCTTATATTTCTAATTTTCATTTATAAAAAGTTTATTACAAAAAATAAAAAGATTTTTGGAACTTTATGTTAGAGAAACCAAAAATCTATAAGAAAAATAGTTCAAGTATACTTTCTCATTATATAAACTAAATATGTAAAGTATCTTTTTATACCCATTATAATTTATATTTGCAACATTAGTATAACAGTCATTGCATGAAACCTAAAAAAACTCTGTAAGAATAATTGATTCTACAATATCAATATCATTGAGAGAGATTTGCAATTGATTAGTGTGATTTGCCATATGCAGGATGCAATAATGCAACATGTTGACATGCCACTAAGAGGCCATCCTTCGGAATTTTCAATGGAGATTGAGGATTCGTTTTGCAAGCTAAATAATAATTTATCTACCATCGCAGAAAGTGTACAACTTGATGGCCATGGTAGAATGAGGAACTCATTTGGTGAAACTGAGAATAACGATGATACATGGGGTGGTAATTTTTGGTTTGCTTTTTCATTCATGCAATTAATATTTTTATCTCATTCATGGATTATGCCTTTTATGCTTGTTTTTCATGAACCAATTTGCAATATCCTGCAGTTCAGAAATTTGTAATATCCAAGTTCAAAAACCCTTCCTGTAGTCTTATTAAATTTTTAAACGGTGGTTTCTTAGTGTTTTACATGCATCTAGGTTTTGTTATTGCCACTGGATGAAAATATTGCACTTGCTGAAGGACAATCAAAACCGACTGTATGTGATTAAACAAACCTTACCTAGTTCTGGAGAGACATTTAAGGCATTTCACTTGGCTCTAGGTTTGTGTCTCAATGATTACACTTTTAAGAAAGGAAAAGGAAAAAAAAAAGAGAAGAAAAAAATTACTTTTGAGATATAAAATTCTCAATTAACTTCTGAATCATGGACATCATTATTATTTTTTCCTTCAATATCATGTTGGATATGGACTTCTGGGGTGTTTTGAGTTCTGTTCTTATGGCTTTCATGTTTAATGCTGATTTCTGGGGTGAAACTGAGGTTGGGGATATGGTCAGCTTTTGTTTATTTACATCTCCAGAGTGATTTTAATCAGCTGTTCTTATAGTTGATTTTTAGTCCTTCCTGTGGTTCTCCAAGGATCCCAGTGTGGAATAATTATTTACCTTTTTACTTTCCAGCAAGGTGTAGGTCATGGGATGCCAATTTTCTTGATAAGAGGGGATTTGATATTTCTTGGAATAGCTGGCCATATTCTATGGATGGTAATTCTGCTGAATTTCTGAAATACGGAAATGATAGATTGCCAGATGATGCTTTCGAAGGTTGTCATCTGCTGAAGAAAAGGTGTTTAATCAACACCTGACCTTTCTCCACCTGTTTTGACAAACTATAATGCATGCTTCTTGATCATATGGTATTATATTTATATTTTTGCAGGGATTCTATAATTGCCAAGGAAGCATTCAATGTCTTAGGTGCTTTCTCTTTCAGCTACTTGGATTTCGTATCATGCCTCTGTTCATACTGCTATTTTTTAAAAAAATACATGAAAATGAAACAATTTTTTTCATTTTTTTCTAGAATCATAATCATGAAATATATAATAATTGTGTGGTTTATTTTTCTGCCATGGTATGTACCTTTTAAAAATTCTAATTTGTTTTTTTGGCTGAATCCCTCTCATTTCTTGCTTATGGTCTTGGGAATGAGTGTGAACTTAAATATTTAGTAGCTGATGAAATTTCTTACAGAGGAGCAGTTTCTCATTTGGATAGTGTCCTCCATTCTTTTTGTTTGTCTTTTTTTCTTAATAATAGATTATTTATCATTTTATATAATAGATTATTAACTGGCTGTTTAGTAGATCTTTTCTTGGTCCCATGGTTTTGGTTGCTTGTTGTGTTAAAGGTCTTATGAGTTAGATTCCAATTGGACTGGGATTCTTCCTATAAGATCTACCATTGTGGCATCATATGCTCAAATGACTTTTACCTCCTGTTTGATTGTTGTTGTCATGATCACCAATTTAATGATGATGATGAAAGGATGTTGTTTTTGTCCTTCCGCTAGTATTAGATTGCATATCTGGTATAGAAGATTGAGAGATTCATGAGAAAAGGGCCCCCTTTCCTCTCCACTGACTGTTCTCTGTTCTTTTAATCAGATTCACCCTCTCTGAAGCATCGAACACCTGAAACTGGTTTTGATTTCATGATTTCTGAAAGGGCGGCAAGGTAAGTCAAGTTTTATGTGAAATTATCTCAGTAACTTGAGCATATATACACCACAGTTTTTCCTTCGCATGATGACAGGAAGCCTTCACTGCGAACGAATTTTGGTTTTGGAGATACAACCATCCAACCTGATTGGTCTTGCTTTATCACAGAAGATGCTAGAGACAACCAGAGCTTGTTGAGGTAATTGTTAGTAGTTCTCCACACCTGCCCCCTTACTTAATTCATTTTCTAATTCAACTGATGTTTCATTACCTTCGTAAATATTTGGCAGTGAAGAGTCGAGCTCGTCCACTGCAGGTTGTGTATTTTTATTGGGTATGAGGGTTTTATGATTCAGCTTGTTCTAAAGCTCATATTTAAATAAAGTGACTTTTTCCAGAGGCAGTGAGGGACAAGGTGACAGATATTTCGCCATCAAACTCTAGAGCAAGACGCAGCCAAAGGCATCAAAATGCTTCTGGTTTCCCTGAAAACAATTGCAGAACTAAAAGCATTTTTCTCAAGGGAAGACAATTCAAAAATAGGGAAGAAATTCAGAAAGGAAATAATGTATTTGGATCAGGAAAATCCACACAGACCCCAATGCTATCAGAGTCAAGCAACTTAGATTGTCCTTTCCAGGAGAAAATAGGGTCACGTAGGAGTTGGATGTTTAAAGAAGGATATGGGTCAGCAGATATGAATATGGGTTTCAGTTCACCATGCCAAACCTCAGAAACAAAGCATCCTTTGTCAGGCTCCAAGCCTTGGACTGAAGATACTTTTGATGCCTTTGTCCTTGAACCACAAATTGATGCCAAATTCTCTTTTGACACCTCCAAACATGGTGGCTCTGTTAAACATTCACCATCTGACAGTTTTATCTCTGAAAAGTCCGCCTTCTGCCAAAAATCTAGTAGTATGCACGCTCATGATTCCCCTATGTTCTCGAAGGTTGAGTTTGGGGCAACCAGGGCAGATTTTACTCGGGATCCTCCAGATTTTGAGTTCAAAGGCAACCCTCCAGATTTTTCATCAGAAGATGCTGCTTCTCATGGAGAGAAGTTGGTTTTGGAGTTATCAGCAAAGGAAAGTGTAAGCAAAGAAAAGAAAAATAGATCAAAATTTCAGCAAACCAATTATGAAAAAGTCGAGACATGGAACGGCCATGTTGGAAACAACATGAAGCCAATGGATGCATTAGAATCTGTGGATAATGGTCCTGACCGCAAGGATGCAAAAGATGAACCTTTGGAGACATCATCATCTGTGAAGATCCCTAACAAATCTGAAAGCAGTGTTGATAAAAAAGAGTACGTTTGTTGAACTATGTGCCATACCCTCTTTCTCGTGCTTTATATTTAAACTTGTAAAGTGTGGTTTCTAAAGCGGTCCATTATGTTGTCAGATATCACCATGATGCTGAAGTTTCTCCTCCATGCCCAAAGGGGAATAAAGGTATCAAGATTTTGCCTTCAGTCTTGAATAGCCAAGTCTCAAGTCTTTTGAATTGATTAATGGCCCTTCCTTGCCATTTCTTTCTTTCTTTCTTTCTTTCTTACACTTATTTTTTGTACTAATATGCTTGTTTTGGATTGAGGCTTGGATTTTATTGTTGTTGAACCAATAAGCTTGACTCATCTTAATACAAAAGCAGAAAATGAAGGGCCTGAAGACAGAAAAATAAGCAGAGATGGTAATCGTCTTGATTCATCTCCCCCAGTGATGATGCTAAAAAGCTACGTTCTCCAGCTTCTTTGTGTGCAGAAGGCACCAAGGGAGGCTTCTGTACAGTCACCTTAAGGAAGGTATATTCTTCCTTGCAATTGGTATAGAGATTCTTTTGAGACTGAGGGAAAGAAAAACACAATGCAATCCCTCCTATTCACTTGTGTGCATTTAATGGCCTCAGGTCCCTTCATTCGCGCCTGTAACTGAGTACAGAATCAAACATGTCTGGTGATGCACAGTTTAGTTTTTCTTTTTCTGTAGACTTTCATCTGTTCACTTGCTTCTGGGTTAATATTAAGCACTCATAAACTTGGAACTTCAATTTTAACAAATTCCATGTTCAAAATAAGAAATTATCTACAAATGCAGATTAAGCAGAAACAAAAGGCAAACAACTCCTTATATATAGATAACTACTTTAGATGTTAACAAAAGGGATGAAACAGTCTAGTGTATAACACACTTCTATTGATTGCAGTAGTCCTAGAATTACTCCCCAAAATCAAATTTTTTTCTTTCATGTCTCTCCTTTTGACATCTTTTCTGCATGTTCATCTTCCCCTGCAAAGCCTCCTTGTGATGGATTGTTCTGCTTTTTTATATGGCACTCAGTTTTGTCACGCCTGATAGCTGAAGAGGCTTTAGCAAGAACTCTTGAGCTCCTTCCTCCATGCACCTGTTTAGGTGGAAAATATTTGATAAATCAATGATTTCTTTCTTTCATTTTTTTTTAAAAGACAAAATTAAACCAGAGAAGAAACAAATTGAAACTGCAAGGCAGGCAATTACTGTTTAATTCGAGTAGGGATGTTCTCAGATGACACTACAACTACTGGTATCTCCTTTCATGGTAGGTGATTCCTGTTAGCGAGAATAGATTAGAAATTACAGTGGAGGCTACATCATTGAAGACGAGTACTAATATTTACCTTAATTCTTTTCAATAACTCATACCCTGTCATTCCTCGCATGCAATAGTCTGTGATGATCAGGTTCACCTTCAAGTCCTGCACCAAAAAAAAACGAGTTAGAAATGATAGAGTTAAATTCATGAAAGCTAGAATCAGTCCTTCATTGCATGACTACTTTGCTTACACCGTGATTGGTGTGATGTCCATCAGCTAACCCCAAATATTCAATTGCTTTCTTTTTATTTTCTGCTGTGGTCACTGTATAAATTTAGTGATATTTTTATTTGAAAATATATTAAAATAATATATTTTTTTATTTTTTTAAATTCACATTTGTATGTCAAAACAATTCAAAAACATAAAAAAAATAATTAAAAAAAAAACTCAAATTTTGAAACCAGCTACGGAACAAACACAGCCCTAGTCCCTTGCTGCCTACCTCTCTAGCGTCCAAACAAATCGAGAAGAAACGACAACAAATCAAATTGTTGTTTTCCTTTTCAATTTCCTCAAAATGAAAAAAATCAAAACAGAAGATGTGGGGTCTAGTCTTTTACCATCGTCCACTTTGGAAATGAGTCCTGCATTTGTGACCCTGTTAAGTACTTCCATGGTGACATGACCACCTTCTGAAGTGGAAATCATGTTCTCCATTAGACTAGCTAGTCCTTGCAGCAGTCCATTAGACTAGCTAGTCCTTGCAGCAGTGAAAGCCTAGCCAGCGTGATCAATTTTTCGAGTCTTTTCTGTTCCCTTTTGCAAATGATGCCATTTACTCTGCTTAGACATCAGATTATGAAAGAGAAAGTACCGTTTTATCAGAATCAGCTGTCTTTGCTCCTACAAAACCATGGGTAGAAACTAGGAAACTTATAACAAGGTTCACCAAAACCCCATGGACAAACTAAAATATAAAAGAGACAAAATATGTTATAGAATGTTCTTTGGTAACAAATTATACCAACAGATAAAGAACAAAGTTACTAAAAAAAGAAATGCTAATAAGTGAAAAGATAGAGAAAAGAGATTATATAGACACATCCACAAGGAATTACATCATTTTCATACCATACCATACCTTTATATTCAGAGTTGATGAGTAACCTTTCAATAGCTTTCCGATCTATCAAGCCATCATCAACAGCTTCAACAGCTAAAACATGTAGTTTCTCATCAAAATCAAACCCCATTGATGGTGATGATGAAGAAGAGCCGGCCATATCTACCTTCAAAGCACAAACACGGTAATGAGTAACCACCTCAACAAAACAGAAAAAGAAGAGTAAAGTTTGATGTCCTGATGTTGACGTCTTGTATACTGATTAAGACATGAAAAGCTTCATAGTTCCGCGACTGCATTTCCATTACCTGGTTCAACCATAGTTCCTAGAATTGATGTTGAGCATTCAGTAGTGTAAGTGTCATTTTAGATGATAATCTTCATCTAAGTGCATGCTCATAAAATTCTGCAGAGTGGATGGCCATTAGTGTCTTGAAGGAACTCCAGTGACATGCTTAATTACCGACCAGTCGATCCGCCTCTTCATTGGGTGTCTTATCCATCCGGTCAAACTGATTTATCCACTTTGCTTTATGGACATCCATGCTTAAAGAAACAAACCTTTTGGCAGCCAAGAAATCAGTTTCTTGGTCAACTGAAAATTCTTTGAGCATAAGGGCAGGCAATTCTCTCTGGATTGCATTTTGAATCCTCGTTCTACCATGCGTCGATGCTGGCAGCAAAAAGGAAACAAAGGATGCTTTATGGTATACAAGCAAATATATACTCTAACAAACAACCAGACAAGTTTAAATGAGCAATGCACCTTCAAGACGCCATGTGATGTCGTGGCGAAGACATTGCAACCATTGAGAAGCTGCAGTAGCATCTGGGAACCAAAAAAACTAAATCAATAAAAAATGTATGCTTTACACGTCACAGTTAGCGGAGATGGGAATTCTACTCAAAGCAACCTGAGACATTAAAAGTACATGCCCTCATTCTCAACAATTAGATGCTAATGTTTAACTTCAGTAAGGTAAATCTGAGACATTAAAAGGATGTCTTCTCCAGTTTTTCCGAGTAAGAAAATTTTGCTGCGCGTGGAATTTTGAGAAAAAGAAAATCTTTTGTACTTTATATACAGATATCACTGATGTTCATTATATACAAGCAGCTTTGAAAACTTAACTAGGCTAGGCTTTAACTTCAAAATTGAAACTAACCTTCTAGAGAAAGAGAAGAACCCCTTGCTGTGCTTGCTGACACCTCATCAAGAACAGAACTGCTTGCATTTTCAGATGCTGTAACTGAAGATAGGGATGACTTCAATTCATCTTTGTCATCTTCATTGTCTGCCCTTCTCACAGCTATCCCCAAATCACCAACCTCTTCATCATATTCTGTTTTCACACACAAATGGTCACTTCGGCCCTTTGAACATAGTCCCAGTTGGTCACTTCCTGATGAACTATTTGGGCATCCAATCACATCATTTTCCCCGGATCTCTTTTCCTGCTTACTTGGGATGTCAATATTTCCTATTGTATCTCTTCTAACAAAATCCCGAATCACTGAAAATACCTGTTTACGGCTTCGTATCCGATTTATGATCCCTGGATTGAACTCATTAAGCAACCCACATGGTGGAGAGATCCGAGAGCACATGCTAGTCGGTTCTACCTTTAAAACCTTCAATAATCCCTTTGGTCCACCAATCCTACGCATCTCACTGTGCTTTTTTGGCGTTGGCAGCATGCCAACGGAAGGTGTGGTCCCTGGATTAATTTTCTTGAGCAATCCAGAAGCAGACGCAGCAACCTTAGTCAACTCATCAACTCGCCGCACCTTTGCAATCTCCGGTTTTTCACTAAACCCAGCATTTCTATGTCTCTCTCGCTTCTTATTTGGCATCGGAGCAGGCTTTGGCTTTGGCATTGGCTTTGAGGCAGACAGAGACAATGGCGAAGGCGAGAGAAATCCATTTTGTTTCAATTCCAGCCAAACTCTCATAGCATCCTTTTCCTCAATCGAACCAGCAGCACAATGATCTGGGTTTCAACATTAAAACAAACAATTCAACCCTACAATCCATGAACATAATAACCCAAATCAGCATAAGTAAGTAAAACAAGTAAGAACCCTCCTTGAATTTTACCTGAACAACTGCGTGCCGGGCTCATTGCAGTCTTTAGCATCTTTCTTCTTCACCAACTGTAAAATCCAAAAGGGTCTGATTTCTCAGGATATAAAATTTGAATCCCATCAATAAAGCAGAATTCCATTATTTTCTCACGATTTCAACAACAAAAGACTAAGACATACATAAGAAGACAATCTTGAAGGGAAAAAACATGCATAAACACAAAATTCAAGAAATGAAACATCTTGGAAGAGAAAAAAAACATGGCTTATCTTCAAGACTAATTAGCAACAGATAATTTAACCAAGCCAAAGATTATCCAGATAGACTTACCTTTAAGAAAAATAAAAAAGCAACCCAAGATCTTGGAAGGGGTGAATTTTGAAGGGCTTTAGGGTTTAGCAGCAGAGACTGAGATTATATTTTTCAAATTCCAAACAAGGAATAAATAGAACCTTTTTGACATCCCCGCGAAATCTCTGTGTGTTTCCCGGCAAATATTTTAAACGCAAAATCTTAAAGGGCTTTTTATAGGCCCATAGTTGAAATTTGGGTCCATCTTTCTAAACCGTTAGGCCCATATAAGATCAGGTAGTTGGTGGGTCCTGCGTGTAATCTATTAAGATTACATGGTGATTTTCAGGTGTCTGATTTGTAAAAGTAAAACACAGTAGTTATTCAACCATTGTTGCCATACCTGGCGACGGGTTGGGGTTTCATCTACCAGGGAAGGATAATCTAATTTTAAACGATATTATTTTGAATGGGTTTTGATTAGGTTAGTTATTTTTATTTATTTATTCGGTTTTTAATTAAGTCACTTGATAAGCTAGTCCAAGTTTTAAAGTTTTGAATTAAACCATGTTTTTATTGTGAATAATTTCTTGCATGTGATTTTAGTGGTTTAATTGATAATTAATATATTTATCTCAACTAGAATTTTGCGAGGAGGGATGAATTTGATAGAAATATAGAACAAGAAAGGACTTAGAGTTTAGACCAACTACAAGTTTGGGGGCAAATATTGCAAGGATATATTGAAATAGCCCTAAAATGTAAGGGTCAAATTGAGCAATATCAAAACTTGGGGTGCCATGGCCCCCAGGCTAATAAGTTGTTTCTTTAAATTCATCATGTTAATTTCTCATGTGAATAACATTTAAGACTGGAGGCAATGCTGTGATAATTAAAGCACTGAAGAATATTAAATAAACAGCAAGATCAGATTTCTTCTTTCTCCACGTCTTTTAGTTTTGATGCAATCACATGTTAATGATTGGATCATAAATTTACTGATTGGATCATAAAAATATTAATGCAAGATCTATTGTTGGTAACCTAGCCGCTTATGAGTTTTCTTACTTCTGAAATAGAAGAAAATAGAACTGTGAATCCAATAAATTGCCATGAAATTAGAATGTGTGAAACATCATTTATATTAGGTGATGTTTTAATATATAATTTATATTATTTTTTAATATATTATTTAAGTGAGAATTTTTTGGACTTGAAATTTGTATATACTCATATTATTTTGTACTTAATTTTTATCAAATAAATAAGAATGATGAGATTCGAACTCATGATTACTTTGTCATCAAAGCTCTGATACCATGTTAAAGAGTCAATTCATCCCAAAAACTTAAACTATTAGGTGAGGTCCCATGATAAGATTTATATTATTTTTTAACATAACGATATAATGAAAATTAACATGGCAAATGATCCAAATATGTTTTTAATAAAAAACAACAATCCAATTAAGGTATTTTACAATTAATCTCCTTGTATTTTTTGTAGGGGTGATCATTTTCGGTTCGGTTCGGTTTTTACCTATAAAAAACAACCAAACCAGTTTTTTTTGAAAAAAAAACCGAAACCGAACCGAAACCGAGTCAAACCGACCGGTTTCGGTCCGGTCCGATTCTTGATTTAAAAAAACCGAGAAAACCTAACCTCATTTCCTGAGCCTTGTCACCATCAAACAAAACAAACTTAGGAAGATCTTGTTTGAGATTGAACTGGTCATGTTTGAGAAACGAAACAAACTTATGCCTCATTTCCTGAGCCTTGTCATTATCGAGATCAAGCAAATGAAAGTAGTGGTCTTCCTTTTCATTCTCGACAAGTTCAACAGTTCCTTTCCATCCACTCATTTTCAACTTCCCATAATAATTCTTAGCTGCAACAATCAAATAGTCTTCCTCAGCTACAAAGATCAACATCCTCTCGCACCCAAGCCTCGCAAGATCTTCTACACCCAGATTCATTCTAGGATCAAGAGGCGAGAGGGGGCTGCTTCTAAGTCTAAGGGAGGGAGAGGGAGAGAAAGAGGGAGAGGGAGAGGGAGAGGGAGAGGTGAGAGGGGGCTGTTGGTGGCTAGGGTTACTGGGGGGATAATTTTTTCTATTTATAGTATCTTTTTTTGAACCGGTTCCTGCATTACAAAACCGAAAACCGAACCGAACCAGGATTTTTTCTAACTATTCTAATCGGTTTAATCGGTTTTTTTCTCGGTTTGGTTTTTTTGGTTTTTTGCACACCTTTAATTTTTAGTGTTATATATCTGCATGCAATGCATGAAGGTATCATCCTCTATCCTCCAATTCTTCTTCGGGTCCTGGCTCAAAATCCTTGTCTTAAAGCATGGATAACAAAAATGTTAATGCATGCTAAATAACCCACGGCGCCGATCCCATCACCTGCACATGCAAACCCCAACCCCAGATGAAATTAATATACGACAAATAATATTATTCACTAGCAAATTAAATAATTAATGGCACGTAGTGTTTTTCATCAAGAAATTATTAAGAGTGCTGGGCTCTGAAACAACATCCTTGCAAGAGTACTTGCTCTAAATAATATTGTTTTAAGCTCATGATCCGTACATTAATCACAGCAAATTATCTCTTCCCTGTAACATGCATTTATTGCCACCGTCATTTGTAGTTGTTGGTGTAAAACTCAAGATTTATTATCAGCATACCGATGTGTTTACTTTTTATATTTTAGTGAAATGTTTTCAAAAGGATAGGGCAAAATTAAATTAAGTCGTTGAAAGAACAGATCAAGAGAAGTCTATTGCCATGGTCATTTATAGTTGCTGTTATTGTAAAATCCAAAACTATATACATCCCATTACTGGGAATTTAATAGAAGAAAGGAAAATTTATATATGATCAGCATATATACAAGGACTATATATGATGTGTTTTTTCACATTTTAGCGAGGTTTTAATATAATCTCAGGAGGATATATAGAGCAGGATTTTCTTGAAACAAAAGGGAAGACAGAAGAGAAGTCACACCAGGCGCGCGCACACACTTGAACGTTTACATGATAAAACTTGTTTACAGTGCTATAATCATGGCTCAGAAAATTATTGTAGTGGGATGACACTGATGTAGATTGAAACTTCATCTTCATGCATGTCCTGCTTAATTAGCCGAATATGGAAAAGAAATGACAGCTGAGAGTAGCTATGGAGATTAATTATGATCCTCATCAATAATTGAAGATTGGTAGATGGAAACACAAATCATTGCAGCATGCAGATAATCACGAAGAGACTAAAACATGTCTTTGTTAAACATTTCCCTCGTTTTCTTAACCTTAATTATTTAAAAGCTTAAAATGAGAGAGAACAACTAATTACCATTCCCATGAAATGTTTTTTTTTTTTTTTTTTTTAATGAAATTGAATGAGTAAGGATTAAAGTACTTGTCAGCCAATCACGTTTTACTCTGAGATTAATTGCAGAAAAAGAAATATACAAAAATAATAATAATATTATTTTTTTTATTAAAAAAACACGCTTTAACGTACAGTAACTAGTTTCAGGCCGTGGTTTTATTGCCGTAAAAAGACAGGACACAAGTAGCCATGAAGATAGCAGAAGGGAACAGTCAATCTCATCTACATGTCATCTGAGTACAGTTCTTCACAAAAACCCACGAAACCGCCGTGTGATGCCATCATTGTCCGAATGAGTGAGTTAAAGAAAAAGAGTCGACTACTGTTCCTTTCTCTTCTCTTCAATGTTTGTTAGGAAAGCGGTGTAAAGTGTCGTGCATGCATCCTTCCTTTTTCCCCTCTTCCCTTCCTTCCGCATATTTGCATGCACTCTCTCTCTCTCTCTCTGTTCTATTTATAAAACAAATAAACACACTTTGTCTCTCTGTCTTTGCCCATCCATAATACTACTACCAAACAAACAAACTTAACTCGTTCGCTGTTACTCTTCCTCCTCCTCCTCTTCTTCCACTCTACTCTACTCACCACGCACTAACTCTTTGGTTTTGTGTTAATGAAGGTAAGTATGCTGAAAATATTATCTCTTGTTTAAAGACTTGGGACTTTTCTTTTTGGAATTATTTATAATGTTGTGCATGGAGAGATTAGATTGTCAAGTTTTAATTTTTGTTTCAATTAAATTGTGGGTTTTGGTTAAGAAGGGGTTTTAGGGATCTTTGTGATTTGTTTTTTTTGTTAATCATTGGTTGTTTATCAATTAAAAGGGTTGATTTTTATTTTTTGAATAAAAGAAATGGGCACCAAGATTTGCATGAATGCGTCGTGTCAAACTGCAACAACTCATGAATGGAAGAGAGGCTGGCCTTTGCGATCTGGTGGTCATGCTCTTCTCTGCTACAATTGCGGGTAATCCCCCCCCTCTTCATTTTAATACTGGATTTAATTTCCAATGCTAGCTAAGTAGCCTCTTCAAGGGCAGTTTGGGGATGTGAGGTTTTGTTTCTAGTTCATCACTTTGTTGTTTTTGCTAATCGATTCCTTGTTTTTGTGAATTGGGTTTTCACTGGACTAGATTTCTGTCATGTGGTGTGTTTTCGTACTTTTGTTGTAAGAATCGGTGACATTGTGATTATGGTTATTAAGACATCTATAATTAGATAATTAGTACTCGAGCAAAACCAGCTATACCTCAGCTACTGCTTGTTATCGTATCATGGAAACTTTTCATCTTTAATTATAGCATATAATTAAGCCGCTAATTATGGCTTATAAGCAACCATACAATTCACCCGCCACAGCCACAGTGTATTGAATTTTGTTCATGGTATTAACCAGCTGAGGAAAATTGCTGGCCATCCTAGGAGAACCTATCGAATTTTATCTTTAAGCAGAATGAGCCTCAAGCAATAAACTTGGACAATTGTTTTTTGTTTTTTTTTTGATAATGCACTTTCTTATGCATTTGGCTGAGAGTGGATGCTCAACTTTAATTTGAGTGAATAATCCATTCTCACATTAACTGCAACTGTAGCAAATTTTAAAATTTGATAGAGATGTTGCCATGTCAGTTGCTTTCAACAGATTTTAGTAGTTCAGTTTTGAACTGGCTCATTTGTTACGCTTGTTTTTTCTTTTTTCCACTGAATTTCTGTAATGCATGGAGCTTTATAACCACCCCTTGCCCGTTTCTGAAAGCGTCGTGAAATTACGAGATATCTTATAACTTTCATAAGTTTGCAACAGTTTAACATTTACTCTAGTTGACCTTGTGGTGCATTACAAGATGCTTTTACCTTCAACTCAGAAATATCCTGGTTCTGATTGACCATTCCATTGGTGTCATTATGTTTGCTTCCATTGCTTTTCACTATATACTTGCTAATTTGATGTGGGTTCTATCTTTATATTCAACTTAAGATCTGCATATGAGGATTCCCTTTTCTGCGATACTTTCCACTCAGAGGAACCTGGATGGAGGGAATGCAATATATGCAGCAAGGTAAGCTAATAATCTAGTAGCTATTACTTTTTCCAAACCCCTCCTTTCTATTGTTGAACCTTTCTCAGATGATATCAATTCATGCCCCCCCACCCCCACCCCACCCCCCCCCCCCCCCCAAAAAAAAAAAAAAAAAAGAGAACTAATTGAAATTTGTGTGGCAGCATCTCCACTGTGGATGCATAGCATCAAAGTTTTTGCTTGAACTCTTGGATTATGGGGGTGTTGGGTGTGCTAGCTGCGCAAGGAGTTCTCGACTTCATTTGGTAAGATGCATTGCATTTCTAGTTTGTTGTATGCATCGTGTTTGAATATTAGTTTGAATGGGTTAAACAACTGCTTTTGGTTTTCAACCGTTACTGGTCATTCTGTCAAAAGCATGAGTCATTCATAGAGGCTTATTAGATCACACGCTACACGTGTGAAAATAGGTTGCAAGCATTATGGCTTTGAAGACTTTGGTTGTCCTGGTGATTCTCCAGAAATGGTTTCAGGATTGTTGCCTGTTCCTTTTATACAATTTGGTGACAGACATGATTAATGTGTTCTTGTGAAAGAGCTGAATATATATGGAAGCTTATCCTTAAGCATTATAGTTAAACAATATTGCATGTGCCTATAGATCCTCATGCTTGATTTTTATTTTGATGACTTAAAATTATGGTTGTTGTACATAGGATGATGTATGCTGTTGGCATTTTAAATGATCTGACTGTAAGACAGTATGCTTTTAATGGCTCTAGTCACATGGTCTTTCATTAGTTTCTTTATTTGCTCATGCAGATGCAAAGTGATGAGATTCCTAATGGATTTAGCTTTTTGGCAAGAAATAATGCTGGTGATTCGGAGTCCATTCCTGCTGAAAACACAGTGGCTGGTAATAGCAATGATGAGGGAGGACTTGCTCAGTTGTGCAGGCTTCTAGAGGCTAATGAACCCAGTCTATTGCATCCCTCCAAGAGAGCCAACACTAATGGAGGTCTTGGGCAATTCAGACAAGAAGAGATCATGCATGCAATTGGGGATATTGGCACAGGCTTCTCAAATGTGACTCAACCATCAATTGGATCATCTAAATTTTCCAAACCAAACAATACGAGTTCTTTGTTAGATTTGAGAGATATGCACAGTTCACTTTCTCAGCCATCTTTGAGTATGGCATTGGGAGCTCCATCTGGGACTACAAATTTTGTAACCTTTCCTGATGGGGCTGTTGAAGGAAAGGAACAAAGAAAAACACCTTCTTCCTTTCAACAGGGACAAAGATCTCGACCAATATTGCCTAAACCCTCAAAACCTGGCCTTTCTGTGAGTTCAGAGAATAATATAGGTGCAGCTTCTGAGCTGCGGATTGCAAGGCCACCTGCTGAGGGGCGTGGGAAGAATCAGTTACTTCCTCGGTATTGGCCAAGGATAACTGACCAAGAGCTGCAGCAATTATCGGGAGAGTATCCTTTATTTTAAAGTCTAATTTGTTGGGTAAATTTGCTTCTGTGATTTGTATTTTTTTCATCATCAATGGATTCAGAATTAGTGGTTTCCTTAAGCATGTTGTCTAAAAGTTTGAACTCCAATATTGTGCCATTGTTTGAGAAGATTCTCAGTGCCAGTGATGCAGGTCGAATTGGTCGATTGGTTCTTCCAAAAGCATGTGCAGAAGTAAGTTTAAAATTGTATAGCCTGTGCCCTTTTTCTGTTCTTCTTTTTTTGGTTGTGCTTCTCTCTTTGCTTTTGTATTTGTGTAAGATTTAAGCCATTGCAGGCATATTTTCCTGCTATCTCTCAATCTGAAGGGATTCCTTTAAGGATTCAAGATATAAAAGGGAGAGAATGGACGTTTCAGTTCAGATTTTGGCCCAACAACAACAGTAGGATGTATGTGTTGGAGGGTGTAACCCCTTGCATACACTCTATGCAATTAAAAGCGGGTGATACAAGTATGATCAATTATATTCTTGCTTAAAGTTGATATTAATGCCTGAGTGCTCAACATATTTTGCACATTGAATTGTAAACTGTGATGCTTTAACATAAAGCTTATGCTATTCCTTTCTGGGGATGACTCTGTGCTTGATTTCTAGTCTTGATAAAAGGATGATGTTAATACATAGTTATATAAGATATATATTGCTTCATTCAAATTAAGGCCATAACAATCAGCTGGTTTATATAAAAATCATGTATGGACCAGGAAGGTGGTACAGTTATTTAAATTAATGGAGCACCATATAACTTGTTTTGGCACGAAGGGAGATGTTCTCAGCTGCATTAGCCTGCTTAAATCTTGTCTATCTGTATGAAATTCGAATCCTTTCCAACAGAATTAAAGTGCATTAACGGTACCTCATTTGATCACTGTGTGATCTATTATACTAGTCATATTTTTGCGTTCTTTACTCTAGTGGAAGTAAATATCTTTTGCGTGTCATGTGTTTCTCTTTCTCTCTAATGTTATCTTAGGAATGCTATCTTTTTCCTATCTCAGTAACATTTAGCCGGATAGATCCTGGAGGCAAACTTGTCATGGGATTTCGCAAGTCAACAAACAACGATGAAGATACACAGGTTGAGCCTCATTGGCATTTTCACTTCATTCTGAATCCTTTAACTTTCATATGCCTTTTCTCTTTTTTGGTGTGTGGAAAAATTTACGTTTACTTTGCTTGTTGAATAAACAGGACGTCCAGGCATCTGGTCTTCTCGATGGCACTGCTTCAGGGGAAACTTCCTTTTCTGGTACTGTTGAGACTCTCCTTACAGTAAGTGGTTAATCTGTCCTTTTCAAATCATTAAAGGCAGCAAGGATCCTTACCAAAATGCTCTGTCCAAACGTTTGAAATTAGCTGATGGGGATATTGGCTGGAACAATAGTGAGAACCACAGGGGCAGGATAAATGGGGATCTACTGCAGCAAACAACAGCGCCCACAGAGAAGAAAAGGACTCAAAATATTGGACCTAAAAGTAAGAGGTTGTTCATGCATAGTGAAGACGCTATGGAGCTAAGACTAACATGGGAGGAAGCACAGGACTTGCTTCGTCCACCCCCAAGCGTGAAGCCAACCATTGTCACTATTGAAGACCATGAATTTGAAGAATATGATGTACGTTTCTCTTGTTCCATGATTTTTCTTGCCCATGCATTGCAAATTATGTGCAATGATGCATCAAAGGATTCATAGTATTGAATTTCCAAATTCGACCATTTTTTCTGGATTAATTATTTGATCAAATTTCTTTGTCTTTTAGGAGCCTCCGGTTTTTGGGAAGAGGACCATATTTACTTCTAGATCATCTGGGTAAGGATTTATACATATGCCTAGCATTACTTTCTGTATTAAGAAAAAGAACTACAGTAATGTGTTGGTAAAAGGATATCTTGGAGTTCTTTCAGCATTTGTCCAATGTACGGGTTGTCTGTTGTCAACATTTTCCTGTAGTCCATTGTACTCAAATTTTGAAAGAGGCTCTGTTAGTTTCTATTAGAAAAGGCATGTGTTGATTCCATAGACCTTGATATGGATGGCGGCAAAGTTCTTTTTGCCTGCTTGCTCCCTGCTTCTTACTATCTTTAATCAAGGGAAGCAACAGAGATCTAGCAGCTCTATTCCCAACCTTCATCTGTTTTGAGCTTGTAATATACCTCTCTTCCTCTCCCATCTTCACCATCACAACAACTAGTGCAATGAAACATCTATGGTTATGCAGCAAGCTGGAAGGTTGATCACTTGGTGGAATTTTTAATCTGCATGAACGGGCTTGTCTAAGTTCCCAATATTAGTTATTTTAATTTTCTATAGCTGAACCTTCAGGGGACAAGAACAGTGGGCTCAATGTGATGATTGTTCCAAATGGCGAAATCTTCCTGTGGATGCTCTTCTCCCTCCAAAATGGACGTGCTCAGAGAATGCTTGGGATTCAAGCAGGTTGCTCATTTTTTTTATTGTTTTTAGGATATTTCATTTAAAATCATTCATGATTGTTATTTGGTTTCACATTTCATATTTTAATGGTCTACATTCCTAGGTGTACATGTTCTGCACCTGAAGAGATGACTTCAAAGGATTTGGATAATGTTCTGGGAGTGAGCAAAGGTATGACCAGAACTCTGTGCTTTCTGCATAAGCTTTTATACATTGAGGAGTTCTATGTCGTTTGATTTAGACAGACTTTAGCTTGCTGTAGACTGTGTGTTTTTATGTGTGGTAGTAAGTTTTTGCACATAGTACAATAACTGGGCAGACTAATAGGCATTTTCCTCCTATGTCATGTTCTGATGAGGAATTTTAATGCAAGTGGGTGAATCATCATGACTAGATAGCTGAAATTCCATACTAATGCAGGTTGCTTAAAAAACCAATATATATAATAAAATCTTTCATTGTCAAGGAAAACACATGATTTGAAGAGTCGTTGATAGTACTTTTTATAAAGATTTTCATTTGAAATGTAAGCTTAATAACCTTGTATGTAAATCCGTGATTCAGTTACTGTCAAGTAAAAGACAGTTGAATAGCAGTGGTGATTTTTTTTCATTTTTCTGAAGTGCGTGATTTTTATCCTTGATGAATCTCTGAACATCTCCTTGATTTGAAATTCCACCCCTACATCTTTGCAAAAGCAGATTTCAAGAAGCGAAGGAATTTAAGAAGTCAGAAGCGGTTCCAAGAGCGGGAGTCTTCTGGCTTAGATGCTCTGGCTACTGTTGCAGTTTTAGGAGACAATCTAGATGATTCAGGTGATCCATCAGTTGGAGCCACCACAAAGCATCCCCGGCACCGCCTTGGTTGCACTTGCATCGTTTGCATTCAACCACCAAGTGGGAAAGGCAAGCACAAGCCCACATGCACGTGTAATGTGTGCATGACTGTAAAGCGCCGTTTTAAAACCCTCATGCTGCGCAAGAAGAAACGCCAATCAGAACGCGAAGCAGAAATCTCACAGAAGGACAACATGGATCATAAGGAGGAATCAGAAATGAACGGCACAATGAGTCATGAAGTGTTGCATATAAATAATCCAGACACTGAAGGAAATCAAAGCCAAAGGCAAATAGAGAAGCCAGAAACTAGTGCTGGGCAAATAGACCTAAATTGTCACCCCAATAGTGAGGACACGTCACTGGAAATACCAGGATTGAGCACGATGAACCTTGTTGACACCGCCAACTCACCGTTGGATAATTATATTAAGCAAAATGGGCTTTCAAGCTTCGTGTGGGACCACCAGGGAGGGCCAGCTCAAAAAAGTGGAGAGAGTCTGAGGCGCCTATCTGATGAAGCATTTCTGGCATCAATAGGCTGGACTCACGAGAGCATACGCGATTGAGGCTACTGTTTACTCATTTTATATCGGCTTGGTAGTTCATGAAGAGTTCAATCATCTTCTCTCTTATACTGTAATCCATTTTCGTTTTTAATGCCCTCTCCAAAGGGGTGGTGTCGCACATCTCTCTACAGTCATAGAAAATGCAATTTTGCAGAATGTTTAATTTTCAACTCCCCCCCGTCTCTGTGTTCATGCAGGGTGTTATGAAATTGTTGACAGAGGATCTCAAATTGCATTCTAATTAGAATTTTAGAAGCTTTTAGTTTTATTTGATTCAATTTAAAGCAGAGGGTTTGACATGATCAAATGCCCAAATTAGAGAGATCACTCAAGATGTTAAGCCCTTTAACAATTCAAAGAACCCAAAAGAGAGCACTTGGGCTAATCAACCTTCGGTTAATGTCAAGTAAAATCGTGCCATTTCAACACAATTCTTTGCACCCCATTCATAATCTCAGACTGTCTACTCGCAGTTGTAATTTACCATATATTTTTACTTGTCAATTAATTTTTGCTTGAAATCCAACACTCAATTCGGAATAATTTCAATTTTGTCTGCCATTTTAAATCCAAAAGGTTTGTTTTGTACATATTGCAAGGGGGTGAGCTTGGATGCATCCATGCAAGCCCACAACATCATTTCTCACAAATTCACAAATGAAGAACATGATTTGAATTCTCATTATTTGATTAAAAAAGGCTGCCAGATGCTATTACAATGCTATTGTTACGCTAATCTCCATTGATGATATTTTGCAGCACACGTATTACTTGTACTCGGTTCAGTATCCGGGATACAAATGCGGAGGCAAGCGTGGTTTTGCAAGAGCCATGCTGTCTTCTGCAATGGCAAGTTTGTAGTTTGATACAACATTAATCTCTGATTTAGCATCTTTATTTTCTTTTTGAAATTTGACATAGGATACTGGAGACATCTTGATTTGAATCGCCGCCTTTTCTTTATCTTGACTCTTACTTTTTTTTTTATCCAGGAATACTCTAAATAAATAGATATAGAAGCTATAATTGTAAACCACGATTGAATCTATGGAAGCATTAGTTTATACATTCGTAGTTATTTTGGTTTCATGATTTAAAATATAAGTTTAACATGTTAAGTTGGTTTGATTTTTAAATGTTTTTATAATTGATCTGTTTTAAAATTTTATTATTTAATATTGGATTGATTGAGAATTTGACTTCATAATTTATTTTGATTTGCTTTCTATAGGGTTATTATAATTTTATAATCTGGGTCACAAATTTGACATGTTAATCTAGATTGTCTCAAGTCAATCAAATATATTGTTATTTAAATATTAAAAAAATATATCATCTTGAAATTTTATTTAGTCAAATATTATTTTTACATGTTGTATGAATTGTTTTTAGACCAGTTATGTCAACCGGATTATATAGAGTAAATACTCACACAATTTAATTTTTTTCTGTTAAAAAAAATATTTTCAATATTTAAATATTTTTTAATATTAAAAAAAAATTAACAGGTCACATGACATTCATCATGCTAACTCCCTTTAGGCTACACAACAACAGTGGCAGATGACCGGCCCATATTCCTAAAAATTGATGGTCGGTTTTGGTGGATTGACTGATATTTAAATAAATTAACTAAAAATTTTGAAAATTTAGAAAGAGGGGTATTTATTTAAATTTAAATAAAAAATTATTATAAAAAGTTGTTAATATTTTTTTAAAAGCTAAAATATATAGGAAATCTTTCTCCTAAAAGCCAAATATATGAGCATGAAAATATTTAAATATTATTTTATTTTTAATCTGTGTTTTTATTTATTTATTTTAGATGACTGATTTTTATTTTTATAAATACATCACTTAAATATAATCTATTTATATCTAATATAAATAAAAAAAAACATAAGATAATATGAAAATTAAGCACAACATAGCGAATAATAATTTTATATTCAAATAGTTTTTACTTGAAAGAATTTTATTAAAAAGTGATATAAAATTATTTTTGAAATTTTATCTAATAATTTAAGTTTTTAAGTTAAGACTAGTTCTTTAACATGTTAATTTATATAATTGTTTTTTAAATAATTCAATAATAACTATCAAAAGTTATTCCACGAGTTTATTTTGGGAAGATAGATAATTACAAAGATAGAAAAGAAAATTATATTTGATCCTATTGATAAAATATACTTTCATCTAAACTTAAAAATTATTTTTTAATTTTCTCTCGTGTTGGTCTCTTCTCTTTAATTATATCTATCCCTATCATATAAAGCAATTATTGATAATTATTTCTAAAATACTCTAAAACTTCTCTTTTTTACATTATTCTTTTTATAATATGATTTATTATTAAGTGTCTTGGTTGTCATTATTTTTCTAGCCAGCTAAATTTCAAGAAATTTAACCTAAAATAAAACGTAAATGAAAGTTTAATTTGTTCATAGTACTATATATGCGCACACACACACGACGTGTTTCTTTAAATGATGTAAGCATTTCTTTTAAATTTTGTTATCTTATTTATAAACGATAGCAATATATATAATCAAAATCGAAGCCTTTTTTTTTTTTTTGGATAAAATAAAATCTATTTCTATGATTTTTTTTTCTTTTTTGTGTTTCCGTGTTTAACGATCATTTGTTTGATCAAATTTTCACCAACTTTGACGTTTAAAATGCACACATTCGGATGCACAGTCATGTGATTAATGGATGGTGTCGCACCCTCACTGCGGAGCGCGGTGACCCATGATTGATTTTGGTTTTTTTTGTTTATTGTGTAAAGGAGTCGCCACCTAGTATTTTGGTCACTAGGAACCCTAACTGGTCTTTCAGAGATTCTAAGGCAAGAGACTAGTTGCGTAAAGGGAATGTATTAACACCCCTGGTACGCCTTACCTAAGGTAAACTGCTTGGTGTTTGGTTTGCTTTATAATTGCTATGGTGTTGGTGTTTTCTAATCCCATCAATTTTCCTACGTTTGATTCAAACTAAATTTATTAAGATAGAAATCCAAGGAGATTTCATGTGCTTTAAAAGCTCATTTTTCCCTTAGTATTTCAAGAGTTTGCAACTTGTAAATCGCAAGGAGGAGGGACAAAAATTTAGAAATCTATGGCGCTTTAAAAGCCTATTTTTGCCTTAGTGTTTTATACTCTCACGGCTCGTAAACTGTAGAGTAAAAAATTGAAATGTCATTATAATTAAAGCTTATTTCAAGGATGTGTGATGACTTATTATCCCTAGAAAATTATTTTGGATATTTACGAGTTAGAGTTTCTTTATCCAAATATTAACAGTGAATAATAAGTTATTCCCATTAATATTTTGGATATTCATCCCTTTGAGATTTCTTCATCCAAACATTAACGGTGAATAATAGATGAATTCCCTCCAAAATAAGATTTTTTTTTTTTTGGAATATTAGCCAATCCCTTTGGAGTTTTACAAACATGTTGTAAAATCCAGTAATGCAAGAAAATAATTTTTGTTGTGTTTAAGAAATCCATGCAAAAACACATTTTCGAAACTTCCAATATTGGACAGTACACACACAAAGTAAAATGCATGCAAAGAGACCACGTTACTGTTCAAGTGAATTAAAATTCACTTGAACAGTTCAAACACAAAGAAAACAAATGCATGCAAGAGGTGAAGAGAACAGACCTGGAGACAAAGAAGCTGCAACAACGTTGAGAGCGTGATGGTTGCTTGGTCTGTGTTCGTCTGTTTCAAACCTTTTCCTTCTGTTCTGTATTTGCGTCTGTTTCTTGCTTTTTCTTTCCTCTGCGTCTTTGTCACTCTCTCTACTGGTTCCTGCACTTTCTTTTCCCCTGTTCTGTAGATTTTATGTGCAGAAAAAATGGAGCAAAGACTGAAAGTCAGTCCCTACTTCTTCCTTGTTTCTCCTCTCTTTTTTTCATCTTTTCTTTTCTCTTCTTTCTCTTCTACTGCCTGCCTTCCTGATCTCACAGCCATGCAAGGATGAAGGAAGAAACCCCCTCTGTTCTCTGTGTTTTTTTCTCTCCTAACTGCCTACCTCTCTTGCATTTTTTGTCTTTCTTTTCCTGTTTTTCTGCCCCCCCTTTTTTTTTCCTTCTGCTTCCCTTCTTTCCCCCCCTCTTCTTCCTAGGTCATTAGAGGGGCTTATAACCTAAAACACAGCTCTATTTAGGAAACAAATATTACATTAACTCTAGGGTGTAATCTCGGGTGAGCAGAAATAGGAAACCAAAATATTTTGATTCTGATTTTGTGATCATATCTGATTTCTTTCCAGTATTTTAGAGGATGGTGCAGCTCCTTTCTTTCCTTCCATAGCTGGGACCATGAAGCTAACTGCTCCCTTTGAAATGAGGCAATAAAAACATGGTCTGCAGCTCTCCATTCAAGCGAGAGAAACATGGAAACCAAACAGGAAATTGCAGATAAAAGGAAAGAAAAACCGGGCTAGCTGTGCAGATGAAAACGTGGTTTCTTCAATTTCTTCTTTCGGCAAAATTCCTTATAATTTTATCTTCAATCAACTTCCTTATTTTAGCACCTTTTCCATTTGGTCCTTGGTCCAAAAAAGAGCTTCAAATTGGCCTGCAATTGGTCTTCAAACTTTAAGCATCTTGCAATTGTGTCCCTGCAAACTCAGGCAAAAAAAAATCCTTCTCGCGGCAGGAATCCTTGCTTTCACACTAGATATTCAAATGGAAATATCTTGAGCTTCTGATATTGAAATCAAGCGGTTCAAAAGCCTAAATTTATCTACACGTCTAGGACTACAACTTTGATGAAGGAGTAGAAGTGAGATAAAATCATTTTAGAGAACAAAATCTGGCAGTAATCTGGTTAATCAAAAAGGGTCTCCTGATCTAATTCAGAAACTGACAATGCCGAGAATCCTGATAGGACTGAGAGTATGACCTAAGAACAAATCAATAAAATTTGTGACGGAAATAGAGTTTTTAGTGCAAAACTCGGGTCAGGATCCTTCTCGCGGCAGAATTCTCTACTTTCACGTTAGATATTCAAACGGGAATATCTTGAGCTTCTAATATCGAAATCAAGCGATTTAAAGCCCAAATTTATCTACATGTCCCGAACTACAACTTTGATGAAGGATTCAAAGTGAGATAAAATCTTTTTAGATAACAGAATCTGGCAGGAATCTAGTTGGTAAAAAAGGTTCTTGATCTGACAATGCCGAGCATCCAAATCTGACTGAGAGTCTGCTTTAAGAACAATGATCCCTAGGACCCAATAAAGGTGTAGGTCAATTTTTCAACATGTCATGAGTGACAGAATATAGCTAGGATGGGCAGATATCGTACGAAACGAAGTCAGAATCAAAGCTTAAATTGGAACAAAAAAAAATTGCGACAACAGCAGAACCAATTTTTTTTAGTGCAAATTCTGAGGGATTTATCCAACCTTAAAGACCAGATAAAGAAGGAACGAATTTAGCATTATGAAGACTGCTGATCAATCTAAGAAAACCTGATGATTTTGGCAGCAATGGGGAAGGATAAAGAGAGCAGAAAACAGCTCAAACAGGGTTTCGAAAAAAAATATTTCTTTCTCTGTTTTTGTCAATCTTCCAGCAAACATGAGTTAAACTCCTACACTCAGTTCAAAAGAGGTATACACCGTCTCCAACACGTGGGGTCCAAAAATAAGTAACAACAGATGATTTATGTCGATGTGAATGAGATCGATGATATCTAGGTTTTGTGCACAACAGAACTCATGAAAAACATTGTTCATACGAGCTGGAGTTCCACAGCCACAAATTAATCAGATAATAGTGGCAGACGGTGATAATGATATTTGTCCTGGTAAACATTGTTCCTCGTGGATCTTGCTGGTCCTCACGTATCTCCATTTCTTGACCAGATGTTGAGGGTCCATCTTTTCAAGCTGATCATGTATCATGTGCTGGTTCATCGTTCCTACAAAGTTTTCATTAAAAATATATAAGCTCCTGAGTAATGGGAGGCCACGTAAATGTTGTTTTGTTGCTATAGTAAAGAAAGCAAGGATATCAACCACGACCTATTATACGATATATTTATAACACAAATAAGGCAAGCAGATAGAAATGATGCTGAGTATGAACTAGAAATCTTTGCCGTGAATTCAAGCTCAAAACCCCCCAACGGTCCAAAAAGAATGGGTCTAGGCGATCCCTGGACTCAATGACCATGGATCCTGGGTAGCACGCCCGAACCCATTTTTTTGCTCTTAACGGGCTTAAACAACTCGCTTGAGCCCAACACTCTCTCGGTAATTTTTTAAAACCTCCACACGGGTCCCTCAATATTTTATACTGATTCAATACATATTATTTTGAGTGAAAAACAACTCAAAAAATATCACTGTGATAAAATGACTCTCCATCCCCTCATCTCCATAAAAGAACAAAACTTATGAGCTATAAATACCTCATGAATCCTTTAAGCTCTAGGTTCACAATCTCTTTATTCTTAATATTTCTAGCACACATATTTTCAAAGTTTATCTCTCTAAAATATCATTGCACTTTCTCTCTTCACAAAGATACTTACTTAAGCATCTAAGAGTCTCCAAATCTACAAAAGAGGCCCTTTGGAGGTACCAGCCAACTAGCCTTGGCCTACCAAACACCAGGTACAAGCTACCAGCCACCTTGACAAGGAAGAATGGATTAAATTGGTAGAACTAAGAGATTAACTGATTATCCAATACATGAGCCTTGGTCCTAAGCTACTTAGATTTTTTGAGGCCTCATCATTGATGTCGTTTGAGGGAAACCAAATAAAAAGCCAGTTTATTCATGTTTCTCAAAAGCTCTTTTCATGGTTGATGGAGCCCCATCGCAGTGGTAGTTGTGCCTATGACTACACCCACGATGACACACCATGACTATGCCCCAAGGCAACACCCATAATATTCATGGCGACTTGTACATGTCAAAAGGTGTCACTGGGACTTAGGGAGCTTTGATGATACATAAAAGATGAGTTCCACCTACTAGACAAGCTCCATCTACTGGACAAGCTCCATCTACTGGACTTAGGGAGCTTTGATGATACATAAAAGATGAGTTCCACCTACTAGACAAGCTCCATCTACTGGACAAGCTCCATCTACTGGACTTAGGGATTGATATGAGATCTCCTTAGTGCAATAGCACCACTCTCCAAGGGATTGATATGAGATCTCCTTAGTGCAATAGCACCACTCTCCAAGGGATTCATATGAGATCTTCCTATTATAATAACACCACTCTCCAAGGGATTGGTAATGTGTCTATCTAGTGCAATAACACCACTCTTCAAGGGATTGACTTGGTCTTCCTAGTGCAATAACACTACTTTCTAAGGGATTGACTTAATTTTCATAGTGCAATAGCACCACCCTCATTGGGTTCCTTTCGATCACTTAGAAATTTTCTAAGTATATGTTTATTCTCCTATGGGTTCCCTCTAGCCATTTAGAAAATTTCTAAGTACGAGTTTCACCCTTAATGCGTTTCTCCATTGAGTTTCTTTAATGAGAGTTCCTCCAAAAGGAGTTTCTTTTAAGGGAGTTTCTTAAGTGAGAGTTGCTCCAATGAGAGTTGAATTCTTCTAATGAGTTCAAAGATATGATTTTCTCTAATGGGAGTTGAGTTCCTCCAATGAGTTTGGGTATGGGAGTTTCTCTAATGGGAGTTAAGTCTCTCCAATGAGTTTAGAAATGAGAGTTCCTCTAATGGGAGCTGTTTTAATAGGAGTTAAGTTCTTATAAAGGGAGTTCCTCCAATTAGAGTCCCTCTAATAAATTCAAAAATGAAAGTTCCTTCCATGGGAGTTGAGTTTCTCCAATGAGTTCAGAGATGAGAGTTCCTCCAATGAGTTTAGAGATGATAGTTCCTCTAATGAGAGTTGAGTTCCTATAAAGAGAGTTCATCCAATGAGTTTGGAGATGAGAGTTCCTCCAAAGAAAGTTCCTCTAGTGAGAGTTCCTCTAATGGGAGTTAAGTTCCTCTAATGAGTTTGGAGATGTAAGTTTCTCTAATGAGTTTGAAGATGAGAGTTCATTCAATGAGAGTTTAGTTCCTTCAATGAGTTCAAATATGAGAGTTCCTCTAGTGGGAGTTGAATTCTTCGAATGAGTTTGGAGATAAGAGTTTTTCTAATGGGAGCTCTTTTAATGGGAGTTGAGTTCTTACAATTAATGAGAGTTGCCACGTAGTATTTTAGTCATTATAAACCATGACTGGTCTTAGATTTTTGGTAAGGGGACTGATGTATAAATGGAAGGTATTATCTCCCCTAATACACCTTAACTAAGGTAAGCTGCATTGTTTATTTGTCTAATATAAACTAAGAAAAAGTTGTGTTTTCTAACTAATGATCTGTTTAAGGTTTAAGAAAAATCATTCTCTGTAAGGAGATCCTTATTTTATCAAGTTAAAAATCTAACCGTTCTAATCCCAACATCAAAAAATAAAATAAATTATCTTTTTATTTAATATTAGGAATATGTCTTCCATATAAGTTTATAATCCCATATATTAAAAAAAACAAAAAATCTTTTTTTTTTGATATTTTTGAAATGTAGAACAAAATCCTTTGAAATTTTACAAACTTGTTGTAAAATCTATGCAATATTAAAAAAAAAACATGTCAAAGTATTTTTTTTTTAAAAATGCTTAAATAACTTTAGGATTTTAGCCATATGTAAGAAAAAAAAATATTATATTATATTTTTATTGTTTTAGGTTTTGTTTGGCAAAAATCCATTTTTTTTTGTAATAAAATTTCTAAAAATAAGCTTAAGAGGTGTTTTCCAAACACACCTTTAAGCCCAAAAACCCTTTAATAAAAATTATGGCAAACCAAACAGGGTATTAAACCCTTTGACTTGATTCGACCAAGTTGACCTGACTAGGTTGACCTGATCATAAACTGAATGAAAAAAATCTGGTTTAACTCGAAAACAACCCAAAAAACAATTAAAGCCAAAAAATAGATTGAACACCAAAAAAACACAAAAAACTAAAAAATTCTTGAACAAAAAGGATGAAACACACAAAAAAGATGAAGAACACCAGGAACTTCAATAACACCGAACATGAACCTAGCAACATGGGTTCCAAAATAGACCAAATTTGGTTTAAACAAAGGTATGTACATGTTATAAATTATGCAAGGATCAATAATCTAGTATCTATTCACATCGATTATCACTAAAACATCTCGATTTTTATCAAAATAGGCTTCGGTTCAAAACCAAAATTTTAGGATTAAAACCTATAAAAACATGTTATTGATGCAAATGAACACTACATTATGTACTAATCATGCATGAAGAAGGTGTATGTGTAAAGAAATGGACCAAACATGGTCCATATCTAGAGGCTAAGGCAGTGTTCTTTCTAAGAACACGAAAAACATGCTCAAAAAACCCAAAAAATCTCTAGCTAAGACAACTTTTGCCAAACCCAGTAATGGGCATTTTTGGCTTTTAAAACATCTCCTTTTGTCCCAACAAGTCACAATATCATACAAAAACATGTTTGATAAAAAAACTAATAAAAAAGCATCAAAGCATCAAAATCAAACATGAGGTACCAAATCAAAAAAATTGTCAACTTAAAAACAACCTATATATTCATGCAACATGGATTCAAAATTGATTTTCTGAACCTATTTTGTGCATGAACATGGCTAACAAATCCAGGGTAAACATCCTTGCTTTAACATGCATAAATTTAAACAAAAACTAAAACAACATTGTATATCAAAAACAAACTTATACAACAACTTTAATGCATCAAAAACACAAAAAAAAAAATATTCAACATAACTTAATTAAATAAAAATCATAACAACAAAGAGGTGAATGCAACATTATTTGTTAAACATTCAAAACCTCTTTTGGATTAAAGCAAAAAACAAATAAAAAACACCTTAAGCAAGCCACAAGTGCGTGCTTTTGGATTAAAATATACCTAAAACAATTACTTTCTCTCTTTTCTTTCATTTGGAAAGTTTTGCCTTTCACAAACTTACTAAGCTTAAGAAACTTGAGAAAACTTTGTGTTAGCCTCTCAAACCTTCACATTTAGCTTCTTCATCAATATTTTTTTTCCTTCTTCCTTTTTTTTTTCCAGCCCTATTTTCTTGATCTTTAGGGAGGTATTTATAGGGTTTTGGGAGGTCTTAAATTCATTTCTAATCTCTTGATCTTGAGGAATGTATTGTAAACCCTTGATAAGAACCTATTGAGGAGCATGATGGTTGCATGATGGTTGCACTATCAAGACTGACTGAGTTGCCCACTTTTGAGACCTTGTCGGAGCAATTATGAAGTTATCATCGCTTGAGACCACCTGAATTTAGTAAAGGGGGTGTACACCTTTCATTTGGATCCAACCTTACTTAATTTAGAGGTTTGTAACTCTACATTCATGTGTTTGAAGTTGCCAACTCGATTAGCTGAAACTGTTAAAACAAAGATGCAAGCTGATGAATGACATGCATTTGCCTTCTTTTCATTAAGTCTGAACGACATGTCATTTAGGGTTTTTTATTCAGGATTTGAAAAATTCGATTGAGTCCCTGCTCTTTTAATTGCTTTTAATTATACTAGTAATTGCTTCCAGATTTTTAATTTCATGCAATTTCACTCTTACCAAACTCAATTATCAGCTCCAAAGTTGATCGTTATTTTCATTTTAGTCCTTGGTTCTAAATTTATGCATTTCTACCCTCAATTGACCAACAAACTTTTAATTTTTTTTAATTTGACCCGTGACTTGGTCAATTCCAGCCTTTTCATTCACACGCCTTTTTTAGTTTGGTGCTTAGTTTTGGATTTCTTCAATCAAGTCTTTAATTGGCCATTAAACTTCAATATTTATGCAATTAAGCTTCTGATTGAACCAAATTAACTCTTAAAAATTGCAATTCGACCCCTAGACTTTAATTTCTTCCAATTAAAGTCTAAATTGAAGTTAAAAATCAATTTTCTTGTAATTGAGTCCTCAATAAATTCAATTAAACCTAGAAAAATTCCAATTGAATCCTTAAACATCAAATTTGAATTTTCCTCCTTAAATTTAATATTCCTTTGCCAATGGGGCCTTCATTAGTTGAAAATACTGGGTGTTCATTCTGGTATACTATTCTTACTGAAATATTTTTGTGATTTTCTTTTAGTATTTTTTTTATTTTTTTCATTTTCTCTTCGCTTTCTTCTTTTTTATTTTTTTATTTTTTTGGTTTATATAGGCCCCAAAATGGGCAACAACAATATTCAACACTCTTAAATATTTATATTCTTATTTTTACTAGGGGTTATAAGCTCAAACTATCACAATCCATTAAAAATTTTAGTTAACTAGTTAAATAGGAATTCTAAACACAAATCCTTTATGTTTCTTTTCTCAACAATATAAAAGTTGCCAGAGTTTATTACATTAACTGCTAATGTTCTGGCACAACGTCTATTGATAATATTTTGCAGCATACGCAGTCCTTGTACTCCCTTCAGTATCCGGGATACACTTGTGGACGCAAGCGTGGTTTTGCAAGTGCACACAGTGGTTTTGCAAGAGCCATGCTGTCTTCTGCAATGGTAAGGTCGATGCTGGATTGACGAGGTGGTAAACTCCAAGTAAACGCTTGGAGAAGTCTAGCAAATAGCATGGTAGTCATTGAAGTCCCAAGTGTCACACCTTTGCACCCACGTTTTCCAGTGGAAAACGAAATGAATCGCAGATTATTCTCAGTCAGCACCACCTTCTCCATTTCATTGAGGTGACGCTCTGGCTTGAACTTGAGCGGCTCATCCCATACTTTAGGGTTTCTGCCCAGTCCTAGACGGCTAAGCAGAACATAGGAACCTTTCGGGATGAAGTAGTTGGCAACTGTTGTATCGGCGGCCGACACATGAGGAACGTTAAATGGTGCGAAAGGGTGAAGCCTGAATGCTTCTCTAGCACATGCCTTCACGTAATTGAGATGCGCAAAGTCTGATTCTTGGACAAGTCTCTCCTTTCCAACCACTCTATCCAGTTCTTCAGTAGCCTTTTCAAGTATCTCAGGTTGGTTTAGCATCTCTGCGAATGCCCATTCACAAGCATTTGATGGATTGTCCACTGCTGCAACCATTATTTCCTGCAAGTGTCATCGTGGTTGAAAATCATTACTATATATGATATACAGTAGTGAAACTTGATTATTACAATGTTTTTTTTAAGGAAAGAGATGCAAACTTGAGACTCTCAAAGGAAAGGACACGGTGCCAGTTAAGCTATAACTAGCTCATCACTGGTATAATTAATTAAGTCTTTTTTTCTCCATTCAATTGTGTGCCTGGCTAGTTACTTAAAATTAAAGACATAAATATGTGTTTCCATGTGGAATTCAAAATGTAAATGCATATAAATCTTACTGTAATTTGAGCTTTTATCTCATCTTTTGACAACAGGGGATTGCCATTACGATCTTTTAGGGTAATTAAAATATCAAGCAAGTCCTCCGTATCCTTCTTTGCACCATCCTTCCATTGTTGAACCCTCTCATGGATTATGGGATCATGGTATTTATTGATGATCCTATGATTCTCCATCACCACCTTCTCATGCCCATCTAAGTCAAGCCCTATCAAAGATGGCAAAAAATCCGAGATGCAAAATGCATATATATGTTTAAGGCAACTGAAAAGTGCATCCATATACTCCTCTTCCTCAAAACCAGGTCCCCCATCTTTCATTCCCTCCCCAAAAAACCTCTTATTGAACAGCATCTTCCTAGTCACATTTGCACAATAGTGCCGGGCAGCAGTTCTCAAATTCACAATGCCACCTTGATGCACAGACTTCTTGCACTGGTTATACACGTAATGAACAAGGTGATCAGCTTCTTCAACTCTTTTGCTATAAAGCCACTGATGTTTTTTTGGAGAAAGTACATGAGTCATAAGAACTTTCTTCATTTTATTCCATTGGTCTCCAGAGGGAGAGAGAATTGTTGCTAAGTAACCTCTCGAGATGAGATCTGTGGTCATGGTATTAGGTCTAGATGCAAAGGTATTATCTTGTGCTTTTAAGAATTCACAAGCAATATCAGGACAAATGACAGGAATCACAAGAACATTTCCTAAACGGATACAAGCTATTTCAGTGTTCATTTCTTTCATGAGATTGTGTATCCATCGATACACTGGCTTGTTTCGGAGCATGGTAGGGAGGCATCCAACAATAGGCCATGGTTTTGGACCGGGAGGCAATGGGTGTTTCTTGACATTCCTATGGGATTGGATGAAGTAAAACAGTATGATTGCTAAGACAAGAAGTGAAGTTGGGAAGCTTAATAGGGCTGTGAAGGAAGTTGCAGAAAGATATTCCATGATCAAACAACTCGATCTACTAATGTTCTTGACATGCATGGTGTTCCTTGTGTGGCTTTATATAACAAAAGATTTTCAAAAGGGAGAGTCGTGATACACACCAGATTGCCCCCACACACTATAAACTGATCAACTATGTCATCTACATGTCATTATCTATTGCTTCTATTGATGTTACATTTATACAATGAGGAGGTTTAATCTCCCTCGTTTTGAAAATTCTCCTAGGATCATCCAATACACATGTTAGAGAATAATATAAATCATATCCTGGGACCTCACCTAACAGCTTAAGCTATTGGGTTGAGATGGTTCCTTGATATGGTATCAGAGCCTTGATGACCAAGCGGTCACGAGTTCGAATCTCACCATCCCCATTTATTTGATAAAAAAAAAAAAAATTAAGCACAAGGTAATGTGGGCCTGTGCAAGTTTCAAGCCCAAAGGGCTTTCACTTGAGGGGGTGTGTTAGAGAATAATATAAATCATATCCTGGGACCTCACCTAACAGTTTAAGCTATTGGGTTGAGATGGTTCTTTGACAACACAACTCAAGATAAATATGGTAAAATGAGAAATAAAACATATAAAAATTTATATGGTTTATTTAAATTTAGTTACGTTCACACAAGTATTAAAAGATTTTATTAAGTAATATAAGAATTATAATCATATTTTTTTATTAATAATATTTTTTTGAAAATCTAAGTAAAATTCCCATGTACTCTCTCACAGATATCCGATAAGTTTATGAATTCCTATAAAATGGTATCGGAGTTGCACAAACACTTCTTTCAAGTGAAGAATTGTATGACATGATATTGGAGTATGGTGACACTATGTTTGATTTTCATTCTGGTAAGTAAAAATTTCCTGGTTTTGGTTTGACCCACAATTGGGTAAAGCGAAGTATTTTATGAGAGTTTCCTTATTGGAAGACCAATCTCCTCCATCATAACCTTGATGTTGTGCACATAGAAAAGAACGTGTTTGAGAACATTTTCAACATGGTTATGGACGTGAAGGGAAAGACAAATGACAACATCAATGCTAGAATGGATATAACTTTTTTTTTTGTCACCGTAAAAATATGGAGTTGGTTTATGTTGGTTCATAGGTCACAAAGCCCAAAGCCAACTCCACCTTACACAAGAATGCACAGTTGCTTATCTGCCAATGACTTAAAAGTATGTGTTTTCCTGATGGACATGCCTCGAACATATCAAGGTTGGTGAATTTAGAGGATTGCAGATTGCATGAAATGAAGAGTCATAACTGCCATGTGTTTATGCAAACACTCATTCCATTAGTCTACCGGGATGTATTACCAAATGGGATATGAGATGCACTCACATAGATTAGTTACTTCTTTAGAGATATATGCTCCAATAGTTTGCAGACATAACACATAGAGAGGATTGAAATGTATTATAGAATGTATAACATGTATATCTCTGAATAGGAAATTAATGTAGGATTATTCCAATATTGTAATCCCTACGGTTACTGCCGTGTTCTGCCATATATATATATATCAATAGGAAAGGTTGGCTAAGGCTAACCCAAGTCATTCTGTTATTCTCAACTTGGTATCAGAGCCCTAGATAAACTAAAACACTTCCTCTCCTCTCTACAATGGATTCCTCCCAGCCAGCAGCTATCTCTCCCTCTGCAGCACCGGTAGTGCCATCTTCCTTCGCTGCCGCAACACCACCTTCTTCCTCAGCTTCTGTTCTGCAGTGGCCACAGCCCACAAATGTTGGCCATGCTCTCTTCAACCCCAATAATGCTCCTCTACTGCAGCCCTCTTTTGCTGAAGTCTCTACCGCCTCTGCTGCTGCAATTGTGTCCCTCTCCCACACTCACCAAGTCATCTCCTTAAAATTGACAAACACCAATTATCTGTATTGGCAAATGCAGATGAAGTCGTATCTTCTAGGCCAAGGAGTTTTCGGCTTTGTTAATGGTTCAAACTCCTGCCCCTCTCCACATGTTCTTGCTGCCGATGGTGTCTCTCTTCAGGTATCTCAACTCTTTCTTTGTTGGAAACAACATGACCAACTCATTCTAAGTGCCCAGCTCTCTTCGCTATTTATGGAAGTTCTTCATCTTGTTCTTGATTGTCAAACCTCATGCTTTGTCTAGCACACATTTGAGCAAGCTCTAGCTTCCACATCGAATTCCTGTATTATGCAACTTCATGGCTCTCTTCAAGACCTTCAACAAGGTGATGAATCGGTAACTCAATTTATGCAAAAAGCTAAGGCCTTATTTGATGAGCTAGCCGCTGCTGGCCAACCTATTTCGCTAGAGGATTTCAACTTATATGTGTTTCGTGGCCTTCGCGGAGAATTTAAGGACTTAGTAACAAGTCTTGTTACAAGGGCAGATCCTCTACTATATGCAGATTTACTTAGTCATCTGCTAACACATGAATTTATTCACAAATCCTCTCATTTGTCCATGGGGTCTGCTGTAATTCCTGCACCTCTGTTGCCCACGCCGAACATACCTCCTTCAACACTTATCTCTCAATGTCAGTCTGCTGCACAGTTTGGTCAAAATAGGGGCCATTTTAATGGCAGCTGGCGTTCTCACCAATTCAATCACAGAGGGCATAGAACTTCTGGTTCTAGGCCCGACTTTCGCAGCTTCCACACCACCTCTAGCAATGACAACAGACAAGGCAACTGGCAGGGCAATTGGCAGCGCAGTAGGGGGTCCAATCCACGCTGCCAGTTGTGCCAAGCATTTGGCCATACTGCTCCTCACTGCCCTCAACTTCAGCAACAGGGTTATGGCCAGCAACATAGTGCCAATCTCGCTCTGCACAATCCTTCAGGTACTGCTGAATGGTTTCCGGACACCGGTGCAAAGCAACACGTCACACTTGACCTTGCAACCTTGACTGCTTCAGAACCATACCTTGGTAATGATAATTTGCATGTTGGTGATGGTAAGGGACTTTCCATATCTCATATCGGTCATACCAAACTATATACCCCACATCGTTCTTTCACTTTGTTTAATGTCCTTCATGTTCCTGCAATCATGAAATCTTTGCTTTTTGTTCAGAAATTTTGTCTCGATAATAATGTTTATTTTGAATTTCACCCTTTTCTGTTTTATGTCAATGATCTCAACACCAATGAAGTACTCCTCTCAGGATAGAGTAAATATGGTCTCTATACTTTGTCCAGGTTCAGGTCTTCCATCTCGTCAGTTCCTCAAGCCTATTGGTCTCCCTGCATTTCTGCTTCTGCTGATTTATGGCATCGTCGACTAGGTCATCCTACCTCTCGTATTTTTCAATTTTTAGTCTCGAAAAATAAGATTATTTGTAACAACAAACGTCTTAATTTTCAATGTCAAAGTTGTCCATTAGGAAAAACATCGCGTCTGTCTTTAGAACCTATTGGTCACAAAACTTCTACTCCACTTGAATTAATTTTTAGTGATGTATGGGGTCCTGCTCCCCTTTTTTCTTCGGATGGCTATCATTATTTTATTATCTTTGTTGATACGCACACAAAATATATTTGGTATTATCCACTTGTTGCCAAATCTGATGTTTACTCTGTTTTTCACCAATTTCAAACTCTTGTTGAGCGTCAATTTTCATTAAAATAAAATCTATTCTAACTGATTGGGGCAGTGAATATCGCAAACTCTCTACTTTCTTTCAGACCATTGGTATTCATCACCGTCTGATCTGTCCTCAGAACAAAATGGCATAGTAGAAAGACGTCATAGGCATATTGTGGAAACCAGCCTTACTCTTCTAGGACAATGTAAAGTCCCATTCCGGTTTTGGAATTATGCTTTCGACACTTCGGTCTATCTCATAAATCGCATGCCTACTCTTGTTACATGCATTTGGATTGTGAAAAAGCCCTTATAAGATTACATTTCAAACAGGGAAGCTAGCCGTCTATGTTTAAATTTTCATGAACCACTGCATATTGATAGTTTGCTTCTCTCTTTCTCTCTCTCTCTCTATCTCCTGGTATATGTTGATGATATTCTACTTACGGGTAGCAACTCTGCCATGCTTCATTATCTAATACAGTTACTAAGCTCTAAGTTCAAGCTTCGTGACTTAGGTGTTGTTCACTACTTTCTGGGTATTGAAGTTCAGTCTACGGGTATGGGTCTGATGTTGCGCCAACACAAATATATTCTTGACATCCTCACTCAGGCTGATATGACTTCTTGCAAACCCGTTGATACTTCAGTCTATCCTTCAAAAATTGCTATACAGCCGGATCATCCATTCTTTGATCCCACATGATTTCGTCAAATCATGGGTGCTCTTCAGTATCTTACCTTCACTCGCCCAGATATCTGCTTTGCTGTTAATAGAGTTTGTCAGTTCATGCATGCTCCTACAGATACCGTTAAACGCATTCTTCGCTACCTTAAAGGTACGGTATCCTATGGTTTTTATATCACTTGAGGTACCTCTTTTGCTCTACATGGTTTTACAGATGCAGATTAGGCTGGTAGTATTGATGATCGCAAGTCTACGGGTGGCTATCTTGTTTTCTTTGGTCAAACACCGATTTCATGGAAATCCAACAAGCAACGTACAGTTGCCCGCTCCTCCACTAAGGCTGAGTACAAAGCCTTAGTAGATGGTACTGTTAAGGTCATCTGGCTTCAATATTTGTTAACAGATCTGTAGGTTCCCTCCGTCTCTGCTCCACCATTTGGTGTGATAATCTTGGCGCGACCTATCTCTCAGCGAATCCTATTTTCCATGCTCGTACTAAGCATGTTGAGGTCGATTATCACTTTGTCCGCGACCGGGTTGCAAAGAAAGAAATTCATATTCGCTTTATCCCTTCTCGGAATCAACTTGCTGATGTCTTCACCAAACCACTTTCCGCTGCGTCCTTTACTACTTTCAGGTTCAAGCTTCGGGTCGATCCTCCACCCTCAGCTTGAGGGGGCATATTATAGAATGTATAGCATGTATATCTCTGAATAGAAAATTAATGTAGGATTATTCCAATATTGTAATTCCTACGGTTACTGCCGTGTTTTGCCACATATATATAAATAGAAAAGGTTGGCTAAGGCTAACCCAAGTCATTATGTTATTCTCAACTAAATGAATATCATCCAGACAATATACAAACTTGAGATGATATTCCCTCCATTGTTTTTCAATTTAATGGAGCATCTACCCATACATTTACTGTTTGAGATAAAAATCGGAAGCCCAGTCCAATAGATGGATGTATCCATTCAAGAGGTTAGAGATTACACATGTTTCATAATTAAAATCATGCCATTTCAACACAATTCTTTGCACCCCATTCATAATCTCAAACTGTCTACTCGTCGTTGTTATTTACCATATATTTTTACTTGTCAATTAATTTTTGCTGGAAATCCAACACTCAATTCGGAATAATTTCAATTTTGTCTGCCATTTTAAATCCAAGCCAAAGCAGATAAGGACATTTCAAAATTTTTAACAAGTTTTTATGAAATTAAGAAATTAAAAACATTTAAACTAGGAAATTTTGAAATTGCTCTTTGTTTTATGGCTCAAGCCAAGGCAATTAAGGAAGCCTAAACAAAAAAATTCAAAATTTCTCTCCAAGCTTTAATTTTTTGGAAAATATGATCGTGGGGATGGAAATTTCATTATTTTAGACTATATTATTTTTATTTAATCGTTAAGATTTTCTCAAAAAAAAATAATTTTATTTAAACAGAAAAGAGACTTATTAGAATATTCGGTATATTAGGATTTTATTTTTAGTCGATTAAGTTTTTCTACTTAAGGATATAAAAGATTTTCAATTTGAAATATATTCTTCTATATTCGGAAATCTAGGGAATACTTATATTAAATTGTTAAAGCATTGATGTACTTATATCGACAGCATATATATAAAAAATAGAGAAAATGAATTTTTTATTTTGAAAAAAATAAAGTATCGAAAGTTTTTTAATTGTGTTTTAAAAGAAAAATAATAAATCATAGAGAGGGAGAGAGAAGAGGAAATAAGTATGGAAACAAAAACGTACGAGTAAAATCTCTTCGTAAAAACAAAAACACAATTGTGTTTTGAATTATTTCTAAATTTTCAAAACAGTGAGCATTTGAGATATATATATATATATATATATATATATATATATATATATATATATATATATAGAGAGAGAGAGAGAGAGAGAGAGAGAGAGAGAGAGAGAGAGAGAGAAGAAGAAGAAGACTATCAATATGCAGTGGTTCATGAAAATTTGAACGTAGGGGGCTAGCTTCCCTGTTTGAAATGTAATGTTATAATGGCAAAAAAGCAGTCACAATCAAATGCATGTAAAATGTGGAACCCTGTTAAGAAAAGTTAGCTTATAGATGGCCATGATCAAAACTTTTGATTGAGTGGAATTATAAATAAGATTGAACCTTATACAGTGTTTGGCAATAATCTTGAATCTGATTTTCGAAAAGATAGAATGTAAAACCACATGTTTATATATAGGGGGGTGGGGGTGGGTTTGAATCATAGACTTAGAAATCGATCAATTTTTGTTTTTATCATTGGGATAATTGAGTTAATTGAGAGATAGTTTTTGTATTAATTGTGGTAGTGCAGAAGGAGAGCAACCATCCTTTGTATTTATATCTTTAGGGTTGTGTATAATATAATGATGGAATGTATTACATGTGATAACTATTCCTATAGAAGAGTATTTATATATATAGGGTCTCTTTCCTTAATACACCTCGTCAAGCTAAAGGTGGAGATTCTACCAGAAGCTTGGATCGAAAGTAAGCAAATAAGACTGGAGGAAAAGGCTTGGTAAGGACATCAACTAGTTGATCCTTGGAAGAGATGAACCGTACTTGAATTTCTCGCTTAGTAACCCGATCACGAACAAAGTGATAATCAATTTCAACATGTTTAGTACGAGCGTGAAACACTGGATTGGCAGATAAGAAAGTGACCCCTAAATTATCACACCATAACGTGGTCACAATTGAAGAAGGGACCCGAAGTTCTGACAATAATGAGTGAATCCACAAAATCTCAGCAGTACCATCAGCTAACGCTTTGTATTTTGCTTCAGTAGAAGATCTCACAACAGTGCGTTGTTTCCTGGATTTCCATGAAATAGGGGTAGAGCCAAGGTACACAAGGTAACCACCTGTGGATTTGCGATCGTCAATACTGCCAGCCCAATCAGCATCTGTGAAACCATGAAGAGACAAGAGAGAATCCCGAGTGATGTGCAGACTATAGGTTGTTGTAGCCTGGAGGTAACACATGATACATTTAACAGCAGACCAATGATCCTCAGGGGGGCATGCATAAATTGACATACCTTGTTGATTGCATAGCAGATATCAGGTCTAGTGAAGGTAAGATATTGTAATGCCCCAATAATCTGGCGATACCGTGTGGGATCAGAGTAAAGAGTACCAGGCACAAGTCCTAATTTGGAGGAGGCAGACAGAGGAGTATCAACTGGTTTGCACGAAGCCATACCTGCTCGTTGGATGATATCGAGGGCATACTTGTGTTAGCTTAATAAGATACCCATAGCACTAGATTTAACTTCAATGCCCAAGAAGAAATGAACAAAACCCAAATCCTGAAGCTTAAATTCTGATTGCAGCAACATAATCAATCTATGAAGCATAACTAAGTTACTCCCGGTTAATAAAATATTATCAACATACACAAGCAGGTAAATCAAGGCACCATTTAGAGAGAGAATAAACAGAGAAGTATCACCCTTGGATGTCTGAAATCCAATGGATAGTAAAAACTCACTCAACCGGTTGTACCAAGCACGAGGGGCTTGTTTCAAGCCATACAAAGATTTATGAAGACGAAACACATGAGACGGGAGTGCAGGATCAACAAACCCAGGCGGTTGCGCCATGTATACCTCTTCCTGAAGAATACCATTCAGGAAAGCATTATGAACATCCAACTGATGAATGTTCCAACCATATAAGACAACAATAGTGAGCACAAGGCGAACCGTTGTAGGCTTAATCACTGGACTGAACATCTCCAAATAATCAATCTCCTCTTGCTGAGTGAAGCTGCGAGCAACCAACCATGCTTTATGTCGGGTGACCTGACCATCAACATGTCTTTTAATCTTGCAAACCCATCTACTGGGGGGCACCAACGACCAAGTCTGATTAGAGTGAAGTGCCCAAAGTTCCTCCTGCATGGCAGTGTGCCAAGTCACATACCTGTTGGCGTCCTTAAATGACAATGGCTCCTGCTGAGGTAAGGACGCAACTTGTCAACACAAAGCTTAGTCCAATAATGTCAAAAATAGTACCTTCCCCAGTGAAGTCGTCATTCTGTCGCACGTCCCCCGCGTGGCGTTGATGGCGATTTTCGTTCATTTGCTTGATGTGGGGTCTTGGGAGTCGTCACCTAGTATTTGATTCAGGGCTACTAGGAAACTCAGGTGTACTGGTCTTTACCAGAGATTCGAGGGTAAAGGACTAGTTATGGCTAGAGAATATATTAGCACCCCTAGCGCACCCTACCTGAGATAAGCTGCTTCATGGTTTTGATGTGATATAAAAATTTGAAATATTAACCAAATTCTTAAAGATTTAATAAACCAGTTATTAAATCTCAAAATATATACAAAAACATGTTCTTGCATCTTTATAAAAAATACAACATGACTTTATTTATCCTTAAAATATTTGCCCTTATAAGATTACATTTCAAACAGGGAAGCTAGCCGCCTACGTTCAAATTTTCATGAACCACTGCATATTGATACTCTATATATATATATATATATATATATATATATATATCAAATGCTCACTGTTTTGAAAATTTAGAAATAGTTCAAAACACAATTGTATTTTTGTTTTTACGAAGAGATTTTACTCGTATGTTTTTGTTTCCTTACTTATTTTCTCTTCTCTCTCCCTCTCTATGATTTATTATTTTTCTTTTAAAACACAATTAAAAAACTTTCGACACTTTATTTTTTTCAAAATAAAAAATTCATTTTCTCTATTTTTCATATATATGCTGTCTATATAATTACATCAATGCTTTAACAATTTAATATAAGTATTCCCTAGATTTCCGAATATAGAAGAATATATTTCAAATTGAAAATCTTTTATATCCTTAAGTCGAAAAACTTAATCGACTAAAAATAAAATCCTAATATACCGAATATTCTAATAAGTCTCTTTTCTGTTTAAATAAAATTAATTTTTTTTGAGAAAATCTTAACGATTAAATAAAAATAATATAGTCTGAAATAATGAAATTTCCATCCCCACGATCATATTTTCCAAAAAATTAAAGCTTGGAGAGAAATTTTGAATTTTTTGTTTAGGCTTCCTTAATTGCCTTGGCTTGACCCATAAAACAAAGAGCAATTTCGAAATTTCCCAGTTTAAATGTTTTTAATTTCATAAAAACTTTTTCAAAATTTCAATGATTGATTTTTTTTTTTTATGTTTTGAATTATTTCTAAATTTTCAAAACAGTGAGCATTTGATATATATATATATATATATATATATATATATAGAGAGAGAGAGAGAGAGAGAGAGAGAGAGAGAGAGTATCAATATTCAGTGGTTCATGAAAATTTGAACGCAGGCGGCTAGCTTCCCTGTTTGAAATGTAATCTTATAAGGGCAAAAAAGCAGTCACAATCCAAATGCATGTAAAATGTGGAACCCTGTTAAGAAAAGTTAGCTTATAGATGGCCATGATCAAAACTTTTGATTGAGTGGAATTATAAATAAGATTGAACCTTATACAGTGTTTGGCAATAATCTTGAATCTGATTTTCGAAAAGATAGAATGCATGCAAACCACATGATAGAATGTGTTGCTACCCAATTTTTAATTCATGTTTTGATAAATTTAAAAAAAAATAAAAATAAAAAAATAAAATAAAAAAATAAGGGTTTACATGTAGCGATAACATAGAGCATAAAGGCTAATATTAAAGAAGCAATATGTCAAGGAGATAATTACTGAATCATATATAATCACTACAATATAAAATATCATATATATAGGATTTGTTGGTGCTGGTTATAGAAGACAATCTCTGCAATAATTATTGCAATATTTTCTTGAATAACACATGTAGAGATTTTCTATATAAGTGAACCTCCGGCCATAATAAAAAAGGGGGGAGAAAAATATTCAGGGGGGCAATTTTTCAGAAAAAAAGGAGCCAAACACAAAAAACCTTAAAAATAAAAAAACCTAAACCCGTTTCTCTTCCTGGAGCCCGCAACCCCTCCTCTCTTCAAAAAAAAAAAAAAAAAAACAAGCCGCCTCCTTCCCCCCTTTTTGGCCTTGGCAAAGCAAACCAGAAAAACCACACAAATACACAGAAGCCGCCGCCTTCCCCCCATTTCCACAGACCTTCCATTCTCCCCTGCTACACAGCCTCGCCATTCCCATAACCCCCTAAAGAGCCGCCACTCACCTTTCTTCTTACCCATCGTCGTTCTCTCCTGACCTCCCAGCTCAACCCTCATTTTTATTTTGCCTTTGGACCACAACAACCGTTTCTTCCCCTGCACCCGAAGCAGCCCTCTTTGTCAACGTAGCCCCAGACCGGCCTCCATCGAGCCCCACAGCAGCAGCAACCATGTCCTCTCAGTAGAGACATGACGAACACAAGAGCAAGACATGGACGAGCAGAAGGAAACAACATAAATAGACGAAAACACCGAGAGACCAACCAGCATGCCTTCCCCATCGCCTTCGTCCCTTCGTTTCTGTCTCCAGTTTCTTCTCCTCCAGCGGTGCAACCCTTTCTTCCATAGGCACTGTGAGCTCTGGAAAGCAATAACAACACCTCCTCCATCTGCACCAGCGGCGTTCACACCAGTTAGACCAACGATGCAACTTCTTCTTCGCCAGCACAATAATCTCTTCACTGGCGCTTCTCAACAGCCCAGTCGTCTTGCACCGGCTACAACCGTGGGGGAAAATGAGACATGGGCAGCAACCAGTCGTCTCCCACTTCGCCTCCAGCCGCTGCCTCGCACGTAAGTCTTTCTTTCCTTGTCTTTACCAAATTAATTACCCTGCCACTGTAGCATGCATATGCATGCAACTGTGGTAGAACCGGTTACTGGTTTAAGCCAGTAACCGGGTTGGGTTTTGTTGTCTTTAATTGCGATTAACTGTGATGCTTGTGTTTTTTCGATAAAAAATATAAAAAAATATTTTAATGTGTTGTATACGGCCAATACCCTAACATATTTTGAATTTCCTCTTAAAAAAACAAATATTTGAAGTTTAAAAGAAAATGTGTTTTCGCATGGATTTCTTAAACACAACAAAAAATTATTTTCTTACATTTCTGGATTTTACAACATGTTTGTAAAACTCCAAAGGGTGTTGGCCAATATTCCAAAAAAAATATAAAAATCTTATTTTGGGGAGAAATCATCTATAATTCACCATTAATGTTTGGATAAAGAAATCCCAAAGGGATGAATATCCAAAATATTATTGGGAATAACTTGTTATTATTCGCTGTTAATATTTGGATAAAGAAGCTCTTAGTGGTAAATATCCAAAATAATTTTCTAGGAATAATAAGTCATCACACATCCTTGAAAGAAGCCTTGATTATAATCGAGGACATTTCAATTTTTTACTCCACGGTTTACGAGCCGTGAGAGTATGAAACACTAAGAAAAAAATAGGCTTTTAAAGCGCCCTGAATTTCCTTAGATTTCTAAAAAAAATTTGTCCCTCCTCCTTGTGATTTATGAGTCGCAAACTTTTGAAATAAGAAGGGAAAAATGAGCTTTTAAAGCACATGGAATCTCCTTGGATTGCTATCTTAATAAATTTAATCTGAATCAAACACAGATTTCAAGAGATCTGCATTGGTTCTCCTTGGTACTTTGTAGACATATCTAAGGGTGTGATCCACATTGACCAAGGGTTCTTGCTTTTAGACTTTGAACCCAAATTCATTCATCATAGCAAACCTATTATAGGAAACCTATTTTAGAAAAACACCAACACCATAGCAATTATAAAGCAAACCAAACACCAAGTAGCTTACCTTAGGTAGGGCGTACCAGGGGTGCTAATACCTTCCCTTTGCGCAACCAGTCCCTTGCCTTATAATCTCTGAAAGACCAGTCAGGTTTCCTAGGGATCGAAATACTAGGTGGTGACTCCTTTATTCACAAAAACAAATAAACCCGAAATCAAACAAAAAATAGCCATCGGACACCGCGCGGGGGACGTGCAACAGAATGCATGTAAACCACATGTTGGGGGGGGTAGAAATTTATTTTTGTTCATTGGGATTGATTGATTTGAATTAGAGGCTTCATTAGTGTAATAGAATTCAGACAAGCACATTATTATGATGAACTAAGACTTTTTATTCTGTAAGTATACTACTTAATATGTTATTATTTTTTAACAATTTATCTTTTATAATATTATAAACTGATACATTGTTGAATTTCTTATAGGCAACATCATCAATATTTACTGTTCTAAAACTCACAGCTGACTAAATCCCAAATTTTTCGATTATAAAATGAACAATTTTCCACGTGGTTCAGAACACATGTAAGTACTTTTTAATTATTCTTATCTCTTAGGATACTTAATTTCATTATACATTTCTCATTAATTGTTCATGATTGTATTTCATGTACCGGGTTTATTAATTAAGAGGGAATGTTAGTGCTACTTTGTCTTTATTAAGTTTGGGTCCTAAAAGAAATGTGAAGTGCTACAACAAGTATTTTTTTAATGGACATGTGTTTCATACTGAAGAATATGGGCAGGGTAGAAAGACATATAACAATGGAATTTGTGTTAAAGGATCAACTTCTAATGAATTTGAAGTTGACTACTATGGAAAGTTGTAAAAGGTCATTGAATTGTAATATCATAGCAAAAAGGATAAAAAAATTTTATTCAAATGTTATTGGTATGATACCATTGACAAAGAAATCAAAATATATCCTCATCATGGTTTGGTCGAAATTAATTCAAAAGCTAGACTTCGCAACGTCGATGATGTTTTTATTTTCGCCAAGCAATGCTAGTAAGTTTATTATATATACACCCATTCCTTTAGAAAGGATCGTTCCAGAGTTGATTGGTTATCCGTAGTGAAAACCAAACTTAGGGGTCATGTCGAGGTTGTTCATAATGGTACCGATGAATTAACTGTGAGAGATGAGATCTTTCAACTTGGTGAGTTAGTTAATCCATATCGAGTTGCTTCGTCTAATGACTTAGAAGAAAATTTAAATTTTAGCATCGCCAAGAATATTTTTGTTGATGTTGACACCAAGGAGTTGAATAATGATAACGATGAAATCAACGTAGAAGATTGCGATGGAGATGAAGACGAGTCAATTGATGAATGTGTAATGCCATAAACTATAATGTAATATTTGGATAAAATTCAGTTCAATATAATGACAATGAAGTTAATTTATTATTGAATCATAAGGAAATATTTATTTTATTACTGTGATATGAACTGGTGTTATTGTGTTGTGTGTGCAGTTGTGAATTGAAGTATTTGTAAGATAAATAGATAGATAGAGAATACAAATACAATTCGGTATTAGAAACTGTTTTATAGTGATAAAAATACCAATAGACTGTGTTGTACCCGACATCGCGGCGGCCTTAAAAATAAAAGTATATCATGGAAAGAATGGATTTTTGGCATCCTATTCTTTGATGGTGAATGGTCTTGTTTAAGGAGTCGCCACCTAGTATTATGGTCACTAGGAATCCTAACTGGTTAACAGAGATTCTATGGTACGAGACTGGTTACGCAAAAGGGAAGATATTATCACCCCTTAAGCGTCCTGCCTAAGGCAGGCTGCATTGCTGACTTTGTCATAAATTGCTAATGTTTTGTTGGTTTATGCTACGGTGGTTTTGCGTGTAATATTCCTGACTCTGGCGTCAGTGAATATTTAATTACAGATATTTTCAACTCTGGCGTTGGTAAATATTACGTAGCTATAAAAAAAATATTTAAATCATTTTTTTATTCCTGACTCTGACGTCAGTGAATAAACAAATCAAATAAATTTATTTTTACGCATCACACAAAAAACAAAATAAATTTAAATCAGTATTTTTTTATTCCCGACTCTGACATTAGTGAATAAACAAATCAAATAAATTTATTTTTTTACGCATACACATTTTTTATGTAACTAAATAAAAGTAAAATACAATAAAATAAAATAAATTTACATCGATATCTTTATTCCTGATTCTGGCGTCAGTGAATAAACCAATAAATTTACTTTATTTTATTTTATTTTATTTTTGCATGCATATTTTTATTTATATGTAATTAAATAAAATACAATAAAATAAATTTAAATCAGTATTTTTATTCTAACTCTAGCGTCAATGAATAAAAATAATAAATTCATATTTATTTTTTATTTATACTTACACACATCTTTGTTTTCTTATTTTTTTTGTTTTTTTTTATATTTTGGGCTGGGCCCGGGCCAGCCCATATGGGTTGGGCACGTGTGTTGCTCACTGTTCAAGTGAATTAAAATTCACTTGAACAGTGCAATGTGCTAATTAAAATTCACGGCAACAGAATGGGAAAGGATGAACTTACCTGGTCTGGTGTGCTTGACAACGAAGACGAAGCTGCGGGTGATTGGTGCACTGGTTAGGCAACCCCTCGTTCCTTCCTTCTGTCTTCCTTTGCTTTCTCTCCTGGTTCTGGAAACGCCGAAGGTAGTAGCAACGCCGAAGGCAGTAACAATGGTCTCCGTGACTTTCCTCTGCTTGTGTTCTTTCCTTCTGCTTCTTTCTTTGATTGCGTTCTGTCTCCTCTGGTTTTGAGATGAAGGAAAGTAGACAATGGTGATGCCGGTTGTCAATAGTCTTTGGTTCTTTGTTGTTCTTTTTCTGCAGGGACGAAGACAATGGCAGGGCTGATCTGTGACTCTCCTCTGCCTTTCTCTCCTTCTTTGTCTGCTGTTCTTTTTTTCTTTTTCTTTTTCCCTGCTTTCTCAGTCCTTGTGATGAAGAACAGAGGACGGTGCTGGCTTCTCCTTTCGAATTTGGGTCTGGGTTTTTGCTCTGTGTGTGGCTTGCGTTTTCTTGGTTTTTCCTCTATTTTTCTGGGTTTTTTCTTCCTTGTTTTTGCTTGCGTTCTCTCTTTTTTTCTCCCTTCTTTGCTCTGTTTTTTTCTTTTGATTTTTTTCCTCTGTTCCTCCTCTGGTTTCTGGGTTTATTTTTTGCCGTCCTTGTTCTGTATTTTTTTGGGTTGATTTATGCCCCCTGTTTTAGGTTTTCTGCTCCTTTTTATAGAGACCCAACGGATTGCTTCTAACCAGTCCTGCCTTTGCAGGACTGTTATCTTCCACGAACGAGATTACAGGCGAGAGACGTGGTCCACGATTGGATCGAACCCGTTGCAGATTTTCAGCCTATTGAATCGGGATGGAGAAGACAAACACGGCTGTTCCACCAGCAACGGCGGCGTTTCGGCAGCAAGGGATTCCACCAGCAACGGCAACGTTTCAGCAGCAATGGACATTTTCTTTTTGACCCCTGAACTTTGGAAATTCGGCAATTGGACCCCTAAGCAATTAAAAATTTCTTTTAATTTTGCCCCTTTTGGATTAATTTCAATTAAATCCCTAAATTGGTACACTGTTTACAAAACAGTCCTTAATTCCTGGATTGTTCAATTTGGTCCTTAATTAATTCTTTTAATTTTGCCCTTTTGGATTAATTTCAATTAAATCCCTGAATTATAACACTGTTTACAAAACAGTCCTTAATTTCCAGATTGTTCAATTTAGCCCTTAATTAAATCTTTAACTTTTAATTCTTTCAAAATTGATCAATTAACTCTCAAATTACATCCCCAAACTTCAAATTTTATTGTCTTAACCCCATTGTCAACTATATTTAATTTTTTATTATTTGTTTAAAAATTGGGTTATGACAGACTGTATATTACATACGAGTATACAGATGAAATGTGTTCATCGATATATTCCAGTGACCATGTGAATTGCTCGTCTTCTCCCTGACACTATTTATAGTTTTCATTATATAAGGGTATACTGACATAATATGTCTTTCGGTATATTCTAGAGACTACGGAACAGTTCACTTCTCAATACCCTAATACTTAATGTTCTTTTGACTATTAACTTTTGTTTTCCAACAGCATCACTAACAGAATGAAAAGTCATCGGTAATATTTGGAGGGCTTTTTGAAAAATTTTATGCAATTTAAAAATTTACATTTGATTTTATTGATGGAATCACTGAAGAAAATATTAAAATATTAATATTTAATTTTCTGCCTATGATTCTGTTGGTAAAAAGTGCCCATATACCAAGACCATTAAATTTCAATACGACTTTACAAACGAAATCATTAATATAAATATTTAATATTTTATCGGTAATTCTATTTGTAAAATTAACTTAAAAGACCAGAATCAGAACAGACGGAGCTTCATCTATTTCTCTCTTTTTCTCTCACAGAGCTATTTCTATCTCCTTCTCTTCTCTTCTTCTCCGTCTAAATCAAGCATTCTTTTCTCTTCTCATCCTCATGTATGTTGTTTTTCTTCATTTTTTTTGGGTTTATTAACAATCTCTTTTCTTTTCTTTTTCTCTTTTGTTTTTTTAATTATCAATCAAAATTAAGCACGCCATTAAAGTAATAACTTTTCATTCCTTTTTCTTTCTTTTTTGTATTTTTTTTGCATTATTTTTGTATTTTTGTCATTATTTTCGTTGAATTTTGTTCGTGAACAGGTCGCCTCTGGCAGTCACAAAGTTCATTTCATCCCTTCTCAACTTCAACTTGCAGATGTCTTCACAAAAGGGTTACCAGTTGACCGTTTTGAATGTCTTGTTTCCAAACTCGTCACCTATTCGGTGTCTAGATTGCGAGGGGATGTTAGGCAATTATCGTAATTATGATTAGTAACGGATGGTTTAAAACCAATGAATGCCAGCATATAATGCTTACAGCTGCTATGCTATTATTAAATTATTATAACTGACAAGTTTACGTTTATATTTCTTATGTATAAAGAGATTGTATGATCAGATTTGATAAATAAGAAAACTCTGTTTCTTCAAACCTAAAACTTATATTAATTAATTTTAATTAGAAGAGATAATTAATGAGGGTAATAAGATTCAAACTCTAATATCATGTCAAAGAACCAGTTCAACTCAATAATTTAAATTTTTAGATGAAGCTCCAACATATGATTTACTATCAGAAAATTAACAAATACAAACGAAAACACCGACATAATTTTTATGTCGGTATGTTGTGATGACCTATACTGATAGAATTTTCCATCCATGTATCTATCAGTAAACACCGACAAAAAACTTCCTCGGTATATACAGAGAGAATTGCATTGGGAAAATAAAAAATAAAAAAAAGCTAAACAGTATGATGACTTGTAATTTTTATAGACGACATTACCAACGGAATTAACTTGAAGGTAAAGTACATCCGTAAATATGCCAACGGAAAAATTTTCTTGGTATATAATAAGAGAATTACAATAGGATTCAAAAAAACAAATTGTATGGTGACATGGCTAACCTGACGGTAAAGTACATCCGTAAATATGCCAACATAAAAACAATTCGGTATATAATGAGAGAATTACAGAGGTTATTATAGTAAGATTTAAAAAATCAAATTGTACGGTGACATGATATTTTTACCGATAGAATGACCAATGAAGTTACTAACAAAATAATTACATTGATAATACCGTTGGTAATATTTAATTTATGACTTGGTGATCAACCCTTCTCTCCCCTTCCCTATTTCTCCTTCTTTCTTATGATTTTTTTTTTTGCAACAAATAGCCACACCCTTCCCCTCCAATCTCAACATAATTTAACCTCTCACAGTAAATTTAGCCACTACAAACGCATAGTTTGTTAGTATCTGTGTTCTAATTCAAATTTTATTGAGGATTCTTCACTTTAAGTAAGAAAATCTATGTTTTTTTATATGAACTCAATTTTAAAATGTTATTTTTTATTAATATATATAATCATGATAAAAATACTCTTAAAATTTAAAAAATCATTACATGTATTAAAATGAATTTATTAATAAATACAAAATATATTGCGTTAAAAAGTTCTACATTTAAAAAATAAGAATATTTTTTTATATATATAATACAATACTAAACATATGTCAATACTAATATATAAATTTAACTCCATCTATAATTCAAAAACAGGCTGAAACATTAATATAATTTTTTAAAAATGTTTTACATTATTTTTTATTCATTTAATCACAATTTGTTTTTATTATTACTTTCTATTATCACTACTATTAAAAGAGGATTCTTTTAAACAAAGAAATTCATAAAACTTATATTCCTGCCTATATTTTAATCTATACATACCACATATGATTCAGATTCAAAAAATACTAATATTACATTAAAATTCAACAAATTATTAAATTGGATCTTCTTAGTTATTTGTTTTATAGGAGATCCTTGGTTATATTTTTTATATTATGTTTGATTTCTTTAGAAAAAAGAATATATACTTTTTGACAAGATCTATTGATTTCTTCTAAAAAACTCTTTAGTTAAAATAGAAAATACAATTATTCATGTATTGTAAACTTCATAATTTATATATTTTGATTTGTTTTCTATAGAGTTATTATAATCTCATAATCTAGGTTAGAAATTTGACATATTAACCCGGATTGTCTCAGATCAATCAAATATATTGTTATTTAAATACTAAGAAAATATATCATCTTGAAATTTTATTTAGTCAAATATTATTTTCACATGTTGTATGGGTTGTTTTTGAACAAGTAATACCAATTGGATTATATCAGACAAACCCTCACATAATTTATTTATTTTTTATTAAAAAAAATATTAACAACATTTAAATATTTTTTACCATTCAAAAAAAATATATTAACTCACTCATCTAGTTTGATAGCTAAGGCACTCCCTTCTACGTGGCATTCCATGAACAGGTCACATGACATTCATCATGTTAGCTCCCTTTAGGCTACACAACAACAGTGGCAGATGACCGGCCCAAATTCCTAAAAATTGATGGTCGGTTTTGGTGGACCAACTGGTTTAAAAAGTCCACCATCATCTAATCATTTTATATCATGGTTTGTTTTAATTAAGAAACACATATATACTATTTATACTTAACAAAATAAATTTAAAAGCTATATGAATATATAAATTGTAAAGGAATTTTTAATTCTATTTAAATACTTAAATGAAAGGCTAATATTTCTCCTATAAACAAAGGATAACTAAGAATAAAAATATTTACCCCTGTATTTTTTATTTTATCTTAGAGGTTTTTTTTTCATATCAGGAACAAATATTCTTTATTTTTATAAATATATCATGTAAATAAATTCTATTTATATTAAATATATAAAAAAGTCTCTTTGAAATACTATAAAAATATAAAAAAATTAAAAAAAATAAATGATATTTAAATAAATTAACTAAAAATTTTAAAAATCCAGAGAGGGGATATTCATTTAAATTTAAATAAAAAAATTATTAAATTGATAAAGAGTTGTTAATATTTTTTTAAAAAACTAAAATATAAAGGAAATCTTTCTCCTAAAAGTCAAATACATATGAGCATGGAAATATTTAAATATTATTTTATTTTTAAATATGTGTTTTTTTTTATCTTAGATGATTGAATTTTATTTTTATAAATACATCATGCAAATATAATCTATTTATATCTAATATAAAAGAAAAAAACACAAGATAATATGAAAATTAAGCAAAACATAGCGATTAACAATTTTGTATTCAAATAGTTTTTACTTGAAAGAATTATATTAGAAAATGATATAAAATTATTTTTAAGATTTTATCTAATAATTTAAAATTTTAAATTAAGCTAGTTCTTTAATATGTTTATATAATTATTTTTTGAATACTTCGAGAGTAACTACTAATAGCTCCACGAGTTTATTTTAAGAAGATAGATAATTAAAACAAAGATAAAAAAGAAAATTACATTTGATCCTAACAAGAATGATAAAATATATTTTCACCTAAACTCAAAAATTATTTTTTAATTTTCTCTCATGTTAGTCTCTCCTCTTTATGTCTATCCCTATCATATAAAGTAATTATTGATAATTTTCTAAAATACTCTAAAACTTCTCTTAATTTTTACATTATTTTTTTTATAATATTATATATTATTAAGTGTCTTGGTTGTCATTATTTCTCTAGCCAGCTAAATTTTAAGAAATTTGACCTAAAATAAAACGCAAATAAAAGTTTAATTTGTTCATAGTAAGTACTATATATGTATGCGCGCGTGCACACACAACGTGTTTCTTTAAATGATGTAAGCATTTCTTTTAAATTTTGCTATCTTATTTATAAACTATATATAGCAATATATATAATCAAAATCGAAGCCTTCTCCTTTTATTTGGATAAAATGAAAATCTATTTCTATGATTTTTTTTTCTTTTTTGTGTTTCCGTGTTTAACTATGATTTGTTTGATCAATTTTTCACCAGCTTTGACGTTTAAAATGCACGCATTCTGATGCACAGTCATGTGATTAATGGATGAGATGATATCTAGGTTTTGTGCACAACAGAACTCCAAGTCATTCATTTGAAATACGAGCCACAAATTAATCAGACAGCGGTGGCGGACGGTGATAATGATATTTGTCCTGGAAAACGTTGTTCCTCGTGTATCTTGCTGGTCCTCATGAGTCATGTATCTATGTAAGCCAGATCCAACTTCTCCATTTCTTGATCAGATGTTGATGGTCCATCTTTTCAATCTCATGTATCATGTGCTAGTTCATCGTACCTCCAAAGTTTTCATTAAAAATATGTAAGCTCCTGAGTAAAGGGAGGCCATCACACAAATGTTATGTTGCTATAGTAAAGAAAGCAAGGATATCAACCACGACCTATTATATGATAGGGTCCTGTTTGCTTGAAATTTTTTTAATTTTTTTTTTCAAATTAATATATTTTTTTTGTGTTTTTAGATTATTTTAATACGCTGATGTCAAAAATAATTTTAAAAAAATAAAAAAAATATTATTTTAATACATTTATGAGTGAAAAACACTTTAAAAAGCAATCATAACCACACTTCCAAACACTCAACACAAACAAGGCAAGCATATAGAAATGATGTTGAGTATGAACTAGAAATCTTTGCGATGAATTCAAGTTTAACAAGCTCAAAATCGCCCCAACGGTCCAAAAAGAATGGGTCTAGGCAATCCCTGAACTCAACAACCATGGATCCTGGGCAGCACGCCCAAACCTATTTTTTTGCCCTTAACGGGCTTAAGCAACTCGCTTGAGCCCAACACTCTCTCAAGCTTAAGAAACTTGAGAAAACTTTGTGTTAGCCTCTCAAACATTCACACTTAGCTTTTTCATCAACATTTTCTTTTTCTTTTTTTTTTCGGCCCTCTTTTTTTTTTTATCTTAAAATGGGTATTTATAGGGTTTTAGGAGGTCTTGAATCCATTTCTAACCTTTTGATCTTGAGGGAGGTATTGTAAACCCTTGATAAGAACCTATTGAGGAGCCATATAAAAACCAAATCATTTTTTGCGTTATGGTTGCACTGTTAAGGCTGATTGAGTTGCCTACTTTTGAGATCTTGTAGCAATTCTGAAGTTATCATCGTTTGAGACCACCTGAATTTGATAAAGGAGGTGTACATCTTTTATTTGGATTCAACATTGCTTAATTTAGAGGTCTGTAACTCTGCATTCATGCATTTGAAGTTGCCAACTGGATCAGTTGAACCTATTAAAACAAAGATGCAAGCTGACGAACGACGTGTCATTTACCTTCTTTTCATTAAGTCTGAACGACATGTCATTTAGGGTTCTTAATTCGAGATTTGAAAAATTTTGATTGAGTCCCTGCTCTTTCCATTGCTTTTAATTATACTAGTAATTGCCTCCAGATTTTTAATTTCATGCTATTTCACCCTTACTAAACTCAATTATCAACTCCAAAGTTGACCGCTACTTTCATTTTAGTCCATGGTTCTAAATTTATGCATTTCGACCCTCAATTGACCAACAAACTTTAAATTTTTTCAATTTGACCCATGATTTGGTCAATTCCAGCCTTTACATTCACGCGCCTTTTTCAGCTTGGTGCTTAGTTTTGGATTTCTTCAATCAAGTCTTTAATTACCCATTAAACTTTAATATTTATACAATTAAGTCTCTGATTGAACCAAATTAACTCTTAAAAATTACAATTCGACTCCTAGACTTTAATTTCTTCCAATTAAAGTCTAAATTGACTTAAAAAATCAATTTTTCTTGCAATTAAGTCCTCAATAAATTCAATTAAACCTTGAAAAATTTCAATTGAATCCTTAAACATCCAATTTGAATTTTCCTCCTTAAATTTAATCTTTCTTTGCCAATGGGGCCTTTATTGGTTGAAAATACACTGTCACATTTTTTAATCTTGTATATTTTGATCTTTCTCAACCAGTATTCTTCGATAATTTCCGTGGTATTCTGGTATATTTTTCTTAATGATATATTTTTGTGATTTTCTTTTAGTATATTTTTGATTTTTTGCATTTTCTCTTTGCTTCCGGTTTTTTTTTTTTTTATTATTTTGGTGTATGTGGGGCCTCCAAAATAGGTAACCACAATATTCAACACTCTTAAATTATATTCTTATTTTCACTCAAACTATCGTAATCCATTAAAATTTTTAATTAACTTGCAGTTAAATAAGAATTCTAAACACAAATCCTTTATGTTTCTTTTCTCAACAATATAAAAGTTGCCAGAGTTTATTACATTAACTGCTAATGTTCTGGCACAACGTCTATTGATAATATTTTGCAGCATACATAGTCCTTGTACTCGCTTCAGTATCCGGGATACACTTGTGGAGGCAAGCGTGGTTTTGCAAGTGCAGACAGTGGTTTTGCAAGAGCCATGCTGTCTTCTGCAATGGTAAGGTCGATGCTGGATTGACTAGGTGGTAAACTCCAAGTAAACGCTTGAAGAAGTCTAGCAAATAGCATGGTAGTCATTGAAGTCCCAAGTGTCACACCTATGCACCCACGTTTTCCTGTGGAAAACGAAATGAATCGCAGATTGTTCTCAGTCAGCACCACCTTCTCCATTTCATTGAGGTGGCGCTCAGGCTTGAACTTGAGCGGCTCATCCCATACTTTAGGGTTTCTGCCCAGTCCTAGACGGCTAAGCAGAACATAGGAACCTTTCGGGATGAAGTAGTTGGCAACTGTTGTATCGGCGGCCGACACATGAGGAACGTTAAATGGTGCCACAGGGTGAAGCCTGAATGCTTCTCTAGCACATGCCTTCACGTAATTGAGATGCGCAAAGTCTGATTCTTGGACAAGTCTCTCCTTTCCAACCACTCTATCCAGTTCTTCACTAGCCTTTTCAAGTATCTCAGGTTGGTTTAGCATCTCTGCGAATGCCCATTCACAAGCATTTGATGGATTGTCCACTGCTGCAACCATTATTTCCTGCAAGTGTCATCATGTTTGAAAATCATTACTATATATGATATACAGTAGTGAAACTTGATTATTACAATTTTGTTTTTAAGGAAAGAGATGCAAACTTGAGACTCTCAAAGGAAGGGACACGGTGCCAGTTAAGCTATGACTAGCTCATCACTGGTATAATTAATTAAGTCTTTTTTCTCCAAGCAATTGTGTGCCTGGCTAGTTACTTAAAATTAAAGACATAAATATGTGTTTCCATGTGGAATTCAAAATGTAAATGCATATAAATCTTACTGTAATTTGAGCTTTTATCTCATCTTTTGACAACAGGGGATTGCCATGACGATCTTTTAGGGTAATTAAAATATCAAGCAAGTCCTCCGTATCCTTCTTTGCACCATCCTTCCATTGTTGAACCCTCTCATGGATTATGGGATCATGGTATTTATTGATGATCCTATGATTCTCCATCACCACCTTCTCATGCCCATCTAAGTCAAGCCCTATCAAAGATGGCAAAAAATCCGAGATGCAAAATGCATATATATGATTAAGGCAACTGAAAAGTGCATCCACATACTCCTCTTCCTCAAAACCAGGTCCACCATCTTTCATTCCCTCCCCAAAAAACCTCTTATTGAACAGCATCTTCCTAGTCAGATTTGCACAATAGTGTTGGGCAGCAGTTCTCAAATTCACAATGCCACCTTGATGCACAGACTTCTTGCACTGGTTATACACGTAATGAACAAGGTGATCAGCTTCTTCAACTCTTTTGCTATAAAGCCACTGATGTTTTTTAGGAGAAAGTACGTGAGTCATAAGAACTTTCTTCATTTTATTCCATTGGTCTCCAGAGGGAGAGAGAGCTGTTGTTAAGTACCCTCTCGAGATGAGATCTGTGGTCATGGTATGAGGTCTAGATGCAAAGGTATTATCTTGTGCTTTTAAGAATTCACAAGCAATATCAGGACAAATGACAGGAATCACATGAACATTTCCTAAACGGATACAAGCTATTTCAGTGTTCATTTCTTTCATGAGATTGTGTATCCATCGATACACTGGCTTGTTTCGGAGCATGGTAGGGAGGCATCCAACAACAGGCCATCGTTTTGGACCGGGAGGCAATGGGTGTTTCTTGACATTCTTATGGGATTGGATGAAGTAAAACAGTATGATTGCTAAGACAAGAAGTGAAGCTGTGAAGCTTAATAGGGTTGTGAAGGAAGTTGGAGCAAGATATTCCATGATCAAACAACTCGTTCTACTAATGTTCTTGACATGCATGGTGTTCCTTGTGTGGCTTTATATAACAAAAGATTTTCAAAAGGGAGAGTCGTGATACACACCAGATTGCCCCCACACACTATAAATGTGTTGTTAATCTATAATGTTTTGTACTCTACTTGTCTTTGAAAAGGGAGAGTCCTGATAGACTATGTCATCTACCTGTCATTATCTATGGCTTCTTGATGTTACAATTATACAATGAGGAGGTTTAATCTCCCTCGTTTTGAAAATTCTCTTACGATCATCCAATACACAACTCAAGATAAATATGGTAAAATGATAAATAAGACATATAAAAATTTATATGGTTTATTTAAATTTTGTTATGTTTAGACAAGTATTAAAAGATTTTATTAAATAATATGAGAATTATAATCATATTTTTTTATTAATGAAAAACAATTGAAAATCTAAGTAAAATTCTCATGTACTCTCATATATATCCGATAATTTTATGAATTCCTATCAAATGGTATTAGAGTTGAACAAACACTTATTTCAAGTGAAGAATTGTATGACATGGTATCAGAATATGATGACATTATGTTTGAATTTTGATTTTCAATCTGGTAAGTAGAAATTTTCTGGTTTTGATTTGACCCACAATTGGGTAAAGCAAAGTATTTTATGAGAGCTTTCTTATTGGAAGACCAATCTCCTCCGTCATAACCTTGATGTTGTGCACATAAAAAAGAACGTGTATGAGAATATTTTCAACACGGTTATGGACTTAAAGGAAAATACAAATGACAACATTAATGCTAGAATGGATATAACTTTTTTTTTTTGTCACCGTAAAAATATGGAGTTGGTTTATGTTGGTTCATACGTCACAAAGCCAACTCCACCTTAGACAAGAATGCACAGTTACTTATCTGCCAATGACTTAAAAGTTTGTGTTTTCCTGATAGATATGTTTAAAACATATCAAGGTTGGTGAATTTGAAGGATTGCAGATTGCATGGAATGAAGAGTCATAACTGTCATGTGTTTATGCAAACACTCATTCCATTAGCTTACCGTGATGTATTACCAAAGAGGATATGAGATGCACTCACATAGATTAATCATTTCTTTAGAGATATATGCTCCGACAAGTTGCAGACACAACACATAGAGAGGCTTGAAACGAATATCATCCAGACAATTGCAAACTTGAGATGATATTTCCTCCATTGTTTTTTTATTTGATGGAGCATTTACCCATACATTTATCGTTTGAGATAAAAATTGGAGGCCCAGTCCAATATAGATGGATGTATCCATTCAAGAGGTCAGAGATTACACTTGCTTCATAATTAAAATTTTATTCCTTCTTTGCATATTTCAAAACATTCATTAATTCCATGCAGGTACTTATTCAACCTTAAGAGAAAAGTAAAAAAGTAAGGCGTATGTTGAGGCTTTGACATGCAAGGCCTATATTATTGAAGAAATCTCAATAGTTATCTTGTACTATTTGGAGCTTCAATTAAGAAAAAGAATCAACCGCGTTCCAAGTTATGACAATGGTGGGGAAGTGCCTTCATGTGTGAACTTGTCAATATTCTCTCATCCTGGACAACTCGTACCAAAAATGTTGTGCGAGGAAAATATTTGTCAGAAATAGAATTCAGACAAGCATATAATTATGTACTATTTAATTGTGATGAACTAAGACCTTTTATTCTATAAGTATACTACTTAATATGTTATTATTTTTGAACAATTTATCTTTTATAATATTATAAACTGATACATTGTTGAATTTCTTATAGGCAACATCATCAATATTTACTGTTCTAAAACTCATAGCTGACTAAATCCCAAATCTTTCGATTATAAAATGAACAATTTTTCACGTGATTCAGAACACATGTAAGTACTTTTTAATTATTCTTATCTCTTAGGATACTTAATTTCATTATACATTTCTCATTAATTGTTCATATTGTATTTCATGTACCGGGTTTATTAATTAAGAGGGAATGTTAGTGCTACTTTGCCTTTACTAAGTTTGAGTCCTAAGAGAAATGTAAAGTGCTACAACGAGTATTTCTTCAATGGACATGTGTTTCATACTGAAGAATATGGGAGGGTAGAAAGACATATAACAATGGAATTTGTGTTAAAGGATCAACTTCTAATGAGTTTGAAGTTGACTACTATGGAAAGTTGTAAAAGGTCATTGAATTGTAATATCATAGCAAGCAGGATAAAGTTTTTTTATTCAAATGTTATTGGTATGATACCATTGACAAAGAAATCAAAATATATCATCATCATGGTTTGGTCGAAATTAATTCAAAGGCTAGACTCCGCAACGTCGATGATGTTTTTATTTTCGCCAAGCAATGCTAGTAAGTTTATTACATATACACCCATTCCTTTAGAAATGATCGTTCAATAGTTGATTGGTTATTCGTAGTGAAAACCAAACTTAGGGGTTGTGTCGAGGTTGTTCAGAATGGTACCGATGAATTAACTATGAGAGATGAGATCTTTCAACTTGGTGAGTTAGTTAACCCATATTGAGTTGCTTCGTCTAATGACTTAGAAGAAAATTCAAATTTTAGCATCGCCAAGAATATTTTTGTTGATGTTGACACCAAGGAGTTGAATAATGTTTTGAGTTCTAGCAGACATACACAAGTTGATGAAAATGATAACGATGAAATCAACGTAGAAGATTGCAATGGAGATGAAGACGAGTCAATTGATGAATGTGTAATGCCATAAACTATAATGTAATATTTGGATAAAATTCACTTCAATATAATGACAATGAAGTTAATTTATTATTGAATCATAAGGAAATATTTATTTTATTATTGTGATATGAACTGGTGTTATTGTGTTGTGTGTGTAGTTGTGAATTGAATTATTTGCAGGATAGATAGATAGATAGAGAATACAAATACAATTTGGCATTAGAAACTGTTTTATAGTGATAAAAATACCAATAGACTGTATATTACATACGAGTATACAGATAAAATGTGTCCGTCGATATATTCCAGTGACCATGTGAATTGTTCGTCTTTTCCCTGACACTATTTATGGTTTTCATTACATACAGGTATACCGACATAATATGTCTTTCGGTATATTCTAGAGACTACGGGAACAGTTCACTTCTCAATACTCTAATAATTAATGTTCTTTTGACTATTAACTTCTTTTTTTCCAACAGCATCACTAACAGAATGAAAAGTCATCGGTAATATTTGGAGGGCTTTTTGAAAAATTTTATGCAAGTTAAAAATTTTTATTTGATTTTATTGACGGAATCACTGATAAAAATATTAAAATATTAATATTTAATTTTTTGTCTATGATTCTGTTGGTAAAAAGTGCCCAGATACCAAGACCATTAAATTTCAATACAACTTTACAAATGAAATCACTAATATAAATATTAAAAATATAAATATTTAATATTTTATCGGTAATTCTGTTGGTAAAATTAACGTAAAAGACCAGAATCAGAACAGACGGAGCTTCATCTTTTTCTCTCACGGAGCTGTTTCTATCTCTTTCTCTTCTCTTCTCTCTCTTTCTCCTCTTCTCTCTCTTCTTCTCAGTCTAAATCAAGCATTCTCTTCTCTTCTCATCCTCATGTATGTTGTCTTTCTTTATTATTTTTTATTTTTATTTTTTTGGGTTTATTAACAATCTCTTTTCTTTTCTTTTTTTTTGTATTTTTTTTGCATCATTTTTGTATTTTTGTCATTATTTTAGTTGAATTTTGTGTTCTTAATACTTTTATGAATTAATAAATGTGTTGAATCTTAGTTATTATTGAAATAGTTTTTGTATTATTTTTTTGAATTTTAGTTTATTTTTCAAATGTTTTGTTCAATTTCAATTAAATGTGAAGGATTAGTTTTAATTATTATTTTGTATTTATTCCATTTACAATAATTTTTTTTTAAATTTAGGGTTAAAAATATTAACACTTAGAAATAATTGTGTTGAATTTTAGTTGTTTAATTTAATAAGTTTTGCATTATTTTGTTGAATTTTAGTATAAAAAAATCAATATAATTAAAATCGAAGTCGGTTACCTTTTTTTTATCAAATGAAAATATTCAATTAAAATTATTGTTTGTGTTTAAATGTTTAACAACCATTTATTTGATCAAATACCCCTCCAATTTATTAGCCTAGTACTTGATAAAGATGAACTCCTTTTCGGCCATTTATTGCACGCAAAATCACTTGTTGATTGACGCAGAAATAGCTGAAAACTAAACAAACAAATAATTTTCAGCTTCTCTTTTTTAATCCAGAGGATTACAAGCTAAATCTATCATAATCCAAATAATTTTTTAGTTTAAAAAATAATTCTAATTAATTTAAAAGAATAGACTTGTTTTTCACTTTTATAATAGATAATCTCAATTCTCCCATCCTCCTTTATGAGATTTCATAACCAGTTAAACTTTATGTAATAGTCAATACTTGCATATCTATCCTGCAGAATTGAATTTTTAAAGAGTTTAAATATTGTGTTCTTGGCAAGAAATATATATATATATATATATATATATATATATGTCCTCCTTGTCTCCTAAAGTTAAATTCCAACGAATGGTTTGTATCTCTGCATGTGAATGCCATTCTATGGACGGCATCATCCGAAGATTATTTGAAGCACAGAAGTCGGAGATATGTGGACATCGATCTATAACCAATGGAAATAATTAAAACCAGTTGAATAGTTTTGTTGTTGAAAACGTTTGCCCCTTTTGCACGTCTATCACCAATGGTCACACCGACTCCATTAATTCTTGACCACATAGATGCATGTTTGATCTTTTCCTGCTGATCAATATGTATCACGTGCTATTTGGAGGGTATTTGAGAGCGCGGTTACAATTATAATTGTTTTTTAAAGTGTTTTTTATTTGAAAATATATTAAAAATATATATATTTTTTATTTTTTAAAAAATTATTTTTTATATCAGCATATCAAAATGATCTGGAAACACCTAAAAATATTAATTTAAAACAAAAAAAATTTAAAAATTTAAATTTTTTTAAAAACACTTTTAAAACACTATTATAAAAAACAATCATTACAGAGGGTAGTGGGGTGTGATTGTTTTTTTTAATATACAATTAAATACTAAAATCTACCATAAAGAACAAGTTTTTCTTGCTTTTTGTGTGGGTTCTATTATATACAAAAAGTTATTCCTTTTGGCCACCATAGTAGTAGTTAGATCTCGTATTGTTATTTGTTATTATCTTATTTTTTAAAAAATAAGAGTGGATGGTATGTTATTCGATATTTTTAAAAAGAAAAAAAAAACATGGCCTAGGCATGTTGTGTTTGCCTTAGGCTTGTGCAACCGGGCTTTCTTTTTTTGGCCCTTTGTGTTTTTTTGGTCTTTTAATTTTTTTTTAATTATATTATTTAATATTAGATTTTTTATTATTATTTTTAATTTTATTATTCAATATTAGATTAATTTTGAATGAATTTTCATATTTTATTTTATCATATAATAAAATAATACAAATTTCACTGAACCTAGTAGAATCCATGACCCGAGTCACATGTATACAAATTTAATAATAATATCAAAAATTTTAATATATCCCATATAATATTATTTTACATTAACTAAAAAACAATTCACCATCAGAATAGCGCAAGAACTAACCTCTGTGTGTGTGTGTGTGTGTGTGTGGTGTGGGTGGGTGTGTGTGTGTGTGTGTGTGTGTGTGTGTGTGTGTGGTGTGGGTGGGTGGGTGTGTGTGTGTGTGGGGGGGGGGGGGGGGGGGGATATCTGCTGGTTTGCAGGTTGTATATCAATTAGTTAAACTTATGAACTCTTGAAGAATTTAAAACAATGCGGGTTATATATATAACAGGGTTTATCTTAATCACCATGCATTAATTAATTAATTAATTAGTCAAGCCAGCATTGATTCTACCATCCCAAGTAGGGAAACAAAAATATTGACCACACCACAAAATCATGTCAGTAGTAATTAATTAGTCCGGCATCATATTTGTCTTCTTTCATCCTCTGATCATGATCTCCAGTCTTTAATTAGTTACAGAAAGTTTATTAATTATAGTAATTATTCATAGATTCCAATGTATGCTTGCCGCTACTTACTTGGAATGTTTTAGTTTATAACTTGGCAGTTAATATAACTACGAGGAGAAGAATTTGGATGATAGTATTCATCGAACCCAAGCTGTCAATTAGCAATTTGGCTATTTTATGAGATAAATTCATGCTTTCCGGAAAGAGCAATGCTAAATGTTTTCGAATAAAACACCAGTACTTGTTACTATTTATAATTAAAATTATTTTTTTTAATCGTTTATCAAAATATTCAAGAAAGTTTTGGACTCGACGTGAAGGGATGTGAATCATTGAAACTCTTGAATATACTATATATCATCCAAATTCTTGGCTCCAAGCTTGTCAAACACAGTGTGATGACCTTTGAAAATCAAACACAGAACATATATACACTAACCAATATAGAACCTCATCATTCTTCTCGCCCAAATCAAAACAGCCGACGCTGCTTAATAATTACAGCAACATAATGACAGTGAGCATCTATTTTTTGGATTATGCATATGACCATATACATTTGGGAAATGTAAAAAAAACTTATCACTAAATCAAACCAATCAAAATTCTCCCTGGTTGTTCTTGAAAATTAAGTTTTCCTATTGAAATACTGAATTTGTCATTATACACCAAGTAGCCGTCTCCAGCTTACACCTTACAGTTCACCATTTGGTCAATATTATCATGACCACAATTAGGACTAATGTCATGTGTTTAATTAACTTGTTCACTGCCCGTGACCAAATAAAATTAATTTCTAGTGAAATTGAACATCAAGAGACAGGAGATGGACATTAATCTCAACGAAAAAAATAATAAAGAAGAGATGTGCTACAATTTCGTAATTTAATTAATTATAAGCTAAGTTAACCCATTTGTTTACTTTTGATATCAGAATCTTATGCATAATCTATGTTGTCCGGCCTAGCCAGATGTTGGCCTTTCTATATATAAAATCATCAACACTTTTAACCTAGTAAACTCTTCACCTCCCTTTCGACCAATTCCCTTACCTCTCTCACATTTTCTCTCCGAGGAAACTACGTAATTAACTTGCTAGGTAAAAATATATGGGGGACTTGAGAACATTGGCAATGGCAAGAATGGAGCTTGAAGAATTGTATTTAGGAATCCCAGATGATTCAGTCAACCTCACTTTTGAGGACCTGGCAATACATGTAAAACAACACATAAGTAGCACTACATCAGAGAAGATCAACACCACTACCACCAGTTTGGAATCAATCCAAGAAGTCGTCCAAACCCCTAAACAAGCTGCTCCTCTAACCAAGTTGCCTAGCCTTGATTTCAACAAGGGTTTACAGGCTTCCAAAAACCATCACCAATCTCATCACCTTGATCATGTTTCTGAAGGGCACCCATTTGATAAATCTCATAAACATTACCTGCATGACGGGACTCATCGTCCATATGGCAGTGGAGGTCAATATCATGATCAAAGCCATCATGTTCATGCAAATATAGGTCCGAAAAGTCCATCAAAATCAAGGTTTGCAATGGAGAGAAGCAGGGAATATGATGATGATGATGTGAGTGTTATGAACATGAATTCTATGTACCAAGAAAGAAGTGGAAGACCTCGTCGCCCTGGAATCCCTCACTCCAATATTTGCACCGTTTGCTCTACTTACATCTATATTTTTCGACATCGTTGCTTGGTGAGGACTAAAACTATCTTTTTTTTCTTTTAATTAATCCCCAAATTAATTAGATGAAGAGAAATGCTTTCAATAGTGCTTGAATCCGATTTGTTTAAATAATGTTTCAACTAAATTTGCTTTCAATTATATTAAATATTTTTTTATAAACTAGATTTGTTTTGAATTCCATTGTCTATCTTTATTATATTATTATTATTACTACTACTATTATCATTTCATTTTAAATCGGTTTATGGGATTTGATATAAGCTCTTATGAGCAAGGTTAAGTAAAATCTTGATATAATTGGACCACGTTAGTGGATATACATGTAAGTGTATTGTAGATTCATATTTTTTGCAATAATTAATGGCTATAAGAGATTATAATGTTATGTACAGGTTTGTGGAAGAGTTTTTTGCAGGAATTGTGTGAGCGCAGGAATGGGAGAGATGACAGAAGGAAGAAAATGCATTGAGTGTTTAGGAAGAAAGTTCAGCCAAAGGTAACAATTTCTAAGCATATTTCCTTCAAACTTATCTTAATTAAGAATTTTATTTATCAACATATCTTTCATTAGATTTATCTGTCATTAATTAAAAAGGTTTGTGTCTTAATTTATTAATACAACCATATGCATGGTGTTGACCAAGTTAATAAACACACACTTAAATCTTTAACTTGCAATGAAAAGAATCGAACTTTCTCCAATCCATAAATTAATTTGGACTAAGTTACAGTTTCCTTTTTACCCTTCATCATAATTTATTTGATTGTCCAGCTTGCTTAGAGCTCAGTCATGATGCTATTATGACCCTGACAATTTCTCTTACTGCAGTTCTTTTAATTTTCTAATTAAAAAAATTCTCTATCATTCATCAGAAAATAGAAAAAATCATTTTCTTGAACAAGCAGAGTGGGAGTAACTAGTCTTCACCGTATATAATTGTTTATGAAGTAGTAAATCAAGATTATTAATTTAAGAAGATTCTGAAAATGATTAAGCATTTGAACCTGGATATTTTAGAGTAGGTCACAATAAGAACAAATGGTCAAGCTCAATCTGCCAATAACAACAACACATTAGGAGTGGAATTCCTCCTGCCGTCCTAATTAATAAATTAAACTTAATCAACCAAGGCAAAAGAATATGACATCTTGCACGATATGTTAATTTGTGGTCAAAATTCTATCGTTAATGGACGGCTTCAGCCTTTTTTTTTCAATATTTTAAGCGTGTGTTTCGATTTTGTTATTGTTTTTGACAAAGATGAGACTGGGAGCAAGAGTACCTCTGTATCAAATTCTAACATTTCGTCTGCTTGCTGTGGATTTGCGTAATGTTATTTATACAGGTACATAAATAGAGCAGGAATAGTAGGGTGCTGTTCAGGGTATCCTAGTGCTGTTAAGCAGGCAGAGCTCAAGTGGGCTGAGAAGGGGCCAAGAAAGGCAGGAGAAAGAGCATTTGGTCATAGCACCATGACCTCAAGATCAAGAAGCCCTCTGACTCCAAGGACCCCAAGAACTCCAAATAAGGCAGCTGGTGTTAGCATGAGCCAAGATCTACCTTCTTTTGTTACTAGCGCACCTTATTCTCCTTACAGTACTCCTAAACATCACCACCTGCCCTTGTAGGAAGGGTCCTAATTCCACTTCCAAATTTTATTTCGGTCTAAGATCAGTTTCTTAATGTGTTAATTTGTTTTCGTCATTTATATTGTTGTTCTTTCATTTGTTTTTTTTTTGGTTAAAATCAAAATCTTTAAGGTTTCAGCATGTGAGCAGATTAGGATGCTTTATGTTTGATAGTTCTTGTACTTGATATATTTTATTTACTAATAATTTGTGATTTAAATGTTGGATCATTTTTCTAAATTTAGGTGTACTATCTGTAAAATAATTATAAATTGGAGTAAAAGTGTGACTTTTTTTTTGGTACAAAAGATGATAAGGCAGCCACCAAGGCCTGCCCACTGCCAACACCAGAAAAATCATCCATTAGCAAGTTACTCAGGCCATGAGAAGGAGAGGAACACAGTACACAAGAAGAGCTTGAATTTACTCCCAATTTTTCCATGAAGTTTTCTCTGATGTTTCCATGCATGGCGTAATGTTTGTATAAGTGAGCAATGCCAAGCATGGTCAAGGAGCAGATTGATATCAGCAATGAGAGCACCATGAAGCTGCGCAGAAATTTGAAATAGCAGAGGAAAACATGAAACGTGCTCCAAATGATATGTGCAACAGACCCTTCACCATGCAACCACGACATGCACACAGACCACCTTCGCCATGCAACCACGACATGCACCACGTTCGTGGATCATGGGCTGACATGTCACAGTTAGTTAGTTTTAAGTGATGCAAATAATTAGTGGGGTTAGTGCCCTGCTTTTCGTTATATGCAGAATGTGTGTGGGAATCATGCACCGATTATTTCTGCCATTATTTCCATTTCATTGTATCAGTTGTTTTTACTCATTCATTAGTTGGCTATAAAAAAGTCATCTGAAGTGTAAGGAAAGGATATGAATTAATTATGCAAAACTCTCTTCTCTGTTTCTCATTCTGTCAATTCTTCTTCTTTTCTTAAATTACACTTATCAATTGGTATCAGAGCTTCTCATTTCCATGGAGACTAGAAACAAAAGCAATACTGAGTTTCGCAACGAGGTCACTGAAGCCTTGGCTCAGCATGCGTCTCAGTTTGATCTTCTTAAAACCCAACATGAGTCTCGTTTCGATCTCCTGAACACCAATATGACTCAAGTTACCTCATCCCTCCAAAACCTCCAAAACGCCATTAGTGAATTACAAACTTTGTCATTACGTCACAGTTCCAATCAACAAACCATTATCCAAGATGTCAATTCTTTCACCAAGGGAGAAACTTCCCAAAAGGGTCGACAACCAGCTTCTGCTTGTTCCTTTACAAGTACTTGTTTTGACAGGAGTCATCAACAGCTCAAACTGTCATTTCCAAAATTCAGTGGTGATGATCCAACAGGTTGGGTTTATAAGGCAGAGCAATTCTTCGAGTTTCAGAACATTGTGAATGATCAACGAGTGCAACTCGCTTCCTTCCACCTGGAGGGATTAGCTTTGCAGTGGCACCGTTAGCTGACTAAGTACAAGGGCACACTCACCTGGCTTGAATTTACAGCAGCACTCCTCCAACGTTTTGGTCCGACTGAGTATGAGGATCCCTCTGAAGCTCTAACTCGTTGCAGACAAGTCACAACAGTAACCGCGTACCAAGAAGCTTTCGAAGGGCTATCACATCGTGTGGATGGGTTACCAGAACCATTCTTGGTTGGATGTTTCATTGCAGGACTCCGGGATGATATCCGTCTGGATGTCAAAATTAAACAGCCGAAGACTCTAGGAGACACCATTGGAGTTGCTCGCCTGGTGGAGGAACGTAATCTCCTGCAACGAAAAGGTAACACTTTTGTGCGATCACCTGCCAATTCTCGTCCTCTGCCAACCACCAACAGTGGTGTATTGGGACCACCACCAGCATCCAAACCAGTCAGCACCGCCGCTCCATCCTCATTTAGAAGGATAACAAACCAGGAAGCTCGTGAAAGACGTGAGAAGGGCCTTTGTTTCTATTGTGATGAAAAATTCATACCAGGGCATCGTTGTCAAAGGCCACAGCTGTTTATGATTGAAGATTCCATACCAGAAGAAATCGATACTAGTGATGATTGCACCGTTGACGTTGCAACTGTGGAATCTTTTCCAGAAATATCATTCCATGCCATCGCTGGAACTGAGCATCCACAGACCATTCGCGTACTGGGAAAACTGAAGAACAAGGATGTCACAGTGTTGATCGATGGAGGAAGTACACATAATTTCATCGACCAATCCATTGTCTCTCAATTCGGGCTACAAGAAATTCGAGATAAGACGTTTCAAGTGATGGTGGCTAATCGTGAGAAGATTGTTTGTGGCGGACGGTGTCTTGCTCTTTCCATACTTATCCAAGGTCATGTGGTCATTGCTGATTTTTATGTCTTACCTGTTGCTGCTTGCCATGTGGTTTTAGGGGTTCAATGGCTTGCGACTCTTGGTCCAATTGAAACAGATTACCGAAATCTCACGATGACTTTCACAGACGGGGGCACCAAACGCATGTTTCAGGGCATTGGTCGTGCTGGTTTGGAGGCCTTATCTAATAAGGACCTTTTTAACTTGCAACAAACTGGGTTGTTTCTCCAGATTACTATGACTGAGCATGTGGACTCCACTACCACTTATTCCAGTGATCTCGCAGCAGTCCTTGACAACTTTGCGCATGTTTTTGACACACCGACAGCTTTGCCACCAAATCGTTCACATGACCACCGGATTCTACTTCAACCCAACAGCGAACCTGTTAGTGTTCGTCCATACAGGTACCCGTACTATCAAAAAACTGAGATTGAAAAGATGGTTAAAGAACTTCTTGAATCCGGTTTAGTTCGTCCAAGCAACAGTCCATTTTCATCTCCTGTTTTGTTGGTAAAAAAGGCAGATGGAACGTGGCGATTCTGTGTCGACTTTAGGGCACTCAATCACATAACAGTGAAGGACAAATACCCTATTCCGATTGTTGACGAGCTCTTGGATGAACTGCATGGTGCCAGGTTTTTTACAAAACTGGATTTACGTTCGGGGTACCACCAAATTCGGGTTCAAGAGTCAGACATCCAGAAAACAGCTTTCCGCACACATGAAGGACACTATGAATTTGTAGTAATGCCTTTCGGTCTTACGAACGCCCCAGCTACTTTCCAGAGTCTCATGAACGATCTGTTCAGACCATATCTTCGCAAGTATATTATTGTGTTCTTCGACGATATTTTGATCTACTCTAAAAATTGGGATGAACATATTTTACATATAATTAGTGTTCTAACCATTTTGTCCAGTAACAGTTTGTATGTCAAGAAGTCAAAATGTCAATTTGGAGTATCACTGGTGAATTATTTGGGCCATGTCATATCAGAGAAAGGAGTTGAGGTTGATCCTTACAAGATACAGGCAGTGGTTGATTGGCCAGAACCGACAACAGTCAAGGGTGTGCGTGGCTTCTTGGGGTTGGCAGGTTATTATAGAAAATTCATCAGTGGCTTTGGCAATATTGCAGCACCATTGACTCATTGTTTAGGCAAGGAAGGATTTCGTTGGGGAATAACTGAGTCTACAGCCTTCAACAAACTTAAACAGGCCTTGACTTCACCTCCTGTTCTGCGGTTGCCTGATTTTTCTCAACGTTTCTTCATTGAATGTGATGCTTGTGGCACTGGAATAAGCGTTATTCTCATACAACAAGGTCAGCCGATTGCATTCTTCAGTGAGGCATTAAAGGGTTCATCTTTGGCACTCTCCACTTATGAAAAAGAGATGTTGGCCATTGTCAAAGCCATCCGTAAGTGGCGACCATATCTTCTGGGTAGACCCTTCACTGTCAGGACTGACCACAAGAGTCTCAAGTTTCTGTTAGAACAACGCATCACAACTCCAGCACAGACTCGTTGGCTTCCGAAACTCCTTGGTTATGATTATGTGGTAGAATACAAAAAGGGCCCTGACAACAAAGGTGCTGATGCACTGTCCAGAAAAGTCGAGTTCAACTTTATGGCAGTTTCCTTGCCTCAGCCCGATTGGTGGATACGTCTGCAACAAGAAGTTCAACAAGACTCTTTTTACACTGATTTATTCAAGCTGAATTCAGGTCAACAACGACAGCTGTATACTTGTAAAGATGGTGTATGGTTCAAAGGTGGAAAGGTATATTTAAATCCCTCTTCTCCATTAATTCCTTCAGTTTTGGCAGATCATCACTCTTCTCCTATTGGGGGCCACTTTGGTTACCACAAAACTCTAGCGAAAATCCGCGGTACCTTCTTTTGGCCAAAATTGCGACAACATGTCAAAGATTTTCTCCGGCGCTGTGATACCTGTCAACGTTTTAAGGCAGATTGTTTGAGTCCTGCAGGGCTGCTGCAGCCCTTGTCTATTCCAACTAAAATATGGACTGAGGTGTCTATGGATTTTGTGGAAGGGTTGCCTCCTTCATTGGGCAACACAGTGATCATGGTTGTGGTGGATCGCTTGAGTAAATATGCTCATTTTATAGCTCTGAAGCATCCATTCACGGCCATTACTGTGGCCAAATCTTTCATCGCTAATGTTGTCAAGCTTCATGGAATTCCTGTGTCTATTGTCAGCGACCGAGACAAGGTATTTTTGAGCTCCTTTTGGAACACTCTGTTTCAACTGCAGGGTACTCAGCTCAATATGAGCTCCAGTTATCATCCTCAATCGGACGGCCAAACTGAGGTGGTCAATCGGACACTGGAGCAGTATTTAAGATGTTTTACAGGTGATCAACCACATAAGTGGGTGGATTGGTTGCCTTGGGCAGAATTTAGTTATAATACTGCCATTCACTCTTCCACGAAGATTTCACCATTTGAAGCAGTTTATGGCATTCCACCACCAAACATGCTTTCATATGTGCCAAGAACTACTCGTGTCCAAGCCGTGGATGAATATTTACGTGATAGGGATTCAGTTCTTCAGGATTTACGTCATCAACTAGTCCTTGCGAGAGATCGGATGAAAACTCAAGCTGACAAACATCGCCGTGAAGTTCATTTTACTGTGGGAGATTTTGTTTATTTGAAGTTGCAACCATATCGGCAAACATCAGTTGCTTTTCGCAGGTCAATCAAACTGGCGCCACGTTACTTTGGCCCTTATCAAGTATTAGCTAAGGTGGGGGAAGTTGCCTATAAGCTTGCCTTACCTGCTGGGTCTCAAATTCATGATGTTTTTCATGTGAGCCGCCTACGCAAGTGTTTGGGTTCTGTGGTTCCAGTCTCTCAGGAGCTACCTCCAGTATCAGTGACTTCTACCATTCTGCCACAGCCTGAGTTGGTTTTGGATCATCGTGTCATATGTAAGGGACAATATCGGCCTAAGAAGGAGGTTTTAATCAAATGGAAAGGTGCTGCTGTTGAAGATGCTACATGGGAAAATTTATGGCGTTTTATGAAGACATATCCTGATTTTATCCTTGGGGACAAGGATACTCTGAGGGAAGGGGAATGATATGTGCAACAGACCCTTCACCATGCAACCACGACATGCACACAGACCACCTTCGCCATGCAACCACGACATGCACCACGTTCGTGGATCATGGGCTGACATGTCACAGTTAGTTAGTTTTAAGTGATGCAAATAATTAGTGGGGTTAGTGCCCTGCTTTTCGTTATATGCAGAATGTGTGTGGGAATCATGCACCGATTATTTCTGCCATTATTTCCATTTCATTGTATCAGTTGTTTTTACTCATTCATTAGTTGGCTATAAAAAAGTCATCTGAAGTGTAAGGAAAGGATATGAATTAATTATGCAAAACTCTCTTCTCTGTTTCTCATTCTGTCAATTCTTCTTCTTTTCTTAAATTACACTTATCACCAAACTTCTCTGGCTTTCCAACAATCACGAAGAGTGTGAAGAAGTGTTTCATGCCTCAGATGACACCGGGTAGTGATGCAGCCGAACCTAACTAGATTAGGAATCAAAGAAATTAAAAGAAAAAAATTCTGGAAAAGGGTCAAGAACAAGAACCCTAGCCATATTATTATTTCTCAATATTATTCTGCCAAAAATCCTCCTCTAAAAAAATATTTACATCAATCTAAAGATGTCCATAAACAACCTTAATTAAAAAAGAAAAAAAAACCAAATTAGATAGAAAAATAAAAAATGAAAAATGATTGATATTTATAGTTGTTTTGATGAGATAGATTGTCTGACTGGACAGACCCTTTTTTCTTTATAAACAAAGTATTCCATTAAATCACCAAAAACAAAATAGCCGAAAGGTTTAAATACAAAATAAGAAGGACAACAAGACGAGGAAACCACAGAACAGTAACCATAAAAAAAAAAAAAAGGATGCAGCTTTGTCTCCACGTAACCAAACTTCTGAGCTATATTCCAATTAGGGATACTTCCATAGGACCAAAAACTTCTTCCTCCTTCTGATTTATATTTTTATTTCCTTTGTCTTCTATCTTCTCTCCTATATCAAATGAGATCTTCAGTTTCATGCTACTTATAACATCTTGAAACAGCATACCCTCCTTAGTCCTACTCTGACTTGTCAAAAATAAAATGGAAAATAATGAATGATATATATGTTGTGTATAGAACTAGACCGTTCCTTACCACTAGATAGAACCAGCCATGGCTTCTCTAGAAACCAACCTTCAACACCTACAAACAAACCACCACGTAATAACCCTGAAATCGTCAACAAACCTCCTTTTGAGCTAGAACTTGTCCTTGTACTTCATAAATGTGTTTACTGTGCTTTGTATATGGTCCAATTATAACAAACGCGTTTCTTACAATCGATAGCCCTCTTGTATTTATTTACACATGCTCGAATCAATAATATCCCTATGATATCTCAGGACATTCGTTGGTAATCGGTCCCATTCCACAAGCCAGACACAGAAAAGAAGTTTTTGAGAGAATCTTGAGTTTCCAAATTGCTTGCCAATAAGGATTGTCCTCTGTTGGATAAGGAATGCTTGCAACAAATTCAAAGCCTGATTTCTCTGTGTACTGACCTGATAACTCTCTCCCCAAATCAAAATATCCTCGAGATTTAACCACCTAGCTAGGCAGTGGAGTAGCTTTGATGGCATCAATAGTGACAGGAAGGAGAACCATCTCAAGGTCGCTTACATTCCAAGTTCGAGAATCAATAATGAGATCTGCAACCACCACTTTCTTCTCACCCTCCTGTATTGCTGTAACCAAATATTAGCCAGAGGCAAAAGCCCACACCATCGATCAAACCAATGTGAGATCAGGTTTTTGTGGGAATTTATTTCTTGCAAAAATTTCATAGTTAAATTAATTTACTGGGTTCAATTTCTCCAAATGAAACAGTTCGGAATCAGTCTTAGGCACTAATTTGTGCATGATTGCATCAATCCAATCTCAACTAACTGGAAAAGATTTATACAAATCTACTCGGAATTAAGTTTAAGGCCACAGTAAAGGATACATGGCCAGCAAAGAACTTGGTAATGAAAAAAAAACTGGTTAGTTCAGATTTAATTTGTTTGATCATTTGATCAACAGTTTAGGCTCATCAAATCATTGCAGAACCTGCATGAATTATCATATTGTTGTCAAGAGCAAAAAATGTGCACAGCCCCCGCTCTAACCATGAGTTTTACCTATACCTTGATGGCTTGATCTATTTAGAGTTCAGAATTTTGGCAAACAAATCAGAAAGCGTTTACGATAAATTAAAAAAAAAGAAAAAAAAAGTATTTTAAACATTCCGAAAACTGGAAAACTTTTGAATATGTTGAAATATAAAAACACTTTTTTAACATATATGTTACCAAACATTTTTTATAAGTATAGTAACAGTTGTAACAAAAGCTGACCCTTACACATCCTAAATATATATATCAATGCTTGTCCTACATCCTACTATAATGATACAAAGTTCCATAGAACCAAGACTTGACCTCCTCTTAAAACTTTGGTGCCAACAACCAGCTCACAGCTCCATTATTGAGTTTGATCGTCTCTTTACAGCCCTAAGTTATCCACAGGCCCATTTTCTGGCGCCCGGACTGATCTCTTATTCGCCTCTTCTACGGCAGTACTAATGCTTGTCGGCATAAGGGGCATGATGAGTGCAACAATAACCATCTGTCTATACACTTAACATGGAAACCATGGCTACATTGTGGTAGAACTCTTACCTTTTCGCCTTCCGAAAATTCTCCAAGACAAATCGGACAATCAGTACTGACCTGAATATGTAGTCCTGATTTATATGGCACCACCGGAATCTGCCCCAACGCACTCTTCTTCAGTTCTGTATTAGTAGCTGCAGCTAGGCGTGAAGCAGCCTGTTGTGGAGTCTCAAAGCCAATTCTATACCCATTTCTTGTGGCACAACGTGCTATGGAGTTTATCCCAAACGCACATACTAATGCAAATAGCAAAGCTACCAAAACCATCACCACTTTGCCATCAAAATTTGTACCAGTTCCGAGGATGTAATCGCTAGAATTCCCGTCTCCTTGGTTAGAAGGTGGCATTCCTGAATCCGTATCCAGGAATAGGCGGTGTGTATGGTATACCACTGAAATCTCCATGGCTAGCTTGCCTACTTAATTTGATCGGTCGCGGCGGCCTCAAGAAAAGCATATACTTGGTCAGAAAGATAGAGAAAGGGGTTGTATACAAGAGAGTTTGGAATTATAATTATCCTAAACTAGGACAACAGAAAGCTATAATACACCAAATGGATCAGAAATGGTCCTCTCCAGCCACATTCAAATACTTTGCGAGAAGAAAGATAGCAGAGGAATATAGAGTTTGTCTTACCTAATTAGTGGTCATTGAATTACATGTGAAGAGATATTCCAAAGAGAGAAACAGAAGAAGACATGCTAGATATTTTTTTTGAGTCGAGTGTGTGGTTGTGCATGCTTTAAGCTAAATAAAGGAACACAGTGTGGTTCCATGATGCTGAAATATTATTCCCTATCTTGAAGATTGATTTTTGGGCCTTGTCAAATCTGCTCTGCTAGCTTCATATCCTTTCAAAATCAATCTGGTTTTGATGAGGGACTAACTGCATTCAACCTCTCTTTTTAGCTTATAAATTGGATTTTTGATACAGGGAAGAGGTTATTTGGTAGTGTGATAATTTTTGTATTTTTTATTAATAATAAATATTTAGTTAGCCAAATAATTTTTATTTTTTTATGTTGAATCTCATATATAATTACGTTTTAAATTTTAATTTTATAAAAGTTAAAATGACTTGTTTTTTATTTATAAAGATGTGTTTCTCATTTACTTTGCATGTAAAAATCTATCTTATAATAGTCTTAATGAAATAATTTATTTTTTAAAATCTAGTTTTTTAAATGAAATTTTTTTTTTTTTTTACAAAAACTAACCTAGATTTGATTTTTTTAAAAAAAATAATTATAGTTTTAGATGTAAACTATAGTTTTTCCACTGGAATATTTAGAATGAGACAAATATAATCATTCTTTTAGGTTGTTAAAATGTTTTAGGTGTTATCCTAGGTGCCCAACATAAAATTTTATCCTTACCCTTTCTTCTTCCTTCTCTTTCCATGTTTGTGTTTTTCATAAGTTTTATTATTATTTATCTTTCATATTTTACTAGTTTAACTTATATTTTATGTTTCCAAATTAAAGGCATCATAATAATACAAAAAATGAAAGGAAGAAATCATGATATATATATATTACTTCCTCATGCTTTATTAACAAATGAGTATCTTGATTAAAAACATTTGGATTTCTTTATAGAAAAACTCCTAGATTAATCAAGACAAATTATTGACATGATAATTGATAATTAATATGTTAGTTTACTATAAACTTTACAATGCAACATGCTAATCGTTCATTGGTAAATCCATTCAAAAACTAATCTAAAAAGGACTAAATTATCGAGTATCAAGTTAATTATTTTTATTAAAATAATAGCATTTTACTTTTTTTAGAAGATATTGATCCATTGAGTTTGGAATATGTATAACATAGTTAATCAAGTTTGTTCAAGTAAATTTCTTATATAATTTAACTAAAATTTCCTTCTATCTCAAGTTTTGAATTCAAATTAAATCTATTAAACCCGACCAAACTTAATAATTATAAACATTCTGCTACCATACAATATCAACCAGTAACAAAAATTCTATACTTTTTTTTTTATTAATGTAAGTATCCAAATCAATTTACATACACATCGAATAATCCCATAAAAATTCTATATATGTCCAAAAATGAGTAACTAATTAATCATAATATCAGATGGCCTTACTCTGTAACCTAGCTGGATATAGAGTGTTGGTCTTTATAGTTGGAGTTGATTTTCAAATTATTTTTTTAAAAAAAAATATTAAATTAATTTTTAAATTTTTTTTAATATACTAATATAAAGATATATCTTAAAAAAATGACATTTCATTATATTTTTAATTGAAAAAGTTTTTTTAGAAAAACATTGTTTAATGATCAACAATCATTATTAATACTAAATAATTGTTTGTTTTTGTCTTTTTTAAAAAGTATTTTTTTTATCAAATTAATTTTTTATATATTTTTTAAAATTATTTTAATATGTTAATATAAATTTTTTTTTAAAACATAGAAATATTTTTTTAATATATTAAAAAATATTTTAAAAAACATTCTTAACCGTGAAACTTTATTTATTCCGTCTTTTTTAAGTTAATAACACCAAAATTATTAAAATCTCATAACAAAAAAAGGTTTTGATGGTGTTTAAAAATATAATAACGGTTGTTTTTTAAAGTACTTTTTATTATAAAATTCATTAAAATAACTTTTTAAAAAAACAAATTATTTTTAAAATTAACCTATCAAAATAATCTAAAAATATTAAAAATATATTAATTTAAAATAAAAAAATAAAAAATTTATAAAATTTTTCAAAATCATTTCTTAACCGCAGTACTAACACTGCATTCGACAGACGACACAACACTACACTTCACACTAATAATTAATTATTACACACCACTACCAAAGAAAAATAAAAAATCAAAACCTTGCCTTTTTCTTTCTTTTTCTCCTTTTTCGCTTCTCAACCATTTCTTCTTCAATGGAAACTCGAGATCCACTATCTAAACCACCACAAAATTCAGATCCACCAAAACCCAACAACCCCAACCCTAATCCCACTGTATCACCTTCTTCTTCTTCTTCTTCTTCTTCTTCAATGTTCAACAACATTCGAGGTGGAGCCCACCATCGGAGGGCACATTCAGAGATGAGTTTTAGATTACCAGAAGACATGACAATGATGATGATGGATCTTCATCCCTCAGATCAAATCAATGGCGGTAATGGTATTGGTATTGGTAATGGTAATGGTAATGGTGGGTCTTCAACAGGAAGCTTAGAAGAGATCGGATCAGAGGATGATTTGTTCTCTACGTACATCGATGTTGATAAGCTAACTGGAGGCAATAATGGGAATGGAACTGGAGTGGGAAATCAGAATGACAATGATAATACCATAAATGGAGAGAAAGGTGGGGTTTCGGATTCGGGTCCCGGTTCAGGTACTTCTAGGCCTAAGCATAGGCATAGTTATTCGGTGGATGGGAGTGTCTTTGGTGGGGGAGAGGTGATGGAGGCTAAGAAAGCAATGCCGCCTAATAAGTTAGCCGAGCTTTGGTCTATTGATCCTAAAAGAGCTAAAAGGTGCGAACTTTTTTGTTTTCTGATTATGGGTTTTGCTTAACGTTTTGACTTTTATAGGTTTTTGTGGGAAAAGGGTGTGCGTTTGTTTTCCATTTGAGATAGTGTAATGTTTTTTATTTTATGGTTTAATTGTTGTTGATTTTGGGTGTGGAAAATGGGGAAAGTGTGATGCTTGCTGGATTTAAAAATTTTGTTTTTGGGTTTAGAATCTTGGTTTTGATTTGTCAAACTTTGTTACAATCTGTCACATTACTGTTAAATTGTTAATGTTTTGACCTGCCTGTTGAATTGTTGGATCGTGGGATTTAAGAGTTTTTTGCTACTGTCTGATATTGAATAGTGATGAATTGTATAGTATTGGTGGCAAATGGATACTCTAGTATATAATTGAACCCTAAGAAGAATTTAAGAAACCAGGTTACCGTCTGATATAGATTTTGATTGTCTTGTGAGCTTTAGTAGTTTTCTTCATCTTATACTGACTTGCCATTCACCAACCACTTTATCATACCTGGGATTTAAGTTATGTTGGAATACGGTGGGATTTAAGAAATGTTAGTGAGTGTTCTGTTTTAGGTGATTGGATCTACCATTTAACATTGGGAATTTTAAAGGGCATTTAAATGTTTAAAAGTATAGCCACCTCAAACATACTTTTCGTAGTTTTCTTTTAATGATGATTTTGAATATATAAACGAAGACAAGCAAAGACATGCATCCTCGTCTCTGGATTTTTTTTTTCTTCAAAAAATTTGGCAGCTCTTTTGCTTATGCTGACAACATAGTCGTTGGTTCACAGGATACTTGCAAATAGGCAGTCTGCTGCTCGCTCTAAAGAGAGGAAGGCCCGATACATACTAGAACTTGAGCGCAAAGTTCAAACCCTCCAAACAGAAGCAACCACTCTTTCTGCACAACTATCTCTATTTCAGGTTTGTGCTTGTAAGTTGAAATTTCAGCATGGATTTTTTCTACCTTGGTTATATTTGTATAACCTATCTATACCTCATCTGTCTACTGCAAGGATGGCTCTCGTTAATCTGATCCATGTTCATTGGATGGATGATCATGATAATGCCTAGACAAACAAAAATATTTTGCTTATGATATAGTAAATGATTTTGTTATTGGATGGTGATTCTCATGAAACTTTGTTTAGCTAATAATCGGATCACAAAACCTTCCTTTCCAAGAAAGCTCTTTCACAAGGCAAGCTTGAAGATGCAAAAAGATTGCAAGTAAAGATTTACTTTGTCCACATCTCTTGCATTATCATTGAATTTTCAGTACTTCTAATTAAGAACACCATTTCTTTTTTCTATCAGTTTCATCTTATCACGTAACTTCATTGTCTGCCACAGTGCTTAGTCCAATTTTAGTGCTCTGCTACTTTTGGATTTTGGTCAGGATGATGATCCTGTTTCTCTTCTTTCTCATATAGAGGGACACTACTGGTCTAAGTACAGAAAACACAGAGCTTAAGCTTCGGTTACAAGCTATGGAGCAACAGGCCCAATTGCGTGATGGTAAGTGGGATGCCTGCTTTCTGCTTATATCACGTGTGCTACCTGATACGTACTCTTTTCTTTTCTTTGGTCATTTCTTCTTTTCAATTTGTTATTTAATGCTAGGACATCATATTTGGTTGAAATTATGGTAGATCTTATTTTGTTTTTTATTATTCTGTAGCTCTGAATGAAGCACTGAAGAAGGAAGTAGGGAGGCTCAAGATTGCCACTGGGGAAATGTTAAGCCCTTCCGATTCATACAACTTGGGAATGCACCAAATGCCCTTCACCCCGTCCAACTTTTTCCCACTTCCTTCGCAACCAGGACCTGCTGGTCACCCAAACATGCAATTACCTTCATTTACTCATTCTCCATCCAGTATGTCCACCCGCCATATACATCAGGTTGATTCTCAGAGTCTCTCAGACTATATGCAGAATGACCCTATCGGACGGTTGCAGGGGCTTGATATCAGTAACAAAGGATCACATATTGTAAAGTCAGAAGGTCCCTCGCTTTCTGCAAGTGAAAGTAGCACCACATTTTGATGCAAACTGGCTGCTGACTGCTGACTGCTGACTTGTCCATGGTGTGCCTGTGTGGTAGATTGTTTATAGAATGACATCCAGTCACTTAGAGAAGGTTTTTATTTTGATTTCATTATTCATTCCATTCATGCTGTGGGGTCAATTCCTAATTATTTATTCATAGGGTTCTCCAGAAAGGGAAGCACCCTGGTTTTGATGCAATTTGTAAGGGTCCCTTGTTTAACATGGGATTTTGTGGTGATATAGAACTTAATGGAATGTAAGGTCATTCCTGTTGGATGTCAAGATATGATGGGATATTATGCTGTTGTTGTCTGATTCTTTGTATCTCATTTCATTTGATACCGTGTGGACAGTCATATTACTCTTGAACCATTTCCTGGATTGATTGAAATGAACTCCATTTCCTCCCTCTCCTCTCACTCGTGTGTGTGTGTGTGTGTGTTTTTGCCTTCACATTGGATGTTTCCGGCACTTATGCTAACTGTGGCCCCATAATTTTCTCTAGGAAATTTAGCATTTTTTTATGAAGTGAAGAGCTAAAGAATTCCGTTGTTTTCTCTGTGGAGGAAATTGCCATAGGAAAAACCATGCTGTTTCGATTGCTGTCAGTAAATTGGGTGCTTTAACATGGGACATAACTAAAGTCCCATTTATCATCTGTCCAGGGGTTGCGGGCTTGGAGAATGCTCTTAACTAAAATTGGGTGAAACTGTTTTTCTAAAAATTTTAATTTTTTTTTATTAAAATTTAATATATTTTAGATTGTTTTGATATACTGATATTAAAAATAATTTTTAAAAAATAAAAAAAATTATTGATATATATTTCAGCATAAAAAATTATTTAAAAAACAACCATAACCACATTGTATCTAATAACAGGAGAGGCTGGGGAAGGTTTCTTTTCATGTATACTCTCTATTATATAGGAGAGGCTGGGGAATGTTTCTTTTCATGCAAATTCACAACAACATTGTATGACGCATGAGGTTTGGCAGTAGATGGTGTGACTGGATGTCAGTCTATAAACAACATCAAAAATCAAAATTGAAAAATATAAGAGTTTATATTGAAAATTCATTACTTTTTAGAAGATTAAAATATTACTCTCTTTCTCAAATCTCGGTTGCATTCCTCGAAACTTGTAGAATTGGAAACTTGAGAAATCTATCTTCGGGATAGATACCAAATTCTCTGAGTGCATTCCTCAAGAAATCTCTCGAAGGACTTAACTTGGCAAATTACCTTTCAAGCTGTGAAATCCCGAATTCAACAGGGAGTGGTTTCATTCCAAGCTCTTTCAAATATTTGTCAAATATCCTGCCAATGAGCTAGAGGGCCCTATCCCCCACATCAAAGCCTCCTACACAGCTCCAATGGGGCCTCATTTGCCTGCACCTTTATGAGTTGTTCGAACATAATTACAATTATTTCATTTTTGGCTTTTCTCATAAATTAAGCTACTAGTCATATTTTATAATGTGTTCATTTGTCTTCTGCGTTAATGAAGACGAAGGTATAAAGCTCTTTAATTTTGAAAAATATTTCTTGAATCCGGAAACAATTTTACATATGAAATAGCATTATGTAAGCAAACAAAAGAACGAAAAGATTGAAATTAACACAATGACAGACAATTTCAACTTGCCCATTCAATGAAACAAGGCAACGCACATTCGATATCAAGCTAGTTATTAACTTTTCTGCAATTCATTCTGATCTCTCCATTAGTTCCAGTGAGGGGCTTCATATTTCCCATCTTGACCATGGAAGCAGAGAAGTCTGTCAGAAATCTGTCTGGATTAATGTAACCATAATACTTCACTAGCGAATCGCTACCACTACCATCACCCTTAAACAGCTCTTGGTCAGAATGTAGGAGACCTTTTTTGGCAAGCAAATCCCTGAAATATTGTGCATCAAATCTTGTTGTGGTTGAATCAAAAGGCTTCGTGTTATTGTCCCCTCCAGTTCTTGGGCAGCTATATTTCAAGGAAGCAGCAAATTTGTAGTTTATATTGGTGTCGTTGTAAATCCTGTCGCGGAAAGTGGTGCACCGAGCAAGTCCAATGGTGTGGCCTGCTGAGAGGACAACTAGGTCCGTCAGGTTTAGCCCATGAGATTGGAAGTTAGAGAGAAGTTGTGAGAAGTTAAAAAACGGGGGAGGAAGATTGGTGTTTGCATCGTTTTTGCTTGCAGTTCTTGAATCTCTTCTGCCTAGTAACACCTTGTACGCAGGACCTCCCAGCTGCAACACAAAAACAAGCTTGATTCATTAATGATATGATTCTTGCACACAAATAAAGATCATAATGAAAGGAAACTTCTTAGAAGAGGAAAATAAATAAAAAACAGTTGGATTTATGCTATAAGAATATCAATGCCTGCTTACAAGGTTCACAGAGTCGCGAGCTGCGACAGCTAAAATGTCAGCACATGACACCACATTGGCAGAGCAAGCTTGGTTAATAGCTGATTTAATTTGGTCAACCACTTCAAAGCCCCTGAGTGAATTCAAATTGGGAAGGGCTGTCTTCTCTCCAGTGAAGTTGGCTGTGTCATCTAGAAGCACTGATCCATCACAACCCTGAAGCCAAAGCAACATTAAACATCTACGTCTGCTATATTGAGCAATAGAAAAGTGAAGAAGTTTAAGCTTGAAGTAAACTTACATTGACAAAGCAGTCATGAAAATGCATTCGAAGCAGCGAAGCTCCCATACGTGGCTCACGCCGGATTGCCTGCTTAGTAATTTTTCTAATGATTGGCAGGGCTTGAGGGCACACTTTGTCGTAGAAGTCAGGTGTCAACTGTGCACTTACAGGGATCAAAATAGCCACTAATGTTGCAAAATACAAGAAAGATTGTATAGCAGCCATAGTTATTAAGCTCAGAAAGTTTATATAAAATTGCAGTGCAAGTACTAGAACGAAGAAGCATGTCTATTTATAGGCAGAAACGATGACAATATCACTTCTGTTTGTTCTTTCTGTATATTATAATATTTTAGTTAGTAGCAACTAGTGCATTTACATTCATCAATTGTACGCTTTCATGGCCCAGAGATTACCAGATGTTCGACTCTATCAAATAAGAAGCTGACATTCTGGAGCTTCCTTCTTCCAACGGGAATGTTTGACCACATATTAACATTTCAGGTTTATTGCATTTACAAAGTAAGTGTCCTGCACGTTGCCATATTTGATTTGGTTTTTTAATATATAACGTGCCTCTTACATTCATAGTCTACCACCAAGGACGATAAATCTATTGCATGGTAGGTGTGAGTTTCTTTGTATAATTGAGGGCTGCAACATGCCTTGTTCTTCTACCAAATTATCATGAGAGAGCCGATGATGAACTGTTGCTCAGCTGGCTCTAGTATCCCTTCTCTTCTAAGAGATCTCAAGATCGAAACCTCTTCTGTATAACAAAAGGAATCCCTCCATTAGGGAATTGTATGATTATTAAAGAGATCTTTTCTTGTTTGGTTATATTATATATGAAGGCAATAGATGGTGTGATAGAACATTTTGAATTAACTTAACCAGCTGGTTCGAACTAGACAAGCCTTCTTCTCAGCTAAGGGTTTGGGCTAGAAACCAGTTCCCACAATGTGTGCATGGTGGATGAGAAACAGACTAAAAGCTTCCTCAAGGTATCAATATGTTGAATTTCAGTATGATATGAAACTGAATCCAGGTTAACAAAGAACATATTAATTAGTGCATAGAAATTATTGTGAAGGATTATTAATATATAGAATCATTCTGGTGAATATCCTGGATTGCTGCATTGATGACTTATAAATCAAACTTTACGTAGATGAACCATAGATTGTTTACTTGTAAACTACTTGTTTGCAATGATGGGGGCCATGGCACCCCATTCACAAAAGACCTATCATTCAAACTTGCAAACGATCTGCCATTCACTTGTAAATAATGAATCATTCACTTCACAAATCATTCACACTTCATAAATGATCCATGGTTCAGCCATTGCGAAAGACTCCACCTTTCAGTATTTGCAAATGAGCTGTTCTTCATTTGTCTTGCTTCTGTGTTCCTCCACAAGTCATTTCTGTGATGAATTTATAAAAACAACCTGGAAGAAAAAATGATAAAAAGAAATGGTAAAAACAGTGGCACATTGATTGGATGGCAGATGAGAAACATAGCTTAAGATTTCCATAGGACATTGGCATCGTTATAGAAAGCATTCTGAGGAGTTCTCCATTAATTGGGATTCAAGGGATCTGACTTTGCACTCCAGCTAATGACAAACACATGCACACACATAAGCAGAAAATCTACACATCAATTGGGCACGTAGAATTGCAAAGAATTGTTTTATTAAAAAAAACGACAATAGTACATGAATACAATAAAGAACTATTAAAGCAAACATGATGAAGTTTACAGTAAACACAAACTTGTGGTAACTGATCTGTCTGAGGCAGAAATTTCTCCATTCAGTGAAATATAGTAAAAAACATACTTTTCAACTATAAGTTCATTCTTTGTGAATGTTGTGTATCGCAGTGGTTATGCTTTTACAGTCATACTCCATTGTCTTCATCCAGTTCTCAAAGTCCCCAATCTCCTATAGCACAGCATGAAAAAGAAAAAAGAAAACACTTTGAGTTGAAACTTAAAACAGCAACAAAAGGATTAGTACTACTCACTCCATCAATATTCCTTAACCAAATCATTCCTTCTTACTTAGTACATATAGTTGTCCATGAACACACAAAATTGACCCGTCTAAGCATCAAGGTGAGGCCCACAAGCTGGATTCCTAACCCGCATGTGGGGCGACTGTCAAAATCAATCCATAATAACCCTTTTTTTTTTTTTTTTCAAATGAGCAATGCTAAATGCAGTCGCGACTGCAATCATCCAAGAAGTAAGCGAACCCACATGTATCTGCGAGGTTCACTGCGCATGGAGGCTACACACAGCCCCAGATGAGCACATTTGCAACTAAACACTTAGCATGGACATGGTTCTTCCCCTTCCTTGATTGCAAAATCATACTTGAATTCTTTAATCCACAATTCAATCATAAATTTAAAATCCCAATAATTAAAAAAAAAAAGGATAATAAAGAGAAAGACAGACCTTAATAGCGGTATTAATGGAATGAGTAGCAGTAAGCCACTGATCACTCTGCTTCATAAACCTTACAATACTTGCTGCTAAACTTCTAATCTCCATCTCAATTCTCTTCTCATTAACAAACGATTCTTGCACTCCTCCATTCACTTTATCCACCAACAAATCCGCCACTCTCGCCGCTTCTTTCTTCGCTTTCTCTGTCTCAATCACTAAAACCCTAAAATTTTAAAACTCTGAAATCCAAATTCAGAGAGGGAGAAAAATTGCAACTCACCCGTGGTTTCCCGGAGACGAAGGGAGGTGTGGTTGTGATCGGTGAAGATTTGGAGGAGAGATGACTCTAGGTCGTTGCCGGTTGGGTTCGATTGCGGTGGCTTTTCACACTCCGGTAAGTGCGGCCTGCGCGTACGCGCTGATGGACGCTGCGGTGAGTTCATTCGAAGTGAAATTTCTGTTTTTTCTGTGTGCTGCTCCCCGTTAGATTTTTTTTTGGTTTTAATTGGGCTTTGGATATTAAATATATGGTCCGGGCTGTGAAAGGCTGTCTGGGCTTAAACTTTTCAAATTTTATGGGCTTACTTTTCTATCAACCATGTCCATTTCATCGAAGGACGGTGCTATCATCTCAAGTTAATACGAATTTTATTACTTCTTGAAAATCCCTTCTTTCTAATCAAGGACGTGTTTGATTGCAGGACGTGTTTGATTGCAGGAAAGTGAATTTCTGGAATTTACTTTTTTTGTTTTTCCATGTTTGGCAACAACATGGAAAACTAGTCAACGGAAACTTAATTCCGGTCAACACAGAAAACACAACTTTAACAAAGAAAAGTGTTTTCCTTTTGATAAGAACCGGAAAACACTTTCCTTTTCTTTCATTACACACATTTTTCTCAAATTCTCAAATCACGGTCTCTCTTTTCGTCAACAATTGGGAAGCAGCAACAAGTGCATCATTTCCATTCTTCCTCACTCACATCCTGCAGAACCGGCAGAACCAAACAAACCACAAATCAAAGCAAAATCCCTACCCTGAAGATTACTGTGAATCAATCAAAGCAAAATCCCTACCCTGAAGATTATTGTGAATCAATCAAAGCAAAATGGCCAAACTTCCCTAGCAAAAAGCATTCCCTACCCGGTTTCCCTGTCCTCGGTTAGCCACCATATCAAGGAATTAATCAACCCTTGCTCTTTTTTTTTCAAGTCCCAATAGAAGTAGTCGGGGGGGAGAGGGAGGAGAACTGGGAAGGAGGAGCGGGAAGGGGAAGGGGATGACAGAAACCGAACAGGGAGAAACCGGGGAAGGGAAAGGGGATGAGAGAAACCGAAACCGAACAGGGGAAGGGGAAGGGGATGAGAGAAACTGAAACCGAACAGGGGAAGGGGAAGGGGAAGGGGAAGGGGAAGAGAGAAACCAGGGGAAGGGGAAGGGAGAAACCAGGGGAAGGGGAGATGAGAGAAACCGGGGAAGGGGAATTAGAGGAAGGGGCATGAGAGGTGACTGCAGGGGAATCCACCGAGACCGAGAGGAAGTTTAATAAGGGGAATTAACAGAATCAAATATAAAAACGTTGATAACACTAAAAAGCATGTTTTTTTTGCCACAATTATTGTTTTATTTTGCTATATTTATAGATGTGCTTGTTTTATTTTGCTTTGATTAATTTATGATTAGTGTTTGATTATATTTGTTACATATGGATAAATTTGTGGGACGATGCTGGTAATTATATGGATTTCATTGCGCAATTTCTAATCGTTGTGAACTTTGAATTGTATAATTTTCAAAACAGTTTTATTGTATTGATTGTGTAAGTATTTTATATGCTTTTTTTAATATTTATTTCCCTAAATTTTTAGGTTTTGTTATCAGAAAACTTCACTTTCATGTCATGGATAGTAAGATAATTCATGCAGCATGTATGGGAGCAGCTGTAACTGTGATAGCAACAGGGGTAGCTATTATTGAACAAGAAAGAAATAGAATTTATATACCAAGAGAACCACGTATAAATTATTTTTCAGTTCATTTTCCATAACATAACCAAACACTGGAAAGTGTTTTCCAATTCATTTTCCATAACACTACCAAACATCGGAAAATACTTTCCAGAAATTCACTTTCCCCGGAATTCACTTTCCAAAAGGAAACAACTTTCCTACAAACAAACGGAGCACAAATTCTAATTAATTTTCGAAATTAGTCCATCACTTGAATGGTAAATTTAACTGATCCATGGTATTTCAGTTGATTTTCCATTATGCTTTCAAAATAAAAATTTTGAATATAAAATTGAATGTTTTTAGCATCAAGAATAAGTATAACTAGTTTTGTATTAGCGTTCCGTTGCGAGCAGTTATTTTTTCCAATAAAAAATAAATATGCATTCTCTTTTATACATTCTTGGATATATAAAAAAATTATCAATCATAAATCAAAATATTTATACATGTATCTAGTTATTTAAATTAATATTTAATCAATAAATAACTAAGATTAAGATATTTGATCTCTCAACACAAACCATGTACTTAATTGTATTTAACAACTATGTTTCTTAGAATATTATTTTCATTTAGTGAAACATATTTTTCATATCTTAATTAGACGATAATAAAGCGCATGATAGATTTTTTGTATTAAACCTATTTATAAAAAGTAAAGAACCAAGATAGACATGTGGGAACGAGATAACAAAGGTAGATCATTGACAACAAATGATGAAAATCGAATTTTTTTTAGGTTTGAATTAAAAAAAATAGATCATCAATAATAAAGAGTGAAGTTTAATTTTTATTTTTTTAAAATTAAGGGACAAAAAAAGCATTAAACAAAAACAAAGAAAAACAAATAATAGCCTGGATGTTGTGGATTAAATCGTTAAACCTGCGACTTGGCTAATGGACTTAATTGGGTTCAATGATTTTTTTTATCAATTCTTTTTAAACCAAATATAAAATAGGCAAAATAAAACAAAAACAAAAAAACAAAAGGAGCCCCTTCGTATAGGCCTGGACATTAAAAAAAAAAACAGCCTAGACACGTGGGTCTTCTAACCCAATACGCACACCTAGGTCTTTCTTATTTTTTTTTATTTCTTAAAGGGATGGATGACATTTAAAAAAAAACAACATACGACTCGTCATTTGCTTCTTGCAGACTTTAGTCAGTAGAAAATTGAGGGTTTAGTTTTTTCTATTAAAAACTCATTTTCAACTAATTTTTAACTCAAAACACCTAGAAAACACCATAAACACCTTGATAAACCTATTCATAGCCACAAAAAAAAAAAACAACTTAAAAAATCCAAATCAACTCGCCACCAAAATTATTCTCATGACCAAATCTACCCTCAAGCAAAGAGAAGGAAAGAAACACTTAGGCCGAACTCCCCTCGTGAAATGAAACTCATTGACATAAAAATTAACTATTTTTGTGGTCAGAATCATCGACAACAACAAATGTTTTTCTCTACACTGGAATTCGGCGAGCCTCTCTTTCTCCTCACACAAAAAAAAGATTGAAAAATAAGGGAAATAAAGTTTGGTACTGAAATTGAATTTCAGGAAACTAAAGGGACCGGTTACCTATTAGCTAAAAAAGATGGAGGACTAAAATGAGTTTTTAAACTAAAATTCTAACGCACCAACTATTTTACCCACCGTTCGCACTTTAGTTTTTCTGTCTTTCAATTCAACCCTTTGTTTTAAAAAAAAATATGCAACTAGGTGCTAATTTAACTCAAAAGGGCTCATTTGCGCAAAAAAAAAGTTTGAGGACTAAACTAAAAATTAAAAAAAATCACTATTCAAATCCAAAAGTACATGAAGAAATGTTCTCTCTATCATACGTACTATTTCTGTATATTTTGTCTCAAGACTAAACACTATATAAGATAGTTTTTTCTTACTATCTCTTGACAAAATAGAAAGAGATAGAGATGTTATCCCTCATTTCTATTAAAAGCCGTTAAATTTTGCCAAATAAAATAATAGTGTAAGTCAAGGAAGGAAGAGTTAAATAACTCTATTATTAACCCTAATAGAGTCATAAAAGCTTCTAATTGATTTTGCGAAGCAATTTGAGAGTGAACCTTTCTATACTACTTGTGCTCATGTGATATCTTTAAATATTTAAGGGTAAAAGTCAACAATCCCTTCAGTAAGAACTTGTTTTAGATCGATATAGAGAATTTCTATATTATAAAAGAGATTGAGTTGATTTTTTTCAGTTAATTAAATAAACGTGGATGGATGATGATTCTTCATTAAAATAGCATACCCCCCCATCTACTACTCTCCTAATCCTCATTTAAATTAAATAAAGTTTGGTCAATGTTTAGATTCCTAACGTGTTCCAATTTTTTTCCCATGTCATGAATTTTTTTTATAAGATTGGTAAACCTAATTAAATCAAGTTGTCGGCTCCCAATAAATGGACATGGAATTTCAAGCCCCTCTTGTCAAATTATACATCTATATCGCTCGCATGCCAGAAATTTATGGCCGTCTGGTGAGATTTCACGTATACTGATAGCGATAAGAACCTTCCTTGCTTAAATATCAGACCAAATTATTCTCATAATATATATTCAAGCCTTGATACATGGAAAATATCAAATTAAACAAGAGGATTCATTTCCCAAATTCTGATTCCCGCTGTTTTAATGTGTTCTCGTGGAGGGTCAAGTGAGATTTGTACGGTAACCTTACATTATTTTTTGCAGGTTAATGCTCTTCAACTAAGGAAATCTGGCAGATCGATGAGGCAGCATCTTGTTTTGACAATGTTCACAGTTCCTACCCAATCCTTAGCAGCTCATGCAAGCAATGGCACTTAAATTCTTTAACTTTGAAACAGTTCCTTGACTATTTGCAAGAAAGAGCCGCCGGCAATAATTTGAATGGTACGTTTTAACTAATTTTCTATTTGAAGCATAGAACACTTGCAATATTTTTATTTTTTGAACACACTAGACAATTAATGAAGTTATTGTCAGTGAGCTTAGTCGTGATTACTATTTTGGATTTGAATTTAAGAGAAAGTATGCAAGAAAATGTTCTACATGATTACATGTTTACCTAAAATGAAATTACAAAGGGAATTTGCTGGTTTAAGGTGTTTTTTCATAAGAATATATTAAAATAATGTTTTTTTAGAATATTTTTATTTATTTTTAATATTAAAACTATTGAAAAATATTTAAAATAATATTAATTCAATATTATTTTAAATAAAAATAATTTAAAAAACACTTTAACAAACAAACTTTCCACATGTTGAATAATACCTTTATTGTTTTATTTTTTTTTTCAAAAAAAACGGCCAATTAATCATTTTCCTTAGGCATGTACTCTTACTGGGTATGTAGTAAGTAGATATTTCTAGTAAGAAGTGCGTCGCCATTTCATATAAGGTCAAGGACTAATTATTATAGGTCATATTAATTTTAAAAAAGTGAAATTAAATTAATATTTTTACATTGATGGGAAGAACGTTGGAATCTTAAGCAGATAATTTGTCAAGGAGTAGGTTCTGACTTTTCTTCACGTATTAAACAAATCAGATTCAATTGTTAATTAAGATATTGTAAATCATAAATACTGCCTTTCTTTTGGTAATTGTTATCTTTGATAAATCAAATATGTCGGCAAGTGAAAAGGATGCCTTGCATTTGGCGTCTAGCTTGCTAGTTACCCTGATAAGGCCTGTATCATTCTTTTTTCTTTTTTTCCCCTTTAATTTAATTAGAATTCCCAATGAAAATAATTTATGATGATGTAAAAAGTATTATGTGAAGTAATTTTTTCATATGAAAGCTGTAATTAATTAATGAGGTTAGTAATTTTCTTATTTTATTTGCGAAGCACTTTCATTTCAATTAAAATTAAAACACAAAACTGTTCACAATAATAAAACGACAAATTGAAGCTCTTTGAAAACATCATGCAGATAATCGACTATTTTTGTACTCTAGCTTAGTAAAAAACATTGATAAAATAATAAAATGTAAAAAATATTTTTTTTAAAAGTACAATTTAGAAAGTTATAGATGATATTTATGATCTACGAGTTGCAATTGTTTTTTGTGACTTTTTTAAATTTAAAAATCAACATTTACATGATTTAATAAAAAAAAAAGAGAGAGAAGAGAGAGAAAAAAGTAAAGAAAAAAAAAAAACTCGGAGACATACTGAAACTTTGACGATGACACCATCGGTAATGTTAGAAAGATCTCAACGAGACAAATCCAGTGATACCAAAAAAAGCCACCAACAGTGAATGGAGTGGGTTATACGAGCTGTTCAAATATGTTATTGAGCCGCTTGTGTGGCCTACTACAATCACTGTTGGTGACCTTTGTTAGATTTGTCTCGTCGAGATCTTTACAACGATACTGGTGATGTCATAATTAGAGTTTTTGTGTGTTTCTGAATTTTTTTTCTTTCTTTCTATCTTTTTTTCTCTCTCTTCCCTCTCCTTATTAAATCACGTGTCCATCAATTTTACAATTAAAAAAAGTTACAAATTATACTTGAGAATCACATGTCATTTATGTATCTTTAAATTATATTATTTTTCTAAATATTGTTTATATTGTATTATTTTATCATATAATTTTTTACTAAGCTGATAACCAAAAAAAAACCAAGTAATCTAATCTATGCACTTTCTTGATTAAATATAAAGTAAGAAGTCTCATCATATATCTGAATTTTGGTTAGAGTTGTTTGAGATTATGATACACAATATTTTTAAAATAATTTTTTATTTAAAAATACATAAAAATGATTTTTTTTTTAGTTTTTAATAACATATCAAAATCATAAAAATATTTAAAAATATTAATTTAATAATTTTTTATAAATTAAAAACACTTTAGAAAAGTAAGTAAAAACATAGGAAAAACCACGTCAAAGACCTAGAATATATGTTGCCATATTGCTGGTGCCAACTGTCCATCTTTATAAAAGTTAATTATGTCCTTGTTGGTAGTCAAAAGTTTCTATGGCTAACACTGTTATGTCACAAGAGTAGCAAAAGAGAAGAGAACTTCGACTTCTTGAAAAACAGGAGAGGCATTAAATGATAAACTACAAAACCCCTTCTAGGCAACTAGCTTGGACGAGGTATCCTCCCTAAGCTAAATGATTTTTATTTGGTATATTAGTATATTCAAATAATTAAAAAAATATTTATTAATATTTTTACAAGATAAATAAATTTTAAAGGGATATTTAGAAGTGTGGTTGCGGTTCTTTTTCAAAGTATTTTTTACTCCAAGAAAACATTAAAATAATACTTTTTTATTTGTTAAAAATTATTTTTGATATTAGCGTATCAAAATGATCTGAAATCAAAAAAAAAATATAATTTAAAATAAGAAAAAATTAAATTATTTCAAAATTGTTTTTGAAATGCGCCAATAAACAGTAACTAACCCTTGACAAATATTTCTCATGTCAGAAACTAATCTGACTTGATTTGTTAAAAAATATGAAAAAACAAAATTTTAACACCAAGTGAAAAAAAAATTCATTTTCTTTTCAATAAGCCAGGTTGGGTGTAATTTTTCTATAAGAAAGTATTTTTATCAGTCAGGTGAAAATGTTTCTAAAAAATATAAATTAAAATTACCTAGAATACAAAGATTAGTTAAAGACAACGAAATTAACAAAAATATATCAAAGAATCATCTCAACCTAATAGTTTAAGCTGTTAGGTGAAGTCTTAGAATATAATTTATATTATTCTCTAACACATCCTCTCAAGTGAAAGCTCTTTAGACTTGAAAGTTGTACAAATCCACATTATTTTGTGCTTAATTTTTATCAAATAAATGGGATGGTGAGATTCGAACTCGTGACTACTTGGTCATCAAAGCTCTGATATCATATTAAAAAATCATCTCAATTTAATAGCTTAAACTATTAAATAAAATTTTAAAATATAATTTATATTATTCTCTAACATCATACATCGAGTTTAGCCTTAAAATCAAAAGTTGAACTCTAAACACGTGCTTGCCCACCTGGTAGTATGATAAAAGTGTTTACTGTGATAATAACAACCATGCTTTCCGCTCACACCACTAACGCATATAGCATTTTGTAGTGGAAGTGTAATGTCATCGATCATGTTTTGCTTCCGAGGAGCAGCGTTCTTAATGATGAATTGAAATAAATAAATAAATAAATAATAATTTAATGGCCGGAACACAACTACCCTCCCGGCACCAGAAAAAAAAAAGGATTAATTGTTGAAAAGGAAATTGTTTGTCACATGGTCACCAATTGCTGATAGGGATCACACTGTATTATTGCTTCTTTTTTTTTTTTTGTATTATTTATAAAATTTAAATACTTATATTGTATTTAAATTGTTTTAAGCCGGGAGGGTTGGGTTGTCATATTTTTTATGAAAATAAGGATGAAAGTTATGGGAGAACAATGATGATGATGGATGTAATTGAAAAGAAAACTAAAAACTGTGGGGTGTAACTAAGAAATTAAATTTATAGTTTAGGGGGAACCTGACGAAAACTCCCGGGCTTCGAGGACTATTTTGCAGTTTATTCAACATCATACGCAATAACTAAAGGAAAGCTGCCAACGTAAATATAAACTATGACGTTGATATAATTAATTTGAATTCGTTAAATAACTAAATTTTCACTATCTAAAGTTAATGGACACCAATGTGATGCATTTCCCATTCTTTAATTCATTTTTTTTTTTGTAAAAAAGTATTTTTTTTATTTTTTCAAATCGTTTTAATGTACTGATTTCAAAAATAATTTTTAAAAAATAAAAAAAAATATTATTTTGATGCATTTCTAAACGAAAAACACTTTAAACCGCAACCATTACCACAATCCCAATCAGGTTTTATAGCATCCATTATCTTGACCTCTGTCTTGAAGATGAAGAAACTTTGAAGCAGGTTTCCTTGGACTTTTTCTTTCTTCTACTTTTACCATAGCATTTCTACTTTTATCATAATATTAATTTCTTATGATTTGTTCTTAAGAAAACACGAAATTCAAATGGATTATAGTAATGGAATATCAATGATTTGTTTTTCTTTTTGATAAACAAAAGATTTAATGGAAATTTGAAGGTTCAAAGTTGATCAAATTAATCAAGTTTAATAAAAATACTAAATAATTTTATATAATCTGAACAATTATATTTATGTTTTAAAAAGATTTTTATTCAACTCATAGAAACTAATTATTCCTCCAATTTCATCAACTCCTTCAAAATCTTGGAGGTAATATCATCATAATTGAAATCTGCAATTTTAACCTTGTCACCTTAATTGGGGATTCCGGCCCAACTTTTATATCCTACCAACCAGTAAGTTTTATCCGATGACTAGTCCAAATACCAACTATTCAAATATCCAGGTTATTATCATGTCCACAAGCATGGCGTCCCAGCAAAACCTGGATTAGATTCCAAAGGAAACAATAATCATTAATAGGAATGGTCAATTATTGATTTAATTAAATGTTTATGGACCCTATTTTTGACAAATATGGTGTTAGCTACATCAACTTTTCGATTAGTTCAATTCACATAAACATGTTCTTAGACGGAGGAGTGTCTTCTTTTTCAATCAATCAAAATCAAGGTCCTAACGAATCAATGTATTTTGTCTGCTTTTTTTTTTGTCTAGACGTAGAAAATGGCATTCCATGCCATGCATGTAGTACTAGTACTAGTCTTTTTTTTTCCCGTCCTTTGATTTTTAGATTAGGTTACCTGCCTTGCCAAGAAAAGCCTCCATTAACCTCCTATATATAACCCAACCTTTCCACCATCTTGAGCTCAACACACTCAACTAGAAGCTTGCTTAGAAGCCATTGTAGCAAAGTAGCAAAATGGCTAGACCTAGCTCCTTTTCTTCTTATATGGCCATCTTTACATTAGCTTTCCTTGTGATCTTCACAAGTCACTCCTCAGCTCAACTCTCAACAAATTTTTACTCCAAGAGTTGTCCAAAAGTCTTTGGTGCAGTGAAATCTGTTGTTCAATCTGCAGTGTCGAAAGAGCGCCGGATGGGTGCTTCTCTTGTTCGCTTGTTCTTTCATGATTGTTTTGTCAGAGTATTTCTCTTTTTCTCTCTACTTAACTGAACTCTTCCCTTACTTTGCTAGGTGGTTTGTTACATGGCGTTAAATCCTTTGATTTTTTTTTTTTATATCAAAACATCAAAGTCATAAAAATAAATATTAATTTAATGTTTTTTCAAAATGAAATTACTTTAAAAAGCAACAAAAAGTAAAAACTATCACTCCTGGGTAAATTTTTTTTATCGGAATGGATTATTATATTGGCGCGCTAATAATGTGACAAACACAATTAGATCTTGAAAGGGACTGCTGTGCATAAAATATGTGTTTCTTATCATGAACAGCAAAAGTAAGAGAATTCTATGGTAAAAAACAAACTTAGAACAATTATATAGATATGCTGAAATCATGGTGATTTGACACTTCTTCACTTTTCCTTCCTTGTCTCATTTGTTACATCAATTCACTCTAACTCAGCTCCCTAATTCCTGAAGAGACTAGCATTAACTTTTGCCGTCCAAAATCATACATGTTAATTTGTATGGATTTCTTTCTTCCATTACTTCGAATTATAATGACTTCTGTAAAATTTGATTTATTTTCTTTAACTGAATCACATAAACTTTATATTTCTAGTGAAAAGAGTTAAATATATAAAAAGATTTTTATGATGATCAGAGAATAAGTATGAGTAATATATGTGTTAGGAACACCAAAAAAAACCTCTTTTTTTTGTGAGTTAATTTATTTACTTGTAAGAATTAACATTCTGGGAAAATTTATTTACTTTTCTGACAGGGTTGTGATGGGTCAATACTTCTGGAGGATACTTCCTCTTTCACCGGAGAACAAACTGCTGGTCCAAATAATAATTCTGTGAGGGGATTTAATGTTGTTGCCAAGATTAAGTCTCAGGTGGAGAAAGTCTGCCCAGGCATAGTTTCATGTGCTGATATCGTAGCCATTGCTGCTCGTGACTCTACTGTGATTGTAAGTAATCGAAAGTTCTTTCCATTTCCTCTAAGTTTTTTTGTTCAATGTTTCGTTGAGACTGTTGTTAATTTCTTGCAGCTTGGAGGTCCATTTTGGAATGTAAAACTTGGAAGAAGGGATTCAAAGACAGCTAGCCTTTCTGCTGCCAACAGTGGGGTCATCCCTCCTCCAACTTCTACGCTTAGCAACCTCATCAATCGGTTTAATAGTAAAGGCCTCTCAGTCAAGGACATGGTTGCCTTATCCGGTACGTGTATATATATATATATATATACACAATTGAGTAATATGCTAATTATGCAGAATAGTCTTCCAAAAATCAGTTTTCAAAATATCTCATTCATCGGATCGATGAATGAATCCACTATAATACTAATGGATCCTATAAAATTCAATTCAGTGGATGAGATTTTTTCCACAAGAAATATCTTCAATATGATTACTATAATTTAGGTACGTTTGATTGCGATCTTATGGTTGTTTTTCCTTGCCATTTGTTGGCTTTAATTTGTGCTGACTAGAGACGAAAAAGAAAGAAAGAAAAAGTACAAGGACAAAAAATAGTTTGATTAAAGAAATAAAAGATAAAAATATAGGATAAATTTGTTTCTAAAGATAATTTTGAAGTGAATTTTTGTATATTTTAAATAGAAAATATAAGGTGACATGATACTTTTATCCTCATTGTTTCTATTTTTTTTTTCCTGTTTTGAAACAATAACTAATTAAATGCTAAGTAAATATTGTTACCATTGTTCAATATCTATACTACAATCTTTTTTATGACATAAATGCTTCATTCTAAAGCTGTTCAACATTGGTACCAGGATCCCACACAATCGGGCAAGCAAGGTGTACAAGCTTTAGAGCTCGCATATACAATGAGACCAACATAGATAGTTCATTTGCTACCACTAGGCAAAAGAACTGTCCATTTCCTGGACCGAAAGGAGATAACAAGTTAGCACCTTTGGATGTCCAAACTCCTACATCATTTGACAACAAATATTACAAGAATCTCATCAGCCAAAAGGGTCTCCTTCACTCTGATCAAGTTCTGTTTAATGGTGGATCAACAGATTCTTTGGTTAGAACTTACAGCAGCAATCCTAAAACCTTCAGTTCTGACTTCGTCACAGCCATGATTAAGATGGGAGATATTGATCCCCTTACTGGATCCCAGGGTGAAATTAGGAAGATATGTAGCAAGCGAAATTAAACTAGAGTGAAGCTTGATCGATGATCATTTCTATCTATTAATTAATTTCCATAAATTTGAAATAAGTAATTTTTTTTTTGATTTGGTTTGCTGCTAAGGTAAGGCTTGATTGATTGTTTGTATGCGATATAGAATGAAAAACTAGAAATGTATTCGCAAGTGTGAAATATTATTAGAGGAATTCAGTTAAATTTGGATTGCAACAATGAATAAGAGATATTATGAAAGTCTATTTTGATTAATTTTAAGGATGTTGATTTTATTTTTATTTTTTAAGATTTTGTCACTTTAACCTTTGATCGCACTGACCAAATTAAACCCTCATAACTTCTGTTTAATTGAAAAACATTAGCAAGTTAAGGAGACATGAAGATGCCGTGTAATTCCTAACATTGACTTAATGTCATATTTAGAGGAGACTTGGTTTTCTTTCCTGCATGGAACCCACCAATCACGTAATTTTTTGGATCCTAATGGAGCAAGATTGAGAAATTTTATTCTAATCAATCTATCTTTCTTATAAACAATTATAACTAAATAAATAATTAATGAGGATAAGATATGATTTTTTTTTCTCTAATGCGAATGCCATGATTATTCTTGGAATCTAAAAGGTCCGGGGTCATAAACATATCCTTCACTTTGTATGTATAGTGAAATATGTTTTTTCTTTTTTAATTATGATCTCGTGTTTTTTCTTTTTTAATTTTATTCTTAGATTTTTTTATTAGTAGTGAAAATTGCCCCAACCAAGTTAACTTGGTCATATCAAAATAAATCTTACATGTTTTATTTTAAAGCATGGCTAGATAAGAAGTCGAGATGAGAGATTTTTTTTCTTTTAATTTTATCCTCATATTTTTTTTACCAGTTATATAGGTTACCTTTAACCGACCAAGTCTACTGATTCACGTCGAGAAAAATCTCACATGTTTAATTTGAAACTCGAGCTAGATAAGTTATCGGGTAGATAAATTTTATTTCTTTCAATTTCATTAATTTTTCTCAATTTTATCCTTATATTTTTTTAACGGTCATTGTCATAACCCATTTTTGGGTCACTCTCAAATTATTTTTTTTCTTTTCTTTTCTTCAAAAAAAAAAAAACTGCACGGTGCCGTTTTGAACGACACGGTGCAACTTCTTCTCCCATGCAAATGCAGAGACAGGGGAGAAAAAGATTTTTGAAATCTTTTTCCGCTCCCCCTCTCCTTAGTAAAGAAATATGCAGAATACGTGAAGGGATTCAATTGCTTTTATTCAGCTTACTTTCTCTGTTACAAGCACAGTATATATAACCAACTTTACAAAGGCTCCCTTTTCCTGATCCTATAGTTTCGGACTTATATATAGAAGGCTATTTCTATTAGGATACAATCACATGTTTACGGGGATTCTAGGATATATTTTACAGCTAACATCAGAGATATAATAGGACTCAAATACTGGAATTCCAACTTGGAGATAATTGCTCATACTTATCAACACTCCCCCTCAAGTTGGTGCGTAGATGTTGCTCATCCCTAGTTTGTTGAGACAGTCATTAAACACTTGGTTTGACAGTGCCTTGGTTAGCACATCAGCAAGCTGATCTTGAGATCGAACATGAGGAACTTCAATTAATTTTTCTTCCAGTTTCTCTTTGATAAAATGCCTATCAACTTCAACATGTTTTGTGCGATCATGTTGGACAGGATTATGAGCAATATCACATGCTGCCTTGTTATCACAGTATAACTTCATAGGGTTGACTGGCTTGATCTGTAAGTCTAGCATCAGATTTCTAATCCACAACAATTCACATATAGCTTTAGCCATTCCTCTATATTCAGCTTCAGCACTGGATCTAGCAACTACCTCTTGTTTTTTACTTCGCCATGTAACCAAGTTTCCTCCTACAAACGTGAAATAGCCTGATGTAGAACGTCGATCTTGAATCGACCCAGCCCAATCAGCATCTGTATAGCCGTGAATATCCAAATTGTGTCCTTTCGTGAATAAAATTCCTTTTCCTGGAGATGACTTTAAGTAGCGTAAGATTCGGATGACAACATTCATATGTTCTTCGCTTGAGGAGTGCATAAATTGACTGACCACACTCAATGCATAAGCTAAATCGGGTCGAGTATGTGTAAGATACATTAATCTTCCAACCAGCCTCTGATAGCGTTCCTTATTAGTAGGAACTTGATTTGAATCACCATGTAGTTTCAAGTTTTCTTCCATAGGAGTGCTAGCTGGACTGCATGCTGTCATACTAGTTTCACTCAGTAAGTCTAAGGCATATTTTCTTTGTGATAGAAAAATACCTTTATCTGATCTTGACACTTCAATTCCAAGGAAATACTTCAATTCTCCAAGATCTTTCATCTCAAATTCATGGGTAAGATGCTGCTGTAGTCTTTTCCTTTCTGCAGGATCATTTCCAGTCACTATCATATCATCAACGTACACAATGAGAGCTGTGATTTGTTTTTCGCTATGCTTTAAGAATAAAGTGTGATCTGAGTTACTTTGTGTGTAACCAACTGTCTTCATAAAATCTGTGAACCTTCCAAACCACGCTCTAGGAGACTGCTTCAAACCATATAGGGATTTTCTCAACCTGCAGACCTGTTTATTACTTTCAGCTTGCTGTTTACAGCCAGGAGGCAATTCCATATACACTTCTTCCTGGAGAGTTCCGTGTAGAAATGCATTCTTTACATCAAACTGATGTAGAGGCCAGTCGAGATTTACTGTTAGAGATGGTAGAATACGAACAGTATTAATTTTGGCCACTGGTGAAAAAGTCTCCATATAATCGATTCCATATGTTTGAGTATATCCCTTGGCGACAAGTCTTGTTTTGCACCGTTCAATAGTTCCATCGGCTTTGTATTTAATGGTGAAGACCCATCTACAACCAACAGGTATTTTCCCTTTCGGCAAGTCAACAACTTCCCATGTTGAGTTCTTTTAAAGGGCTCTCATTTCTTCATTCATTGCCTCCCTCCATCTAGAATCATCCAAGGTTTCCTGCACATTGTTAGGAATAGATACAACGGATAATTGATGTACAAATGCCATTTTTTTTTGTGATAGTCTATGGTAGGATACATAGTTATTCATAGGATATTTAACTTTAAAGTGAAGGACCGGTTCATAGTTCACCTTGGGTTTACCTCTTGTGACTCGATTAGGTAGTTCTTTTAGAGGTTCAGATGGAGGACTCTCATGAGACTCAAGTATGGAATCGACCGGGGAAGACAATTGGTTAACTGGTACATTATGGGAAACTGTCGGCACCTCCAAGTTATCTTCATTACTGTCAATGATTTCAATTTTTGGACCATCACTACCATAACTTGCATCACTGGTATACTCCTCCCTGTCCTGGTGATCCCCAATGTTCTCATCACCCGGATATTCATTGCTAGTTTCCAAGTTATCCAATCGGTTACCTTGTGCAATGACATCCAAATTGTCTGCAGGATTAGCTGATTCTGCAGGATTAGTTGATGTCTGCACTTTGTCGCTAGCCTCCCATTGAGTTGAGCCAGCAGAATAATACATAGTAGTTTCATGAAAGACCACATCAAGAGTAACATAAAGTTTACGAGAAGGAGGGTGATAACATCGATAGCCTTTTTGATGCAGGGCATAGCCAACAAACACACATCTAAGTGCCCGAGGTTCCAGCTTAGTTCGCCAGCCTTTATGAAGATGCACAAAGGCTACACATCCAAAAACTTTAGGAGATAAATTTGGCATGGTAGGAGCATTGACAATGCAATGAAGAACCTCAAAAGGAGTTTGAAATTGCAGAGAACTAGAAGGTACACGGTTGATGATGTAGGCTCCAGCAGTGACAGCTTCTTCCCAGTAACTGGTAGGCATGTTGGCTTCAAATAAGGAGGCACGAACAACCTCAAGAAGGTGGCGATTTTTGCGTTCAGATACACCATTTTGTTGAGGGGTGTAAGGGCAAGTTGTTTGATGAACAATGCCATGTGAATTCAAGTAATGTTTCAAGCTGTGATTGATGAACTCTCCCCCATTATCAGTACGGATAACCTGAATGTTAGATTGATACTGTGTTGCTATCATTTTGTGAAATTGCTGGAATAGAGAACTCACTTCACTCTTTGATTTCATTAAACAAATCCAAGTCATACGAGTGTGATCATCAATAAACGAAACAAACCAACGTGATCCATTCAGAGAAGGAGTATTTGCAGGCCCCCATACATCAGAGTGAATAACCATAAAAGGTGCAGGACTTTTATTCATACTAATAGGAAATGAAACACGATGACTTTTAGCAAGTTCACAAACATCACACTTAAAGTCTGAAACAATCACTTGCGAGAATAACTGTGGGAATAATTTCTGTAAATATCCAAAGGATGCAGACCTAAACGCCTGTGCCACAACCAGATTTCAGAATTCTGATGTTTATCAGGTGTTTTAGCTGAGAACACTTGGGCCAACTGAGTTGAGCTTGCCGGAATCAGATCTAGATAGTAAAGCTTCCCTCTCCTAGTACCATAACCAATTGTCTTCCGAGTTTGAATGTCCTTGAATATACAAAGGTTAGGCCAAAAAATCACAACACATTTCAAAGCACAAGTTATTTGGGCAACAGATAATAGATTATGATTAAGAGAAGGGACAACAAGCACTGAATCTAAGTTCAAATTTTTTGTAAGGGAGATCGTGCCTTCTCCTAACACAGAAGAAATGGTACCATCAGCTATGGATACTATATGTTGATTTGAAGGCTTTATGGACTGAATACAATTATTATTAAAGGTCATGTGATTTGTGGCACCTGAATCAATTATCCATTCACTATTTCTAACAAAAGTGGAGGTATGAAGAGCCTTACCTGCATTCCCAACAGTAGCAATAGAAGAGGAGGATTTCCCAAGATTGTTGACAGGATTGTTGACAGATGTATGATTGGGCTCTGCCACAGCAACTGAAGCATGAGGATTTGTCTTTAAGTTTCGTTTACGAGGTGCTTTGGAAAAATCCCACCATTCTAGATAAACAATCAATTCATAGCATCGTAGTTTGGTGTGTCCTGTTTCACCACAGTGAGTACACATGCGTTCTGGTCGTGCAACTCCTATTTCATAGCTGCGATTTTGTGATCCAATTAACTGATTATGATTTGGTGAACCAGATGCTCGCTCTGGTTTCAGGTTCATTGGTCGTTGATATTTGATTCGACGAGCTACCATAACAGATGGTTCTGAGTGTCCAGGTTCGCCATTCAGTGTGTTTCGTCGGACAGAATCACGACGAACATAGGCATACGTTTCCTCAAGGTCTAGTACAGAATCTCTCCTGAGGATCTCACCACGAATTTGTTCAAACTCTTCATTGAGTCCATTCAGAAATATATGTACCCGCAGTCTCTCAACTGATTTTTTATAGGCAATTACATTATCAGGGTCGTTCATGACAATTTTATCGCGATGATCTAGTTCTTGAAAGATTTCTATCAGATCACCATAATAGGTAGAAATAGGACGACCAACCTGTTTGGTGGAGAACGCATGTTGATTTAATGCAAATAATTATGATTCATCTGCCCCATCATAGAATGCTTTGGCAAGAGCATTCCAGATCCCATGTGCAGTAGGCATTCTAAGGTAGCGTTTCATAATCTCTGGTGACATGGAAGTCAACAACCATCCTTTAACTTTCTAATTCTCAGCATACCATTTAGCATAGGATGGATCAGTTGTTTCTGGAGATGTGTTATTCATAAGATAGTCAGGTTTCTCTCGCCCTGCAATCTGCATCTCCATGATTTGAGACCAGACATCATAGTTGCTTTCGGTAAGGATGACATTAGTTGAGAAACTGGAATTCTCTGATTGAACATGGATAACTGGTGCAGAGGAGGATGATTCGGTTTTGTCACTAGTCATGGTACGAAGGGAAAGTTTATAAGGTTTCAGGATTCGTGTTGTGATGATATAGAGTAGATACTACACCTTGCTCTGATTCCAAGTAAAGAAATATGCAGAATACGTGAAGGGATTCAATTGCTTTTATTCAGCTTACTTTCTCTGTTACAAGCACAGTATATATAACCAACTTTACAAAGGCTCCCTTTTCCTGATCCTATAGTTTTGGACTTATATATAGAAGGCTATTTCTATTAGGATACAATCACATGTTTACGGGGATTCTAGGATATATTTTACAGCTAACATCAGAGATATAATAGGACTCAAATACTGGAATTCCAACTTGGAGATAATTGCTCATACTTATCAACATCCTTCTCTCTCCCCCAACTTGACCACTCACTGACATCCCATACCCTGCCACCATTAATGCAAGCCATGACCGGCCACCCTACCCTGTGCCAAGACATGGGCAGGATAGCCACCTTACCCGGCGCTATGGCAGTGGTAAGGTGCCCCTCTCTTCCTGCGGCTATAAATACAGAGAAGGGAGAAGACAAAGAGAGGGGGGGAGTTTATTTGAGGGGAGGAGCTCGGGCAAAACAGAAGAAAAAGGAAGAGAATGGGGAAAGGAGAGTGAAAGAGCAAGACTGAAGAGGGAGGAGAAGAGCCATCGTTGCACCTCCACTAGCGCCTCCATCGCTCCTCCCAGCCACCACCGACAGCACCATCATCGTCCAAAAAATAGAGGAAGAGCAGTGACAGAGAGTGAAGCGAGACGAGAGAAGGGAGAAAGGAATAGAAAACAGAGACTGCGGTCTCTGCACAGAGAAGAAGAAGAACCGTCCTCACCCCCTGGGCACCACCGATGTGCTTCCTCTCCACCGCCACAACAGCACCGTCATCCTGCTACCATCAACGCTGCCAACGCCAGCAGAACGAGAGAGGGAGAAGAGAAACAGGGCAGAACAGAGAGGAAAAAAAAAACAGAGACCGCGGGCTCTGCATAGAGGAGGAGAAGAAAAGACAGCCGCGCCACCGCCTGGAATCATCATCATTTCTCCTCCCAGCCGCTGCCCCGACCACCTTCCACTACCGCCAGACCATAAATGGGGAAGAACAGAACAAACGGGGCAGAGATAGCAGAAGGCAGCAAGAAGAAGAAAAAAAAACTGTAACAACAGCCGCCGCCTACACCACCACCCCCGCCGCATCCGCTGCCGCCAGCGTCGCCACCGCTCCAGGTAACTTTCTCCCCTCCCTTGTCGTTTTTCGCTTCAGCTTCATTTGCATGCAGAACGTTTACGTTCTGCAGCAAATGAAGATTAATTAGCCAGTTACTGTGCTATGCACAGTAACTAGCTAACTGTGCTATGCACAGTAACTAGCTAATTATATTTTGCTGGTTACTGTGCGCAGCACAAGTAACCAGCCCTTTTATTTGTTACGGGCTGGCACATCAGCCCAGCCCACGCGGCTGGGCTGAGTCCAGCCCACAGTATATGGGCCAGGTCAGACCCAGCCCAAGATGGTTGGGCCAGATCCGGCCCAGTTTTTTTTTTTGTTAAAAGAAAAATTCAAAAATATTTGTTGGTAATTTTACAAGTTTCCCTTTTTATGTCATTTTGATTAATATCAAGCAATATTTTTTTTATGTTGCTAAAAATACAAAATCCGATATTAAAATACCTGGTTTTCGTCAAAACTTTCAAAATACAAAAAAAAAAAACTTGTTTTGAAAAAAAGAAAAATGTTTTTGTGCATACGGCCAAGTGTCTCAAAGCTAAAAAATGATATTGTGTTTTTCATACAAAAAAAAAACAATGTTTTAGCATGCATTTTGGTTTTGATAACCAGTTTATTAGAGTCAAGAGAACATTGGCCAAAATTTCAAAAACAACAAAAATTTTATTTTGTTTGTCTTTTAGTATCCGGGGTACGATATTACACGTAATACATATTCCGGATATTAAATGTTTTTCCAACGTTAGAACGGTTAGGTTCTACCCCATTAAAGATAAGAACCTCCTTATTGAGGAGGGCTTTTCTTGAATCTTAGATAGACTGGACCAACATGTAGAAAGCACGACCAAACCTTAGATTTTGATCAGATAAATAAAACAATGCAGCTTACCTTAGGTAGGGCGTATTTGGGGTGCTAATACCTTCTCTTTACGCAACCAGTCTCCGTACCTGATCTCTGAGACCGGTTAGGGTTCCTAGTGACCATAATACTAGGTGGCGACTTCCATTCTATTTTTTCCACTGATAAAAGACAAGAATCCCTTGTCTTTCCATATTTGCCAAATAGATACACACACAATTGAGTGTGGAGGGCGATCGCCGCACACGTGCGACAGTCATCAGGTTATCTTTGGATTGACCAGGTATATTAGGTCATGTATGGACAACTTCCACATGGTTTAATTTTAAATTCAGACAAGGAGTCGGATTAAGACGTATAAAGGTTAATCCATTGAGCTAAATTTAATAACAAGGCTAAATAATTCTTTGCAACCAAAATTTTTTTCTTACTGCAGAATCAAAAGTTTTTTACCAATTAAAATTTGTCATGAAAAATAAATAGGTCTCTATATGCTTGAAGATACAAAATTCTCTTTAAGACAAACACTTCAACCAAGGATGTTCTCTCAAAAGCTCTCAAGTCTTCTTCATCTACACTTGAAGTCCACAAAGAACAAAACTCTATTAGATCAAGTATAAACGTCCCATAAAAATTCTTTAATAATGCTTTGAAGACATACCAAAGATACTCTTTGTTGTTACTCATTTTAGCCCCCCCGCATAAACAAAAAAATCACAAAAAAAAAGAGTAGAGAGGAAATATAAAAAAATATTGGAAGAAAATAAAAAAAATTCAGGTCGACCCAATCAGGTCGGGTAAGAATAAATAAATGAAGAAGTGGGTCAAAGTGTTTAATACCCTGTTTGGCTTTCCATAATTTTTATTAAAGGGTTTTTGGGTTTAAGGATGTGTTTGACAAACACCCTTTAAGCCTATTTTTGGTAGTTTTATTACAAAGAAAAAATAAGTTTTTGCCACACAAAGCCTAAAAAAATAAAATAAAAAATTTCTTTTTTTCTTTCATATGGTTAAAATCCTATAGTTATTTAAGCATTTTTTTAAAAAAAATCTACAATACTTTGACATGTTTTTTTTTAAAAAATATTGTATAGATTTTAGAACAAGTTTGTAAATTTCCAAAGGATTTTGGCCTATATTTCAAAAATAATAAAATTTTTATTTTGTTTTTTTTAATACGTGAGATTATGAACTTATATGTAAGATATATTCTTCATATTAAATAAAAAGACAATTTGTTTTTTCGGCATTAGAACAATTAGGTTTTTAATCTTATAAGATAATGATCTCCTTACTGAGAATGACTTTTCTTAAACTTTAGACAGACTAACGGTTAGAAAACACAACTTTTTCTTATTTTATATTAGGCAAATAAATAATGCAGATTACCTTAGGTAAGACGTATTAGAGGTGCTAATACCTTTCTTTTATACAATCAATCACTTTTTCCAGACTCTGAGACAACTTAGGGTTCCTAATGATTTAAATAATAGGCTACAACTCTCATTTCTTTGTTTCTACTGATAAAGAATAAGAATTCCTTGTCCTGTTAAGACATATCATTCCCGACGATCTCAATTCGAAAGGATGATCACTATGACGTCGCACACGTGTGACATTCTTCAAAACATCAAATCACATAATCTTAGTCTGTAATTCACGTCTAAGTCTGTACTCTTGCAAAACACAAATCTTGGCTTGATTTTACAAATAAATCAAGTTACCATATATCAAATCCAAGAAAATTAATAATCGTAAGATTGTCTTATTGTTTGGTAAGAATATTTTAAATAAAAATTATACTCATTCATATATTTAATAAAAATTAAATATTTATATACATATACTTTCTTAATTTCATGCTCTCAAAATTATACCTACAATTACTTAAAAAAAAACAAAAAAAACAAAATTGACCCTAAGCATATATATTACGCGTGGCTGTAAACTAGTACATCTCTAGAAAAGAAATACGGACAATCAAAGGAGGACCGGAAGAGTGTTTTTATTGATCAAAGCTTGCTAGGTGGGTACCAATATGGGTGCCTTGAGGCATCCACTTACCAGAAAATCCTTGTTCAGGCAGTCAATTCACTGAAGATTTTTGGCGAAAGTAAGCAGTTTTTACTGCTGGAAGGTTTTGAAGCTGGAGCTGGATTGGGAACTGCCGTCAAAGCTGAACTTTGGGCTGTTAAATTAGGCCTCGAAATGACATGGGAATATGGTTCAAGAGGAATCCGGGTGGAGGTGGCCTCGATTATTATTGCAATACTGAAAGAAGAAAGACTTCGTCAAAGTTTGTCATTAGTTTTATGACACTGACACGTGAATTCCAGTCTTATTATAAAAAATAAAATATAAATAACTTGTCAAAATACCATGTCACCACAGATGACTCTTACAAAAATTTATTTTTCATGCACGACTTCTCATTCGTCAAGATCCCTAACGTGAATTCCAGGTTTTTGATATGATAAGATAAAAAAAAATTTATTGATAAATTTTTTTTAAAAAATTTTAAACAGACCAACAGTTATAAAACATAATTTTTTTAAATTTATATCAGACAAATAAATAATACAGTTTACATGAGGTAAGACGAATTAGGGGTATTAATATCTTCCTTGTATATAATCAGTCTCTTTTCTCAGACTCTGAGAACATTTAGAGTTTCTAGTGATCAAAATACTAGATAATAACTTTGATTCTTTTTTCATTTCACATGATTCCTTACTATTCTTATATAAAAAAAATTCCTCGGTTGATAATAAATCCTTGATTATTATAAAAGATAAAATATAAATAACTTGTCAAAATACCAACCATGTCACCATAGATGACTCTTCGTTCCATAAATAAGACAAAAAATTATTTTTCATGCACGAGTTCTCATTCGTCAAGATTCCTAACGTGAGTTCCAGGTTTTTTCCATGTCGTTATTGAATGATAATATCACAAAATTAATTATTGGTGAACCAAATTTAAACCAAGCTGTTGCCTAAATATTTGCTCCCAATGGTTTCCGAGTTAGCTTTTAGTTTTCTAACAGTGACAAAGAGAACCAAACAATTTCGATACTGATCGATCGTTCTCGTATTGACAGCTGTTATACCCACGTTACTTGAGCAGACCGTCGCTCATGACAATAACAGGATAAGTTTTTAATTTATTTTTAAAAAATTATTTTTAATACCAATTCATCAAAATAATTTAAAAAATATATAAAATAAAATAATTTAAAGTAAAAATAATTCATAATTGTTGAAAACTCTGGATCTTAAACACCCCCTTATTGTCTGTGGAAACCCTTTTGTTAGAAATTGTTAATTATAAGCCATTTTTACTTTCTCAAATATTTCCACCATCTGAAAAGAATTATCGAATTAATCTTCGACAGGGAATTATAAAGAATAAATGAGGTTCTGACTTTTTCAAAACTGTTAATTAAACAGATCAAAATCTCAAGTAATTATATAGTAATTATGATTAGAAACATTGTACTGTCAACTGTCAAGGACCCAAGAATAAGTCCAGTTGATGTTGCTTCTTCTCCTCTTATTCTGTGGAGTTGTACTGTCAAAGACAAAAGGATATATTTTTTATTGACTTACTCTACTTTATTGCAAAATCCTTATCCGAGGTCGCGAATATGCCCAAAATATAGTTCATGCATGCTCCACTAATTAGCTAGCTAGGAGGCTCCCTCGTACAATTTTTCTGATTTTGTTAATTGCCCACCAGAAAAACAACTGCTAGGAGATTTCCACCTTAATGTCATCTTGATTTATATCTTCAGTAAATTATGAGTTTTCGAAGGTAAATTTCCATGACTTCTATATGAAAACATACAATAGATTCTAGTGTCTGCTAAGTAATTAAGGGACAAATAATTAATCCAACGAATTTATTTTTTATTTCCTGTGACAGCTGACTCTGTTGATTATTCTTCTTCTCCTTCTTCTTTTTCTCTCAAATTTGTCAGAATTTAAAGTGAAAACGATATTTCTTATTCAATTGTCCCAATACAATATTTGAATGAAAATTAATGGTATTGATTATGAAAATCAAATAGGTACTATTATTTCTTATGATAACATTTTAAAATGTTAATAACAAATCCTATAACTAAAAAAGAAAATGAAATTGATAATTTGGAGATTAAATTATGATTTTTAACAAATGTCCCAAGGACATAGGTTAGCTGGACACCATATATTAAAATGATAAATTCGTAATGTTAATTAATGAACCTTAAATTTGATTAGACTAGTTCAAATCACATAATTAATTATATACGTGTTTTATGGTTCCATATTTTCATCGTTATCAATCAATTTAGGTATATTAATTGATGATATTTTGTCTGGTTTTATTTCATCCTAAATAATTCCTTGTTGACGTGGGTATCGCCATGCCATGCCATGCTCTTGTCAAGAAAAATCCTCCATTAAACCCCATATATACCTTGATATTTCCTACAATCTTGTACTCAAGACACTCCTAGCTTTCCTTAATTCATTAAAAGAAAGAAGCAAAATGGCTAGAACTAGCAGTTCTAGCACTTCCTTTTCTTCTTACATGGTCTCTGTTACATTAGCTTTGCTTTTGATCTACACAAGTAGCTCCTCAGCTCACCTCTCTACAGACTTTTATGATAAAAGTTGCCCACAACTCTTCGGAACAGTGAAATCTGTTGTTCAATCTGCAATAGCGAAAGAACGCCGGATGGGTGCTTCTCTTGTTCGTTTGTTCTTTCATGATTGTTTTGTCAAAGTAATTCTCTTTTCCTCCGTTTAACTCTGCTTAGATTAATTTTAACTTGGTTGTTTAGTAAAACGCACACACGTACAAACTCTCTTTCAGAATACACTTTCCTCTTCGCTTGCCCCATGCGTGCTAACCTCCCTCCGATTTTTATACAGGGATGATAATTAGGAGTATTTAGGGGTTAAGTTTTTTATATTAATATTATGTTTATTATTTCTTGAGTAAAAATTTCAAATATTTATATTATATTATCTATCAGTAATTAATGTTTAATTAGTATTCTGGAAGATAACAATATATATATATATATATATATATTCACTATTATATCTTGAAAGGGACTAGACTACTGATAAAGAGATCATGACAACAAAAATAAAAGAATTCTCTAGCTAGATTATACATACATTGACAATAATATTTGTTTAACTGTTCCATCCTTGTCTCATTTTGGTTATATAGATAAGTCTCACTCTCACTTGAATGTGAAAGGGGAACGAACATATATATTAAGATTCTAAATCAATTTTTGAGAGGTGTGTTTTAGGTGTATCTTTTGAACATTAATATGAATATTTATTACATGACATTCCCAACAGGGTTGTGATGCGTCTATACTTCTGGAAGACACTGCCACTTTCAAGGGAGAACAAGGTGCAGGTCCAAATAATAATTCTGTGAGGGGATACAATGTCGTCGCCAAAATCAAGTCTAAGTTGGAGAAAGTCTGTCCAGGTATAGTTTCATGTGCTGATATCGTGGTCATTGCTGCCCGTGATTCCACTGTTCTTGTAAGTCATCAACTCTTTCTAATTGTTTTACTTACTTAAGTTGTCCGTACGTAAATTTGTTCTCTATATTATCATTTGAAACTTACCTTAAGAGTTATGACCATATATATCAATCTACGCACAGATAACTTCCATACTACGAATCTGATAATTGCAAATCCCGACTACATTTAGTAATTGCTCCCATCATTAATACATCTTAATTAAATATCTTTTTAAGCTAATTTTTCTCTCCACATGTACCCTTTTCCCCCCAATAACCCTTCAGTTTTTTTAATACTGCGATACTAATTAAATACTGCCATATTAATTAAATCCAATCACTAAACCAAAATAACTTATAGTACTGTAAATACCAAAAGAGTTCTTCTCATTTGTTCTCTTTTTTTGTTATTAGATATCACATAATCATAGAGTAATTGTTAATTTTAGGATGATTGTCTTTTCATGAAAACTATACCGTTAATTAATTCCATGCAGCTTGGAGGTCCATATTGGAAGGTAAAACTTGGACGGAGAGATTCAAAGACAGCTAACATGAATGCTGCCAGTAAGAGCCTCCCTTCTGACACTTCAACTGTTAGCCAACTCATCAAACGATTTAAATCTAAAGGCCTCTCTGCTACGGACATGGTTGCCTTATCAGGTATTATTATTATTTTTCTCTATCCATTTACATGCCCACGAGAACAGTGAATTTTTTTTTTTCCATAGATAGATAGAGACTGAAAGATCGTTAGAAATTGCAGTGCATCACAGCAAAAATATGAAAATCATGTTTTTGATGCTATCTATGCAGCCTGCGATTGCAATTGACCATTATTATAAAGAAGCTGTGAGATTTTATTTTTTTTATAATAGTCAAGGATTTAATATTAATCGGTGCTAGTGCTATAAAATTAATGACAAGCTAGTAAAAAACATGGTGCAACCGCAATTACATACCTCTTATCATTATTATTATTGTTGTTGTTATTGTTATTATTATTAATTTCAAATTGTTTTAAACTTTGGTGGCAGGATCCCACACAATTGGGCAAACTAAGTGCAAGACTTTTAGAGCTCGAATATACAACGAGACCAATATTGACAAATCATTTGCTACCATGAGGCAAAAGATGTGCCCGCTCACTACAGGAGATGACAATTTGGCACCTCTAGATTTCCAAACTCCTAATGTCTTTGACAATAATTATTACAAAAACCTCATCCACAAAAAGGGTCTCCTCCACTCTGATCAAGTGCTGTTCAGTGGTGAATCTACTGATTCGTTGGTTAGAACTTACAGTAATAATCCTGATATCTTCTTTTCTGACTTTGCTGCAGCAATGGTTAAGATGGGAGATATAGATCCCCGTACTGGAACTCGCGGTGAAATTAGAAAGAAATGTAGCTGTCCAAATTAAACTAGAGTGGAGCTACATCTTTCCTTCTCTTAGTTTGTATAATTGAAATACTAATTCTTCTTCTTCTTCTTCTTCTTTTTTATTTTTGTGTGTGTTTGTCTTGCTAAGAGTTGGAGCAGCTTGATAAAAAATAGGAATGTCTAAGTATGTTTTTATTAGTGTTTATGCTCAAATATTGCTATCATGAATAAGAGATCCGAGCAGATCATTTTTATTGGAGTTGATAATTTTTTTTCTTATATTTATTATCTTTAACAGTTAATTAATAAATACTAACATGTGGGAGTTGGCCTAGTTAATTGTGTGTATCTTCCTTGGTAATTACCAAGAGAAATAAAATTTGATGAACCTTCTGATCTAAGAAGTATGAACAGTCTTTTTTTTAAAAAAAAAAAACTGAATTGGAAAGGTCTTTGATTCAAACCCTTGCTTTAGAAGAACTCTACGGGTTCGGCAAAAATGAAAATCTAACTTTTGATAGCTAGCTCAGGAGGCTTGTAGATACCATGTAACTCCAAACGTGGCCATGATATATATTTGTGGACATTTCGTTTATTTCCTCCCGGTTTAATAAAGTTAAAATTGAGAATGTTACGTTGGTTCAGTTTATGCTCAGGGCTTAATGTTAACTTCCATAAGAGTAGTTTGGTGGGTGTGGGGGTGGATGGGATATATGCTGAAGGGATTTCTGGTGTTCTCAGGTGTAGATGTGATACTCTCCCAATCAAATACTTGGGGCTTACTCTAGGTGCTAATCCCAAAAGGATTTCCACATGGAAACCTGTTCTCTCTCAAATTAAAGGACGGCTCAACTCTTGGAAGGGGCGGTTATTATCACTGGCAGGGAGAACAATTTTGATTAAAAGTGTAATTTCTACCATTCCTCTCTATTACATGTCCATCTTCTGCATTCCAAAGACAGTGGCACGCAAGATCACAGCCATGCAGTCTCGGTTTTTGTGGGGTGGGAGTGTTGATAACAGGAAATTCATCGGCTTGCTTGGGATACAGTGGCAACAGAAAAAGACAAGGGTGGTTTAGATGTTGGGAATATATCAGCAAAAAACAAAGCTCTCCTCTTCAAGTGGATTTGGAAATTGGGAAGCAATGATAAAGCTAGTTGGGCAGATTTCATTAAGGCAAAATACAGACCTTAGTTCATAAATGGGATGCCCACGTTCAAGAAAAAACTTTCAGGGATTTGGCAAGGAATCAACTCTACTATTACCAACTCGGATCTTGATAGCTCTCTTATTCGAGATGGTCGTAAACTTAAAATTGGTAATGGTAATTATGTTAAATTTTGGTTAGATACTTGGTTGACTGGTATCTGCTTAGCTAACTCTTATCCGGCCCTCTTCCACCTGTCCTCCTCCAAGTCAGGGTTTGTTAGTCAGATGGGATACTGGTTAGAGGATACTTGGTATTGGAATCTGAAATGGAGAAGGCCCCTCAAAGCTAGTGAGACCCTGATGGTTCAAAGATTAATGTCTGATCTTAATCTTGCAGCTATTCATCGATTGAAAGAAGACAGGTTGATTTGGGAATTGGGGAAAGACGGAGACTATACTGTAAACTCTTGTATGCTTGCCCTTGAAAGGATCAGGTATGCTGGTTCTAAAACTTATGTCACAAATGTATGGAAATCCATTTGCCCTCCAAAAACAGAAATGACTTTATGGCTAGTGTTGCTACCCAATTTTTGACCCATGTTTTGATAAATTTTCAGAAAAATCCAAAAATAGCGAAAAACATTGAAAATCCAAAAAAATACTTTTTTTAATACATTTGCATCGTTTTTAGCATTTTTAGCATCGTCTCAAAAGAATTTAAATTTTCAAAGACATTTGGAACGCGTTCAACTTTTAACGCGTTATTTTTAAAATCATTGATTTTCTTCATTGAGTCGACGTTGATATTGCTTGTTTTCAAAAAATAAAAAAAATTAAGAAAAATCAAATTTACAAAAAAAAAAAGAAAGTTGAGGGACCAATTTGGAGATCCATACAACATTTTACCTATAAATACTGGTCCACAACTCAAACAAAGGGGGGGTCAATTTTGGAAACATCAGAAAAATACAAAAAAGAAAACCCTAACCCTAAACCTGTTTTTTTTGGCAAGGAGCGGCGCCCCCCATTCCCATTGAGAAAAAACCAGAGGGAGCAGGGGCGGCCGCAAGCCTCCCTTTCCCTGTTTACAGAGGCTGGCCGCCCCTCCCCTTTGATTTTCTTCTTCACCTCGGCAGCTGGGAACAAGGGATAGCTCCCTCTCTTTCAAAACCAAACCGGGGGCAGCCCCCTCCCTGTCCTCTCATCTTCTTGAAGCCGCCTCCCTTCCCTTGGTAAGGAAACCAGAGCTCCCCTTCTCCCTTTGCCGACCACACCCACATCAACCTCTTTCGGCCACAGCCCCCCCCAAACAGCAGCTCTCTCCACACCGTTTTCCCCATCTTCTTCTCCTTTTCCAGCCAACAACGCATCCCCCCTCCCATTGCAACAAACCGGAGCACCCACAAGAGACCACCCTCACAGCTCCCCCCACAAGGCCACTTCCTCCTCTGCTCCTCCAGCCGCTCACAGCAGACGCCCAGCCAAGACCCTCTCCTCAAACAGATCTTCACCACAGCTTCAACAGCCCCAGCTCGCCGAGATCAAGCCGGCCGCCCCCTCACCAGGCTCCTCTCCTCTCTCAGCCGACCCAACGGCCTCCCTCTCCGGGTCAACGAACAAACCCGGTACAGCGGCGCCCACAGAACCCAAATCGGTCCGCCTCCTTCCTCCAGCAGCGCCTGCACACCATCGCGGCCTAACACAGTGGCCTCCCCCCCTCACAACGGATCTGCCATCTGAAGAAAGAGAGAAGCAGATCCGAAAGAGGAAGAAACAGATCTAAGGAGAGAAACAGACTTGCTTGTTGCGTTTTGGGTGTTTTGCAGGTAACGGCGTTGTCACCACCAGCAGAGAAGGGAAGAGGAGATGAAACTGAGCCAGATCCACCCGGCTTCCAAGTTTTGTGCGGCGACGCGTGAACCCACGCGCCGCCAGTGACGGTGGCGCGTGGGAAGACGCGCCACCACTGTTCATACGGGTCCAAAAGGCTTCCCTGCACTGTAAAGGATCTGTGGGGGTCTGTTTTGTAATTTCTATAGTGTTTGATGTAATGTTTGTTTAGTTGTTGAATTTTTATAATTTGTAATGTGGATGTAAAAGAAAAAAGAAAAGAAAAGAAAAAGGGAAAAGAAAAAAAGAAAAGAAAAGATATAGTGAAAGTGTATGTGTGTGTTTGTATTTGTTTTATGTATTATTTTTTTATATAAATAAAATTGCAAAGATTAAAGAAGAATTTAATATTTTGATTGGATCACGGTCAAGATTTATTAACTTACATGTAAGTTGTATTTCTAATATCCGATGAAAAGACAATTATTAAAACTTCTTTAACACATCAAAGTCACGAAGCAGCTTACCTCAGGTAGGGTGTGTTAGGGGTGCGAATACCTTCCTTAACCACAACCAGTCCCTTACCCGCGAATCTCTAACAAGACCAGTATATCCAGGTTTCCTAGTAACCTTTAATTAAATACTAGGTGGCGACTCCAACGAACCAATTCAAGCAAATCAAACAACAACGAGAAAATCGCCAGCCGATGCCGCGTGGCTTTTCTGACGTGCGACAGAATGGCGACTCCACTGGGGAAGGTACTGTTTCTGACAATATTGGACTAAGCTTTGTGTATTTGATGTGTTTAAGTTTTTGCATTTTTGTATTGTTTTATTTTTGTTTTATCCATGTATTTTTAGAATTGTTGCATGCATCACCTGTATTTATTTTTTAAAGCACACACAAGCTTCTAAGTTAGGTGGTGAATTAGCGATCTGCCCTATGACTATTGGTCAGGGTTCAGATGCGTGAAAAGCCGAACTCATATCTGAGTGCCTGCTTGGTAATGGTGGGTAGACGTACCTTAACTATTCCTTGCAACGCCCCCATACTGTCTTTACGAAGAACGTCACTGGGCAGATATGAGACCCTTTTGAGACCAGGTAGAGAACCTACCCATGTTCACATAGTGAATAGAACCTGTCCTTAGGTTGTATGTGCTATTTTTATTTGCATCAGGGCAAACCCTTCTTGAAGCATCTTGAACTCAAGACTTGTGGGTGACCCAATGGCCGTCACTCAGAAAATTTTCATTGTAGAGTTTGGGCAAGAATCAAGATTTTTGTTTCATCATACAAGAGTTACGACCATATTGTCACCCCTCGAAGGGCGAGTTCTTCATATAGTTTACATGTTCATACATTTATCATGCATGTACCAAGTTGAAAATAGGTTCCCCTATCCAAGGTTTACTACATTGGAATGAAAAGATGGATAATAAAGAAAGGGGTCAGAGAGGCTCGTTATCAAAGGGAAGTTAAGAGCATCAAAGGTGAAGTAGCTAGACTCAGATCTCCCTGAACAAGTGTTGAGCATCAAATGGAAAGAGAATGTTTGCACGATTTTCTGTGGGAACACTGTTTGTCCATGTCCGATGGAAGTTGCACCTCTTCTTTTTCAGTCATGAATAATCGCAGCAATGCCTTCAGTCATCAACTAATGACAACCTCTGTTCTTGTTCAGTTGCATTGTTAATTATTCATCGCCTCCACATCTTTCAATGGCACCAAATAATTGCTAGCCTTCTGTGCATGGTGTGTTAGCCTTCTTTGACGTTACCCCAACTGTTAGCTCAATTCCAGTTCAGCGGCACAAGATGTTAAAAAAAAAAAAAAAACAATGCATCATTTAACACATTGACATTGATAGCGCTGCATGATTCTATGCGCTCGCAAGATTACCTAGCTGTTGGAAGGTTTCCAACAATCCACAAACGACCACAACAACATTGGAAGAATGACATGATGTTGTGAAGATCATCGAAAGAATTAAGCTAGCTGTGAAGATGTGAAGGATTGAAGGTTTTGTCATGGATTCCAGAATTGTGAAGAGAGTTGAATCAGAAGATGACTCTCGATTGAGAAACCTCAGTTATTTTGCCTAGTCAAGTCTCACTCAAAGCACCAACTACTCCAATGTCTTTGCCAAAGATAGACATTCCTTTGCCATGTGGGTTTATTTACCAGCATCTGCCAGATTCCAGACTTTTGCCTGACTCTGACAGATCCCATGCAACCACCATTTTCTAGGTGGTATAATCCAAACAAGAGATGGGATGTCATGGTGGGGTCCTCGACCATTTCAGTTGAACAAATGCAAGAGTTTCAAGAATCGAGCTCAATCTGTGAAGGAGCTTGTCATCGATCATTTTGTCGCTAGAACATCCTCAGAATGACGAGTGATCGGAATTGCTTGGCAAAACAGAGATATTGCCAAAGAGGCTGATCCAAGAAGGGCGTTGAACTGTCAATCATGTTGTTATGGAATTTTTGCCATCTTGCATTTTGTTTGGGGTCACATCTCATCCTTGAACGAAACATGTCTTTCCTTTGTCTTCCTGTTGTTTTGAAATCAAGAGATGCTTCTTTCAAAGGGTATTTTTACAAAATATTTTGATCAAGCTCCAACATGCGATTAAGATTAATCAATCCTGAAGATTAAAAGTATTTTGATTGCAGAAATAACTCGATGCTTGAAAATGACATGAGGTGACGAAACAATTTTGAACTCATACCTCCTGAAACTGAACCACACATCATATAACTAAGTTTTAGCAGTATGCATAATGACATGTAGTGGATTCAGTTGTTATGGACTCGTGAATCATGATTCTTACAAGTCCAAATCATTACACTGGACGAGGTCAAAATTTATCGGTTCTAACCGACCATTGCTTGAAATGAGAAAAGGCCATCTTTGATATCCCTTCACTTTCTAAAGATTATATCCCTTGAGTCCCATTTTGAGCTGGATAGAATATTCCTTTCATAAAAAACCCTGACTAGGATCACACCCCACACTGGGGGCAAATGAGAGATATTTTGAAGACAGTGATAGGATTAATGGATAAAAGACAGGCTTAGAATAAAAGCCCAATGATTGAGAAAGGGCTAGAACAAAAAGCCATAGAGTGAAGGGCATCCAAGAAAACTTTGAGAAAGGCTATGTAAAAGTAAAAAAAAATGGAAATGAAGGAGAATGCCTATCAATTCTAAGAGGGGCAAAAGAGGTTTCAATGGAAGAAAGACACAACAAATGCCAAAAGTCAACACCAAAAAAAAAAAATCAAGTTTCATGTCTTTTGGTGTGTCTAGGATAAAGCCTTTAGTGTCTTCAAAATTTTTAGATTCATTATTCATCAGAGAAAAAGTTGGATTAGCATTATGACCTATGTTAAGAGAATTCTGAATTTGATATTAACAAGGTTATATGTCACTTTCTCTACAATGACAATAAGAAAAAAGTTGATGAATAGTTGATATTGATCCTAGGGCTTTGAAACCCTCAAACACCTTTTGAGCTTTTGAAATTCCTTTCTTTCATAGCCATGAACCATAGCCTGCATTACGTGCTTTTAAAAGCCCTTTTTGATCAAGTAAGCAATTTGAACCGATAAATGGCGATCTCAAAACTTGAAGAGTTTTTTCCATAAGAGTCGTGGCTTCATGGATTAAGTTACTGGTTAATATGCATGCTGATAAAATTGGTGTTAAAAAAAAAAAAAAAACAACAATCTTTCTTGATGAATCCTCAAGTTTTGACTTGAGTCTTTTGTTTCTTGAAATTCACAGAAGGTCACCTCATCATAGACCATCAAAAGATATACCCGAAATCAGAGTCTAAAATGGATACAAAGAACCATGAAAAAAAAAAAAACCATTTTAGTCTTACAACGGGTCATTTCTGTTTTCAAAATACAAGATAATCAAAGGATTGCATTGAATAGTGTGTTGGGTCTTTGACCAAAGAAGCTTGAATTTAAAAAAAAATACTTTCAAAAACAGACATCTCTTTGATTTTATTTCAACAATTAGACTTGAATAGACATGACATTTGAAATATGAGATTTGATTCCAGAACAAGAAAGATTGTCGAACAAAGAAGAACATCGATTGAATTTGCAAAATCCTTGACAAGAACGACATCAACATTTCTCGACACTCCTTGAAAAGTTGACCACCTGGAGGCAATACAGTGGATCATGGGTAGGAAAACAAACAGTATTCAGATCAGCTGGGGGCAATGAAAGATGATTAAATGATGAATCAGTGTACTGAAGACAATGGTGTTCAAAGAAAGATAATCAATGAACAAGCACATTCAGATCATATTGGGGGCAATGTTGTTCAAAGATAGTCCATGATCTAGTGAACCCCGTCAACAATCGGGAAAGCAAAGATACACTTGAAGGAAATCTTCATATCATCATCTTTTGAAACATGGCTATCGACCGATGTGGGAATACAGTTGTATTTGAATGAATATTGAAAAGATGTGCACACCACCAAGATTGATTGCGGAACAATGTTGTACTTGAAGGATAACGTCATATTATCATCTCCAACATGGCTATGACTTTTGAACGATGTTATCGCATAGTTGTATTGGAATGAATATTGGAAGGATGCACTCACCAAGACTGACTGTGGGACCATCTTGTTTTGAAGCTCGAAGGCGCACTTCATCGCATGAATATGGGTGATAAAATGAACATCATTGATGATGCCACTGCATTTCTTTCCACTATCTGATTTGACAAGCTGAGAGGAATCCATGAGAAAGAACATTGAGCATACAACGATGAGTCTTTCACTGCAAGGTATGAGATCCATGTCTGGATAACCTGACAGTTCCAAAAAGGCTGGTAATAACATATACTTGAAAAGTATTGTTTCAACTAGAGGCAAGTTCATGACTGATTAACAATCTTGATGGGTTGGCATGATGCACACAACCAATCAGAGGATAATTCTCAGAAGAATCCAGGAGAGAAAATCCTTCACGATGAATCAAGCAACACCACACTTGGGGGCAGAGTCAAGCTTGATAAACAGCGAGAGCAGTAATTGTTGTGGACAACCCGAGATGGGCACTACACTTACATTTGAGTGGAAGGCTAACACACGAATGAGTCAGTATATGGGAAGAGCAAAGAAGGCTTTGGTTAGCAAACAAAGGCACCCTATGATGATGGATCATCGAAGGGGGGGACCTATATTTCACATCAGGTAAGGATGCATGCATGTCATCTAACGTTAAAACATTACACATATTTTTTTATTTTGTTTTGTTGCAAGAAAAATCCTCAATGTAGTTCAGCAAGATTGGGGACCAAAAAAGGAGAATCATTGAGCTGATAATGACAGAGAATCATGTTGCGACCTTGAAACGGGAAGAAGATGAGATAAACCTTACTGTTAGGAAAATCTCAAAGAAATGAAAAGATCAACCTTGCAATCAGGAAGCATCGAGTTTTCAAACCCTGCGATCAAGAATTATCAAGAAGCACCAAGTTTTCCGGCCCTTCTTCTACCATCCCTTCAGGACTTCGCCAGGTAAGTCCCATTTTTCACACTTGTCACATCACATCTTTCAGTTGGGTAGGTCACCCATAACAATGAGACCATTTCACATTTTTTCTATCCTCCACATGGGTAGGTCACCCATTACAATGAGACCACTTCATATTTTTTCTATCCTCCACCTGGGTAGGTCACCCATAACAATGAGACCACTTCATATTTGTTCTATCTTCCATCTGGGTAGGTCACCCATTATAACGCGACCACTTCACATTTTTTCTATCTTCCACCTGGGTAGGTCACCCATTATAACACGACCACTTCACATTTTTTCTATCTTCCACCTGGGTAGGTCACCCATTATAATGAGACCGCACTTCACATTCTTTCCGTTTGGGTAGGTCACCCATCATAATGAGACCGTTTTCCATCATTTTTCTTGGGTTCGTCACCCATACAATGAGACCATCATTTTTCTTGGGTTCGTCACCCATACAATGAGACCATCATTTTTCTTGGGTTCGTCACCCATACAATGAGACCATCATTTTTTTCTTGGGTTAGTCACCCATACAATGAGACCATCATTTTTCTTGGGTTCGTCACCCATACAATGAGACCATCATTTTTTTTCTTGGGTTCGTCACCCATACAATGAGACCATCATTTTTCTTGGGTTCGTCACCCATACAATGAGACCATCATTTTTTTCTTGGGTTAGTCACCCATACAATGACACCATCATTTTTTTTCTTGGGTTAGTCACCCATACAATGAGACCATCATTTTTCTTGGGTTCGTCACCCATACAATGAGACCATCATTTTTTTTCTTGGGTTCGTCACCCATACAATGAGACCATCATTTTTCTTGGGTTCGTCACCCATACAATGAGACCATCATTTTTTTCTTGGGTTAGTCACCCATACAATGAGACCATCATTTTTTTTCTTGGGTTCGTCACCCATACAATGAGACCATCATTTTTCTTGGGTTCGTCACCCATACAATAAGACCATCATTTTTTTTGGGTTCGTCACCCATTACAATGAGACCATTTGTTCCACATTCTTTAGTTTTGGTTTAATGAGGTCGCCAGATGGGATCTCATGTAGCTTTGGTTAAAGGGAATCGCCAGATGGGATTTCAGGTTGACCGAGCTACACACATTTTTTAGTCCCAATTTAATGAGGTCGCCAGATGGGATCTCATGTAGCTTTGGTTAAAGGGAATCACCAGATGGGATTTCAGGTTGACCGAGCTACACACATTTTTAGTTCCATTTTAATGAGGTCGCCAGATGGGATCTCATGTTGGTTCTGGTTAAAGGGGATCGCCGGACGGGATCTCAGGTTAGCCCAACCACACAGGATATTGGTTCTGGTTAAAGGAGATCGTCGGACACGATCTCAGGTTAGCCCAACCACGCAGATTTTGGTTTTGGTTCAAGGAGATCGCCCGATGGGATCTCACAGAAGGAAAAAAAAAAGAAACATTTAGAGTTTTTCTTTACAAAGCTTACTAAGCGAAACATTGAGGAGTTTGGCTTCGTAAGCATTGTAAAGAGGGGGCATCTGTTGCTACCCAATTTTTGACCCATGTTTTGATAAATTTTCAGAAAAATCCAAAAATAGCGAAAAACATTGAAAATCCAAAAAAATACTTTTTTTAATACATTTGCATCGTTTTTAGCATTTTTAGCATCGTCTCAAAAGAATTTAAATTTTCAAAGACATTTGGAACGCGTTCAACTTTTAACGCGTTATTTTTAAAATCATTGATTTTCTTCATTGAGTCGACGTTGATATTGCTTGTTTTCAAAAAATAAAAAAAATTAAGAAAAATCAAATTTACAAAAAAAAAAAGAAAGTTGAGGGACCAATTTGGAGATCCATACAACATTTTACCTATAAATACTGGTCCACAACTCAAACAAAGGGGGGGTCAATTTTGGAAACATCAGAAAAATACAAAAAAGAAAACCCTAACCCTAAACCTGTTTTTTTTGGCAAGGAGCGGCGCCCCCCATTCCCATTGAGAAAAAACCAGAGGGAGCAGGGGCGGCCGCAAGCCTCCCTTTCCCTGTTTACAGAGGCTGGCCGCCCCTCCCCTTTGATTTTCTTCTTCACCTCGGCAGCCGGGAACAAGGGATAGCTCCCTCTCTTTCAAAACCAAACCGGGGGCAGCCCCCTCCCTGTCCTCTCATCTTCTTGAAGCCGCCTCCCTTCCCTTGGTAAGGAAACCAGAGCTCCCCTTCTCCCTTTGCCGACCACACCCACATCAACCTCTTTCGGCCACAGCCCCCCCCAAACAGCAGCTCTCTCCACACCGTTTTCCCCATCTTCTTCTCCTTTTCCAGCCAACAACGCATCCCCCCTCCCATTGCAACAAACCGGAGCACCCACAAGAGACCACCCTCACAGCTCCCCCCACAAGGCCACTTCCTCCTCTGCTCCTCCAGCCGCTCACAGCAGACGCCCAGCCAAGACCCTCTCCTCAAACAGATCTTCACCACAGCTTCAACAGCCCCAGCTCGCCGAGATCAAGCCGGCCGCCCCCTCACCAGGCTCCTCTCCTCTCTTAGCCGACCCAACGGCCTCCCTCTCCGGGTCAACGAACAAACCCGGTACAGCGGCGCCCACAGAACCCAAATCGGTCCGCCTCCTTCCTCCAGCAGCGCCTGCACACCATCGCGGCCTAACACAGTGGCCTCCCCCCCTCACAACGGATCTGCCATCTGAAGAAAGAGAGAAGCAGATCCGAAAGAGGAAGAAACAGATCTAAGGAGAGAAACAGACTTGCTTGTTGCGTTTTGGGTGTTTTGCAGGTAACGGCGTTGTCACCACCAGCAGAGAAGGGAAGAGGAGATGAAACTGAGCCAGATCCACCCGGCTTCCAAGTTTTGTGCGGCGACGCGTGAACCCACGCGCCGCCAGTGACGGTGGCGCGTGGGAAGACGCGCCACCACTGTTCATACGGGTCCAAAAGGCTTCCCTGCACTGTAAAGGATCTGTGGGGGTCTGTTTTGTAATTTCTATAGTGTTTGATGTAATGTTTGTTTAGTTGTTGAATTTTTATAATTTGTAATGTGGATGTAAAAGAAAAAAGAAAAGAAAAGAAAAAGGGAAAAGAAAAAAAGAAAAGAAAAGATATAGTGAAAGTGTATGTGTGTGTTTGTATTTGTTTTATGTATTATTTTTTTATATAAATAAAATTGCAAAGATTAAAGAAGAATTTAATATTTTGATTGGATCACGGTCAAGATTTATTAACTTACATGTAAGTTGTATTTCTAATATCCGATGAAAAGACAATTATTAAAACTTCTTTAACACATCAAAGTCACGAAGCAGCTTACCTCAGGTAGGGTGTGTTAGGGGTGCGAATACCTTCCTTAACCACAACCAGTCCCTTACCCGCGAATCTCTAACAAGACTAGTATATCCAGGTTTCCTAGTAACCTTTAATTAAATACTAGGTGGCGACTCCAACGAACCAATTCAAGCAAATCAAACAACAACGAGAAAATCGCCAGCCGATGCCGCGCGGCTTTTCTGACGTGCGACAGCTAGCCTTAAATGAAGGCCTTTGCAAAAAAGCCTTCCTAGTGAAGAGGCACGTTCTAAGCCCTCAGGAGGACAGGTGCCCTTTTTGTGAGCAGCATTCAAAAACTGTATCCCACATCCTCTTGCATTGCCCAGTGGTTTGAAAACTATGGAACAAAATTGTAGCTTGGAGAGGTCTGAGCTGGGTAATGCCATATGGCCTTGACGACCTTCAATGTCAATGGCTGCGTCTTCTGTAGGGCAACCACTGTAAGTTTGAAAGATCTGTTTGGGGGAGCTTTATGTTTAGCATTGTCTGAACTATATGGAATGCCAGGAACAACTTGATATTTGAGGAACAAAAGCCAATATGGGAAGATATCCTATGGCATTTGTTTTACTTTGCTGCAGGTTGGATCAAGAATCTCAACTCTTCCTTTTGGTATACCGGTGCTGATCTATACATGAATCATGAATGCATTTCGGCTTGGTCTACTTAATTTCTGATTTAGTGTGGGTTTGTTCTGCTTGGCTTAATAGTAGGGTTATAGGTTTTCTTGTATTTCTTTTTTGTAATTAGGCTGATGCCTAGGCTACAATCTATGTAGCTAAAGCTCTGCTCACACTGCTCATGTTTTCTCTTTTTATTATATATCTATTCTCGATTTCACCAAAAAAAAACTTAACATATTAATAGTTAATCTTTTTTATTTATATATGCAGAAGAATATACAATATTAAAATAGAGATTGCAACAAAAGAATTGTTGTTATCCATTTTAGGGCCCTACATAAACAAAAAAAATTCAGAAAAAAAAAAGAAAGATAAGAGAAAATATATAAAAAAATATTGGAAGAAAATCACAAAAATATACTAGTAAGAAGAATATATCAGAACGCTCAAGAAATTATCAAAAACTAGTTGAAGAAGATCAAAATATACAAGATTGAAAAATTTGATACTGTATTTTCAACCGATAAAGACCCCATTGGCAAAGAAAGATTCAATCTAAGAAGAAAAATTCAAAATTGGATGTTTAAGGACTCAATTGAAATTTTTTAAGGTTTAATTGAATTTATTGAGAGTTTAATTGTAAGAAAAATTGATTTTTGAAGTTAATTTAGGCTTTAATAAGAAGAAATTAAAGTCTAGGGGTTGAATTGCAATTTTTAAGAGTTAATTTGTTCAAATGAGGGGCTTAATTGCACAAATATTAAAGTTTGATGGGCAATGAGAGACTTGATTGAAGAAATCCAAAACCAAGGACTAAACTGAAAAAAAAAAAAACACGTAAATATAGGGGCAGAAATTCACCAAATCAGGAGTCTAATTGAAGAAATTAAAAGTTTGTTGGTCAATTGAGGGTTAAAATACACAAATTTAGAATCAAGAATAAAAATAAAAATAATGATAAACTTCAAGGCTGACAATTGAATTTAACAAGGATTCAGTAAAAATATATACGAGCCTATAATACATAATATACTAATTCAAGATGATAAAAAAAATTGGTTTGCAACTGCTAGAAACACAATTTTGTTATTAAACTTTGGTTTTGGATATTATTCCATATGTTTAGTAAAATTAAGAGAGCTTGGTGCATCAAAAAGATCCCAGTCTCTTGCAAAGGAAGCTATTGCTCATCATTTCGTGATATGGTTAGGATATTTTTCAAAATATATGTGGATTGAAAAAATATATATTTTATACATATATATTTTTTGAAATATAAAGATGTCAGAACCATCAGTATGCTCGTTGATGACGAGGATATTCCCAAGAGAAATAAGACAATAATGTAGCAATGGCATTAAAAATAACCCTACCTTGCATCAACAAGTAATGATTTCAAACCCATCACATGCTTGTTTCCAAAGCATGTTATCATACTTATGCAAATTTGATGTTTTGATTTAGTGTTATTTTTATATATATACATATACATATACATATACATATTTCTTCATTTTCACTGTATTTGTTTTTTGTTTTTACATTACTATCAAAATTTAGTCCATGGTCCACAAGGACCTTGATATTGTTTTGCTATATTTTTTGTGTATTAATAATTATATACTTATGTAATTTAACATTATGAAATACCTATCCTTTTAAGTTATTTTATTATCAACAACACTTTCAATAATAATTTTAACCAAACATCTTTTAATTGTTTTTTTATTTAACTGCAATTTCAACCACAGTTTTAACCAAACATATATTTTAATTCAACTGCCAGTAACTAAAAGTGCTTTTTTAAAATCTACTTTTTTAAAACCACAATAATAAAAGCTATTGCAATACCAAACACACACTTAAAGTCAGCAACCAAAATCAGATTCAAAGCAGTAACTGGAGAGGAATGCGAAGGAAGAATAGTCTAGAATCAAGAGGCTTTACCTGCAACAAGAATCTTCTAAGAGAATGACCAATCTTCTTTTGGCTCAGCTAAAAAAAGATCTCATTTGTTTTTGGCACAACTATATTTTAGATCATCCTACTCTCTTTACATCCATTAGGTGTATAAAAATCTTTCAACCTACCATATTTCCAGATATTAATGTTGTGTAAGAGATAGCATGTAAAAGTTTTTTAAGGACTCAGCATATTTTCATCTATATTAATACATATGTCAGACATATTTTCTCTCATTAATACATATGTCAGACATATTTTTTCTTATTAATACATATGTTAGAGATATTTCTCATCAACATTAATATATATGTCAAAGATATTTTTTTCTCTTTAATATTACTAGGACAATATTACACTTTAGTCTTTCCTCTTCATAAAAAGACTAATGAGCTATAAATAGATGATGAATCCTTTAAATAAAGGGTTTGAAATCTTTATTCTCTACTGCATATTTATTTTCATATTACTTCTCTGTAATATTATTATATTTTTTCTCAAAAATTCACTAACTTAATCATCAAAGAGTCCCCAAATTTATTAAAAGAAACCTTTTGCAGGTATCAAACACCCACCTCTAGCCAAAAGTCCTAAAAATTATTTGAGCATCTTTTTTTAAAAAATCTAAAGTAATTTGGCATATTTAAATAAAAATGTTGCATGGATTTTACAATAAATTTATAAATTTTCAAAGGATTTTGGCCTATATTTCAAAAATATTAAAAAATTATTTATGGCAAGAGAATATATTATTCATTTTTAATATAAGGATAAAAAGTCTACAAAATGGTTAATATCTAAAATATTTAGGGATAATGATTTATGATTACTCACCTTTAATATAAGGATAAAAAACCCTATATGAGGCTAATATCCAAAATATTATTGAAAGTATTTCAACCCATTCACTTCTAATATAAGAAAAAAAAAACTGCAAAGAATTTTATCTGAAAAATTACTTGAAATGACGTGATAGCCAAGATTCCAAGTTTATCCCGAAAGAAGTCTTAATGACAATTGAGGAAATTTCAACCTTTTAGACCAAGTTCTTGACCTAGAAAACTAGATTTTGTTCATATAGTAAACCTGTCATAGTAGGCTAATAGAATTTAGAAACACCATCTGACCATAGCAACCACAAAAAAAGAAAAACAATGCAGTTTACCTTAGTTAAGACGTACTAGGGGTAATAATACATTTCTTTACGCAACCAGTTCCTTACCTAGAATCTCTAAAAAGACCAGTTAAGGTTCTTAGTAACCATAATACTAGGTAGAAACTCATTTATCCAACAAAAGACCCCCTGAACCCGTCCGGTAAGGGTTGCCATAACATCACGCTCCCACAAGGGAGGTATTAGCACTCCTAGCGCACCCTACCTGAGATAAGCTGCTTTGCGATTTGATGTGATTTAGAAGGTTTTGAAAGTTGTCTTGCCAAAGACTTTTTTTTTAATAAGAGAAGACAATAAAAAGATCCTTATCTTATTAGGTAAAAAAAACCTAAATGCTCTAGTATCAATAAAAACAAAACAAAAGTTTTTATTTAATATCAAAAATACATCTTACATATAAGATTGTTGTAATCCTGAATACCAAAAGAAAACAAAATATTTTTGATATTTTTTGAAATATAAACCAAATTCAATGCAAATTAAAACATTTAATTTTTTTGTCTTTTTTGTTTTTATCATTCCAAAACATACATAAAAAGAAAATACAAACACACACATCACCTTTGTGTAGGGAGGCTGGGAGGTTGAGGATCTGTGAGGGGGAAGGTGGTGACGGTTGTGGGTCGGCTGAGAGAGGAGATCTGTTGACTGAGGGGGAAAATGGGGGGCAGGTCCGCTTGTGATTTACTGGGGGGCTGTCTTGTGGCTGAGAGAGGGAAGATGGGGATAGTTGTGGGTCGGCTGAGAGAGGAACGGTTGGTTCGAGTGGCGGCTGGTTTGGTAAAGAGGGATGATCTCATAATTTTTATGTAAATTCATCAATAATTATTTAATATAACTTTAAATTTGCATTGTTTCTCCATTTTTGGGCATAATAGAATACAATTAGATCTTATAATTTTCACCAAAATTGCAACTTGATTTTTTTTTTGAAATTCTCTTCAGCATATTTTCTTCACGTTGTTAACCTTTATTTTATTTTTTAATTTTTATTTTTAAAAATATAAATTTTAAAGAATTAATAATCTAGAATTGAGTTATAACATATTGAGAAGTCAAATTTAAGATCATTTGGTAACAATAAACATATTGTCCTTAAATTAAATATCCTCCAATTCAGTGGGTTAAATTAAATATGGATGTTGTGGCAAAGGTAATCCAGGTATTGCTGGAGTGGAAGGACTTATTCGGGACAATTTCGGCACAAGGATTAAAGGCTTCGCTATTAACATTGGATATTGTTCTTCTATTCAAACTGACTTGTGGGCAATAATCTATGGTCTAGAGCTCGCTTAATCTCTAAATATTTATAAATTGATTTTTGAGTCATACTCTGCCCTTGCAGTCGAGCTTTTAATTAAAGAGCAAGTGGAAATTGATGCAAATTATGCTTTGATCCTGAAAGCTAAAACTATAATTTCAAGCTAAAACTTAATCAGAAGTTTTTAGTCAGACGTATCAATCCGATTAATCAGGTCTAATAACACTATTTTCAGTTTTATTTTTTGTAAAAACCTATCTTATATTTAACAGCATGTTGCCTAAATCCTACTACTACCTTTTTTGACGAACAAAAAAAGAAGAAAAAAGAAGTCGATGCTCCCATCATCGTGTTTCTCTTTAACTTTCTTTTCTTTTCTTTTCTTTGTTCTGATTTCTTACTTTTGCTTTGTTTTGTCAAAAGCTAGTGGGTGGATGGTGGAGCATCACATCAAATTAATCTAACAGATGCTTACATCTGAAAAACGATGCTCGAAGTTCCAAAGAGCACTACATGACACAGCATTTTCTTAAATGTGAAGTCACCCTAAATTTTGTGATCCCTTCTTATTTATCTTTAAATACATCCCCTTCATTCTCTTCCTTATCTATAAACACTAGTCCCCTCCCCATTCATTAATATACAGATCGCATTCAATGGAACCACCAACTTCTCTTTCCACAATTTCCCACCAGTCTTCTCATCTTATGAAGAAATTTCTGGCTTTTGATCCAGTTTCTGATTTCATTCACATGCTTTCAGATCTAATAAAGAAATTTATGGCTTCTGGTGTAATGGTACATGTGGTCAAGTGGTTTACAAAACAAAACGTGACTGCAGTTGTTGCAGTGGCAGTGATAGGCCTCCTGATGATTTGTTGCTGCTGCAAATGTCTTAAGAAGAACAGGTATGGAGGTAGGACAATGAAAGCACCAGGGCAGGATTTTCGCATTCTAAGGGATGACTTTGAAGCAAATCCTGCTGACTATTTTAGGAACTTACGCAGCCTGTAGAAGATATCATCGATCCGTCCCAGCAAGCCTCCGATACTGGCAGCAGACCGACCCTTTTTTCTTCTCCTCTTCATCTTCCCTACTCTAATTTCTCCTTTTCTTGTGCTTTCAAAAACTCTGATGGTCTGTAATATATATATGCTTTGGTGTGGCTTAGTAGGTTGGGATATTATGCTGTATGCATGGGCTATATATATATATATAGAGCTGGGGTGAGATTGTATGAACTTAAATATTTCAATATTGAAGCCGGTTTTCATGATCAACCCTCTTCCAATTCATCACTTCAGATATACTGCATTTGTTGCAAGAACATAAATTAAGGAAGGAAGAGATGGATAACTACACCGCATGATCCCCAAGTCCATTATACCTTTTATTGAATGGAATACCTTCTCTGTTCTTTTGTTTTTCTTTTTTGGGTATAATAGAATTTTGTTCAGGGATTGGAGGAAATCAATTGAAACTATTCCCTTAAGATATGGGCATTGTCTGATATAGATTTATCACATGTTAGACATATCCAGATTTGTTTACTGTCAAGTAAACAGATATATTAACGCAGCTGTATAAACAAAAAACATATTACCAATTAAATTGCCTCATGTATTATTTTTATTTTATTTTTACATGAAAAAATAAAATAAAATTGATATAAATGATATGAAAAATAAATTAATCTTTATATATTTCTTGACTAGTAAAAAATTAACATATGAGATAAGATATTTAAGATATCTTGTTATAAATATAAGATCTCATAAATAAGATCAACCAATAAAAAAATATCATGTGGTATTAAAAAAAAACCTGAAAGTCTCTACAAATCTCTTTAAATAAAAAGCCTCACCCTAAAAAAAAAAATATTTTTAGAGATATAAAATTTTCTTCAACACAAGCTCCCTTAAAAGCTTTGAAGCCTCTTTCATATATACTTGAAGTTTATAAAAAACAAAATTTTATTGAATCAAGTCTAAATTTTTCATAAGAATTCTTCAATAAAATGTATTATTTAATACAAGCTTTTTAAATAAAACAATTATCTCTAAAGCTCTCAAACTTTTTTCATTTATACTTAAAGTTTATTAAGAATCAAGTCTAAACATCTATAAGAGTTATTCAATAAAATTAAGTAAATAACAAGACTTATGCCAATAACTTATAAAATTATTTAAATAATAAACAAAATCAGTTTTGATAGAAATAAAATAAAAACAAAATTTAAAAAATAACAAGAAAAAAAAAAAGAGAGAGAGAGAGAGCACTTACTGGCATGAAAATGACCTTAGTTGGCACTAGCAGACTAGCCCTACAAGAAACCAAGCATTACGAACATAATCATAAAAACTTTTCTATGGAAAAGCTTCGTGGACTCGTACAAACGTTTTTTTAAGATTTCGAGATGCCGATGACATTCCATATTATATATTATTCTTTGATACTAAAGCGTTACGAATTCATTGTATTTATATAGTAAGATTGCGGTAATATATAACAATAATTTAAAAAACAAAGGAAAGAAAATTCATTCTCTATATTTCTCATCAAGTTGCTCCACTACTAAGTTTTGTTAATTTAATAAAATCTTTTATTGGAAGTTAAATGCTATATAACATCCAGACCATAGGACAAGAATTAATTAGACCTGGTTGTCTTTGCAAGCGAGTCAGCTAGCAACTTTGTTAATTTAATAAAAAGAAAATTTCTTAATGAATGTCGAATAATTAATTAATAAGTTGTTCATATGGAAAAAAAAGCATAAACAAATAAGAGATACTATGGTAGCATATAAGTTGTACTTGTACATCTATCCTATAAATAATTTTGAAATTAAAGTGGTTGGGGTAGGTGACGCTAGGATGAGTGATTTCTATGAATTACAATGCACCTCAACTTGTACAAAAGTATTTGAAAGTGTAATAATAATTGTTTTTTAAAATATTTTTTATTTTAAAATATATTAAAATAATATTTTTTTAAAATTATTTTTGATATCAGTACATTAAAATAATATAAAAATATAAAAAACATATTAATTTAAAATAAAAATAATTCAAAATTTTTAAAAGTACTTTCTAGCTGCTGCAGTAACAAACACTACCTAATTATTTTCAGAATTACTCATCCACACGCAAGTGTATAATTGTTTATTTGTAGAAAGTGTCCAAGAATGTGTCTTTAAATTATTGCCATACCTTTCACTGAAACTTTTCTTTAATCAATCGGATAAAACAAATCATCCAATAAATATGGTATGCAAGACACCGAAAAATAAAAAATTATGTGATTGTAGTTCTTGATAAAATAAAAAATAAACATGTATCTTCATGCATCATAATAAATTTTTTTAACAAAAAATGAGAAAGTATATAACTGGTCGTGCATAACTAACCATAGTAGAAACTCAGTTTTCAAAGGAGAAACACCCTTCCTGTTTGCTGTTCTGCCAATACTTTGAATGCTAATTCCGGGGATTTACGTTTAAGATTGCCTTCAGTGTCAGAAACAATGGAATCGATTTCCCAGTGGGAAGGAGCAGTCCTTGTTCTGCAGAATTTCATTTCATTGGCAGCAATCAAGAATCTGTTTGAATGATCGCTTCACCTCTGATATAGAGCTTCCCTAATAGCCATTTTTCCCCTTGAAACACTGATCTGCAATTTTTCTTAATACTTCTACCATCTACCACACAACCATTCTCATCCCGTAAAATCACAAAATTTTCATGGCCAGGTAAGAAGTTCCTGCAAATTCCATAGCGCACTGCATGAACACCACATTTGCTTATATAGGTATATGATCAGTAGCTGAGAAACTTTACAACGGTAAACGTGTCAGGCATTGGGCCTTCAGAAATTGCATTTTTTGGGCAAGAAATTCCTGCAACTTACATTTGGTACAATGGATTAAAGATACATAAAGAAACCAGCTACAAATACAATACAAACTGCACCACTGATACATTTATGGATGCAGAAGCTCGTGGAACCAAATGATGGTACGACCCACCCATGTCTTCAAATATCACTTATTAACCAAGACAAAAATAAATAAATAAAATAATAAAATAAAGACGGGTGAAATATATTTAATTGAAAAGATAAAGAAATAAAAATAAATATATTATGGAATAACTTTAAAGTTAATTTATATATTTTCAAAATAAGTGTTATATATAGAATATGTCTTTATAAATAATATTTATTATTTTTTATCTTTAAAATATTTTCGTAAAATACTCTTAATTATAAAATTGTTAAATTAACGCATGTATAGATAAAAATTATTATTATAATAATTTTAAAACTTGACTTGAGACCTGACCGAGTTCATAGGTCAGGAGAATTAGCTCGAGTTGTCTAATTTTTTTTTAAAAAAAAGGACCAAAACAAGATTGCTCTGACCTTTGTTTTGTTTTTTTTTTAAATCAATGAGTTTTGTACTCAAGTTTTACGTCGGGTCACAGTTCGACACAAGTTTTTTTATTGAATTTGGTCAAGTCAATCATTTCTCTGTATTTTCTTAAACTCAAACTATTCTAGGCCTCAGCTTAGTTGGGTCCTTAGTCCACACTTTGAGTCGATTTGGGTGTTATAACTTGGGTTATTTTACTATTATTAATTTTAACTCTTACTATAAAATAAAGTAAAAATAATAATAACTAATTATTTTTTAAAATATGTAAGTTTGAAAGTAATTATATGTATTTAAGTGTAAAATAATTCCTTTTTATATTTTATTATATATTGTTCATCATCAACCAAGAAAAATACAAAGATTATTATGGTGTATATACACTACTACTTAACACAATTTTATCTATCTCTTGATATATATATTTTTTGTCTATATTGTATTTATCTTCTTTTTTTTCTCAAAATAATAATAAAAAAATATCTAAACAACAAGAATCACAACTCACAATTATTCCCTTTACCCAACCATTTTTTATTTTTTATGTCCCTCCCTAATCAAAGCTAGAGAGGTTGGTGGCTGGCTATTTCCATATTGGAGAGCAAGACAGGAGAGAAGTAAAAAGAAGAAGGAGGAGGAGGAGGAGGAGGCGATTAAGAGTAGAGCCCATTGGACAAAATCCTATGCCAAGGTCCAACCCGATTAACATTAACAATCAGGTCAGGCTGAAAAATCCATTTTGCCCCAAGCCCAAGCTGGCCTGTCGGACCACCCGACCCTTGAGCAGGTCAAGAGAGTTTACAAGGACACCGCGCATGGTTCGAAGACAAGGCGATAAAGATGAGATTGACTTGTTAATTGAATGCTTTCGGGACCTCTAAATAAATCTGGACCTCTATAGGAGAATGTAGATTTGAAATAAATTGGACTGTGTTAATTGAACTAGAAAAACTGGGTAGTCCTCTGGTAGGGAAGTAAACTGTAAACATACCCCTGAATTAAGTTCTTTTCTCTTGGTATCGATTGGCAGAGAAATTAAAATAAAAAGAGCAGAAAAAGGAGATAAAAGTTTTAGAAGCATACTTGTTATCTTTGAAAAGAAGATTGACACAAACAAAAACTGACACAAACAAAAATAAAGACAACAAACAAGAACATATATATAATTTGGCTAAAAAGGTTATTTATATAAAAATTTTAATTCAAAACTTTATTAACAAATATTTTCTCTTTAATAGTTTGACTCTTTAAGAAATTTACAACTCTTTAAATAACTAAAAAACCTAAAAGTCTTAATTAGAAAAAAAAATAAAAGTCACAAACAAACTAAAAAATCCAAAAAGAAAAAGAAAAAGATTACAAATTATCCTGCACAACACCTTCTAGGTCTAATTTGTAAATAACATCATGATAATAACTAAATAGACACTTAAATCTCGTACCAAAAGCACACACACTACACCCTACAGGCAGAATCAACCTTAATCCTTGTTATTTTTCCCTAGAACAAGAATGCACATAATTTACGAAGGATATAATTGAAGAAGATAATAGAATAGAGTTTTTGTGTAAAATATGAGGCTTAGCCTAATGTGGCAGCCATCCTCTCTCTATATATGAATAGAAAAATATACATAAGTCAAGGTACACTATACTACACAGAATAACTCTATAAAAGATAAGTACAATATTTCCTATAATATAACATATTCCATAATACACCCCTCAAGTTGAAGATGGGGGTATCCATATGAAGCTTGGACTGTAGATGAGCAAAGATAGAGTGAGGTTGTGGCATAATAAAAACATCAACTAATTGATCTTTGAAGGATATAAAGCGAATCTGAATCTCCTTTTTGGATACTATATCACGAACAAAGTGATAATTAACCTCAACATGCTTTGTATGAGCATAATAAATCAAATTAGCAAACAAATAAGTAGCACCTAAGTTGTCACACCAAATAGTAGTTACAGAATTAGGAGAGAAACATAAGTCTGATAAAAGATAGCAAAGCCATAAAACTTCAGCATTGACATTAGCTAAAGCTTTATACACTGCTTAAATGGAGGAACGAGCAACAATTCGTTGCTTACCAAATTCCCATGAAAAATGAGTGGTGCCAAAAAACATAAGGTAAGCCTTGATAAACTTACGATCATCAATACTACCAACTCAATCAGCATCAGTAAAACCATAAAGTAAAATGCATTTAACAGCAGCCTAATAGCTCTTAGTAGAAGCATGCATAAATTGTCAGACCTTGTTCATAGCATAACATATATCCAACCTAGTAAATGTGAGATATTGAAGAGCATTAATAATTTGAAAAAATGAAGAAACCATAGTATCAACAAGTTTGCACGATAACATACCAGCTCGATAAAGGATATCAAGAATATATTTTTGTTGACTAAGCATGTGATCTATATTGGTAAGGGTGACTTCAATTCCCAAAAAGTAATAAGCAACACCAAAACCACGAAGTTTAAACTCTGAACTCAGCAGAGTAATGAGACGTTGAACCAAAGTAGAGTTACTTCTAGTGAGTAAAATGTCATTAACATATACAAAATAATAACAAATATCACATCCCACATATAAAATAAATAATTAGGTATCAACCTTGGAAGATTGAAAACCAATAGAAAGAAGAATGTTGCTTAGTCGTGTGTACCAAGAACGTGGGGCTTGTTTCAAGCCATAAAAAAGACCTATGAAGATGAAAAACATGAGTAGGTAGAGTAGGATCCAAAAAACATGTGGGCTACTCCATATAAACCACCTCTTTAAGTGACTTATTGAGAAATGCATTATGAACATCAAGTTGATGAATTTGCTAACCTTTAGATACAAAAATTATGAGTACTAACCGAACAGTCACTACCAGAAATTAAACAAATACAAGTGGAATTACTAACAATTTTTTTTCCTGATATTTTGCGATGATATTTACTGACAGAACTTTTTCCATCGCTAAAACTGTCGGTATATACCAAGGGAATCTCATACAGAATATAAAGAATAAAAAAAAACAAGTTGTGCGATGACGTATAAGTTTTTGTGAACAATTTTACCGATGAAATTACAATCGGAGTCAAACCAGGCTATCCATACAGTGACGTGTCAAAAACACCAATAAAATTTCTGAAGGAGTGGTAAACTGAATAATTTCATCGGTAACATTTAATATATGACCAGACATCGACCCTTCCCTCCCATGTTTCTCCTTCTTCCCCCCTGCATCTAAACGAACCCCCCCTCCCCAACATTAACAACCAGCTCCCCACTCCCCCCCCAAACATCCCTCCTCATCTCAACACAAACTTTTCTAATCTCAGTATCCGTGTTCTGATTTATTGCGGATTTTTTATTTTTAGTAAGTAAATCTATATTTTTCTTTAATTTTAATACAATTTTAAAATGTCAATTTAATTTAGCAATTTAATTTAGAAACTCTTTCTCGTTTTTTTTTTTTCCCTTCAACCTTCCCTGGTGGCAAGATATTGATGAAATTATAGCTCAAGCTTTGAACTGCCATATATATCATCCATATTGCATAATATATAGATTCTGACATATTTGATGCATAAAAAACAGCATATATATAGATTCCACATGTAATGCCTAGAGAGCATACCACATTGACCTATATTAGCTAATAATTTATTTATTTTTCTCTGGAGAAGCAGAAAGACTTTGCTGGAAGGAAGGAAAGAGAATTAAATTTTTTGATATATCAAGAAATTTTTATTGGTGGTATTCATGGGAAAGGACAAAGTAATTAGATGCGAATATTTGAAGCAACCATGACGTGAAACCAAATTATCACTATTGTATGCTATACATTTTATATAGAGTTCGGCATTGAAGTTGATGTTAGACATATATTATGTATACACTTTCTTCATGGTTTTGTTTGTATTATAATCCAAAACTATTCCTTGCTTATTCTACTTAATCAAATGAGCTCCACACGCCAAGAAAACCCCATTTCACAAATCAAATCTTATTGGCGTTTTGATCGGGACAACGTTGACTCCAACCCTATTTATATTAATTATTTCATACAACTCACAACCATTAAATACATGTACACTGTTTTCTCAGTAGACATCTTAGTTAAAATCGTTGTATTAAAACTATCAACAAGTATGGCACTCAACATATGACATATGAGGAATTAATTGAGTTACAAAAAAAAACTAATATAATCAAATATCCGAGTTAACTTAATGAGTCTATTAACTTGCTTGAATCGACTAAAACCCGACAACCTATTGATTTTTCTTGTCAAAACAATGTTTTGGAATTTTTTAAAAAAATTTATGGTCCATTCAGGTTGAATTCCTAACTCATGATCTAAATTTTACCCTAACTTGACTTATATTAGATTTTAAAAAGATGGTTAAAACTTAGAATTTTACAAATCTTGGGTTCAAACAGAAGAGATGGAGAGGGGATCCAGGGATTGAATTTCATTTTTTTGTTATCCGAAGTAATTTATAAATTGAGGAAGAGGTACCTTTTATTGTATAATCCAAAATTTATTAAATAGAGTAGTAATTCAAAATAAAGAATGTGTCAATCCATCCTTCTATACCCCCATATATGGTTTGGTTCCTTGCCTTACAGTACTTGAAAACAAGAAAAGATTTGTGGCCGACATAAAGCACGTTGGGATGATCTAGCGCTTCAAAACTGCTACTTGGAGACGAATCGAAGAGGTGAGGTGGGAATGCATCTTAAAAAATACATTGTAAGAACTCAACAAGGAGTCATGTGAACTGGCCAGTACATCCAAATTCAAAAAATTATTGGTTGGCTGAAAGAAGAAAAAGAAAGAAAAACAAAAACAAAATGTCGATCGATCCTTCCCGTTATGTTTTTGGTGAATGCATGGAAATTAGATGTAGCTAACAACATTGTGAACAATATATGTTGTTCTATCAATATATCTTTATTGCAAACCATATGAAAAGTAACATTCTTCAACATCAATATATACTCCATTCCGGCTTAATGTATGATAAAACTCAAATCAGATCCATACATGTTGTGTTTCCAGACTAATTAGTATAATTATTTAGCTAGTTGAAGCCTCAAATTTATCAATTAGCTTAAGCCAATATCATTCTACTTGATTGAATTTTTATTTTCTTATGAAAAACTACTTGAATGATTATTTGTAAGGAAAAAAAAAACTAGAAAGGTGAAGCTGCCATGAAGCCAGTCATTAAAGAAAAAAAGAATAATTCTAATTTTCCAAAAGTTTTCCCACAAAAATCTAAGATTGAATAAGTGGATCTCACTAATGAATCCTAGAATTCAACGATTTCAAACTCTTCAGGAATTGAAGTGATAGGGAAGAATCTTCACCAAGATCTTACAGTATTGCTCAAAAAACAAGCAAAACATAAAGAAAGATAATTAATGATATATAATTATATATAGGAAAAGTGATGAATGAATGCATGTAAAATTGGAATAAATGTGATCTCTTGTCTTATCTACAGATTATAAAAATAAATAATTATTGCAGATAAAAGTCTGGGATTGATAAAGCCATGTGACAAAGGAAACAGAAGAGGTATATAGTAAAATTAAATATGACTCTTGGAATTCAATGTAGGATCATGAATTTAATATACATGGGAAGAATCACAGCCCCACCGTACCTTTTGCCTCCCCCACGTCCCATAAACAAGATTTTCAGTTCCTTCAATGGCTCAGACAAACATGTATACACATGCATGTGTGCTTATTGGAAGGTTCAGTGAAAGCAAAGCCTATTCAGTCACCACACGTGCAATCAAGACTCGAATCACGAGAGATTGTAAATATGAACAGTAAGATGTGTCCATAACACCATAGTCAAAGGAGTGTTGAGAATACTAAACATTCAAATCTTTAACCTTCAAAGTTTTTATTGATGGATTGATTCAACACTAGTTAATTTTGAATACACTGGTCCTCAAATTTATAGAGATTTCTTTTTGAAATAGAAATATTTTCACACAAATTCTTTTTATATAAAAATCTTTTCCTAACTCAATTAGCAATAGCTTCCATTACTAGATGATGATTTTTGCTTTGTCTATGGAGTAAATTTTTGATGAATATATATATGACCTAGTATCACTGAGCTTAATTAAATTTTTCTTTGGTCATTTCAATCAAATGGGTTTTTGGATTCCATGGTGATCAGAACTTGTTTTTTCCTAAAAAAAAGTTGATGAAGGAGAAGTTTTGAGTCTCACCATGAAAATGAAAGGAAAATGTTGCAGCCAGCAGGCAACAAAAACCCTAATATACATGAAATTTTAGACAGGTAGCTAGCTAATAGTTCTCTCATCAAAACAACGAGCAAGGAATTTTAAAGAATGATGAGAGGTTAAAACAAAGCAACAATGTCATTAGAAATTATGAAACGGGAAGTTCTCAAGTCCTTAAAATTCACTACGATTTTGATTTAATGCCCCGAGTTCTCTCTTTCTTTCCCCATGATTTCTCAATCTTTACAACAAGTTACCATTAAGCATAAGGCAACATTATTATACCAAATGCAATGGTAATTGTATAAAAACCGACTATGGTCTAGAATAAAATTAATCAAAATATGGGACATTATTTTCACTTGAAATAGTGCTATAACCTGATGTGCTAGTTGGTGGTGTATAAAGAGAAGAAGAGGAAGATGAAGAAACAACAACTGAAGGAGGAGGTGGTTGTGGTGGTGGAGCAAGCGTTTGTGATGGTGTTGAAATGGACACGGTCGCAGAAGAAACTAAAGCAGGATGAGTAGAAGAAATGATGTTAGTAGCAGCAGCAGCTTCTCTGTATTTGTAGTTGAGTATCTCAGCCCTTATTGCACTAAGTTCAGCTTGTAATGATTGAATTTGTTGTTGTAAAGCTGAAATTGCACCCATGGAGCCATATACTGGATCTCTTAGCCTCAAGTTTGCTTCATAAACTAGACTATTTGCAGTATCAACTCTTTGACTTTCTGGCACCTCCTAGATAATTAAACCACAAAGCCAAGGAAAAATAAATTTTAAAAAAATCCCATAATTCATCAAGAAAAAAAATCAAGAATGTCAAAATTTGTAAAAAAAATATATATGAAAATTAAATAGATTCTATGTTAATTATAGGGAATTGAAGGGTAGCTTAATTACCATTAGCAGCTTGGAGACATTGCTTGCACCATAGACTTTGTGGACAGCAGCAAATTTCTGGGGTTCATGTGGAGAAAAATATGGAGAAAAGGGGCACTCTTCAGCACATCTTCTTCTTAAAAGTTTACATGCAGCACAAGGTGTAACAGTGTTCAAAATTACAGGAGGACCTAACATTTGTCTCCTCCCCATAAAAGAAGATGCATCACTCTCCCTCTTGATCCTCTTTCCTAACTCTTCAGATCTCTCCCTAAAACACCAAAGGAAAAAACAATATTACATGATATTTCAAGAAAACACTATGTTTTTCTTATCAAAATTTCAAATAGAGAAAGAAACAAACAGATTAGAGAAGTCAAGAAGAGTTCTTAATATTTAATAGGCTAGTAGAAGCTAGGGTTTTGCCTTTTGTGGAGAGAATATAGATCTTATTCATTTCTCTTGAGGGTGATTCCTTCTTACCTGTCTCTGGACATTCAAGCATGCTAGTTGGTTGTCTATATCAAAGGCAGAGGAGAGGAGTGGAGATGACCAAGGGAGAGTTTCAAAATGAAGGAGAAAGAGAAATAAGAATAGAGAAAGGAGTGCTTAAAAGGCAAGGTAGTCACAAAAAGTAGGTCAATATATATTTTTTAAATAACGAAGAAACAAAAAAGAAAAGAAAAGAAAATAGATAATGGTGAAGAGTGAATGAAATTTGTAATCATGTAGGTGATAAATATTAGTAAATGTAGAAGAAGTTAATGTTCTAGGGTTAGGTCATTGGAAGAGGAGATGGAAAAGATAAGAGAATGCCAAGATTGCTGGTATTTTGTTTTTTTTATTAATCAAAGAAATATTATTAAGAATTCAGGGCTATAAAAAGAGATGATAAACTAGAAAACAAGTAAAAAATCATCAAAATTCACTATAAATTTACAGATAAGAAACGTTCTAAAGCAAAAAAGTTCTACATGAAAATCCATTTTAAAATTTTCTCTAAATTGCTAAAAATATTTAAACATGTATACATAAATCTAACTTCAAAATTCTTTAATCATAAAACAAGATGGTAGAGAATTAATTCAAAAGATTGCTTGCATTTGACAATGCTATGGCTAGTTGGCCTCGACTGTGATTTTTTTGTCTTCTAAAATGAAATCCAAAATTTCTACACCGAGACTAATTAAAGTCTTTTTTAGGAGGTAAGCTTGTTTTAATTTTTATTTTTCTTAATTCTCTTTCTATCTTGACGTGACTTTCTGAACAACATCATACCTGTTCATCTCAAGTTTCTCATTTTCTTGATTTTTAAGTTCAAATGAGAAAGCAAGCTTCGTGTCCCCACATGTGAGGGCGACACTCTTAAAGAGAGGATTACTCCCACTTGATGCACTCGTTTCAGTTAACCTAATGACTGATTTTCATCGATGTGCTTGCTATTTCAAATATATCTCCTAGTATGGAATTGAATTTGGAGATTTTAGACATACTCCAAACTAGTGAATTCATAAAAATAAAAATTCTTTTTCATAGCTTTTTCTCAGATTTAAATCTGAACTGATCAAGCGGATGACAAAATTCATTAAACCATCCAAATCAACAATTCTAAGAGTTAGCGATGGTAATCTAAGTAAGGATTATTGAAAAAAAAATTACAAGAACAAGAAATTTCGAATGACAAATCACAATATCAAAAAGAAATGTAACCAAAGCTGCTATACATATGAAAAGTAGAAATGACTAACCAGGAAATTATCTATCTGGGATTCACTTACAAGTTATACCCTCTTTTCATGACCAAAACAGTAGAGCAATATGCTAGAGATACCGAAGTAGTTGACTCTAATATTTTTTGACAGCAGTCATGTGTGATTTGGGCGATCAGAAACAGCAATGAATCAAACACAAAATTTGGAAATTAATTTCTTGTTTATTGAAAACGCTTTCATGTTGTGTGCTTCCCTCTTATAAATACATCAACAGTAGGACTTGCCATTCGATCACGACACCATTTACCATTTCGATCAGCACTTCTCGTCCTTATCTGATTATTTGGGTAAAGTAGTTAACATTTATAATCACAATGGTAAAATATATTGAACTTTGTCACGGTTCATTGTATTACATTCAAACCAGATGTCACTAAACACAAAACAACCCAAGAGAGGCCGGAAACTCAATTATATCTAAGACTTTCAAGTTCAAATGGTCTTAGGGTGAAAATATTGCGAATTAGGAGAGGCCGGCTTTGATTGTGTAGTCTAAACTTCATAAAAATTAAAAAAAAAAAAAAACCCCGAATCACCCGTTTGATGAATACATGTGAGAAAGGGGTTTCTTATTATCAAATCATGCAAAATCGATCACATTTAATTCTACTTATTAATTAAAGTTGAAGCGATAAATTAATAATAAATTTTGTCATTTTAATCATGTTCAAAAGAATAATCCAACATTGGAATTTTTCCGTAGCATACATACATTTCTTGTAGTGACTTGGAATAAATATTTACTATTTTTTTTATAGTAATGGAAGAAATATTATTAGGATTCAAGGGCCATTAAGGATAAGGAAAAGGGAACTAGAAAACAAGAAAAAAATATTTACTATTATTATTACGTACTTACTTAAATCTAGCATGTATATGTTTCATTTATCTTTTCTTGATTGATAACTTGATGGTTTTCGATTAAAGAATTAGAGATTGGAACTTCAGACTTTATAGAATATACTAATAATTGACTACAGCTAAGTTGCGGGTCAAATTATTTTTTATCACAAAAAAAGGTTGGCATTGCTAATGTATTCTCTAGAGAAAAAAAAATCGTGTGAAGGTTAGTTTAATATGACCTGGTCAACTTGGTGAGTTCAAAAAAAACTTAAACGATTAGAAAAAAAACAACAACAAAAATAAACGCTCGTAAAATCAAGCAATAACAAAATAACAAAGTGTTTATATAAGACCATGATAACTCTATAAATAGTAAAACAAAACAAATCATGGAGATCAATTTAAAATAAACTAAATTTTAAAGGATGAAATTGAAAAAAAAATTAATAATTTTTTTAAAAAAGAAACGAATCAAATGAAAGTGATAAAAAAAAAAAGTCCCCAAAAAAAGGCTCATGTGCACAAGCTTGGGTGGCCTAGTGCATCTGGGTCTTAATAGAAAAAATCTCAAACAAATGGGTCTGCCAGCCTAGACCCGCGCACCTGGGTTTTGATAATTTATTTTATTTTTTATTTTTATTGAAAAAATATATAAAACAAGTGATGTGTCGCCTACTATAATAGATGACGTATCGCTTGTTATACCAAGATTCCAGCAATCAAAGGGTTGCCATAAAATCAATCTAGTTACTGGGAAATCAGGATGGGGTGTTTTCCACTAAAATATTTATTTTCAATTAATTTTTGATAAAAAAATAACTTAGAGGCATAAATAAACTTGTTTATACCTTCAAACAACCCAAAAATATCCAAAAATAAAAATTAACTTGAAATCTGAAAACTTTTCGAGGTCATATCTACTCTCCCTTGCAATCTCAAGATGAAAGAACACCAAGTGAAAACTAATTTCATCGAATAAAACCAGTTGACATCAAAATCGACCATTTTGGTGGTAAAAAATATTGGTATCAACTAACTGGATTAAGCAAAACTAGAATTCGATGACTTTCTTTTTCCCACCTTAAACCAGGGATTGAAAAATAAAAGAAATGCAACTTTGGACAAAAAGTGAATAATAAAATAACTAAAGGAATTGAAAATGGGTAAGTTGCAGAGTAAAAGGATCAAAGTCAACTTTTTTAATCAATTTTTGATATGGCCATCTAGTTTCACTACAAGATTTAACAGTTTTACCGACGGTGTTTTTCCATCGGTGTAAGACATATTCCGTCGGTAATTAATTTACCAACAAAATCACCGACGGAAATGATTCGTCGGTGAATCTTTCATCGATAATTTTTTTTCCGTTGGTAATAAAAAAATATTACCCGCTTTATTCCGTCGGTATATCCCTTGGTAATAATTATTTTTATTACCAACAGATTTACCGATGGAATTACTGATTCAAATTCCGTCGGTAATTCCGCCAGTAATTATTTAAAAATATTTTAAAAAAATTCATTTTATAAAATTATAAAATAATTAAATTAACATAAATCAACACTGTATAATATATACTCAAAATTCTTGGAAAAAAGAATAAGAAAATCAACTCAAATAAATTTGCAACAAATAAATAAAATGAAAAAATAAATTCAACTAAAAAAATTCATATGAAATACATGAAGTTGCAATTGCTAAAAAATTAAAAATCCTATAAATAAATCAACTAAAAATTGATCTCATATGAAAAAAAAATCTCACAACAACATTTATACAATTATTAAAAACAAAAACAATTAAAAATAAAATAAAAAAACAAATATAGTGAAAAAAATCATGAAAAAAGAAGAAAAAAAAATCTTACCTTAATGTAGTTGCAAGTGAAGCTAAGGAAAGAGAAAATAATTCGTATAGCATATTAATTAAAAAAAAACTAAAGGATAAAAGAAGAAAGAAGAAGAAGACATACCCGAGCATGGAGAAAAAGATGAGATAAGGAGAGAAAAGAAGAGAAAAAAATAGATATTGATGTTTTTTACATATAGTGAAGAAGAAGAAGAAGAAGAAGAAGAAGAAGAATAAGAAATGAGTCTGTCTCTTATGAAATAAGGGGATTCAGGCTTTTTATTGGGGCGTGTTAGCGACGGATTTACCGACGGATAATTGAATATTAATATTTTTTAATTATTCCGTCGATAATTCCATCGGTAATATTTAATTTAAATTTTCAATTTCGTAAAGAGTTTTCAGAAACCACCAACAATTACCGATGATTTTTCAATCCGTCGGTGATTCCGTCTGTAATATTTAAATGAAAATTTTAAATTAATTGATTTTTTTCAGAAAACCGTCAAATAACACCTATGAATTTTCAATCCGTCAGTGATTTTGTCCGTAAAGAACAACAATTAACAATGCAATTGGAAAGTGAACAGTTCTAGAGCTCTCTGGAAAATACCAATGAAATATTCCGTCAGTGATTCCCTTTGTAATTGACATGGTGAACAGTGTTCACAGTTTACCAACGAATTTACCGACGAAATAAATTCCGTTGGTAAAAATAATACGTCATCATTTTATTTTTTTTAATTTTTTTCCTACTGTAATTCCCTTGGTATTTTTGTTTGTATTTGTCGATTTTCTGGTAATGTTTCTCTTTATTTTTCAATTTGATTCTCTAATTTTTAAATATTTCTTTAGCTAACAGATCGAAAGCAATTGATTTTTAATTTGACCATAAAAAAATTAAATAATCTAAAGAAAGATTTGATGACCAAAATGAAGAAAAATCATCATGTAAATCCTATGAAGGGTTACAATGGCATGGTGTACATTAAAAAAACTACTCCTTTTAGTTTTTTTTTTTATATATAATATAATAATTTAAGGCTACACCTTAAAAGATTTAATATTATATCTCTCTGTGGGCTTTTTTATTCCACTGGCTGAAAAGGCAAGGTGCTATATGACGAGGGTCGAGGGGTAGTCTTCTCTCATTTCATTACAACTGAAGAAATTAGAACTATTGATGAAATTGGATTATCTATTTCACTTTACAAAAATTGTTGGAAAATCAATCTGTAAACTGAACTCACATGTATATATTTCTATTGAGTTAAAGATTTTCAAAGTTAGCATAGTTATTTAGGTTCGTGTTCTATGAACAAGGCCATAGATTAGGCAAAACAAGTTATGATAGTAAGTCGCAAATGTTAGAATCATGGTAGGTAAAGAAAAGGAGGGAAACCTAAAAAAAGGGTATGTTTATGGAGATTGAAGGAAGGATCAGAACTTGCTTAAAATGCAAGAGATTAATGGACTATGAGTTCTTGTTTGACCCGTCTATTAAGGCTCACAAGTCGCATTCTTGCACTCCTCGATCCCCAACCTAATCTTTAATTTCACCATTACACATAGATACACCGACTTTCACCTCACTTCTTCCGCCTAGTTTTATAACAATATATGTGGCCAGTGGTCACCCCTCTTAAAATTAAGCCCTAGAAAATGTCACCTTTCATGTGATCATAGCTTGCTATTAAAGTAAATCTAATATCCATTTTCCCGAGCTTATATTAAAATCCATTAATGTTCAATCGTTATGCATCAACAAACATTCGTTTTTTTGGTATCGAATGGTCAATAGAGGAGGCCAAGATCAAATTAGTAATTAATGATGGTGATTTTCTGGCTAGCACATGGTTTTTCCATTCAGAAGTTTTCTGGGGATCAGAAGCATATGAGTAGGCAGTAGCTTAATTGTGTAGTGGGTCTGCATAAAAATTAATAAAAGTGCACTAACCAAAATAGGGTTAATGTAAACTTTGACAATCCTTTTTTTTTTTTTTCATGTATTTAGTTAGTGCGTCTAGCCAATCTCGAGAAAAGTCTTCGGTCTATCACAAAACAGTTCTAGCTGGTTGAGATTTCTTCTGAGGTAATAGTACCTTCTTCTTTTCATTTGATTTCGTCTTGGTCAAGGAATCTATGGTTTTAATTAGGAATTAATTAGGTTACCTTTTAAGTTTAATTTAACTCTATATATGGTCTTCGAGACTGAATTTTAATTCTGAACTACATATTTTGAAGACTTCTATAGCAATTTATATAAATTATCTAAATATTGATTTCAAATTTTAAATTAAAAAAAATGAAATGAAAAGGTGAATCTATCATTTCTTAATTATTTTAAAGACATATGTTCTATATCAATTTATATAAATTATCCAAACATTCATTTCAAGATTTAAATTTCAAAAACGAAATGAAAAGGTGAATCTATCATTTCTTAATTATTTTAAAGACATATGTTCTATATCAATTTATATAAATTATCCAAACATTCATTTCAAGATTTAAATTTCAAAAACGAAATGAAAAAGTAAATCTCTTCGACCATCCAATTTCGTCTTTTTGAGACATTAATATAGACAAAATTGACAAAATTAATTAGTGTGCCCTTGGCCCGTTAAGTTCTCAAGATTTTGGGTCTTGCGGATATTTGAGTCCCTTTAAGGACTAAAACCCAATGTAAAGCCTGAACTTGCAATCCAACATGTGTGCACAAGCAGTTTATTCGAATAAATATAACAGGCAGAAGCCAGGCGACTCCATTAATCTACCCTAGCAACTGATCCCATCTCGAATGTTTTTGTTGTTTGTCGTCTTAGATATTTGAATTTGATTGATGTAATAAAATTATATTAGAGTTTAAATTGTGTTTTGAAAAAGAAAAAAGAAAAAGAGACTTGTGTTTCTCTTATAATGAAGGTGATGATGTACGAGTTAGAAACTAGCAATTAACGCCTTCGACCTCTTGGTGTAATATGCTAGTACTGCATTATGACTTGAATGCTCTAGCAGAAAGCATAACAATGTCTACATCACAATTGGGTACTTTACTTGGCCTCTCTTTCTTTTCTTGCCCATTAATTCCTTTCTCAGCCCTCAGGGCATGCAGAGTTAAAAAAATAGCCGAATAAAAACCTTAAACAATGCAAGTCTTATCGGCCAGGTCAAGCTCTGGCCACCCTTGTGATTCAGACTTGCCGACAAGTTTCACTAGCTGCAATTAATATAAGAATATGCTAAATATCCACCATGATCATTTTGGGAGCTGGGACTCTCTGCTCCTATACTAGCATCTGACATCATACCTTAATATATTCAAGAGACCACTGCCAAAAACAACTCTTTACGTACGGATTACTTTTTGCACGCTTCTTGCCACAAGAATTAATGCAATTTTGTAGGTGAGAAATTAATATTGTGGTCCAAGGACTAGCTAGATCAACTATCTCATTCTGCCTCAATTATTGCACCAAAATTCTAACAGACGTCCCACTGGATGATCTCTAGTTTAGTTGGCTGAGTAATTTCTATCTCCTCACATAGAACTCTTAAATTGCATTTCTCAGATTCTGATGCTACACGACAGCAAAATCACCTTTCTCTTTGGATTGGAAAAGGGTGGTTAATGATCATGATTAAAGAAAGAAACGCACACTTACCCTCCAATTATAACCTAATTCTTAATTGAGTCCTAGACTAGAATAATTACCAATTGAGTCCCCCATCTAATGGATATTACCCAATTATTCTTCGCCTTAAGACCTTTGCCTTCAAGATAACAAAAAAACGAGGACCTATTTGTCTCAACACAATGCCCTTTTTGTTACAATTTTAATGATGGAAGTTAATATTCGAGTAATGGTGGATAGATGGGGATTCAATTGTGAACTTTTTTAGTTGGAGGACTATATATTACATGATAGCTGGTTTCTCTAAAAACCCCAATAACCACCTCTGTCCACATCTTACTAACCATAAATATATGGTTACTATCTATTATTGGCTTTGAAATTAAAGTCTTTAGAGGGAATTCTTTAGGGTTAATAAGTTAATTATTAGAGGGATGGCGGCCAATGCAAATGCATCATTGCTTAGTGAAGTAGAAGAATTTACCGCTAATTCAATGAGAAGCCATGTGGTCACGTGGTACGATCGATCTCTGAACTGAAGACAATAATTGAATTTCTAAGTACTGTTTAAGAAGCTATAAATGCACGTAACATGTATCACTAAAATTATATATCTGTAAATTGAATTTTTAATTAGTCGGAACTTTAAATTAAATTATATAAAAATTATTTTGATATCATCTTATTTGATAAATTAGAATAAAAAAAATAAAAAAAATTCAAATTTATTCTATTCAACTCTTCAAACTCATGGCCTGAATTATAAAGTTTACTAAATTAAATTAAATTTTATTTTATTATATGCTAAAAAATATAAAAATTAATTTATAATTAATTTAATATTAAATAATAAAAATCAAATATTAAATTTAATGCAACATTAATATTTTGCTTTTGATAAGAAGAGGTTTTTTTTTTTAAAAAAAAAAAAGAGGAGGAAAAACTGTTTTTTATTTTTATTTTAAAAAAAAACAAATAACATGCAGTTTGTTGTATAAAAAGCGAATATTGCATCCAAGTCCTGAACCCGAGAATTCAACATTATACACATATTAATCATTGAGCTGCATGCTACATAAAGTTATTAATTAACCAAATGATTAAAAAACATATCTAATTTATATTTCATATAAATAGCTATATCCAACCAACAGTTTTAATTGTTTTAGTAATAAATACAAGTCAGAAGCTTCTAATAAATTATAATCATATATGGTTCCTTGTCTTTTCTAGTTCCACATGCCTGGATTTGCATATAAGCAGGTTTCAGCCATGGAGTTTCATGCGAATATAACAGTACGATGACAATCGAACGTCTGCCCATTTTTCACGATAGCCATTCTTTTTGTTAATGTTGTTATTGGAGTGAGTTTAAGGCTTCCATTCATTTTGTTATAGGTGGGAAATGCACACTTTTAGACATGACCAATATCCTATCTCTATACTTTTATATATAGAGTTCAATTTATATTTTCTATTCTTTATACAATTCCATTTTATTTAGGACACTCACATTCAATATTAGATCTTGATTGGTGATCCCAGATCTAAATTTAGATTAGACAAACTAATTTCATTGACTTTGAGAAGGGATTGTCAAAACGTTGACTAAGATTTTGACAATTTTTTTAATTATTGTAAAGAAAACAAGGAGAAAAGATACGTACGTACATCCATGGAGCAAATGCAGTTTCGCTCTTCTTTCTTCTTCTTTTTTTTCTTTTTTTTTTGCCATAATTAACTAAATATCTTGTGGGGAAAATGCTATCGTAATTCCCTTATGTACCAACTAGGTTTTGGAATACCGTAAACCATTAATCTAGATTAATTTTCATTAGGTGGATTCCATGTTGAACTCAAGAAATTATTACATGAACTTGGTTGAGAGAGAGTATGCACCTTTTGACTGATTTGCATGCTTTACCGATCGACTCCCGGCTGGTTGAACCTTTTGGCCTTTACTTTCTATGTAATTGACTTTTGCCATTTCTCTTTTTATGACTCAATAAATTTGCTCCTTTTTTTGATAAAAAAAAAAGTTTGGAAATAACTATAATCACTTGTGCAGCAAGGAGAGGAAAGAAAAGATGCAAAATATATGATTATATTGATAATATGATCACTTGTTTCACTCATTAATCAAGAGAATTAACCACTCCAACGGTCACCACTAGTTTCAGCATGCATTGATTTTTTTTCTTAAATGGTAATATCATCTTTTGCCTCTCGTTCAACTACTACGTACAAGGACCGAAAGCTTTCATATATATATATATATATATATATATATATATAAATATATAGATACCAAACAACACATTTCATTGACTTTTTAAGCATCCCTAAGCAATACCTTGATCATGGATGCATAGCAGCCTCGAGACCTGGCACTTGCTCCACGACCAATACCGCCAAAGCAGAAGGTAGAAACAGGATATTCACATTCATTTTCATGATCCTGATCATCATGATTCAGCATAATTTTTCTTGTATCAAAGTATTGTCTTGGGCTTGACATTCCATTATAACTTCCTCGAGACTTCGAAATCTTCATTGGTGAAGAAGGCACAGAATACGTTGCTGAGCATGAAGATGATAACCGCGACGAAGAAGAAGATGATGAAGAGGAAGAAGCAGGTGATACAGGCAGGTTTGTTTTCCTTGTAGAACGTTTGGGGAAAATAGAGTCCAAAAGACTAGATTTAGATAGCTTTTTTGTTGGTCTTTTTGGAGTATTGTAAAAGTAGGATGGCGGAGGTGTTAAAGGAGGAAGAGGGTTTTCTCGGAACTTGATCTTAGGAGTTCCTGGTTGAGACTCCCAAGTGAAGGGAACTGCAACAGATGCACCAACATGGTAGTCTTCTGTGCTCAAGTTAGCCATGGAGACATCTCTTGTTACTCGTTTAGAGGAGCCCTTTTTGTCATCTTGCTTTAATTTTAAGGACTTTTGAGGACGCTTTGAGCTACTTGAAAGCATTTTTATTTTTGAGACTTGAGTTACGAAGATATGGCAGAGAAATAAAGAGGATGAGTAGAGCTTAAGGCAAGCAAGGGTTTGTATTTGGAGGGTTTCCTAGACATTGAAGGAGTCGTTTTAACTTTTAAGACTTCAAGTTCCCGTGCATGAACACAGTTAAGTTTGCTTTTCTATTTATATATATAGTTGGGTTTCTCGATGCAATTAGATCTCAATAATTACTCAATTATTTAGTAAACAAAATAATTACTCAATTATATACTACATTAATAGTCCTTTTAGAAAGGGAATAACTTGATTATATATATAAGGCTACAATAAGTGAATTTAATTAGGTGATAAATTTTTTGTGTAGTATTTTTTTTAAAAAAAAATAGTTTTTTATACCAAAATAATACGAGAATATTTTAGTAGAAAAAAAAAATCAAAATCATTAAAGTGCAATGTGTGTGGTATAGCATGGCCCAACAAGTCTTCTTGTCAAAGAAAATATAATATTACACTACACTTTAAGTGAAAGTGTTGTCTAGGATTTAGACCAATGGATAAATTTCTTCTAACGAAATTCAGAAAAAATTTAACATTTTTTTTTTTTTAGGTACGAGGCTTTTGACCTATCTTGTTAACCCATGTGGGGTGACTCCTACATGGATTATTAAATTCCTACGTACCCTACCATGCATTGTTTTTCTTTTGTTTATGAGTTCCCTAATTATATCAGATTTAAAGTCAATTTATTTAGTGTCGACAGTTAAGACATGATTTTCGGCTAGGGTTAAATTATTTGATTCCATTATTTTTTTATTATCATAAAAAGAAGCAAGAGAGTATCAGCCACTTGGAGGCTTATTGCCAATAAACTATGTAGGATAGCTGCCTAATATTGTGCTTCATAAATAAATGACCACACAGCAATAAATTTCTTCATAAATATTTTTGCTCAATTTTATGTATATATTCTCTAAGAAAGAAAGGGATACCTTTGGGTTCACGAACTTGACCTAGTAATGTTATAGCTGTCAAAATTCAGCTGAATATAATAGGTGTAGACGTTGATGCAGTAGCAAGAGAAGGATTAAAATGTACACCAAATATTTGAAAATGTATTAGGAAACAAAACGGAGAGAAGTTGACAAAAGATCTGCAAGAAATTAACTGAGTTAATTAATCGTTCTTGAAACTTGACCATGCATATGTATTTAGACATCACAACGCCCATTACTCGTATCATGCTAGGTCATAGTGGATGAATGACGGAGGTAGCAAGAAACTTGAATCAACTGTTTTTTTATTGCTCACAATCATGCTTCTTAAATCCAACCCCAACAAGTAAATTTATGATCCAAAATTTTATCCCAGTTGAGTTTTAATTTGAATTGGTTTTGTTATTAACCCTGCTAAGATCTTGTGTAGCTTGACGGGTTAACTTACAATTCGGTGGACCTAATTAAACTACATCCAAACTTAGCCAGATCAAAATCTATAAATTTTGTTAAATAAAAATTGATTGAACAAAAATAATAGAGTATTATAGATGAGCCACATCACCTATAATTAGACTTGTTGTATTTGTGAGGCGTCGTGGCGAACATCATTTCAGATCAGAAAACAGGAAATATAAGGAATTCTTGTTCTTTATTGGTGGAAAGAGGAAATGAGAGTCGCCACATAGTATTTTGATTATTAAAAACCCTAACTGGTCTTAGAGATCAGGCACGGGGACTAATTGCGTAATGGAAAGGTATTAGCACCCCTAATACGCCTTACTTAAGGTAAGTTGCATTGTTTAATTGTGTGATATAACTAAAGTATTGCTATGTTTTCTAATTGTTGATCTATCTAAGATTTAAGAAAAGTTCTTCTTAGTAAGGAGATCTTTATGTTATCGGATAAAAACTTAACCGTTCTAATGTCTATATAAAAAAAAATACTACCTTTTTATTTAATATCAAGAATGAAAAAAAAACAAAAACAGAGAGGAAGGAACGATAAAGGAGGAAAGAGAGACAAACATAAACAAAAAAATGGAACAAAGATGAAAAAACAGATGGAAAAACATAAACAAAAGAAGAAAGACAAAGAATAGAGAGACAAGAAAAAATAGCAGAGAACAACACCGTTTTGAGTTCTTTTTTTAAAAAAATGAACAGTGAGTGAAACAATGTCGTTTTGTACAAAACATGTCGTTTCATTGAAAAGAAAAAGGCGTTAAAAAGTGTCAATTTTCAAATCGATCCTTAATTTTTGATTTGTTCAATCCAGTCCTCAATTGAGATTTTGATTTTAAGAATCAATTCAATTGCATCCTTGCCAAATTCAAATGTCAGCCCTGAAGTTGGCCGTCTTTTTTTCTTTGATTCTTGGTTTTGAATTTGTGCATTTTGATCATCAATTGATCAACAAACTTCTAATTTCTTCAATTTAACTCCTGATTCGGTCCATTGCAGCCCCTATATTTACGCATCTTTTCCAGTTTGGTCCTTGGTTTTGGATTTCTTCAATTAAGTCCCTAATTGCCCATCAAACTTTAATATTTATGCAATTAAGCCCCTGATTTGACCAAATTAACTCTTGAAAATTGTAATTCGACCGCTAAACTTTAATTTCTTACAATGAAAGCCTAAATTGACTTAAAAATCAATTTTTCTTGCAACCAAACCCTTCGTAAACTCAATTAATCTTTCAACAAAATCTAGTTAAGTCCTTAAACATCTGATTTTACACTTTTTTTCCTCAAATTGAATTTTCTTTATCAATAGGACCTTCATTAGTCAAAAATATATTATCAAATCTCAATCTTTGTATTTTTGAACTTTCTCAACCAATATTTGGCTATTTTTAGGGCACCCATGTGTTCTTTTCTCACTGCTATATAAATTTTTTTGGTTTTCTTTCAACAATTTTTTTTTTATTTTTCTTCTTTATTTTTTTTTATATGAGGATCCAAAAATGGATAACAACAAACCTATAGTTACGCCTCCATAAACACCAATGAGCTTAATTTTTCCTTCGTCTTCTTATTTTTTTTTAGTGGAAGCTCAAGTAGTGGCACTCCACCAAGAAAGATGATGAGCCTTTATAACTTATATGAGGTAACTAATCTTATTGATGATGATGTAACCTTCAGTTGGAAACGGAGAAGGCTTATTAGTGTGGTGGCTCAGTGCATTCTTTCTTTTTCTTCTTTTTGAGCGACGTTGACGGCTAGGTTTTAAGATAATAGATCTAGGGTTTTTTTTGTGTTGTGTGGGTATGGGGAGAGCATGTAGAAATAACCTTTTTTTTTCCTTTTATGCCCCCCACATATTTAATATTTGGAATTGTGACTATTATAGAATGTATCTATATAGGAAATATTGTATATAGGAAATATTGTAGTCATACTCTTGTATGGTAATCTCCACCATTGCTATGGTATATTGCCCTACACATATATAAAAAAAAGTGTTGGCTAACCATTAGGTTAAGCCTCCTAATTATTCTTAACTGTGACCTACATGCGAGGTGTTTTTTTGATATTAAACGAATCGGTTCCCTCCCATCAAAAACAAAAAAAAAATCTTTCCTTTAAAAATACAATTTCTATTTTAATTTGCATATGACTAAGTCTCTCAAAAATATATTTTATCTACATATTTCCTCATATTATAAAATCACAAAATTTTTTTTTTTTATTTTGCATGCATTTTTTTTTATTTAACATCTAGTTTATTAAAACCATGAGAACTTGACCTACATTTCAAAAAATAACAAAAACATTATTTTTGTTCTTGTTAATATGTGAGATTACAAATGTCAAATGTCTACATAAGATGTAATCTCGTTATTAAATAAAAAGATAGTTTTTTTTTTTTTTGTATTGGCATTAGAATGGTTAGGTTTTTAACCTGATAAGATAAGGATCTCCTTACCGAGAATGATTTTTTTTCAACCTTAGACGAACCAATTATTAGAAAATATAACAATATCTTAGTTTATATCAGACAAATAAATAATGCAAGTTACCTCAGGTAAGACGTATTAGGGGTGCTAATATCGTACCTTTACATAATCAGTCCTCATACTAGAACTTTGAAACCATTAGGTTTCTAGTAACCAAAATACTAGATGGCGACTTATATTTTTTTACCGATAAATGACAAGAATTCCTTATTCTTTCCTCCCACACCATTCCCGACCATTCCAGACCCGAGAGGACGATCGTCGCGATGCTGTACACATATGACATTAATGATGATGTAATACTATATTGCCACCTTATTATATGTGATCCTATAGTGTTTGAAGAAAAAAAGGATGAAAAGTGGAGAATTACTATAGATGAGGAGACTACATCAATTGAGAAGAATGACACATGAAAATTAGTTTCCAGACAAAGTGGAAAGAAGCCAATAGATGTCAAGTGGATCTACAAAGAAAAAAAAATGTCAAAGAAAATGTGGAAAGGTACAAAGCAAGGTTAATGAGAAAAAGTTATAGTAAAAAACATGAGATTGACTATGATGAAGTATTTGCTCCAATTGCTAGATTGAAGACCATTCGATTAATCATTGTCATCGCTGCCCAACATAGATGAGAACTCTATCAAATGGTATCAAATCAACATTTCTTAATGGTTTTTTGAAATAGAAGGTTTACATTAAGCAACCTATGGGATATGAAGCGAAGGGACATGAATACAAGGTATTAAAGTTGAACAAAGTGTTGTAGGAATTAAAGCAAACTACAAAGGCATGGTATAGTTGCATTAATGGTTATTTCTTAAATAATAGATTTGTTAAATGCCCCCATGAATATGTTGTCTATGTTAAGATCAAATAGAATGGTGATACTCTTATTGTATATTTATATGTGGATGACTTAATCTTTACAGGAAATAATCCAAAGACTTTAAGTAAGCAATGATCAAGGAGTTTTAAATGACGAATATTGGTCTTATGTCCTACTATTTAGGGATTGAGATCAAACAATGAGAAGACAAAATCTTTATGAATCAAGAAGTTTGCAATAGAGGTTCTAAAAAAATTCAAAATGGAGGATTGTGAAAAACTAAATACTTCAGTTGAGTGTGGAGTGAAGATGTCAAAGAATGATAAAGAGGTGAAGATAAACTCTACAATATTCAAAAGCCTAGTTGGGAGTTTGAGATATTTGACATGCACTCGTCCGGATATAATTATTTTTAGAGTAGGACTTATGAATAGGTTTATGAAGACACCAACTATGATATAATTCAAAGCTTTAAAGCGAATTTTTCGGTATATTAAAGGTACTGTTGATTTTGGCTTATTTTATAGATATTCTAATAGTTTTGATCTTGTGGGTTATAGTGATAATGATTGGGTTGGAAATATGGATGATAGAGCACTACGAGTTTTGTTTTCTAAATGGAAAACATTCACATGGAGTTCAAATAAGCAATCTATAGTCACTTTGTCAACATGTGAAGTTGAATATGTAGCTACTACATCAAGTGTTTGTCATTCCATATAGTTAAAAAGATTATGGAAAGAATTGTAAATGTCACAACAGATGCTTACGGAGATTTATGTAGACAACTCATCAGCCATTGTCTTAGCTAAAAATCCAGTTTTTTCATGACAGAAGTAAGGACACTGACACAAGATTTCATTACCTAAAAGATTGTAATAAAATCTTATATTAGTTTAATTTCTTAATTGTTTAGGTTTTTGTGCCTATAAAAAAAGGCTTGTAATTCATCATTATGTAGCAATACAAAAGGAGAGAGAATAGCTAAGAGAGCTTAGAGAGAAACACTTAATAAAAGTATACCTTCCTCTCAATGTTCTTCTTGTTCTTGAATTTTGACTTTACATTACTGTTTTTAATCTTATACCACACCTATCTTTCTTCCAACAACTTTTTGGCTGAATTGTGCTTCATACAAGATCAATCTACTCAGTTTTGTAGATTTTATAGAATCATGTCTAGTCATATAACTTTGTTTTTATGCTGGATCAAGTGCATCCTAGCTTAGCTTCACATAGGATCTAGCCTACTCCTCTTGTCCCTCCTCTGCTTCATATGGAACAAGTCTACATTTACTGCAGTTTAAAAATGGGGATCAATTCCAGTCTGTAGATCCTTTCTACAGGACCAAGTCTTCCTTGTTTTCTTCTGTTTAGTATACACAAAAACTCTCTCTAAGATACAAGTAGAAATATCAAGACTTAGGTCTAATAAGAAAAGAATTAAGTGACCAACTAAATAAAAGAAACAATAATCAACCAAATAGTCGAAAGACCAAGTCACTGGCATGTAAATTTCAACATAAAAAGGAAATTTAACTTACGAAATGATATCTCCAAGTAATAACTTGTGACAACTCAAATGTAAACATCACGTAGTCAATCATACTGAACTTGATTATATGAGTATTAAAAGCTAAAATGTAGCTAGTATATATGTTATTCTAGACATAGAACTCTCTACGTGAAATAGATGAGTAGGAGCATGGCTTGGACTTGGTCTGGTATAGCCGAAACCCGAAACCTTTAATTTCCCTTTTACTTTCATCTCAAACTCATATAATGCATGCCTCTAATATTACCAAACAGAATCACAGATAAAAGCATCTTATGCTTGTAAGAAAATATTTGCAGTAAGTTTTATAAACCGTGGATAGGGCATAAAAACAATGTGATAACAGAATACAGATGATAGCCTTCATTGAGAGATACATGCTTTGCTGAATGAGGCAAAAGGCGTGCGTACGTATGGAGGATAAAATATTAATAGATCGTTGACCTGGTTTCTGAGTCCCTTTCAATAATGAAAGAGAAAGAGCAAGAGATGATAGCGCAAAGGTTCCAAGAAACAAGCATGAATACAAGCAATAACACTAGAAATCTATATAAAAAAAAAGTGGTCATACCTGAAGTGGTGGAATTTTTTTTGATTCCTTGAAGCTAGTTAGATATAATCTCCTTAACAGAATGGCAATCAGAAGAGCTACATGTCCAAAGGTTCTTCTTCAGCAAAGTCATCTTTGCAGGCAGATGGTGCCCAGAAGTCCAGAAGCAACAGCAACAATTCTCCCACGTTAGCTTTTCACTGCATTTATTTTCTGTTCTTCACTGTATCAGGGAACAAAGCATCTGTACTTGTCCTGTTTCTGCACCACTCAATTCTGTGTGCTTTCATATAGAAATGCATAAATTTAAGTATCCATGTTAAATGATCTTCCTCAAGATGTCTGGTTTCTCAGCAACCCACTCTCAGTCTTTGGCTTTTGGCACATACTAACATCACCAGTAGCATGACAAGGCACACAATGTTTTTCCTGTGACAAAGGCCACACTCCAACAGATGCAGGATCAATTGCTTATTAAGTTAATTCTGTCCTCTTTAAATATATATTCCTAGAACACCGAATCAAGCTATGTAGGAGTAGGACAGGATGCTTATCAGTCTTCTTGCCTCTCAGAACACATGAAGAAGCTGAAAGATAAACAATCAAATTAACCATTATTCAAAACATGAAATCTTAATCCAAACATCCTAACATTTACGAACCATTGTTAGGGACAACTAAAATTATCATGGATAACTCTATACAGTATTGATGTTGGAGGATATAAAAAGCTGAATATGGATTTATTGTAATTGACTGTGTGCAATGTCTAGCAAACGCTTTTGGATCGTGTTTAAATATTTATAGAATGTAACCAGTTGAGGTAAGAAAGATCCTCAAATTAGATTTTTATCTTTATTTTTCTAGTGATTTGGATTACTCAAAACATATCATTGAACCTAATTATTTTTTGTGGATCCTATTTCTGCAATACTTATTATTATTTCCATAAATTAGGATCCAACAAAAACTTATTTTGTTGACCGATGTGCTTTGATTTATACAAGCAAGAAAATGTCATGTCATGGAGTACATGATCAGTATTGTTCCACGCAGGGGTGAGCAAATTCGGTTCGGTTCGGTTTTTATCTAAAAAACTAACCAAAATCAAATTTTGAAAAACTAAAAAATTCAAACCAGAACCAGTTCAAACCGACCGCTGTCGGTTCAGTTCGGTTTGGTTTTTTAACAGAAAAACCGGAAAACCTATATTATTGTTTTTTTGGGCTTTTAAGGCTCTTTTAGGCTTTCTGATGGGCTTTCTAATGGGCTTGTAATTAATGTAAATATTATCTAATTTTGTTACAAAATTCTATAATATATTTAATATTTTTTGTCACTAAATATTCATTTATATTAAATTATTAGTGCTAATATTATTTTTAATATGTTGCAAGTCTTTCTAATATTTGTGTTTTGAACTCCTCCTGCATCAAAGTTTAAATAACACACACACTAAATTAAAATTTAAATTACAAAGCATTGCCTTCAAAAGAGCTTAAAAAGAAACAACAAATAACATTGCCATAAAAAATAAAATACTTCATGCAAAAAATATAAATCTTCATTGTGCATATCATCCCAATCAAAAAGCATATCAAGATGACAAGAACATTGCACTTTGATTCCGTAAACCATTGACATCAAAACCTGGAAATCAAGATCTAAAATTATAACATGATAAAATAAATTAGAATATGTAAAAATAAAAAGTAATATTTTACCATCAAAGTAACTTCTGAACTAATTATCATCCGATGTCACATGTAATTTTCCATCAAATTCTACAAAATAAAAAATTAGACATATTAAATGATTGCAAACAATTTAATTAATAAATCATAAAAACAAAATAAAAGGTGTAAGTTACCTGACTCAAGGTAACATTAACAACAAAAAGTTATAACACTGCACTTGGAAATTGCGGGAAGAAAAAATCTTACTCTCAGATCAAATAAAACACTTCACATTGGATGTGTTCAAAATTTCAAATGATTCCCACTTCTTTCCATCACAAGAACATCATTTTCTCCTTCCACTACATCAATTACTTTCCAATCCATTCTACCAAAAATAGGTTAAGTGCAAAGAAACAATTAACAAAACATTTGCAAGCAAACCAATGGACTACACAACCTCATGGTTTCGAGTTTGTAGGATTAATCTGTTTCGGTGCTCCATTGAAGGAAAATGAAAGAAAAGCGGCTGTTACACTTACAGCAGATGGAAAACAACTTATGTTTATGGCCTTTTGTTAATCAGAAAATAGAAACTACATGAATGCAGTTTTGATTTTTGGTTAGACAGAATTCGTAGCTAATTAATTCCTAGCTTCAAATAATGCAAGCTAGGATGTTGATAGTTCTCTTGAAAAAGAGCTCATCAGTTATCTCAAGAATGCTAGGTACTGCTGCCTAGAAACCAAAATATTATTGACAAAAGAATAAAATAAGCAGATGACCCTTGCCATGTCCAAGATTAATTTGGTTGCGGATTGACAAAATCAACTCTGGAAGAAGCCTAGTCTATACACTGTAATGTTTTTGAGCTATGGATGGTTATTTGTTGAGGTGAAGCAATAGCTTGATGAATAGCATGCTGCAATGTCTAGCACTCTTAGCTTAAGTTTGCCACAGTGATTTAATTATTTCTAAGATTTAGTTGAAGTCAAGAAATGTACCTCAACATCCCTCACCGCCCGCAACTGCTTCTCAGCAAATCTATGCGAAAGCTAGAAGAATCTTCATTTTTGCAAGCATTAATCTGTTTACAGGATCCACACAAACAAGCCCTCATGGTTCCAAGTTTGCAGATTAAACAGATATAAACGCAACACCTTTCATCTTCAAACATGTTCAACTCACATTAAATTATTGTTTCATAACAACCCAAATACACCAACACGCACATAACCCTTAAAAATCCCACCTTTTTCAACACACAAAGCACAATCATCCAAAAAAACACCACCCAAGATCCAAAAATCTAAACTTTATCAACGCCCAGTACACAACCATCTAAAACAAACAAAACCCAGCACTCAAAAAACTATATAAAAACATAAAAAAGAGTTACTTACTGGATAAGATCTTGTAACTGTTGAGCTCTAGTGTTCACAAATCTCAAATACACAGATCACACTACAGAGCAAATGTTTTTTTTTAAAAAATAGATATTGACAGGAAAAAAAAAATCATACCTGGTGTGACAAGATTCAAGGTTGGGTCGGGTGTGAGAGAGGGAGGTGACTGGTTTGCTAGATCTGGAGGTTAGGTCGGGTCGGGTCGGGTGTCATGCCCGTGTGGGAGACTAGGAGAGGGATATGGTTGGTTTGTCCAGATTTGTAGAGTCAAGGACTCAGGAGAATGGAGATGAAGATTGATTATTTTTTATCTGGTTTGTGAGGGTTGAGAGGGGGCGGCTGGACGACTGAGAGTGTGAGAGATTTTGAGATTGAGAGTTTGAGACATGAGAAAGATGAAAGATTTGTGAGCACTGAATCAATGAATTGTGATTCTGTGAATTTGTGAGGGTTAAGAGGTGGCGGCTAGACACAGAGGACGAGTATTGCTTACTAGGGTTAAGAAATTTTGTATTTATAGTACCCCTTAACTGAACCGGTTCGGTTCGGTTGGGGTTTGGTCGGTTTTAGGTTTCTTAAACCGAAACCGAACCTAACCAAACTTTTTTTAAAAAAATAATCGGTTTAATAGGTTTGTATTTTTGGTTCGGTTTTTTTGGTTATTTGTTTCTCGGTTTAATCGGTTTCTCGGTTTTTTTGTTCACCCCTAATCCCACGTCAAAGCATAATACACTCAATCTTGATGGGATTTCGATGTTAATGATTGAGTGTATTAATAGTTATTATTAAATAATTAATTTAATCTAAAAGTTTAAATTATTAAATAAAATTTTAAGTTATAATTTATATTATTTTTTAATCTTATAAAAATTTAAATTATCTTCTGTATAATTTTTATTAAATAAATAGAGATAATAAAATTTAAATTCATAATTGTTTGGTTATCATAGCCTGATATCATATTAAAGAATTAATTCAATCTAAAAACATAAATTTTTAGGTAAGATTTTAAGATATAATTTATGTTATTTTCTAACCGTTATTAGTATTTTTTACTTAAAAATATATTTAAGATAATATTTTTTTTATTTTTTTAAATTAATATATTAAAATAATTTAAAATTATAAAAAAAAATTAAAATAAAAAAATTAAATTCTTAAAGAGATGATGGTATCCTAAAAGGACTACAAGCTAGCTATCATTGTTCCAAGTTCCAACAGTTCAACCGTGGTGTTACAATACGTGACACATAACTTTTTTTATTGTTGGAATTAAGGTCTTGAAGATTATGTGGTGATAGAAGATGCATATTTTGATTGGATTTATTTGCTTTTAATTATTCATCATACCACAATTTTGTATCTCTATTTATTATTTAGAGTTTTCACTTTCTAGAGTTTATCTTAAGTTTTCTATTTTTTTTTCTTAAGTTTCAAAAATCACATTTAATAATTTTTTAGACTCGATAATTATTTTTATATAATCATTGAGTTTTAAATAGTTTTTATTTTTATTCTTTACATATAATGTTTTTTAAATAATTTATATATGGTATTTACTAGACCATTAGCTTGTGTTATACTGCAAGTCAGATTATTTTTTTATTTTTAACATTTATTAAAAAACAATATGCATGCATCGCTAATTAAGTTGTTTTCTATTAAAAAAAAATTTAGGCATATGGGGTATTTTATACTAAAAAAATCATTTTCAACTTTTTTTAATCCAAAAATACCTAAACAAATCCTAAAGACCTTTGTAAACTAAATAAAAAAAACCTAAAAAAACAACCCAAATCCAAAAAACTTCTTGAGATTATGAGAACATTTGGAAACACGGTTCTAAAAATTAAATTTTTTTATATTTTCGGATCGTTTTGATGTGCTGATTTCAAAAATAATTTTTTTAAAAATAAAAAAAAATCATTTTGATGCATTTCTAAGCGAAAAGCATTTTGAAAAGCAATCACAACCACACTCCCAAACACGCTATCTCATATAAGAAAAAACAAGAACACTCAAGTGAAACTTCTCTAATCGAATATAATCCATTAACATCAAGAATGAATTTTTTTGTGGCTGAAATTGGTATCAACCAATGATTTTCTCTTTTTATTACCAAAACCTGGTGATTTTCTCTCCTTTCTCTTAAACTAGTATCTTAAAAATAAAAAAAATAATTTTTTGGACTAAATTTTAATTTATGAAAACTAAAGGGATTGACAATGAACCATTTGGAAAGTAGAATGGTCAAAATAAACTTTCCATTCTTACTTTAAAATCACCATTTATTTTGTCCACCTCTTTCATCTTGATCCCATATCTTTGAATCTTATCCTCTCAAAACAAAATAGAAGCAATTAGCCATTAATTTGATCAATTAGGGATCAGAACACAAAGAAAAAAACTTTAGGGATGAAAAAATAAACAAAGGATTATCATAATCTACTATGCTTCGTGCCTTGTGCTACAATGAAAATTAATTAATCTTCAAGGATAAGTAAGTTTTTTATTTGTTTTTAATTTAAATTTAACGCATGTAATCATTGATTCAAGTAAATAGAGACACCATTCGATCAAATTAACATTCAATAAAAGAAATTTATCTAGTAATTTGTTTTCAAAATTTCAAATCATGGGAGTATCACCTGAGTCACTACAATCCACATTAACATAGAAGCTCAGGTCATCATTATGAGCTTTTCGAAGCAATATTCCTAGCTAAATCCCAATTCAAGAATTTTACTATATGAAGAACCTCTTCTTGTGTAATTAATTAATATTAACCCTTTCTGCTCTTATCAAGAAATATCAGACTCAACTTAACTCATGCCTATCTGAATTCTAATCTTATCACCTACAACTTTCAGACAAGACAGGATAAAAAACAAAAAAACAAATGTCTCCAGATTTCGAGCAACTTGTGGTGGGTGTCAAAAGATTCATGCTCTTGTGTGTTACATGCAATAAACACCACTCGATTTCAAATATTTTGGGGTCCAATTATATTTTAACTTGGAGTCGCTTTTATGGAAAAATCTGCCTTTTTTTTCTTCTTTTATGGGGAACTTTAACTTGATTTTTTCCACCATAAATTATCATATTCTTTTCTTGTGGTTAGCTTTCTTTTTTCTTAATTTTATATACCAAGATTGTGGGAGTTTGTTCTCTTTATGTCCTTTTGCTTCGTTAAATTTCTAAATTTAAAATATAAAAAAAGACGTCAACCTAACATTTGTTTCAACAACTAGTCAAATAATAAGATATTAGTACCCCAGAGCACATCCCAACTGCTTCCCATACATCCGATAATTCTCTTGACACTTGGGAATTATAAGACAATCACATGTCTCATCAAGAAAGAAGGTTTTATTAACCGTCTAGATGGTGGTCCAGTAATAAGAGCTTAAGATCAAGATGTTTACTCCCTCTGTGGTCTTAGATTCAAGCCCTGTGGTTACTCATATGATAGCCACTGGAGGCTTACATGGTCGTTAACTTCAGGGCCCGTGGGATTAGTCGAGGTGTGCGCAAGCTGACCTGGACACCAACGTTAAACTAAAACAAGAAAGAAGGGCTTATTTTCCGGTAATAAAAGTTTGAGATTAAAAAATTTGTTTTTTTATGATTTTATATTCGAATCCTGATATTACTAATATGATAGTCACTGGAAATTTACATAATCGTTAATTTTAAAACCTATAAAATTAGTCAAGATACGTGCATGCTGACTCGAACATTCATGTTAATTAAAAGAAAAAAAAGAGAAAGGGAAAGAATCCCATGACCCTCATGATGGTCTTGCCCACATAGATCCTCATCCATGCCGCTGTGACCCTGTAAATTATGCATTGAGTCCCTCTAATCTTAAGTCTTGATCTCTTAGGTTCCTTTTCTGTCTTTTTGTATTGGTATCATCCTCCTAACCTTCCTATTTTACACTAGCATAGGGTCAATCTTCATCAAACATTATTAGGGATAGTGTTAGACTATTCCATTATTTATTTATTTTTCAAAAAATAAGTATTGATAAATTTAAAGATGAAAAAAAAATTCATGAATAAACAGACACAATAACAATCATTATGATTTTATTTAACTTTTGAAATATTTATTGGATATGTCCACTTATGAATAATTCATTGCATATCATTTATGTCAACAAAACTATTAGTAGAAAAAAAATCTTTCAATATTTATCCCTTATTTTTTTTATTACATTCAATACAATATTATTTTCATGAACTATAATCGGAAATTCTCATGATGTGATAATATATATCCATATAGTGAGTGTATGTGATTATTGTATCTTTTTATAAATAGTCATTTTAATGTACTTGTATATTATAAAAATATTATTAAAAAATAAAAATAATTCTTTATATAAAATAAAATGAATCTAAACTAGTCTCAAATTTGATATGGCTATATGGGACTAAAGTAAGATAAAATTGAAAGAAAGGGACCAAATAATACCATTAATAAACTAGTACACGTACCTCATGGCATATTCAAGTATCTATCTGGTAAGAAGACATGCCACCGTTGCCATTGCCGTTGCCGTTGCCTTATAAAGTGGCTTTAAGATTTCTTACAAAATTTATATTGTTACCAACCGAACAAAGAAAAGAAAGACAGAGAGACAAGGCTTGTTATCCATTTGTAGTCGTCCTTCTCCGCTTTGGATTCTAACAACTCAAGGTAAGCTGAATGAGTCTCTGCTGAGTTTGCCATCTTTTTATCTAGATTTTGTGGGTTTTTTTTTGGTTAAATTCCGGTGCTGGTTTTTGTAGAGATTTGTAGCTGTGTTGGTTTAGATGGTGTGTGAAAGTTTTCATCTTTTTAATTAGAAGTTTTGTGGGCAAGTTTCAGTTTTTTGAAAGGCTTAATCTTTGAGATTGATCATGATTAAATCTGAAAATTATTCTTGTTGTTATACTGTTTAATGAGCATTTCAAAGCGTCTGGCTATGCAGTTTTTGATGACCCTACAAGTGTTTATTAGCCTGTGTTAGCTTTTTAGTTCCAAAAGAAGCAGACTGTGATTTGTTTGAGATTAATTTTCAGACCATGAGCTTTCCTTTCTTTATTCATGGTATGGAAAAAACAAGGGTTTTGGGCTGTGGGGCTCGAGTATATAACAAATGTGAAATTTGCCTTGCAAATTCCTCAGCTACAATTTGTTAAATTTCTTAGCATGTAGATTTAATCTTCTTATTTTTTTTGGCTTATTTTCTGTTTGCTCTTGTTTTTTTTTCTCAGGTTATAAATCCTGTCTGTTTGTGTTGGTTTACAAGTGTCCTGCTGAAGGTGTATCCTCTACACCGTGTCTCAGCATTCTTAAGGTGATTTTTGACCGAGAAACCCAGGGAATGCTGCATGATGTTCCTTAGTGTTTGGCAGTCCGTCTTTGAAGCCCATCAGGTTCCGTCTTTGTTGGATCCACCCTTCTTTGCTCTTGATGAGATTGGATTTGTAAATTATTCTTCCTCTTGCTTTTGTGCTCAAAAGCATCATGGACCTTCAAGTTGGTATGATCTATGTGAAGACGGTTGAGCCATTTATGCTTTTATATATAGATCTTACTTTCTAGTTTGATAAAACATATAGGAGGAGTGTTGTATATCATAGAGTATTAGCAGTTTTAGCTTGGGATGGAAAATAAACCAAGTGTTTTGACAAAGAACTATGAAGTGGGGAGATTGCTTGGCCAAGGCACCTTTGCCAAGGTTTATTTTGCGAGGAGCATCAGAACGAACCTGAGTGTAGCCATTAAAGTAATTGACAAAGAGAAGGTCTTGAAGGTTGGGCTTGTTAATCAGATCAAGAGAGAAATATCTGTAATGAGACTTGTTAGACACCCTAATATCGTGCAACTTTATGAGGTCTTGGCTACCAAAAGTAAGATTTACTTTGTAATGGAATATGCTAAAGGTGGTGAACTCTTTGACAAGGTTGCTAAAGGAAGGTTAAAGGAGGATGTTGCCCAGAAATATTTTCAACAGCTGATCAATGCAGTTGATTTCTGTCACAGCAGGGGTGTTTATCATCGTGATATAAAGCCAGAGAATCTGTTGTTGGATGAGAATGAGAATCTGAAGATATCTGATTTTGGATTGAGTGCCCTCACTGAATCCAAGCAACAAGATGGACTACTACACACGACTTGCGGGACACCTGCATATGTTGCTCCTGAAGTGATCAACAGGAAAGGTTATGATGGCACTAAAGCTGATATTTGGTCCTGTGGCGTGGTTTTATTTGTGTTATTGTCTGGTTATCTCCCATTTCATGATTCAAATTTGATGGAGATGTACAGGAAAATTGGCAGAGCAGAGTTCAAATGCCCTAATTGGTTTCCAACTGATGCTCGTAGGTTGTTGCGCAAGATCCTGGATCCAAACCCCAGTACAAGGATCTCCATGGCTGAGATTAAGGAAAGTTCTTGGTTTAGAAAAGGGTTGAACTCTAAACAAATTAAAACTGGAACAAAAAGCAAGGAGGTAGCTGCTTTGGATTGGAATGGTTCTGGTTCTTCTGAGAATAGCAGTGTGGCTTCTGAGGCAAAGCAAGAGTCAGCCAAACCTCCCAGCTTAAATGCTTTTGATATCATTTCCCTTTCTGCTGGATTTGATCTATCTGGATTATTCGAGGAAAATTATCAGAAGAGAGAAGCAAGATTTACTTCTATACAACCGGCTTCAGTCATCATCTCTAAACTGGAAGATATTGCTAAGCGTCAAAAGCTGAAGGTGATTAAGAAAGATGCAGGTTTGCTGAAATTGGAAGGAATGGAAGAAGGTAGAAAGGGGCCATTGTCTGTTGATGCTGAGATTTTTGAAGTGACTCCAAATATCCATTTTGTGGAAGTGAAGAAATCTAATGGAGATACGCTAGAATATCAGAAGATATTGGAAGAAGCTATAAGGCCTGCTCTCAACGATATTGTTTGTGTCTGGCAGGGTGAGCAAGAACTGCAACAGCAGCAGCAGCAACAATCAAATTGACCAAACTAGCAGCATCAGTTTGCTCGAGATATTCTCTCAACGCCAATTTTTCCGCGATATCTCATTTTTGTACAATTTCTTGAACTTCCTATTTTTGTACTTCCATGCTTGTACTTGTAAGTGTTAGAGATGCCTCCGGCCTCCCTCAATAAACTTTAAACTTGCTCGTATTTGCTATATCGTTAATGATTACTTTTAATGCTCGTAACTCTCAAGTTCTTGAATTGCATGTCCTGTCTTCCTATGATTTTCCAATAACATTTTCCAGGTATTCTCTATCCACGCATACAGTTTCTGTTTTGCTTGCACTGAAAGTTAATATTATGACCTAGATCCACATACACAGTTTCCAGGATCACCTTGTAGCAGCTGCTAATATGTATCGTTAAGAGCAAAGAATGCTTCTTCTTGTTCGAGATTTATCATTATTTAGATTGCAAGAAGAGGTGTATTAATGCTTTTGTATCCGATCAAATGACTGCGCAAGCACGCACAACATTAGTCGATTTTGAAATCCTTTAAAATGTCAAAAGATCTGTTCTTGATTGAAAAAAATAATTCTTTCCTAATGCGCTACGGTCTTGTCAAGTATGTATTTTTGGTGCTCTGTTCTTGTCAAGTGATACAGCCTACATGCAGCAAAGGTTTTGCACTTAAAGTCCATGAACTTTCTTCGGAAGCTGGCAGGAAACAGCTGATTTGTGCTTTTCAACCAGAAATATCCACATACGCAAGTGTGTAGTGAAGGTTTCTCATGACTTGCTATCTTGTACACATGGAGAGCATATTGCAGTGGAGCACCCCTGTCCAGAAACAATTCTGTATCCTATATTTGAAAAATGATCCTTTTTACATGCCCATATAGGACACTTGTGGTTAGCCCTAACCTAATTTAGCTCGCACATGTGTGTATAAGCTGTCCCAATATGATTCAGCTTCACATACTTTGTTTTATGTGGTCTGGTACAGGTGATAGTGCGTCTTGGGTTCACACGTACTCATGCCTACAGGCTTGGTAGAGATCCTATTTTGGCGAAGACAAGATGATGGTGTTTGATTACCAGGACCCTCATGACCTCAATTGATTCTTATTGTCTAGATTAAGCAAGAAAGTGGTGCGTTAATCATTTGATTGGTAACTTAGGCCCCCAGTTTCATGTGGTTAATAGTAATTCCACCAGTCTTATCTCTGGACCAAAGCACAAAATCCCTGATTGAAATTGTTCATTAGCTTTTCTCTTGCAAGGGGCCTACAGGGACAGATTGCTTGGCAAGTATTTGCTTGGAAAGTCTGTCTGAAAATGGCTTGACATGATATTGCTTTAGATATGTCTGTGTATTTACCAAATATATCACTTCTTGTCACCTGTGATGTCTAAAACGTACAAATCAAGTTTCTGTTCTTGTCCAGTTGATGTTTTCTGAAACTAACTAAACCCAACGGTATTAATTTCATTAAAAATGAAAACGATCGCCACAAACGCATGTTAATTATGAATGCTAAAGATTTATGGTATTTACTATTGAAGACATAAAACCATGATGCTCTGGGCTCTAGTCTTAAAGTAAAATAAGCCATCATTATCAGCAAAAAAGAATTCCCCGTGCTTATAATTCATAATAATTTGAGGTAAAATATTTTTTTATTAAAATAATATTTTTTATATATATTTTTAAAAAATTTTACGTTAGCAAATCAAAATTATAAAAAAAATTAAAAGAACATTAATTTAATGTTTTTTAAGTGAAAAACATTTTGAAAAATGAATTTGAAATGAAAAACAAACATAAAAATAACAAAATTCACCATCATGTCAAAGAATTCAACCTCAAATGAAGGTATAATGGAGCAGGTGCTATAGCAAATTCTACAGTTTTCCCCACTTTCTGAAATGGTGCAGGTTCCACAGTCATTTCCAGGTTTAGGATTAGGAAGATCAAGTTTAATTTTAGTGTCATTCTTATTAGAATGCTTGACAGAAGTAGCAGCTCTACTCAACCTTAGCAGACAGATCTTCTCATGTTTCACTATTTTTGAATAATGAATAAAACTCTATGCAAAAATTAAATAAACAAATAACATGATAAATATAATTTGACCATTTCCAATCTAAGAGCAGTTTGATCAGTTGAAAGGGCTGCCGCTTTAAACAGATTGCACGGCCTGAATAAATCCCATTATGCAAAAAGCAAGCATGAAAATATCTGATATGAAGTTTATATCATCAGTCCATGATCCAAGCAGGGTTGGTAAGAATAGTTAATGTTGGAATAAGAATACAATGTAGCCAAAGCAGATTCTTCGGATTGAAACTGTGTACTTATCCAATTACTTTTTGCTATTATGTCCAACCTAGGAAATTGGACAAGCTTGGGCTAAGTCAAGTCAATAATTACAGGATACACAGGAGAAACTCTTCTCTTCTTGTTGGCTGACCTAATTCTGCATTCTGGAGATGGGGACAGCAAATCTATAACCTCAATTTCCCGATGAATGAATGACCTTGGAATCAGGACTTGATCTTTATCATTGATTACTTTGCAAGAAAGCTTCTTCCATCTTGGCCAATCAAATTCAGAAGCATCCTCGCCGATTAATGTCAATACACCCCCATCTCTAGTCTCCCTCGCAGAAAAGTTTGTGACAATAGAAGATGATGCTTTACTTGATGGCTGATTCATGAAACCAAATGGTTCTGCATAATCTAGTTCTGGAGAGGGTGGCTCTCTTTGGTCTTGCATGACATATGGTTCAGACTGTCCAAATTGTTCACGAGAAGCCTTGTTAATATAATGTGCATCTACAGAAGAATGAGTATCCACGTTCACAGTTTCACAGGTGTTGCTAGCTTCATCATCTTTGTCAATAACTAATTTCTTAGCCCTCTGCCAATCCAATTCAGAAACATCCTCATCAATCAATGTCAATACGCCCCTATCTCCAGTCTCGCTCTTTGAAAAGCTAGTAACAATTGAAGAAGCTTTTCTTGCTAGTAAAGTCATGAAAGGAAATGGATTTGCATGATCCAGTTCTGGAGAGGGTGATTCCCTTTGGTCTTGCTGGTCATCTTCTTCAAACCATCTGAAATGCTCATTTGAAGTCTTGTCAATGCTACGTGCAAAATCTGCAGCAATACGAACTATAATATCTGCATGTGCTTCTTTAACAGTTCCTCGTGTGTTAACAGATTCATTATATTTTTCGTGTACGGGCTCACTTCTGTTACAAGCTTCCCTGGATGCCGTTTCACCATATCCACCTTCAAAAATATTATCCCCCCTTCCATTATAGCATGGAAGCTCATCCAGGGAGGAAACTTCAAGTTCCACCAAGTTTGCCTCAAAAGTTCCACTTCCATCACTAGCTCTCTCATATTCCTCTTCACCATCACAGGCATCTTCATTTTCTCTCTCTTCAAATAAAATATCACCCGAATCACAATAGCAGGGAAGCTCATCCATGGGGCAAATTTGGACCTTCATGTTCTTTGGCAAGCTTGGACAACCAACAGAGTGTACTTTGTAGTTCGTTGAGAAATAGTTTATGGTGATGTTCAAGCTAATCATGTACAGAGACACATTCAGTATTTGATATATCAAACTTTGAGATCAAGTAATGTCTATTTACTTCCACAAGAATAAGTCATACCTCTGCCAAGACGGGAGGTTAAGCATTGTGTAAGCAAGTTTAATCTTGTTGGCAACTCCTGAGAAGGATTTAAAAGCAGCAGCTGCCTGCCTCACTGCCACTGATTCTGTTGGGTGCTGCCACGCCCATTCAAACTGCAGGTTTGCATGCACATTTCATATGTTAGCAACTACGATATGAGTGAAATTCTTATGTATTGCAACTAATGACAGGATCTTAAAACTCTGGTTTTACAGGTAAAGACAAGGACTAGTTTTGGCAGAATAAAACTTTGCTCGAGGCCATACAACATTTCCGAAAAGTTTTTTTTTTTGGTCCCATTCCTAAAGACAGTTTTGAAGATGTATAATTAAAATAATTAATCTCTTTGATTAAAAAAAAAATCTTTGCTATCATTCCACAGGCCTACAAAGCACAACTTCATTGAAGAAAAAAACCACTTCTTTTTATTATTTTCGGGATAAGATGATCAATAGCGCATCATCCCATCAGGCGGCAACCAACTATTCTACTGCACAAAATGTTTAAGACATGCTGCTTAAATACTGGTTATAGTCCCTTGCTGTGAGAAAGAGGTGAAAATAAAAACAGGAAGGTAATATCATAAAGAAACTCCGAAACAAGAGCAAGCAAATGCGAACTTCCAAAAACCAAAGCATGATAGCAAGGAGCAGATCCAAGAATTATTTTTTTACCACCTCAATTTCACTTTAGATTTGTAAGTAAACTGCCAAGGCCATTGTCTTGAGGTTGGCTGAAGGTAAGCTATTCTGCCTAGACTAACATCGACAAAGGTAAAGGATAAAACTGCTTCAACTTACTATATGAAACCAAAGCAGAGAGTGAATAAACAGTTAAAAGAAGAAAAAGAAATAACCTGCAAAGCAGCAACGTTAGTTGGGAAACCATAAATGCAGAAAACCATTTCCCATGGCCTTCTTTTCTTAGTCCTGCATGCTCCACTTCTAAGCTCACCATTGTGTTGCCTAATTCTCCGCCGCGGATTTACTGTAAACCTGCAAAAATTCCAGCCCTTTCACACATCAAAACAAGAAAAAAGAGAGAAAACATCTTGTCCTGGCTTGCTAAAGATCAAATCTTTTTTGTTAACACAAATTAAATACTCATAAAGGAAAAAACTTGTCCATTAAAATTGGGTTTCAAGTAATGGGCCAATACAAAAATCTGAAACAGAGATTATATGGGCCCACAAAACAAATGATCACAACATCACTAATCAATCAAGCCCTTAATAGATTGATGATTTTTTTTCTTTTAATTGAAAACTCCAAAATATTTATAAATCAATCAAAGACTAATACTTTATAGATTGATCAACAAAAATTACATAAAACCAAAGAAGACACCAATCTTAAGATTGAGAAAGCAGAAAAAAGTGAAAAAAGGAATCAAACCCGATGTAGGTGTGGCCTTTGAATCTGGGGCAGAGAGAAGTCAAGAGATAGCAAGCGAAAAACCCATTCTTTCCCTTCTCTGCTTCTCCTAGTTCTTGAGGATTTTTTGGGGTTTTTCTCTTTCTTGTCATTTACGGGTATGGAAGATAAGGATACGTTGTTCTTCCTCTTTTCTTTATCTATGAGTAGGGAGTGGAGTTAGATGCAATTCGACCGTTGGTGTGTGGGTTTTATAAATATTTCAAATTTTGAGTACTTTTGTTCACGGGTTTAAAACATGACTTGGCTTGGCCGTTGAACCGTGATCTTGATAAATTAGGAGCGTGTTTGGTAGTGTGGTTGCATGTGTTTTTTAAATAATTTTTCATGTCAAAATGCATGTCAATGATGTTTTTTTATTTTTTAAAAATTATTTTTGACATCAGCACATCAAAACGATCCCAAACGTTTCCTGGAATTTAGAGTGGGTCAGGACTGAAAAGAATTGATATAGTATTACTCAGTCAAAAATTTAGATTGATCCATAGTTAACTCAAGAAAAACCGGATCAAAACAACTTGATTTTTAAGATAATTTAAATGATATTATTTTTACTTTAATCTAGATCAACACAGCTACCCTATGATGTGAGATTTATCATACTATAATATTAATTCATAGGGTAATTTTATGTTGATTTTTATTGTAAAAATTATGTCACACCGAGAATATTAGAATAAATGGCTTGGAATTAAAAATTAAACTTTTGTCAAGTTTATTTTTTTAATAAAAAAAAAAGAATTTTAAGATTTTAAGAAAGGCAGTTCTTTTAATTTTTTTAAAGAAAGAAAGAAAGAAAGAATTCAATTTGTAATACATCATATCATCTACATTCCAATTTTAGAAGAATTCATAAATCTTCCAAGGTCAGATGAGAAAGAAAAACATAGAACAGCAGAGTGAAAAGGAGAGACTTGCAGGAGTGGAAGCATTTTAGCAGTCACAAATCTCGCCTTTGTTGTAGGAGGAGGTTTCCAACACATACTCAGCTGCGTGCAGATATTTTGCCTTGAAAGAAGTGTCACTTTTACTAGTGTCTGGGAGAACGGTGATTCTAACAGCACGAAGATGTTCGTTCATACAAGGTTGTAACATATCCTCAGGACTTAATTCTCCATGCATGCCAAAGAGATCGAGTATCGACATAACACAAGTCCCTTCACTTTCAATCCAAAATAATGATAATGATATTTTTTTATGTATACATTAATTATTTATTACCTCATTTCTCAATTAATTGCTTCAAATGTTACCTTTAACGTAAAAAGTTTTTAAATAGATATAATGGGAAGTTATGCATCTTTTATTTTACAGTATTGTGTGAAAAAATCTATTAGTAAATTCTAATCCACCTAAAAACATCTTCAACCGCAACCACACCGTACCACAACAATATTAAGAGACTGTTTGGCATTGTGTTTGTAGCTGTGTTTTGCTAAATTTTGAAATTTTTTTTTTTACTAAAATTGAGTGCGGTTTGTACTTTTTGAATCGTTTTGATGTGCTGATGTCAAAAATAATTTTTAAAAAATGAAAAAACATCATTAACATGTATTTCGGCACGAAAAGCTATTTGAAAAGCACCCGCAACCACACTGCCAAACACACTCCTAACTGGATCGGTTCAATCTTTACCCGATTTGACCAATATCTTCATGGAACATAAATGTATGCTTTAATTGTATTCGTTTATACAAGGTTGTACAACAATGGCCCCAGGGTTCTTGACATTACACAAAGCAATGTGGGAGTTTCTATAGGCACAAAGAGACAGACAGGCATCACTATCACCACTTGACAGGCTACTTGAAACCAATCCATATTTCCAGAGAATTATAGTAACTTCCCATCTGAATTAATGCATCTCTTGTATTGTCAACAATTTTATAAATTTAGCATATGGCAGAAAACACACATAATTAACATGGGAGATGGCATATGGCACAAACGCACATGCTAGAACATCTATATTAAGAAGTACTAGAAAGCTTCATGCACTTCAATAAGCAAAGTTCAAGGATATTCAGTTCTATTTCTAAAGGAGCCTCATGATGTTGATATTCCACACTAGCTGTATAGATCTTAAAATGTGAACTCTTGGCTCATTGCATGTTGCAGATTATCATCCAATACACAAACCATTATCATCACAATCCACCACAAAATCATCTCAATTTCACCAATTCTTGTAACACCTGCCATACATACATTACCATCTTCCTAATTATAGCCAACATGATAAACTCTTAACTCCTAAACAAGGTTTCACACTTTTTAAGTTCTCGACAGATTGGATCAGAGACACACCTTAAACAGCAACACAAACTACAGAAGAGCAGCATTTCAACACCAACACATCACATAAGAAAAGACTAAAGTGCAACACAACATCTAAGAGCCACAAAGTTTTGATCCTTCATTCCTACTAAATGCTAGTACTAGTAATTACAACTTCATCACCTATATATAAAACAGCAGCAACATTACTACAAATTAAAGAACAGAATCTCACCACCAGTACAACATAAATGAAAAGACTAAAGAGCAACACAACATCCAAAAGCCACAGTTTTGATCTTTCATTCTTACTAAATGCTAACAAATTACAATTCCACCACCAATACAACAAAAGCAACATTACAACAACAATGATTTCCAGATGGGTTTTGTTTTTTCAATTGTATTACAGTAATTCACAATCAATATTACTAAAAGGAAAAACTTAAAACCCATTTGTAAATTCCAATACCTACGACACACAAGAACTCCAAAAGCAATCAGCTTTCACGTTTTGAAGAATAACCCAATTGCCTCCACAAGTATTTTCCACTTGCCATGTCCACCAATGTCCAAAACCCCATTTCTATCCCTGACTTTACCTGCACATTTTCAATGAAAAGATCAAAACTTTACCCAAAACAAGAAAAACAAAAAAAAAAGACACAGCATGTGTGACTACTTCAGACCTTTGAGAATCGAGATGAAGAAGAATAATCAGATGGTTGAGGAGCGTTGCAGTCGCTGTCGGTGGTGATGGAACAATCGTCATCGCCACTGTCGGTGGTGGTGGAGAAAGGCGGGGATTTGAGGTTTCTGATGACGAAAAAACCGGCAAGAGTGGCGGAGAGGAATATCAGAATCAGCCTCAATGGGCACATTGTTGGTATTATTTGTAAATTTTGAGAGAAATGTCAAGATATTAACAAGAAAAGCAATAACCTTTGGTTGTTTGTACTATAATTATTATTAAGAAGAAGAAGAAGAAAGGTGGGGTGTGGTTTAAGTTTTGTCAAAATTTTGGTTTAGAGAAAGGAAAAGAGAGGATGGATAGAAGAATAATTAAGGGAGAGGTGGGGTCCAATGTGTAATGAAGGGGCTGCTGCATGTGATTGTCGCATTTTACCTAATCCTTGATCTATGATAAATTATTGGATTAGTTTTGAATAGTCAATAGTGATCTCCTTACAAAGTTATAATTAATTAATCATTTTAGTTCAAGTGGATAAGTTGATTCATTTTTCATGTTTTTAATTGGAATTTATGAGGTTGTAATAATTAACATTCCTGTGAAGGTGCAAGTTTTCGATGCAGATGGAAACAGAGTCCATTTCAACGCAAAAATATGTTTTTTTTTTTAACAATTCGAGAGTTAACTCAGTAAACAATATCGTTTCAAATATTTTCTTAAAAAACAGTTCGAGCCAAGTTTCACCAAGATGACTTGCTAGCCAACAGAGGTTTTATAACCATCATTTTGGATGCCTAAAGGGTTAAACACATAGTTGATTGTGTGTGTTAAGTGCATAGAGCCATTGAAAATAAGTAATGAAAGGTTTAAATAAATATCAGATCAAGAAAGTAGGGAATTTTGTCAGAAATATTAGAAAAGACAAAAAAGTCGGTGGTGGGTTGTGAGGGGATAGTGTTTAATATAAGTTAATAGGTTACAAGATGAGATGAGGCAATCCCTTGAGTGGCTTAGGCACGTTGTTCTATTCAACACTTGGATTTCTTCAAACGAGTTTTAATGGAGCAAAAAACTAGGAAGTCAAACATGGTGCTCCTAGGGTTGGATCCCATTTTTTCCACCCCTCGCTGTTAATGCTAGAGATTGAGACATTTCCCACAAGAGATTTTGAAGTGGATATATCCCAACAAGACTCATACAGTACCAAGGGGTCAAGAAAACGAAGGGAATAAAGGTCAAGTTTGAATCTGTCTCTGCCACCAGATTTTGCATTGGATTGTTCATCCAAATTAAGAGAGTAAAATGTAATCATTTTGGTTTGGTGGCCATCTTTTGTCACCCTTTGACGAGTTCATCAAGAGAATCTTGCTCATGTTACATCCAGAACTCGCTACCCCTATGACATTTCACTCACCCATCCACTCCAGCATGTGCTTCTCATTCTAGAATCTGAGAAAAACTTTACCAGCTATCTCCACTAATTCACCCTGTAATCGTGCCCGACTTATAAACTATATAGGCAGCTAGTGGTCCACATAGGATTCTACCACAATCGCATAGTGGCACCATAACAATTTTAATGTTCACATCAGTATCATCAGATGCATAATTTAATTGCAGCACTAGCTGCCGCCTGATTGTAATTCTCAAAAACGAGCCAGTCCAATGAGTTGAATATGAGCACAGGCACCATTTTAGAGCAACACCATAGGTCCCTCAACTACCATACAGTTCAGTTTCTCTTTGTCGTATATCCTTGATTGTTTTGGGACTTCTTCCTCAACTAGCAAGCCAGGGAGTTTGAGAAGACCCTTTGGATCCACAAAACGTTTTCTTTTCATGGTGTATCAAACTACGGGAACTGTGAGTGATCAAGGTTCTTCATACGAGCTGTGATATAAAGAAGCAGTTTCTGCTGCGAATTTTCAATTCTAAAAGCCTCATCCTTCTGGCTGAAATGGACAGGTTGTTCACATCAGTATGCAGATATGCAAACTGCACGTCCTGCAAAGATAAAATAAGTTGTTCAACTACTCAACCATGAGTTAGAAATGGAAAAGGCAGAAGGTTGGGCTGCCATATAATCAACCAACCTATCTGCTCCATCAAACTAAAATGAAGAAAACAAATTGCCAAATTAGTTTACCATGCCCATATACGTGACATTATTGATTGGCCAGATCATGCCAAACTCAAGATTCTGAAAGTACGAAGCATGTTTGACCAATGAAAGCAGTGCATACCTGACTATGGATTGTAGTGTGGCGAAACGAGCAACCTTTGAAAGCACTGTCCTCAAGCCTCGAAGACCAGCTCCAGATTTTGAGCTCACCATCATCAATTGTAAAACCGAATTCAAATTAATTACATCACCGTGCATTTAAAGGCAAGTAAACCCTTTGGATTCCTTCAAAACAAAAAAATTATTCATACCACAGGCTGGACAAGAGACCTGTTTGCCTTGAGGCTCTGCAAAATCAAATGGATAGAAACCCATCAGTCTGAAGAGAGTTCGAGATTTTAAACAAATTGTCATCAGTGTTTGTGTGCAAAATTCACCTCTTCAATTTGCATTGCACGACGTGCCACATCAATTGGAAAGTGAATTAAGTAGTGATGACTGATGTCCTTGCAACACCCCATTGTCTGGTAAGTGAATTAAGTAGTGATGACTTCCCGACACTTGACCTTCCTAGCAATGGTAATAATGTTCACTAAATGTATCAAAAAGGATGAACAAGCACAAAAAGGATATCTAGTGCAATATATTATATTTCTTTGGCCAGAAAATCATGTTGAACATTTGAAATTATCATAAATAGCCAGCCTGCTGCAGATGGCACCAGAGATATCATCAATCAAACGGCCAAGTAGAATGGATAGTTGAAGTACGAGAAAAGACTCAGTTTCTACAGAGGTTGTAATTCTTCACAATTTAAACCTCTTTTTTAAAAAAGGAATGTCATTATTTATACTTCAAACGGTCAGAGATAGTTCTGATAATAGAAAACCAAAGGCATAATCAATACTACACAGCATGAGTTAAGATTTTAGCAATGCAAAGTAGCCATATTATAGGCATATAATGAATCCATTATGATCAAATGGAGTTAAAAATATTTTCAATTGATGGAATATTTGCGTTTACCAAGCAACACTTAAAAGTACATTGAAAATAATAAGGAAACGAAAATATAGGTAATAAACATTTAAAAGAGTGACAAAATGCAATCTCTACCTGCAAATGCAATCTCTGGAAGACCAGGGGGTGGGAATGAAGATGAAACCTTTGCAGCAGCAAAAAATGTCAATTTATTCCTAAAAATCTGTTAAAAGTAGTTAGTTATAGCCCTGATTTTAATCACAACAGTGGAAGAAAGAACAGTCATTGGTTCACATAAATGTGCCCACCATTTTCTATGACTAGATTGATATGAAAGGAATGATTAAGCAATAGATAACAAAAACATAGTCTCAAAGTGCAAAGAACAAACTTACATTTCCTTCAATTCGTTCTCTCTCTGAACTTGTAGAGAAGGGGATGTTATCTAATGGAGCAGATAGATCAGCGTTGTAGCCTGCTCTTTTCAACTCAATCAAGCGTCTACGTCCCAGAAACTGCCAACAAAATTCTTGAATTACTACACAGGATATGATGTAAACAAATCGTTTTTCCAAACATCCGAAGCCTTTTTTACGAAAATTACATTTTCTTCTACATAGGAAAGAATGGAAGGACTAGGTTGGATTGCTCGGAATTGTGCATTCTTTGACATTCCAGCATCTTCCTCCAATTCTGCTTTCCTCTCTATGGTACTTCCTGAAAATAAAGTAATAATGAGTCATAACTCATAACAAACAGGAGGAAAAATTTACTGCTAAGAAAGTTGGAAGAAAAGAAAAGAAAGTGATTGAAAATGAAAACTGCCCTAGAAAGAAAACATACACGACTTACTGCACCGGGTTCGAACTTCACTGTGCACGTCTGTCACCCCGCGGTACCTTACATGCTCACTGGATTTACAGGATGTTCAGTGGGCGTGGAATTAGTCGTGGTGTACGTAAACTAGCCCGGACACCCACGTAAATAAAAAAATAAAAAAAAGTTGTGGTGTATATAAACATTAGCCAACACATTTAATGAGCAGCAGTGCAGTTGCTAAGCATAGGGCATTCCCAAACAATTTCAGAGAAGGAAATGAAGAACTCAAGACAGACATGAGGGTGATGCAGGGGCTGATGTTCATACAAGACAAACTTCTCCACATGCCCCTTTTTCTACACAAAGTGGGAAAAGAAGACAGCTATAAATCAAACGCTCCATAATGCAAGAAAAATAGAACCTTTATCTACGCTGGAGAAAATGAACAACTAGAACCATGGATACAAATCTCAAGTATATTCAAAGGTGTAAGAGCCTCAAGAAGTAAAGCAATGTCCTCATTAAAGGAATTAAAAGAAACTCACATTCTTTGAACAGCAAGATCGATATGTTGCCCTGACCTTTTGCTTTACACTTCTCTGAACTACTGTCTAATGAAATGACAGGCTAACAGAGACTGGGAATGGAATAACACATGTAAATAGCTAACATGGTAATATCATTAATCCCTACTGACTCTTGAACAGTTTCACTTGAAATGGTAGAAGAAGCCTCTCGAGAAAAAGCTGAATCCACCAATTAGATGCCAGTTTTTTAATGACATCCACAAATTAATAGTTAACATTAGTTATCATAGACGAAGATGGCAACTTCTTTTACAAAGCACCAGCGCTTCCAACCCATGTTACATTTTCCCAAATCAGAGTTGAAATATTATTAGTAGAAGAATCCCAGTAATAGACAGGGGGAAAAGGCAATACATGTCATAAGCAAGAGTAACTGTTAGAAATAATGTTCAGGACTGCTGAGCTGGAATTTTATTCTTTCTTTAATTTTTGATTTAGTCAATTTTGTTCCTATTCTCTTGTTTTTGCTGCTACTTCGCAGCTCTGTTATTTCCATTATCAATTGATCATGACTTGAATTGTCACGACCCGATCCCCGGATCCATGACCGGCACATAGGCAAGGTTCCCCTCCAAGGTTCCATACCTATGCGAACCCAGACTTACACACAAACTTATCCTAACTTAATCAGAATTCAACGCAGCATTAATAACAAAATCAACTTCCTAATATAATTGAATTGTCTTAATACAAGAGTTAATATAATACATAGTTTTGGAGCACTAACTTGACAAAAAAAAGAAGGTACAAATTACAACCAAAAAGCAGGTTCGGAAGGTTCAACAAAAGTAACCTGCTATCAAGCTATAAGCCTGAAAAGAATAATAATGAGAGGGTGAGTTCAACAACTCAGTGAGTAGATAACGTTCAATATACACACACGAGGTAATACAGCAATGAGAAATATATATACAAGTATGGCTCCAGGTTCTTATAGAAAGGTTTCTCAAATAGGCCATAACAAGAATATCATATGGTAAAACTCGTCAGAAAATCAAAATGCAATGAGCATGAGGCTCCGTACTGTGGGATGATCAGTCCACACAGGTTGGTGACTCCCCCGACCAACTAGGGTTCAGATACGATGTGCACAAAGACTAACACTACCCTGTTAGCATGGGTATTCTGACTGACATACCATAGGTTCATAATCATAATCAAACAGACATATTCATATCTCAAGGCTCAACTCATGACATCAATCAAATGAGGAGCTATCAATTCAGAAGTCAATTCATAATATATATACTGGTTCATATCAATAATTCGGATTCAACAATTGATCATGCTTATCATAACAAGGATAATAATCAACATATATATTATCAAGAAGCATGATCCAATTCATATTAACAAATCAAATATTTATAATATTTCTCATGCATATGGAAAATTATCCACTCACCTGACTCAAAAGCAAACAGAAGCCAAAAGCAGACACCGAAGAAAATCCTACTGACGTCCTGTCGGTAGAATATCAGGATTATCTGAATACAAAGGAGACATATTCAAGAACGACTCAAAAGAACATTTAACCTATTTAATAAACTTAACTAATGATGTATTCCGTAACCCTATATGTTTTTGAACTAACTAGTCAATTTTCTCAAAAACTCAAAATTTAACGGTTTTCCCGAAATCTAATCCATAATAAAACAACTAATAAAATTGGCAATAATTCACTAAATAACCCTTAATTATTCATCAAACTAATCTGAAAAGCTAATATTACAGCTAGGGACCAATCTGTAATTTATCCTATTTTTAGGGCCAAATTGTAATTTTTGTCTAATTGGAGGACCAAACTGAAATTTATCATAAATCCATGAATATACTGAAATTCTGACCATAATTAGTCCTCATTTCTGTCCAGATCATCTCATTATACTCCAAGGACCATTCTGGAATTTTACCAAATTTTTTTAGGGTCAAATTGTAATTTTTATCAAATTGGAGGACCAAATTGAAAGTGTTAAATTCTCTTATCTATACAATAATTCTGTCCATAATTCATATGTTATTCTGTTCAGATTCTCGGAATAGGCTCCAGGGACCAATCTGCAAATTTTCCAAAGTTTGGGGACTAAACTGTAATTTTCCAAAATTGAGGGACCAAACCGAAATTTTGTCATCTTCAACCTCCAACCCAGAATTCCAACAGAAAACCCACTGTTCTTTCCTTATTTCTAACACAAATTCACCATTCAAACAAAATCATAACTCAAAATCATCATCTTTCAATTCAATCTCTCAAAATCAACCAAATAATCAAATACCCACAACAATTAACCCTACAACATCCAAATTAACTCATAAATCAAACTCAAAACACAAATTTCATAACCCTAACATTTATCAAAATCAAAATTAAAGCTTAATTAACACATATTTATACATAATCTTACCTTTTTACTTATTTCCTTCAATTCCTTTCTATTTCCCTTCTAATTTCCCTCTTTTCTCTTCTTCTTCTTCTTTTTCCCTTTCTCTCCTGCCGGTTCTCTCTCAAAATTCAGATCCCTCTTTCCTTTTTTTTTTTTTTTTTACTTCCTATTTATATATATCATCTCTTTATACAATTACTATTATACCCCTCATTTAATTTATTCCTACATCTAAGCATTCAAGGGCCTTGTTGCCATTTCCTATCTTTTAATACAAAACATTACATGAATGTAGGACCATGATCGTAGGAGTTTGTTATGTATCAGCTCTATAAATTGAGCTGCAGTTATGAATAAAGTAATTCAAGCTTTTCATTCATCAATCTCTTCTTAAACACAAGCATTATCCTTTGTTATTTTTGTTGTTCAGAATCACTGCAACAACGACAATTGGTATCAGAGCATCTTGATTTAAAGGGATCTGTGTTGTAACCCATGGAGACAGAAGTAAGCTTCTCATCAATTGCTCCACCAGTGTTCAATGGTGACAATTACCAGTTTTGGGCAGTATGGATGGAGACATACTTAGAGGCTCTGGATTTGTGGGAGGCAGTGGAAGAAGATTATGAAATCCCTGCACTTCCAAACAATCCCATCATGGCGCAGGTCAAATCACAGAAGGAGAAGAAGACAAAAAAAATCAAAGGCAAAGGCGTGCTTGTTTGCTGCAGTAGCATCCACCATTTTCACTCGAATCATGTCTCTGAAAACAGCAAAGGAGATATGGGAGTTTCTCAAGACTAAGTATGAAGGGGATGAAAGAATTCAAGGTATGCAAGTGTTGAACTTGATGCGTGATTTCGAGTTGCAGAAGATGAAGAAGACTGAATCCATCAAAGAGTACTCTGACAGGCTGCTTAATATTGCAAGCCGAATCAGTTTACTTGGCTCGTCCCTGCCTGAGTCAAGAATTGTTCAAAAAATTCTTGTAACAATTCCTGAAATCTTTGAGGCTACAATTACATCCTTGGAAAATACCAAGGATATGTCAAAAATTACTTTGACAGAAATGCTAAATGCATTACAAGCTTAGGAGCAAAGGAGGATCATGAGATAGGAAGATGAGATTGAAGGAGCTCTATTCGTCAAGCATAGAGAAAAAGGAAAGAATTACAAGAAGAATGGAAGCAGTCAAGCATCATCAGGTGATTCCAGGAATTTCAACAGGAGCAACACTGGAAACAAAAAAGGACCTTTTCCTCCATGCCAGCATTGTAAAAGGAGATCACATCCACATTTTAAGTGTTGGAGAAGACCAGAAGCTAAGTGCAACAAATGCAATCAAATGGGGCACGAGGCTGTCATCTGCAAAAACAAAATTCAACAGCATGGTGAAGAAGCTCAAATTGCTGATCAAGAAGAAGAAGATCAATTGTTTGTGGCCACTTGCATTTCCAGAAATGACTCAAGTGAAAGCTGGCTCATTGATAGTGGTTGCACCAACCACATGACACATGACAGAAACATATTCAAGGAGCTGAAACAAACAACTTCAAAGGTTCGAATTGGAAATAGAGAATACCTTGCTGTTGAAGGAAAGGGAACCGTGGCAATCTTGACTTGCTCAGGTACTAAGTTCATCTCTGATGTATTGTATGTCCCTGGTATAAATCAAAATTTATTCAGTGTTGGTCAGCTTATTGAGAAGGGTTATAAAGTAGTGTTTGAAAACAATTGCTGCTTGATCAAAGATGTGAATGGTCATGATATTTTCAAAATAATCATGAAAGGGAAGAGTTTTGCTCTAAATCCATTGGAGGAGGAGCATACTGCTTTCCCAATTAAAGAAAATATCACAGATATTTGGCACAAGAGGCTCGGGCACTATCATCATAGAGGGCTGATGCTTATGAAATCCAAGATGATGGCTAAGGATTTCCCAGCACTTGATGATCACATATCCAGCTGCAGAACTTGTCACACTGGCAAGCTAAACAGGAAGCCCTTTCCAGAAGCCACATGGAGAGCAACAAAGAAGCTGCAATTGATTCATACTGACATTGCAGGACCACAAAGGACACCCTCTCTAAATGGGAGTCTATATTATGTTGTCTTCATTGACGATTACAGCCGAATGTGCTGGATTTTCTTCTTGAAGCACAAGTCAGAGGTAGCACAGGTGTTCTGGAATTTCAAGGCCAAAGTTGAAAATGAAAGTGGCTGCAAAATTCAAGCCCTCAGATCAGACAATGACAAGGAATACACTTCCAATGCCTTCAACGTTTTTTGTGAGGAGGCAGGCATTCATCATCAGCTAACAACTTTGTATACTCCTCAGCAAAACGGAGTTAGTGAGAGGCGAAACAAGTTCATATTGGAAATGACAAGATGCTTGCTACATGAGAAGAATTTACAAATTCTGGGCAGAGGCTGCAAACACTGTTGTGTTCTTGCAAAACCGACTGCCTACAAGAGCCTTGAAGGATCAAACACCCTTTAAGGCATGGTATGGTTACAAACCATCTCTGAATTTTCTTAAGGTATTTGGATGTTTGTGCTTCACCCTTGTTCCACAGGTCAAGAGGGATAAACTTGACAAGAAAGCACTTCCAGGCATTTTTGTTGGCTACAGCTTAGTTTCAAAGGCTTATAAGATTTTCCAGCCACAAACTGGAAAAATCGTTATAAGCAGAGATGTCTAATTCCTGGAAGATGAAGAATGGGACTGGAACGATGCAATCAAAGAAGATTCAGCCTCTCCAAAAGGCAATTATCTTGTTTCAGACACAGATGATCAAAGCATGGAAGATTGGGACATCAACATGACAGATGACACTCCTGTTAGAGGCACATGGTCACTCCTTGATGTGTATTAAAGGTGCAACATTGCTGTGTGTGAACCAGCAGACTTTGAAGAAGCCAAGCTAGATCAAAATTGGCTTGCTGCGATGAAGGAGGAGCTTCTCATGATCAAGAGAAACAACACGTGGGAGTTGGTTGACAGACCTCAAAACAGAAATGTAACCGGTGTAAAATGGGTGTATCGAACAAAACTCAACGCTAATGGCTCAATCAATAAGCTCAAAGCCAGGCTAGTGGTGAAGGGTTATGCACAAATCTTTGGCGTGGACTACTCAGACACGTTTGCACCGGTAGCAAGACTTGACACTATCAGGCTGCTACTTGCCATTGCAGCACAACTGAATTGGAAGGTGTATCAAATGGACGTCAAGTCAGCGTTTTTAAATGGTGTTTTACAGGAGGAGATCTATACTAAGCAACCAGAAGGCTTTGCAAATGAAGGAGAGGAGGACAAAGTCTGTCTTCTTAAGAAGGCACTATATGGATTGAAGCAAGCTCCAAGAGCTTGGTACAGCCGAATCGATGAACATTTGCAGCACTTGGGATTCACTAAAAGCCTCTCTGAATCGACTCTTTACATCAAGCAAAATGGTGATAACATCCTTATCATCTCACTTTACGTTGATGATTTGCTTGTAACAGGAAATAACAACAATAATGTGGAGACGTTCAAGCAAGAGATGATGAGTGTATTTGAGATGACAGATTTGGGTTTGATGTCTTTTTTTCTTGGAATGGAAGTTAAGCAAGCTGAACATGAAGTGTTCATATGTCAGAAGAAGTATGCCAAAGAAATCCTCAAAAAGTTCAAACTTGAAGATTGCAAAGCAGTAAGCACTCATATGAATCAAAAGGAGAAGCTATGTAAAGAAGATGGAGCCGAGAAGGTTGATCAAGCACAATTCAGAAAAATTGTTGGATGTTTGATGTATCTCACTGCAACTAGGCCTGATATTTTGAATGCTGTGAGTATCTTGTCTAGATTCATGCATTGTGCTAGTGAATTGCATTTCAAGGCTGCTAAAAGAGTGATAAGATATGTCAAAGGAACCTGCAATTTTGGCATAAGATACACAAGAAGTAGAGAGTTCAAACTGGTCGGGTACTCTGACAGTGATTGGGGAGGCTCAATTGATGACTTGAAGAGCACATCAGGCTACTGTTTCTCTTTAGGTTCTGGTGTGTTTTCATGGAATTCAAAAAAGCAAGAAACTGTAGCCCAATCCACTGCTGAAGCTGAGTTTGTGGCTGCAACAGCTGCTGTCAATCAAGCTTTGTGGCTGAGGAAAATTTTATCTGATCTTAACCTGGAGCAAAAGGAAAGCACAGAAATTCTAGTTGACAATCAAGCTGCCATTTCCATCTCTAATAATCCTGTGTTTCACGGGAAAACCAAGCACTTCAACATCAAATTATTCTTTTTGAGAGAGGTGCAGAAAGATGGGAGTATCATTCTTATTTACTGCAAAACTGAAGAACAAGCAGCTGATATTTTCACCAAACCACTGCCAGTCAACAAATTCGAATTTCTGAGAACAAAGTTGGGAGTTTGCAGCTCCTAAACAAGGAGGAGTGTTAGAAATAATGTTCAGGACTGCTGAGCTGGAATTTTATTCTTTCTTTAATTTTTGATTTAGTCAATTCTGTTCCTATTCTCTTGTTCTTGCTGCTACTTCGCAGCTCTGTTATTTCCATTATCAATTGATCATGGCTTGAATGTAAGACCATGATCGTAGGAGTTTGTTATGTATCAGCTCTATAAATTAAGCTGCAGTTATGAATAAAGTAATTCAAGCTTTTCATTCATCAATCTCTTCTTAAACACAAGCATTATCCTTTGTTATTTTTGTTGTTCAGAATCACTGCAACAACGACAGTAACTCAATAATATTCATACCATCAGAAATTATCCCATCATCAAGTCGCTTATTCGAGGTGTCTTATGGATCTAATCTAATCCGCTTTCTCTTCTTTGGCTGGTCATCCAGAGTCTCTGAGTCATTGTCAGCGTTCTTTTTTTTGTCTAGAACACTTTTCTTGATAGGAAATGAAGGAGATAAATTAGAGTGTTTGCTTCGACTTTGATCCAACCACTTTCTTGAGTCATAATTGATTTTGTTTTGTTTCTTCAACAAATCGTTTCTCTCATTATCCAATTGATCTACTTCCTTCATTTTGGTGCTCCGTTTACTAGAGTCAAATTTGTTTTTAGTTTCATTGTTCAACAAACCATTTCTGTCATCATCAAATTTATTTGCCTCGTTTGCCTTGGTACTCCATTTACTGCTAGATACTTGTGCACTATTATGCTTGGCTTTACTAGAATAACGTTTTGTTTCTGAAGTAGCAGCCTCTAATCTATTAGAAATCCATATGTAGCGAAGAGGGAAGGTAAGGAGGAGGGAAACTTCATAACATACCGAGATTGATTCATTTCACCGGATTCCTAGGAAGTGACAATCTCAGCTGAACAAGTAGATCAAGGGAAGGTCAAAGTCAACCGCGGAATGACTCGCTGATACTTAGAGAGTTGCTCGCCCTCGTTCAAAGAGCAAAGAGAAGACAAGAAAGCTAATCCGCTCCGTCCGCTCTTTCTGAAAGTTCCCTCCGGGGGTCTGACCCTCCGCTACCTAATATTCCCGGCTAACCGAATTCATGTTTTAGTTTCACCACTTTTGCTTTTAACAGGAACATCTTTCACCTTACCATGCCCTTTCTTAGCTAAAGCTTTAGTATTTTGCACCTTTCTGTTGTTTGTTGCCTCCCAATCCCCATATTGGTCCGCATAAACTCTTTTCCTTTTCCCATCAGAATTAAAAAGTTCAAACCTTCCCTTCCCATAAACTTCATGACCACTCTCTTCTCGACCACCACGGCGGTCTTCTCTGCCGTGTACTCCTGACTTTAAATTCCTCAGTCCAAAATTCCCTCCCTTGTAAGATTTATTCCTTCCCTTGGAATTCTACGATTTTCCAGTATCAAGTTTGAGTTTTTTACTAAGCTTGTGCCTTAAACTTGCTTCTGCAGACATTCTCGAGTAAAGTAGAAAACCCAGAAGTGTAAAATGAGTTACAGTACCTTTTTTCGACAACTTCTTTAATGGGTTCTCTTCAAGTTTCGAATTTTTGTTTGTTTTTCATTTGTTGTTTACACTTTTGTTGGCGCTGTGTCTCAGTGTCCATCTCTGCTCTACTAGGGGACGCCTACTACTCTCCCTCCCAAGGTAGCATTGGAGATTGTGGACTTCATGGGCCCAATTAGCTAAGGTAACAATGCCATAAGGCTTTTTATTTTGCTAAGCCCACCATTGCAAAATTAATTTGGAAAATTATTTCCAAGAAAACCCTTGTTTTATTTTCTTCCTTTTATACCATGCATATATTGCATTTTGCAATCCTATTGATTAAAAAAAAAAAAACCTTTCCTGCCAATGGATAAAGATAGTTACACCAATTGGGTTCTTCCCATATGATTCACTTTCCTGTAAAGCAATCATCATTAATAATTATGCATCCTTTAACTGTGTCACAAATCACCAACTGTTTGCTGTGCTGTGGCTGGAAACACTCCGGTCCCTCCACTCCTCTGCCTCATTAACACTGTCCAATGAAGAAGAGTGATTGCTAATCAACCAGCTTAACCCTAAATCATTACCATCTTCATCTTCAAAAGGGTAGCCGATCTTCGTACAGCTCTGCGAGTTGTTAAATAACAGAACAAGTTATAGCTGGACGGAGAGCTCTGAAGGTCCTTGCTCACCAAGTAAATTCATATATTGGAACACTCTTCATATTTTTTATTTTCTCATAGATATTAAAGTGTAATCCTGATGATCTGTTCAAGATTTGATTGATGCACATGCCATATGTCAATCCAGAGGGAAAATGGCATAAAAAAATGGAAATACCATCTGCAACATTGCAGGTCCAATGATTGAATTCATTGATGACCTAACCCAGGAGGTAGTTTGGCTGCATTATATTAATAAAATCAGTACTTAACCTGTAACAATTATTTTTAGTCCTTTACAGCTAAATCAGGGATCAACCTCATTTAGACCCTTGCAAATTAACCCTAAAAAAATGGTAGGTCCCTCTGTACTTCTTCCTCTGCTTGAATTGAGGCTAAAAGTTCCCAGCTTTTACCTGCTGTGCCATGTTCATTGAAGGAGATTTCTGGCGATGTCTTGTTCACTGACATCAATCATTTGCTCCAGGTCAATCAACTGCTTTACAAAACAGGGCTACATGGTAGCGTCTTTTGGGAACGCGGTCTGAATGAATGATGTTTTTCAAAATTTAAATTTTCTTTTTTATATTTTTAAATCATTTTAAAAAACAATAAAGCTACCACCATAAAAAAATGAAATGCCTCCAGCAACAAGAACTATGAATAACTTGAATATTGAATACCATTAATTCAAACCAGCTTTCATTGACTGTACAGTTGTTTATGTCAAATTTTGAGCAGCAAAAATTCTTTGTCAAATCTACACGCACAAAGCTAAGAAAGCTAGCTAATTTACTCTTCACGAGTTCATTGTCAAGCTATATACACAGGGTACGAAACCAGCAACAAAACTAGAATTACATTAATTTCCACAGCAAAATGGATCGACCTTGGCAAAAAAAAAAAAAAAACAAGAAGAAGGCAAAAAAAAGAAACTTTTATTATTAAGAACACAAATTACAAGTACAAACACAATACATTTAACAACATTCATAGTTTTTTTTTTTTATCAGGAAAAAGAAAGGCAGCAAACATATGGCAAAAATTCATTTTTTTCTGGCAAACAAGAGATGACCAAATTCCAATTAGCAGAAACCTGGCTCTATTGTTGATTAATAAGTACTCCTAATTACTAAGTAGCCATAATCACAGGCTTAAGCTTATTCTTCCATGTCTCCTTAAAGCATCCAGCATCACCACCACTCCTCTTAGCCTCCACAACAAACAAAGTATCGGTTAACCGGTGAACCTCGACCGCTATCATCAGGTTACCATTTTGCCCTTCCATCTCCAACCCCCATTCTTTCCTTCTCTTCACCCTCAACCTCTCCTCCTTTGCAAACTCCTCAACCTTCTTCATCAAATTCTCTGGCGATTCGGTCGACACAAATCTTTCTCCGTCATCAACCACATTATATGAATCATCAAACAACCCTGATAGGTTCAAACCGGAGGAGAAAGATATGATATCGAAGGCATTCAAGCTTGTAGAAGCTAATTCCTCATCTTTTTTCTCATCAACAGCCTTGTTGAGCTCCTCGTCGTAGAAATTAATTTCCTTATGCTTCCCTTTCTTGAACCAAGGATCCTTCAGAATCTCATCAATGGTGATCCTTGTCTCCGGATTCGTATCCAGAAGCCGAGACAAGAATCGTTTCAAATCCGTGGACATCCATTTAGGGCATCGGAATTCACCTTTGTAAATTTTTTTATACATGGCCATCAAGTTTGGATCATTGAAAGGCAAAAAACCAGCTGTTAAGACAAAGAGAACAACCCCGCAAGACCAGAAATCAACCTTAGCACCATCATAACCTTTCTTTGCAAGAATCTCAGGGGCAACATAAGCAGGAGTTCCACAAAGCGTGTGCAAGAGTCCATCAGTTCGGATCTGATCTGTAACAGCACTTAGACCAAAATCTGAAACCTTCAGGCTCCCATTTTCATCAAGAAGCAAGTTTTCAGGTTTCAAATCACGATGAAAAATTCCTCGAGAATGGCAATAACCTACCGCAGAAATCAACTGGTGAAAATATTTCCTGCTAAGATCTTCGCTAAATCTCCCTTTAGCAACCTTGGCAAACAATTCTCCACCTTTAACATACTCTATAACGAAATAAATCTTCGTCTTGGTAGCCAAGACTTCGATCAGTTTCACAATATGAGGATGATTTAGCCTTCTCATGATGGAGATCTCCCGCTTGATGTTAGACATCAAGCTAGGGTTAGAGATCTTCTTCTTGTTGATAATCTTGATAGCGACACTTTTTCCTGTTTGAACATCTCGAGCATGGTACACCTTCGCGAAGGCTCCACATCCGAGAAGCTTTCCAACCTCATACTTGCCAAACAAGGCATTTTCCGATACACTTTCGATCTCCGGCATGCAATATCTTCCTAAAGATCGAACCAGCCTGCGTGCCGGTTCGATCAAACAAAACAAAACAAAACAATAACAGCAACAGCAACAACACGCTAAAAGGAATTAGCAATGATGGGCTTAAAGAGAGGCAAATTTAGCGGTGGGTATTTAAGGGTTGATCTAGGACTTTTTTCTTCTTTTTTTTCCCTGGTATATGGAGGTGGCTTTTGAGAAGAGATTGTACAGTGTCTTGTGATTACGCGTTGTTGAGAAATTTAAAGAGCTTAGAAATTTGGTCATCGTATACGTGCTGAGGTTCTATTGGGCGGGAGGTTGGGGTGACTAATAGGAACGTGACACGTGTAATGTGGGTGATTAATGAGAATTGACAAGAGAGAGTTTAATTTGGTGATTTGGTTTTGATTAATATTTATTGTGGAAAATTAATTTGGAATTTTTTTTTTTTTTTTGAAATATCTGAAGAATTGGAAAATTAAGTGTAAACTTTTTCCCTTTTTTATTCGAGGAGGATAGATTTGGTTGCCTTGGAGGGAAGTGCCAAAAGATGTTTTTTCTTGTATTTCCATGAGAGGACTTGGCATTTAAATTTGAATTTTGACGGTTTTTTTTTTTTTTGTTTTTTTCCGGAGAATATTTAAATTAATGTTTTAATTTATTCTTTAATTTCCAAGAGAATAATTTGAAGTATTTAATTTTATAATCCAACATATACTTTGATTGAACCTTAATTAATTGCTATATATATGAGAATTGAATCGAATAGATCTACTTGTAACGCATCAAACATTTTCTCTCGTGGTCGTAGTTCTTGTCTTCTTCTTCTTTTTTAACAATACTAAGGATTTTTAAAAATTATTTTTAAATTATTTTTTATATGAAAAAATAATATTTCTTAAGTGTTCTTGATAATTTTATTGTGTTACTATTAAAAAATTATTTTAATATATTTTTTATTAAAAAAATAGTTAGATAAATCTGTGCTGCAACACATTACCAAATACACGTTATATTTCCTTCGAAAGGCAGACAAGGCAGGCCATTTTGTGGATCTATGGCCATGAGTTCACCTCAAGATTTTAGAATTGACCAAGAAACTGTCTCTGAAAGGCAGGATGGCGGCAGGGACGGTGAGGAACAACAATGGCACTACTTGAAAATTGACAGCAAATTTGCTAGCTACGCCAGGCCAGAGCTAGATAGGTCCAAAATAAGAGGAACTGTAGAATACCCCTTGGCATTAATTTTTATAATTACACTATGAATCAATTACCTAGATACTGATCTGTATTTCAACATTAATTTTTAGGTATTAATTTAACAAATTATATAAAGAAATTTTGCAGTTTATTATTATTATTATTTAAATTGATTAGAAAGGTGGGCAAGAAAAGGACATGATAAAATAGATGTCACATTCACAAATTTGGTAGTTAGCCAACATGAAAGCTAAATTAATATTTTAAAACGTCAACACATAGAAAGGCCTCAAAATTCCACATATAAATAAATTTGAACACCAGCAATGTCGGCAAAATAATTCATAATTATACGTGTGTGTGGATGTGTGGCGTGCCAGCAACGTACGTACTGAAGTCAGCAATTCAAACTTTGATTAAAAACAAGAAGCATCATATATTATTGCAAAATATATGGATCGATCGGGTGATATATCAGGTCTTTGGAAGGAAAAAGTTTGCTTCTTGCAAAACTTTTAGGAAACATTTGGTTGCTATATATATATTTGCTTGATGAGATTACAAGCTCAAGCTTTCTATATATAATAACGAACCTTAATTTAATTATTAGGTATTTATTCAATGGTTTTAATTTTCTCTTATTTTTGGGCATAATCTAAGTGTTACTTCCGATTGCACAAGCCAAGAATTACAAACCTCAGAACAAAGGGGCCGAGACTTCCCGACTTCAATACTAACAGACCGACGTATTGAGCCTAGAACTAAAGGGCCCAACCACTACTGACCTGTGAACTAATAGGTAAAGAACCTCTAATCCTAGAACTACCGACTCGAGAGCTAACAGTTCGATAACTCTTTCCCAAGAACTATCCGGTCGTCAACTAAGAACTAACATATATGTCAAGAAGTATCAAGCTCATAATTCATGGGTTGAGAACTCCCAACCCAAGAGTTAACCGGCCGAGAAGTAAGGGGCCCGACAATACCAACCGAAGAACTAATGGGCCAAGAAATCCCAACCCTATAACCAATGGGCCAAGAGCAACATACCCAAAACCAACGAGCCAAGACATATCAGGCCCAAGAGAACCCTCAAACCTATAATTAACGAGCAAAGAACTAACGGACATAACACTTCCGACCTGAAAACTACTGGATTGAGAACTCCCACCCTAGAGTAAAATTAATATAAAAAAAAATCAATCAACCCAACTTTTTATTTAACTCGAGTTTCAAATTAAATCATGTGGAAGTTAAGGGGTTGTCTTTACATAATCTAGAAAACATAGATTGAGTGTTAAAAAAAATTCACCTTTTATATCAAATTTTTTTCAATTTACCTCAAGTGATTACATTAAAATTTAAATTGAGGAAGTTGAAAAAAAACCATGACTCCTTGAATATAAAACCATTACATTAAGGCTAAAAAGGATAGTTGTAAGATCTGAATTGGAGGATAATACATAGTATGGCCTAGGTCACTAGTTAGGAGGGTTGACCTTTAAAAAAATAATCAAAATTATGTCATTCTAATCAAATCTTTCTTTTTAAAAAAACAATCAACTAATTGAGGACTGAGTTTTGACCGGATCAATTCAGTTAATATGTCATGTCTGGGTTTTTGACCAGATTAACCATGTTTTTTCCTTCCTTTTTCTTTAATATGGGTCGGTCAAGTCCCAAGTTGATCTTACAAGTCTATCTAATTAAGTCTTACAACTAAGTTAAAAGCAATAGTGTAATGTAGCATTGCAATCTTTTTTTTTAATGTAACTCACACATCGCTAAGAGATTGTTTGACATTATACTAGTTTCTGTTTATTTTTTAAAGTGTTTTTTTTATTTTAAAAAACATTAAATCAATGTTTTTATATGTTTTTTGATGATATTAATATGCTGATATCAAAAAAATAATTCTAAAGAAATATTATGTTAATTAAAAAAATATTTTGTATCATATTACTAAATACACAATAAATTAAGTAAGTAGATGGGATTATGATGTGTGTGTATATATATATCTCTTTGGATATCTAGGTTAAAAATATTTATTGATTTGCAAACGTGTTGGACAGTGCTTCTAGCATGTGTTTATGGGCTCCGACGCCGATTTTGAAACACCCCCCCTCTTGTTTTTGGAGAAAGGATTTTTGGCTATTTGGTCGGCATTAATTAATCACAATTTTCGTTTTAACAAATAAAACTAGGTTTTCTTCGATCTGGAGACAGCAAGCATATATGAATTTTTCAAGTCTTCGACCAATACTTGAATTCTTTTAATAGAAGCAAGTTGACTATAATATTTAAGCATCAACATACATAATATATAGTTTAATTTTTGTAAAGTCTTAAATCTGACAATATTGGCATCAATGGACAATATCGATGTAGCTAGCTCATTGATAGTACTAGTCTTTTGATATCAATCAAAAGATCATAGATCAATTGAGAAGCACCCCTTGTATTTTAGGAAACCAATTAAAAAAATAGTTAATTTAAAGATCAAATTGAGAACTAGTTGATAGTTCTGTGTGTGTGTGTTTATATATATATATATATTTTGATCATCATGCATTTCAATTTTCAATTAGAGAAGAATTATGAATAATCCAAAACAAGAAAAATCTCCTTCAGAATCATGGACAACATAGAAATGAACAAACAAATAGATTCATGAAAACAATATCAATAGAAGAATATCATACGGATACTCCCTCTCTAAGCCTCACAAATATTGATTACATAGACAGCAAGGAACAATATATACTGGTACATGATACACTGATCTCTCTAGTGGTTTCTTGGAAGGTCACCATCTCCACGTCTCTTTCGTCTCTTTTCCACCTCTTTTGTGTCTTTTTGCTTGTGTTTGCCGTTTGGACACTTTCATGTGAGTGTTCATGGGATTCCCTGCGAGAAATTTCCCTTGCACTTGCTTTTCATGCTCACCAAAACATACACACGGTCGGTCCCCCTGTGGGGACTTAATTTAGATTTATCAAAGCATCACGTGAAGATATTAGCGTTGTAGTAACTGTGGGGCACTTTAATTCAAAGTGAAAATATTGCTTTCGAGTTGGATATTTGAATGCACAGGGACAGTATAGATGAGAAACATCGACGGAGTTATGGATTAAGCTCTAGATGTCTCTTTGTCATCATTCAAGACAACGACAATAACTTGCCGTTTGATATATGATCCATATTTTCGGACAACTACGTGCTCATGTACATGTGCACAGTATCTCGTGAAGTGAAAGATGTGAGATGCTGTGTTCAAATTCCACTTTGATTAATTCATGCTAATTTCATAAACAAAAAGAAAGGAGGAAAGAAAAGCTGTTTTTTTTTTTTTACCAAGACAAGGTCGGTCTGTAAAATGAGATAGCTCATGGAGACATGGGTGATTATCGAAGACAAACTTGCTTACGAACAAGGTTTCGTAATTTGATCACTCAAAGTTCAGAGCCATGTTGCAAGATTAGTCTTGGCTTGTCAATGGTTGAGTTGGGAGAAAAGATTGGAGTTGGAAATCAAGAATCAGTATAGAATTTTTCTGCTCCATAAAAACAAATAATAGAAAGGAACACAAGTCAATGAATGCACTAAATCAAAAGATTTAATTATAAAATTCGATTCTCAAGTTATTCATATATTTTATCAAACTGGTTCTTTTAAAAAAAAAATCTACAGATCAACCTGCTCACAATTCATAACTTGAGCTTTGTACTGATAGACCCCCAGATTTGATCACAGGTTCAAATAGCTAGAAAGATCCCATGATTGGTGTTGGTTCCAACTGGACTCGGGCCTTTTCCCTTAAGAAAGGTGTAGGTAGGGCTGTGACCCAAAACTTGTCAGTGTTGGCCCTCCTTGTGGACTTTTGGGTTGGGCACTGACCCTGTGCTGTTCATCAATTTATTGATAAAGAAGATCAGCCCCGATTCCATCACTTTTTAAGCTTTCAATGATTTCAAGGTTCTAATATGGCCCCGGAGAAATTTGTGAAAACAGCTCAACCAATTGTGAGCAAACTTCCACCATCTTCTAGCTAGCCAAACATGATTGAGATAATTTGAAGGGTCTGGGCCATTGTTACATCCAGCCATGCATGACCTACATGGTCTGTTTTGTCACACCCTATGCGCAATCTGTGTTCTATAGATTGGACGTTTGATAGGTTCATTTCATCTTTGCTAAAACAGAACACGTATTTCAAATCTCACTAGGCCAGCCCTTCAAAAGCAGCAAACTCCATACTTCCAGATTCTCTTGAGCCCGTCTCTTTTTTATTTTTTATTTTTTTTTCATACTGTAGTCCTGAATTCCACATCCTTGTTGTTTGTATTAATTATAGATTAGTTCGCAGGGTAGAACGAGGTTTAATAATCACTAGCTGAATATCCAAAATTAGGAATATCCACAAGGGGAAATCATTCTTCACAAATGTACTAGAAGGAGAGTGAATCATCAAGTTATTTGATCAAAAGTTGTATACTACGCAGTGGTCAGTGTCACAAAAATTGACCTTGTAAACACTTGTTTAAGTTCACAAAATGAAGGCATAAACACTTTGTGGCACTTAATATCAGGTAGTGCTAACATCATATATATATATATATATATATATATATGCTTTGCATAAAAAGTAAATAGTGATGCTTTTATATATATATATAGATCCTATTAATTCTCCTCATGAACAATTTTCACAGTAGAATTTATAATTAGCGAGCAATAATCTTGCGCCATGTAGTCAATACACAAGCAAGTAATTTCATCGACTGGAGTTCTTTTCTTCTTCTTCCTCTTCTTGTTTTTTTTTTTTTTTTCCAAAAATGAAGAAAAAACCCTTAAAAAGACCTAGCTAATAGCATGATTACATATCATCATGGCATGTACAACTTGTTCCCACATTTGCACCTCCATGCTTCGGGGTAATACTCAGCAGTCACCGGAGTCCCCGGCGGCACGGGCACATGCACCGGCTTGCATGGGGTGCACTTGCCACACTTTGATGTGCACCGTGGTGGGGATGACCCTGGGCCACTCAAAAACCTCCTTGCCATGCTCAAAGAAACCTCCATTGGGTCCCCGTAACCTCTTGTTTTCTCAAACTCCTATAAAAATACCAAAACCCATTAATTACCCGATAATTATTACAACTTTCTTGCAAGAAAATCAATCAGTCAAAAATTAATTAGTATAGTACCAATCAGGTGCATAGTACACATAAAATTTTGCACACAATAATTACCTAAAGGACTTAGGTTAGGTTAGCTCAATTTGCCACTTGGTGAATGATCCTTACATGTGCTAACGTGCGCAAAATGAACACCACAAGAGGACGAGCAGAGGAGCTCACGAGAAGACATTGATAGATGGGACATGGAATTTAGAGTACATGGACATAGTTCCGGTTAAACCGCTTAGCACTGGTGGCGCAAGTTACCGAGACTCATGGAAAACAAGACAAAAATGTTAAGCAGTAAAGAAAAAGAATTTTCGGACTGGCTAACGTGCGCCGGATGGAATGGTGAGCATACAAGGGGCCACTAGTACAGTCCTTCACTGTACTGTGCTGACTAATAAACCCTAATCATATGCCTGATGGTTCCATTGGATCAGCAGGTTACAAGATCATAACTTCTGTTTTTTTCATTTCGATCATAAATAGAAGATTAAAAATTTGTGAATGTAGCTAGGCAGTAGACACAGCTTGGTTATTTCTGTTCAGAAATAAGAAAGGGAGACAGCTTGATTATTATTCACCCTAATGGGAAAGAGGAAAATATAGGGGACTGGTAAAAAAAAAAGTAATTAATCATATTAGAATTAAATTCTTGAGATATTCCTTTTAATTTGTAATCATATGGGAAATTGTTTGAAGCATTGATAGCATTATTAATCAATACTCTAGCTAGCCAGGTGAGGCGCAAGGGACCAATTAATTTTAACCAAACTCACCTGAAAATAAAAATTACGAGCTTTTCCGGATAATGGGCACCTGATGATGCCTGCAAGAAAGTTAATTACAACATGTTAGAACATAAATGGAATTAGGGGGAGGAAGAACAATTAAGAACATGGAGAAAATAATTAAGAAAAAAAACCAACGAAGATGGGCATTTCTTATTCCTTAATTGCAACAAGTGGAAGTGAATTAGTGATGGTGATGGTGGTTACCATTAAAGCTTAAAGAAGAGTACTTGAGAGAGAATTAGTGAGAGCTAGATCTTACCTAGACATGTAGTCTTGGAAGAGATGGTGCTGAAGAGTGCAACAAATGACAAGAAGAAGAAGATGGTGAAAGAAACACATTGAAAGAGAGAGGGTTCCTTGTTGAAGAAGATGAGTGATCTTTTGCTCTTCAACTCCATTAAAAAGTAGAAAGAACTATAAAGCTAGCACTAAGAATTCCCTTCAAGGAGGCAAATACACCAAGCAGCTAGCCAGCTAATATATAGGGAGATTGACTGAATGGGGGAGTCTTGCTTAAACTTTCTTCCTGTCTTCTTTGACTCTTTAAGATTTGGGTGATCTACACTAATGGTCACAGAAACTGGAGTTGAATAGTAAGAGAAACAAAATACCTAACATCTTATCCTTCTTGTTAGAGTAACACAACATTCACTTTTGAATAACTCTTTCTGTCTTTCTCCATGTCTCTGTCTCTCGAGAATCTTGATATAGTGAGTAGTCGTAGCAGGTAACTAGGTATTTGTGTGTAAGTGGGGGTGGTTGCAATGGAAATATATGTGGAAAAAGAGAGGTTTTTGGAAAGAAAGAATTGATTTGTGTGTGTGAGAGAGGGAGATGGTGAATCTAAGTTATTTGGATAATGGGTTCCTAAGCTTTACCATGTTTGAGTCTTGGATTCTCTTTGCAGGCTTTCTTCACTGTCTTTCTATGTTTTCCAGACCAGGCAAAGAAAATTGCATATAAACAACAAACAAACACTATTCAGTATTCACCTCTCCCTTCCTTCCTGCCCTGTGCTCCCTATGGCTATGGCTATGGCTAGCTTGCTAGCTCCTGCCACACCACTCTATGGTCTCCTTTTTCCAATTGACCCCGACACCTCATGTTTGCTTTTTCCTATATATATTTTTTTTTTGCCCGTTCTTTCTTTCTTTGAAAAATACTTTTTAAAAAAAAAGAATTGAATATTTTTAAATTATTTTTTAAATATTTTTAAGATTGTTTTCATACAATAATGTTAAAAATAAAATTTTAAAATAAAAGATATTATTTCAATATATTTTCAAGTAAAAAAACACTTCAAAAAATAAATATTACCATATTATTAAACAAAAAACAGCACATTTTTCTTTTCTCTTTTCTCGTTTTTTTTTTCTTTTTTAGCCTTCTTCCCTCCCTAAATTGAATAATTAAATGATAAAATAAAATTAAAAAATATTATATATGAAACACCTAATTACATTTTCTAGTTAAGTAATCTCCCTTGCAACACTATATATAACATGATACTAATGGTTTTCCCATTCAAGTAAATATATGATATAGTAAAACTGTTAGTAATTTTATTTTATGTTGGCAGTCTAATTAAATCCATATTAAAACTGTAATATGCAGCCAGGAACTGTTATTGGACACACACACACACAGAGACAATGGACTTTGGTCGGTTGTCATTGCTGCAAAATTCAAGACCCAAAATTTCTGTTCAAATTTATTACATTGAAAGCAAGAGGTACTTGTTGTCTGCCTTAGTATGTGCTAGTAAGCCTCTCTAGCTAGACCATTTGGTTCATTTCTTGAACCATTTACATTATTTAAGGGGTCGTTAAAAATATAATTCTTATTATAATTCTTAATTTGAATAAAATAAAATCAATATTTTATAATATCACGAATACAAAATATTAAGATTACTGTTATAAATCATGGTTTTGATTTTTTATGAAAAATAGTTATAATATTGATGCATTTCTTTTTTTGTTGGAAAATTTTGTTTTTATTCTCAATGGACATGTTTTTCAATTTTTTGTTGGAAAAGAAAAACCCGAAATGAAAAAGAAAATTGAAATAAGAAAGGAAAACAAAATTCACTAGATTCCCAAGGCAAGGACTTGAAAACAAAATCAAAACAAAGGGTGTAAGATGCCTGAGTTGTACATAAATGGTCGCTTTGTGATGGACTAAATTCCAAGGAGTGTACTCCCCATGGTCCTAATGATCTTTCAATTCTTCCCTTTGTCTTTCTAAAAAAGGACGAACTTTTCTAATATTCTAATTAAACACCCCAATTTCCCTTCCTTAATCTCCCTTTCTTTTCCTTTTTCCTATCCCCTTCCTGGTTAAAACTTCAATGCTTATCAAAAACAAGTAAGCAATATCAAGAGTCACACTCCAATACCATTTCTAGTACTACTAGCATAATGTCAGGGTTCTCATTAATTTTCCAATAAATTCCATAACCACACGTTTTCACACATCATGAAATAACATTTGCTATCAGAATTTTACATATTAGCTAGTGATTGTTCCGTTGGTATTTAGACACTGATTTTGTCGAGAAAACATTTGCTATTATTTGTTAAGGTGAAAGTCTTATTATTTTTCATACAGTACAAACATTATAGTTTTCATGCATATATGATCTAACTAGAAATCATCTCATGCACAAAAAAATCATTGATAGTTCACATCAAAACTGTCTTTATTTGAAAATTATATTTCTTCGAGACGTCATACGTCAAAGTCTCAAACGATCACAACTGATTTAACTCATCAATCAACGGTCGAAGACAATCATCTATATTCCTACCAGAACTGTCAGGACTGGGTATGATCATAGATAAGAACATGAACTTCGACCTCATACACATTATCAGTGGCAAATTATAAACAATGAGTACCATTGTAATTAAGTCTCGGATGGATTTAATCGACAGATTTAAACTCATCAGGAAGTCTGTCTGTAAAAATGACATGTCATCGTACTTCTTGGTTTTCTTTTTCATTCTTTCTTTTCTTATTGTAATTTTCTCGGTATATACCGAGAAAATATTTACTTCGGTGTTTATCGATGTATACAACAAGAGACTATATATTCTGTCAGTAAAATTCATCGCAATCTCCCAACGAAAAAATTTCATTAGTATTTTCATTTGTATTTGTCAATTTTTTGATAGTATTTTAAAAAAACATAAATTCATTTCAAAACTTAATTAGAGACAGATTTATTTTATGTCTCCGTCTCCGTGCTTTCAATCAAATGTATTTGTATCCCTTTTATACTTGTTCTTTCTATGGTAAGAAACTAACCAAATACAAGAAATTTCCATTCACCAAAACAAGTTAGCCCTTGTCCACACTTATACAAGGGTCGGAATCTATGGTTTCAATGGTTCCTTGATGAGTTTGAGAAATGTAGTACAAAAACATGGCAAATATGTCAAAGGGGGTAATCAATTATGTGAAGCTAGCTAGCATTTTTAATAAGGTTTTTTTTCCTTCTCTTTTCTCAAAAAAGGGCAATCAACTACATGCATACAAACATCACAATCCATGTTCTATTCTCCTGGCCTTCGTGTCCATAACAATGAATAGGTTGTGGCAAGCGTGCGTGCATGGGTGTAGTAGATGTGGATGTGGAGAAAAAGAAAAGTCTCGATCCTGCACTTGCACTATAACTCATAACTCGTTCCTATGCTTTTGTTCACTTCTCAAGCCTCTAATATGCCTTCCCAACGCCCCTAGATTCTTGTCCCCCATGCATGAAGATTGAAGCAGTGTTGATTTTTTAAATGGTTAGGGTATTCTTCAACAAATTTCCATGCACTAATATTAAATTTCTCCCATCTTAGATCTTAAATAATTAATTAATTGGGACGACGATTTCAAAATTGCTTGAAATCAAAGTGTAAGAACATCTTCAAAAATTAACAAGATGAAGAAAGATCGATTTTGGAATTTTTAGAAACTTTGAGAAGACGAGACATCCCTAAATCCAATATTCTTGATCATTTTTTGTATAAATTAATATATTTTTAAATTCAAATTCAGATATAATTCTTTTTGCTCAAAAACTCAAGGGAATGCATGAAGTCCTAAGGTCCATGCATATAAATTCTAAAAAATACATCATAACTGTTTCAAAACCCAAATTGACCGTTCCCCACCAAAGCCTGGGGTTTGATAGTAATATGTATGGGAAATGTGAGGGTGACATGTGAAGGCAATTATCCATCCTGACACGCCCATCTCCATTATTTAACTTGAATAAAGCTGATAGACTCTCTCTCTCTCTCTCTCTCTCTATATATATATATATATATATATATATATGTTGTTGATTGTGATAAATTTGGAAATTTCTTGGGTCCACAAACTGAAGGCCTGTAAAAATTCTTTCTCCATCGACAAAGCCATTGGTAGTGACAGTGATCTTGGAAAACATGTCCAGGGAAAACTATATATATTCTTGAAATGCAGTACAAAACAGAAGAGAGGTCATCACAAAAATACGAGAAAAGATTTCCTTAAGACCTGTAATAGATATAGTGGTCCATCTTTAGTTCTTACATGTGCAAAATTCTGGAAATTAATTAAATTTCTGAAGTTTTGACTTGAGTTGTAAACAAGGTTGTTATTGTTATTATTAATTATTTTATTCCAGAAGCAAATTTAAAGGAGGGTGGTAAAAATCTATTTTTCATAAATATATAATTTAAACATGAATTAATAGCCTATCTAGAATCTAATTAATAGGAAACAAAAATTCAATATTGGCGTTGGGGAAGAATCCAGGATTATAAAATTTGGAATATATAGTTTTTATTTTGAAAGGAATATTTTGCAAGGGTTGCCAAAAATCAATTAACAAGTTCAAGGGGAATTTTGGAACTTCTGAAAATTTTGGAGTGGTCAGAGCTTTCCCCTGGCCACCCTCTAGTTTCGTCGTCCTTGATTAGCATGCAAATGTTGATTTAAAAAACCTAATTATTATTAATGATAAATTAGAGACTAGACCATCTAGCTAGTAGAGATCAACAACTATAATTTCTTTTATTTTTCCATTTCCCTAAAGGTTTTATTCGGAAAAAAAATATTGTGCACGCCTACTACTCATGAACTTTAATAAATCTTTGCATCTTAATATTTTAACAAAAAATACTCAAACTGAATTAAGGATTAAAGTTTTTGTTTTGGAGGAAACTTTAACTATAAAAATACAAGCTTAATCCACTACCAGCAAGAAAAAACCCTAGAGATTCATTAAAGTTTTTATAAATTTCATCAGGGATACTGTCTATGAGAAATTAAATAAAAGTTTTGTTTAGTTTTCTATCCCAATTTTTTTAACTTCTATTGTTTCTTGTTATCAATGGCTAACAACACGGAAATGTCAGGTGGAAGAGTTACGGAACTTCCATCATCTTCATCAATTCCAATCAACTTCCATCTACTTGCTCAATAAAAAAAAACACTTACAAAAGTTGTTTTTGGCTACCCAATAACAACTTAAGGCTGTTCTCATCCATCCACCACTAATTCTTCAATAACTTGCACCTCCTATATATTGGTAGCTTCATTTTACAAAAGAAATTGGACAAAACAAAGTAGAAAAAAGTAGGCATAATAGTGAGTCTCACTGTTCGTAGAAGCAGATCTTGTTACCATGGGGACCACTCCTACACAAGTTCATTGAATTTCATATATATATATATATATAGTATTATAACAAATAGCGCTAGTATTTTAACAAATATAAGGTAGAAATGAAACCCTAGGCAGACCATCAATGCAAGTCACTATTTGTTTGTCAAGAAATCTATTTGAGATTATAGTTTCGCAGAGATATATAGTAATGTACTTGCTAGCTAACAAAATAATGTTGTTAATGGTCTCCTGTGCAAGGAATAAGACATGAGAGAGCATTGTAGGAAAATGTTTCCAGTTCCCATCCTTTGATATGCTACTAGCTAGTTTGGACTATATAAATGTCACTATGTCATGCTCTGAATTCTTGTCTCTAATGTATATTTTCATGTCTCCTTCAAGCTTATATCCATCATATTCGTTTCATGTGATCAGAGATGAAGGTTTTCCCTTAATGGCTTTTACTTGCTAATTATATGATCCTTTTTCTAGCCCTGCAATCGCATGTACAAGAGCAACGCGATATGCAGAATATTAATTAGGACCTATTTTTGTAGATTATCATCAATACTGTATTATCAACAACCATCACAATTAATATTATTTGTTAATGGTAGAATTAATGGCAGCAATTTGACAGAAATCAACATGTTAGTGGCATAAACTATGGCAGATTCTTGGTAGAAATTGTGCCTGGAAATGAAAAGGTCTGTCCCTTGGTTCTGGCTATTTAGAGAGAGAGAGAGAGAGCGAAGGCAACAGAAAACACGATAAACAAGTAGTAGAAGGAGCTGCCTTAATCGGCAACAACAACTACAGATTGGCAGCATAAAAATTGTAGTCTTAAAGCTGTAAATTTCCTTTAATTATGCCTCCTTCTAAACTCTTGTAAAATTCTAATATGGTATCAGAACGAATTCTTAACTTTAACATTAATATTAATGTTGTTTAGGATATGTTTTTATATTAACTTTCTAACATATATCATACGCATGTAAGAAGTTAATTGTAACTCAATCAACTTTTTAAAAGCTTTTTTCTTAGGCCAACACACTCTAATTAGGCCTTGTTTGTTTGGGTGCAAACTGCGTTTTATAAGAAAAGGCATCAAGGTTGCATAGCAGGACGTAGCCAAACGGGCTGGAGACCTCCTGGAGACTTGCATTTGCGTAATACAAAACCCATTTGGCCCACTTCTTGCAATTTCTTCAGATGTCCCTTCACAGCTGCATGGGGACAGAGAGGTACACTACCCTACACCTCTCCTGCAGCACTTCAATGGCTACGATTCAGTCTGATAATTATATTGTTTTCTCTTGGGATGCTTAAAACTTCTGACACAGAGTATTTAGAAGAAGAAAAAATCCAAGCAGGAAAAGAAACGAGCGTGCGGTTAATAGTTATTATTAGCCTTTTAACAGCAAGTACCTTCTTCGGTCTGGTAACGTAGTTGTCTCACGGTTGTTTCTTCCTTGGGCTAACTACATATTAGGTCTCTAATTCTGATGGTTATTTCAAATCAGTCCCTAAAGTATAGATACTCTCAATTCTACCACCTGATATCAATGAATAGTAATCAGACCTGATCAGGGGTTAGATTGCCGTCGATCCTTAGACTTGGTATTATTACTTTCTTTATTATTTAATTATATGATAAATGTTCATTAAGATTTATTATATTTCTAATCAAAGTGTATATTTGGAAATGCAATGATTTCTACTTTTAGATGATTTTTAAAAGGGTGTTTGCCTTGAAAAAAAAATTAAATAGATGTTTATTTTAGTTTTGTTTTTATTATTTTAATTTTCTAATGTTAAAAATAAAAAAAATCTAAAAACAAAAAAAAAATTAATATATTTTCAAGAGAAAATTAATTTTGAAAGCACTACAAAACATACGCTACCTTATTTCTAATTGGATTTTTTAAGGATGGAAATAACAATTTCATTTGTTAATTTTAATGAAAAATGACCAAATTTCTTTTAAAAAAACATTTTTGTTCTATTTAAAAGGCTCTAAGATGGATTCAAAAAGACTAAGCTTTATCTCAAACTAGACTCGAACTTGCAAAGAACAACGTGCTAGTTGGATGGTAAAACCGCAGTAATAGTTAGTTTGAGTACCTCTTTAAAATAGACAACATAGTTGGAGGACTGATTTGTAGTAGCCAAAACCCCCCTTCTTTTCACTCGCATGATCATGGAACAAAGACAGTGTGTTAAAGAATTCAAACTCTGGAAACTCTGCGGGAGGTGAACAGGTTTCTGCTCCATTTCCCCAAAAATATACAGAAAAATATTTGAAAGTTGAAACCCTCACGTTCACAGATGACAAAGCCAAAATAAAGACTCTGTCTTTCTTTCTTTCTTTCTCTCCTTCCAAAACAAACACTGCATTGCATTTGAGTAAATGCCATTTTCAGCACTCCTTACGATGCATTTACTTTGAATCCCATCACCTTTTTTTTTCTTTTTAAGATCAGAGACAAAGACACCCGGATAGCTAGCTATAGCGTCAGCAACTTCAGTTTTCTGTTTTGTTTTGGGTGTTTTTGATGTTAGAATGTGCTTCTTTTGAGCTCAAAGTTTAAATCTTGGACTGTAGTTTGATGATCTTGATCTTAGCTTGTTGTTCTTGAACGTCTTTGATTTGGGTTTGAATAGAAGACAAGTAGTGATTTGATTAAGTTTGAATCTTTTCACTTTCTTTTAAGCACTAATCTTAGTTGTTAATATTTGTTTAATCAAGTATTAAAACCCCATTTCATTTCTTTAATATTTGGATGGTTCTAGCTACTATACTGCCAGGGTTTATGGCATTTGACCTGGAATCCTGGTTCATGTTGGTGGTTGATATGCATTGAAAGACACCATTTTTGTGATTTTGTTTAGTTTGGGAGATTAGTGTCTGGGAAAGTTGTTAAATCCCATTAATCTTCATCATTGTAGATCTGATTTACTTTGGGGTTTTAGCTTCCTTGAGGAATGGAGCATGTTACCAATAAACTCTCTAAACCCTCTTCAAATATATCTGAAATGGTATCCAAATTTGCAAAAGTTTGCAAATGGAGATCCATTGGTGTCTTCTCCAATGACCACCACTATCAACACAACCTCATTGGCAACAATGATGGTTCATCGATGGGTGAAGATAGTAGTGATGCCACTGAGGAAACAGAATTTGATGGCGAGAAAATCCATCCTCAACCTGTTGTAGTTCCAAGCAAAAGCAACATGTATGGTGACAAGGATATTGTAGAGTTGTTTGACACGGTTTCTGCCTTGAAACTAGCTTATGTTCAGCTTCAGGAAGCACATATTCCCTATGATCCGGATAAGATTGTGTCTGCTGATGAACTTGTCGTGGCTCAGCTTGAGGCACTTTGTAAGTCCAAGAAGGCATTTAAGGAGAAGCAATTTTCAAAAACCAAGCTTGACTCCTCAACGTTTGCCTCTCTGCGATCAGAAATTGATGTTATCGAGAAGCTTTTAGAGAAACTGAAGTCCCAAGATAGAGATAGAGATGCTGAGATTGTACGCCTGCGCCAAGAACTCCTTGATTTGGATGCGGGGAATGCAGTATTGGTTGAGAAGATTAGGGAGAAAAGTTTGGAGAGAAGGAATGTGACGATTTTGAATGTTGCCATGTTTGAGGATACGTTCAAACGAGCTTCGAAGGCCATTCATGACTTTGCGAGGCCAATAATTAGCTTGATGCAAGCTTCAGGTTGGGACTTGCACCTGGCAGCGAATTCGATTGAAGATGGGGTTCTTTATGCTAAAAGATCAGATAAGAAGTACGCATTTGAAGCCTACATTGCACGAAGAATGTTTAATGGGATGACACTTAGATCCTATGATGTGGATGATGTTTTACGGTTTGATGATCCTATTGATTCTCTGATAGCTAATCCAAATCCAGGATTTGCCAATTTCTGTGCGGAAAAGTACATGCTTGTTGTTCATCCCATGATGGAGATGTCTTTCTTTCGGAATTTAGACCAGAGGATGTTCATATTGAGTGGCAAGCATCCAAGGACTCCATTCTATCAAATATTTGCAAGAATGGCAAAGTGGATTTGGATTCTTCAAGGAATCGCGACCTCAATTGATCCCAATGCACAAATATTTTCTGTGCATAGGGGAAGCAAATTCTCAGATGTTTACATGGAACCTGTTCAAGAGAACAAGGAAGGTATGATTGTGTCCGAGGGAGAACAATCCAACTTCAAAGTTGAGTTTATGGTCATGCCTGGGTTCAGAATTGGAAGCACATTCGTGAAGTCTCGGGTTTATCTTTCAGAAACGAAACAGCCTGCCGGAACATAATAGAATGAGATGCTGCGACTTCCTGGCGGGTAACTTTCCAAAGCTAATCATGTTTTTTTGTTTTGATGATATCAATATTTAGGTCAAGTTAGTTGAGAATATTATAGCTAGTGAAATGTGGTGGGATTAAAGCCCAGAATCTCAGTGCCTGTACTTCTTCTCAGTTGTTTTTGATATATCTACATATGCTGCAAGCTGCAAGAACATTGTTGAATGCTTCTTCTTGAACTGTAAATAGATATCTACTTGATAATGCTAACATCTCTGCTTAGTGATGCCATCATACTCGGTAGTTTCCTTATTGCCTATTATGAACTGAATGGACATTAGAGTTTAGATAGTATGTATATTTGGCCTGTTATCTTACTAACATAGAGGTGCATAAAGCTCTATTTCTCAATTTTCCAAGTGTTTTTTCAATGTTGTACTTGATCAATGAGAAGGAAACCAAAGATCAGTTAATGACTAATCTTGTAATTAGTACGAAACGTGTGCTTTCCAATTCTTTGGCAGCATCCTCGAATTTCACCGCTCTCTCCCTTTGCTTGATTTGCCTCCTAACACTAAGAGAAAACGATATACAACAATGGGATTTATTCCTTTCATTATCTACTCGCAATACAAAGAGTCAACAGAGAAACCAGAAGAGGGATTGCGGAGAGGACAGGGATTGTCTCTGCAGTGCAAAGGAGGAACAGCAATACTATTCGCAGAATCATTTGGGAGATTTGGGACTATCAACGTCGGTGTTGTCAACATCAGGAGAGAACAAGTCCTTGCATAGCTCTCCGTAGAATCTGCAGACCAAACCAATGAAGACAGGACACTTGAGGTTTTTCCAGCAATACAGAAGCTCTTCCACATCCGCTAAATCCCTTACTTTTCCCTCTTCAACCATCATCTCCACCAAATAGTTCTCGAAACTTCTGCATGCATCTTCTACATCTTCATCACCAAAGGTTTGCCTTTTTGTGGCCAAACTGGCCTTGATATAAGCTGGTGTGAGAGGAGATGGATAGAGCATTCTCTCACGCTCTGCTTCGGAGACGCTCCTAAGTTCTGCAACTCTGTCCATCTTTCTTGACTTCCTAAAAGAACGAAAAAAAGTAAAAACTCGGCTCTTTTGAGGAGCTTTTCTGCGTTTTTTGCTACGACGATGAAGTCGAAGATCTCTTATAAAGACAGGTCCTTTGAGCTTGAATCTGAAGAGTATTAGTAGTTTCTTGCATGGCCTGAAAAGCTTGGATCTGAAGACAACTAATGCTTTCATTTTCATCTGTAATGATTGATATCAGAGTGTTGTTGAAGAAATGGAGCAGAATGGAGTCCTTTTATTGCTTCTAGCTAGTTCAAGGACATAATGTTGCTCCACTAACGGTTGGTGTACCAGAGGGAGAGAGAGTTTGTTGAAGATGGATATAATAAGAGGTTAGTTAAGCCCTGTGTGCATCTCCTTGCTATTGTAGGGTTCATGTCCTCAAGGAGGAAAGTGGCACCCCATGAAGTGAGAGACTATTTTGGCAAGAATCCTGATATGGAGAAGAGTTCAATGGATGCTCATCATTTGGGCCAAAAGTTCCATTAAATTAAAAATGATCCTCATTTTCCAATTTGTGAATAATCTACCAACTTCATATGTGGCCTTCAGATTGCTAGCAAAGCCATGTAGTGGAAGCCATGTCTACCAAATACATAACCGGCAAAAACCTCTCGCTTATTGGCGCGAGTGATGCATGGGTTAGTAGCTTTTTCTTCTCTTTTATTTTTATAAAAATACTAATTTACTCCTAATCGAAATAAAGTATAACAAAAAGACCTAGAGAAAAATACTAAAATAATTTTTAATTCATCCTTTATTTATTTTTTTTACTTTAAGGACAATGAAGTAATTGTAAACAGTGCAAAAATAAAATTACGCACCTTTCATTTTATTTTATTTTATTGCCTTAAGGGTATCTATATAATTTAACTGTGAAAAAAAATATAAACTACTAAATTACCCCTAATTAATTTGCAAGTGACCTTTGAAATCCGTGAAAAATATCATTCTACCCCACCCACTAGCAAGGCAAAGACTTTGTATAGGAAAGGATAAAATAATAATTACTGTGGTTAGTAAAGCTAAAGTCCAAGACAACCTTGTCCTTGGTGGCTGGTGCTCTCTTTGGGCTAAAATCTAGCTCCTAAAGCCCCAAAACCATACACATTGAGACTCCAATTGCTTCTCACAAAAGCCATCCTCAATCTGGGCTGTGCTTCTTCTGGTTTCATTCACAGTCTAATTCTAGTATAGCCATGAAACCAACTTTTCCATCTAGTCTTGGCCTCTGAGTCCAGAAAAGTTGTTGGACACTAGCTTTATAGTTGCTGCTCTTACAATGGATGTCAAGGTGGCAGCGCAATCAGTAACTCTTGCCAAAAAACCATTTGTTGAACGCTTGAATGCCATTAACTTCCAGTCCCCGGTAAAGAGAGAATGTCTTATATATATCAGAATAAGAAATTTCATACTTGACGAAGTTTTTTTTTTTCTTAAGGAATTTTTCAGAAGGTTGATGAAATAATTGTTGTGATCCTTAACATACATGATTCCTAAATTATTGCTAACTGTATTTGGTCCACAGTAGCACAGCCTAGTTCCTAAACTCAGTAGCCAGAATTAGGTGTGCCTCAGACAAAACCAGCATGTGATTGACCTCCCTTCACCTGTTGCTGTATCGGAATCCATCAGTTTGGAGAAATGCAATTTCATCCTCAGCTGGGAAGAGAGAAGTGAAAAAACCTATAAAGTGTTTGGTAGGGGACCCGAAACTGAATGTGCAGCACCAGGCATGTGGGGCATTGTGAAATCAAGTTGAAAAGGCACGGAATATCATCATTTGTGAAACATGGAATCATGGGAAAGAACACAGCACTTAGTAGACATATGGGCCTTGATTAATGCTAAAATCATCATTACTCTCTCTTAACCCTTGATTTGGCTGAGCAAAAGATGAGGCCCCAGATGAGGTGTTCTCACAAATCTTCATGTTCCAGCGATATATTGGCTACTGGCCACAGGAGTGTATATAAAATGGTACAAGTGATTCACAGACTAAACTTTAGCCAATGTTTTCAGGCCCTCAGTTTCTTTTAGTAAAGTTGAATTTTGGAGATCATTATGCATAACAAATCCTGATTATGTTTGTCTAATCCAAAAAAAAAAAATTCTGATTTGTAATTCTGTTAGTTGTTATGATGTAAGAGGAACACACCTGCTTTCATGCTGAACTTTTTTCTAGTGAGCCCCCATCTATTCTTTACCTTTTATAACCCAAACTTTGTAAGCTCTTTTTATCTTTTCAGTAATCAAAGAGAGGGAAAGGTAAACCAACTCAGACAAATCTCAGAGAGGGAAAGAAAAATGGGTAATTACAGGTTTAGATTATCAGATATGATACCAAACGCCTGGTTTTACAAGCTCAAGGACATGAGCAAAAGCAGAAAGCATTACACCTCTCGAGCTTCCAAGAAAAAACCACCTCCAGGAACTGTAACATCGCAAAAACCCAACATTTCTCATCAAAGATACTCTTATTACTTCACCACAGAACCTGAAAGAGCTGAGAAATTAGATTACTATTCACCTGCAAATCCAAAAGCCTCAGATACTCACTTCCCTGATCCACCAAGAAAATCATCCAATAGAAGAAACAAAAGAAAAACCATTTACAAGCCTTCTCCAAAACTGGTGTCCACATTCTCTGCTGATTGTAGCTGTCGCGTTACAGTTAACTCGAACCTGACCGGGTTTATTCCAGGTGATTCACCTGACTGCTCTAGCTCTCCTGTTGAGAGCTCTTATGATGAGCTTGACTTCCTATCAGAATCTGATGAAGATGATGGTTTTCTTGTTCCTGATTCAATTGATCATCATTTAGCCTCCTGGTCTAGCTCTTGTAACTGTAATGTTAGCTCTTCAACCACTGACATTATCATTGATATGAATGAAGAATCCTATGAAAGGAAAATCAAGGAGGTTGAAGGGTTTGGTAGGATCCCTGAGCTAAACCTTCCTCCTATACTGACCAAGCCTGAGAAATTCAACGACAATGAAGTTACTAAGTTCAGAAGAAGTTCATCCAAATTGGAGGAGGTCAAAGCACATAGGTCTCTCTCTGTCAAGATTGTCAAGGAGAAAAGCATTAGGACTTATAAAGAGAAAAAGATGAATCCTCCTACAAGAAAGTCCTCGGTGAATTCGGCAAAAGGGATAAAACTCCGAGCAAATACTCCAAGAATTGCAAGCAGGAAAATTCAGGGTTGTTCTCGAAAAAGTGTGTCATTGTCAACAAACAAGACCCTTTCAGAGAGCTTTGCAGTGGTTAAGTTCTCAGTTGATCCACAGAGAGACTTCAAGGATTCAATGGTGGAGATGATTGTGGAGAACAATATCCGAGGTTCAAAAGATTTGGAAGACCTTCTTGCTTGTTACCTTTCTCTCAATTCAAAAGAATACCATTATATCATTGTCAAGGCATTTGAGCAAATCTGGTTTGACATGACTGACCTTCACTTGTAATTGTAAAGCCTTGTTAGATTATCAGAAGCATGAATAATATGATCCTGTAAATGCTAGTGCTTTAATTAAAATTTCTATTCTCTGCTTAGAATTGTTGGTTTAATCATGGAGAATTGCTTCAATATGTAGTTGATTTTTAAAGAATTTTTACCAGGAAAATGTACCTAAAGAATCTTTGATTCCTTCCCAATTCACAGTTACTAAGCCCAAGCAAAACCATCAAGTTCATGACTGACAACAAAACCTGAGTTCTGTTTCTGTCAGAGTTAACTAAAAAGAAAAATTTGACATGTCACAACCTGCTCCGGTTGATACCAGATTTTCTGAAGAAAACAATGAGTTGAAATGCAAGCTTATGGATCATGATGAAGGACAAAGTGAGCATGAGTAATGTTATGGTTGCCAACTGCATGAGCATGAGCTTTTGAGCTTGAGACATGGTTGAGGTAAATGTTGACTTTGAATAGACAAGACTTCCACATGCATGGACAACAACATTAAACAAGATTAGTCGAGTGCGATCAATTTGTATTTGGTAAAGAATACCTTAATAATTAACTTGAGCGAAACCTTTATCATGCAACTAAACATAATTAACACCATTGACTTGATTGCTAACATTCACATGTATGAACTTTGTAATTAATTGCAACTGTGACAGCTAAGGCTCCGCTTGTTTCTGTGATGTGGCGCGATCCAACGAATATAAAAGTGTTTGGTTAATGAATATATAACATAGTTTTGCCCCAAACTCTCTCTTACTCTCTCTTGAAATCTTAAGAAAAAGCTATAATTTATAACTTTTCTTAAACTTTTTTAAAAAAACTGCAACTGTAAAAACTACTGCAATGTCAAACACACTTAGAAAATCTGTATTTCAAAATGAGAAAAACAGAAAAATGGTGACACTCAGCTGTAAACTGTAAACTCCTGCTTTCAGATCTCCATTCCAGACTTGCCATTGCTTTCCTACACAGGTCCAGATAGAAAGGATCATGAGCTGGTTTTTCGTATGGGAAAAAGTTTAACCTTAGATAGGAATTATTAGAATCCTATCACATACAGGTAGTCTTGTGCCTCCGGTGGCAGATTTGTTATAGTATGGAAGGACCGACATTTTCACTAATGTAACAATTATTGCAACCTTTTTAGCAGAAAGTTGCTTCATAGGCAATTTAAGGTAAAACAGGACCACCAGTTTTTCACCCCTACAATTTCTTATGTTACCTTTCTTAGGTATAGCCAGTTTGGTGACAAGTTTCTGTCCCTTTGTTGTTTAGTCATGCTGCTGAAAGTGGTGGTTCTTGCAAATGCAGAATTGCAACATGAGGGTTGGAGGCCAGCTGGTTGATTGGTATTCAGATTTGCCGAAGATTTTTAAGTTCTGAAAACATCATGAAGTACAGATTTTAGCTTTATCTTTCTCTGTAGATGGATCTAAAACCTGGAAAAAGGGAAGGCACCAATCCAAAAATGACAGTGATGCATTGCTTCTCAGTAGAGTTACAGCCACATTCAACTAGTATAGCCCTAGCAGCAGCAATTGCCCTTCAAATTTCTCTAGCTTTCTTACCCAATTTACCATCTCTTTCTACTCATTTTTTTACATGTTTTGAATGGCTAGTCCCATCAGATGAGAAACGAGAACTGAGGGGTCACGAGAGGAATAGCTTGCTGTTATGATCGGGAAATAAGCTAGTAAATTTAGGTCAGAGTAATAGTTGAAGTGTAAACCGTAAGACTGAATACTAAAAAGTTAATTAGTAATTTCTATAGCATGTTTTTTAAGAAATAACATAAAAAACGACAGCAAGCACAAAAAAAAAAAAAAAATCGTGTCCAAAAGAGTCATCATACATGAACTTTAATTCAAATTTTTATTAACCTATATTTTCTTTCATCAAAACTCTACATTAAAGTTTTTATAGACCACTTATATACAAGGAAACACATCATAAACAAAGTTTTTTTAAAAAAAAATAATATCTTTTAGACTATATTTAAAGACTTTCCAGATCTCAAATGACTATGAAATTTTAACTTTATAAAAAAAACACTTTGAGAATTTTTTTTAAAAAAATTAGTTCAATCCAATCATCAAATAAAAAGTTATGTCCGTTGTCATAAGATTATGTATTTGAAGAAAATCTCCTACATCAGTATCCATAGGTTAAAGAGAGAACTCACCCTCAAATTCTCTTCATTCATTTAACTATGTTTCTATTGTTGTTGACAATTAAAAACAGTGTTAGCACCTTTACACTCCCTTAACATCTAGCATGCTGCTAGCACCATATAATTAACTAATTTAAATAAAGTACATCAAGAATCAATTCTCAAAATACCACTATTTTTTTTACAAAACCATTACTAGCCATTAATGGCTAACTCTAAACCATACTCTTTCTCACTTCATTTTGATTCTCCACAATATACTTCTTTTTCTTTTTTTTTTCTTCTTCATAACTAGGATAAAAACAACATGTTTTTACCTTTACTTTCAACAACTACTCATTCTCTCCTAAGTGTCAGCATTATACTTTTTCCCTTTATACTGAAGATTTACATATTACATCATCCATCATATACAACATTCCTATTATATTATTATGTTCTTCTTAACAATAGATGACATGTATCCATAGACATTGTATCACATAAAAAAACTATCAAAATATCTTTTGCTAGTAAAAAAAACAAAATAAAAAAGTGTTCATCCACAATTACCTTGTTGTCTCAATTCAACTAATTCAATTTATAAGATTTGAGGTGTTTTTTTATCTTAAGTTGTAACTTTTCTACTGCCTCGATTGACACCATATTTTCACAACCACTATTGTCAATGACTAGATTACATACATTGTCCTTGATGGTACAAGTTGAATAGAAACAACTAATGTGTGGCCAATATTTGCATGAATCACCTATAGGAACAAACAAGCTATTTTGGATGAATAAGGTAGCAATGCCATCACCTTACAAAACCTCCTCATTACCATTTAAATCATTATAAACATGATCACCTGTTTTCTCACCAAGTTCTTTACCAATAAATTCTCTAGCTTATAGCACTCATAAATTTGATGCCCTAACTCACCATATCTAAAAAACCAAAACTTAAAACCAGATTCAGAATCCTGACATGTGGTTTGTTTAGCTACTAATTCAGGTTGAATGACTGATTTTCGTTTACTGGTGTACACCCATTATTATTCTATTCATACCAAAAGCCACCTCTACTATTTACCCCGATAACTTGTTGTTTCCTGGTAAAATGTTGTTTCTCTATAGTCAAAGTTCTTTAATAGGCTTTGAAAATTGTCCATAAAGATTGTAAACAAAGCAAGTTATGGTTGGATTACCGTAATTCACTTAAGTACCTAGAAACCAGAAGCTCTTCCATTTTTTATAGATCATTCCTAGCCATCAGTTAGTGTATTCATCAACAGTTCTTCCAACTTGTTTTAATATATGGAGTCATTGGTATTGTCATGACTTGAATCCCATGTCCATGACTAGTAACGCAGGAGCGGTGTCGTAAGGACACCTCACCTACGCTAAGCCTCAGAACAGACATATCAAAAGGACAAGTTATTTAAAAATACACAACATTTCAAAATTTTTCAAAATATTATATTACTCAAAACTAATGAAACCAAATGATAGTTCAAAACTTCCCATCAGTAATTAAAATAAAAACAATAATCCATAATACTTATTACATTGTCAAAATCCAAACTTAATTAAAATAAAGTAATAATGGAGCGTCTAAGACATCGAATCAAAACTAAAAGGAAAACCTTATGAAAAAAGCAAGACATACCGACCAAAACTAAAGAAGCATGAACACAATAAAATCTACCTGCTAACATAAACTAAAAACCTAAAATAATATTAAAAATGAGGGGTGAATTCAACCAACCCAGTGAGGGAATAACATTTAATATACTTTTTAGATATTAATAGTTTGCAAGTCGATTTATCTTGATATACATATACATGCTAAGCATTTTATCATAAATTAAAGTAGTGGAATACATGTCAAAGATCAGATGACTTCCAAAAGTAACCACTGTGGGAGAATTAGTTGACATAGGTTGGTGCCTCTTTCACTAGCTAGGTATATAGAATATTATGTGCACATAGACTAACTACTCTTCGTTATCATGGAGTTACTGACAAGTCCTATATCAAGGCATAATAGATATTCGCATAATTATCAAAGCAATGTATATCATTTCGAATAGAATTTAGTTCAACAAAATAAGAGTGCAAATTCAAGAATAGATGAATACTAGGAAAATAAAGCAACAAATATAAATATTCAAGAAATTAACTAGTTGTACTCATCATATAATCGACATACATATTTACTTATATTACATGCATCTTAGATATTATCCTACTCACCCGAAAAATATAGAAGTAAAAGGAATATCAAATGAAAGACCCAAAAATTCTATTGAGGATCGTTAGAAGTACCTACAATGAATATACAGAATATACTAAAAAATAACTTAAAACAACACAAATAAAAGACTCCAATGCATAAAATAAAACCAGGTTTAGTCTCCTAAGTTTAGGGACTAAAACGATACTTTTTTAAAATTAAGGACCAAAACATAATTTTACTAGAATTGGATGACCAAATTATAAATGTCAGAAATACATAATCATACTGAAATTTCACCTATAATACATCCTCAATTCTGTCCAGAATCACAATTTACGTTCTAGGGACCAAATTGTAATTTTTCCAAAGTTCATGGACTAAACCATAAATCTCCAAAATGGAGGGACTAAACTGAGAATTACACAAATCAATTATCAAAATGAGATTCATCATCCTTAACCTCAAAAGAATACTGCCTAGAATCCCAAAATACGTTTCAGATGTCAAATTATAATTTTCTAAAGTTTAGGGACTAAACTGTAATTTTCATAAATCAATGACCAAAAGAAAATTATCATCTTAAACCTCAAGACCATTCTGTCCAGATTTTCTAGAAAAGTTGAAACAAATTTCTTAACCCATAACAAATCAATTCACAAATCCTTATTTCTAACATTACACCTAAAATCAATTACTTAACCTTAAATTAACTCATAATAATCATGAATCAATCTTAACAACATAAACTTCAAATCTTTATAAATCCAAATCTCTTTTTTTATCCTTCTATAAACAAGCAGAAAATAAAAAATAACATAAAAGAGAAACACTCACTTGTTACTTCCACCTTTCTTAAACCCAAAAACTCAAGATCAAAAATTGAAATTCTTAGTTGATGAGAGGAGAGTCACAACAACCACAAGAATTAGAAGAGAGAAAAATAATTCTCTTGCAACTTTTCCTTATATACCTAAGTTAATTTAGGTTGGGTTTGGGTTTGAGCCAAAAGTTTAGGTCTTACAGGTATAAAGTTTAAGTATACCAAAAGGAAAAAAGTGATATTTCATCTTCTTCCAATTACTAATCTTCTGTTTGCCTTATTTTTTTTAGACCTCTTCAATTGCTCTCACAAAGCATAAGCTTGCCCTTTTAATCTGATGGTGATTAGCTTCATCCTCATCTGCTCTTGAACTTTTTCATACTAAAAAATCATTTCTACATCATTCAACCTATTAATAAACTCAGGAAGTTTTATCCAAAACTCTAAATATCCACAATACTCATCCCGATTAAGAGATTGTTTCTTTTACTCTCGCCTCTAAAATGGGTTTTCAAAGCTTAATATGGATTTGTGATCCCTTGGGCTCCTGACCTTCACTAACTGACGGATCAATTCCACAATCTATCTATGCATGTCTTTTATCGCCTGTTTCTGAATATCTATTTCTTAAGGGAGAACCTTCTCATTCGCTCCTCATGAGCATGTCTTGTTTTGTGACCATCTCTTCCAGCCATGATTATTCAACAACATACAACAACTAACCACTAGGAATCATTGAGTTCTTATACCAATTAATGTAGATGGAAACAACATAAGAAAGTCAACAAGCACAAAAAATGATAGAATTGTGCTGAACAGGTCACCACACAGAAATTCTAATTTAACTTTTTATTACAATATTTTCTTTAATCAAAACTTCATCTTACATATGCTTATATACTAGGACAAAATACTAAACAAATCTAAAAAGAATTATAAAATAGATCTAAATTAAATAGTAAAAAGAATTATAAATCAACTAGTAAAATATAACAAATTCTAAATTATAACTTCTAAACCTTATTTATTTAAAGGTCTTTTCAATTTTAGATCATGACTATATAAATTCACTTTATAGAAAAAAAAAACCTCTAAAATCTCTAGTAAAAATTCAATCAATCCAACAGTTAGATAAAAAATCATGTGGAAAATCTCATGCATCAACAATGAAACTACATTCATTAAGGTAGCAAGCTTAGTTCTTCCAAAAACTAAATCTTAGGATAGCTGAAGATCTGTGATCCGAGGAAGGTCTGAATTCTTGTGAATCACCTACAGGGACCACCAGATTATCACATTCCTGGTATGTCTGTGAAGGAAGCAAGGAGGACCACATGGAGGCTAGGGAGGGGGGATAACCTAACTGTCCAGTAGCCCTTAGGGATCCTTACCCATGATTGCACACTTGATGAGTCTCTTTTCATGCAAAACCACCTAGCTCCTCAGGACTTGTTACTTTCATACATAATATATAGAGAGACTCGAATTTTCCAACCCATCAATCAGATCCTGCTGGATTAAAGTTAGAAAACAATATAGAAGTATTCGCTGTCATCAACTTGTATCAAAGTCAGAAACCTCAAGAGAAATGCTTTTCTACCAATGAAGTTATCGATGCGACCTCTTTTGAGAAAAAGTGGGAGCATCATAATTCAGGCAGGATCCACCCAGTAAAAATTAAAGGCAAACAACCGGGCACTGCAGATGGTACACAAATGTGAAATCTAGACAGTTAATGCCTTGCAATTATGGACATAAAGAGCACAGCATGCTCTACTGCATTATATGGTTTCGGTGATGCATTGCTTCCACTTGTTTCACCATATTGACAAAATATTAAATCCCAGCAAGCAATCCATGTAACTATTGATGACATGACCATATGGTTGAAACTGTTGTTGCTTTTACTCCGTCAAAAATCTCAGGATCAGGATATCCCCTTTTCAGGTTTAACCCTAATTAAAATAAAGGTTTTACTTGCAGGCTTCCTGAAACATTTTCATATGGGGTTTTACATGTGAAAAACTGGAAGCAAGACTTCGTAAAAAGCCGAACTTCGAATATAAATGCATAATGTTTGCCCATGGCTGCAAGTAAAAGAAAGCAATAATAATTATATTGCAAATACAGCTAGTTTCACACAGCACAAAACATGTCAGTACATATTTACACTGACTATGTATCTAGCACTCTACCTTTCACCTGGGAATTTTCAGTACTAACTGACATGGATGCCCGACAAAGCTTCCTCATTTAGTTGTTTGTACAGTTACCGCGTAAGGGGTAATCTAGCTGGTACTTGAAGCATTTTCTTGATAGCTCCATTCTGCAGGAACAAGATCATCAACTCTCTTATTCATCTGTGATATACACAAAGGCTAATTTTCAAGTTCTTCTGCTCGAAGTCCGTTGTGATGTCTTTTTGCAAACCTCAGTAGGTTTCTGAAAACCAACATCTTCTACATCTCCTACTGTCTTGGACAATCGTCTCTTGTGCACTTCTTCCACTAATGATCGGTGTAGTAGCTGGCTACGAATATCTACCAGTGACCGGTTCCTTGTTAATCTACGACTGTCCATCATCCTTTTGCTTTTAGAGCTCGAGGCTCTAGTTTGTGATTCTAGCAAAACCTTGCAGTGGTTGTAGGCGTTTGTAGCAAGTGCCTGCCCAATATTAGAATTTGAATTTTCCTGAGGACAGAATCTTGTTGAATTTTGAGTCCTTGTGATCAGATGTTTATCTCTCCTTGTTGAGCTTAAATCAAACTTGTGCTCGTCGCCAGATATGTAGTTCAAGCAAGAATATGATCCTGAGTGTGAAGAGCTTTGAGAGCTGGTATCATCAAACAAATCATCTGCAACAGCAATTGTTTCCAATTGATATTGTGATTTTGAAATGTTAACCCAAGTCCCAGCATGCATATTAACTAGTTATTCTATTTGCCTATCTGAAGGAACATGGGATACCTAGTTTGTTCTGCCTGTAGCTTTTTTAGAGAAGATAGAAATGACATTTGACTCTAGCTGCTCAAAGCAAGATATGCATTTCCAATATTCTAAAAAGAAATTACTCTGTATAAAAGGGAGATATTCCTACTTAATTTTGATTAGACAAACCGAAGCCAAGCAATCACTAACTGGTTCTTTGGTTAGGCTGCTGATGCATAGCTTAAATGGGGATCCTACTATACTGGTTACGAGACCAAAACCACAAACAGTCAGCTGTAATGCATCTTGGGAGACATACCTTGGAGCAAATGTGGCATTAATCCTGATAGGGATGCAGGAGATGATGAACATGAGGAGGAGGAGTGGAAAGGATGATCATGCCCATCATCTTCTTGGTAGTCAAATGTATGGTGGGATTCAATATGAGGTAAGTCCCATTTCTTCCAATTCGGCACCAGAGCTGAAATCGCCCCGTCAATCATATCAGCAATTTCAAATGGTTCCCAATCATCTATCTCAAGCTCCTTGACCATCTCCATTGCAACATCGATTGGTGTATCATGTAAAATGTCGAAAGGAAAGAATATGTTCCTAAGAGTTCCTGCAATAAAACAATGAAGGGAAAGCACTAGAGATAAATGCTGATCCACAAATACTGACCAGTTAACCGAGCCTATTAAAGCCACACTGACATTAGGATGGCAAAATCTATGTATATTTTTCCTTCTTTTTAGAAACAAACAAACAATTCCAGAAGAACAAATCTGTAAAACGTTTGCCTAAAAAGAGATAATTGGACCCTTACCATCTTCATTAGCAATTTGCACTTTTAGAAAGATGGTATCGTCTTCAGGGTTCAGCTTCCCTGTGATCGTCATGTCTGTCCTTGGGGGATGATCATTCAGCTGCAGTTTCTCCATTTCCCTGTCATTCAGAAATGGCTTCTGTTTTCTGAACCTTGGAACATGTGGCAGTTCAGCTTCATCAGATGCAAGAAATGGATCAAGCAGTAGCTCTTTCGCTGACAATCTCTTTGCAGCAGTTACTAAGCATTTTCCAATAAACCGCTGAGCTTCCAAGTCTTGAATCCGGTGGAACACTGCTGGTAACTTCCCCTGCATAACAAAAATAATATGCAGGTCATACTCTAGCTCATCAGAAATTATGAATCTTAATATGAAACCAGATTTTACCGATGTGACTTTCTTGTAAATTTGTGCTGGATTAGTGCATTCACTATAAGGGTATTCGCTTGTGAGCATCTCTAACACACACATGCCAAACGAGTAGACATCAACTAGTTCATTGTAATTCTCCTCATATAGTTCTGGCGCCATGAATTCCGGAGTTCCTAGCGATGGTCACCAAATAGTAATGATGATAATAGTCAGCAGAAACAGAAGAGACATTAATCCAGGCACTAAAGTAGGAAAAATGAGTACCTATGACACTGTGTGCTGATTGGGAACCCCGGAGAATTGCCGCAAGGCCTAGATCACCAATCTTGACCTGTCCAAGATGGCCATTGACAAAGATATTGTCACATTTTAGGTCTCGATGAATTACTGGAGGATCATGGCCATGTAGATACACAATGCCCTCCAAGATTTGTCGAGCCCATTTCTTGATAGCTCGGATGTTCACACGGGTATATTTTTTGCGGTATCTGCCAAATAGCAGATAGTTATTACATTATAGCATAAGACACACCAGGTTAAAGAAAGAATCTATTTTGAATTGCGAAGGAAATTACTCTCTAAGAGTTCCTGAAGTGAACATTTCAGTGATGAAGTTAAAAGTCTTTCGACGAACATCAATCCAAGAGGTGTAAAATTTGATGATGGAGTCATGGTTGAGGGTGCTGAGCAGATGAACTTCTGAGTAAAGCCTCTGCAAATCATCTGGTGAGCAAAGCACCTGATTGAGTTTGACCCGGTTCCATGCCACCTCTATTCCTAGGAATTCATCTATGGCCTTGTACACTGTTTTCATTGCTCCTTTGCCAAGAACTTCTTCAAACTATTCATGTAAAACACAACCAGTTCTTGTCATAAGTGATCCTAATATGTTTTTCAGTAATCCCATCAATCAATTAATTAATCAGTCAATCATTCCCAGGGAGAAACTAAGTCGAAATCTTGGATTAAACACGTGCAAATCATCATCATCATTCATAATAATTGTCTCTACTCTCTAATAACCACCGAATCATAAAATCATAGCTCACAGTCTTTGCAACAACAAAAAATAGTAATTCAATATTTTTTCACCAACTAGTTTATTAATAAATCATCAATTTCTGGGGATGACGAAAACCAAAATTTAACATAAACAAAAAGATTAGGACAGTGACCTTTTCTAACTAAAACAAATGAAGGTCTGCCCAATTAAAATATTGAGATTCATGTATTGACATTGTATACATGTACGTGTGACATCTAAAAAGAATTCATTACTATGTGCAATCATGTTGAACCTCTTCAAACTATGTACACACACTTGGCGCATAAAACTGGAAGGAGTAGAATACGACAACTTCACTTGATGTTTTTTTTTTTTTTTGTCCCATTCAAGGAACAATCTTATCTTGTACATGCTAATCCAGACCCGTTAAGCCAATTACATATGCTAAACATCAAAGTGATCCTGAATTGTGAATCATGGCAAGACTTGGTGAAGGCACAACTATTAGGAGGACTTTAACTTATATTCAATGCTATGGGAATCAAGGCAACTTGTAAAAGTAAGTGCAATAAGATAAGAACCAAAAAGAAGACACCAAAAATATATGTAGAGCATGTGTGACGATGTAAAGGCTAAAACTTACCCGACCATACCGGCCTGTAGGATCAGTTTCAGCATAGCCATGATCACCTTTGGTTTCATCGAAAGTATGCACTTCTTGACCTTGCTTTCTATACATCCTTATGCTGTAGCCAAAACTTTTGGAAACTTTATGGAAATAAAAAGAAGAAAAGGATGAGACTAAGGATTTTTTGACGTACGTGGGAAGATATAGCTAGCTAACTAATTTTAAGCAAAAATTCGATGTGCCCTAAATCCGAGGCTTTCCTTCATGGTTTTCATAAGAGAAAACACGAAAGCGGAGCCAGAAGAGTCTTGAGCAGTCTATCCTTAGCATGATCCAATCCATCCCTATAACCCAATTTGAAAATAAGTCGTACTTCTTGGCAACCATTTGGAGTGAAAACAAAAAAAAAATAGTGGCTTGGCCTTAGAATTGACTAGAGAATATTATGGCATGTGATGGAAAATGTTGCTGTCTAGTTTTCTTGAGGTTGGAAAAGCAAATACTACTGTTTGCGAACCAGGATTGTGGGTAGTGCAAGCAAAAAATACTTACGTAATTGGATAGATTCATCTATCACTCAAAAGAATTATACGGGATAATTAATTACATAAGAAAGTGATGGAATTCTGAATTTGAAGAACCTGTGGCCCTGTTTTGTTGGAGACATTTGTGGATGCTAAAGAAACCCCAAAAATATTGAAAGATTATTATGAATTTATGAGAGAATAGTTCGGGAACAGAATCTGAAGAAAGCTAGCCAAAATGCAAAAATGTTTTATAAGAGATGGCTGTGATTGCAACTTCTTCGCAGGAGTTGCTAAATAAATAAGGAGGTAGTAGATGAGTAAAGAAGAAACTACATGGAAATATGTAAGCATGGGGCCTATATACTGTCTTATATGAAGGGAGTTGGCAGCATATTAAGGGCATGCAATATAATGGTGGCCATGCTTCAGGATTTGTTTATAATACGAGAACTCATTTTAGGCTTGAAGTTTCTATATATTACGCCATTATCTTTTTATTGAAATAATATATTTAAATTTAATTAGCTCTATTTCTGTTTTAATATGGTTGTGTTCTGATATAAGAAAAATAAATAGATGTAAAATAAATTTGTTTTTAAAACAGATTTAGAATAATTTTATATTATTTGAAAGGAGAAGGACAAAGAAATGGATCTTCATTATCTTCATTGTAATCCAGTGCTATCCGAATTCTTTGTCTCATATATGAGCATGATATGAATAAATTATTAACTAATTAATTATATATATAATTGTTTTTTAAAAGAAGGGGAAAAAAAAAGAAGAAGAAAGGAGACAAAGATGGGCAACAAATGACGTTTTTATATTGAGTTTTGGAGCTTATTCTTTCTTAGGAGGTGAGAATTGTGAAGGAGGAAGATTCCTCCTCCTTATCATTGATGAGGATGTCAAGCTTGACTTTGATGCTATGGCGACTGAAATGACAACACAACACGCACCCATGATCTCTCATGGTTAGACTGTCACGAAAATCAAGGCAAACCTCAAACAAGCACCCAATTATATAAGAATTGTCAATTAAGTCCTCGAACATCTTCTTTGGTCTCAATTGAATTTCCAAAGATTCAGAAAATTCTCACTCAATAGCCCCATTATTCATATGAAGTCGTGTATTTAATATATATATATATATATATATATATATATGTGTGGATAAAGAGAGGGAGATTTCAGAGAGAGAGAGAGAGAGACTTGGTCTCGTGTGTTTTAAGAAGAAAAAATTCATGTATATATCACGTACTTTGTACATGACTAATATGTTCATATAGAAAGTTCAGAAACCATTTTAAATATAATATTAAGTTGTGTGCGAGATTGATTCACTTAGTTTGAATGAAAGAAATAACAGGATAATAGGTTGAAAACGATAAAATTGACTCAATTATTTTCCCATAATTATTTTTATTGAATTAAGATATTTTAATGGAATAATGGACTTAATTATGCATCATATTAAGATGTTGGGTAGAGGGTGGGGTTATATATACATATATGTATATGTATATGTATATATGTATTACATCTTTAATCTTGAAAGAGACAAAACATAAACTTAGTATTTGAGAGTATTTTTGTATTTTCATATCGCTATTTTGTGTAATTTTTGAAGTCGTAGGAGTATTTTGATATTTTTCACATTTTTTATATTTTTTATGCTTAAAGTTGATGGAGCGTGCTTGGCACGTGCCAGCGAGTGAGTGGCGTCTGCACCATTCAGACAGCACTTGTGATGCCACCCGGTGGACGCAACTAGCCTTCCACCGTATCTTTAGATATGCCGTCGTGTCCTCTTCTATTTGCAATGGCGCATGACAGCTTACGGTGGTTGAATTGTCGTCGGTGGTCGTTTCATTTTTTTTCCTTCTTTTCTCCCTCCTGACAGATAATGTACATCATTGTCTTCTTTGTTTTTACTTTTCAATTTCAGCTCTCATTCTATTAGTTTCTTATTCCATTCATTTTTCATTTATAGAAGTTTTTGTTCTTTTCAATTTAGTCCTTCAATTGCAATTTCTCATATGTTTGGTTTTTCATTTCGGTCCTCATTTTTTAAAATTTGTAATTTTGTCTTTGGCACTTTTGTTGAAGTTTTTTTTCTTTCAATTTCATCCTTCAATCAAGTTTTCTGTTATTTTATTTTTTTCAATTTGACCCTTATTCTTTTGATTTTTTTTCCTTTTATTAAAGTTATTTTTCAATTCAATTAAACCCTCCAATTGAGAATTTTTATCCCTCTAATTAATGTTTTTTCTCACCTTTATTTTTTTTATCCTTTTGTGTGATTAATTTTTCTTCGTGATTTCATCTTTCGACATTTAATTTGTTAAGAATTCAGCTTTGTATGATCTTATTGTTCTGCATTAGTTTTTTTTTAATATTGGTTTTGTTATTATCTTCAAGTTTTTTCTATAGGTTTATCTCAGTCTTATAACCTAAGTCGTGATTTTTTAATGCCTTTTTTAATATAAGTTTTTTTTAGTTGTTTTGTTTATATTTTATTTTTCAAGGTATTATTCTAATCCATCTATAATTTTTTTTATACAAATGATGTTTATTTTTGAAAATAAAAAATATTTTTTAAAAATTATATTGTTGGTGTGTTCGGTCTCGCGTAATATTTTTTATGACGTGGGTTTATTCAGTCAATTTTATTTGTGTTTATCTTTTAAATCATGAGTGTTTTTAGGTGTAGATTTATCTTTTATTTATTTAAATAGATAAATACAATAAATACAATCAGATACATGTCTCATTTTATGTTATGGAATATCTTGATATTACTTGCATAGACTTTTCAATTTACACCTTGAATTTTTTATATACCCAATATTTTTTTAAGAAAAAAAATTATAACCTATAACAAAACACGGGTTAAATAGCTAGATACCTCGCAAAACAAGTAATAAGATGGCCCAACCATGATACTCCTTCTATTTTTATGTAAAACAAGTTTTTTTTTTTTTTTTTTTTTTGCTAACAATACCTTAATCCTCTTTCTAATAATGAGCCATCAAAGCTAAATGGCTTAATGGTTAGGTTACAGCCATCAAAGCCAGAAACAAATTAGCTACATATGAATGGTGTAGAACACTGCATTCAATCAAAAATTATGACAGCAGTTATGATTTAAAGTATTTTTTATTTAAAAATATATTAAAATAATATTTTTTTTATTTTTAAAAAATTATTTTTAATATCAACACATCAAAATAATCTAAAAATATAAAAAAAAATTAAAATTTAAAAAAACACGGTTTTATAACTATTTTTAAAATGCTCTTGGAAGCACAATGCCCACCATCTCATTTTCACTATAGCAGCTAGTGATGGATTGACAAAAGGCTATGGTTATGGCCTCTCATTTTCACTTTTGATACTCTTCAATTGCAAGACAGAAAGAGTCCTCTTTCCACTTCCTAATACTTTATTCTTATACTCTGTTCCTTAATAGTTCTTTTACTCATCGTGGACCTGCCTTCCTCTTCCATATAGTTTATTTCTTATGCTTTAATCATCAAAAAATATACTTCTTACTGTCCCCCAACATTATTGTCCTTCTCTCTTAATTATATTTTAATTTAAAACATCATTTTAATTATATTTCACTAGTGTTTAAGATAAGTTTTAAAAATTAAAAAAAATATTATTTTAAAATATTTTAAAAAATAATTATTATCACTCTCTCAAACACCCGTAGTGTCGCGTATCTCTGCCTACCGTAACCTGCGCTTTTCCTCACCATTTACCTTTTTTTTCTTGCTTCTTTTGCTTTGGTGACCCGAGAAGATGACTTGGGAACACCTCATTTTCCACATGCAGTTTCCACCATTTATATGTACAATTCCTATATATTCGAATTTGTTTCCTCTAATTGTTTGTTGTTCCAAGAAAAAAAACAGCATTTCATTTGTTCCACATTAAAAATAAAAAATATGTAAATATGTCTTTTATTTTAATTGCATTGCATATGCTTTTTCCAATTATAATAAGTTGTAACCTTTTTCTGATATTTTTATTATTTTGTGCATTCATTAAAACTAATTTCAGTAATTTTTATCATTAAAAATACTATATTCAAGTTGCGGAAAAAAAAAGTTCAGATAAAAGCAAGCTTAGTCTAAAAATCTAATTGGTAGCGGTTACTTTTTAGAGTGTTTTTCATTTCAAAACACATTAAAATAATATTTTTTTATTTTTAAAAAATTATTTTTGACATCAGCGTATTAAAATGATCTGAAAACATCAAAAATATATTAATTTAAAATAAAAAATAAAATAAAAAAATTTTAAATTTTTTTAAAAATATTTTCAAAATACAATTTCAAACACACTCTAGTAGAGTAGCCTTGTTTGTCTATACAGTCAAATGTATTTTAAACAACAGTTTGCTGCTAAAAAAAACATCATTTAAAGTATTATTTTTTTCAGCCCGCAGCCAGCCAAGGTTTAACACATAGTGGACTGCGTAGACAAATACATTAAGAATCTGTTTAATATTATAATAGTGATTATTTAAAAAAAAATACTCTTGGCTTTGAGATTATCATAATATTGCTGGCTTGAAACTCATGATATAAATATAAAAAACAAAAGAAGACCAAGACCAGCTAAATAAATGTAGTGATGAGTCCTCACACATGCAAAGTGCTGGTGAACAATAGAGACTAGGCAAGAAAAATGTTGCAAGATCCAAGTGTTGAAAACGAATGAAATGACAGATTAAATGCATACAGCCAGGCAGCCATTAGCTTGTGACTTGAAGAAAAGCACAGGACATGTTTACTCTGGCCACCATGGACGACTTTTCGTTTCACTGTTTCATTCATTTCCATGGCAGTGAGGGCCACATCACAGTGACAGCTTGTCCCCTCACTAGAGAGACCACCACCACCAAGTTTGGTTCATTCATAATGGGTGGAGAATAAAGTAATTTATGAAGGTCTTGATTAAAACAATAATTGATTATAATTATGTATTAATGTCAAACCCCAAATATTCTCTTGTGCTTGCTTCAAAATAATCGAGTACATTACAACCTCTATGAGTTAATGATATTTCTTTATGCATCAAAATTACACACACACATGATTTAATTAAAAATATTTTGTAAAATATGACTATAATGTTATTTGTTTTCTCTTAAAATTATTGTCTCTTTAAACCTTATTTTTTATTTTTCTTAGTGCATCAGTAAGCTCTGGTGTAGTGTTTTCGTATTGCAAGAGAAAATTATGCAATGTGATTGTTCTTTTCAGTGCATTTTTTAGCGAAACAGGATTCAATACAGAATTGTCATCTTCAACTTCATCTTCTTTGTCATTTTCTATGATATTCTCAATAATTTACTTGTCACTCAACAACTACGAAGTTATCTTGTTTTCCCCTAGATAGTTCAAAAGATATTCAACCTTTTGATTACAACATGTAGTTGTTGAACACTTTATCATCTAAGTGTAGATCTAGATTTTTTAAAGCCATATTATCCTTAGACCTAACTTTATAATGTCAAAAATAATTAGTAATTGTACTTACTTGAACATTTGTTCTCCAAGTTGAGATTGTAAGATTCATTGCATCTAAAATATTTATCTTCTCTGGATTTAAGATCTTAATTTCATAACCCTTCAAAAACTTTTGATAAAATAAACGACAATAATACATATTAAAAGCTTGTATGATCCCCACATCACAAAGCAAAATCTTTGATGTTGTGTTAGGTGGCAAGAAAAATAAATCAATATTTTTCAAACCTTCACTAGTTTTTGGATGACCAAGATGATTATCAACAATCAAAAGAACTTTTTTACCATCCATTTTTCTATACAAATTCTTGGAATAAAATCTCAATCATCCAAGCTCATTTGTTGGCATTATACTCGTAATTCTTTGTAATACTCAAATTCAAATTCTTGAAACATCGTGGTTTGACATTCTTACCAATATGAACCATAAAGAAATTTTCTCAAAATCATCCCCATTAGAGCAAATTACAAATGCAAGTCTTTTCTTGTCTTGTATCTTAGTTTCAAGTTATTTTATTGCAAGAGAATGATCTGGTTATAATTTATAAAACAGTTTTATTACATTCATGTTGAAAAAAATTTCATGGGAAATTAATATAGTTTCTCTCTTTTATGGACTGCAAGTTTCTCTCCACGAGGTCCATATCAACTTATTTGCTTTCTTAAAAGTAATGGTATGTCTTAATGTCATGTCTTGAACCTTGAAAAAATAAAATTCTAACGTATCTAAAGGGTACATCTTTTTAAAAAATCTTCTTCGTGATTAGTTCTCTTATCATATTCACACTCTCTTAGTATTAAAAATCCATTTATATAAAGTGTCCTCGGTTCTATGAATTTTGTGGCATGGTGTCGTTTGACACTATTTTTTTCAATGTTGATTGATATATACTTCGATGATCTCCAGATTATATTTGATGTTGTTGTTTGATTTACCTGTAAGTTCAACTTTTCTAACACTCATTGTTACAATTGTTTGTAAGAGTAAGTTAGATTTTCTTGTTCTTACATAGCATTTTACATATTTCATTTATTATTATTGATTTCTTTACACTTTTAAGATGAAAATCAATTATATTTAGTTTTGTTGTTTGTGATACTGTATATTCTATTTATAGATATTTTTGCTTGATTTAAAATTTATAAAGTACATCAATTAAGTATACATCAAATGTTATTTTAGTTTGTTGTAAAAATTGATACATTCATTTAGTACGACTAATTACATCCATAAACTTATTTTGATTAAATAATTAGATGATATGAATAGAGCCCGTACAATGCGAGAAAGTGTAGTGGCCATCCTCTACTTCTAGAGAGATTCTATACTGATATTTTATAGTGGGAAAGAGAGTCAACAAGCACCAGTGGTCTAGTGGTAGAATAGTACCCTGCCACGGTACAGACCCGGGTTCGATTCCCGGCTGGTGCAATCACGAGCGGTGAGGACACCTGTGCTCCAAGTGATGGTAGGGTCTATCACTGCCGTCTGATCTTTCATTGGATGAAAGCGAGCGCACCTGAGCTCTTGATTTTGGTTAAATTATTTTTCCGCCTTTTAAATTGTCCATGGTTCGAGAAAGAAAAAACATTCTACCTTTTAAGTTCAGTGTTCAAGAATACTCCTTACCGTTGAATTCAAAAGGATAAAAAAGATCTAAAATACAAAATTTTACATGAACTTGGTTTTTTTGGACCAAATCAGTTTCTGTTGATCTAAACATTGGACCACCTGTGGATTCTACAGGCTCTTGATGGAAAATTAAAAAAACACTCAGGAGTAAAACATACTGCTGGACATCAGCCCGTGGGATTAGAGTGGTCATCCTGAACATCATAATGACACCAAGCTCCGAGGGATTTTAACTGCACATTTGGGAGATTTTCAGCACTCTGAGGATTTAGCCCACAATGCACACCTTCATGAGTTATGATAAAGTCAAAAAAGAAAACACTGGTGTCTAATTACTCGAGTCCACTCCATTCTTTGTTGTTCTTCTCAATATTTGGTATAGGGCTAGTGCTGCTGTGTACCAAGAAAAAAGCAACAACCGGCATTCGTGTTCCTATGCTCGCTGAAAAGATATCTACACAAACCTTTTCTGTTAGACTACCTCCATATCCTACAAGCATTTAGATGGAAACATAAAATCTGAGCAAACAGCAGCTGGGTGATACACGCACTCAGCGTCGCAAACCAACACGGTGGACGGAAAAAGGTCATTTTGTACATTATAATGACCGCAACCTCCAAACAGAAGGGCAAGAAGAAGAGCAAAACAGAAGTCTTCACCCAATCTCGGATAGTCATTAGAATCTATAGTTACGCTCACTGTCTTCAGTTAATCTATGTTTCACAAATCCTTCTGAGTCAGAGGAGGAAAATCAACATCGTCTTTAAGATGATATTGCTGCAACAACGCCCTAGAATCCAAATGCTGAGGTATTAATACAGAGTACCCTTCTACAATATATAGATAGAGAGAGAGTGAAGAGCCCTCAAGGCCTCATTTGTTTGCCAAAAAGTGGATTCCTTTTGAAAAAAAGATTTCCGTGGAAATGAATTACTTTCCAATGTTTATTTGTATCATACAAAATAAGTTCGAAAATAATACATTTTGAGTTATATATATATATATATATATATATATGTAATGAAGTGTTCTACTTTAAACCTGGAAACACTTTCCTTCAACTAAAACTTATGTTTTTCTTTGACCAGAAAATGAAGTTTTCCAAAATGTAACCAAACATGAGAAGTCATGAAAATGCTTTCCAAAAAAACATTTTCCATCAAACAAAGGTGGTCTAAATTATCATCCTTTCTTGTCATTTTCTACAAAAAATAAAAACAAAAATAAAATATTGAAAATTTATAGATTCTAGGCAAGACTATTTACCTTTCTTGCTCAGTTTCCAAAATTGAGTCAGGGTCCTCAACCACTGATGCGACAGGGCTTGTAGCTGAGGCCCCAGAGTACGATGTGCCCAAATCTGATGTGGATGGAAGCCCTTCTGGATGCTGAAGGCCCTGAGATCCACAATCAGTTCTCACTGATGCACGGGAGGAGCTATAGGCGTTGGAAGATCCCCATGCAGAAGGGTAAGAGTGGTGAGCCTCTGGTGGCATAGGCTTCCCATTACCAAGATGAGGGTACTCAGCCTCCGAAAGATCATGGCCATGTTCAGACAAATTCTTCACCTGCGAAGTTGTAGGCAAATCATTTTCATGGGCATGTTTATGCAACTGACCATGATTCACTAGTGCCTGAGTCCTTCCTTTTCCCGAGTACAGCCTATCCCCCATATATGCGTGATAGCTCTGCAAAATCATAAGAAAAACTATGAGACCTGGAGTCCAAAAAAATAAAGAGGAATATGATGATAATTAAAAAAAAAGAGCATAAATGCCACAAAACCTAACAGTTACATGGAAATACCATGTTGGGAATGTATGTTCCTGTTCCTCGTCGTTCCTTCTTTTCTTCAGAATTTGTAGCAGCTCTAAATGGTGCCACTGGGTTAACACAGTAGAATTGTGTTCCATAAACATGGTTCGTGTTCATTTGAGAATGACCATTCCGCTTCAACTGTAGGGACTGTCGAACAGTTTCCCAACGATTATTGTTCTCTGACTGAGGTGACATGGAAGGACAGGGTGGTATAGGTGCAGATACAGCATACATATGGCAATACTGACTGTATGCCAAACTTTGTAAGTGGTCATCGTGATCCCCTCTGAGGCCCAACAAGGATTTCAAAGGTTGGGAGTTTCTAGGAATGCCAGCACAGTATTTTCCTCCAAGAGTAGGTGATAGGTTCTCTGGGACACTTTCAGCAGAATTGGGGGTTGTTGAAGCAGATGGAGCTATTCCCTCGTGCTTAGTGCATGAACAGACTGAATTGCTATTCGCAAAATGATTCTGTTTAGGTTCAGACCCTACAGTGCAGCTCATTTCATCCTCGGTTCCAGAATTTATAAGCATTTCTCTACAGGAGATACCATTTTTAATTCTTCCATTTTCACCAGATAAGCCTGGGTGATGGACTTGAGGAGTATGATCAGATTTTTCAGAAAATAATGTATCCCTATCATAGCCATCAGTGGATTTCAGACGTGTATTGTCTTCAGAGCATGTATCAGAATGCGACGACAGTGAAACTGAATTATCAGAACTTCTAGCAACAGATGCTAATTCAGAATTTTGCACATCACTCCAATAGTCACTTCCATGCCTATCCAAAGTATTTGCAAAGAATGTTTTGAGCTCATCAGCTATTTTCTCTCTGGGTAACAAAAGAATTCGGCCAAGCTTGCGACCCCCATATTTGAAGGCACTCCTTATTCGAAAGAAATTACCTGCAAAAAACCCACAGTATAACCATTGGCATGGAATAACACAAACATGTTATGTGCCCATTTATTTGGGCTCTGAATGCAAACAAACAGGCCCTGAACAAAGTGCCATTTATTAAACCATGCAGAATCCCCTTATCCTTTAGCACATCATAAACAACTTTGATTTTACACCACAGTGCAGAACAGACATTCCACCATCAGTTAGCACAAAAAAAGAAACTAAGGTGGCTAGGCAGCACATGGTAGTCAACAGACTACAGCGGTGGAGGAGGTGGTGCTAACATTGGAGGGGTCAGTGTGTTGCTAACAAAGGGAGTGATGCTAATTCTATTTGTGGTCTTATTAAAGCCATTAAATAATGCCACAATCAGCAGAAAGACAGTTTAAATTAGAACTACTGGGTTTTAACTTTCCTTAAAATATTGCTCTTTCATTATAAAGAAAAGAAAAGACCATATCCAAGGTCAGGTATATCAGTGAATACAATAATTCTTTCTTTTAGTGCCAGGCTAATAATGAAAACAGAAAAAGAGAAAGCTCCAAACCTCTGTTGACACTGCGCCCAAGGTTATTATTTTCCTTCAAAGGATCAACTATATTAAGATGCTTTTGGGGAAAAGGCCGTGAGTTCATCTCAGGCTTTCTTGACGGGACATAGAACCTATTCACACAATCTTTGAGAAATTCATCACTCAGCAATAATTCACCACTCACATTTTCAGGTGGCTTAGCTGCATAAAAAGAGAGAAGCAAAAGACAAATATGAATCCAGCAAACAATCTATAGCATCAAAAACTGGTCCATTAGAACTAATACAGTAAGTATCTCACCAACAATATTGGGAAGGGAAGATTTGCAGACTGGTCCATTTAAACTAATACAATAATTCTCCCAGTCAAACTTGCTGAAGTAATCCAAAAATTTGTAGAGAACCTACAGAAAATGCAAGCATATTCAATGACTCATGAATGCATACAATGCTGTGATTTTGCACTCAGGGAGACACTGTGTTCACACTGCAATATTAAAATTGAGGATGCACAAGTGAAATCTGCCATGTTAAGTCCTATAAATCTTACCGCCAAAGGCCCGTTTAAGGAAGAGTGAAATAGATGGAAGATGTACAGAATTAGCGTTTCCAAAGCATATGTTGAAATCAAACCATGATGGGCACCAAGAATACGACTCTCATAATAGCACCAAGCTTTGATCAGAATGATGCTGCGTTTGAAGAGGTGGTTTTTTCCAACGAGCCGATCAACCTGCACAATAAGTTATATTACAAATGCCAACTTCTGAAAATAAAAACTTGACCAAAATCATATTTCACAGCACTTGTAAACTTTGATCCATTATTTGATCACAGAGCAGGGCACTACAACAGAGCCATGGTGCTTGAAGATATAAATTAACTCAGACTTGTCTTTCCTAAAATAAATGCAACAGAAATTTCCATGGACTCAATGCCGCAACTAAACAACAAACAAATCAATTCATCCAGAATTCTCATGGTGTCAAGATTCATACCTCTTCAAGAAAGCATAGGGTACAAAGTCCTCCCAATTGATTGAAGGAAATATCTACCACCGTATTCTGTACAATACATTTTATAAGCTTAACCTGCCAGCAAAAACCCAAAATCAACCAGAAGTGGTGGAACAAAGGAAGGGACTAGAATATTCTTTCTGCAAAAAAATATTAATTCTTCTCCTTTAGTCTAATGAGAACTGCAATAAAAATAAGGCATCAAAGTGAGAAGAACCTCGGCATCAATGCAATGGACATCCTTCACTTCATACAGGGCATCCTCATTCAGCTCTTCTCCTCTTAGAACAGTATAAACATCAGAGACCAAAGCTTCCTCAATGGCAGGACTGCTAATGGCAGTCAAGTCAATATCCCCATCAGGGAGATACGTCTTTAAAGGAACTGACCCATATGGGAACACCTATAAGAAAGAACGAATCAGAAAAGGCCATGACTTCAATTTATATCCACTTCATTGAAAATTAACTGTAAATCCTATTTATTAATTAATGGCACCAGAACAGGAGTTTATGAAAACTAGTTGCAGAATGTGATTACAGTCGAACAGCCAGATGCCAATCTTAGCTTAATGGGTGATGCTTAACTGAGACAAGTTAGAAATGTGATAACATTTCCATCAATTATTAAAGCCTCCACTAATCCCTTTCAATTTATGCTTTAGGAATCAGGACCAAAACCGGAACTGTCACAATGCCATCACAACTGCTAAAACATCAAGTTTGAAGTGACCCGGGACCTATCTACCACATCAGTTAACACCTGTACTCATGTTGGACATGACAACCAATCAACCAGTAAAACTCCAGCTAGCCTCACACAAAAATGAAAATCTATTTCTTCAACCTAATCATCATGATAAGAATCCACTTAAACATTGATCACGTTGCTGAGAAATTTACTCTGCAATGAGCTCATACTAATTATCCACCTATTTTTGGAATACAATTCATAATAATTGATCAACCGTATAAAACTCAAAATGTGTCCATTCCTGCACTAAGAATTATATTAATCATGGTTTTGAGTTGATCAGATTAAAATAAATTACCTTATAAAGGGCTCTCGCTCATAAACCACCTAATCTTGCTTCATATTTCTAATCACAAATCATACATAAGCACAAAATTGGTCTCCATCTCTCCACTATGAATGCTCAGTCTAACCTCCATCTTCAAATTATTAGAACACCACATCACCAACTAGAATATCCAAACACACACTTTTGGTAACATCATTATCCTATACACATCAAGATCCTGATTGTGACTAATATAACTCAATTTTCACATTCAAAGAGTAATCATATGTTTTGTGTTTTTTCTCTGTAATTTTGTTCTAAGACAGGATATTTTGGAAAACAGTTGCAGAATGTGATCATGATTGAACAGGCAGATACCAAAGTTGACATAATGAGTGTGATTTATCTCAACAAAAAACCCTCCAAATTAAGCTTCAGAAATGATATCAAAATCAAAACCTGAACAGACCATTTCCAACTACTAACTACTATCCAGGTTCTATTGATACCAGGATCACCCTGCCCACATAAATGAACACTCGTACTTATACCGTACATTACAGCTATTCGCCAGCAAAACCCCAGTTAACTGGGAGCAAAACAGACGCATACCTCTGGAAATTTACTTTGCAAAGAGCTCGTACTCATAAACCACTTAATCTTCCTTTATGCTGTAAAATCACTAATCAACAACATAAAACACAAAAATATTTCTCACCCTAACCTCCATTATCCAATCCTTAGAAACATTAAATCCCCAACAGCCCCATCACTAACTAAACCTCCAAACCTAAAAACATTTTATAGCATCACTACTCCATACACTTCAATACCCTAAATTTTCACTATTACAGCTTAATTTTCTCAATGCAAACACATTAAAAGAAATAATAACCCTGTTCCTCCAGGCACCAAAAAAAGAAAAGAAAAAACAAATTAAGGTATTTTTCAAGGTAAAATAACTACATTAACACCACTAATCTGCAAAATAAACCACATTAACGCCAAAAAAATTATATAAAAAAAAAAGACCCACATCACAAAACCACTAAAAAATGAAAAAACAAATAACAGAAAGAAAGAATAAGCAAGAGAAAGGGGTTGTTTAAGAAAAAATACCTCGAACCCAAGAGAGTATCTAATGAGTCTTTGAACATAATCAATAACTTGTTTCCTCTTGAAACTGGATTCTACAGTTGGGTGAATTCTATAAACAATCTCTGTTGCAACTTCCTCTGCTCTCTCCCAATTGTCTTCAACAATTGACCCGGGATCCGGATTCGAAGAAGAAGAAGGAGAAACCGGGTCTTGACCCGAACCCAGAAGGCGATGGTGATGATCATGATCGTTATGGTGATGATGGTGGTGGTGAAGATGGCCGTTTTCAGTTGGAAAGCCACAAACTTGAAGATCACCCATTATATAAAACTGAATTTCTAACAAAACCCACAACTATGTTTCTTGAAAGGAGAGATTTTCTTCTCGCTTGACAGGATCATATCATTATTTTTATTATTTTTATTTTTATTTAAAAAAAAAAAAAAAACAGAGGGAGAGAGAGAGAGAAAGGGGGGAATTTTTTATTATTATTATTATTATTTTGCTATTCTTTTTGAGATAGAAATTGAATTGTAGGTTATTACATAAAGATGATGATAATTAAAAAGGAAAGAAAAAAAAGGCCTGTTTGATCTGTCGTTTCTTCAGACTCTAAAAAAATAAAAACCCAGAAAAGAAAAGTTAATATTTTGGTTTGGGGTTTTTTGTTTTTTTCTACGTTGTGTTTTTTTTTTTTTTTTGGTTAATGATTTTGTTTTGTGTGGGTATGGGTGTGGGGTTTGACGATTGATTTCACAGGTTGTCTGTTTGTCCGGCTGGTGAGACGCGACGAGATGGAAGTGAAGAAACAATAAAGAAGATGATCATAATAATAATAATAAATTAAAAAAATACGAATTTGAAAGAAGGATTGGATTTTTCTTTTATTATTAACGGTAGAGGTTTTCTAGAACTAATTTTATGTATTCCCATTAATTTCTTTTTCTAATCTGATTTTAATTATATTGTAGTTAATAATAAATTTTAATACGAATTTCTCTTATTTCCTCCCTCTTGCCAGTCAATTTGATGGATCGTAGACTAGTCATCCCTTCGTCCCCATCCCTTCAGCATATTCTTTGATGCACAACTAGTCAATTCGCTCCTCCTATCTTACAAATTAATTTTTTTTTCATAAAAAGAAGGCAATGACGTCACGGATATATTTTTTTGGTATAATAAAAAAATACAGAAAAATAATATTTATGTTTAATAAAATAGATTGAAAAGTATAAGAAATGGTGGATCGATGAAGAGTTATAAATCATGATTAAAAGGGGAAAAAGGATAATATATGAAGGTTTCCTTCAAAGGTATTAATGGTGGAAGCTGGCAAATGACCCGTCAGAAGTTTATCCACAGGTTCCATATAATGCATGAGCAAATCATTTAATACTACGAGGGACCATTTATTAATGGAATCTTTTGGTACACAAAGCAAACCTAAACGTGATTCACATTTTTCTGGCCTTCCAACGCTATAAGAATTATGGAATTTTTTCTTCATTAATGTTCTCAAATTAGACAAGATAGCGACAGTAAAAGCAGAAAAAATATAAAAATTTATTTTAAAAACATATTTATTTCATGTTTTTATTCTTTTATTTTTTATAATTATTTTATTTATTTTTAAACACTCCCCGAACATTAAAAAAAATATTCATGATGGAAAAAAAAAATTAGTGTGGAAAAAGAGCATTACGACATCCACAATAAACATAATAATAATTATACAGTAATTATAATTATAATATTTATATAATCCAAATGAGTCCAATGTGTCATCAAATCATAGGAGGTATAAGGCCGAGGCATCGTGCATGCATGCAAGTTGTCATCTCCATGAGCCTTCGGGACATTCTCGCTGGACCTGCTTCCTTTCTCTTTTTTTTTTTTTTTTTTATTATTATTAATGTGGATGAGTGTCCGGACCAGCTTGCGTGTACCTCGACTAATCTCACGGGTCCTGAAGTTAACGACCATATAAGCTTCTAGTGACCCTGAAATTTGTGGGACTCGAACTAGTGACCTCTAGGGAACAAACGAAGGGTCTGACCAGTTGAATTATACCCCTCAGGGTTTTCCTCATTTTTTAATACACTCGTTGTTGTCCCGCGTTACACCACAAGTAATTTTATATAAAAAAACAAAATAATTGAAAGGCGTTGTTAAATTATTTTAAAAAAAAATCAATAATAAATTAAAATTTTGATTTATATTGGTCCGACACTCATTGAGTGTGATAGATGAAGTTACACCTTTTTTTTTAAATAAAAAAAAGATAAAGAAATATTGGATCGACCTAAACTAACTCTTGTTAATTTATAAAACCAGCAATTCAAGTTATGAAATTATAATAATTTTATAAAAAAAATTAACAAGCTTAATTCTCAATAAAAAAATATATAAAAACAATAAAAAAAGTTCGTTTAAAAAAAAATCGACTTGAATCAACTAAACTCTTTAACCAAGTTATAAGAATATAATTATTCTATAGAAAGTAAATTGAAAAAACAATAACGATGCCAGCTTTTAACTAGTCCATTATTAAAGGATGAAATTGAAAAAGAAGAAATGAAATAAAATAAATAAATAATTCGAGTCAATCGGGGTTAACTCGATAAACCTGCAATCTGGGTCATGAGATCGAGCTAACTTCATAGAAATAAAATAAATAAAAAATCACGAAACTCAATTCTCAAACACTAAACCTACAAATCGAGTCACAAGAATGAAATCCCCCCATAGAAAGTGAGTTGACAAAAATGATAAACACAACCTATCAACCAACCACCAACCAATTGTTGAGGCGTGAAATAGAAAAAACAAGTAATTACAATAAACAAAAAAAAATCATGAGTTAACCTAGATTAAGCCAACAAGCTCATGATCCAGGACATGAGATTAAGATAATTTGATAGAAAGCAGATTGAAGAAAATTCACTAAACCCAATTCCCAACTAACTAAATGTAGAAGAACAAAATTGGACAAAAAAAATTAAAAAAAAAACCCAAAAGAAACAACTCAAGTTAGCCCAGTTTAACTCTCAAAATCGCAACTCAGGTTATGAGACCATGATAACATTGTAGAAAGAAAATTTAAAAGAATTATAAATATCAATTCTCAAACCAAACCAATGTTGAATAATAAAACTAAAAAAATATATAATTTAAAAAAAACACCGAGAAAAACCCATGCAAATCCTCTAAACCCACAAACCAAGTCATGAGATTGGGATAATCCCGTATATAAAGAAAACAAAAAAAATAATGAATCTAAATCCCCAACCCACCCAATGTTAAGGGATAAAATTGAAAAAATAATAATTTTAAAAAATGACCCAAAAAAGACCAAAGCAACCTGGGCTAAAATCTCAAACCAATAATCTGGGTTATAAGACCAAGATTATCCAATAGATAGCAAACTAGAAAAAATTATGAAGCCTGATTCACAATAAACTTAATAGCAATAAAAAAAAACCAAATTTGACATAAAAAATTGATAGGACCTCTTACTATTTTAGAGAGAATGAGTGAGGAAATCGAGAAGATGAGAGAGAAAAGAGAGGGGACAAGAAAAAATAAAAATCAACTACCACCTATCTTCACCTACTACACTAGCTGCAACATCGAGAGGCTACTAGAGACACCAAATAAGGCGATGATGCAATGCCAGAGGAAGCAACAAATTCCTTCATGTGCTGGTGTGTGTATTGCACATGTCAACTTCTTTGTCATTTCCCGTTTACCTCGGCCCTGTATGTTATTTCAGATTCAAATTGGGTCTCTCAAGCCTTAATTGCTTTAGATCAATAAAATAAAAATTTATTTTGCAAAATTGAGCATTGATCGGGTATCAGATTTTTCCCTCAATATTGTGGGATCCCTGTCCTTAGGAAATAAAAAAACATTGTTGAGTCTTGTCCCTAGTAAACTCGATTTGAAGTGTTATTAATTTTTTTTTAATATCATCATTTGATATTTAATTTGTTAAGAATTGATCTTTGTGATTTTTTTATATTTAATGCTTCTAATCAAATGGCTTGGGGCACTAGTTTTATAAGCGAATAAGGGTTGACATTATTTTTTTTTACTTGTTTTTTTCCTATCTCATAATTTGACATTGGTTTTGTTTTTTGAAATAGGTTTTGTAATTTTTTTTTGTTAGGTTATCCCAATTTCATGATCTAACTCATATATTTGGTGAGTTGATTGGGTATCCTTAAGCCTTTCTATTTTACTTCCCGCGCGCGTGTGTGGAGAAAAGTGTAGAGAGAGTGAAAAAATATCCTAATCATAATTCTTATTGCATCAAATCAATCAAATGCAACTATAGGGGACACATAAACTATATGAATTTGTATATAAACTATTATAAATGGACTGTAGACGCACGAAAAGTTGAACATGATATTTTTTTTTTCTCACGCTTCATTTTATAAAACATTACTATAAGCTATATGCCTTTGTAGTCTTTAAAACCCATAAAAAAATAATACATGAAGGTTTCTTTGAAAAGGGATGTTTGAAAATGAATTTTAACCTTTGTCAAAATTTAAAATTTTCCTGTTTCAAATTATTTTTTTAGTATTTTTAAATTGTTTTGATGTATTTATATTAAAAAAAATAAAAAAAATATCAATTTAATAATTTTTTAAATAAAAATATTTTAAAAAATAATCATTATTATATATTCACATAAAACTTCAAATATATTATTGGTGGGAACGGGGAAAAGTTTATACTGGATTTCGTGCATGAGAAAGCTTTTAAACAAGGGAGTGGGACCATATATCAATGGAATCTTCTGTTACATAAAGCAAAACTAAACGTGATTCGCATTGTGCTCACATTTGTTTGGGCTTTCAATATTAAAAAAAAAAAGTTATGAAATTTGAACCTTATCCATGAGATCATGGCATCATTGCGACGAGATGAAAAAAATAAAAAAATATTTTTATATATTTTTATTTTAAAGGTACAAAAACTTATTTTAAAGCTATGTTTTATATCAAGTCAAATGAAATTTAAAACTTGAGTTTAGACTTAACGAGTTGTTTTAATCACCTAAAAATTTGGATCTCTAGGTATTGAGAAATTTTTTCATTATTACTTGATTAATTCTTAATTTTATAAAATAAAATTTAATTTTATTAGTTTAAAACAATTAAAACTTGGTGGAGGAGGTGAATTTAAGGCTTTGAAAAATTTTGAGCAGCTTTAATTTTATCCCATTAGGTGCTGGTTTGCCCTTGAAAAAAAAACACACACACACATATATATATATATATATAATTGTTGATGTTTTGTTTTTTTGTTAATTTGGTCTATCCATATATATATTTGTTTTTTTAATTGCATGGTTAGTTTTTTTTTTACCTAGTGGTCTTGCAATGTCAAGAAAATGTTCTGAAGTTTGTGTAACGGTTTGTTTGTCAAAATATATTTAAATTCTATTGATTTAGAGTAATTATGGCTTTAAAAACTAAATTGAATTTTGAAATAAATACTAGGGACTGAAGTTAACAGGTAGGGTAAAAATAACTGGCGCGTGCAAGGCACCCGTTAAAGAGCAAGAGCGCCCGCAACGATCAAGCAATGTATGTGACCTCCTTTAGTGGTCAAACTCAGCCATCCACAATGGCTTTGGATGTGTCATGGCATACTCTTTAATATGGACTGGCGCGTGTGAGCTGATTCACGAAAGTGTGTCACCAACTGTTTTTTTTTTTTTCTTCTTCTTGAAATTCATGTTGGTCATTCTAAAATTTAGAGTTGCTTATTTATTTTATTGTTATGTCAAATTCCATTATCATTTTTTTTATTACTAAATTTTTTTTCCTAAACCTTTTCTAAAATCTATAATTGTTTTCAATTTTAAACTTCAAATAAAAATTTACAGGTTGTCCTTCTATTTTGTTTCAAATTTAGTCCTTATTTTTTTAAAAAAAATTGCAATCCTTTTATGAACCTTTTTTTTTTAATTTCATTCTTCAATCCAAAAATATAAAATGTCCTCTTATATGTTCTAATCTATAATCTGGTCCTTATTCTTTTGATTGTTTTTTCTTTGTTTTGAATCTTTTTGTAAAGTTGTTTTTTTTTTCAATTAGATCCTTCAGCATGAGATTGGTTGGAAATTGAACTTCGTACTTTTTCTCGATGGGGTGATCTTGATTTCATGAACCGAGTTTTAGATTTGAAAACTTAACTCGAGTTACCATCATTCTTTTTGTAGGGTTTATATTCTTCACAATGATTTTATTTTTCATTTCTATTTGGTTATCTTGATCTAATCACCTCGATCATGGTTTGACAAACTAACTCAGGTTAACTTAGATTTTTTTTTTTAATTTAATCTTTTTTTTTATTTCATTGTTTAACTAGTTGTTTTCATAATCTAACCTTTTGGATATGGACATCTCAAAAGTCAGTTTCTTTGAACATTCAGTTAACTTTACACACTCAACTCTAATTTTGAGATAGAATCCAAAGAGATAAAAATTAATTACTCCATCAAATTCTTGTTGACGGCTACATTGTTCGAGGGCAAAACCATAAGAGACGTATCACGGTTCTTAACGTTTACCTCTGCCTGCCTAATATTGTAGTCTAGCGAAGAATAACGTGACTGCTGCCGCTTCTTCTTCTTCCCTCTGCTGCCGCTTCTTCTTCTTCCCTCTGCTGCCGCTTCTTCTGCTTCTGCTTCTGCTGCTGCTGCTTCTGCTGCTGCTTCTGCTTTTACCCATTTGGATTGTTGCAAAATATTTGTCCCAATCTGATAGTTTATGTCCTTTTTGGGTCTCCTGCATGTCATGTCATGTCATGTCATGTCATGTCATGTCGAGTCTATGTGTGTGATTGTGAACATTTTCTAGGCAAAGCACACTCCTTTACCTAAAGGTAAGCTCCTTTTCTGCCTTTAACCAAGAGGCTTCCTATGGACTCTTGCCTTCCAATTATGTCATCATCAATTGTCAAATGTGGATAGAAAGATATAGGGGAAATTATAGTTTAGTCCTTGTTTCTTTAAGAAATTAATAAGTCAGTCTCTCTTGTTGAAAAAACCCCATATTTTATCCTTTTATTCTCATATCTACAAGCAACTTAAATACTCCTTCCACAAGCAAGCTTAATCTCAAAAAAAATTTCGACCCGTTTATTTTTTAGTTTTAAAAATATTTTAAATTTTTTTTCTTTAAATTAATATTTTTATAGTGTTTTCAGATCATTTTAATATACTGATGTAAAAAATAATTTTTTAAAAATAAAAAAATTATTATTTTAATATATTTTTAAGCAATAAACACTTTAAAAAATAACCGCTATCTCTATTATTTTTTATTTCTTGTGTTTTCCTGTGATTTTATGAGTGTGTTGTAAAGAAAATTTTAGCGTAAGCTTTGGTTTTTATGTAAGATTTTTTTATTTGCACTCTTAATATTTAAATATAAAAACCTTTCTCATTTTTCAATTTAATAAAATCTATACTATAGAAAAAAAAAAAAAAAAAAACTAGCAGGCTTAACCTAGTGATTGTATATCCAATTACTTTCTTTTCTTTAATGAAATAAAGTACAAGACTACAAGCAACAATGGTTATATAATATAATTGAGGAGGGTTACCTCCATTATATATAGCCGGTAAGGTCAAATCAACATCAAAATGCAATCTTCATGAAAAAGATATAGGAAATAAATAATATTTTTAATATTAACACATTAAAATTATTTAAAAATATATAAAAAAATTATTTAAAAAAAATACTAGGTGGCCAAGTAATAAATTAATTTCAAACCATCTAGTAGGTGACCCAGTGAAAAGAGATTGAGACCAAGGGGTTTGCTCCCCCTGTGGTCTCATGTTCGAGCTCTGTAGTTGCTAATATGATGGTCACTGAAAACTTATATGATCGTTAATTTCAGGGTCCGTGAAATTAATCGAGATATACACAAGCTGATCCAGACAACAACGTTAATAAAAAAAAAAAAAATCAGTTTCTAGTTTACTCACTCTTTCTTTCTTTCTCTTGCTGTGTTCCAGAATATTTCAGCCCATATTTTTACATGTAAAATCATCACATATTAGCCTTACACATGGCCACTCTAATCACCACTTAAACTAACTCTAATTACTCTGACTCGACACAAGCTAAACTAGTTACAACACATTATCCTTAACACAGCCACTTGCCGTGTCTCAATCAATTCTGGTCCCCGAAAATAAACTCATCTTTGCAAGTTGAACGAGTCTGCAATTCCCATTGGAATGGCCTAAAGCTACATAGCATGATTAGGTAGACAGTGGGGTCTTGGGGGGAGTGGGTGCCTAGAAAAGGACTCCTTCAAGTTGCAGACTCTCTGTTTGCAACAGGTTTCTGAATCCTAAGCATCCTCCACAAAATTCAGGCGGCCAACTACATTGGGAAAAGCCCCTAGAAATGGATCTCCTTCATGAAAATTTGGTGGTGGTAGTTTGGAGTTGCGACTCGCCTCAAATTTCTTATGATTAGTCAATGCCAAACTTGTTAATTTGATTAAATCAAAGTGCTTTAAACCTAAAACCTCAACAAAATCTCAGCGAAGCTGTCAAAAAGAAAAGGGAGGCGTGCACACTGACCATCATTAGCTTTTGCAACATTCCTTTGCAAGTAAATGAAAATCAAGGGAAAGGGTCGGGTTGACCCCCCATTTTTTATTTTAAATGATCGAAATTACAATGTTTGTTTTGATCGATAGAGAATCGAGATCGACTTAAACTAGATTGACAAGATCAGCAAATCAACCTGATTTATTGACCAGGTTAACTAGGTTTCTGGACCTGTCTGATCTAAGTTTTACAACAATGAGGAAAACAAATAGGATTCGGATGCAAATCATGATCTCCACGCATTAATTAACGTAGAAAGTTTCGGAAGCACTAGAAAAGCAGAATTTACTGGCAACTTAAAGAACAAGACATACATTTGTTGTTCTTCACAGATGAAGAGGAATATAACCAGAGAACAAGCAGTAAAAAATTTCCAGTATCCGGTAACCACAGTATACATTTGACAATTCAAATCCTAGTATCATACCATTGCCATGTTTGATTCATACAAAACTAATAAACCAAAACTGCTATAATAATGACATGTTTCTTCAATACTTTATCTGATATAATATTAGTGTAATGATCCCAGAACAAAGCAACTCGTGCCATGTGAATTGTGATACACCCTCGCTGAAACCGTTTTGTTTACTGACTTTGATCTAGAGCAAATGAATTTATAAAAAAGGGAATGTCTTATGCGTCCAAGTCCTTGTTTGAAGTCCACACGGGAACATTTGGTACAGCAACATCGGCTAAGATCCCAGTTCCGTTTTCCACGCTGATTAACGGATCAGTTTCACTTTCCTTGACCTAAAACCCATTCAAAAAATGAGCATAAGAAGTCTGAAAAGCTTACAGCACTATAAGAATGAGATGAATACAAGACCGACATAACCCTTGCTTATAGCATAAAGAAAAGGAAAGATAATTACCTCGGGCAATTTTACTGGCACTTCATTTTGCTTCTGCTGGCTCTCAATAGTGCAACAATAAGAATACAGCACCATTCCAACCACTGCAATAAGGATTCCTAAAATATTGCGCCAGCTAAATGGATCACGAAGTAGAACATAACCAAATGCCAAAACAAGGCATGTTTTCAAATGTCCTAGGACTTGATAGGTGACAGGAGATGTCTTTCCAATCACCAGAAAAGTACTGAAGTTCACAGAGACAGAAATCAGGCAGGATAGAACAATGAAGAACTGCAACCGCATAATGCATAGAACAGTCAGAAGCAATAAAATAGAGAAATGTCAGGAAAGTGGTTCACGTATTCTTTGATTCTCACCAGCACTTGAGGGGTGTATTTGAAAGCAAAAACGTTTTTGTTTGTCAGAAGCCCATCCAGGAATGGGCCAACAATGAACAAAGTTAATGCCTGATAGGGGCAAGACTGGTACAGAAGTTGTGTTGAAGAGACTTTGAACTTCTTTTGGATGGTATTAGTCATCTGAAATACACTGGTTAAGATTTTAACAAAGTGAACAGAGGAAGAACAAGCAAAAGACATGAACAGACTTCACTAAGAATGGAGAAACTATAGCCATACAGTATAGCACTTGAGTATTAATTTCCTTCGCTTTTCTTACCATTGAAACAACTAAAAATGGCATCTAACAGAAGAAAGCAAGAAACGAGATAACAATTAACAAAGGGACTTCAGCTAAGGATACAATCTGAGCAACACATGTTGTAAGAACTGCAAGCAGAGACAAGACAGATCCCAGGACATTGAGCTGAAGATCGGTTACGGTTGCAATTCCAACACCCATAAGAAGAATGCTAAGTGAAAGCTGGATATTTCGACTGCAATATCACAAGTACAGCAGACAAATGTAACCACATAAACAACTTAAACAAGTCGATCGAAAATGAAACTGTCGCTACATAAATTATGAAAGCATATGGCATGCAGAAAATTAGCAGCAGCCATGAAAATTTCTCAATCAACAATACACTAATGACTCAAACTGACCTGAATTGCTTCCGGAAGAAAAGTGTCTCCAAAAGAACAGTGCATGGGATGATCGCCAATTTTGTCATCTAAAAATAGTGAAAAGAAAAGAAATCCATTTTCAGAAACAATTTGCTCCAAAATAGTTTATAAATAAATAAAAAAATCTAGCATATAGGATTAAACTAAATAGGATAGTAATCAACAAAAGGCAACAAAAAAAAAAAAAAAATCAACCAAGGGACTTTCACTAAATATGATATTACTAGATGTCAATAAATCAAAATGCTGCAAAGTGAAACCCAGCCTATCCACAGTCAATTCATACTTTACAAGGAAGAGTTTAGATCGATTAAACAACAACCTGGTTTCATTTAAAACACAGGAAAGTATTAAGCACTTTTTTTTTATGGTTCACACCCCCCTGAAACCCGAAAGCACTTAAAATTACTTTCAAGTCTACTACTTCAAGATGCTGCTGTCATAGAATGATAGAATAAGTATATCAAATTACATGACCATTGATCGATAATGCAGCAAACTGATTGGAAATATAAATAAATACCAGATCTTAAGTCGGACACAGAGAAGGCAGCATACCTGATAAAAACCAACAGAATTGAAACCCAAGCTAAGATTCAAAAGGCCAATGGATATCCCATTTAGTATGCCAAATCCCATTACTGCTCTTGCGTCAAAAGGCTTGTGCTCAAACAATTTCATGCATAATGCTACATGAAGAGAACAAAAGGTGACCAGAAGATGCCAGCTTGTCAAAGTTGTAGCTGCATTCGACCAAACAAAAGTTAGTATATATGATGGAAAAATTAGGGGGGGGGGGAACAAAAGTTAAGCAACAACAATATTGATGATGATGATGATTCAAATTAGGCACATCTACAGAAAAATGACTGCTTACAGAGTTTCAGCCCATTTACTACCATCACCAAAAACTGCCAGTAATTATAGATTACATGCCCGCATTTAAGTGAAGTAAAGTAGCATTGCAAGAATATATGAAATCATCATTTCTTTGCATCATGTTGCAGTTGGAACACATTAGATAATACAGTCACCATATGGAACCACACACTATTAAAGATCATAAAGATCAATAAATAATCAGATTGACCTCTTAGGCACTATGCATCCATGATCATAAAATCTTACGGCCATGTATCAAAAATAATAAAAGGTGGCAAATAACTAGCAAGTTACTTATAGTAAAAGATTAGGATCGTGTGGTTTTAAACTTCTACTTTCAAAAAGAACAACACCCTTTTGATCCATTCCATGATTTCTAACAAATGAGTATATGGTCTCCTATCAAGCTCCAACCGTGTTGAGCTCTCACAATCACCATTCATGCATATTCAAAGAACTTATCCTTTTTAACATGAATTCTGACATCCAATATTACCATTAGGTACCCCATCAATATCAAATCGATTGTGAATACCGACAACAGCAAATGAGATTCAACAAACAAACAACATTAACTTCAAAAGAGCCAAATCTAATGTAAGCACACAAAATACATTATATCAAAAGGAAAGAGTACGTAAATATAAACACTCACCAAAAGTGAAGCCAAGTGTGCTAATAAGAGCCTTATTGCAAATTACAATCGACACTGACGAAACCACTGATAAACTCAAAGCCCCAACAGTCCCTAGCTGGAATTTTTGGCCCTCACTCATTTTCACTTCAATTCCAAATCACGCTATCTCCTTGATCCAGATCTACCAAAATCCCAAAATCTCAACATAATCAACACATTTGAGCATAAAAAGGAAAACCCATTTCAGATTATACATAAAAAAGAAAACCCATGAAGGTGACACATTTGTAATTCAACACAGAAATACAAACCCTTTACCTGATTCACCTCATAATTGGATCCAAAACTTTCAAAAAAACAACCAAAGCAGCTGAAACTGTAAGCAAATAACAATAGATTAGAACAAGAAACATAGATCTGTTACCGACACTAAAGATCAATGTAGAGAAAGAGAAACCTTTGAGAATTGTTGATAACTGAAATCAATCTATAAAAGAAAGAACACTAAAAAGGGTGTTTGTTTTTTTGCTTATTTTTGTAACTCTCTTTGTTTTGATTGAGAATGAGAGAGAGAGAGAGAGAGAGATTTATTTATATATAAATGGGAGAGAAATGAGAATGAGAAATAAAGAAATGGGAGAGTGTTGTTGGTGATGGTGTTGCTGTTGCTGTTGGCGATGAGAAGCTTTGACTCTCTTCCGTTTTTTGTGGGGATTAAATTGTAAATGTATTAAAATTAGGGGACTTCAGATTTATGGCCTTGTTTGGTTAGAACATTAGAAGGAGTGTTCGGATCTTCTTGGACCAACTTTCCTACACCGAGACCAAATTTCTAGATTTTACGACAGCGTTTAATTACACCATCTCAAGGTAAAAGAAACTGAAATAAAAAGATATAAGTGATTTGTCTTTATCTTTTTGTTTTTAAATGGCAGAAATTTATTTTAAAATTGTTATAGAATTATATTTATGTTTTTTTTATGTGTTAGGATACTAATTGAATGCAACTTTGGCGTTGAAAAAACAAATCAAATGATGCTCTTTTAGATGTAATTTGATAGTTTAGATATATTTTCATATAAAAAAAATGAAAAATACTTCCAAACTTAACCTAAATGAATTACCAAACAGAGCCTTAAGCCTAAAAGAAATCCCTTCTTGCTTATTTCTGTCCAAACAAACACGGTCTAAAAGTGAAATTACCATGTGACTTATCTCCCAGGTGATGCTTTCCCAACAAAAATAAACAGGATGGTTGATGGAGTGTCACAATAACTTATCAAACTTTACCAAACATGGAGATTATTTTTTAGGTGAGACTCAAGAGAGCAATTATTTTATCATACTCTCCTCAATTAAATACCATAATTTTAAAATCTTATTAGGAGTTGGAACATGGTCGACGGCCGAGTTAAAGATAGATTCTGAAATTTTTACTTAAAAATAAAATAAAATGATGAATTTTAACTTGGTCAAACCAGGTTAATTAATCAAGTTAACTCAGATTTTTAACTATATTAATCGGGTTTTTTTATTTACAATTGTTTTCAATTCAAACCAATTCAAATTCTATATCAGCTTAATCTCAAATCAACTCGTCGTCTAGGTTTTAAAATAATAATAAACAGGTGAGCTATGATATATTAGCTATTAACAAATTAGATTGTGATTTCCAATTATTTCAGTAATTCCCTTATTAATTCTTTGTAAATGTTGCACATTCCATGATAGGATAGGATAGGATAGGATAGGATGTATCGAAGCACTACACATTAAGAAATAATCTTCATGCTTGAGAATATGCAGAAAGTTGAATAGGAAAAGGTTTAATTAACAGAATATAATTGAGATTTCTTGGTTGGCATATCAAGAATTTAGATCATTGAATAAATATTTCTCCACCAACCAACAAATTCTTAGTTGAATAAGAAGAACCATCATTTAACAATTGCCATACTTTCTCCACTACCAATATACATAGCAAAACCTCGACATGTTAAGATCACCTGCCATGGCTAGACCTTGTTGAAAGGTGTATTAGCTAAATGGTTTTTTTTTGGTTCTTCTTCGAAAAGCTTCAGAGAAAGTTTATTTGCATGCATCTTCTTCCTAGATTCATGCAAATGCTCTTTTCTATAAATTTTTTTTTCTCGATTTCCTCCATGGAATTGTAATTTTACAACCCGTTCATTTAGGCTAAAGTTTAAGTTATAGGTCAAGAGGATTTATCTAAAAATATATATTTTATAAAAATTAAAATAACATCGTTTCGATGAAAAAAATTAAAAAATAAAGAGTTAACGAGTTGATGCTCAAGTTCTAACTAGGTTAGACTCGGATTGACCCGAGTTTTTGACGTGAGCAACCAAATCTTATCCCATTTCTATTTTTTTAGCCCAAATCAGTTTACAAGTCTTGGATTAACCTACTAATTCGGGTTTTAAAACAAAGCATGAAACAACATGAAATGGGTACTTAAAGTGCGTTAAGATATAAAGGTAAATGTTGAATTTGGAAAACGAGGAATGTGATTTTTTTTATTAATATAGGTATTTAGGCCAGCTTGCGCGTACCTCGACTAATTCTATGGGTCCTGAAGTTAATGATCATGTAAATCTCTAGTAATCCTGAGAATTATGGAACTCTAACTAATAAACCTAGAATCTGAACTATTAACCTGCAAGTGTTAGAATTGTGATTTTTATTTTCTCATGTTCTTGCTGGCGACTTTTTATAAAGAAGCGAGGAAGTAGCATGAAGGTGCTTGTGTCACGGGCTTCAAGAAATAAGAGCATGGTCTTTGGAAATCTTATAGCCCATTGGTTAGGCTACAATACACATACAGTACACGAAGGCAGTGGATACGTACAAAAAAAGTGTAGGAAGTACGAATACTTCAAAAGTATCCGTTAAAAACAATACTTCAAAAGTCAATTCCTTCATGAAACAATTATAAATAGCTAAAAGGAATCAATGTTTTACTATGGACTGGATATAAATAGCTAAAAGGAATCAGTGTTTTATTTTAGAATGCACAGTGCAGTCCACAGTAAAACACTGATTCCTTAGGTGTTTTTTTTTTTAAGTTGTTTAAGTTTTTTTTAGCTGTTTTTTTTATGTTTTTTGAGATTTTTTTTTGCTTTTTTCTTTGTTTTTTTAATTAATTTTTTTCGTTTAGTTTAGTTTGTTAATGTTAAATTTCTTTCTATTTAGTTATTAGACTTTCATGACACATATCCCGAGTTTCACGGGTTAACCTGGTTTCACCGGTGAACCCAGTTAATTCCGGGTTGACCCGTCAATTTTTTTATTATTATTTTCATAAATATTTTTGTTTAATTTAGTTTGTTAATGTTAATTTTTTTTATTTAGTTATCAGACTTTCATGACACAAATACTGGGTTTAACAGGTTAACATGGTTTGACGAGTTAACCCGAATTTTTTTTCTTTTTAATTAATTTTTTTTGTTTAGTTCAGTTTGTTAATGTTCACTTTTTTTTTATTTAGTTACCAGACATTCATGACACGGATCCCGGGTTTAACGGGTTAACTTGGTTTGACGAATTAATCTGAATTTTATTTTATTATTTTTTTTTTTTTTTGTTTTTTTTTGTTTAGTTTAGTTTGTTAATGTTAAATTTCTTTCTATTTAGTTTTTTTTTCTTCTTAGAGGTTTTTTTTCTTTTATTTTTTCTTTTTAATTAATTTTATTTAATTAATTTTATTTAATTAATTTAGTTTATTAATATTAAATTTTTTTCTAAGTAGTTCTTGGCTGATGCCTTTAGTTTTTTTTTTTTATGCCTTTGACTGTGAACTGCACAGTGCAGTCCACAGTGAAAAGGCTGATGCCTTTTGTTTTTTTTCTTTTTAATTAATTTTTTTCGTTTAATTTAAATTGTTAATGTTAAATTTTTTTCTATTTAGTTATCAAACTTTCATTACACGGATTCCGGATTTGACAGGTTAACCTGGTTTGACGAGTTAGCCCAGTTAATTATGGGTTAACCCATTAATTTGTTTTTTTCTTTTTAATTATCAAACTTTCACGATGCGAATTCAAGGTATGACGGGTTAACCTGGTTTGAAGGGTTAACCCAATTAATTCATATTTTTTTTCTTTTTTTTCATTAGTTTTTTTCTTCCTGTTGGTTTTTTTTCTTTTTAATTAATCTATTTAATTATCACACTTTTATGACACGACCTTGCAGCCAGAGCTACGTCCAATGCTATTGGGTCTGATATTGCAGTCCAGATACTTTTATGCTAAGGGTTAACCCAAGTTTAATGTTATTATTAATATTATAAACATTACTCTTGGGTCAGGTGTTGCAACCAAACCTGAGATTCTTGGGTATAACTTTGCAAAAAAACCTAACATTTTTAGATCTTGGTTATTTTTAAAATGTAAAAAATAATTGACCCGCAGTATTGTGTGTGAGAATGGTAGCTTTTTTTTTATGTAGAATCCATGTACAAAAAAACATGTAAAATTTGTTTTTAACAGCGATGTTTTGTGTATTAAATGAGTCGTATATAAAAAAAACCATCACACTCTGCAATATCGTACTCATAAACATCACCTAAATATAATTACTGTTGGCTAAACAATAAAAGAAAGTACATTTACAATAAATTTCACAAGTGATGCATCAAAATTTGCTTCTATCATGCTGCAGTGGCCCCTGTGGTTGCCTGAAAAGAACTTGAAAAGGGACTGTAAGGTGCTTCAATGGGCTTCAAGAAATCATGCTTTAAAATGTCATCGGTCTTCATAACTTTTAAGCTGTCTGATATTTTTGGGAACATGGTTGCAGCCTACGGGGCTAGCTACGTTTCCCATCTAAAAAGCCTATAAGATGAGAAGCACAGTGCGACTGCGTTCCTAGACATTCCCTTAATCCTAGAAAACAGTTCCCTAGGGCCCATTTAAATGGCTAGATTGATTGATTCGAAGGAAAAGACAATGCTCTTTGGATGTACTATTGAGTTAAAAAAGATGATCCATCTGCAAGATTTCTTTTCAAGTGGCAAATGCACACAAATATTCCAATTCCAGACAAAATCTTACTTGAATGCTCAGCACTTTTTGTTAATACAACACTGTTTTAATGCAGCAATCTTGTCTTAATATTGCATATCAATGGAAACTGTAAATTACTCTTGAACGACATAAATACATTTCTCAAAAGACTACTTATACATACGAGGAAGGGCAAGCGGGTGCTACTTAGATTTAGCTACCTCAGCTTTACAAGGCCACTTCTCCTCCAAACATCACTAAAATACCCTTTTTTTTGCCTCTTAATTTGTTCTTATAGGAAGCATATAATATAAATATACAAATTTCCACCAACCAACCAGGCTTAATTGTAGTGAAAACTCTAGACCCAGAAGACAAAATGGTAAAAAAGGTGTCGAAATCTTAAAACTGGCCTCCTTCAAAAGTCTGACCAAACTGCCAGCCAGCAGGCACCGCATTGTAGCTTGTGACAGTTCTACCATCACTGGTGGTGACTTGAAAAGATAGGCTTTGACCGTTGAGGTAATTGTTGCTTTGCCAGTTTTGGCCCCAGTTTCTTGACATGGCTTGCCACCCTGTTTTCGAGCCTTTGATTGAAACTGAATGAACATCTCCCGCACCACCAACATTGGTGATCAGGACCAAGTTGAAGTAGGAGTGACCGTTGATGGTAAATCTAATTCCTCCCTTCTTAACACAAGGCACCCTGTCATAATCAAGAGCATTTGCATTGGTTAATGGCAGACTGATTAAAAATTAACTCAGAGTTGTCAGCAGCAATGGAATCAATACTAACTGGCCTAACATTTGGCACTCCTCTTTCCTTTGAACTGAGACTTGACCCTGCTAATCACTAGGTGATTATTTTCTTATTCATCTATTTGCAATGTGATTTAAATAGTCATTAAGTATTAAGTACAATTAAGCCATGGCCCATTTAGAAAGGTTTCTTTAAATCGGCCTCAATTAAGTTTCTTTAAATATCGATAGCTTACTTGTCTAACTAATCTACTCAGAGAGTATTTGTCTACGCGATCTGCGTTATGTTGCAAACCGTGGGTTTTGGTCTTGAAACGCGGTTTAACAAGGAGCAGGAGTGGGACTAATAAAATCGCCAGAGGCAAAAGCTGGTCCAAAGATACCATCACTATGCTGTTGAACAAAAAAAGAAGAAGTTAATTTACCTTCTAAAAGCTACAGGCACAATTCCAGCACGGTATTGAGCAATTTGCAAGAAAGCAGGCTCAGCCATGTCAAAATGTTGGAGAGGAGGATTGCACCATCCACCATTGTTGTTAGGCAGAGAAGGGTTAGGTGGGCAAAAATTTGTAGCAGTGACAGTGATGGTACCGGGGAGACACCATTTGGGGTCATCATCACATCTCATTTCATAACAAGCACCACAGCTCAAGCCATTGTTGAACAAGGCAGTGCTTAGGGCTGCAGTGCTAGTTCCATAACCCTGACTGTACAAATTTCCATATCCACATGCTCCTCCTGAAAATCCCCAAAGCCCCATAAAAATTAGCTGATAGAATTATCATATTTAGCAACTTGTTTTTGCTTCTACAAGTTCAGTTACGTATATGATCAAGGAGCACACATTAGCTACTAGCTAGATATGACTTAAACTTACCCATTGTGCCAGTCGCATCACCACCGCCATAGAAAGTGGCATGACCACCTTGCCACCCTCCATAATCAGCCAAAATGCTTTGAAGGTGTAGGCAAATGAAGAGAAGAAGACATGAAGCGAATGTTTGAGCTGCCATTGCCAATGCTAATTGTCTGACAGATGCTATAGTACTGACAAGACTAATAAGACAGAGGAGGTTGTAGAAGAGGAAGAAGTGTTTGTGTTGCTGAATTAAAGAAAGGACATTGTGCTATTTATAAGAAAAGTAAAGAGTAGCTCAAACCCATTAGGTGGGGTTTATGACAGCCAGCCAAAAGCCACAAACTGATATTTGGAAAATCAAGCTGCACATGCACTGGTTCTTGTCCAAGGGGGTACCTACCGCTGAGCTCAGAACCAGAGGTTGTTAGATATTACGTGAAGATGTTGATTTTTAAAGTTTTTTATTTAAAAATATTTTTTTAATTTTTAAAAATTTATCTTTATATTAATATACCAAACTATCTAAAAACATTAAAAAAAATTAATTTCTTTTAAAAATTAAATTTAAAAAAACACAAGTTTAATCTCAATACCAAAACACATTATCGGTGGGCCGAACCTTGCACATGCAACTCACAACCGCTTCCTACAACTTCATAAATCAATGTAGTTTCGTTGTCGCCACTAGTTTTTAGGTTTGGTTTGGTGCGTGTGAGTGTATTTTCTTTTTGGTTTTTCATTTTGGGTGATGGAAATGTAGGTAGAGGAGGGTCAAGTAGGGCATATGGTGTCTTAATTTGGGACCATGGATACTTGAATTTGGCCTTAAATGTGAAGGGCTAGTGAGCGTAGGGTCTCTAAGAGAGAAAAGGATCAGTAGGGTCTTTTGCACATGGAGGGAAATCTTGTTGCTTTATTAAGATTAGCAGGGATCGAAAGGCATGCTTGCCAATGCATATCATCCAATTGGTTCAAGTATTTTGGATAAGTAATGCATGAAACATCATAATTTGATGAATTGACATCCCATATATTAATTAATTAAGCTCTCTGAAAATGGCAGATCAACTTGAGTGTCGAAACAAGTACTATACAAGTTTACAGTTGGAAATGGTGACTGATAAAGCTATGCATGTTTTTTGTTCATCATAAAAAAGATAAGGATAATCTCTGGACTTTTTATGAAATCTCTAAGTGGGTGTTTAAGAATATAAAAAATTATCAAAATGATATTTTTATTTTATTTAAAAATGCAGGTATAATCATGTTCTTAAACGAGACAATATATATCTATATTCGAGAGAGAGAGGAGGAGAGAAAAGATACCAAAAAAATACAGTGATGGACAACAAAAACAATAGAATGTATCTTTCACATATCCCTTTCTATAATGATTCTATCTTATTTGAAGTAATTGCTTCACAATTTGGTTTTCAACACCTCTCTCTCACCCTTTGGTCCTAGCTAGACAAAGAGAATGGCCGTCTGCTTCCTCAGCCACCATTGTTCCTCAGGATTATAAGACCAAATGGCTCATTAATTAATGTTCATTGACAAAACCATGTGCCCTCACAGAGTTTTTTTCTCAAGAATTTGAGAGTTGAATAAAGGGATTTTCCACCGATATGTATACATGTTTTCAAAGTCTAAAGTGGGCATGGAAAACATCTAGAGCGTGAGATGTTCCAACTTTTCTTTGTATGATGGTGCTGGTCACGTGGCTGCTGGCTGCCCTTGTTTAAATAGTTTGAGGCTGACATGAAAAAGAAATGGAGTTTTCGTGTAGTCTAGGAAAGAAATATGGCTTCTTTAAGATGTCCATTACTACTATTTCCTTTTACAAACATTGTTATAGATAAAAAAAAAAAAAAATCTTAAAATTATTTGAGTCAGCTCTCACTTAAATTTGACAGGACAACCGGATTTTGAATTAACATATTAAATTACTTTAAATTTTTTCAAATTAACTCTAAATCAAGGTTTAAATCAAACTAAATTTAATACATATGTTTGTTACGGGGAGAAAAAGAGTTAAAAATCACAAATGTAAATTAAGATGTGCATTTTCATGCATTCTTTTGCCATGGACAATAAAAAGATTGCACCGTCCACATGCACGTGAATAATGTCTCGTGTGACCTTATATAATTATGTGTGTGTGTGTGTGTGTATATTCTATACTCACCAAGCTTGTCTTTATGTACCATATTCTAAAAGTTACCTTGATGAATGCTAAGGATTTTTTAAGAATATGTATTATGTATGGATAAGGTTTTTTTTTTTTTTGGTTAAAGATTACTTTGTCGTATGTTATGTGTGGATAAGGAGGGCTTTCGGATTTCACTTTCTTTCTCCTTGTCGGGGGAAGGAGGGAAATAGAATACTATATATATATATATATATATATATATATATTTTTAAGCTATGTTTAATAATATTTTAAACTGTACATAATCATTAATTTTAGAACCCGTAAAATTAATTAAAATACATACAAGTTGTTTAAATATTCATATTAATCCAAAACAATAAAAAGATTTTAGTTAATTAAAGATAGCATGGTGACATGAGACATTACCATAAATTTGTGCTGGGTGGCAGAGATTCTTACTGTCCAAGACATCATTAAATTGTAATTAACTAGATGATTAGTTTTTAATCAAGTTAATTGAAAAAAATAATAAATACAAATTTCAAGAATGTGAATCACCACCTAACTTCATGTCAAAACAGAAGGAGACACATTGTTTAGATGCAAGGATATAAAATCAAATTAAGGCCTACGTGCTAATAAGACAATCTGATCTACTTGGTTAATTAGATGATTGCACGACTTCTCTTGTTCTAGCTTGTTCTTGAATCTATCCCCAAGCCTTGCCATGAAACATCCATTGCTGTTTGTTGGTAGTAAAATACACAAAACCAATTACACTGCTCTTCATTCTATAGGGTTATGTTCACACGTGGACTCGAACAGGATAAAGAAATGCTTCTACAGAGCATCAAATTAGATGCCCTACCAAAATGTTGTTTCTAATTTACGGATTCCTATATATGGTGTATTCCGGTGATCGTTTTTTTTTTTTTTTTTATCATGGTGTGGTGAAACCACAATTTACGGTTAGATCGCGATACGTACCAAACATAGTTGCGGTAGAAGTTTAGAAATCAAGTACTTGAGATGAGATGGATCTAAAAAAAAAGAAGAAAATCAGAGTAAGTGGTTGCTGTTTAACCATGGATTTTTGGTAGAACAGTTTTATACGTAGGAGTCCTCTAAATGGGAAAGTATTGAATGGCATTTACTATGGTCAAATGGCTTGTTCTCGACACACTTAAATATGGCAATATTGTGTGCATCTGTTCTTCGTTGCAGTCGGAGTTATGGGCTGCTTTTTATGGCCTTGAGTTAGCATATATGGAACCTTGTTTCTCGCATGGTGGAACTTGAAGCATAGCCATTAGAGCACGCACAGGTATTTGACCTGCGCCAAGATCTAGATCGTGGATAATTGGCCGATTCAACATAAACCTACTCTAAAACTTCATGTGGGCTTGAAGATAGGTAACTAACATATCCCAGACTAGATTTTGAACCGACGAATAACCAGATTGACAAATCAAACCAGATCGAGATAGGTAACTACGTACGAGGGCTTGGAGTTGATTCAGCTGTTCTAGCTGCCGCTCTTGATAGAGACGAACAATTCTTTTATGCCGCTAATTTGATATTGGCGGTCCTACCATGTTAGGAGCACATGCAACATCCGGCTTTGCGGCCACCAATGTCATATTCATGCATCTTCTCAATCTTCTTCTTCTTCTTTGTATTTTTTTCATTTATCATATATACAAAATCTCATGCACATATCATACGTAGTGGTTGAGCAAATACAAGATTCAGTGGTCATATATATTTTTTTTATATTAATTAAGAGCCAAAATAAACAGCTTTGCAATGTGTATAAAACTTGTCTTCAAAAACATTACTCCACCAGCCAATGTCCTTGATTAGCTTACTTCAGGTCTGTTGGTGAATACATCAACTTTTTGTCCTCAATGGCAGGCTTTCATTAATTATGTCTTCTACCTTCCAGGCTACATGTGGAGTTTCCACACATACAGTTTATTTTTCTTATGTCTATGTCTTTGTCGCTTTTTACCTTCCATTGTAAAGAAATACAGATTCAGCCCTCCAAAAGCCAGTATCAGATATCGTTTGGTAGAAAAGACGGAAATAGTTAGGATAGAGAGTACATGCTTTTCTGTATTTTTTATTTTGAAATTACAGAAATTCATTTTAAGACTGTCTAAGAAATAGTTTCTGTTTCTGTTTTTTTAACCAAGTATGTGTTTCTTTCTTCTCTGTATCTGTTTTTTCTGTTCAGAAATAATAGCTAAAAGCAACCTTATTTATTGTTTCATTGCTATGTGATGACAAGGTTCAAAGATACAGATCCAACAAGGAAATCTTGGGGGGATTTAGCTTCTTTCTTGAAGAAAGAACAATTTCAGCCATAAAAAGAGAGAGAATTCTGTATTTTCTAATAAAGTTTCCTAATAAATGCAGGGTAGCTAGGAACAGGACCTGTGATTCTCAAGGCTTGACACATCATTTTCCAGGGGATGCTAATGGCGAGTTATATCCACAAGGAAGCATGGGAGTTTTGCAGTGTGTGTTTTTTCTTGCTGGTGAGGAGGGCAATGTGAAAAGCCCCCCTCACTAGGGTTTGTCTATTGTTAGTCCCACTGGTAGGGCAACAAGATCAAGACCTTTGAATAACTGTTCTCAGCTTGGAAAAAGTGTGAGCATGGTGGTATAGCTAGATGACGAAGCCTAACCCTACCATGTGCATTCTTGATGGAAATTTTGAAAGAGATGAGGAGAACTTCTATCATGATGGTTCTTAATGTGCTTTGTTATCCCATTTATGGAATTTTTCTCAATGATGCAGCCCACATTGGCTGACTAAACGAAACGGTTACTCCAATGTCAGCTTCATAAATTATTATTAGATTGAATTTGTGAGATTTTTACATGTTTAGCTCAAAATCTGAATGAACTTGGCTGGTCGGTTAAGTTATAGGTGATCTATAATTTAGTTGACTTGAAAAAAATATAGAAAACAACTTTGTTACTATTTTTTTTATAAAAAAATTAAGTTTGAGTTAACTAGCGTGGATCTCGGTAAGGTTTATTAACAATAATTTAATTTTCATGCATCGCATTTTAAATTTTTTTTAATTTTTTTATATATTTTCAGATCGTTTTAGTGTGTTGATATTAAAAATAATTTTTAAAAAATAAAAAAAATTATTTTAATATATTTCTAAATAAAAAATACTTTAAACCATCACTACTACAATTACAAATATACCTATATGTCGGTGTGATGGCTTTCCTTTTCTCGAGTTGTGAAGGAAAGGGGAGATTACAGGGCTGAGACCCAAAATTCAGGATTTCAAAACATGATTATTTTCTTCTTCATTGACTGTTGTGTTGAAGTCTTGGTGCTGGGCTTATGATCCACTATGCCAAGTGACAACAGCACATGTTGATGCTGTTGCTAATCCAAATCAACATAGATTTCCCTGTTTGCTTCAGCTTTTGCCTTTTGTCTTTAAACTCAAGGATTTTATTTTATTTTTATATTTTGAACTAAAATTGGGAATTAGAATTGCTCTAGGGATTATAAGGTCATTTACATTATTTAGACTTATCAAACAATAAATGTTTTTTTCCCTTCTAAAAAGTCTGAAAGATGGTATCGTGGTGCCTATACTAATGGCAATGAAAATAAAATTATTTTCTGTAAAATTCGAGTTTGTTTATTGTTTCTAAAATATTTACTATTATTAGTAACAAGACTTTATCATTTTATATCATGATTATAAAGAAAAACATCCCCTCATATGATAAGAGTTTAAGAGTATTTCTAAAAAGAAGAAATTATTAAAAATAAATATTCAAAAATAAAATTGAAATCTCTTGCTTGAATCAAGAATACCAAATAATATTAAAACTTGAATTATGTTAAAGATTTTTAAGAATACTTGGGTTTAATTAAACATCATTCTCTACTAAATAAAATGTAAAATACAAAAATTCGTTGGTATCAAATGTAACTTTTTAAAGCTAGCAAAAACATATTGCAGTTTATTCAAAATTTTATAAAGATTTTCATTCAAATATCCTACAATATGTAGTTTTCATTTGATTGCTATTTTAAGAAAGCGCGAACCACGTGCAGGTCACATGATAAGAAAAAAAAAACTAGTAATAAATAAACAGAACAAACTTTATTTGTGGTCTACAAAAAATCCAAAAGAATATAGTGTGACATGAATGGTCAATGTTATTTATTTTCAGTTCCTATTCTGAAGTGCAAGAGATAATATTGTTTCCAATCCACCTACCATCTACTGTTCAAACTTGGCCTTCGATGGTTATTGCATGAATTGAAGTTTCTCACATATTCAGCAAAGGCTCGGATAGTACTCGGATGATACCTTAAAGGCAGTGATGTCTGTAATAACCTGCTCAGAATCTGGTCGAGTTTCAACTTCTTTCAAGTCGATGTTGCAACCCCAAAGCCGAATTGTAAGTCTCCTACACTTCGGCGATGATTGTTGCAAATAGGTTCTGAACCAGTTGATGACATCACTCTTGTGAATGCTTTTAAGCTTTTCTGCTTCTTTCAGTGAGGAGTCGAACACATACCTGAAAATCAAAACCCAAGTAGGGTTACTATCAGCAAAATGCTTTAAATTCAGAGTAAAGTTTAAAAGCATTAGATGCTTTAAATTCAGTTAAGAATCATGGCTCCACGGTCGTGATCATCCAATAGAATCAGGGGCTCAGTGATGCTCAAATGTCTGCTCGCCAGTGCGTTAAAAAGGGTTAGGGGATCTCATTTGATTCAAGTGGTTTTAATTGAATTAAAAATTGCCATCCATGTCAGAGTAAAGTATATAGATAGCAGTACCTTTTATCGGTTATTTGATTCCACAGCCGATTGGTTTCATACTGGAGGGAAGGATCTTTCTCCAGTAGCTTAGCCACTAACCCACTTTTGTAGTTCTCAAAGGATGCATCATCAAGTCCTTCCTGCTCATCAACATGTCAGAACCAAATTTGTTTGTGCAAACAAAGAAGAAAAAAACCAAGCATTTTAAAAGTGCACATATCATTGTTGAAAGCCCCTTGATGCTTTAACACAGTTGACATTTATACAAGTTAAAAGAGAAAATTTATGGTAAATACTTTTGAGGGGGAAGAAAAATTAAAAGAGCTGTCCATGAGAAAACAAAGGCACATAAAGAAGAAGCATGCCATGTAAGAACCAGGATGGCACCTTAGAAGCATTAAGCTAATCAACGCAAAATGATTGTTCTAACAAGCAAAAATTAAACAATTCATATTCACAATAATATTGCATCAACTGAATGCCCAAACCATCTAACTTGGGAACCCCAAAAGATGCAATTTCCCATGAGCCATCCAAGCAAATCATTTCAAGTGAGCAAATGGTCCTTGTAGTGGACAAGGACAAGCTTCTTAAGACACTAACTATAATGTAGAATCAAACAGTGCAAAAATATAAGAAACTAGCAGTATACGAGAACATTGAACTTGGATACTTACTAACAACTCTTCAAGCCCATTTATGAAATTTTCAATCCTTCCTAGCAAGTAAACTGGGTTGTACTTGGAAGATTGGACTATGAAACAAAACCCATTAATACGATAGGTCACACGCGGGCTACATTCAACAACATAGCCAAGCTGCTCTTTTGTCCTGTATTTCAAAATAAATAGAAAACTTTCAGAAGGAAAAGAGAATAAAGAATTGAGTAAATATAAATCCTACGTAAAATTTGGTTTTCTTTTTGAAGGGTGGGCATAACAATCTGGATATCTCTAAATCATTCTCTATGCCCATCCAATAGAATATGTAGACAACTGCACCTTTGTTTACACAGCCCCAGGAGAACAGCAAAAACCCACACACAATTAAACTTCTGGGACACAAATCTCATTGGCATGACTCACCATCATATTCTTGCTTCCCCCAAAATGTAAGCATATTTCCCAGCCTACTTAATACAAAAAACCAATAACCAAAAAAAAAAACAAAAAAAACTCCAAAAAATAACCTTAGCTGATTAAAAAGTGGTTCTTCCACAATTTCATCAAAAAGATCTGCCAAGGCCTTCAATTTTATTGAGTCCAACCCCACTTCTGGCTCAATCTGGAAATAAAGCTGCAGTGGAGATCAAAAAGGAGAAAGAATGTAATGGATCATATCAGGAAAAGAAAATTGTTAAATTAGTAAATTTTCAATTACCTCGACCACAGAGTTTGTTTCTGATTTATTCTTCACATTGACATCTCTCACAAGATTGGCACTAGATGGAAGACATATTACATGCTCTTCATGCCTCATATTGACTGGAAGTGGTTGTACAGACAAGTTATTTCTAATTATATTTGATAAGTTGATTGCTTCTTCTTGTAACAAATTGCCATGGCAAAGGGCCTCGATATATAGCTGTACAATATGCAGACACATTTAAATTTGGAGACCTGTACAATATGCAAGGCATGGCATGGCATGCCAAAATGAACAAATACCAATCTTGAAGAAAAATACGACCTTTTAACATGCCATGAGTTAAGCATACCTGTGAACGAAGCTCAGGAATAAATGCATTTAAATCTGCAAGAGACAGGTCACTTAGAACACATTGCTTCTCCTCGACATCGTAGAAGCTCTTACACAGAACTTGAAGCCTCAAGTATGATGAATGACTTAGAGGCTTCATATTAGCATTTTTTAAATTTCGCTCCAAATCCTCTTTAATAACCTGTCACGCTCAAAAACCATCAAAGAAACTTTACTCTATCTCCAAATAAGTGCAGTGTATTAGAGCAGGCATTCGGTTGAAAAATTAAAAACACATTGGGATATCTATTGACACCAAACGCCACAGTATGTGTACCTTAAAACGATCATCAGATGGCAAAAAAGATTTCGCTATCACCAAAACCTTAGATAAGAGAGCTGGGAGCTTCTCGTTGAAACCATAAACCTTTAGCTCCAGCTTGTCACTCACAAGAGATATGGATGTTTCCAACTTGGCTACACTGGCCTGCAGAGAAACAATAAAAAATTTCCTGTCATATGACTCGTACAACAACAGAAAAAGATACAAATTTACAGAGTAAAAAGTAAATGTCAAACAAAATGAGAACAAATGACCAGCATTATGAAAATAATGTAACAAGCTAATGCAAGGTCTAGCTCAACAAGTTATCATTTCCGTGCAACGAGATTTGAGGGCCATTCAACTAAGTTTTATACCAGCAAAAACAACACAACTGGATTTGAACAACTAGGGCAACCAGTCCATGCAATAAGCTGCTACTGTAATCAATTCTCCATTAAAAATAAGCTCCAATAGAAATAGTATCAGATCTCAATATAACACATGTATGGTTATCCTCATAACAAATCACAAACAAGGCAAAGTCATTCATTAAGTCATTGTCTCATTCAGCTGATAAATTACAAAAGTGGAGAATTCGTTCCGATAAAAGATAGGCAACGAACCTGATAAATTATCTCATTCAGCTCATCTTTCAGAAGGAGAATAAACAGTTCAGTCATGAGAAAACTCTTCATGCTTGCATATCCATCTTTCAGATATATGCGGAAATATGTATTTGCACGAGGTACTTTAAAAGTGCTATCAAGCTTGTACCAGAACTTCATTAATGGTTCATCAATTATACATCTTGGGAAGGATGCATTGACAAGATCATGGTCTAAGTTATCAGCACGAATTGAAAAGTCACTCGGAACAAACTCATTCTTTGAAGGCATATGTAATGAAACATCAACTTCTGATGGGTCCCTCCATATTTCTATCAAAGATGGCGGAATAGCTTCTTCAATATAAGATGATCCAAACCAAGGCTCACATTGGAGATCTGAAATAGGATGGGGAGAGAAAGACAGGATAAACAGCTCAATCATTTATGTTGAAATATAGCTTCTGGTATATTATTGCCAGAAGATGTCAAGTACATTATATTGTAATAGCCACAACTCTCATAGAAAGTGCAAATGAGCAATTTGAAATAAAATTGTGCAAGAGATACTGTTCTTCTTGTAAGTTTTCCTTTCACAGATTATATCTCCATTTACAGTTCTATATTTTATATTTTATATAGGTAAAATGATAATTCCATCAAATACGGGAACATTGAAAAACTGGAATAACCATTACCTTGAGACTTCACAGATGGCTTGGACACCACATCAATCCTCATGTTTTCTGGTGTAAAGAACTGCAGTAAATGTTTTATAGCTTTCTCATCCCAAATCTTGTACACATAGTCACAATATATAACATTTTCTGCTGGGAAAACAAGCAAATTTTCTGCAATAGAAAATTGCCAATTTTAGTTAGTTAAAATAGAAGATCGTTATCATAAAGATGCTCAAAATGATATTGAATGGTCTGGGAAAGACATGACAGGAAGGAAAGCTGCCACTGTTATATGTCGTCATATAGAAAATAGCAACTGGCCTGCATCATGTTGCTACTAGACATCTTGGTCATTCAAGCTTCAAAATGACCATGAAAGGGTACTTGTCAAACCATGAAACCAAGGATACATAAGAAATTATAGACAGTTCTGTCTGAACTATTCACCACCTTGCATAAACAATCAGGTAAGGTCAAGTAACTAGCAGTATGAGAATTGTCCCCAAAATTCTCCATGAAAGAATTGATTGGTGCAATGGAAAAAAGTTGCAAAAATATAGAACTTCTAATCAAAAAAGGAATCTCAATTTCAACAGAAGAAAGATAATGATTTATTTGCTCGTCAAAGGGCACATATTGCAATAATTGCAGGAACCTCTAACAAATTTTTAAACTACAAATTACAAGTAGAACTAGTACCAGTTGTGCACACCACAAAAAGATAGATGCCAGCAAGACTCAACAAAGACAAACCTGCAAGTTCTGCAGCATAATCATCCTGAGGTTGCTCTTCTGCAAATCTAAATTCCATGTTTCCAATATCCTGTAGTTCCTTAAATATCCATTGTTGAGGCGGAACTTCTCGTAACAGCTTAAGGTATTGATAAACAAAGCCAATGATGTCAAAAATCTGCAAATAAAGATCATTGTAATCAGTGACAACAGCTGAAAGGGCATGGTTTTCTTCATAAAAAAAAAAAAACACGAGCAATAAATTCAAACAACTCTTGTAACGCTTGAATGACTAAAATATTATGGTCTAGGCAAGTGGACATGCTCCACATTAAAAGCAGCTCCTCAAGATCCTCTAAAAAATGAGGACTATAGCACCGCAGAGCAGAAAAATAAAAATCTTCAAGATATACAAGACAAGACAAAGACAAAACCTTTTCCAAGCCATAGTCAGTCAAGTGAATGGACATGCCAAAGATGTAAGCTAAAGAAGATCGATGCATTCCTTCATCCCCAACTCCCGCAGACAAGGAAGTTGCCAATCCTCTTGCTTTGAGAAATGAATGCAAGCTTCCTTTGCCCTCTGCAAAGTGTAAACATGTGCTTGAAATTACAAATTTAGATAAAAGAGAGAGGCCAACCACACAACAGCTTCCATGGAACAAGAGAATATCCAGGCAAACCATTCATGAATGGCATGCTAATATCAAGGGGAAACTAGAAACATGACAAGTGAACTGAGAACAGAGACCATTGCAAGATGCTACTTACAAAAAAGTAAGACAAAAGGTTTCACTCATTTTGTATGACATCAGTAATTGTTCATTTAAATTTGTGCATTTGCAAAATTCTAGCGCTGAGCTAGAGACTAGTGAAATCTAGAAATGATTTTCTCACTACTGCTCTAATGTTGCGTTTTGTTCACACGATCCCATTTTCTACCATGAACATGTGAGCATACACAGACACTTATGCATGCAGCAGAAAACACAAAGAGTTAGCTTATTGAAAGGTTACAATGAAATTTAAGATGTCAAGTGTATATCTTACCATGCCCAAGCAGATGGGCTAAATAATCTTCAGATTTCTTCAGATAATCTTGGTGAAGACAAGGTAGTGTCCATGTTAAATCGAGGATGTTCACATCTTTTACAGCCTCTAACCTATAAAGCAAACCAGCTTTCCATATAGGGCCTTCCACCTGAAATTTTGGCTTTGTCTGAGGACCTTTTCTGACTTTAGCGAACAATTCAGTAACCCAGCTCTCAAGTACATCCAGAGGTTCTGCATCATTTTTTAGAATTAACATCAAAAGACAAATGTGTTGTGCGTGTAAGATCACTTTTCAAATTAGATTCCAAGTGCTTTTCATAATAACTGGAACAATTTGCACATTTGTAAAATGTGGAAATGACCCTCTATTGGAACATTTCATTGACAAAGAATTATGTCCATTAGAAGAACCACTTCCACCCAAACCTTTTAAAATAAACAAAAAAAATTTGGAAGTAACTGTGCCCCTATATTGGCAAATTGTGCAGTCAAAGATCTACATCCACCAAAAACACACACATATGCAAGAGGCTCAATAACCAAATTTTAGAGGAGAAAAAGTAAGGAAGCTTCAACACAAGCACCAATGAGTATTGAAGGAGTATTTTAGAAAAGAAAAGAAAGTATTGATACTAGATGTGGAAAGTAAAGTTGGTACGCAAACTTCCATCTAGAAGTTGTGAAGATATATATATGCTACTGACTAGAAGTAAGCTTTTCCCTAAATTCATTTTCAGGACTGCGAAGTTCTTTCCATCACTGTAGTCCAAGCTTATAGTAACCCTCAATTTTTAACTCTCCACTCATGACCATTGCCACCTCTACTACAACAGAATGGAGAGCCCTGACCTAATCATGCTCCCCCACCTACCAACATCAGTGCCACTCTAATACTGGAGTATCTCCGTTTCCACGGGATCCAATATAATCATTCACAAAGGACATCTGGACCATCTCATTCCATGGAATCCAAAACAATAACCCATAAGAAAAAAAAAAAACTTCTACAAGCAGCTATTAAGTGAATATATGTCCTGCTAATTGGCTTCCCTCAAATCACGTTTATTAAGAGAAAAAACCTCATACAAGTTCTCCCATCCAAGCACATATTAAACAGTTTAAACAGTAGATCACATAGAATAAGAATCCCTAAAGGAAACCTTACCTCCTCCAATGACAACCAGCTTCATTAGCCCACCATGGTAGTAATCTCTATATAATTTTAATATGTGCTCCCGCAAATTTATCCCTTTCTCCATGGCATCAACAAGGCTCTTCTTATTGCCTTCCATGAAACAAAAGGAAAGCACTCAGTTTCGCCTATACACATATGCAGACCTGAAAAAGAAACATAACAGAGACAAGCTTACCCCAGGAAAATCTGTTAAATGGATGACCAGGTCCAGATGTATGGCATTGCAGCTGTTGAAGGCGGCAAGCATCGCTTTGCAAAACCTGGTTAAATTCTAGATCCATGCAATTCAAATATACATAATTTAGCAACAAGAAATACACCGACAGCTCAAATAATAACATATAAATTGTGGGTATTGAAGACTTTGGAAAGGAAATCCAAAGAATGGACTCAGAAGAGTGGCACACACCTGAATCTACAGCAAGTACCTCTCTTTCCATAGCTTCAGATTTCATGAGGGGTGAAACAAAAAACTGAGAAAATCTGTTAAAGCAATGAGACCAATATTAAAATCTAAAATATCTCCTACTATTGAAAGACATTCTGGCACAAATATCTATCCATTCAGAAATATGTTGTTACCTTCTCAAAGCACCCTTAAGAAATTCACGTTTGACTTCAAAATGGTAGCAGGTATGCTCAGCTTCAGTATATGCATTTGATGAGCCGCCATGCTTGGACAAGAAACTATCATACTAGAAAAGGAAAAGGTCAAACTGCAAGGCCAATCTACACTTAACTTGATAGCTCTTAATGTTGAACGACAATAAAAACATCCATATATCTTGTAAAAAGCAACTATTCCAATGTTCAAAAGAAAAGAAATAACAAATCTAATGGAACAGGCTGCTGTGTATGCATATAAGGCTAATTTTGCATTCTGATTGCCCTCAAGCAATATATATTGCCCAAAAGGTCATTGCTTTTCAGAAGCCAAGACAATCATGACCATGAATGACTCTTAATTGAATAAGGAAAACTTGTTCAGAATTTCTGTTGTGCGATGCTTCATTTACCCTTGCAGTTGATGAAAATTTAAAGTAAAAAAAAAAGGGAATGCTTAAACCCTAGTAACCACATCTATGATGGAGTTGTCGTCATAAGGATAAGTCACACATCCTGTTAGATAAGGCATCTAAATACATGAAGGGGTGAAATAAATTTGAATGGACTCAAAGCAACCTCTCCAATTTGTTTCCTCATTATTTTTCCATATTCTGCAAGAAACGCTTAATGAAAAGAACATGCCCAAACAAACCTCATTCTCATCTGGAAACTCTTCACTCCCCATGAAAAGCATGTGTTCTACAAAATATTGAAGTTGTAGTAAAAACCTACATATTAAAGTTTACTATAACATGCTACAAACAGGGTACGAACTTAATCAAACCTAGAAAATGAGCAAGACCCTGGGCTTCAGCAGGATCAGAAAAGCTCCCCATTGCTACACACATTGCTGCCGCTGCCTGCAGATAAAAAAAAGGCACCAAATTTCCCATCATCAAATTCAAGACTTTCTTTTTACCATATTCATAATGAGTGAAAAAATCCTGAATTAATCACAATAAAAATGAAATTTCAACGATTCAGCATCATATAAACAGTTCGTCAACTATATATAATAAATCAATGAATGAATCCTACAAAACCTAAAACTCACTCACGGTAGTCCCAACAGATTCTATTCGAAGATTTATGAATAATAAACTAACCTTCTTAGTCTGCAAAGAAGCACCTCCCTTTCCTTTCTCTTCCTCTCCTTCACTATTTTCTTCCTCCTCCTCCTCCTCCTCCTCCTCCTCCCCCTCCTCGTCGTCTTCTTCTTCTTCGTCGTCATCTTCATCGTCATCGTCTTCCTCTTCTTCAACATCGTTTTCACCATATTCTACTGTTCCAGATTCATCTGGAACTCCATCTGGATAAATCTCCGGATCGTGAACGAGCAAAGCACAGAGTCCGTTCTCTAGTTCAATCACTCTATACAGTCTCTTATCATTCGGTGACTTTATTACGACGTCGTCTGACCTTGAAACGCAAAGCGCCACCATTGTTTCTCTCTCTTTCTTTCTTTGAGTTTGAGGAGAAAAGGTAATTCCAAGAGAGAGAGGCTTTTGAAAGGAAGGGCTCACTATCTTGCATACACCGAAGGCTGCAGCGATCTTAAACATGGAAGGCGATGGTTGGTTCTCAATGTATTCCTCAAACAAGTATTTTCCTCAATTGTATCCCTACTTATTACCTTTTTTCAAGTAAGATTCTTGTTTGAAATCAATTTTAGGGATAACAATTTGATTGGAGGCCACCGGTTGTATATGGGAGAGTTTCTACTTTTTATTTTGAGTATTTTTTCAAAAATATTTATGGATTTGAAAAAAATATTAAATTAATTTTTTTTGGTATTTTATGATAATTTTGATACGTTAATATCAAAAATTAAAAAATTTATAATTTACTAGTTAATAGTTAATAGTTAATAATTAGATGATACTATTCTAATTCTATGATATATAACAATTATTATGTGTAAATATATTATAAAGTATGGTTTAAATTAAAAAATCAGAATTGTCTTCTATATAATAAAGTTTGAATATGAAAATGTTAATCAACGTAACTTTAATTATTACATATATGATTTACAAAAAAAAGATAATTAGTGCTTATAGTTATAAATAAAACTATGTAAAAATACTTTATTTAGAGCATTGAATCTAGAATTCAACATAGCATTGAATCTAAACGAGCTAATGAATTTGATGCTTTAATATACTATAACAAATTATTTATTAAAATACATTAATTTATCTTTATGAAAACATCATTTTGTTCCATAAATTATGTATTTTAGTCATAAGATATTATAACATAATGAGGAGAGACCTAATTGAGGAACTTCGATATATTAGAAAATCAATTATAAAGTTTTAGTTTTGGGATGTAATTAAGAATTATCGGATAGTTGGAGGACTAATTTAAGTTCATCATTAAGGAAACCTCACGCAAAGAATAATGGTCTACTAGACGGTACTTCCCATCTATCGTAATCATACGGCGATACTCACACTATCGAGTCAACTAACAAATGATAATTTGCCACGTAATGAAACAAAAAACATTGTGTTTTGTCCCAGCTATCTCTTGATTTATATTGAATCAGGGAAAAGATATAAACTTTTACTTGTTTTTTGAATTTTACTTGTTTTTTGAATTTTTTTTAGAAATGTAATAAAATAATATATATATTTTTTATTTTTTAAAATTTATTTTTAACATATCACATAAAAAAAATAAAAAAATCTAAATAAAAAAATATAATTTTTGACCACTTTTCATAGAGATTTAAATTTTTATTTATTTTTAGTGTTTTTGAACTGTTTTAATATGTTAATATTAAAAATAAATTTTAAAAAATAATAATAAATGTTATTTTAATATATTTTTAAATAAAACATATTTTAAAAATCAATCTTTATCAAACTCCTTCGCAATTAAAAAAGCTCAAAAATATAAGAAATTGACTAATGAGTTGTAACTTAGCTAGAACTAAGGTGTTTGAAATTGTAGTAGCAATTATTTTTTAAAGTATTTTTTATATAGAAATATATGAAAATAATATTTTTTTTATTTGTTAAAAATTATTTTTGACATCAACACATTAAAATAATATAAAAATATTTTAAAAAATATTAATTCAAAGTAAAGAAAAAAAATTTAATTTTTTTTTAAAATTCTTTTAAAACGTAAAAATGAACTGGATAATGAATCCTTATATGAATTTCTTTAACAGGCTTGAATCTTCACCTCGAGACCTCCCTCTATGGAGGTGTCGAGGTGAAGGTGCAAACACTCCTTGAACTGGAGTCTTTAACAGGCTTGAATCTTCAGTCATCATTTTTCTTCCAGACATGAGAAATTCTTCAAATGGAAGCAAACAATGGCTAACCTCAACATGATGCAGCAAAAGAAGAGGCAATGGCAATGTATAGCGAGGAGATTTGAGATTTGCAGTTTCCATTACAAGCAAGATAAAGATCATCATCTTAAGCAAATTTAGCAAGCAATCGAACAATCGTCTTCTGCAGACACACCAGAGAGAATGCATTCTACAGCTGTAGATCTTTTCCATCATAGCCACGTTAGTCCACTACTTCAACTCTGTAAGATGTTCATAGCCCAATTATACAGCAGTTCTTGAGCTCTTAATTACCCAGGCCGATGAAACAAAAGCAGTAACTGTTGAGCTGGAATCTCAGAATCTTCAGGATTGATAGAGAAGCACAAAAGCAGTTACTTTAGATGCACTGAGAAAGCATGGTAGCTCTAGCTCAGTTTCAGATAAGCATTCACTACTCTAGTTGTCAATGCATGGAAATCTCTCAAAATATTGTCCTGATGTACTCTCGACTATCAAGCTCATTAGTTACAGGAAAATTTAGAACATTTTAATACTTAAAATGTTTTTTTTTTTGTTAAATTAATGTATTATTCTCTATTAGATAGATTGATATTTATTCTAACATTTTGAATATAACATCCAATTACACGTGCAAATTATATTATAGCAGTGTTTGAGAATATGGTAATAGTTGTTTTTTTTTAAAAAATTTACTTAAAAATATATTAAAATAATATTTATTTTTAAATTATTTTTAATATAGCATATCTAAATGACGTGAAAATATATAAAAATTAATTTTAAATGAAAAAATAATTTTTTTAACAATATTATTAAAATATAAAAATAAACAGACTTTATATTAAAAAAATATTTTAACTATGCATTTATTAATAAAAAATAATATATTATCGGATAACTTTAGTTATTATCTTAAAATAAAAATAATAAATGATAATTGAAATAGATATATTTTGTTGTGTTATTTTTTTTTGAAAATTTAGAAATTTACTTAAAAAAATATTTTTAAAACATAATTATTCTATGTTTCTATTTTTTTTCTTCCACGAAACATGTTTGTGTTTTAAATATTTTTATCTAGTAAAATACTAATGTCAATTATATTATATGTAAAATTGAGAAAATTAAAATAATTGGCAGTCAAAGGATGAGAAGACAATTCTTTAGGGAATATAAAATTAAGGTTTCCTTGATAGTAACCAATTTTTTCAAATTTCAAAATACACTCTTTACTATCCCCCTCTTCTTCTTTGCCTTTCCACTTTTCTTCCTATTTTTTTTTAATTTAAAAAAAAACCCTAAAAACTCTAATCTCTTCTCAATCTATATGTAAAAACCCTAAAAAACATGTCATCAATGGCAGCAACCACAAGAAGAAGAAGCTTCGACCCAGATATCACTCGATGGGTAATCGAATTCATACTCCGTCAATTACAAATCCCAGTCCTCACAATCAACAAAATCCTCACCAACCGTCACGTCCCGTTATCAAACACCAGCCCTCGTTTCAAAAAAACCCTTCTTCTCCGTCAAATCGATGCCGACATCGAAGACGGTTCGGTTTCTGAGAAAACCCTTGATGCGATTGAGATGGTCGAACAAATTGATAGGAATGAGGGGGACTTGATAATGGATTCGATGAAGAATGCTTATTGTGCTGTGGCGGTGGAGTGTACGGTGAAATATATGCTGGGAAATTTACAGAGGGCGAGAAAGGGGAAGTTTTTGGAGGCGGTGGAGAGGGTTTGGAAGAATAGGGTTGCTGGGTTGAAGAGAGAGGGGAAGAGTGAGTTGGTGACGGGTAAATTGATGAAATATTTTGAGGAAATGGAAGTGGCGTTGAAGGATGATGTGGTCGCTAAGAGGTGGTTGAGAATGAATACTAGGAATGAGGCTGCGGAGATGGTTAGGATTTATTTAGGGGAAGCTGTTGCGGTTAGTGGGCCGGTGTTTGTTGAGATGGTTGCGAGGATGGAGATGAGAGGGGATGGTGGTCTTCTGTGTAGGAAGAGAGGGGAGGGTGAAAATGAGGGAGTTGAAGTAAATTTGGGTGGTGGGGAGTTGAATGGGTTCGTGGAGAAAAGTAGGGAGGGAGGTGGTGGTGAAAATGGGGCGGCGGGAGTTAATGTGGGTGGCGGGAGGGTTTGTATTGATGTTGATGCTGGAGAGGGATGTTCGAGGTTGGCTGATGGAAATCTGGAGTTGGGGCCTGCTGATATGCCTGCAAAGGAAAGTAGGGAGGGAGGGGGTGGTGAAAATGGGGCAGTGGAAGTCAATGTGGGTGGCGGTAGGGTTTGTATAGATGTTAATGCTGGAGAGGGATGTTCGAGGTCAGATGACGACAATTTGGAGTTGGGTCCTGCTGATATGCCTGCAAAGAAAAGCAGCGGTGGGTTTTTTTTTTCTCCGGTTTGCTAGTCATGGTTTTATGCTGTTTACTTTTTATTATTATTTGATTGGTTTGTTTTGGCTGTATTGTGTGTTATCATGGTTTGCTTGACTAGTTTTGGATGTTTGAGGAAATCTTATGACAAGGGAAGAACAAACAATCAAGTGTGTCATTTGAGCTTATTATTATTAGTAGACTTAGTTTATGACATGATTTGGGATTGTTTTGTGGGTCAAATGCGTTGTGGAAGTGTGTTCTGTTCTGTTGTGAAAGTACACCTTGTTCTTAGTTCTGTTCATTTTGGTGTTTCATTTCTGCACTTTCATGATAGTCTTGTTCTTTTTTTTTTGCTTGGGGTATGCGAGAGCTATAATTCCCTTATAGTTGAGAATCCAATATGTGCATACAACTGAATAAAAATCATCCTTTTTATATGATGGTTCATGTTGTGCTGATTGACATAGTTGATGCACATGTGATAACTGTATTCATCTCTCTTCTCTGTTTTGTTTTTTTGTTTTTTTTTGTTTTTTTTTTCATGCAGAAATTCAGAAGAACAATATGGTTCGTAAACACAGGCATGTTGTTCCAATCAAACGCTCTAAAGGTCCTGTCAAGATCACAAATACAGAAACTGCAGTAGGGGTCGTAGCATCTAGTTTGTATGATACTATAACTACTGATAAAGTGAATACAGCGCGAGGAAAACTCATAGCTAGCTCTAAGGAGCTGCGAGCAAGGGTTAAGGATCCTCTTCCTGATACCATAAAGCAGGCTGATAATATAATGGTTGAAATGGCAAGGAACTTATCTAATCAGGGTACTTTAGCTGAAATACAAAGTGGAAAAAGTGCAGATACTGTTATTTCTGAACTGGCTAGAAAAATAATAAATCCTGATCCTCCAGGAAAAAACCAGAATGGAAAAGATGCAGGATCATCCTTCCTTTCAGCTAATCAGACTGCTGTGCCTTCAGCTCAGAATCAGTGTGGCAAAGATACTGATGCATGTAATCCTTCAGCCAATCACACTGTTGAACCTTTTGCAGAAAACCCGAATCAATCAGAAGTGGATGCAGCCAATCATTTCACCAACCAAACTGCTGTACCTTCAATAAGAAATGAGAAGGGAAAAGGCATGGATGCTCCTAATCTTTCAGCTAATCTCAGCAAAAAGGCTAACACTGGAGTCGCATCCTGCAGCCATCAGAATAATGTTTCTAAACCTAGCTTAATGGAGCGGAATGCTACTGCTCGTACCTTTGAGGTATGAGTCATTTTTTTTATTGAAACCAATCTGATTGTTTATTTTCAGATGACATTGTTAAAGGGGTGCTTTTGCTCCCTTGTATAAAGTATGTATATTTTTGCAGTTTGTTGAGTATATTTTCTTGAATGGAAGGGCATAGGGGTTTTTGGCTGTACATCTGTTCAAAATGTCTTTATATTGTCTTTAGGTGTTATGTTTTCTATAGAATGGAAATGACAAGCACCATCCTATTACTTGGTAAAAGTTTTATGCAGATAGAGGCTGACTTTCCATATCAAAAGTAACTAATAGGAAGTCATGTTCAGTTTTTGGAAGAACAGATTTATTTTCCATTTCAATTGAAATGATTTTTACGAGTTGATAATCTGATAGTTTGATTAGTTTTCAACAAAATATTACGTTACGTGGTTTATTCCAAGACCTTCAGATTCATGTTGATAAGTGAAATGCCATATTTTCTTTTGACATTTTGATAGGGTTTCACAGTTGCTTTGAAGTGTTTATCTTGTTCAGTTTGTTTTGCCTTACATTTCTTTTTTCATAGTTTGCAAGCATGTTGTTTTTAATTGCATCTTACCATATAATTTTCTTGTAGTGGGACGATTCAATAGATGACTCTTCTGAAGGAACAGGAGATCAGATGAATAGAATTCATTTAGATAGCCCAAAGAGAAAGGCTGTCTCTCCATTGAAGAAATATGAACTGGCAAGGTTTGCTAAGAGGAGAAAACCTAAGAGGTGGAGTTTGGAGGAGGAAGATGCCTTGAGGGAGGCTGTAAAGAAGTATGTAGTTTTGTTAGGCAAAGCATTAGGAAAATCAAGTTTCCTTCTGCTGTTTTTTCCTTTCTCCTCTATCTAGGGGATGGCTAATATTTTCTTTTCTGCTTTTTATTGTTTGATGGATTCTTATTCTTGCTATTTTCTCCTTCTGAAGGTATGGCAAAGGAAACTGGAAGCTGATCTGGAACTCTAGACGTGATGTGTTTCAAGAGAGAACTGAGGTTCACAAGATCCATTGTCTTGTAGTGTTTATGTTTGATTGGCAATTTTTCTTTGTTTTAATGTTGGGCATATTTTTTCTTTTCCCTTGATGATTTCTCCAGGTTGATTTGAAGGATAAGTGGAGGAACATGACAAGATATGGTTGATACTGTCAGCAAGTTAGAGTTCGCTTTCTTTTGTTTGTTGCTCAAGATAAAAGTCTAGCACTCTTGCCCCCCTTTTTAGGTTTCCTACTAGTCATATCCATATGGTTTTTGTAAGTATTTCCTCGTGAAGGAAATCTGTGTAGTGTGAAGTAAACTTTGACTAGTGGACTAAATTGGAAATGAAATGTATATGTAGTTTCTGTAAAAAACCACGGACTTGCTGGATGAAAGGTCCCTTGAAAAATATACCAGTAGCTTCTTGTCTATCTGTGTAACAGCCTGGCTCAACATGCTGTATATTGTTTGCTTTGGGCCTTACTGTCCTCACGGTTTTGTTCTTGGTGACGCGAGCCCACTTCTGAGCCTGACGCCCCAAAAGGCGTATAACATGTTAACAACTAGCACTACTAATAAGGTCAGCTACCAAACCCTCACCTGTTGATGTGGGATGTTACAATCCACCCCCTTTAAGGAGCCCGACGACCCTGGCGGCACAATCGGACAGCCAGTGAGGTCGGCTCTAATACCAAATGTAACAGTCCGGCCCAACATGCTGTATATTGTCTGCTTTAGGCCTTACCGCCCTCACGATTTTGTTTCTAGTGACACGAGCCCACTTCTGAGCCTGACGCCCTAATAGACGTACAACATGTTAGCAGTCAGCACTACTAATACAGCCAGCTACCAAATCCTCACCCGCCGATGTGAGATATTACATGGGTCGTATGTCCAACACTATCTAGGCAACACACCCAACAAAGCTGGGCGTCCGCCCAATAGTAGGCATGCAATTGGATGGTGGGCTCAGGTTTTCAGGCCCAAGCCTAGTCGTATGCCCAACATGTGCTCATGTTACTATGCCCGAGCCCATACACCTTGATATAAGGATGTTTTTGGACCTTTTTAGGGTTTTTTCTCTATTAAATTTGGGTTTATCACAAATTAAAGGAACATTTTGTCACGACCTGAATCCCAGGTCCATGACCGGCAACGAAGGAGCGGTGTCGAAATAACACCCCACTTACGCTAAATCTCAGAACGGATATATTAAAAGAACAATTTATTTAAAAATACGCAACATTTTATAATTTTCAAAAATATTATATTATTCAAAACTAATGAAATCAAATAATAGTTCAAAACTTCTCATCAGTAATTAAAACAAAAACAATAATCCATAATACTTATTACATTGTCAAAATCCAAACTTAATTAAAACAGGGTAATAGTGGAGCGTCTAAGACATCGAATCAAAACTAAAAGAAAAGCCTTTCAAAACAAGCAAGTTATACTGACCAAAACTGAAGAAGTAGGAACACTTAACAAAGTCCACCAGCTAACAGATACTAAGAACCTGAAATAATATTAAGAATGAGGTGTGAGTTCAACCAACTCAATGAGAGAATAATATTTATATACATTTTAGATATTAATAGTTTGCAAGTTGATTTATCATGATATAACTAGTCATACTCATTATACAATCAACATACATATTTATTTATATTATATGCATATTAAAGATTATCCCACTCACCCGGAAAAATATAAATTAAAAGAAATATTAGATGAAAAACCCGAAAAACCTATTGAGGATTGTTAGGAGAACCTACAACAAATATACAAAATATACTCAGAAGCAAATCAAAACAACACAAATAAAAGATTCCAATGCATAAAAGAAAACCAGGTTTAGTCTCCTAGGTTTAGGGATTAAAACGATAATTTTTCGAAAAAGGGACCAAAACATAATTTTACCAAAGCTGAACCAAACTGTAAATACATAACCATACTGAAATTCCACCCATAAACCATCCTCAATTCTATCCAGAATGAAACAGGGACCAAACTGCAATTTTTTAAAAAGTTCAGGGACTAAAATGTAAATTTCCTAAATTGAGGGACCAAACTGAAAATATTCCATATCAATTATCAAACTGAGATTCATCATCATTAACCTCATAATAACACTGCCCAGAATTCCAAAAGATATATCAGGGGTCAAATTATAATTTTCCAAAGTTTAGGGACTAAATTGTAATTTTCATAAATCAAGGACCAAAATAAAATTTTTCCATCTTCAACCTCAAGACCATTTTGTCCAGATTTTCCAGCAAGGTTGAAATGAATTTCTTAACACATAAAAATCAATTGAAATAAATCAACTGGTAAATCCTTATTTCTATCAACAAACTTAAAATCAATCACTTAATATTAACCCCTAATAATTATAAATCAATCTTAACAACATAAACTTTAAATCCTTATAAACTCTAATATTTTTTTTTAATCCTTCTGTAAACAAACTATAATTAAAAGTAACATGAAAGAGAACCACTTACTTATTACTTTCATCTTTTTTGAACCAAAAACTCAAAATAAAAAACTGAAATATTTAATTTGATTATGAGAGGAGGGTCATGGTGGCTACATGAATTAGAAAAGAGAAAAGTAATCCTCTTATAACTTTTCCTTATATATCTAGATTAAATTAGGTTGGGTTTGAGTTAATTTGGGTTTGGATTTGAGTCAAAAATTTGGGTATTACACTTCTGAATTGCATTGCAGGGATGCTCAAAGAAAATTCAAGACAAATATATGTTCGATTTTGTACAAGTCTTTCCTGGTAAATGTATGAGCAAGATATAAAATTTTGTACCAGCTTGATTTTGTAGGAACTTCTCGATTGCGTTGCACTGAAGTTTTCAAATTAATATCTTGTCAATGGATCTGAATCTTGAGTTTTTTTTATCAACTCATTACTTGTGTTTGAGTTTAATGAAGAAATCTGTATATTGTGAAGTTTTCAAGTCTTGTTCTTTCTTCCTAAAATAAGGCAAGCATCTGGCAAAATAGAAACTTATCATGATCAATCATTTCTTAATCAGTTGATGTTTCAAGTAGTTTTCACACACTTACATGAAAGCCAGAAAAATTACAAACACAAACCATTAAACACGGTTTACATCAAATAACAACATTTATTTTTTAAATTGACAATTGAAGAGAATTAGCCAAAGTCTTACTAATGGCTAACATTACTTAATTAATTGTGAGGTTCAGTTTACTTTGGCGCAGTTGGTACGAATCTGTCCATCGCTTCCTGTTAGGGGGCTAATGCTACCCATCTTTACCATGGCACTAGCAAAATCAGCATAGAATGTAGCAGAATTGATGCTGTATGTCTTGACCTGCGAGTCCGTAGTGCCTCCACTGAAAAGCTGTTGATCCGAGTGCAAAAGGCCCTTGTTGTTTGCCAGGTTCTTGAAATAAGAGTTATCAAATGTGACAGGAGTAGTAGCATCCAGTGAAGAAAGGCTGTCATCACTGCCTGTGTTTGGACAATTTGATTTTAATGATGTTGCCAAGGTTGAATCTAGGCTGGTCTCATTGTAGACACGGTTTCGAAACAGCAGGCACCTGGCTTGCCCTATTGTGTGAGATCCTACAAGATTATAGAAAATTTCAAAACCGAAGTCAATTGGTACAAGATCCTTATTTAATTGTGGTGATGATTTCCCTTAATTTTATTTTACCTGAGAGAGCAACCATTTCTTTGGCAGTGAACCCTTTATTTGAGAAGGAAGTAATAAGGTCACTCAGATCCATGAGTGGAGATGGAAGATCGGAATTAGCAGCACCCAAACTTGCTGTGGTCGAATCTCTTCTCCCCAATTGAACTGTCCATGAAGGTCCACTCAACTGGAGAAGAAATATAAAAGAAATCAAAATGCGCACAAGTTTATGTGAAATGTATGGATTGAGTCGTTTCCACGGTGCCTTCTTCACGGCCTTAAAAGGCATGCATCAGCATTCAAACATCAGGGTTCAAAAGGATTTCAATGCCTTTGAAGGCACCTTGTCTTATATATATGCTTTAGGTTACTTACTGCAACAACTGAATCTCGAGCAGCAACAGCCAGAATATCAGCACAAGAAACAACTCCAGGGCAAATTGACTCCAATTGAGACTTAATGGTATCAATCACATCATAACCTCTCAAAGAATTTGCATTTGGGCCTGCAGTCTTTTCTCCAGTAAAACTTGAAGTGTCATCTAATAGGACTGATGCATCACATCCCTGCTTGAATCAATAATAAAGATCCTCGTCAAATTACAATGTTTAAAATAACGATAACATTTCTTAATGAAATTATTGTATATAGTAATTAAACACACAGTATACTATCATCCTTGTGCATGCATGCAAGGTTTTACGTGCAAGTTGGTAAACTAAAAAACCTAAAACATGGAGAGACTATCCTCCCCAAGGCACAATCTTAATATCCTTCTTCCTTCCCCACTCTTGTGTGTGCATGTATATCTGTATGTGAAAGAAAGGGAGAGGGATAAGAGAAACATGCATTAACGAAGCAGTCATGGAAATGGAGACGGAGCAAGGAGGCTCCCATGCGATGCTCCTTGACAACTGCTTTTAGTACAGCAGTTCTGATGGTAGAGAGGGCTTTAGGGCATGTTGTTGCATAGAAAGTGGTTGATAACTGTGCATGGACTAATCCAAGCAAAAGCATAGAGAAACATAACCCGTAGAAAATTTTTGAGAGAGCCATATAATCCAAAATGTAAAGACACAGAGGGATATAGTTGAACTTGTGATATATCTCTTGTGTTTGATCGATGGCATGTAAGTGCTGTAGAGGAGGCCTATTTATAGGAAGCATTTGGTCTGGACCGTCTACCATTTTATACCTTAATTAGGGTTTACGGTCAAAGATTATGTGCAAAATATTGAGTATACTAAAAGCAAAGAAACCTAATTATGTACGCATTCATGATGGTGGTGAACCCACTTGATAATTTCTCTTAATTTTGTTCTCAAAACTTTGAACTAAGAAATTATAAATAATTGCGTACGTAAGAATATTATTTTGTGTAGGCCATTGCATAACTTCTTTACTCGTATGAAGTAATTATAAATACCAATACCAACAACAAACAATTTCGTTTGCTTTCGTAACTATAACTCTCACATTGGTGGAAACTTCACATTATTCCATGGCTCCATACAGGACGAACACATTAACTATAGCTGGTCTTGATACAAATATTGTGGTACTGGGCATTTTTTTCTTTTTATTTCGATCAAGACGTGCGAAGAACCTTGAACTAAAAAACAAACGATACGTAGAAAACCCCCTCCATATTACATAACACCCAAGTTATTAAAATGTTGTTTGTTGTTTTAGTTTTAAAAGTGTTTTTTTTTTTCTATTAATTTTTTTAAATTAATTTTTTTGGTATTTTTAGATCGTTGTTTTGATGTGTTAAAGTTAATTATAATTTTTAAAAAATAAAAAAATATATTATTTTAATATATTTCCGAGTAAAAAACACTTTGAAAAGCAACCGCTACTACACTCTCAAACATTTCTTGAAACTCGAATAGCCGATTCACTTACGTTTAGTTGTTTAGTTATTGTTATAAGACAAAGACAAAGATATATATATATATATATTTTGTATTCATTTCGTTTGTCTCCCGAAAATAAAATAAGTTAAACAGATGCTCTTAAATATCTATAGTCGATGATTAGATGTAACTGAGTATTGAGATGAGTTTGAGATAGTTTACTAGGGTTTGGAGTGATTAATGTTTGACATCACCTGAAGCTCTGCGAATTAGGTTAATTTGTCAAATGTCCAGTAGCATTGGATTTTGATGGTAGTAGGTATTGTGTGAACAAAGATCCCATTAGGAATCTATTACTAATAATTGTCAACTGAAGTGCCAGTGCCATTAGGTTTAATTATAAAGCATGATTGTCTTCCACCATCTTGATTTATAAGACATCATGATTTTGCGAATGCCCCAAACTTTAGAATTTTCTACCCTCTTGAACTTAATATAATGGATCCAACGTTGAATATGTTGAGAAGAAAAGAGAACGACAAGATAGTGGAATAACACAAGTCTTAAAGATTCATATTAAACCTCTTAGCTAGCTAGGTTGAATTTGGAGATGCTTATCTTGTAGGAGTTCGGAATTGATCTTCTCCACCTTTGAATTTTCGTGTCTGACAACTGGAAATAACTTAAAAGTAAAAACCATTGACGTAGACAAGTACGACCTTTCGAAATTGGTTCAATATATAGTAAAGGGTATGATCTGTTAGGACTCCATTAAGGTGAACTCACCAAGCTGGAGACGTCGATGTGCATGAACATCCTCCTTAATGAAGAAATTAAATGATGGGTTAAAAGGCTTATGTACCGAAGAACCCTTTTCTTTTCTTAATGATTTCACAGTTGGGTTCAGGCCAACTTACATGAATTGAAACTTAGTTTTTTTAGGAAAAAAATGGGTTTTCGACAGATTGTTTCACACTCAGTACTGATGTATACATTTACAAGAAATTTGTTTCTCACAACGATCCCTTGAATTTGAACTTGAGATGATAACTTGCGACGAACTGTCTGCCTAAACCAATAGCCATGCAGTAGAATCAGGGGACGAGAAAGATAATCCTATTAGATAAAGTGCAGGAGTAATTGACGACAATGCTTGTATCTGGCACTACTTTTTGATGCAGAGAGAACACTTATATTTGATGTGCAAAGAATGCATTTGAACCTCAAAAGTTTATTTTCTCTAAAGGTAATACTATTTTAAAACTAGAAACTTTATCTTAATTAAAAAACAAAAATAAAAATTTAAAATACAAACAAAATAACAATAAAATCCGAAATAATACATAAAATCCAAAAATAACAAGAAAAATAACAAAATTATCGAAATAAAGAGTCTGAACAAGATTTTTAATATCTAAAAATTTGATGGTTAATATAGCGACGTAGTAAATTCTATTGGAGAAACAACCACTAAAATCTCTTGTAAAATTTCATTCTAATTTAACAGCTAGATTAAAAGTTATAACACTTTTAAATTATTATTCTAATTTTACACAACCTAATCTTTTCTTAAATTTAACATTACCCTAATAATTTATAAATATATATACTAAGTAATACACATAATTTATTTGTAGCACATTAAACTTATTTCTTAGAACCACCCAGCTCGTCTACTTCACTTCCGTCACTAATTTTGTGAGCCTTGAAAGTGATCATCGCCGCTTTTGTGGTTGCCGGTTGGTTAATTAGAGAAGAAGATTAGGGATTTGTACGGTGAAAAGGAAGAAAGAGATTGTTCTGCGCGATGACTGGAATGAAGACTTTGAAGAATTGGCGTGACTGTGCATTTACACAACCAATAGGTGCGGGACAACTGGAGCATGGGGGAACATTTTTCTTCAGTTTATGCGTTTTGGTGAAATCGTAAAATCGGTCTTGAAATCGTGATTTTTTACGATTTTACCTGATTTTAATGATTTCACCCGATTTCATTTATTTTTAAATTTTTCAAATGATTTAGCACGCAGAACATGTTTTAACTTATAAAATTATAACAACCTTGCTTGGATCGGTAATGTCAGCAGCACATCATCACGGAAAGAAGACGGCACCATGGTGTCAATATACCCCCATGTTTCCAATGTCAATTAAGCAAATTATTGCAGTGTGGATATATACGAATGTTAATTAATTTTCAATGAACTCGACAATAAAAAAAATCTATATTATTAAGTTATCAGGTGAACTAGAGAGCTAACAAGTCAATCCAGATAAATCATTTCATTATAATTTCATTATTTTGTTTTTTCATTTTAAAAAAATCTTTATATTAACTCGGTAATTCATGTTTATACTAGATTTAGTTGAGTTAACAAGATCACAGATAATTAAATTAATACAGTAGAGTCAATTAGATTTTATTAAATTAATATTGTTTATAACTCAAGTAAAAATCCATTCCAAGTTTGACTACGAGTTATGAGTTATAAATTTCGTATTTTACAACTATACTGGACATGCTAAGGATTTGAAGTTTCTAATATTCCTCTAACTCACCACCAAATGACAGTCACACATTGTAAGTCAAAATTGGTTGTTTATTTGAAGAAATAACAATTACTTGTAGACTAAGGTTTGATTTTATAGCCAAGCCATTTTCTCACGTCTGGCTTTGCACGCGAAGACAAAATACATCTCTTTAATAAAGGTAAATGCAAGCCTTCCATATTAAAACAAACAAGACGATTCATGATATTAAGGTTTAGGATTAGCCCTCGTGCTTATAAGGGAGCACGTCCTTCAGGTTTTGACTAAAGATTCTGAAAATAAAATCATCGTTTTACAGGTTTTTCTTTGGTTAATTAGATTTCAATGGTCGACAAGCCACAGATTTAAGGGGTTAAATCACTATGCGAAAGTTGAGGAGTGACCAAAAGGGACAAAATCCCAATTCTGAGAGGCAAGAGGTGTGGATAAAGTTGACAAGGATTGGTAAGACATGAGAACCTCTTCTGAAAATTAATACCATTTTGTACCTTTCTTGACTGTTCGGGGCATTACCTAAACATGTAAGACGTTCAACACAAGCAAAGGTCTTGGCGCAGTCCCACCAGCAACATCTCAATGTTGACAGACATAAACAGAATAAAGAATGCTATTGTTGAGTTGCTTCTCCTCCCCAAATAATAAACAAGTGATCAACATGGATGAATGGAACCAACCATTCAAAACAAGCATAGATTGAACTTCATTCGATTCATTGGCTTTGGCAGAGAACTAATACCATTAATCCATTCAACACTACTTGATAACAACTGAAAGATTCGAGGATCGCAACCATCAAAAGTGAAACAAGAGAAGCAAATATCAAAAAACATTTTATCGGCGAATTATTATACATTAAAGATAACAAACATTCATATACTAACTGAACAAATTTATAGCACTCTTAGTGGCTAACAAAATTTCATCATCTAGTTGCATTAGGCATACTGTTTCCTAATATGGCAAGTGTCCTTTCCTTTTGGGAGCAAAAATACTATCGTGTTAAAAAGTTAGAACACAAACTTTTCTTCCTCTGCACCAATTGGGAGCACTCTTTCATCTCTCCAAGAGCAGTGGCAGTTGAATCACTTATGCCCAGCAAATACCTTTCCTTTTGGGAGCAAAAATACTATCGTGTTAAAAAGTTAGAACACAAACTTTTCTTCCTCTGCCCCAACTGGGGGCACTCTATCTTTCATCTCTCCAAGAGCAGTGGCAGTTGAATCACTTATGCCCAGCAAATACTGCAGTCGTGACAGTTTTTCTGGTGCTGGGTTATTTTTCATGTGGATGGTGTACAAATCAGCTAACTCCTCTGGCACCTCCCATGTCAATGGCTCAGAAGGCACAGCTTTATCACAAGCCAGCAGGTCATTAAGAGTAGAAACCTACAAAAGCGGTTAAAAAGGACCTCAGACTAAATATTTCCCTCTTGCATGAAAGATGTATTTTTAAATAGAAGATTAAAAAATACATACCACTCCTTGTTGATTTCTCTGCCTCAGTAGTGCCACAGCCTGAACCAGTGAGTTTGACAGTCTACTTCGTGCAAGCTCATGGACAACCCCCTTAGCCTTCTCTGCATTAATGTTAAGATCTTCTGGGATTTTCTCATAGACTTCCTCCTCGTCAAACTCCCCAGTGCCTGATGAGAAAATTTCATCTACAGTTTTCTTGTACAGGTTTTCTCGCAAGTTTTCAGATATCATGCTGTTGAAGTCAATACTTGCTTCCTTGAGCTCTCTTATCTGCTTCATATTAAGCCTCCCTCGATTGATAGCAGTTTCAAGAGCAGCTGCCATTTTTGTAGTTGTGATGTTCTTTATCACCTTCTGTGCATACTCGGGTGGCAAGCCAACTTGCTTCTGCAGGTCATTGAGCTGCTCAATCCTGGCTTTTGTCAATTGTCCATCAGCTAAAATTACCTCGGCTTGTTTCCTAAAAGTCTGCTCAGCTAGGCTCCTGTGGACTTCCACAATTTCCATCACAGTCAAACCCAAAATTCCACCAAGCTGATTCAGCAAGAGGTACTCTGAATCATCCTTTTTTGTGGTGATTTGAGCACCAAATGGAATTCTGGTAACTTCCCCAGTTAGGCAGTAAAGTAGATATGTCTTGTAAAGGTCAGTCCTATCTCTTTCAGGAAGGTCATCTTTAAGGTTTATCTCTGTCTGGCCAGGCTTACCCATCTTTGCAGCAACCTCCTCACCAGGTCTTATTTTCTTAAGTGTCTCAAGGGACTCCCATTCCTCATCATCATCCCATTCCTCATCCTCTTCAACTTTATTTTCTTCCACCTTACTAGGTTCTTCTGGTGGAGCATCAGAAGATTCCCCTTTTATGTCAGCCACCAGTTCAGTCACCACCAAGGAATTGAAGGCAATCAATTTCCTTAGTTCTTTAGCACCCTCGGTGCGGTTTTCCGCCATCCGTGCTCGCTTTATGTAGTTTAAGAAAATCCTTCGGACCTTCAACAAGAAAGAGTTTTTGAGCAGAAGGAAACATGTCTAATTTGAAAATTATGTTTGATCTAAACCATAGGTGCCAGGTAGTAGAAGTGTACACTCACCGCCTTGCCAGCGATAGGCATGGCAGCCTCCCGTGTTAAGCGCAAGCCGTGAGCAGCCTTTCTTACAGCCTTCTTAACATCAGCATCATAGCCATCGACCCCTGAAGCAATTGCATCTTTAACCACCTGAAAAACAATGCCATGCATCAGCCATAAATTGATTAAGTTGAGCAGCAATTCAGCAATCAGCATCATGCAACTTAAATCCTATAGCAGATAGGTAATATAATATATCTTCATTTCAGTTAAGATAGGAAATTCTACTCATATCCAAAATATTTATGATCATGAAGCTAGAGGAGACGCCCTACCAGCAGGCAGCCAGTAGGGGTAGATCCTTGCCCTTAATGAGTTAGCAAGTAATAGAAAAGTTAGAGAATAATCCATGCCAAGTAATAAGGCCCTCAGTAGATTCCATACGTCCCCATTACATTAGTATAGACACTTCCAAGTCCTTGTCAACCCACAAAATATAAGATACAGTTTGCAAGAGCCTGAACACAGTTCCCTTGAACACAGATTAAATGCATGTATAATGTTCAAAACAGACCCATCCCATGATATAAACGTCTCCAAGTTCCCATTGACCACTTTAATCCTAAATGCAACTAGAAACCACCTAAACAAAGATGGAGGGGCATTACTGGGAAGAGGAACCAAATGAACCATTGAGATAGACTTGAGGAAAATTGCCATATCATTGCCAGAGATCTTATATAGAAAATGATTACCTTTTCAAATAAACTGCCACAGATATCAGAATGGGCTGCATCAATAATTTGCTGAGAAATACAGAGCATGACTCTCAAACGGGTCAATGCTTTAACATCCTCGTCACTCAACTCTCCATCAGCTGCACATTGCTGAAGCTTTTCCCGGTAAATTTCTGGATGTAAAGGGAGGCATTAGTTCCACTATGCACGGAAAAAAAAATCTTCAAGATAATTGAACAAAGGTCTCAAGATGAGATTTAAAACATATATATGGTACTAGACAATATTTATTACCTTCATGAATCTCAGTGGCTTTCAGTGGATCAAAGTGCAACTCCTCACAAAGATTTTGTAGGAAGGCTGCTTTGCTATCGGCATATTCTAAATCACCACTTGAAACAGCCTGTGCAAGTCGTTTACGATATGCCTTTGAAGTAACATCAAGCCTAATTGATTCTCCCTCCCTCTTACCTAAACCAAATATATTCTTCAATTGATTTAAAGCAGCAAGCTACAAAAAAGAAAGTAATAAGGAGATTATGACCTAAACAAATATACAGAGCAACCTGATGAAAAGGTAGATATCAAGCATCAATAACACAAATTTATATACACACATCAATAAAGTGCAATGCATGATGCATCACCTTATGTTCTTCCATGCGACCACCATATAACGCATCTGTTATATAAGCCCTGTAAAGGAGCTTCAAGTCATCTATCTTTCTCTCACTACTGTACTCACCACCTAAGGAACAAAAGCTTTAGAGCCAGCTAAAAAATGAGCTGTCAAAAACTTAAATTGAGAAAACCTTAAAAGCAAGAGCTCCTTAGGATCCAGACCTAGTACAGAAACTGGACCAACTCCGCAGGCAAACGAAGCTGCATCTGTATGGTTCTTTAATGAAATAAGCTTATTGTTGAATGCCAATATCTTATCAAGCTCTTCCACAACTTTCACAACATCCTGGCTGTAAAACCTAATTTAATTAGATGGTGCAAATGATATAACTGCAAGTATGGATGATATTGTTGACCAAAAGTTCTAAAAAGAAAGGAATTCTTTGACATATCAAATATCCAGTCTATTTTTTAAATTCAATAATTAAAAGTGTCAGTAAGACATTCAGAAGCTGTAATTTGAGCCATGTTGTAAGGATCATACACTGTTCTCGTCCTTGATTTTAATCTATCAAGAGCTGCTGAAATATTTTCCTCAATCAGTTTTCTTGTATGCTGCCTAAACAAGTCCTCTGCAAGCTGTCAGAAACAGAACATGCCACATAAAGAACAAATTAAGAACCAAAACACAAAAGGACCATCAATGAGAAGTTGACAAGGAACCTTGTCAGAAAGTTGATAAGAAATCTGCGCTTGTCTGAGGTTAACAAGCTGCTCCACATCAATATCTATTTGGGGAAAGAAACGAACATGTGTTAAAAAAGGTGAAACAAAGCAAAAAGAATTTTCAACTCATTCTCAATACTTGCTATTAGTATAATGATCAATCTAAGCATGTCTTTTTAAATAAAGCTAATGAAGAAGATTATATACAAAGTTATAAACTATTCATGCCTAAGCACTTCAACCCCACATCCACAGCACACACCCCTGACAGAGTTCTAAGCAGAATTCTAAAAGAAGAGAAACATCAATCGCTCTGAAATCATAACTAGAGTATTGAATAGTATTGACTAACTAATCAAGTAGATTAGTTGTTACTGATAACCAATGATTAAGGATATCACTGATTACAGTGCAAGAACATGGCACACCTCTGTTATAGATGAAAGTTAAATTGCGGAACACAATCTAGCTATAGATTTAAGTTGACAATAGCTGAAACAGCTTGATGTTCACAAATCACAATACAAAATAAAGTAACATTAAAGACCTTAATTTATGTTAAATTTACCTTTGCCAACTGATTTTAGCTTTGAAGTATATAACCTCTGGGCATTATCACGGATAGCAATTTCAACCTAACAGATTAGAATAATAACAAGAATTAAAAGGCTGAGACAAACAAGATGATATCAATAAACTGGGAAGAATGAAAACCAAAAGGTATGCATTTTGAAGTTCAATGCACGTTGAATTTTGACTATGTAAAAAAGGAGAGAAAACATGTCACTGGTGACAAGACACTGTTCACTACAGAAAACAAGTTCACATAGGCTAGAATAGAAACAGTTGATAAATAACTACCTGGGAATCAGTGACCTTGAAAACACGCTTCCAAGGTAAAAGAAATGACGATGCTTCTCCAAAAACAAGAGTTGAAACATAGATCAATTTCTGAAATGCCTGCGCTGGAGAATCAGTAATAATGGTCAAGCTCCATATCTTCATTCAAAATTTTCACACACCAATGTCTCCAGATTCAGAAACTATCAAAACTACAAATGACCTACCCGACGTTGCTCTACATCACCATCAGGATCTCCAGTTTCGAGCCTTTGCCTGAAAATCCGCCTCCCAAGCTGCAATCAGTACACAAAATAGCAGCTTAGGGGAACATTTCTCAAATTCACATCACATATAACCATAAGCATGCCCATTCTTCACGTGCATAAATCTAGCTCATATAATATAAAAATACCTCCACATGCATGCTAGCTGCATCTGGGTCATCCATGCCCAAAGCATTTTTGAAGTTGATGATTGTGTCAACTTCATTCCCTCTAAGCTCTTCACCCCCAGGAGGAAGGACAGAAGACACAAACCTAAACCAAGGTAAAATAACCAAAATCTTAACAAAGGATCAAAATAAGATCCAAAAGCAAACTCTTCAACGAACTACAAAAAGCACACTCAACACCAATTCCAGCTTACTGGCAGTATAAATCACAAAGCTCTGCATTAAATGCCTCATCTTGCTTGCTCACACCATACCTGCAAAATTCAACATTCACAAAGAAATTTCAAAAACTAACAAGAGTAAGCTAAACACACTAACAACTTAAGTAACTAAGCACCAAATTAAGTAAAAAAACACCAATTCCATCAAAAAGAAAAACCCTTTATACTCTCCAGAAAAATAGTTCCTATTGCAATTCACCAAAAAATTCACACTCTGCACACATGATCCTAACTATAACCAGCATACATAAAACACACCAAAACATTAACCAACAAAAATCCAAACGCTAACTCAAAAGCACCAACTTTTTTGCCAGTGAAGCAATAAAAATACAAACTTTAACAATTAAACCAGAATAAAATTAAAGTAACTGACTTTTTAGCAATGCCTTCAATCTCCTCTTTACTGACTTTAGTAGGGTCATCAAACCCAGAAACATAATTATGCAAATTTATGGCGGCAATCTCGGGAACAGCCGAATTCAACGAAAAAACCACAGCCCCAACAGCTGCTCCAGCCACAGCACCACCACCAAGAGCCAAATTCCGAGAGCCACCACCGAACTTAGTCCCTAAACCATACCCAGCAGCTAAAGCACCAGCTAGAATTAGCGCCGAGCTCGCCAGTCTTAGCGTTGGCGAGAGATTACTTACTATAGATTGAGCTCCTGATAGCTCTCTCTTTCCTCCAAAAAGATCATCGGGTTTCGATTCTAAGGTGATGGCGGAAGGGTATTCTGCGGCGGAGCTGCGGGGGTAGGAGACGCGGAAACGGTGGCGTTTAGGGAGGGTTAGAGAGGAAGGAGTGAGTTTGAAAGGAAGAGGGGAGAGGAAAGAAGTGGAAGGAGAGGAAGTGAGGAGAGAAGGGCTCATTCGGTGGTGTTAACGGAGTCGTTTTTGGAGATTGAGAAGGTGGGTGGGAGGCTTATAGGGTTTAACGAAAAGGGGAGAGGGAAGATGAAGAGGAGGATGGAGGGGGAGGAGGGAGGGTGGAAACAAGAAGATAGAGCGAAGCTTTTAACTTTTCTTCACATTTGCATATTGTTATTTCAAATTATCTTGAAATTTACCGTACTTTTTAAATTGGAATGAAATATAAAATTTCTAATATTTGGTTTTTAAAATAATTTAAAGAATGACGTCATAAACATAAATGATAGTAAAAACGATAAAGGAAAAAAATGTTTACCAAGTTTTATATTCTCTTGATTTTTTTAAAGTTTCAGTAAATTATTAAGCAGTGTTACACCTCGAGTCTATATATTTTTATATAAAAACAATATCATCATATTTTAAATAAATAATTGTATTAAATAATTTAGGTTATGGTCTCAAATAAATTTAATAAATAAATTTTATTTTAATTAGATAATAAAAAATTATCAATAATAATATGTAGGCAAGATTTTTTTGAAAAATAAAATCAAAATAACTTGAAAAAAGAACTTTTAAAGGTATATAATTAAATGAAAAAAAGAAAAAAGAAAAACCATATAAATATGTAATATTTTTAATAAAAATAAAATTTGACATACAAAAATTTATGTCAAATTTAAGAGCTTTTATAAAAAAAATAAAATCGTAGCCTCACATCATATATTATCTTTCTTTACTAAAAATACAAATTTTATTTAATAATTATCTAAATTTTATATTTTAAACCGATTAAATCAATTAAATCATATTATTATAATTTTTATAAAATTTAATTTTAAATTTAAATTAGGTATGAAATTAGGTTAAAAGATTTTTTTCTTGTAATTTTTTTCATTCTTATCCTTATATTTTTTTAAATAATTAACTAAATTATTTTTAAATTAATTAAATTATATCAAAATAACTTTCATATATAATTTGAGTTTAAACTAAAATTAAATAAAAGTCAGCTCACGAAGTTTTAGGATTGCCTGCTGGACCTTGTGTAATAATAATACCAAGTTACCAACTAATTTTCTATGGCTTGAATATTTTCTAGCTAAAAAAAGAAACTTGGGCCTGTTCCTAGTTATGGGCCTGGGTCTAAAGTTAGGTTTGGATTTTTATCTAGCTTAAAAAGAGACATTTCTTATCAGCTGCGTGTCTTTCTTCATCAATGGCAATCTCTTCTCTCCGTTTCCCGCTCTCTCCATGGCTGCTCCTCAAAACCCCAAAGCTAAAACCCTCCTTCAGATTTTCATTTCCAATCCTACCCTCTTCAAGACACACTCAATTACTACTCCTATGCTCTTACTCTCAATCTCCACCGTCCATTTCTCCTCCCTTAACGGACTCAAACTCAAATCAGTCCCTCCATTCAAAATGGGAATCTATTAGAAAGAAAAAGGTTGCTTTGCGGGTTGGCTATGTGGGTACTGATTATAGAGGTCTATTTCCAGAAACCATTTTCAGCTTTTTAGTTATTTTCTTAATTTTTCTAGCTTTTTACTGTTTTTTTATGTGTATATTTTGTTTCTTTAAAGATTGTTTTTTGAATTTCAGGTCTTCAAAAGCAACATGACCAGCATTCATTATTGAGTAAGTTCTTGAGTCTGAGTTAAAATTTTGATTTTGAGTCGTAATTGTGAATTGTGAAAGAGTTATCTGTAATGGGTTGGTGTTATATGTGAATATATTGATTATGCTGTGTAATTTAATTGGTTTAGATGAAATATTTATGGGGTCTTAATATAGGCATTTTTTTTGGGTGTTTTGGAATGTGTAGCTATTGAAGGAGAATTGGAACGTGCTATATATGAGGCTGGTGGGATTCGTGAAAGTAATTATGGCAATTTGAATAAAATTTCGTGGGCTAGAAGTAGCCGGACAGACAAAGGAGTGAGTCTTTAATATATGAAGCACGTTTTTATTACTTGCTTTTCTTTTTTATTGCATTTCTGTGCAGATGGCATTCATTTGGTAATGATTTATTTGTTTGCTCGGGTGTATTGTGGTTGAATTGATTAGGTTCACTCATTGGCAACAACTATAACAATGAAAATGGAGATACCGGAAAATGCATGGAAGGATGACCTTTATGGAATGGTTCTTGCGAAACATGTTAACTCTTATCTCCCTGATAGTATTAGAGTTTTGAGCATCTTACCAGCACAGAAGTGAGGCTCTGAGCTCTTTTCATACGCATCAGTACCATAGATCCCACAATTTTTTATGTCAAAAAAAGGTCATATGCATGCGTATTTATTATCAAAGATGCTGTATCTATGCATATTCTATTTACTTTATCTACACATAATCTTGTTTTCAAGATCAAGGTTCCGCTAAGCTTCTTGCAAGTTCTATCTAACTCTGAATAGTGCTTTAGTGAACAGAATACTGAAAGAGAGTACTGCCTGCTATGAAAGATTATGCACGCATGAAAATTAAAATCTCTGGGAATCATTAAACTGTAGTACTTTTGGTTTGCTGTAAATATTTTCTAATCTGATTCCTGAGATTGCCAAAGAAACAAGATCGTAAGTAATGTCAGTAAAAATAACAGATGTGATGCTAGTGGAAATAAAAAATAAATACAAATTGTATAGGTCTTGATTGGGTTGTACATGCAAAGGTTTAGAAAGTTCCTGACAACTAATTACTGTAGTGGATTTTGCAATATGTATTTTAGGTGAATAGTAGTGATAAGATTGTTCAAAAGCTTTGCCAACTCTTTAGTATAGTTAAACTCGTTTTTCCTGTCTTTAAATTATTTACTTGTCTCTTCTGCTTTCCCAGATTTTACGTTCTCTTTTATTCTGCTACTTGTTCTTAGGAGTTTTGATCCCAGAAGGGAGTGTGATATACGGAAATACTCTTATCTCCTTCCTGCCGAAGTTATTGGCATCAAAAGTCACTTCAGCATGGCTGAAATTGATGATCACATATCAGACTTCAATAACATATTAAATGCATTTGAGGTGAGTATCATTATCTTTGATTTCATTTCTTTTTTCTCATGATTCTTTTGATTTTGTACTTCTCATTAGTTGATGAAATATTTCTTGCTGGATCATATTTGAGTTGCTTTCTTCTAATTGATCTTTTGTGAGAATTTCACTCTAGACACTATTTTATTGGCTTTGTTAGTTATTTTCGTTTCTGTAGTTCACATGAAAATGCTGGCATGGTAGTTGACATGGGATTCATATCTTGTATGGTTCTTCCATCTGGTGTTTTACATTTTTGGATGGTGATAGAAATTATGATCTACTGTGTAGAGACAACTGTGATCATTGCTATGGTTGATTTAGAAGATTTATACCCTCTTCTCAGAGCTATGTTGAAACTTTCTTATCTGTCATTTTATTGCATGTGAATGCCAAGCAGTTCAGAAGAGCCTAAGATCAATATAACATGGCCCATATAAATTAAGCCCGAGATCATATTTTCATTGTTATTTGTAGTTGTGATTCGAATGCTCTTTGTAGGGAGACCATCCTTTTCATAATTATACAGTACGGTCGAAGTACCGGAGAAAATACCCAACAAAAAATGGCCATGTGTCAAAGAGAGCTAGATCATCTTGGGGGACATCAGCCTCTGGATCTGAGGAAAGTGATGATGAAGAAAATTTGGAAATTGATGGAACAAGTTCATCAGATCATGTGGAATTGAGTCAGAACTCTTTGGAATCCAGCATTTGTGATCTGAATGGGGATATTTTGAAGGATCAAAGTTCAAATTTACCTCTTCGTGCAAGATGGCTACATGAACCTGACGAGACAGACAGAATAGGTGCTGCCCACTTCAGAAAGATTTTTCGTTGTTCTTGTGGAAAGCTGGAGAAATCTCTTGGATTTGATTTTGTTGAGATTTCTATATGGGGAGAGTCTTTCATGTTACATCAGGTAAGACCCTTTTTTTCTTTACAATTAACAAAAATAAATATTTTTAATCATATATAACACTTAGGCTCATGTCATATATTTACTTCTTCCATTGTCACCTAAATAATTTCGCAGGAGATACAAGCACATGGTGTATGTATCCTCTGCAAGTCTCTTGGAGATTGCTTACAGGGTGCTTAATTTTCATCTTTAAGGAATTTGTCAGGAAGTGTGTAGAAGCCTAGTATAATTGACTTAACAAAAATTACTGTTAAACTGCTTCCTCACTCCTTCCAGAGTTAATCTATATGCTTATTTAGTACATGGTTGTTATGTGTTTTAGTTCAGCTGGCATTCTCAAGTTAATATATTGGGAAGAAAAAAAGCTTTTACATAAATTTATTGTGGTCTTGGCTTCAAGTGATTTCAGTTTTAATCTGTGTAAGAGAAATTTATGGAGGCAGTGGATCCATGTAGCTGATGTCATCCAATTTGGGATTTTGAGTCTTAGTTGAGTTGAGCTGTACTTGTATTGATTCCAGGAAACCCCTATGATATCCATTATACCCATTTCATTTTCAGAATTCACCTTTACGTGATATGGAGTATTTCATTTTGGTGTTTCAAACCATGATTGATGTGAAAATGAAAGTTTAAAAATCACATGACGATAGAGTTGAATCTGACTTGCATCGTTCAGGATTTGTTATCTATCTTATGCACAAAAATTTGCCCCTTATTTAAGCTAATTGATGTGAAGTACATAAACCAGACCTCATCCTTTTGTAGTCCCTACTAGTCCTATGTTTGTATTGTATGCAATACAGAATGGTTGATTCCACTCATGCTTGAAATCTCTTACACCTATAACATCTTTGCTTCTTCATTGGAGAGGAAATTAAAGCAAACAAAGCTTATTGTGTACTGTTGTCATTGTTTTCTAATGTGTTTCGCATATTTTATAACATAATTGTTATGTGGTTCACCAGATCCGCAAAATGGTAGGGACAGCTGTGGCTGTAAAGCGGAAGGTACTTCCAAGAGATCTCATAATGTTGTCACTGACAAAGTTCTCAAGGATTGTTCTACCCCTTGCTCCATCTGAAGTTCTGATTTTGAGGGGAAACGATTTTTCCTTGAGAAAAAAATCTGGTGAAGGGAAAAGGCCTGAAATGGAGACAATGGTCGAATCAGAAGAGATTCTCAGGGCTGTGAATGAGTTCTATTCTACTATGATGCTACCTCAAGTTTCAAAATTCTTGGACCCTTGCATGCCTCTCTGGAAGGAATGGGTTGAGAATTTGGACAAGTACACAAGCATTCCTGATGCACAATTGGATGAAGTCAGGATTGCTCGGAAAGTCTGGATGGAAAATTTTAAGATCAGGAAAAGCATTGAATCTGTTGTAAATCAGTGAAACGGGGTAAAACACTTGTCATCTGACTTGTGATTTTTTTGACTGATTTTCACCACCCGGTTTGTTGTTTGTCTGATGTGTAACAGGGCGAATTATCTGTAATGCCAGAGCCTCTCTGTTTCCCTGTCTGTACCCTGGTGATTGGTTCTCACCAATAATATGAAATAACCATTTGCAAGGTTGCTTGAGCATGCACCTTACCATTTTGAGACGCTGCTTCTTGACTGGTCATCAAAATACCCGGGTAATAGCCAGTTTCTGTTCGTGATGCTGGATTAGATTGTTCAGATGATCAAGTACTGACGCCACAGCACTGTGCTAATGGCGGGGGATCTCACACTATGGTGGATCGCCCTTGCAACTTCAAGCATGATAAAGTGGCAGATGGTTGCTGGGTCCAACACGTCCTCAATATGGGGTGAGATTGAATAGGCTGAACAAGAAACTTCGCAATCAAAAGTAAAGTGATAGGGTTCTTGGCAGTTTTGGTGTCTTTTTGACCTTTAGCACATGAGATACTGGCTCAAAGCATGCTGTATCTTTCATGCATCATGCATAAATAGTTTTAAACGTGTAATTTCACAAATGTTGGGAGTCTTTATGCCATGATGAGTTTTGCGGTCTGATCTCTAGCTATCTTTTTTGTTCACTCTCCATGTCTTTTGGGGGTCCTAACCATCACGACTCTTTAAGTAGTTAAAACCTGCACGTAAGCAGAAGATTATTGCTTTGTGTTTTAATCAGTTGATAACTACTTATGTGTTTTTTTTTTCTATGTAACTCTGTTTCTTCGTTGAAAAATAGTTTTAATTTAGAAAATAGTTTATGGAAAGTGAATTTTTAAAAATGGATTATTTTTTAATGTTTGAAAGGCTCACAAAAAATAAATTTAAAAATAGTTTTTACTGTTTAATCAAGTCATGAAAAATAAGTTGAAAAATAAGTTAAAAAATAATTTTTTAATATTTTATTTTTTAAAATTTCTTAAAAAAATAAGAATTAAATTTAACATATGAGAAGTTAAAGGACGATAAAATTGAAAAAAAAATTAAATTTCATAGATGATTTTAAATAAAAATAAATAATAATTAAAAGAATATGGATTAAATTTGACATATAAAAAGTTAAGAGATGATGAAATTGAAAAAAAAAATCTAATTTTATAAATTATTTTAAATAAAATACATAACAATAAAAAATAGATAATAAATTATTTCAAATAAAATAAATAACAATAATTTTTTTTTTTTAAGTTTTGGAAAGTGTTTTCCAAAAAAATAAAAGGAAAATATTTTTTTAAAGCTAATTTTTTTTTTTGAAGTCATTTTTTTTCTTGACTGGAAAATATTTTTTCTTTGACCAACTCTCTTTAGGCTACCAAACTGAGAAAAGTGGTTTAGAATAAAATGTTTTTTAAAAAACAAAAGTTATAAATATATATATAAAAAAGTTATCAGTTCAAACATTAGTTAACATTAGTTTTCATGTTCTTAAAAATATTTAGGTGAATGAAAAAGTTGCTCTCTATGTATTTTTTAATATATATGGTAAATTAATGAGTCTGCTCTTTGCATTATCATCTCATGTTTGAATTAAAAAAATATATATATAAGAAAAAATTGTTTCTCAATTTTAATTAAAACATGGATTTGATTTGCTCCATATTTGAGAAAATATATATCATTCTTGAGAACGTATTATTTCAGTTCAGCTCCAGTATCTTGTAAAAGACTTAAACTTGATTCAAGAATAAATTGATAAATTAAAAAAAAAGCTATGATATAAACTATACAAATATCATCATCATCATCATCATTATTTTATCAAAACATTGAATTTTCAACTCAGATGCAATGACATTGATATATATATATATATATATATATATATATATATATTTGAAAGATGCATTAAAATAGATTTGTTATATGGTGGAAAGTATTTGTTGCCTCAGACGTCAATTTCGTCTTTGTTTCATCCCCAGAAATCGTATTATGATGATATGGAAGGATTTTGTCGCCATAGCATATGTCTATATCTATATATCAAAAATCTAGTCCAAGAATCAAAACATGGATTGAACTTATTAACTCATACTGACTTTGGTATATTTAAAATAGTATTATTTAATTTAATTTAAAAATAATCTTAAAAAAATAATTTTAAAAAAATCAAAATAGATTTTTACTAGATCGATAGAATAAAGAGTTGATCCACCAGATCAATAAAATCAACTCGAATTACGTTTCTTATTAATAAATTATAAGTTGATCAAGTCAAGTTTAATAACAATATAATAAATACATGCTTTAAGGGATCCTATGAATAAAAGTGAAGAGTTAAATTCAAGAGTGAGATATGTTGAGTTTTGACCCCAATATTAATGGTTTAAAATTAGAAAAATAAAACATACAGTTTAGCTATTGGGTAGGTCTTTACCTCCTAATTGAATACATATTGCTCTCAATCATTATGATTATGCTGATTTCTATCATAAAATTAATAAATACAAATGAAAATATTAAAAGAAATTTTTTATCAGTAGATTACTACCGAGGGATAAACCAACAGAATAAAGTAGATAATTTTTTTTGTTTGACGTGCTTTGTAAATCCATCAATAATTATATTATCGATGAACTTACCGACATAACATAAATCACCGACGATAAGTTTTCCAACGAACAATAACTGTCTATGAGTCTGTCGATTAAAGTTGTATCAACAGAATATACTATTGGTAAAACATAAAATTTTGGTAGTATTTCTTCCTTGTGTTAGGTGAATGCTTACAATTCTCTTAAAGTACAAGTGAAACCCAATTGTACATTCCCTTTTTCAATTAGGTCCTCTAGTACACATCCCTAAAAAAAAAAAAATTCAACCATCCTCTTTTACTTTTTTAAAAAAACTTCCATCAATTTTTTTTCTCAAATAAATTTTCTAGTTATAGTCTAGCTTTAGTACGTATCAAATAATAATTATCTCAGAAATTTCATCCCTTGACACAATCAACCCCAAATGTTTTTCCTTTATAATTGTAAGAGGAAGCATGATCCATTCATGAATTAGAAAAGAGTGCTAGCTAGAGATGGATTTTCACAAAAAGACACTACTAGAAAATTGACAAATACAAACAGACACACCAACAAAAATATTCTGTCAATAAATTATGGTGAATTTTTCCGATTGAATATGCCCTTGTAGTAGCCATTAATAAACACCGACGAAAATATTTTCTTGGTATATACCAATGGAATTACAGTGGGAAAAGAAAGAATAAAAAATATCAAAATGTATACTGACGTGTCATTTTTACAGACAGAATTACCGATGGATTTAAATTCATCGGTAAATCCATCTGTAATATTTAGTTTATGATCTAACAAACGACCCTTCTCTCTCTCTCTCTCTCTTCATTTTTCTCTGCAACAAACACCACAACTCCCAAATTGTATCATAAATCAACCTCCCACTACAAATCTAGCCACCCTGACACACAGTTTATCAACTCCCTACTCTGATTTAAATTTTATTGAGGATTCCCCAATTCAAGTAAGCAAAATTATCCATTTTTATTTGAACTCGATTTTAAAATATTAATTTTATTGCATATTTTTGTAGTATATGTATTTTATTTGCATACTTCATATTTTAAAAATATCCACTACATATTTTTGCATACTTCTCAATCACACCTAGACTGCAAATGCTATTCATGTCACCAAAGACTACTGAGCACATGACATAACATCATTCACATGATGTGCTGGATGAAGTGATAGTGCATCCTTCAGATGGTGAAGCTTGAAAATATTTTAATATGGTGCATTCTCAGTTTTCAGTGGAATCAAGGAACGTGCATCTTGGGTTATCTATAGACGGATTCAATTCAGATTATTTTTTGCTTCTTATTCTTATTGGCTAGTGATATTCTCATGGTTTACAACTTGTCACTAGGGATGTATATGAGGTCGAAGTTCATGTTCTTATTAAGGTTAATATTAACTTAAATAATTTTTTATTATGTTAATTTGGTTAGCTTATTAACTTATTAATGAAATTTTTGAATGTGATAGAGCTAACAACGCTATTGAAAAAAGGGTTTAGGAGAATCATGCTGCAACAAGTTAAGATTGAAATCAAGAGAAAAATTTTAATCATTTTAATCATTTTATTATTCATTTACTAACAAATAATTCATTTGTTCCATATAGATTGCATAATTTTTGGTACGAGGTGCAAAAAAACCCTAAAAATATTCGAAAGAAAGAGAGCTTCAGCGCCTTTATTCTAAATTAATCGTATTTGAACTTATAAATATTTAAATTTGTAATAAATATTTGAATTTTATATTAATTTAATTTTTTAAATTATTTTATGTTTATGTTTAATAGATTTTTTTAAAAATATATTTTAAAATTATTATTGATAGGGTTACCACGGACATAGTCCATCGATATATTTTAGAGAGTTGGAAAATAATTACTGTAAACGCTACTATTTACTCACTAACAGAATAACAATCGGTTTGTTTGATGGTTATATGTCAAATTTACTAACGAGCAAAAAAAATCATCGATGGAATGATCGATGCACGGTTTTTCTATCAGTGATATGTTATATTTAGCGATGGAAGTATCGATAGAATGAATCGGGTAAAGGTTTTTTCGGCGCGTTTTGTCCGTCAATAAATCCATATGTAAAATTGTTACTGACAGACTTCATTACCGATATACTATAAATTATTGACGAGATTTTTTCTGACGAATTATTTCCATCTATGATCATACCGGTAAATTTTTTGTTGACAAACTGTGAGTATAATTGTGGACAAAAAACCTCATCGATAAATCTAAAAATTATAGTAGTGCGAGTAAATGTCCTTATTGCCGTCAAATTACATCACAAGTCACTCGTATAGAAATTTGATGATCACTTCGTGAAGGAGAAATGCCAAATAAAAGATAGAAAAAAAAATAAGTGAAGGAATCAAAACATTTTGTTGTCATTTGTTTCTCATTGTACATAAAAACAGATTGTTTCACATGATGCACATTTATATGATCGATATTGCAGGTCCAGCTTTTGGATTTTCTCTACTGCATATCAAAAATCATCGATTCACATGTGATGACAAGAGATGAAAGAAGCAACCTATGCTTGCTTGGCTACTAGCTAGCTAGCAACTGCTTTGCTTCATTCTTGCTCACTAACTTCAATCCATTTTTGTATCCCTTGCAACACTACTTGTTTTACCACTTGAGTATCGATATGGTCTTCAGCTTCTTTATTCTCCTGTGATATCAACAAATTCATTAGTGATCATTGGCTTCTTGAACTAATAAATCTTTTACACAAGAGAAACTTTTTATGGTTTCAAAGGAGAGGCTCGAATCCGAGACCTACAGGTTCATTAGCTACACAAAAGAAACTTTACGTGCAATCTATGTGTGTTTGTGCATGCTCGTGTGTAAGAGAAATAACTAGGGCATGGATTATATGTTTGTGCATATGGATATGTAGCAAATAAAATCTATACTTGTCTTCTTACTCTTGTAGCAATAGCTTCTAAATGGAAACTGTCCGAAGTAGAAACCCTAGCTTGGAGCACCTCAAGGCCGAGCTCTTCAAAAGCTTCCAATATGAATACAAGCAATCCTTGGCAATTCCTTGCGGTGAATACCTTAATCAGAAAATCATTCTCTTGTTCTTCTACTCTAATCTGATGGTGTTAAAAGAGGGGGGGGGAAACCAAGTTAAGATCACAGAGAAACCCATTTCACGCAAACAATTTTCTTCATACAGGAGTATATACTGGTGAAGAATTCAATACCATACCGTGGGGAAATTCTGGCTAGTAAAGCTTGCAGCAGTAGCAACGTCTTGATTCAATTTTTCTACCCTTTGCTTTAAGTCCTTTATGTAATTTGATGCATCTAATATGATAGAGGCTTTGTCGTGCTGCTAAGGTAACAACATGGATGATTAATAAATGATATATTTAATTTAGAACCCATTTGATAGCAAGAAAATTAATTAAGAGCCTAACTATAGTAATCAATAGCATACTATATTCTTCATCAAATCTTTGATAAAACATATATTAGATCAATATAGTGCACTTAGTTATACTACTACGTACTATCATAATAACCATAAGAAAAAAACAGAAATCGAGACCGAAGAAGAAGAAGAAGAAGAAGAGAATGATGATGATGAACTTTAAGCTTTTGACAGAATTTGAGAAGAGAATGATGATGATGATTGTAAATTTTTCTTTTGACCAAGATAAAGGACATGCATGCAAGCAAGCCAAGGAGAATTTGTTTTAGTTAACGATATTGAGAGTATATATATATATACACTACCGCATGAGAGTTGGTGATGGAACGAAGAAGTTGCAGCTTCTTTTGCTTGGCTGCCCTTTTTTGCTCCCTAGAAACCATGACTTCTCTTTCTCACTCCCACTTTCTCCCAAAGTTTGTGTGGCTGACTGGTAGCTTAAATAGGAAAGAAAACGAAGTTTTGTTGTTATAAATAATTGTGCGATTCCAAATTGTAATCTTGAAGTTTTTTTTTACTAACTTGCTTAATTTGTTCTAACACTACAATAATTTTAGGTATCATAGGCTGAAATAATACCCAACTCGGGTCTTGATTAATTAAAAAAACCTTATTATACTATTAAAATAATATCATTTTTGTATTTTTTTTAATATAAAACTTAGCCCAAATCAATTTAAGAATTAATAGGTCATATATACATAACTTAAGTTCAGAAACAATACGTCATCAAATTAATTGTCCCATCCCACCCTATTAAATTTTACAATTATGGTGATCTATATATATAGAGCAAGAAATCACCGGAAGAGATGTTTTGCATGGAGTGATTTGATGGCATACATAGATAAACTATATACTATAGAGAAAGATTTTGAGTGGTGATGGTGGGGTTAACGTGAGAGGTAGGAATCTATTCGTGATCGAACACCATCGAAAGTAGCAAAAGCATGTTCCAGTTGTGTTTTCTGAATGCCTCCAAGTTTTCCTCACGGGAAGGATAATTCTCTCTGATCTGTCTCCACTCCTGGCTACCTTCCTATCATTCCAAATTTCTTTGAAACTTTTAGCTTGAATTGAAATCAAGGCTTGGAAATCCACACATGCCTTTATTTCTCCAAATGGTAACATCAAAAGATTTTTTATTTTATTAACAAAAACATCAAAAGATTAATTTGAGGTGCAGACATTGTTCATGTTAGAGAATAATATAAATTATATCCTAGAACCTTACCTAACAGCTTAAGTTATTGGGTTGAGATGGTTCTTTGACATGGTATCAGAGCCTTGATGACCAAGCGGTCATGAGTTCGAATCTCATCATCCCCATTTATTTGATAAAAATTAAGCACAAGGTAAAGTAGGCTTGTGCAAATTTCAAGCCCAAATGGCTTTCACTTGAGGGGTGTGTTAGAGAATAATATAAATCATATCCTGAAACCTCACTTAACAACTTAAACTATTAGGTTGAGATGATTCTTTAACAGTTCATATCAATAGTTAACTACCTCAAAATTAGTGATGTTTTTTTTTCATTTAATAATTATATTTTGGTTTTGCAAATCTAACGCTATCTCAATCATGAAATGATGTTTAGATTATGAATAGTATACCACCTCAAACTTTTTTTGCATTCGCATTCTTTTTTTTAGTTGATTCCTTTTCCTTTCTATTTAAATTATAGTTCGATTTCACAAAACTGTCACTCAGTAAATTATGAAATAATGTTTGTGATCATGAACATACAAGACAATGTGAGATGAAAGAATATTATGGAAAGAGATTAGATTAGATTCGTTATATATATAAATATCTTATATAGGAATAATTATCATGTGTAGTATATTTCACTCTAGTATTGTACACAACCCTAAAGGTATAAATACAAAGGATGGTTGCAGCTATTAGCAACTATTGAAATTCACATACAAATCAATCTCTTAACTGAACTAAGAAATATTAAAAAAAATGATCAAAACGCAACATAGAAGAAAGACAGTTCAATATGGATTGCAATAGTTACCAACATTGTTTTCTTTTTCTTTTTTTCTCTTTAATTTTTCTTAATTGTCACTTACCTTTTTTTTATTTTCAATTTAATACTTTCACATTAAGTTGACTTAGGATTGAGTTTGATATTTTGTTTCAGTTGGCTTTATACGAGGCTCTGGCGATGTAAAAAATAAGTTTCGACGTTGACTTAATGCTCAATTTAAAAAAAATAAAATTTAATTTTATTGATTCAAACCAATCAAAACTTTAAGGACCCAAATATAATTCTCAATTTATTTTATTGAATGCATGTATAAACTTTGGAATAAAAAAATTGTTATCATTTATTGACACATATAATTCTCAATTTATTTTATTGAATGCATGTATAAACTTTTTTCTTGATGGTAAAAAAAAATTGATAACAACACCTACACATTTTTTTGTGTTAAGAAAATGATTCATCCCACAACATAGCCGGGAGAATTAAACAAGTTCTTCTTTGTACTAAAAATGTGCAATGCATTTGTTATATTGTTCATACGAACAATAAAAGTAGGTGTGCTTTTCTTCTTCTTCTTTTTTTCCCTTTTCATCTCTCATTTCTCTTTTCTTTTTAATCTTGTTATTTTTTTTCTCAATTCTGTCCTCATATGTTTTTTAATAGTTGTCTGACTTACTTTTAGACCTGCCAAGTCAGTTAGGTCATGTCGGGCTAGCTCCTGTATAGTTTAATTTTAAACTTGAGTTAAGTAAGGAGTCAGGCTAGAAGATTTTTTTTGTTTTGTTAATCTCATTCTTTTCCCTTTTAATTTCATCCTCAAACTTTTTTTTTACTGGTCAGTCAGGTTACTTTTGGATTGGCCAAGTCGATTGGATCATGTCGAAGATACTAATCTCACATTATTTAATTTCATCCTTTCTCGCATACTCTCACATGCTTTTGGATTGGTCAACTCATTAAACAATAAACGAAGACAAACATCTATATTCCAACCCATAGATAAAAACATGAACTTCGACCTCATATACATCACTGGTGACAAGTTGTTAACCATGAGAGTATCACTGCCCAACAAGAATAAGAAGCAGAAAATAACACAAATAGATTGAATCTGTCTATATATAACCCAAGATGCACGTTCCTTGATTCCACTAAAAACTAAGGATGCACCCTATTAAAATATTTCCAAACTTCACTATCAGAAGGGTGTACCATCACTCCATCCACTAAATCATGCGAACGATGTCATGTGCATAGTAGTCTTTAATGACATGAATAACATTTGCAATCTAGGTGTGATTGAAAAGTATCTAATTTTTTTATGTGCAACAAGAGACTTTTCCCTGTCAGTTATGGGTTTATAATGAGTATGTCCACATGTTCTGTACTCGGTCAACTCTGCATTTTCAAGGTAGTACAATACGTAAAAGTTTAGATACATGTTAATTTTCTTGTATCTTAAGCCAAGGGGTTTCATCATGGATTTAGCATCATAAAAGTTCTATTTCAGCGTCGTAATTGCTAGTCAAAGGGAGCAGGCGCCTCTCATACACTAGAGCATGCTAAGCATGCCCCATTCTTTGTTTTTTTTTTTTTCTATATTTATAAAAATACCAAAATATCCCTCGGCTGGCTTGATAATAACAAAAATAAATGTGAAAATACAAAAAGGCCCCTTGAGGTAAACATATTTTGATTGTTTTAATTAAAAATATTCACTTTTAATTTAATTTTTTTTGCTTCTAATGATATTTTGATTGTTTTACTGTGTTTTTTGTATTTTTTATTATATTTAGTCAAATATCAAATTTCCCCTCAACAACAAAAAAACCATTGTGAAAACACTAAAATTTCCTTTGACGCCAATTTTGTAATTTTTACTTTTAGGGATATTTTGATCATTTCATTGTGCTTTTAAAATGAAAAAAAAAATATTATTTCTTCTTAATCAATTTGCTAATAACTAATGCATTATACGAAAAGATCTCAATATCCCTAATAGTCAATTTAATATGTTTTGATTTGAAAGACAAAGACATCATTATAATACTGTTCAAGTGAACAGTGCAAATATATATGTGTTTACAGTGTTTTTCAATACCCAATTAGCTTATATTAATATTATTATATGATTTTTTTTTTGTTTAAATGATTAGGGGATTTTTTAACCAACTTAATTTACTCTAGTATATGACTAGCTACAGGGGAAATTAATGTCTTCACTAATGTTAAAAAATAAAGGAGAAAAGAGAGCATATTGTACCTCTGTGGGTCAAAACATAGTCTGTAGATGAGGAATGATGCATTGATTGAATCCCAAGACCAAAATGAAGATTCACATCATTGATGTACTTGATCTTTCGCCAATATTGTCTCTACAATGTTTCTCAATGTTCTAATAATTAAGGAGCCTGACCTCCTGAATTATTCACAAAACTTAATCCTTATTTACGGTACCATTTTCTCCCAGATCTGTGTAAGTTTCATCAAATTAATATTGAAGGAACTTAATCACTTATTTTACTTTAAGAGAAAGCATTTATTGGATGATCAAGAAGGGCTACGACATGATGCATGCATACGCAGTTAAGATCAGGTGCATCCACAAAAAAAAAAAAAAAAAAAAAAAGAAGAAGAAGAAGAAGAAGAAGAAGAAGAAAGATGTGTGCCCTAGCTTGTTGCCTTGCTTCAATATTCATAAATTCACGCAATGATTATTGAATACTTATAGTATATAACCGAGATATACACAAAGGGAAAATAAAATTATATTTGATCCCACCAAAAAATAATAAGAAATCTTTTTTTATTAAAAAAAATTTAAAATTTTTCTCTTCTCTTTGTATTTATCTCTCATATGTATTGTAAATATTCAGAACTGTAATTAAGCACTACAAAATTACTAGAAATGGAGAGGAAAACGGGACTTCATAGGTTAAGGGGGATTTTGAGAATTTCATAACTCACTTTCTTCCAAATATTTTGGAGGATATGGTGCGAGTCCCATAGCTATATACATGCCATGCATACATAACCATTTTTATATAGTTAATCTCACACACACACACATCTGATATCATCATCTTCAAATTAATTAGCTTGTAATTTCACATCATTAGTCTGGACTGTTGGAGAGAGATTTCTCATGCATGTATGTGTTCGGATTTATAGTCGAACCCTAGCTCTTAATTAGTTTCTGGACACTTGCATGTTCATCCTGAGTAACACAACTTCTTTATGTGATATCAATTATTTCATTATCCTTCCCTTGCATCCATCTTTTCAACAGTTAAAGAAACTGAATAATTGATACAATCTGAAGCATCAATTTTAGCATAGTTTTTTTTTGTATGATTTTGTTTGGGACATCCATTGGTAGGTCATGTGTCAACTGGCAGCTGGGTTTGCTTTAGAGCTTTGTCAGCATTCAAGCATGGACAAATCAGGACTTCATCAATTCACATGAGTGCCCATTAATCATCACAACCAAACAATATAATCCAGACGCGTTTAGCCCTGCTCCCAATTTGTCCCTTGCACACTTAACCCTATACTTTTTTTTAGGGTTTTATATATCGTCTTGCTCATCCAATTTTGGAGTTTTATATATATCTCAATTAACCTCCAGGGTTAATCTTGATTTGCCCCATATATATACACATAATATATATTAATTATGTCTAGCTAATAGTTAAATCTTTAGATTTGTTTTCTTTTCTTTAATCATATCATTTCTCAACAGGATAGAATATGTTAGTAAAATTTAATTTAATGAATGCTAGATTGTCCATTGAAGGGCAAGCCACTGCTGATTTTCAGAATTTCCTTGCTGAATCACATTTTATTACAAGGATAAAGATAAAATTATTTCACATCTTACTAAACAATTTAAGTTTTTTTTATTGAAATTGTTCTTTTAACACAGTATAATTATTCTTATTGACTTTAAATTCCATTATCTTCTATCTCCATATATATATATACATGTCTTTATAAATTTTAAGCTAAAGAAAATTTATAAAAGAATTAATTTAAAATTATAAATTTTTAAATTAAAATGATTGTTTGATACTCTAATTATGAATAACACACCATTTATTTTTTTAAATAACTAAATTTTAATTTTATAAAAAATAAAATATATAATAATTCCCAGATGGATTAAATTGAAATTACATCCCAACATTAATTTCCCACTATCAATCATTCATATTCGTATCAAATAATATCAACAACTAAAAATTCCATTGATGGGATACATAAGCTGCCGCCCGTTTCGTTTCTCTTATATAATATAAAAGAGAGAAAATTGCATCCTGTCATTTCGTTTTTCACCAAAAATAACCTATACAGCTTTTTGAATTATATGCACATTGAGGTGATGTGATCCTTATCACACTGAAATAATTATACCAATGTGAAGAAGTACAATAATAGCAGAGGAGGAGCTATAAATCAGACTGTGCCTGGAAACATCTAGGGATATACAGTTTTAACCGTGCCAAGAGAAGCAGATAGTGTTGTTCAGCTGGCATTTTTTGGAATTATTGCTCCCTTACCTAGAAGATTGCTTCATTCATATATAATTTTCAAATAATAATCAAGGATTGAGAGGCACATATTACTGTTTTATATATAAATTAAACAACTATACTGTCAGCAATCAATGCACATATCTAAAGGAATTAGCTTAATATTTTCTTATTCTGGTAAAAAAAAAAAAGAGATTATTTTTTTTTATTCTTATTATTCTTATGAATATGATAATATATATATATAGTAAAACAAACATGTGTCGACATAATCTCTACATTATCAGATGCTTTTCTAGAAAATATAATGTTGTTTAGTGCCAACATTTGTTTAAGGATGCCATTTGATTAGCTAGGTTCTTCCGGTTTCAAATATGTATATGTTGCTCTCGTGACATTCCATAATATTATTTTATGGCATTCATTCTTATATTAAATAATTAATTAGACGGACAACTTGCTCTCTGAATTCCAAAGAAGATTTGGAGTTATTATTCCCATTACATTTTCAAAACACACATGTTATGTAAGCCACTCTTTTGGAAGTTAGTCATTCATACTTCCAATTTTCATTGCTTTTCCAACTTTTTTTTTTTATTAATTCTTTGTTTACACATAAAGAACTGCTTACCCTACAGAAATTTAAAGAATGCGAACAGAATATTTCATTGATATTAAGAGAAAGTTCTTTTGTATTATAAATTATAAAACTCAAGCATTGGTGATTTTATTCCATCAATAATTTTTAATATTAACAGAATCATGACGAAATATTTTATTGTTAAAGTATACTTTTACAGCCAATTTTCCATAGAAATACATAGGATTATTATTATTATTATTATTATTATTATTATTATTAGAAGTAGCTAACAAGGTCACGTGAGTTGTATCAGGTAAAAAATATTCACATGCAAATGTATGTGAAAGACAACAAGAACTAAGTTAATAGAATAGAAACCATAAATTCCTTATATATATATATATATATATATATGAAGTTTTCTTTAATGGGTTCGAAACGGTCGTGCAAACATGTGAATTGAGAGAGACAAAATTCAAGACAAAAATGCACTCACGTTCTTCACCCATACGTACAGGGAAAGGATGTATGTCTTGTGAACTTCGTACCTGTAGGACTGCCTTACATCGAAGGGCAGAGGAAGTGGGCTTGAAATGCGTGGTAGATGCATTTTCTGAGGTTAACTTTCTATACTCTTTAGTGGCGAGTAGATAATTCATTTCGTGTTTGTAAAATATTTTTTAAAAGTGTTATTTAATTGAAAATACATTTATATTAGAATTATTAAAAAAATCTTAAGAGAAAATCAAATTGATATTTTTTAAATAAAAGATATTTAAAAAAAAAAAACTTGAAAAAAAAGAAGAAGCACTACTCCAATAATAAACGAACGAAAAGTATAGCCTATTCATCACTTAAAGGTTAGCATGGTTGCCATGGACACAGGTGGGTTTGTAGGTCTGAAGGTTTTGTTTCAGCTAGATGGGCTTCTTTGTAGTGGATATTTTTAGTTTAATTTGCGAACGGGCTGCTAGAATATTTGCAAGTATACCTTGAGTCCCCCAAGTTTAGTGGGGCGACTTGCATCACTCTAGATTTTCGTCTGATTAAGCCTGACGCAACAAGTCAATCCATGAATTTACCGATCAAAATCTTGAATCAAGCCGAGGTTTTTTTTCATTCTTACAAGTCTCATACAAGTGTATTAGCTACAGCTTGGCTTAAATTATGAATCTTGAGAGGCTAAAAGGAGACGTTACCCTCTTAACTATTGAGCTAGCTCTCTTGACGTATTGATATTCAATCCAAGAGAGCAAAAGGCATCTCTGCAATCAAGTAGCTAGTGGTGTGAGGGGGACACTTAAAAGTGAAAAGATAAGCACAAGTGAATCGCACATGTACTTGCAAAATTTGCCGAGGATTATGCAGCGACAAGATAGAAATGAATGTGAAGGAAATAAACTAAAAGAGATATGCCCAAATCTTTAAGATTCATCATGAAATTAATGACGAAGCTACAAGTTTCAATAGCTTAATCATTTCTGTAAACATGCATGTATAGGGACCCAAAAAAGCCACGGAAAAATCAAATACATATCGGAATTGAATCCAAGGTTGTAGTTTTTTCTTTTTTCATATTAATATCCATGAGAAAGGTGTGTTTAACTTCGATTATTTTAATGGTATAGTATACATTTTACTTAATTTATAAATTTATAAATATTTAGTTAATCAATACACATCACAATCAGGATTGGAATATATAAATTTACTAGTTTTTGGGCCAAAAGTTAAAATTAATTAGAAAAGAGATAAAAAAATAAAAAACTTTGCAAGGGCAAACCCTATCTTCATTACCGATCATAATTTTATATGCATTTCACTAAAAATTCTCTTTTAAATTTTTTATTAAAACAAAACTATAATTTGTAGGTTTTTTCGACATATTTTTTAAGATCATAATGCAAAAATTACTATAATATCAACCACACAATAAATAAGATTTTACTATATAAAAGATGACTTAAAGATAATCTATTAATACATATGCTTGATGGTTAAAAAAAGATTTAATTTCTTCTAAGTTTACCTTCATAGCTAGCGCATGGACAATTTATTTTGCAAAATGCACCGATTAAATTCACATAAAGAATGCACTTTAAAAATCGTTGAAGAAAAAAACTAGTTTAGGTTAATCTGTAAACCTAGAAACCGGTTCAAATATATACTGATATTAGCTATGAAAAGAAAAACTAACCTATATATATATATATATAAAAACTCTTGAAAGAAAAAGACATTACGTAGTTGTGATGATAGAATGATATCAAGGTCGCCAGCAACCCAGGAAAGTTGTGGAGGCTCCAAATGACACCCATCAAGCTAGCAGTACGCTGGACCCATGAAGGAAAAGATGCCTATACAGGTTCGAGGATTTAATAAGATTGGAGCCTACTTGGGTGGCTGGTGGGGCTGTATGATTAATGTCTATATTTCACGGCTGTGAATTAATCACCCCTTCAGATTTTCTGGAGCTGACATTTAATGGTTAAGAAGTCCAATTAATTCTCCTTCGATTATCAAAGTTTCATGGACAAATCTCAAATTAGTCTCTTCACTATCAAGCAATTCTCAATTTGCTCTCCGAAAAGAGTACAGGTGCATTCCTAAAGTTTCACATATTGCTCAATCAAGTCCCTGCATTAATGTATGTTGATAACATTAGAGAGCCTGTGAATCCTTATAGATTAGTCTTCCATGCAAACTTTTATTAATAGTGTTATTGGAAGTTTGGTAATAATTTTTTTTTAAAAAAAAATTTATTTGGAAATATATTAAAATAATATTTTTTTTATTTGTTAAAATTTATTTTTGATATAAGTACATCAAAAAGATATAAAAATATTAAAAAATATTAATTTAAATTAAAAATAAAATTTATTTAAAAAAATACTTTTAAAATACAAAAACAAATTAACAAATCAATTAAAATCTTGAAATTGGGCCATAAGATTCATTTTAATGTTTTGTTTTTTTGCTCTTTCTCTTAAATATTTTCAGGCACTTGTCCTTATGACGTGTAAATTCCATACACTCAATTACTCCCAAACCCCAAGGACGTATGAACATACCTCTTTAGTACAATCTTGTCAGAACATTATCTCACCGAAATTTGTCTTTCAAAGATGTCATCGTTTGTCATGCATACGCAAACATTTTATGATAAATACTTTGCATAAATAAATAAATACAAATAGGATAAAGAAATATTAAACGAATATATTCTTATCATAGTCATATCCTGTTTTTTTGGCTGGCTACTGCGTACCAAAATGAGATCTTTTCTCTATTAAATTTCAAATATACAATGCATGGCTAAACTGATACATTTAAGAGATTTTTTTAAAAAAAAAAATAATTCCCTCTAATTCTATTTCAACAGCCTAAAACGTCTAATATTTGATAGGTTTCACTAGAAATATAGTGTGAAGAGCATTTATAACACTGATCAACAAGAAAGAAAATAGGTAGCACCGTAGCAGCTAGTTAGATTGGACGGAGGAGAATTGATGTGGCTGGAATGAGAACACATTGCAGCTTCACATGCTTTATTTGGGGTGTTTTGGGGTAGTAATAGTTGTTTTATAAAGTATTTTTTTATTTTGAAAAATTATAAAAATAATATAATTTTTATTTTAAAAAATTTATTTTTGATATCAGTGTAGTAAAATATATATAAAAATAAATAAAAAATTATTTTAAAAAAAAAACTTTTAAAATACAAAAATAAACAAGTTTTCAATGCACGGAGTAATTAATAGTACATCACTATATATCCATACCACTCGAGGCCTTAAGAATCTATAAAGTAGTTAAACATCTTATTCGATCCCTTCTAACTGAGTGATTAGTTGCTCCAAACTCTAAACGTTTATAACATATAGTTTTTATTATTATTATTATTCTACTGTTATATATATTTTCTAATACGCTTGCTTGTCAAAGACATAGATTAAATTGTTAGAGAAAAAACAAATTTTATTTACCACCCACCGGTGTGTATATATATATAAACATGTATCTAACTATATATATATATATATGTGTGTGTGTGTGAATTATTGGCAATGGAACTTAATTAGAAACGTGGATGGACCATTTGTATATATTGTTCTTGTAGAGCAAGGATAGGAGGAGTCCGAGAGCATGAGCTAATCCATCGTGGCTCCGACATCACTATATACCTAAGTTTGAAGTAGTTCTGGACGTCTTTCCCACTTCTTGAGTGGCTTTCATGATATGTATAGGACCCACACACTCCCTCTGATATGAGATTCAGATTCAAGTTCATAAGATATTTGATAGTTAGGCAGCAAAGCAAGCTTAACTTTTTCCAATATCACTTATCATTTAACGGATTATTTCTAAAAAATCTGTTTGGCAACACGTTACAAACAATGTTTCTAAAAAAATTTTAATTTTATTTTATTAAAAATTAAATTTTTTATATGTTTTAAATTGTTTTGATGCGCTGATTACAAAAATAATTAAAAAAACATTTTTAATATATTTTAATAAAAAAAACTTTAAAAAACAACTGCATTTCTAGACATGCTCTGATGGCATAAACATGGAGGATAGGTGTGAGAGCCCACTCTAAAGTAGTTTAGTAACTCCTCACCAAATACGTAGTCTATATCATGGAGATGAATAACAATTAATTAGATACCTTATTACATTTGGGTTAAAAGCTTCTACCAATAACTTTATATATATACACGAAATAATTTAATTAGAGGCTCTGACGGCATTTTATCATGGACTAATAATTAATGTGTTGTTGGTCTAAAAGCTTATTAATGTTTTTTTTTTATATATTTTTTAATGTTTTGAATTTTAATTTATCATAGTTTTAATGGTAAACTGTTTCAATATCAATAATATCTCAATTATTATATGAAAAAGAAAAGATGAATAACTATTAATGACAAGCTAGGTCCATTGCTATCTAATGGTGAAGTGTATGAAGTTTTTTTTCCCTAAACATTAAGATGAATTTCCATTCCATTAAGATGGGATTGAGGTTATGTTTATCTTAAACTTTTCAAGCTAAGATAAGAATGACATAACTTCTGTTTTTATATATTTTTTAAAAGTATTTTAGTTTAAAAAATATTAAATTAATATTTTTTTAATGCTTTATAATAGTTTGAATGTGATAATATTAAAAATAAAATAATCTAAGAAAAATTAATTTAATATATTTTTAAGTAAAAATTATTTTTTTTTTCTTCATAACCAAGATGTATAGACTAGCTTGTACGCATCTTTATTAAATCTCCAAGCTTTCGTGCTGGTGTCCACAGAAGTTTACCATATAAAATTAGGGTAAGTCACTGATTGTTTATACAGAAATATGACCCCAAGAAAATGGGATTCGAACCCTAAATCTAAGAGGATGCATATCTCGTAAACCCAAGATCTTCGCCACCAGGCTAACCCTGGAAATTCTATTTTAAAAATCATGATACATCACAGTGGAAACACCCTCTTAAAATATTCGTTTTCAAGTTATAAAAAATCAGTTATTGAAGCTCATAAGTACTTTGCAGATATCTTAATATTATTTATGAAAAGATAAAAGAAAAATCAAAATGACAGACATCATCAAGCCATTTGCTTTGTTGTTAATTTGAATCAAGGGTATGTAATTGTACATGAATATATTTCTATATATTAGTAAGTCGTGATAAATTCTCACAGTACATGTGCTCCTACTACAATACAATTTAAGTTGGACCACTCACAAAAGAATTTGTCATTTAGTACGGTTTAGTTCATATGGATCATGGATAAATTCTCAATGATAATTTTGATCCACATGAACTCAATTCCTATAGTAAGTTTCATTTTCTTGTTAATCTATGTACGCGAGTGGAATTTTCTCAAGCGAGCATGTAGGACTAAAGCTAGGAAAGAGCCAAAAAGACAAAGTGATCCCCATATCATAAAAGTGCTCCTATAGCATTCCATCCCCATGCATTTGCCATCTTCATTACCTTCCCTGTGATAAAGAAGTGCTGCCGAGTAGCCAAAAAGGAAGGAGCCTATAGGGATATTGGCAACCACAACATTATGGTTGATACTGAAATTCTTAGTGCCAAAAAGCTCGGTTGTTGTTGATACAGAAATGGAAGTGATTGCCCCAGTACAAACACCTATGATGGCGGTGCTGATATAGAGGGAGATATTTGCTGTGTTGAGAAGTAGGAAGAAAGCTCCTGCCATTGGGGCCATCAATACTCCTATACAAGCTGGTCTTGATATCATGTACCTACTCCTGAAAAGAAATTGAAATCAAGCCTTTAATTTCCTGAACTACTATCTCAACAGATGGAGATTGTTGGTTAATTTGCATGCACCAAAGGGAGGGATATAGCATTGAATAAATCTATAAAATTTAGGTAAATCATAAATGCAAATATCAAAATCCCTTTATGATTTTGGAAAAGCACAGGCAGAAAATGCTTTTCTTTTGCCCAAATTTTATCGTCAGCATACAACCACCAATGGTAGCAGGTGCCCTCTACAGTATTTTTGAATGAAAACACCATAAAACGAAAGTATATTTATGTTAGAGAAGACGAAGATAGCTGGAGCAGAATGAATATGTTCCATGTACTTATTATTTTAAAAAACAAACATTTATTTCAAAACTATTTAAAAAGATTATGCTAAATAAACTTATTCTATCTTTTTATATTTATCTTTTCTATATCTTAGATTATAGTTTTTCTGTATTTATCTCTTTTATCCTGGATGCTCTAATCATGTTTATTGAAAAACATAGTAGAAAGCATTTTCTAAAAATCCCATGCCTTTTGATCTTAATGAGTTGCAGAAATTGACAAAGTAATATAAAAAAGAATCAAGGACAGAGATTGAATTTACTTTGACAAAAAGAAGTCCAGGAGAGATGGCATGAGTCGGCCAAAGAACCCGAATGAGGAAGACAAAGAAACTAGAGAAGAAGTCCCTGAGCACCCACGAGACTCAGCTATTTGTCCCAAGTTATTCAGATAAACTAGCCCGAGTGTTGCACCAGACAAATATACAAAGAAATACAACCAAAAATTAACTCTTTTTAACATCAACATCACCCCAATTTCCTCCTTCACACCCACCTCACCTTCCCTTGTATGATCATCTTCCACTTTTATCCCACTCTCTATTCTCTCAACATGATCACCAACATTCTCCTCTATATACACCTTCATCTCTCCCTTTAAGAACTTTTCTTTCATCTTCTCTGCCATTGGAATCGCAAGTGGGGCTAACAGGAACACTAAGATACCAATGGCATTGCATAATGGAGGTAACCTACTTGACACGGATCCCAAACTGCTGACAACAGCATAGACTCCGGTGGCTATTGTTATCACAAACATGACTACGAACCCAACCTTCATGTTCGTGCTAGTTCCAACGTTAACATCTCTAACAAATGGTGCAGCCACCACACTCACTAGTAAAGGTGATAAAGAGCTAAGAAGAAGATAGGCTTTAGCTCTTTTAACAGGAGAAAAGGTGAAGGAGTCAACAAGTACTGTGTAGATTTTAGCACTTAATCCTTGATAACTGGTGGTTAATCCTACAGCAACTTGGCGATCAGAAGGGAAGTTCTGGATGGTAACAACATAGCAAACTGTGTTGATCCAACAGATACTATTTCCTGCCAAAACAGTGAGCAAGAAAATATGGGCATAAGAAAGAGAGGATATTTGGTTTGTTATGAAGAGATATTGCAAACCATAACCAGCCAAACCAAGAGTTGAACCAATCAAGAGGACTACCCATAGAGGAAGATAAAGAGAAGCAATGCCAGAAAAGAAACCAAATAGTTTTCCAGCATCTGAGGCAAAAGCAAGGTTGTTTAGCTGAACTTGAGACATAGAAAGGAGTTGTTTGAGTTGGGAGGAGTATGCAGGAAAGTTGCTGTTTGTTCCATTTACAGACTGAAGCCATATGATACCCACAAGGCTTAACCATTGAAGGGTTTTTGAAGCCATGGTAGTTAGAGGTTTAAACTTAAAATGCTTCGAAAGAGGTCATTTATAGGGGTGAGAGTTTTGTAAAATACGGCTAAACCGAGCTAAACCATACAAATTAACACCTCTTAAGTTTGAGCCACTTTGATTGGACTTCTTGGATTTTTTTTTCTTATTTTAGTCCTTCAACTATAAAACGATTTGAATGACACTTTTTTATGTTACAATCAGCCCAATTTAATCATTGAATCTCACATATAAGTTACATGTTTTCTTTGAAAAATATCAGAAATTCATCAAAAAATTGTATGTTGAAGGTTGTTGTTGTTTTATTTTATCATTTTATCAATATGATATTTATATCATAATGTTGGTGGATGTTAATTTTTTTAAAAAAATTATCGATATATTTTATGATTTTTTGATATTTTATAAAGATATAAAGTGAGGAATATCTTTCAAAATATTTTATAATTCAAGAATTCATAAGAAAAAGTTCATGAGGTAAGAATATTAAAAACCACCTATAATTGGAGGATGTTTGTATGGATTAGTTTCTAAGTTCTAAAAGAGTGTTTGTTTTTTTCGTTGAACATGTTTTTCAAAATATTTTTTTAAACTGTTTTTTATATAAAAAAATATTAAATTGATATATTTTCAGGTATTTTTTGATGATTTTAATTAATGTACTAATATCAAAAATAAAAAATCTAAAAAAAGCATTTTAATAAATTTTTAATTAAAAATATTTAAAAAAAAAACATCATGCATCACTTTAAAAAATACACACTGAAATGCCAACATGAAAACGAGTGTGAAGGATTGCTTCGAAATGTTAGCAGTGAAGAAAGGATTTATTTGTGGCTGTGCATATAATATGTGGGTTATCATCAGCCACATTGTTATCCATTAATGATATTTTGTGTGTCATCGAGGCATATAGCTAGAGAGGATAGGTGAGCACAGTCGCAAACATTAATGTTTTGCTTTAGTGTTAACTTTTTAAAAAAAACTTCACAGAACATGTCACGTCCTGGAAGATGATGTGAGGATGAAGGTGTGGGGTTTCCATAACGAGTGGAGGGTCTTTCTTTCTTCGTTTGAAATAGTCCATGCATGCTCCAACGTAAGACACAAGTTTACCCTAATAAATGGTTACAACAACTGTGATTCACACACACACACCCCGACAACATACACACCCTGTAAGAAATTGAAGTTTCAAGCTAGATATAATTATTTCTAGGCGACAACAACGGGAAGCTAATATATGGACAAGCATGGCTTCCCCGAAGACAAAAACATTGTGCTGGTTAATGAAAAAATGACTTCGTACGTACAAAGAAATTAATTTCTAGCCCGAAGAAATCCCATCAATATATATAAAATCTGAAATACAAAAGAGAAAGGTAAAGCATGAAAGTCTGAATCAAAACTTGTCAAATTAAGCTAGAAAAAAATGACAGATCATTATCATCTTAGAAGGATCGTTACTTATTTCTCTAATTTATTATCCCTCCCATGCAGTTCTCTGAACAAGTCCAGACCTGTGTACACAAGATTTCTATCAACTATCTTCAACCATAAAGTAAGACTAGCTCAAAAACTGAATTCCAACCCGGCAACTCTTCAGGGAATATCGATTGATTTCTAGCCATCTAATTAAATCCTTCCACAAAATTCCTTGAGCCAAAATAATGATAGCTTGATGTTGAAATTTACCTTTTACCAACACACTCCATTGTATCAAAAGTTTTTCTATAGCTGATGGTATATAGGAGGTTGATAATGAGCTTTTGAATTCTGATTTTTATCATATTAATTTTTTTAAAAATATATTTTTAATATTAACATATTAAAACGATTTAAAAATATAAAAAAAATAATTAATTTTTAAAAAAATTAAATTTTTATAAACACCCATTCAAAACGAATTACAAACGGCCTGAAATTGAAGATGATGGGAGGCTGATGGTGTGGGGTTATGGAATTCTGATTTTGCCGCAGAATATTGGGTCCATAACAAGTGGAGGTTCTTTCCTTTCCTTTCCTTTTCTTTTCTTTTTTTAAAAAGAATCCATGCTCCAATGTATGACATAAATTTACCCTAATAAAGGTTCATCTATCTATTATGTTTACGCCATATGTACACACACCACATGTGGTTGTTTTTTTTGTTGATAAAAAAATTTATATTTAAGTACCTTCAAACTACAAACAATTTTATAGCGATCACCTTATAATTAATAAATAAGTCCATCATAACAATTTTAAAAAAAAAAAGGCATTAAGAGCATGAGAATGTTTTAACAAAGCTATTTATTAAAAAATAATATAAATTATATCTTATAATCTTACCTAATAGTTTAAGCTATTAGGTTGAAATTGATTCTTTGATATGGTATTAAAGCCTTGATGACCAAACGGTCACGAGTTCGAATCTCACCATCCTCATTTATTTGATAAAATTAAGCACAGGGTAATATGAACATGTGTAAGTTTTAAACTCAAAAGACTTTTACTTGAGATGATGTGTTAGAGAATAATATAAATTATATCTTGGGACCTCACCTAATAGCTTAAACTATTGGGTTGAGATTGATTCTTCGACATTATTAAACCTGGAAAAACAGGTAAATCTTGAAATTTCTTAACCTATCTAGCTCTTTGTCTGGCGTGATTGACATAAGTTTTCAACCAAACCATGTAAGAACTAACATGGTGTGAATTAGTTGATTTAATGGGTTCAAAGAAAACTAAGATGACTAGTAAAAACATGAATCAATTTATAAAAAAACCAAGAAGATTGTTTTTATTTAAACTATTGAGATAATGATATATTGGATGATCGTAATCACATGCGATTCAGTTCATGAATTTAACTGGGTTTAATAATTATTTTGAGTGTGCCTTGGCCTATACTTCTAGTTGTGTTTTAAAAGTGTGTTTTGCTTGAAAAAAAAATACTAAATTGATGTTTTATGATAATTTTAAAATACTGATATTAAAAATAAAAAAAATATTATTTTGATATAATTTTAAATAAAAAGTAATTTTTTAAAAAAACATAAAACGAATTCCAATCACAAAATACTTCAAATAAACAATGCATCATCAGTTATGTCATATTGGCATCACTAATTGTGCATCCAATGTACCCAGAAACAATCAAGAAAAACTATTGACATCAACAAAAGAGAAGCAAATAACTTGCAAGCCAGATATTGGTTACAGTTAACCAGGAGTTTAATTAATTAATTAATCCAAGGAGAGCATCCATGGCAGGATGATAGCCTCAAGTTCAAGAACATGCTAGAAGTATCCTATTGGAGAGAGGTCACTGACAATGATTGTGACAAGCTTCATTTTATTCAATGCCTTAAATGACGAAGATTCATGAATCATAGCAAATTACTATATCCCTTTTAATTGTACACAGTAGACTCACCTCTGATGCATGCTTACATACTGAGTTTACGAGCCTGCCAGGATGGCTCTAGACAATAACTTGTGAGATTGTGACTCAGATTTGACGGAGTCAGAAATTAAGAATTAAATTCGACCAAGAAAAACTGAGTTTGTAACACTAATAATATTGAATAAAAAGACTTATTTAAAAAAAAACAGAAAAACTTAGAAGAGTCTAACATATTGAAAAGGAAGATTAATATCTAAAAAAGAGAAAAATCTAAGAACACTAAACAGAAAAAATAAAAATTTTAAACTAAATAAAAAATCACTCAAAAAACATTTATTTTCTATATAAAAAAAACTCCACAACAAAATCTCACCTCCAAAAACGTGTAAAAATCCCCTTTCATCCATTCTCGTGACGTCCCACAATTCCAGTTTCAACTAATAATACATCTGGGTGGCCATTAGGGAAACAATTATGTTGATGTTTTCCTGCCTAAGTAATAGACATAGTACCATACTTGAATGCAGGGACACAAAGGCAGCGACAAAAGTCAACAAGATCCTGAAGCAAACAAAATGCAGTTGGCACCGATCAGTTCATCATACCTTCAGCAGCCCATACTGCATGTTGATTTTCTTGTTTAAAGGGGTAATTAAAAGGATATGGAGAGTTATACACAGAGGACTGTAAAATATATATATGTGTGTGTGTGTGTGTGTGTGTGTGTGTGTGTGTAGGATGGGACCTTAATGATTATCATCATCAGGCCATCATCATCAGGCCAGTGGTAGCTTTGCCATTAGTAACGAGTTCATTTATGGAGATTGCCAGGAAACTGTAAGAAAAGCCGAGGCATTAATTTATTCAGATGAGAGAGTTAACTTCTACACAAACAGTACAAGGCTTCAATGCTGTGTTGACATTACAAAATATACTCAAAGACTTAGTGTACTTGTTATTGTTTATACAGATATAAAGCATGTTTGATTGGAGCAGTATAATGACATTTATCCCTTAATATAAAAAGTTGCAAGGCAGTGGAAAAAAAATGGGGTTATTTTTTTTACTAAGGTGTATTTGACATTGAAATGATGTTAGGGAAAAAAATTGATCAGCACAAGTTTTGATGGGACTGCATGCCATGAGGAGTGGGTACCTGGCACTGGCACTATGCACATAAGGACACCAGGCGCAGGCTGCCCGGCCCTTGCGCGAGGCAGACTCAAGGGCCACCTGGCGCTTGGGCGGCTCCAATGCACATGGTAGATCTCAGCACCACCTGGCATTTGGGTCTTGGCAAAGGCCCGATTGACTATGGCAGCCCCAACACCATGTGGCGTTAGGGCAGCACAAGCGCCAAGTTTTCGCTTCTCATTGTTATTATAATATTATTATTTATAATAAAAATATTAATATTATACCACAACTGATAATATTTTTAGTATTCAAACTATTAATTATAAATAAAATAATAATATTTATAACACAAATAATATTATTTTTTATATGAATATTTTAAATTTTAGTAAAAATAATAATATTTTTAATGCAAATACTATTCATTATAATAAAATAATAATATTTGTAACACCAATTATACTATTTTTAAGAATAACACTTTTAATTATAAGAAAAATTAAAATATTTATAACACAAATTATACTACTTTTACTATTAATACTTTAAATTATAATAAAAATAGTTATAACACAAATAATACTATTTTTTATATTAATACTTTAAATTATAATAAAAAATAAAATATTTAAAATCCTTTATCATGACCCAATAAAATTGGGTCACGCAAAACCCATTGAGCTTGGGTGCTGACGTCGGACCCAAGACAATGGGTTCTCCTTCAAACCCAAGCGTCAGGTGCCCCACATTGAGCGGGCACGGGCTGGCTCACCCCAAGCGACCACCATCGGCACGTGGACAGGTGCTGCTTGGCTCACCCCAAGCACCCCTAAGCGCCACCGGACACTCGGGTCAGTGTGCTAGGGTGGCGCTTGAGCAGGGCCACCCAAGCGTCAGGTGTCCGCTTGCCATTGTTATTATAATATGATTAATTATAATAAAAATATTATTATTTATACCACAAATGATAATATTTTTAGCATTCATACTAATAATTATAAATAAAATATTAATAATTATAGCACAAATAATACTATTTTTATATGAATATTTTAAATTTTAATAAAAATAATTATATTTTTAACGCAAATACTATTCATTATAATAAAAATAATAATATTTGTAACACAAATTATACTATTTTTAAGAGTAATACTTTTAATTATAATAAAAATTAAAATATTTATAACACAAATAATACTATTTTTTATATTAATACTTTTAATTATAATAAAAATTAAAATATTTATAACACAAATAATACTATTTTTTTATAGTAATACTTTTAATTATAATAAAAATTAAAATATTTAAAATCTTTCATCAAGACCCAATAGAATTGGGTCACGCAAGACCCATTGAGCTGGGTTATGACGCCGGAGCCTAGATAATTAGGTCTTTTTCCATGACCCAAGCGTGCTGGCTCTCCCCAAGCCACCCCATCGCCACGTGGCATTCGGGTTTGTACGTGGGGCGGGCGCGGCTAGGCTCCCCCAAACATTTCTAAGAGCCACATGGCGCTCGGGTTTGATTGCTATGGAAGGGTCGCCTAGCGCCACCTGACGCTAAGGCAGACCAAACGTCAAGTGTCTGCTTCCCATTGTTATTATAATATTATTACTTATAATAAAAATAGTATTATTTGTGTTATAATTATTATTTTTTATTATGATTAAAAGTATTAATATTAAAAATAATATTATTTGTGTTATAATTATTATTTTTTATTTGATTAAAAGAATTAATATTAAAAATAGAATTATTTTTGTTGTTATTATTATTATTTTTATTATGATTAAAATAATTATTTTTATTTTTATTATAATTAAAAGCCTGGACGCGTCCACCCCCAACCCCAAGCTGGGGCTGGCCGTATCCACCCCAACCTCCAGTTGGGCTGGACGCGTCCACGCACACACCCCAAGTTTGGCTTGGGCCTGGACAATTCCACGCCCACCCTAGTTGGGGCTAGACGCGTCCACGTCCAACCCTAATTTGGGCCGGACGCTGCCACACCCAACTTGGGGTTGGGTCTGGACGCGTCCATAGCCAACCCCAAGTTGAGTTTGGACACTTCCACGCCCACACCCTAAGTTAGGTTGGACGCATCAATGCCGAAGCCCCTGTTAGGTCTGGACACGGCCGCGTCCACCCCAATTTGGTTGAGCTAGACGTGTCCACGCCCAACTCCCAGTTGGGTCTAGATGCGTCCACACTCAACCACATATATGTTAATATAATAATGTGTGTTATAAATATTATTTTTTCTCTTATAATTCAAAGTGTTCATACCAAAAATATTATTATTTATATTATAAATATTATTATTTTTATTATAAGTCAAAGTATTGATATAAAAAATATTATTATTTGTGTTGTAAGTATCCTTGAAATTCTTAATATAATTATTTATGTTATAAATATCATTATTTTTATTATAATTAAAATAATTTTAAAATTTTAAAAATTATTATTATTATTAGTATTAGTTTTAAAAAATATTACTTTTTATATTATAAATTTTTTCAATAATTTTTATAAAAATAAAAAATAAACCCGTCGCGCAGCACGACTTCAACTAGTTTCGGCTATACGAGCTTCCAACTTGCGTGTAGATGAAATGACTGTTAGGTTACCTATGTGAGTGGAGAGATGCTTCAAAAAAAAAAAAAAAAAAAAAAAAAAACCCTTATACCTACCTCGTCTAGGTTTTGTGTTTAAAATTATACAGGTACATGGCAAACAATGGTTGAATTTTTTATATTCATACTCTATTTATTATTTATTAAATACAAATTTATAAATTATTCATCCAATTTCAAGTATTAAATGAATATTCATTATCTATTAGTATTTACTAATCAATAAAACATAATAGTTAATATATATATGTGCGCGCGCGCGCGTGTATTAAATGATAAAATGATAAATATTATTCATATATGTGTGTATTTTGTGTCAATATTGACGTATGTATATATCATATTGTATTAAAAAAATTTAAATATTCTACAAATATAGTTATATAATTTAAATATATATTTCGGGTTTGATACAAGTATTTTTTGGGTTGAGTTTGATAATATTTATACTCTATATATTATCAACTGGATCCAAAAAATATCCACCTTTTTCAGATAAAGTTAATTCGATATCCATCACTTTTAGATTAAACTAGTTTTGTTACTCGCGTTTCGCCGCGGGTCAAATAAAGTTTTTTGGCAAAAAAAAAAAAATATATGTAAGCTTTTCAAATTTATATTTTTTAAAAAATTATAATTATAAATCAAAAAACCAATGAAAACTATTTGTGTTAATGAATGCAAAAAACAAGGTTTTAACACGTCTATTCAACTCATCTGACTGCAAGTCGAATATAATTTTTTTCCAACGCAAAAGAATTAATATGTAGGTGTTATTAATGTATTTTTTTACATCAAGTAAAAAATATAACCGTGAATTATAAAGTCAATATTTACATATAATAAAATACAATAAATATCATATGTATTAATAAAAATATGTAAGATCTCAAACTAATTTTTAACAAAGCTGAAAAATGAAACAATGTTGCAATTGCTACAGTGAAACACCATTTTCTTAGTCTGTGTAGAATAAATTTTCAAAAATAAAAAGTGTAAAGAAAAAAAAAACATCAAAAAACAAATTACAAAAGAATTAAAAAAAAAAAGAACATAAAGAATGGTATAAATAGGTCAAGTGTAAACAATAAAAAAAAATATTTTTTTTCCAAAGAGAAGTGTTAAGGAAAAAAAACTAAAAAAATTAAAATCATGAAATTGGCATGCATGTTATAGTTTTTTTTAAAAAAACAGGTAACAGGTATGTAGGCTGCTTCAATGTATTATTCTACATGAAAAAATAAAAGTTCATGCAATCATCTAGTAAGTAAATCGATAATCATTTATGTAACTAAAAAAATCATTAACAATAACCAATAAAGAAACTGTAAAGATGATATATTTATTTGATTATGTTTACTAAACCTGGACCAAAAGTCATGATTGTTTACTCTTTAAGGATAATGCGGTAATTATTCTGTTATTTATTTTTTATTTTTAAGAAATAAAGTATTGCATTAAAACGCAGAAGCAGCTGGCGAGAATGTCAAAATACAAAATCTGCAATAAGATCAAGTTTAGCGGAATATCTAACAAATGAGATGGGCAACAAGACCAAGTTACCAAAAGCAAAACAACAGCCAAAAGATGCAACTTTGTCGCCACACAAACTAGAGTTGCCAAGCAATAATTCCAGGGGATACGTCCATAAAACCAAACTTCTACCTCGTACGTTACTGATTCTTTCCTCTTCTTAGCCAAATCAATACTAACGTCTTGATCAGACAATGCAACACACAACTTGAAACATCAACCCCTCCCTAGGCCTCCTCATATTCTCCAGAGAAATGAAAGAGAATGCAGGATGGTATGGAGTTAAACCAGATTACTCCTTAACTCTTGCTGGAGTCGGCCATGGCCTCTCAAGAAATCAACCTTTAGCATCTTAACAAGCAGAAGAGCAGCATCGCCTCCACACATAAGAACAGAGAAACTAGATCAGTCAATTTATATAAAGCAATACCATCAAGAACCCCCTGAACAACATCCCATTTCCACCAGGAGTCACAATCAGGACTAAAACAAAGAGGACCCACATAACAGTTGGATGATTCAAAACCACGCAACAAAGTTAGTTGATCTTCGGACTCCCTGTTTAGCCAGGTGATCTGCCATGAGATTATTCTCACGATAAACATGAGTGAAGGTGATTGAGCCAACGTATGAAGTCAAAATCTCTTGAATGAGGAGAAAAGCTTGCGGTGCATCCAAGGCCTGTTATTAGGGTTCTGCATCCAGCTAAAATAATAAAAAGATGGTGCTGCTCCTAAACAAATTAAGAATGATAAATTAATCATGTGTAATTAAAGCATCCTACCCCTCAAATAATTATTCAACCCTAAACATATTTTATCATAGATGGACTACAGTGAAAAACTCACAACCAATAATATTTTAATTGACTAACATTCCTATACATGCCCCTGCATAAGTCCAAACCAATGGTGGAAAAATCTTGACGTCGAAGAAAAGGATGCCTGTCCTGTGTATACACGGGGGGGAGAACTGAAACCCATTTGCCAAGGTAACTTAATTATTGAATTAATTGATTCCCTCTATTTGAGGCAATGCAACTGAGAGACAAATCAGGGCCTCACAGAAGCCAAGAACTTGAACTCGACAGATAATACATGCATGCCTAGGAAGAAGGGATATTTCATGTGCACAAATCAGTGGAAAAGTCTTAATTTGACCTCAGGAAATTAACATGTATTTTCAGAACAAATGGCTGATGATTTGTGGGTAGAAGGGATAGAACCATATCCATGGCACCTAGCAAGATCACTCACCACTTAGACCACAACCCTCCCAGTATATGATCAGGGGAAGGAAAGCAGGATAATATACTGTAAGGTTGCAAATTAGCAAGACGTCAAAAATGATTTGATGTGCTCATAACCTGTTAAAAATGAACAGGGTTACTGGGTAAAATTATAAATAAAATATTTAAGAAATAATTTTTTTTTTATTTTTTTGTGTGAATGATAAGAAAAGTCTTGAGCAATCTTTATTTTATATTTGAGGTATTTTATTAAGTGGGTCAATCTTATAATTGAAATATAATTGACAAATATATTTTATTTATTAAATGAAAATATTGAATTATTGTAAAAGTTGCCCATATATTAAGTCCGACACTCAATTATTCTCAACGATGACATTAAGTTAGACAGCTAACAAATACTTCCAGCTTATTAATTCCTGCTGGTTTCAAGGGGCCGTCAAAATTCTTCTCTGCGATCGTTAAATAAATCTTCGTACAAAGATATTAAGTCAACTATTGTTCTTCATTTGTTTCAACTAAATTCCTTTTACATGTGAAGATCGCTGTCGGGCCGGAAATTAAATACAGAACCACCATCTCCGATCAATGTATTCCAGTCTGTTTTTTGTGTACATACGGTTGTTCAAGGATGTTGAGCCGATGTGGTCCAACAATTAGCTGGCCATGAAATTAATATGGAGACAGGGCCAGCTGATGCGCTAGCCAGCCACATCTCTAATGTCATGGTTTTACAAATTAATCATGTTTTGTCCTTAGATTTGAAATACACTTATAAATTAGTCCTTCATGTTTAAAATACATATGAGCGTTGGTTTTTTCTTAAGATTTCCAATTGTAAAACTCTTTCAAAAAAGAATTATTGTTTCCAGTTTGATTTCAAAACCATGAAACCCGAAAAAACAACTGCTCTCTCCTTGATAATATAATTATCAGCAAGAATCGAAGAGACTAAGTTATAACCTGATCCTTTCAATAGATCTCAAGTTTGTTTTTCTGTCTCTCTTTTTGATATAAGATGATGAGGTTATTGCTTCATGTCATTGGCTGCAGATTCTGTGTGCTTATTCTTCCATGGGCTGTGAGAAGCAACTTGATTTATTTCTTGGTTGCAGAAAGGTTATTGGCAAGGTTTCAAGGGTGGTGATAATAGGGACAAGAGCTTGATCTTCAGAGTGAAAAGGACTGTGAAAAAGCTTGCAAGAACTGAGCTGGAGGTCTTTCTCGTCGGAGAGGTTTCTTGAGAGTCAAGACCTGACTTTAAGGTGAAAGGTTTCCCCTTCCAAAGATCATGCACGATCTATCGAGGCGATTCCATTTTAGCGCAGGTATTATCAATGAACATTATCAACAATTGCTGTAAATGATAGTTGCAAAAGATTCAGTTTGTTTTTTGCTGTCTTCCTTTTCTAGCTTTGTTCTTTGCCTACTTCAAACGTTGGCAAGAAAACTTAATTCTGCATTTTCATCTAGATTGAACTGATTACATTCCATCCGTTTTCCAACTATTTATGAATGCAATCATTGTTTAATCCTTTTAAAATGGTTTCCTTCTGGTTATGGTCGACATAAAGCTCACCAGCTATGGATTATGGCCTAAATTCAGCTTAATCTCGTTTTGGAAGTTCCTTCATTTTTCCAACTGGGAAGTTGATATCGGGATTCTAATATCACGTTTGATTTGATGCTATACAAGCTTCGCCAGACTTATGCCCGGCGGAGTAAATTTTGTTAACCATATTTCCTGGATCTGTATGTCATTGCTTGATAGTATCTTCGATTATAATTTTCTTATATGGACAGTAACAAGAATTTACATTTGTACATCGTTCCATACTCACGGGAATGCATTTGTTATTTCTTTGCATGTGTGCGCAACTCTCAAGTCTCAATTCCAACGTACAACCTGGGCTAAGTTTCACGTTAAACTGGGTGAAAAACAGATCAACTGGCGACCTAGTCCACTTGGTCAAAAGGTCGGTGATATAAACTTACGCAACTTTCCAACAGATTGCATACCATCAAGTAGCGATATAAACTTGCAACCATCATTAAACTAAAATCTAGAAGAAAGAACCATAAAATTTTGGCTTGGAAAATGAGAACTATTATCAGTTATCACAAGAAATCAATCTTCTACAATCAATCAGAACTACAAAATGTGTAACTGATCCGTACATGCTTGAGCTACAAGAGTTGTCTGAACCAAGCAAGTCAATATTGTGGCAAAAATTGCCAAATTCTCACTTTGCGACTCTAACTGCTGTCATCACATAAAGGATTCAAAACGCAGGGAACTGTATTTTGCTAATCTCACTTTTAGGATGCAGAAAGTGCCATGCGGCTTGGAAACCAAAGACCACAAGATTGAACGGCAATTGTGCCAAACTCTGTTTAAATTTGTCCAAGGATAGCATCTTCAATGGGTCACTGCATTAAAGGAAGTAGCACTCTCATTTCTGCTCCATTTCCATTTGACAAATAATATATCTTCTTCCAGCTCTCCTCTGAGAATGCTTCTCGAGGCAATAATCTTTGCCTGCCAAAGTTAACAAATAAAACCAAATCAGAACTGCATCAAGGAGAAAGTATTTGGCAAGTTCTGCATTATCTATAAGAATCCAGCCAGTTGAATGAAAGTGTGCTTCATCACTGATATAGTCTACCCGGCAATCATATGCATTCCTCTACATACCTAAGGTAGTAATGGCAAACAGCAGCTGCTTCATCTAAACCATATCGTGTTAAATTAACACGAGCATCTAAAGGGACATCTGGCAAATCCTTGCGCAACTTTCCAACTGCTGTTGAATGAGAAAAGGCACCCACCATCATGCTATTATGCATCATAGACCTAAAAGCATTTACCTGCAAGAGATGTATAATGTTATGGAGTGACGTTCAATGAACTCCAACCAGCAGTCATTGATTCCAATAAATTAACTATCCAGAAGAATAAGAAAAGTGTGTGCAAGATGTCCACGGTGGAAGAAAACTAAATCTCAAGGACCAAATCCTCATTGCATGGAAAAGGATGATCAACATCCTAAGAATATGAGTTCTCTTCAAGGGTACATCCACAACATACATGTGCTCATTTCAACCCAAAGAGATTAGAATAATTTTAGGACTTGACAAAGATGAGTAGTATTTGATACTGACCAATCAAAGAGCATTGTAAACAGGAAAATTTTCCAGGAAGAGCTTAACACGACACCAATCAAAGACTTGACAAAGATGAGCATTTGATACTGACCATTGCAAGTTCTCTAGCATGTACTGGTCGACATGAGCGCATAGTTACTGGTTCCTCATACTCGCTGAACGTAAACCAGTTATTATACTGGAGAAAAAGTGATAGCAACAATTAAAAAAATATACATCAATAACTATGGAATGACTCTGGTGGCATTCTTAAACTTAATTCATTTAAAGAACTAAATGAAATGATGTGGGAATTTGATTCTAGAATCTGTCTCACTTGATCAATAGCAAAGAGGACAGGAATATCCTTCACAAGTGATAACTCTTTCCTCAAGCGAAGCACAACCCCAACAGCTGCATGTGTTTGCTTGATTCCTATTTGAACCAGGTCATACAAAGTCGAGCTTTCAGGCACTGGAACTGAATCGACTCCTTTTAACAATCCAATTCCAGCACCCTCTCCAAGTGGAACAGGATCAAATATATGGCATGGCAATTGCTTCAAGAGAGATTCATTGTATTTTACAAAATCCTGCAAAGAAATAAACAGTATGAAAAATACAAGATTTTCAGTACATTGAGCATAGCAAGACAAATGGAGAAGAAAACAACAGAAAAGTTAACAGCAAGAACATTCGCACATTCTGAAGAATCATTTGTAGAAAAGAGAATCAGAATCATGGATTATCTTTCTGTTTTAGGAGGGGGGATTGGACCTAAACATGCTTCATGAGTAACCTTGGATTGCCAATCACTGATTTTTGGAACTCAATTACATAAACTGCAAACAAAACAAAGAAGATATGGACCTGCCTGTTTTCTTACATTTTCCAAGCAAAAACTAATGTCATGATATCAACAATTTGTTACCAAAGATAATAGCAGTTCAGCAGATCATACCGTGCATACTTCTTCAATCACATTCATTTGATAAAATAGATGTTAAAAATTCTTACCTTGAGAGCATTTTCTGCCTGAATAGGTGTATCCCAAAGACCAGTAATTGGGTTTTTATAGAAATATCCACCATGAGTCCACTCCCGTCCTCTGGGAACATAAAACACCAGCCAACCTTCTTCACGAGCCCAATGAACAAGCATCGCAAGCGTGATACTCTTCCCGCAGTTAGAAGGACCATCTAATACAATTTGCTTTCTAACTTTCAGACCTGTAAAAAGAAATTCATCAACTTACAGCAATCACAGACCTCTCACACCATTTATCTTATCAATACACAACAAAAGCAGCTATCTCTTTGCAACTTTACAGATAATTACCTAACCACACACCTACTTGTACACGTCAAATCATAAGGGATAGGAGTACTCATTGAAGCCCTACTCAAAATATTTTCAATAACATACACACTACACACTAAGAACTAGAATTACCCACATCACTAAAAAATCAAAACTATCTCCAAGTAGCTTTAACCATATGCAAAATTGAGCAAATACTAATGATATCATTCTACCAATGGCTTATCAAACCCAAAACATTATAACTATAGTAACAAAAAACCGTACCTTTACCATCAGAAGAGAGCAAAGGAGGATCAACAATACGTCTAAAATTATCACGAAGATCCAGAAAACTTTGTCTAACAAGCAAAGCACTCCTCATTGATTCCTCAAACTCCTTAACCATCCCCATTGGCAATCCCTCTGGCAACATCTGGTTCAGCTCCTTCTCTCTTCAAATCCCAAAACACAAAAACAAAATCCTAATTCAGCCTAATAAACACACATAATGACTCCATTTTTACATATCTATCACATTCAACAAAACAAAAACAAAAAACCGATTAGAAGTTACATTAAAATGAACCCAATTCAGCTACATTAAAAGGAACCCAATTCAGTAACATTATCAAAACCCAATTCAAAAACACATAAAAAGCCACAATATTTACTTAACTAAAGACATTAACAGCTAAACAAATACCCGAATTTGAAGTAAGAACAAGTGTCTTTGCGTGAGAGTCTAGAGAGAGAACTGATATTAGTAAACAAAGGCCTCCCATTAGGACCAGCATTAAGTGAAGGGTTCTTCTCGTCTTGAGCAAGAAGGCGAGCACGAAGCACTCTTTCATCAGTAGTCTCTTTGGCGTCAGATACAGCAGTTTTTGAATCATCAAGGCCAGATCTTTTTGGGTTCTTTTTGGGTTTTTGATTGTCGGCTTTGTTGTTGTTTCCTTTTGGAGCTGATGATTTGCCTGATTTTGAAGAGAAGTGATTGTGAAGTGGTGATTGAGGAATAGCAATGATGGGTTTTGGATTCCATTTAGGGTTTTTCAGTGAGGATCTCGCAAGAAACCTCAACATTTCTGTGTTTTTGGGATTTTGCTTCTGTTCTGTCTTGGTGAGGTTTTGGGTTTTTTGAGGTTTCTGTGTTGTGTTCAAGACAAGGAAGGTTATGCAAAGGTATTCTTGGGGTTGTTTTGAGCTTATGAAGGCTTGGGCCTTTTTTGTTGGTGTAGAGCCCAAACTTAACTCTCGGCCCATATTGGCTCGTAAAGTTTTTACAAATTAAACTAAACCCTAATGTTTTTAACTTTTATTTAACAAGAAGAAGAGCCCACCATAGGTTGATAAATTCTGGAAATCACTTGATGCTGCGTGCAATTTACTGCTTGCTGAATCCTCCAATGCACTATATATGGTTCAATGATTGTTTTAATCATAGTTTAAAACTCCTATTCAGAGTCGATCTAGGGTTAAGTTTTGAAAATCAAAAAATTTAAAATTAAAATTTAAAATTAATATATATTTATATTCTTTATATCGGTTTAATGCATTAAAAGATATTATAATTTCATCAATTTATTACCATAATAGAAAATCAATCCATTAAACATTACTTCTTTGACCTGGAACAGGGAATTGTTATATCAATTATTGGTGGACCAATGAATTATTGATGACAATATTAATACCGACCCAGTAGAATTCTTACAATAAAACCATCTCCAAATGGAATAATTTCGTCAAATGTCGGCATAAATAATGATCTTTCAATTTTGTTTTTTTTCTTAAGTTGATTCATTAGAATTAAAGCAAAGCTCATATGATCATATATGTTGGTTGTTAGATTATAGCAGCTCTCCATATTTAATTAGTTCCCATACTAATGGGGTGTTTGGAGGCATGAGTGTGGTTGCAGTTGTTTTTTAAAACTATTTTTTAATAATTAATATTTTTTTATTTTAATTTTTATATCAAAAAATCATCTCAACTCAATAGAACACAACCCCTCAAGTGAAAGCTCTTTAGACTTGAAACTTGCACAAACTCACACTATTAATTTTTATTAAATAAACACCCCCTCAAGTAAAAGTTCTTTAGGCTTGAAACTTGCACAAATTCACACTATATTGTTCTTAATTTTTATTAAATAAACAACCCCTCAAGTAAAAGTTCTTTAGGCTTGAAACTTGCACAAATTCACACTACATTGTTCTTAATTTTTATTAAATAAATAGAGATAGTAATATTTGAACTCCTGACCGTTTGATTATCAAGGCTCTGATACCATATCAAAAAATCATCTGAAGATATGATTTATATTATTCTTTAACATACATCAAAATAAAAAATATAAAAAAATAATTTTAAATAAAAATAAATAAATTTTAACAAATTTCTAATCGGACCACACTTCGGAGAATAAACTCAACATAAGTCTACAAGAAGATCATAGGGCCGGCGGGGTCATAATCCTAGGGGGGGGGTCAAATGCAACCAGGCTGATCAGTGACTTTGCTTATTAATATCAAAGTGATGACCGGAGAATGGCCGAAAGGTGTCCTTCTTTAACTACTCTCTACCCTTTTTGAAGAACTTGCAAGAGATTACAGACAAAAATCTCCAAATACGTTATTTTCAAACCAAAATCATACATTTATAATTGAGGAGAAGTTTGCAAGGTTAGTGGGCACACATTTATAGCAGCATTCATAACCACAGAAATGTTGAATATTGAAGGCCATGAATGTCGTCGGTGTCCAATCTCCATCAGTGTTAAAAATATATACATACATGGCGCACAAGCAATTGCTCCACACCTGGTCCATATATAAACATTTGTGCCTTCATTGTCAAAGAAAGAGGCACTGCCCTTTTTGGCTGAGCCTCATCGGCCGATTGATTTTTTCTTTTTAATTTTTGGCTTAATCTTGGTTTGAAAATGTGTATGAAGTCTAGTCTGCTAAAGCTCTCTCTCCCTCTGCCATGATAGACAACTCCTTCTACCTAATTTTTCTTTGCAAAGAGTAGTTTTTCTTTTATTTAAAAAAGAATATTTATATATATATAAGCATATTGACTAGAAAATATACCTAAATTATTATATCTTAAATATTGTTTTTTTAAATAACACAGTTTTATAATATACGCTGGTTGTACATACGCCATGCACCCACCTAAACATGTAGATACGATTTTCGTGTATAATCAAATTAAATTGGAAAAAACTCTTTCCCTCCTTTTTTTTTTCTTCCTTCCTCCTTCTCCTCTGGACCGATCTCTCTTCTCTGCTAAAGCTCTCTCTCCCTCTACCATGTTAGACAACTCTTCCTTTCTCCACCCCATCTACCTAATGTTCTACCTAAGAGTTGCCTAAGCAGATCTCCATTATATATTCTCTTGGCATTGAACTTCTGTCCTCGATCGAGAGGTCACTGCCAATAAGTGAGTCCCATCCGCAAGCAGCACTTTAATTTAGGTCCCTTGATCGAACTGTATAACATATAACGAACAAACAGTACTTCTCTTATCCATTCATTTGGCTAAGAATACAGACACATAACAAATTGATGAGGACTCCCATATTTAAATTGAGATTGAATTTCGATGAAGGATAACTTATTTATGCGTAGACAGAAAGTATATTCTCTGAGTTTAGGGTTCATCATGAGTTAGACAAGAGATTGATATATAAAGTCCAGATATATATTTTCAGGATTTGTATAATTTGTATGTATTATTGTCATTAATTAGAAGTACTTAAGGTATCTTTGAATCAGAGATTAAATCTTTTTTTCTAAATGATTTTAAAAATATGTTTCCGTTTAGAAGAATTTAATTATTAGTTTTATTTGAGTTTAATTATTAGTTTTATTTGAGTTTTGATTTTAAGATTTGAATCTAAAAAATTCAGAAAGAAAACAAAATCTTCTTAATCGCTAGATTAATCTATTAAAATACATATATTATAACCATCTAGGTGATGACCTAGTGGTAAGAGTTTGGGACCAAGAGGTTTGCTTCCTCTGTGGTCTCAGGTTCGAGCCCTGTGGTTGCTCATATGATGGCCACTGGAGGCTTACATGGTCGTTAACTTCAGGGCCTGCAGGATTAGTCGAGGTGCGCACAAGCTGGTCCGGACACCCACGTTAAACTAAAAAAAAAATACATATATTATTTGTGAAATTATTTCCATTCTTAATAGACTTTCTCACTTATCATGTAGTTAGTTAACTAATTAAATATTGGCCTCAAAATTATATATGGAACCTAAAGCTTGACTTTGTAGCCTGTAGGTCCTTTGACTCATCACCATCCATGGAACTCATGATACGTACAGTCCACGTTCTCTTTACATTCCCTATAAAACCACCCCCAAAGCTCCCATATTCAAATCTCAAATCCAAAAACAACAAAAGCAAAACGCAATCACCCCTCTCTTTCTTTCTTCCCCTAAGACTACATCGATCTCTTTGTTCTTTAAAACTGGAAACCAAGCGAGCAAGCCTGGAGGAGATCGAAGGAGAACATAACAAGAGGGTTGTGGTAGCCCTGTATGATGCCCTAGTCAACAAAGACATCGAAACGGCACACCGCTTGCTAGCACCTGACCTAGAGTGGTGGTTTCATGGTCCACCAATTCACCAACAACATTTGATGAACTTACTCACTGGCCAACCACCATCTTCATCTTCGTCAGTAAGACCGAACAACAACTCCTTCATCTTTCAGTACCCCCTCTCCAATGTTGTCGCCTTTGGATCAATGGTCCTTGTTGAAGGGTTTAACAAGGATTGGAATGTTTCGTGGGTTCATGCATGGACTGTCACAAATGGGATCATTACCCAAGTTAGAGAATACTTCAACACTTCTGTTACTGTCACCCGTTTTGGAGATGGAGGGTCATCAATATCATCATCACCGGCGATTAGCACTTCTCAGTCTAGGGCTAGTTGCCAAAGCGTTTGGCAAAGTAAGGTCTCTGATAACAAGTCTGTGCCTGGTCTTGTTTTGGCACTCTAATTAACGAGTGATTAGTTTTCATGTTCCTGGACTGTCATTCAAAATAATATATATATGTATATCAGTATATATCTTAATTAATTATTAAATTACTTATAATCAATGTTCATGGTATCTTAATTCCCATTTCTTGTCAAAAAATTAAAAGAATATAACTCTCGTTCGCCAAAAATAGTGTACAAGACTAGGTGTGGGGGAACTAAAGGTACGTAGAAATTGGAAGGAAGATGAAAATAATTAATTGCACCATAGTTTTAATCAAGTTAAAAAAATATTTAGTTTTAAATTTAGCGGGGCTGATGACAACTTCGGCAATGAATTCAAAACTCTAAAGTTTTGAATTCATTTTCCAAGGCAAGTACCTTGACTAGAGTTATATATATATATATATATATATATATGATGAAGTAAAAAAAAAATTTAAATAAACTCATAATTATTTAGTTAATAAAACTATCGTATCACATCAAATAATTAATTTAATTTAAAATTTAAAATTATTAAATAAGATTTTAAAATAGTTGATACTACTTTAAAAAAAAAAAAGTAAAAAAACTAGTTAATTTGGTCCGAGTTGACTTGCTAACCTAATCAATCCAAACTTAACTCAATTAAAAACTAATCCTCGACTTATTGATTTTTTCTATTATCAAAACAATATTATTCTGATATTTTTTTTAAAAAAAATTTTGAAAGAGGTTCACTCCCATTCCCCCAAGTTAACAAAAAAAAACACATTTGTTTGTGAGAAATTATTATTATTATTATTGCCATAGTTATTAAACCCGGCCCGGGGGTTGACCCGGCCAAGGGGCCGGGTCCCGGGTTTCATGGGTCAACCCGGATTAACCCGGAAAAATTAAAAAAAAATTAAAGTTTTAATATTTCATATGAAAAAATCCATGTAAATATAGATTATACATATTATGAAGTTTAAAAGAATATTTTAAAAAGTTTTTTATCCTACAATAAAAATATATTATGTTAAGCTTTTAAGTTAAAGTATTTAAACTAAAAAAGTTTTTTATCCCCCATTGAAAAAACATAACTTTTTTCTTGGAAACATAGAATATATATACTAATGAGTTTCAAATCCCACATTGAAAAGATAATATATTATCCTTTTAAGTTGAAGTATTTAAACCAAAAGGTTTTTTATCCCACATTGAAAAAACATGATTTTTTTCTTGGGAACATAGAGTATATATACTAATGGGTTTCAAATCCCACATTGAAAAAACATGGTTTTTTTTCATGGGAACATAGAGTATATATATGAAAGGGTTTCAAATCCCACATTGAAAAGATACCATGTTATCCTTTTAAGTTAGAGTATTTAAACCAAAAGGTTTTTTATCCCACATTGAAAAAACATGGTTTTTTTTATAGGAACATAGTATATATATATATGAAAGGGTTTCAAATCCCACATTGAAAAGATACTATGTTATTCTTTTAAATTGAAATATTTAAATCAAAAGGTTTTTTTATCCCACATTAAAAAAACATGGTTTTTTTCATGGGAACATAGTGTATATATATATGAAAGGGCTTCAAATCCCACAATGAAAAGATACTATGTTATCCTTTTAAGTTGAAATATTTAAACCAAAAGGTTTTTATCCCACATTGAAAAAACATGGTTTTTTTCATGGAAACATAGAGTATATATACTAATGGGTTTCAAATCCCACATTTGAAAAAAAAAAAAAAACCGGGTCTCGTCCGGGTTCGCTCGGGTCACCCGGGTTCCGGGTCGACCCGCCGGGTCGCCCGGGTTTGGCCGGGCTGTTGCCACAGCCGGTCTTTTATTAAACCCGGACCGGTCCAGCCACCGGGTCCCAGGTCGACCCCCCGGGCCGGGCCGGGTTTAATAACTGTGATTATTGCTTTATAAAAAAATGTTAATAAAATAAAAAATTAGAAAAATCCTGGTGAGTCCAATATTAAGTTTTCAAAGTTTAGCCCATGCTAAAAGCCAGAAGCCCAAAACATAGTTGACTCCAGCCCAAATAACTGCAACCACACTAAAAAGCCCAAATATATAGTTCGGGCACGGTCTGTCCTAATTCCTAAAACAGACTCTCTTTCCCTCCCCTCCCCTTTCCCTCTTCTCTCTTTCTCAAAAACCCAAAATTTCTCAGTCTCAGTCTCAGATTCTCTCTTGCCTTTTTTTTTCAGCGAAGATGCTAACAGGAGACATACCACCGAACCAAACAATTTACGTTAAGAACCTCAACGAGAAGGTCAAGAAAGAAGGTATATTGTACTTGCTTTACTTTAACGTTCTTCCTGTTTTTCTTACTGAGTTTGAGTAACTAAAACCCTAAAAAATCTCAACTTCACTATTGTTTTTTCTTTCTAGGCAATATGTAAGTCGACCCATTTAAGCTAAAAGCAGTTTTAATTGATTTTTCTAGTAGATTTCTTCTTAGGGTTACTGAAAGTGAAATCAGGTTTAGAATATTAGGGTGGAAGTAGCTTAAAAGAGCTGTTAAAGGAAGATATTTGGTCAATGAGAAGTGGAGAATATGGTGATTTTTTTTGTGATTTTGAAGTATTTTAGCTTAATTGTGTTAGGTTTTTGACGGGTTTTTTTGGTGGGTAGAGTTGAAGAGATCACTTTATTGTTTGTTCTCTCAATACGGGAGGATTTTGGATGTTGTTGCTTTGAAGACGGCAAAGCTTCGAGGGCAAGCATGGGTTGTGTTTAGCGAAGTGACGGCTGCAAGTAATGCTGTGCGGCAAATGCAGGGTTTTCCATTTTATGATAAACCTATGGTACGTTTTGAGATGCTTGGTCAGTAAGTCTTCAACTCTTTGTATTTGATAATGCATCAGCTATGGTATGTTATTTCAATTCCTTTTTTAAGTTTGTGTAATGTAAAGAATTTTATGTTTTATTATCTTCACGTTTTTAAAGATACAATTTTGATGGATTATTAAGTTGTCTATACAATTGATTGATTTGCAACTAGTTTTGGATGTGATATTGTGACCGTCAATTATAACCTTTGTGCTTGTGCTGTTCAGTTTTTGTTTTGGTTTCATCATCAAGCTTTTGTTTGCTTGTCATGAACAAGCATAACAGGGGAATGGTAATTTTGCACTAGCTGTCTTCTAAAACTATGGTTGGAAAATGAATGGTTCTGGTTGAGTGAGCTGTAAGAGAAGCCATGAGATTTTTTGTGGTTAATAATTGGGCCATTGTGATTCTTAAACTAATAGTTCATTATGTAATGGAAACAAGAAGAAAAAGGGAAAGATTGTGATGTCTTATATGAAGTTTCAATTATGTCCTTCATGGAATTATATTATTTTTCACCTAATAAAATGGTCATAGTTGTGTGATATATTTTATGTTAGTGTAATAAAGAAGGGAGAATCATGCATGTCCTTAATTGACTGCAATTTGATCAAAAAAATTGACCATTGGACTCGTTGAAGCATGCATTCATTGAAGACGGTTATTCTGTGTATTTGTGAATGATACCTTCATTTAGAATCTTAATCAAATTTCTATTTCTTCATTCTATCTTTGTTCCTACTAAATTTTCAATGTGGTAATGTATCTCATTGATTTGGTGCAGCGAATCCAGTATGCAAAAACAATGTCTGATTGCATTACAGAAGCAGAAGGAGTCTATGATCCAAATGCAAAGAAAAAGAAGAAGAACGAAGAAAAAGGTGAGTGCAACTAACTAGCAAGTTATACTTTGATCTTTATTAGACTGGTATGTTTATGTCATAAAAAATTGACCATTCAAATGGAACTCATTACAATGAGTCAGGAAAATAGCTTTGCATTAGGAAATTATAACAAAGAAATATGTTTGAATTCTCCTATGTAAATGCAGTACTGAATGGAAGTAATAGAAATATCCAGTTGGCCATTTCTTTTGACTGCTCAAAAAGGTTTGAAGAACCATTTTTTGAGCAAATTCTTTGTGAAAGAGTCTACCACTGCTTGCTATGTTTGCTGAAACTACATCATTTAATGGTTGATTCAGTTATCTAGTTCCTCACTCAAGCATATGACTGGCCTAAGGAAATATACATGGTTCAAATATAATCTTTTACATGATTCTATTATTGTAAAAGTGAAACCAAATACCAAACTTGAAGCAAGCACTGCCCCTATGAATTTGGTGCTGATACCATGATTTACATGTTTCAGTGGATGCTCCTGTGTAAATTAGGTGGTTTGGACTTCTAGGGTTACGGTTTTAATGGACAAAATCAGAGGAGAAACAAGTTATGTGTGTGCCAAAAGTTCTGGATGTCTAATGTATTGTTTTCTAATAACTTTTGACAACTTAGAAAAGAAAAAAGTAGAGCAGTTTTTGGGCAGTGCCATGTCTTATTGAAATGGGATTTAAATTCTGGCACACAAGACCAATGTTCTGTTTTGACTTACTGTTAAGTGGATTATGTTTTAATTTTTATTCAGTGATGCTCCTGCTATTCTATTATCTGCAAATAATTTAACACATGCTTTCCTCTTCAGCTGAAAGAAAAAGACGTGCTGAAGAATCCCAGCAATCAGCTCCAGCTAATGGTAAACCTGCTGAAAGTAACGGGGGCCCGGTAAGTCATATTTTATGCTTCTCTCCACCATATTAACTTGCACACTTGCATACATGTTAATGTTCTTAAGAGTTGGGCAAATACTTAGGTCATGTGTGCAGTATTCATGTGTTTCATTTGCATGACTATGAAAAGTGTTGAAGATGATTGCATGATAATTGTTTGAAGCAGTCAGTGTGCATTGATCTCATTACTGGGATTAATGCACCTTTTGTGTGTATTTCATCTGTTCACCCCAACTACTTCTTTTGGAAAAGAAGAGTGAATTCTCCTATTTTATTTGATCAATTCTTGCTTATTATGTCCTGTCTCTGTCTATGATGTGTAGACTTCTTTCCGCCATGGAAACCAGGGTGCACAAGAAACAGCTCCGCCAAATAATATATTGTTTATTCAAAACTTGCCCCATGAAACCACTAGCATGATGTTGCAAGTGCTCTTCCAGCAATACCCAGGATTTAGGGAAGTCCGAATGATTGAGGCGAAGCCAGGTATTGCATTTGTGGAATTTGAAGATGATGTGCAATCCTCCATGGCCATGCAGGCCCTTCAAGGTTTCAAAATTACTCCCCAGAACCCCATGGCTGTTACTTATGCCAAGAAGTAACCGGCCTTTGTTATGAATCAATTGCCTCCTTCACTTCTTGCCTCAAATGTTACTCGTGGATGCGATGATTGAAGAGTTTTATGAATACTGTAGCAATGTAGAATTTTGAAAACTAATTGTAGAATTTCACTTCCAATTTGATTGATGTTTCACTACTCATTGTTTATATCCTATCTAGTGATGTTGCCAAGTGGTGAGGGCAACTTTCATATATATTTTTATTCTCAACTCGTTGTTTATGCCATATCTGACGATGTTGCCAATCGATGAGAATTTAAAAGTCTTCTACTCTCATCTTTTATTTTTACAGCAAGATCATGGCCTTATATTTTGAGAGTAGGCATCTTCCTTAGTATGGTTCAGAACTGTTGTGCCGTTGGATTCTGATCCAACTTGCAAAATAGGAATGGAAATGGAAGCCAATGAACTTGTAGTTGAAATTGATTTGGAAAACACAATTAGGGTTTCACCAAAACTTTCTAATGTCTCATTGATGATTCTTTCCATTGTTTATGTGTGTCACTAGCAGAAAAGAAAAGCATGGCTCTCCCAGCTGCGGCCATAATTTAGCCGGGGAGTCTCATATTGCAAATGGAAGATCTGGTCTACTAGCCCGCAATTTGAAGAACATTGTAATGGATTTGGAATGGAGACTGTGGAGTGGATAGGTCATGTTTGACATTCAACTAACTTAAAGTCATCCACAGGTAACCTGTCGTTCATAAGAAATTTTTTAAAGAACACCCATTTTCAATGGATGAATCTTGTTGCAAAATCAGGAAAACTGATTAGGAGTTTAGAACAATACAAGATTTATAACCGAAGCTTAAGAAAATACATCAAACCAAATCTAATCCCTCTTGTCCAGCAAAGATGTTGCCTTCTCTGTATCATTAGATTTAAATTTTATGAGTTTTTCTTTTATTTTTTCATTCAAATTTAATGTTTTAATCAATACTTATATTTTAATAATATTGGTATTATAAACTCATCTCTATTTATAGTTTTGACATGATTATACATATCATATCATATCATATCATATCATAGGAACCTAAATGAGTCTTGTATTAAAAAATAGTTTAAAAAACTTTATTAAATACTATGATTCAAGAAGTCAGTTGTATTTAAAAGATGATTCGGTAATTAATATTTGAAACTTTAATTGGGATATTTCATGTTTAATGCGTGATTAATATTTTAATTTAGAGTATTTTTTAAAAAATATTTTTCTTTTTAAAATGTTTCAAAATAAATTTTTTAGATTTTTTTATATTAGCATATTAAAATTATAAAAAAAATATTAATTTAATATTTTTTTTAAAATAAAACACACTTTTAAAACATATATAAAAGTAAAAATACGGCACTCCCGAACGCTCACTGAATTAAATAGGTAAATTCAACAAGAGAAAAGAATTAATGTAGTCCTATAAAAATAAAATAGCACCAAAAAACCTAATATATAGACTTTTTACCTTCGCAAGTCAACTTCCCCAAGTGCTACAGAATCTCCACCAGCTGTACCACTGTTAACCGTTACTCCATCATATAACCTTTCCTTAAACTCCACAAAAAAAAAAAAAAATCCTTTCAAAATCTTGCACACTCTTTTCCACCCATGAAAACAAACAAGAAAACCACTATGCAAGCGCCGCCCTTTAGCAACCCCTTAGGTTTTCTCACTGAAGAAATCGTCTTTACAATCCTTGACTATCTTAACAATGACCCTTTTGCTAAAAGTCTTTTTCTTTAACTTGCAAAGCTTTTTACTCCATTGAAGCTCACCATAGGAAGACTCTTAAGCCGCTTAGAGCTGAGCTTTTATCAAGAGCCCTTCCTAGATACCCTCATACTGAACATATTGATCTAACTCTTTGTCCTCGCATTGAAGACAGCATGTTGAAAGTTGTTTCTTTGTCATGTAACGATGTTTTGTGTTCTATAAACCTGTCAAGGTCAAGGTTTTTTACTAATATTGGGTTGGTGAGTTTGGTTTCAAGGTGTTTCAATTTGGTTGAGACTGATTTGTCTAATGGAGTAGAGTTGAATGATTTGGCTACTGCTGCAATTGCTGAGGCTAAGAATTTGGAGAAGTTGTGGTTGGCTAGGTGTAAGCTGATTACTGATATGGGGATTGGTTGTATTGCTGTTGGGTATAGAAAGTTGAGGTTGGTTTCTTGAAATGGTGTTTGAAGGTTAGTGATCTTGGTGTGGAATTGCTTGCTTCGAAATGTAAGGATATTAGGAGCTTGGATCTCTCTTACTTACAGGTAATTTGATGTGTTTCTTTGTCTATTTTGGTTTCTGTTCTCTGTTTGTTTTCTGAGAAACATGAAGGAAAGAAAAATTCGAAGGCTTCTTGTTGAATTGTTGTTTGTTTTTACTTCCTTCATTAATTGATCTTTGTTGAAGTTATTATTAGGACAGTACATGCTTTTGATGTTGTTCTGTTATGTAACTGTGGTGTTTTTACTTCCAATATGATGTCACAATGTTTCCTTTGACTTGGATTTAAGTACTGATAAGAATTTAATTGTCAGCAATGTGATTTCTTGCCACTTGGGGTTGAAATTGAAGTTTGGCTTTTTGATGATTTGAACCCTGCTGCTGTTTCCCGACGCATTGTTTCTGTTTAGAGCACTAATCAAGTCTATGATTGGGAAAATTCTAATCCCAGTGGGACAATATTTGATGGTCAGCATTCCTGAAAAGTTGTCTCAGAAGATTCAAGAATTAGGTTATGTCCCGTGATAGTTTGTCTGAATTTATTTATTTGTTTCTTCAGCTATGTTTTATGGTGGATAATACCTTCTAGAGAGGTTTAATGTTTGTTGACTAAAACTTGGTCAAAAAAGTTGCACGCGATATAAAAAGTCCATGCAAATGCAGCTACAAAGTGAGAATCTTTTGGTAAAGTCTCCTCTCCACTGTACAATTGATTGGCGCTTTTTAAGGAATTTACCACTTTAGTTAATTATACAGTATTATATGGGATTACTGCCTCGCTAATTTTGTGTGTTCTAATCAGCCTCCTAACAGTTTTCTTTCAAATTGTGGTAATTAAAATGCAATGCAGGCAGTTTTGAGAACTCTAAAATGATTGTGAGTTTGTTTGCAGATTACAGAGAAATGTCTTCCATCTATTTTGCAATTGCAGCATCTTGAAGATTTAGTCCTTGAGGGATGCCTTGGTATTGATGATGATGGCCTCTCAACTCTTCAACAGAGTTGCAAGTCACTCAAGGTACCTTTTCATTATAAATTAGTTCTGCATTGTTTGCAGGGTTGCAAATTTTGATGCTGTTTGTTGCTCTTTTTTTACGTTGAGTTTGTTACCAACTCATGTAGGAGCGAAACATGTAAATTCCAGAATTGAATGAATGAAGTAGAAATTGTTTTCTGTTTATTGAATTCCTAGGCGGGAATTCATACTGTAGTCCATTTCACTCGCCCATTTCGCGCAGGGTGTTTAATATTCAATCGACAATTTCTCTAATTTTACAAGTCTCGCAGACACTTAATATGTAAACTGCCAGAACATCAGTCATGTGAGTTTGTCATCTCTGATAAGCGATGCTGAAAACCTAGGAGAACTTACTCTAGCTTATGGTCCTACTGTGAGTCCAATATCTAAAATATCTCCTGGAAGTTTTTGGTCACATAGAGGTTCATTATTAATACTTGATGATGGTTCAGGTTACTGCAGATCTAGCAAAATGTTTGCAGAACTTTTCGGTGCTGAAATCAGTTTAGCTGGATGGCTGTGTGGTTAAATGTTCTGGCATTAGAGCCATTTGGAAGTTGGCCTAACTCGGTCTAGGAATTGAGCTTCAGTAAGTGCTCAGGAGTGGATGTCCTGAACTGGAAGTCATTAACATAGCTTATAATGATAAATTTACTGAGGCTTCATCAATATCATTATCATGATGTTCAAGGTTAAAAGTACTTGAGATAATAGGATGTCCTCATGTCTCATCAAAAGGTATATCAGCTATTGCTGTTGGATGTAGGCAACTTGTGGTGTTGGACATTAAGAAGTGCTTTGATATCAATAATAATGCAATGCACCCAGTTGCTCAGTGTTCCCAAAACCTCAAACAGGTATGGCATTTATCCGATCTCCTGGAACATTGAAATCTGATATAATAGGCTAATGGCAATTGTTCATTCTGTTTGTTGCAGATAAACTTGTCGTACTGTTCAGTAACATATGTTGGCCTTTCGGCATTAGCCAGCATCAATCGCCTGCAGAACATGACTATGCTACACTTGAGAGGCTTAACTCCAAATGGCTTGGCAGCTGCTCTCTTAGCTTGCAGAGGGATAAACAAGGTGAAGCTACATGCTACCTTCAAACCACTGCTTCCCAAATCCCTTCTTGATTACATCAAAGCCCGCGGCTGTAAATTTCTTTGGAGAGATAAGGCATTCCAGGTATGAGCTGGTACCCTTCTTTCTTTATCAGAGTGTTAAATGCCTTGAGTTTGTATTGCTAGTCAACATTTCATATAATATGAAGTTCAAGAGAGAATTTTTTACCTTTTCAAATGACTCCACCACTACCATTAATATGCTTGCTAAGACTTGGTCTTGGAATCTCTTTGCCATTTATCCTATGTAGATTACTGACTGCCTGCTTCTAGAGAAGGTGACCCCTACCTTGACAATGATCAGTTGGCCTATGAAATTTTAAATTCGTTCTTCATTTTATAACGAACCTGACAAAATATCAACACCAATAAGCAAAAATCATAGCGCTGATGATTTTTTTTTAATCCCACTTTGTAATATGGTTGACACTTGACAGGTGGAAATGGATCCAAAGGGATGGAAGTTACATTTTGGGCAAAGTCTTGAATCTCCATAGACTGTGAAGGAGAATATACATCTTTTTTAAGTGAATGGAAAAGGTCTTTTCATCAACTTGTGCCTGTGCTTTTACACCCTTTTTCTATTCTATTGAATGACCGGATTCTTAAAGAGAAAGGGATCAGATGTTTTTCTTTTTCTTTTTCTTTTTCCTTTTCCTTTAGGTAGGAAAGGTGGGAGGTGTGAAAAGAAAAGGGTGGCTTCAAATTATTGCAGTATTGTTTTCCTGTGTTTCTCAATGTATTTACTACTCTTCATTTAGCCAAATTTTATAGCTTTTTGGCCATGCAAGAAGATAGAATCAAGCTTTGCTTCTTTTTTATTTTTATATATATAAGGTTAAGGCTCTGTTTGTTTCTTTGATGCAGTTTGTGTTTTGCCTCAACCATGAATTATTCAACGAACACCACGTTTTACTCTAAACTTTATCTTGAAACCTTGTTTAAGAAAAAAACTATATTTTATAAAAAAATTTATATTTATTTTTTTTAAACCGCACCCACAATAATTACCGAAATAAAATACCAAGTACACACTAAGATGGGATTTTTTGCTGCCAACAAGATTTAATTAAATGATACCACCCAAACTCCCAGCAGTCTTTCTAAGGAGTTGATAATATTGGACAAAAAAACATGCCATAAACCCACCAACAAGCATATGATTCAACTTCTTGCATTTGTTCAAGCTACAAGACAAGTCAAATGACACTCCCCAGCTCCCAGCAGCCATGTAATGCAAGCAATAAATATCAGTTGGCGCAGAGAACTATTTTGAGACCCCTTAACATGGAAGGTGTTTGAGAAGAAAGCTTGTTTAATTTGGCATCGTCATGACCTCCCATGGATAGTCGTCATGCTTACATCTATATGCCCAATGACTGGCCTTTTATACCCTTATACATTGAATTCAGAGGGCTTCATGAACTCATAAAGAACTCTTATTTTCTTAAAACTTGACTATTTTGTGAATTATTGAACTGTACTTGCAATGTTAAGTGTAATCCTTTCAAGAACGAGACTCTTGCATCCAATTTTTTGTTAAATAATAAATTTTGATAGCCCTGCAAGACCAACCAGATTGACAGATTAATAAATTCTGTGTCTCTCAACATTACGTCTTTGTTCCCTTTTTTTTTTTTTTGAAAATTTTCATTTCAGTCCCCCTGAGCAATTCCTAGCCCCATCATCGTACCTTTTATTCTTTTAGTGAAGTTTTTTGAGAATTCAAAGTCCACTGTCCTCGTTGGTTTCTGAATTGAAATCACAAAGTATTTAATAATTGTTTTTTAAACATTTTTTTATCAAGAAAATAATCAGTTTTTTTAAAAAAAAATTACTTATTATCCCAACCAAGAGATACAAAGGGAAGGTAGGATGAGCACCACAAAATAATGTATTCAAAACTCCAAGTGTAGCATATTCCATTTTCTTAATCTCGAGACCTCAAAAGTCCCTACCACTTTTCCTCTACAAACAGGAAGGATAAATACAAAGAAAAGTTTTTGGACAGTTCTGTAATTCTAAAAAAGAAGAGAAAGCTGTCCCTTCCTGCCCTATACCAACACGTTATCTACAAGACTTTAGCACACCTCTTCTAGAAATGCACTTAAATGTCTCCACCAAGATACACCAATCAACAGTTAATCTAGAGGGTGTTTTGCAGTGTGGTTACGGGTGCTTTTTAAATAACTTTTCGTGCCAAAATGCATGTCAATAATGTTTTTTCATTTTTTAAAAATCATTTTTGACATCAGCACATCAAAACGATCCAAAACATACAAATCATATTAAATTTTAGTGAAAAAAAAAATTTCAAAATTTTTGGGAATGCCGCCGCAGCCGCGTTCCCAAACGAAACCCTAGTCTTGCATTGGATGCGACAAATTTAAGATCCGGACCGGTCCGATGAATCGATCCGAAACTTTATCGACTCAAGGTTTTGACCCAGTTAAAATTAAATATCAATTTATTAACACTTTTTTATATAAATTTTTTTTTGAATTACAACAATATTATTTTAAATTTATATTTAAAAAAATATATCAATATCAACCCATTATCTCCGTCTATAACTCGAGACTTGTGCCGAGTTGAAAGCAAGGGGGAAGCAAGATTTTTAAGTCCCAACTTGGAGGGGCAAAACCTTAAAAGAAGACAAGGTAGATACGATGAGTAGTTCTGAGACTCCATACAATGAATTTAGAGAGGACCACTCACAACCCTATCATTCTTGTAATGCACGTGTGTAAAACTAGTTGGTTGTATTGATTAATAATATATACAGCCTTCCTTCATTTGCAACAGAAGTAATTAAGAAAGAAATTATTAATTCTACAGAAGGATTAAGGCCCTGTTTACTGATAAAGGGATGGTGATTAATGATGTATTAAGGCCTCTAATTATATTTTATGGGGTTATCTATGATGTAAAATTAATATCAAAGGGATATGATCACATGGAGGATTGACAAATTAAATTGGATCAGTCAAAGAACAAGCTGAAGAAAAAAATCAAGACAACTCAAGGGTTAAATTAAGTGAATGGCAGACCAAAGACTCTTAAATTCTTTTTGTCCAAATTCTAATGTCAAATTAAGTTTATTGTAAAACTAATTAATTTGCCCATGCATGTTTACTTCTCATCAAGAACTCTAGAGTTTGTGTCATTTTGAAGTGATTTAAGTCTTAATTTGGTGATCTTACATGGATTAAGGAAAAAAAAGAGTCTTTCTTAATTACCTTACTAATTAATTAAGAGAAACAATCATTTAAAAACACATTTATTTCCAATTATTCACTTGTGTAATACATTGGAGCTTTAAAACATCATTAATTTTCCAAATATGAATTATATTTAAAATCAGATCAGTGAAAATTTGATATTAGCTTGGCATACTAGAGGGTATCATGAAATTAAACTAAATTTTTTTGAAAATTTTGCCTAATTATAATGTTTAACCCAAAATCACATGTTATTTTTCATTAGCCTCCGTGCCTAACAAAAGCCTAATACCACCAGAAATGGAGGAAAAAAGTTTCCCAAAAAAAAAAAAGAAAAAAAAAAAAGAGAGGATAAATCCACAAATATCCCAGTGTCAGCCAGCCGCCATCCAGTCAAACCCGCTAATTTTGACCAAAGGCTCCCCCGTCCACACAAAAATGGCTAAAAGTCATGTTTGAGCCCTTTACTTTTCTCAATTCATCAAATCAAAACCCTTAACTTTTAATGTTTTTCAAATTAACCCCTCTACTTGCTGGTGATTCAAACTATTTTATCCAACTCCCTCACTTAAGAAAAAAAAAATTATAATACATTAAAGTATAAAAACTTCATCATTTCACGTGAAAATATATCAAACCTGTAGTTTCTATTTAATGTTCTATTTAAGGTTCTATCATGATATGAAGACGCAAACCTTCCCTTTCACCTAGCTAGATGATTGTTAAGAGTTTTTTTTTTTAAAAAAAAAAAATAGATTATTAGATTAATTTATGCATTAAAAGTTACTAAATTTCTTTCCCAAAATGAGTAATGAATCAATAGGATTGAGGATCACAAATGTGAGGGATTGATATCACAAAATATGAAATTTTTAGGGACTATATAAGGGTTTTTTTTAATCTTTCTTTGGTCAGAAACTCCCTGTACCTTCCTAGAAACCTCCCCATTGACAACATAGCCCCTTTCCTTGTGCAATACGTGACCATTTTCTCTTCTTCAACGCCACAATCTCTCCTATATCATCACCAAGCTCCCTCTTTCGATTAGAATTTCTAGCTCTCTCTCTCTCAGTCGTTTTTCATATATTTCCATGGCTGCTTCTTCAGGGAGCTTAGACACGTCTGGGAATTCACACCCACAAAGCAGTAACAACTATTTTTCTTTCAGCACTAATAGTTCTAATCACTACCCTTTCATGACCTCTTCTTCTTTCACTGATCTTCTTGCTTCAAATGATGAAGAACCCATTAATAATAACACAGGTAATAGTAAGTTGGGTGATAGGATAGCTGAGAGAACTGGCTCTGGCGTGCCTAAATTTAAGTCTACTCCTCCTCCTTCTTTGCCTTTATCCCCTCCTCCTGTTTCTCCTTCTTATTACTTTGCTATTCCTCCTGGTTTAAGCCCTACTGAGCTCTTGGATTCTCCAGTCTTGTTAAACCCTTCTAATGTAAGTTTTTGTGTTCCTTTTTGATGTTTTGGTCTAATGGTTGCGTATAAAGATCATTGCTTGATGATAAAGTTTTGAGCTTTTTGGTTTGTTTTTTGTGTGATTGAAGCTAAAGATTGTTTTATTGTCCACTTGATGGGATTTTCGGCTGATGGGTTTTGTTTGTTTTTTATTTTGTGTTCAGATTTTGCCATCTCCAACAACTGGGACATTTCCAGGTCAGGGTTTGAACTGGAAGAGTAGTTCTGGTAATATCCAGCAAAATGTCAAGAAAGAAGACAGGAGTTTCTCTGATTTCTCTTTCCAGCAACCAGCAAGGCCATCCACAACTTCATCTGCCATGTTTCAATCTTCAAACTCCACAGTTCAGCCCGTAAGTATCAAGTTTTTTGGTGAAATTTTCTCTGTTTTGGTTATGTGATTGTGTTGTTTTAACAGTTATTGGTAATTTTCAGGGACAGCAACAAACTTGGGGTTTTCAAGAACCTGCAAAGCAAGATGAGTTTGTTTCAGGGAAGAGTAATATGGTAAAAATGGAATACAATTCTAATTCCATGAAGAGTTTCTCCCCTGAGATCGCTGCAATTCAAGCAAACCCTCAAAGCAATAATGGGTTCCAATCTGATCACGGTAATCAACCACAACAGTATCAGTCTGTTAGGGAGCAGAAAAGATCAGATGATGGGTATAATTGGAGGAAGTATGGTCAAAAACAAGTTAAAGGAAGTGAAAATCCAAGAAGTTATTACAAGTGCACATTCCCCAATTGTCCAACAAAGAAGAAAGTCGAGAGGTCCTTGGATGGACAAATTACAGAGATAGTTTACAAGGGTAGTCATAACCATCCTAAACCTCAGTCTACTAGGAGATCATCATCAACAGGATCTAATCCTGCAATGATTCCAGCTCCTAATAGTAACTCTAATGAGATTCAAGATCAGTCATATGTTACTCATGGTAATGGACAAATGGATTCATCAGTTGCCACTCCTGATAATTCATCAATTTCAATTGGGGATGATGATTTTGATTCACAAAAGAGTAAATCAGTAGGTGGTGATGACTTGGATGAGGATGAACCTGAGGCCAAAAGATGGTAAGTTCTTGATTAATTAAGGAAATAAAACTTCAAAACATATTGATTCACAAAAGAGTAAATCAGTAGGTGTTTTGTTTATTAGAGGGAGGTCTTGGAATGTTTGGTGTCATTATTAATCTTGTCTTGCTTATTTCAGGAAAAGAGAGCGCGACAATGAAGGAATTTCAGCACCTGGCAGCAGAACAGTAAGAGAACCAAGAGTTGTAGTTCAAACCACCAGTGACATTGATATCCTTGATGATGGGTACAGGTGGAGGAAATATGGGCAGAAAGTGGTCAAGGGAAATCCAAATCCAAGGTAAAAAAGCTTACTTTACAAGTTTTGATGAAAGATACTGTTTGGCATAAAGTTTCTTAGATGGGAAAATTAAACTAATCTTGGTATTAATTAATGTAATCTTGTTACAATTTCAAGCCTTAAAGGCTGAACTTTTTGGTCACAAAACCACGAGCCCTCAATTTCTTTCTCTGTGTTATGTCATGTTATGACTTTGTTTCTCTAAATTTGGTATGATTGTGGCTTCACAGGAGCTACTACAAGTGCACGTTCCAAGGATGTCCTGTAAGAAAGCATGTTGAGAGAGCATCACATGACCTTAGGGCAGTGATCACTACCTATGAAGGAAAGCACAACCATGATGTTCCCGCTGCTCGCGGCAGCGGCAGCCGGTCATTGCAAGACCACAGCAACAATGGCAACAACAATGCAGCAATGGCAATTAGGCCATCAACAGTAAACCATGTTTCTAACAACCCTATAAGAAATCAAAGGGCACCACCTACAGCAACATCCGAAGGTGACATGCCTTTTACCCTAGAGATGCTGCAAAGTCCAGGAAGTTTTGGTTTCTCAGGATTTGGAAACCTCATGGGGTCTTACATGAGTCAATCATCAACAGATGAAGTTTTATCAAGAGCCAAAAGAGAATTGGAAGTAGAGAGTTTTTGGTAGGAAACTACTGCAAAAGAATCACACGATGAATAAGAAAGTACTCGTCAAATCCATTACCCATTAATTTGCATTCAGTTTGTTTAATTTGTTTGTTGTATATTTCTTCTACAACTACAAAAGGGATTTGGTCTTGTGTATATTTCCAAATTGTATTTGTCGTAGCACGTAGGAGTTCTTGGTGTCCATCCATCCATCCATATCTTTAACCTATTTTTTGATTGTTAAGGCCTTTTGCTACGCTACTGCAGTGCCCACCTCAAATCAATTTTTTGTATCCCGTTAAATTATATACATTTTAGTATTATTTGTTATTTAATTTATTAGGTTTGAAAAATGAAAGTCTGTATTTTCTAAGGCAGAAGCTCCAAAGAGATACGTCATCTTGTGCGACTGTTTTTTTTTTATATATATAAATGATATTGCAATTATATTTTTTAATCGTTCAACCAATCGATTTAATATATTGTTATTTTAATTTTTTATTAAAAATATTTTGAATATTTTTTATTTAAATAATATTTTTATTATTTATCATTTGAATTAAAATTATAATGGTTAAATTAACATTTTAAATTATATATATATATATATATACAGCAGCGGAGCAAGAAAAAAAACTTAGGAGGGTTCAAATTAAAAATATTATTTTAAAAAAATTAATATTAAGTTATTTTATACAAGAAAGGAGTTGAGAAAAATTTCCTTGCAAAGCTGTGCCCTGCCTCCGTTACTTTATATATATATATATATATATATATATATATATATATATATAAAATCCCGAAATAATACTATGAAACCAAAATTTACCGTTTAAAAAAATAAAAAACCAACAGGAAAGTAATTAATTGAGAATTTAAAGCAAGCTTTGCAAAAGGAATGGTCCATCCATTACTTTGATGGGTCCCATAATCACGGGCTTTAATGGTCACGCATACGCCATTGGTTACGTAGGCCTTGGAGGTTTGAAAGAGTCAAAGATGAGGGCTGGCTGGAGCTTGGAGTTTGCTTTGGTAACAAGTTAGTCAAAGTCAGCTCTTATATATATATTTTAGTACTACTCTTGGATAATGGATGCTGCCTGGTTGCTCCCTCTTGTGGGTCCCTTTTCCTTGCCTACCTCCACCAATCTACCGCGTTGCCTCCTGTCCGTGGTCCCCACACCACTTCAACCTTAATTCTTTTGATTTTTTTTATTTTTTAAAAAATTAGTATAGTTAATTAAAAATATTAACACAACAATACAATTTGAAATTTTTTGTTTTTGAAATAACACGGTTTTGTACATGTTATGAGTAGAAAACTTAATTTTTATAGCTTGTCATTATTTATAATAGTGATTTTTTAAAAAAAAAATATTAAATGAATAGAAGAGAGAAAAAATTAAAAAAAAAACCCCGAAGATATTAAAAAAATCATCAACTATAACCTGAGTGGGCTATAATTATTGCTCTAAGATGGAGGGTGGCCCACTTGTACTGGAAAGCAAATGTGACACAATCAAGTTACCGTTTGTAACTTTTTTTATGTTGTTAGACTTTTCTCGTCAATTTTTTTTTTCTCCAGCTCATTAAATATTTTTTAAAGAATAACATTATTTGAATAATGTCAAGCTATAAAAATCATGTTTTCCAATTACAATATGTATAAACCGTATTATATTTTGCTAAATTTATAATATTTTTAAAAAAACATGTTAAAACCAAAAATAACCAATTCTTTTATCGAAAAATCTAGGCTTCAAATCTATCAATTTTATCAATTTAATTTTAATTCCTTTAAAAAATCTCAATTAGATCATTATGTTCATGTTTATTAACTTTTTTAAAAAACTTTCTTTAAAATTACATAGTTTTATTGCATAAACACATGATCAGTTGAAGACAATTAATTAAAATAAATGAAAGAATTCAATTGAAAAATGTGAGAAATGTTTAAGATCTACTCGATAATATTTATAAGTTTTGGACATAGAAAATGGTATATAAATCTTTAACTAAAGTTGAGTTTCTCATGGTTTTTATGAGTTACAATTCTATTTTATATGGATAAATTTGTTAGGTATCATTTTCTTGGATCCAAATCCATTATAATAATATAAAAACCATAATTATTAAACCGTTGGTTAATTTAATAAAAAAACTCAGAAAATCTTGAATTTAAAATCTAATTTAAATCAATTTTTTACTTGAATTAGATAAGGTATTGAATAAACTAAACTCGTGCAACCTAGTCAAAGTTCTAATGATAGGATTGATCCAACCAAACCTAACCAAATTAACACTAAAATCTAATTAATTCATGTTGACTCCTAGATTTTCTTTTTCTTTTTCAATCAATACCATACAAGTCTAACAAATATATATAAACTCTTTAATTTACCATTTAAGTTTATCTTGATATATGGAAAAAATAAATAGTTTTGAAAGCTCGAGAGATGAAGACATTTTGCTTAATGCACAAGGCGCAATTAAAAGAATATAGATGTCCAATAAGAAAATGTCGACGCTGCCCTATTCACCGACCGACCCAACAAGGCCGATATCTATCTTGTGTTCACATCCCCTAAAGGTGCTTCTGAGTTCTTCTCTTTAACCTATGTTTTGTACTCTTGTTTAATTTCTTTGATACCCAAAAGATTTTTATTCATTTTTCAATGATTTTAATGGCCATGTGCATGAAGCTACCTTGAGATTAATTGTAAAGAAATTGGCTTCGCTGATGAGATCACCATCTGTTAGGATTGTTGCCATTATGTGCAGCAATCATAGAGCATTTACAGCCTATCTTCTAGAAGAGGATGGCTGCCATTGCCATTGTCAAAGAGGGCTGCTAGGTGCAGCCACCTTTGTTGAAGAAGAGCTGGAGTTGGCAGCCACCTTTGTTGAAGAAGAGCTGGAATTGGCAGCCACCATTGTTGACAAAAGAGCTGGAGGAGCTGCCATGGATGCCTATAAATAGAGGCATACGGTTGAGAGCAAAAGGAGAGAGAAAGTGAGAGTGTGTAGAGCCAAAGATGTGAGAAATGTAGGAGAGAGTGGGCTGCCAAGGCAGCCAGCAGTAGCTGCCATTGCAGCACTGAAAAGAGAGAAATAGAGTGAGGTTGAGAGTTGCCAAAGAGGGGATGATTCCTCCTCCTCTATTGTTGTAAATCTTGTTCGCTCCCTATATAATCAAATGGCTTCTCCCGTGGATGTAGGCGGTTTGCCGAACCACGTTAAATATTGTGTCAGTGTGCTTAGCCTCCAAAGAGCAAATATCAGAACATCACCGGTCGGAATTCCCTACAATTGGTATCAGAGCATATGGTTTGAAGTGGTGTTTGATTTTTGCTCAAAAATGAAAGTTGTCAAAATTGTGTTTTGACCATACCACCGTGTAGAGGAGGAAGAGACGAAGCCACTGATGAAAACGGCGTCAAAATCGGACGTCGGACATGGCCGCACTCTCCATCACTCTCCGGCAAGGCGTCTGCCTACGCGCGCAGACGCGCCTCACGCGTGCCACGCGTCTTCTTCGCCCGGATGGGCTGACCCGACCCGAATACCAGTTGACCCGACCCACATGGCTGACCCGGATATTAATGACGTCAGCATGACATAATTGTGATGTCAGCATGCACAGTAGGCATGCCAGGGATGACATCAGCTTGATGTAAGTGTGATGTCAGCATGCACAGTAGGCATGCCATGTCAGCAGCCACATCATCGACCAGTCAGCAGACACGTCAGCAAAGTGGGACCCACCTGCCACATCATCAGCCGCGAGCCGAGCCAAGTTGAGCCGAGTTGAGCCGAGCCGTTGTGAAGCCGAGCCGAGCCGCGAGCCGAGGGATAAGATTCTGTGCAGCAGAGTCTATGTGCAACCGGATCTGAGATTGAATCTGGGCCGTTCATCAGGCCAGAATTGTTTTGATCAAATCTTAGCCGTCTGAAATGCGATTTGGACGATTTCAGACTTGTTTCCAGCTAATTTGATCGTTCCGGATGCAATGGTACGGTCCGATCGTTGAGATTTGAGACCGAAAGTGGTGGTGGTGAATTAACAAAAGAGATTGCCCGATCAGGAGGCATCTAAAGGTCATCATGGTGGTCGATGGAGATGAAGAAGAACATGTCACACATGTTTACCCAATTACATGTGCTGAACTGCTAAATGGGGTGAAATTTTAATTGCCTTGAGCGAAGGCAAAATTGAGACACTCTGGACACCCGATCATGTGGACGATTTGAGGTAGAGAGTGGAAATTGATGAAGACCAATCTTGACGAATCTAAGAACTGGTAGTCTCGCCAGATGTTGAGAAATCAGGTATAAAACCTGGATACCCCAGATCACTTGTAAAGGAAAGCCGCAACAAAGCTAGCAAATGGTTGTATATACGAAAAGGCAGTACGGTGGATAGATACGTTCTAAGAAGTTCTGTCTAGGAGATTGGGTTTTAAGCGGGACCAGTGTGACCCCTCCAAATCTTTCCTGGGAACTTGCTTAGTTGAAGGATCATCCACACAGTACTATTTTTGTATATGTAACAGTTTGTAATGAAACTGTTGAAGACTAGCAAGATGACGGTATAAAGGAACAGTTGGGTTTCGTATGTTCAAGGATCTGATGGAGTGGTGATTTCTCCAAAGAAGTTAGATTCGATGACTGTAATTTCTCGAAGGGAGAATTGATGAAGACCCTGATAATGGAAGAGAAATACACAAGGAGATAAAGATTGGCACCCTATTTTGACTTGGTTAAATGTTGTGACAGGATGAGCTGCTGTCAAACATAAAAGCAAAGAATAGGGAGAAATCTGGAGAACCGAAATTGCACGAGAGCACACGGAGAATGTACAGAAGTACCCGAAGGATCCAACGAGGTACTGTAATGAGACAACAGATGCAAGGAGAAGAAGAGTTCCCAGATGAAGCTCAGAGCAGAGACTGTGTGAAAAGTTGTACAACAGGAAGTCTCTTGTGCTCTTGATAAAGGCAACAAGCGAGGACCTTTCCAATGCATGCAAGGATGGAAAGATGAGTTGTTGCAGAAGCACCTAATTAAGGGGGTGCGACCGCCGATGAAAGGCGAAGACACCAAAGAGAGTTGGTGTGGGTGGAGCTATCAAGCAGAAAGGCATAGAAGTTCCAAACATAGAAAATGAGATGGAGGATTGCGAAGAGTGCACCGCAACTCTCTCTTTCTATGTGATCAGTGGCAGTGATCTCTCCCAAGTCCACATGGTGGTAGAGAATCTTGGAGTCACTAGAGACATCCCCGATGAAGGAGGATGTGACCGCTTCATGACGGACGGAGACATCTCAGGCAGAAGGTGTGTGGGCCATGAAACGAGCATAAGTACAAACCGCCGCATGACGACAAGCGGAGACACCTCGGATGGAAGGTGTGAGGACCATGATATGAGTCCAAGATCAGACCGTCTCATGACGACAGACGGAGACACCTCGGATGGAAGGTGTGAGGACCATGATATGAGTCCAATTTCGGACCGCCCCATGACAACGGGCGAAGACACCTCAGGAGAAGGTGTGAGGGCCATGATAGGAGCCCAATTTCAGAACGCCCCAGAGCCAATGTGATGGCTGGATATAAGTGGACAAGTGTATAGCCAATGAAGAGGCTATGATGAGTATGAAGACAAATGCAAGATTGACTTTCATGGATATTGCCCCCATGCTAAAGATCAATGAGCTAGAAGACATTTGCCTTGGACAATAAATGGATGGCTTGTGGAGCATTAAGACGCGACTGCTATGAAGGAGTAGAGGGCATGCGCAGGTTCCGGGAACAAGTTGACTCTTGTCAAGGTGGTGAGCTCAGTAATGACATTGTAATACTCAGAGTATGAAGATAGAGATTGATCAACCTTTAATGGGCTGTCCCCATGGTTAAAAGGGAGAGCCACCTGGACTCTTGAGACTAAGAGCGGGAGACTCACGGAGAAGTAAGGCGTGGTTCCTAGGGAGGAACAGAGGGCAGACGCAACTCCGGGATGAGTAGACTCTTGGAAGAGTGGTGAGCTCGTGATCACATTAAAATACTCAATGACTGTCGCACTTGGGAATATCCGTTTGAGGGGGTGTTGTAAGCCTTGATGTAAGGCTTGATAAATCATTCCGGGCCAAGCATGGTTGATATGCTTGAAGGGGGATGTTGTTCCAGAGACAAGCGTTAAACACTCTTCAGATGAGATATGACAAACCATCTGGTTGAAGTGATCCTTTGGAGTGAGCAAAGGGGTGCTTGGATGACTCTGGTGATTGAAAGGTTTGGCAAGTACCTAGAAACTTGGCCAAAGACGCTCTCGGAATGGTAAGCTTGGAAGAGCTGCAGAATGCAAGCATGTGCTGAAGAAGCAAGAGGACAATTGCCCACATGAATGGCAAAGGGGGTGATTGTTAGGATTGTTGCCATTATGTGCAGCAATCATAGAGCATTTACAGCCTATCTTCTAGAAGAGGATGGCTGCCATTGCCATTGTCAAAGAGGGCTGCTAGGTGCAGCCACCTTTGTTGAAGAAGAGCTGGAGTTGGCAGCCACCTTTGTTGAAGAAGAGCTGGAATTGGCAGCCACCATTGTTGACAAAAGAGCTGGAGGAGCTGCCATGGATGCCTATAAATAGAGGCATACGGTTGAGAGCAAAAGGAGAGAGAAAGTGAGAGTGTGTAGAGCCAAAGATGTGAGAAATGTAGGAGAGAGTGGGCTGCCAAGGCAGCCAGCAGTAGCTGCCATTGCAGCACTGAAAAGAGAGAAATAGAGTGAGGTTGAGAGTTGCCAAAGAGGGGATGATTCCTCCTCCTCTATTGTTGTAAATCTTGTTCGCTCCCTATATAATCAAATGGCTTCTCCCGTGGATGTAGGCGGTTTGCCGAACCACGTTAAATATTGTGTCAGTGTGCTTAGCCTCCAAAGAGCAAATATCAGAACATCACCGGTCGGAATTCCCTACACCATCAATATTATTATATGTGTAATAATATCGGTAGCTACCATCCAACCATTGTAATGGCAACACACAATGGGGCGGGCACTCGCTTGCTTCTTGTGAGAGAATTGCTAATAATTTATTGGTTTTGATCTTTCATGGGAAAATTGATAGAGATTCGATCATAAAGGGCTTTGGATGTGGTTGCTTGTTCGAGTTCTTGTTCCCGTTGATTTGAAATAAAATTACATTCAATATCGGGGGAAAGCATAATGTTTTTTAATAGAGATAAAAGACATGATTTTTTTTAGATTAATATGGGTGTTCGGGCCAGCTTGCGCGCACCTCGACTAACCCCACGGGTCCTGAAGTTAACGACCATGTAAGTCTCCAGTGGCCGTGAGATTTGTGAGACTCGAACTGGTGACATCTGAAAAGTAAACTCAGGATCTGACCAATTGAGTTACACCTCCTAGAGTTAAAATTACATGATATAATTCATGGGGTAGTGAGGATGTTATCATTATAAGAATTATTAAAACAGGCTTCAAAATAAACCAAATTAAGAAAATATTATTTTTGAAAGGGCTGGGGATAAATTCATTAATATCATAAAAAAATATATTAAAAGTTTAAAAGACAAAATCATGATATTTAACAGCCTTGAGGGTGCCATGGCCATGCATATCCCCCGTGCTGATGTGGAAATATATATATATATATATATATATATATATATATATATATAATTCGATTCTCCAAAGCAATATTCATTACATAATTGCATAGCTAAAGTTGACTAAAAACTTCACTATTGTTTTTTTTTAATTCATTTATAGCTTATAGTCAATTTTAAGCCAAGATTTATCACGAAAGGCCGTAACGTGCACCGTCACTTATGGTTTCCAAGTCTCGAGTATTTTCAAGTTGTGTTTTCGTACATGGCAAGAGCCAGGTTCTCAGTCCATGACATGCCTGTTCACAGGAAAAATAGACTCACACTAGACTTGGATTGCGCCCACTTCTAGCCAGTGTTTTCAGACTTGACGTTGAAGAAGACTCGGTTCACCGATCGGGAGGTCGATGCAAAAAAAATCAAAATTATTTAAAAAAAATCAAAACAATACAGTTTTAATTTATTAACTCTTTAAAAATCATGATTGACGGTCCTTATGATTACTCTTTTATGTAATAAATCATGATCTTAAATCATTAGAGTTTGGAGCTTTCCATGATTGACGGTCCTTGTGATTCGCTTCACCATAATTTGGGATTGAAAACCTAATTAAATTCATTATTTTTTTAAGGAATTATTCAGTAATTTTAAGCCATGTTCCTCTTGCTGTGGTATATATATAAATAATTATTAGATAATATCCATAAATTGCATTTTTTTTATTGGATTCGAGGAAATCCCACCCCTGAAAAGCGTATTTTGTAGATCCAGGTGAGCGAGTAAAACCCCGACTATCCCTGCTCATACAAAATAATATCTATAAATTGCTTCTCCCACAATCACACATAATAAAATCGTAATCTACTTAGATAAGATCACCAAAATAGCTTTTTTTTGGGGTAAGAATATCTTTGAATTATTTTACATATCAATTATTTATTAAAAAATTATTTCTAAAAATATAAATTATATATCAAATTTTATTCATAATGAATATCTTATAATATAAAAAAAAAATTAGTGAATGCATCATTATAAAATCAAATATGGTTGATCTATGGTTCCAAGAAATATTAATCTATTTACACTCTTCAGAATGCTCTTCGATCTCAGAAATTAAAGCACAAGCAAAGCTAATCATGAGTCCTAAGACCCATCATAAAATAAAAATGATCGTTTGGCTAATTATTGTGTGAGTGCGTGCTAATAGTAAGAGACCCATCATAAATTAATCATGACCGTTTGATTAATAGGCCCGAATAAATTTAGCCAGGTCCGCTAACAATTACCAAACTAAACCAAGCCCAACCCAGCCCAGCCCATAAAAATCAAACTAACCACATTTCCCGCAAACTACCATAACGGTCACGCCACATCGTAACAGAATTTACCACTCACACAATGCCACCTGTTCACTGACCCCACTTAAACCATAATGCTCCCATTTTACCCTCCAACCCCTCTCATATTTTCAAACTCCACCATCCCTCCACCCCCAAAATCTCTCTGATGTAATGGAGCTCTCAAAAAACCTCTTAATAAAATCCACTCTCGCACGTCTCCTCTCATTTATCGTTTTATTCTTCGCCGTCCGTTTCGCATACTTCATAGCAGTCAAAGGCCGATCCTGCGTCTCTAATGACTTCTGCTTCTTTCCTCCACAAAACCTCGACTTCACCATCCACTACCACTCCGCCGCCACCTACCGTTGCACCGTCGATCATTACCTCTCCGTCTTCCAGGACCTCATCGCCGATGGCTTCCTCTCGCCTATCTCAAAATCTCTCTGCATCGAAACACTAACTGGAGAAGAAATCATAGCTCTGAAAGAAATCGGCGTTATTGATTCAACCGGAATCTCAAAGAAATCAAAGAAAATAAAGAAATCATCTCCACCGCTGATTCTATCGAACTATCCTCTATCGTTTCATGACAACACTTTCGATTTCCAGTTCACTAACAACCTCGACTGGTCAGGTCAGCCCGACGAATTCGGGTCAGAGCTTTGTCGAACTTTAAAACCGGGCGGGTTCTTAGTGATCCATACAAAATCGAGAGATTTATATAGCTTACGATCTTTACTTGATTTGTTTAATTGCTGTAGATTAATCAAATCGCGTGAAATCAACGGTGTAGATTCAATGTCGATGATGATAATTAGAGAGGTTGTGTTAATGAAAGTAAGAGATTTTTTGTGGAGGGGCAACGTAGGTAGTAATTGCTCGGTTTCGAGGCTAAAACGGGAACTAGCAAAAAATGCCGAGGCTTTGATCGCTAAAGAACCATTGAAGCCATGGATTACATTGAAGAGAAATTTGAAGAACGTTAAGTACTTAAGTGATAGTGTTGATATTAGTTTTAAGAGAAAATATGTTTATGTTGATGTTGGTGCTAGGAGTTATGGTTCAAGTATAGGCGGCTGGTTCCGAAAAAGTTATCCGAAACAGAATAAGAGTTTCGAAATTTATGCCATCGAAGCCGATAAGGTGTTTTTCGGGGAATATAGATCGAAAAAGGGTGTTCAGCTACTGCCTTATGCGGCGTGGGTGAGGAATGAGACCTTGTTTTTTGGGATCAGCAGGTTTGTTAATAGGAAAATTGTGGAGAAAGGCAGGGGGATGGGGAGGATTCAACCGGTGGTGCAATCGTCGATGAGTTATAAGGCAGATTTGGATACGATTGAAGGGTTTGATTTTGCAGAATGGTTGAAAAATGTGGTGGTGGAGAGGGATTTTGTGGTGGTGAAATTGGATGTTGAAGGGACTGAGTTTCATTTGATTCCGAGGTTGGTTGAGACAGGTGCGATTTGTTTGATTGATGAGTTGTTTCTGGAGTGTCATTATAATCGGTGGCAGAGGTGTTGTCCGGGGCAACGGGGTGTTAAGTATCAGAAGACTTATGATCAATGCTTGCAGCTTCTTAATTCTCTCAGAAAGATTGGAGTTCTTGTGCATCAGTGGTGGTGACTGGTAATAGTGTATGCATTTTCTTTTTTGTTCTGATAGGTTGTTCTTAGTTTTTTTGCAGTGAAGAAATTGTAGATTCTTGTGTTTTTGTCTGGTTTCTTATATTCTTGAATTGTTACTCAACTAGAAGTTCCGTATATCAGAAACTTTGTTTGAGAGAGGCTATCAGTTCATTCTGCTTCTTCTTCATATTTTCTATAACTAAAAGCCTCTCAGGCCTCTTCTCTTTCCAGTAAGAACAATATCACAGGAAAAAATTCGTCTATGCAGCTTCAGAACCCTGCAACAGTATTGAATTATTGATGTTGTTTGTCAGGTTGTAGGCATGACTAACTCAAAAGGCCTCTGGTTTGGTTATGACCCTTTAAAGTACACTCTGCCTCTCTTGCTGTTACAGCTTTCTCTTATTTCTATCCTCACGCGTTCCATTTACATCTTTCTCAAGCTCCTTGGCCAACCTTCTGTTGTTTCTCATGTACCTGTAAGTTCATCTCTCTACTTGTTCTCTCCCCATGCAAATCGTTTCTAAATGCATCACTCTGATGTGAGAGGTTTTCATCTTGGGCACAACTTGACATTTACAGACAAAATCTTCCCACCAGAAGGAAGAACTGCATACCTTGTCAGTGTTTGGTTTGATGCTACGTATTTATCTTCCAGATTGGGGTGAAGATAGATCCTTCCATCATTTTGAAATCACGTGAAGTTGTGCTAGCTATAGGAATGTTAGGCTTCTGCATTCCTTTTGGATTGGCATCATATGTCAGATTAGTCCTGTGCCATTCTCTCTCACCGGACGATACTAGCTACGTACCACAATTCTAAAAATGGAAAAGGAACCGGTAAGAATGCCTAGAATGTAGCGTATATGTGCACTTTAGGTTGGTAAAAACCACATATTAAACCTGATCTCTTGTACACCTGTTGGATCGAAAACTCGGTCAACCTCTTAATAGGATCCTGTAATTATTTGATAAGCTACAAGAAATTAATTAGCAGTTACCACCAATGTATTGCATCTTACAGAGTGAAGATTTTGCTTAATATTTATTTTAGGAAACTAGAGAAATGAAGTATAATCCTTTTCCAATATTAAACAATCTTGTAGATGAACTAGCCTGATTTTTAATTGAAAGAATTTCTCTCATTTGATTTATCTGTGGTTTATAATTCATATGCGGTAAATCACATGCTGTCCTGTCATAAAACGCAAACATTAAATCCACAAAAAATCTTTCTGTACCACATTTTTTGTAGCTGACAAGTAGGGCAGATAATAGAGGATGAGATTTTTCCTCCTCTAGTAGTAAACAATTTTCGACCCAGAAGAAGTAGGTCAACTGACTCCTGATGGCTAGTGGTATCAGGGCCTCAGGAAAAAAAAAGAAGCATTAGCACACCCGCACAATCCTCCTGTCCCTTGAAGTCCTTCACGCCCTTTTATCTTCTTTATAGGCAAGGCTATCTAGAGACATCCAAGAGCTTGTTTTTATTGCATTATTAACAATGAATGCATCGAATCCAGACCTTCAGAATCTATGGGTGTGCCAAGGACGTGCTGGTATAATATCAAAAGGGTATTTTTATGGTCAGAATCCACTTTCCCATACAACTCCTGCTGTTTTGGCACAACTCAGCTTATCTTCATTATGTAGTGTCTTATTACAATACATCCTCACCCCACTTGGTGAAAGCGCTTTCGTTTCATTGCTGCTGGTAAAACTTTCTATTTCCCTGCAAAAAGAATGTAAAAATCTTGTTTTAGTAATCTGATCAATACAATTCATTCCTGACCGCAATGCGGTGATCTTCAGGTATATAACTCAGTTTATGTCTTGAATTTGGTCAGGTAGGGTTCATCCTGGGACCAACACTTTGGGGACGTAGTTCATTCTTGACATCAGTTTATTCAATGAAAAGTATCCAAACCAGCTCGACATTTGCTTTCTTTGGATGCATTTTTTATATATTTTTGATTGGAATAAAGATGGACCTGGGGATAGTGAAGAGAGCAGGAAGGAAACCTGTGGTCATAGGCTTCCTTACTTTCTTGTTTCCAGTAACGTTGAACCTGATTGTGGCTGGAATTCTTAGCGGAAAAAGGGAATTGGACCCGGTTCTACTTAAGTCTATTTGGCACGTTGCAATTTTTCAAGCTGTTACCTCCTTTCATGTCATTGTCTGCCTTTTGGCTGATCTGAAACTCGTTAACTCGGAGCTTGGCCAGTTAGCAATATCTTCATCAATGATCAGTGGCATGTGTAGTTGGGGCCTGGTTATTGTGATTTTATTTATAACAGAACTAAAACATGAGCCATTTTGGATTCTGCTGTGTCCTATATCGTTGATTGTACTCATATTCTATGTATTGAGGCCCCTTATGGTTAAGATGATTGCGAAAACCCCTGAAGGAAAACAGGTCAAAGAGGGATACGTGTTGTCTATCTTTATCATGGTATTAGGAACTGCATTTCTTAGTGAAGTTTTAGGGCACCATGTGGTATTTGGGGCTACCGCTTTGGGCATCGCAGTGCCTCATGGGCCACCATTAGGAACAGCATTAGAGAACAAGATTGAATCATTTGTTTCTTCGATCCTCCTGCCAAGCTATTTTGTGTTAAGTGTCTCACGCGTTGACCTCCTTTCGATACATTCTGAAACTGTGTTTGTTATCTGCGTGTTTGGTTTAACTAGCTTCATTGGGAAAGTTTTGGGTGGCATGTTGCCTGCACTCTTCTTCAAAGTGCCTCCTGTTGAGGCATTTTCACTAGGCCTTGTAATGAGTTGTCAAGGCATTTCTGACGTTCTGCTCGTACAGCATGGCCACCTCACCTTCGTAATGACCTTACCCTCTGTTTATCCTATTCTTGACATAAAAATTCCCTTACTTCTTATAGAATATTACTGCCTCATACTGTGCCGAAACTTACATGTTTTTGCTTGTCGCATGCAGCTTGTTGACCGTCAGATGTACAGTATGATGGTCATAAACATGCTTTTTGTGTCAGGAACCTTCACACCTGTAATCAAATTCCTTTACGATCCATCCAGACATTACAAAGCCAGCAATAAAAGAACAATCCATCATACTAGTCTCAATATGGAGTTTCGCATTCTGGCCGGCATATATCACCAAGATTCCACGCCTTGTATGATTAGACTTCTCGAGATTTCCAATCCAACAGCCAAGACTCCCATGTGCTGTTACGTAGTCCACCTGGTCCAGCTCGTTGGCAGTTTATCCCCACTCTTCATGTATCATGAGCCTGGAGCAACTGCAAAACTCCCCACTAAGGATTGCGGTCGAATCATAAATGCCTTCAGATTATACGAGCAAGAGAGCAATGGTAATGTTATTGTCAACTTATTCACATCCATATCGCCTTTTGCCTCTATACATGAGGAAGTTTGTAGGCTTGCCGTGGAGAAGAGAACATCCGTGGTGATTATCCCATTTCATATGCAATGGAGATTCCATGGCATAGAAGACATCACAGAAGCCAGGGCTGTTAACCGTCATATTCTTGCGAAGGCCCCATGCTCTGTAGGTATCTTGGTTGATCGGGGCACCTTAAGTGCCTCCAAACACCATTTTGTATACAAAATTGGAATCATTTTTGTTCATGGAAGAGATGATAGGGAAGCATTAGCATATGGTTTGAGAATGGCGAAGCACTCAAAAGTTTCTCTCACTGTGATCCATTTGATCGATCCAGCCGCGGGAGCCGTGCAGTCTCTTGATATGGATCTTGACGATGATATTATCACTGAGTTCAAAGCCGCATCCGCTGGAAAAAAGCCTCATTCCTACGTAACGGAATTCGTAAAGGACAGTGTAGAATTGATTACTGTGATCAGATCTGTTCAAAATTCCTATGATCTAATTTTGGTGGGGAGACACCATCGCAGCTTCTCACCAATATTTATGGGACTTACTGAATGGAATGAGTTTCCAGAGCTTGGATTCTTGGGAGACGTGCTAGCATCATCAGATTCCCAGTGCCAGGTTTCTGTGCTTGTGGTGCAACAACAAGTGTATAGAGCTGGAGACAGGATGAATAGTGCCAAAAACCTTTTGGAAGATTCAGCAGAAACTGTAGAAATAATTTTTGAGTCTACCCAAGGGTGGAAAGACGTAGATATTAGTAGACATAGGATGCAACCACGCTAGATATGTACTAAATATTTCTGTCTATGTAATGTAATACTATAGGAACTTTTTTATTTTGGAGAGAATATATATATTTGCTAAATATGGCCTAGGAATCTGAATCGGACTCATGTTAGGTTCCTTTAAGGAGCAACCACAAGCTCTAAAAATGAAAGAAGAACTGATAAGAAGGCCCAGAATACAGCATGGGTACTTTGGTTGCATAAAAAACATCATAATACTAACATTCTATAGTTGTTCTGATCTCTTCTATACCTGTCGAACGAAAGCTCCGGCGACAACCTAACAGGATTCTGTTATTGATTGATAAGATACAAGAAATTAACAGCTACCACCAATCTAGCATTATACAAAGTGAAGATTTGTTTAATCTTGTCATGGAACCAGGAAATGAACTTCAATGCTGACAACATAGCTAGGTAGCTGAGTTCCATACAGAGATGAGAAAAGGCTATCAGAATTGTAACATTCCTTTCCTTCTTTTCTTCTTAGCACGGGCCGTGGACCACTTCTAGATTGCAATTTGACATATTTGTTGATGAATCCATTGATCCTTGGACATGTCTAGGGTTCTTCTTTCACTTGTCAAATCAGTATCAAAACATCCGAGAGAAAAAACTAGCAGTTCTTTAGAATAATAAGATTTTGTTGTGATCTCTCCTGTATCTGTTAATTGAATTTGCAGCCATCAGGCCTACAACTCGTACTCTTTTCAGTGAACATATTTACTCATTAGAATCTCTTGTGTCTATATCTAGAGGCAGTTGATAAAATATGTAGTTCGTTCTTTGAAATTGATGAATTGAGAGATTCTGATCAGGATAGTTTTGAGCCTATATATCTTGTTAGGAATATGCCAAGCTATGCAATCGGTTCTTGCCACCACTTTGTAGGTGATGAAAGAAATTCAAGATGGCATGCACTCAGCCAAACTGCATGTCCTCTACGCAGTAAGCACAGCTTTTCTAGCTCCATCCTTCTTTTCTTTTCTTTAAGTTAATTACCATCTTGAAAGCTTAAAGGAAAATAGTAAATTAAATGATTCTAAAACAAAAGGACTCTAGGCGCGCCTACAAGTAATTTATTTCAGTGGACATGGTACAGGGAAGTTGATTTTGTTTATGAGGTGGAGGGTGTTGAATAACCATTTTAATTCAAAAACTTAAATAAATAATTTAGATTCTAATAATGATTTTACATTATATTTTAGTTAATACCTACATTATCTCAGATGAAAATCCTACTACTTCATCATTAAAACTTTAATATTTTGAATTACAGAAACACAAAATAGTGTTATATTACACGGGATGAGATTGTGACAGAATTAAGGTAATGAGATCTTCCTTTCAAAAAGGACTGGCTTTGGCCAACCTAAAAAACTTGTTTGCAGATACTTAATTTATACAAAAACTTTATCTTTCATACAAGTTATTGTAGGAGCTCTTCAAAAATCCAGGTTGCTCTGGTGATCCGATCAACCCAGGCCTGACCCAATCAAACATACATGACTTATGACTTGAGGTCAACCATCCGATCAAATTTTAAAACTATGGGATAAGTATCATGTAACTAATATACTATAGGTGTTCTGATTTCTTACATCCCTGCTTAACAAAAGTTTCGTCAGCCTTTCAACAGGATTCTGTTATAGTTTTGATATGATAAAGGAAATTAAGGAAGAAGGAAATGAACTTCAACAGAGGGTGGAAAAACATAGCTAGAGAGTATACATAAGAGGGAACATAACTAGATACTAAGTATTTCAGTCTATGTAATGTAAGGATATAGGAATTAGGAACATTTTAATTTTTAGAGAAATTCATGTTGTATATTTTCTTTTAAATATGGACTACGAATATTTCTGTAGCAAATTGATATTAGATTCTTTTATTTTTCTTTCAATTTGAGTTGTTCTTGATTGTTGCTACTTCATAATATACTTGAATATTTTTTAAATTTCATTCTGGTTCATTGTTTTAATTTCAAATACGATATTGAAATTAAAAAATTATTTTGATTTCTGAAGCTTCACTCTTATTCCTCCATTCTCATTTCTGACAACCAGTATACATCTTAGAGTTCGATTTATGCCCAAACCTAGGATGTTTTTGAAAAGAACCCTTGATTTATGAAAGACTTGAGATTAATTTAAATGATTAATTAAATTGGGTAGCTTTGCTTAATTTTTTACTTTGAGGACTTAACTGAAAACAAGTTTTGATAGAACCGAGCAACTAGAGTACTGTTGATAATAAAAGAATCAATGTGTTGAACGAAAATCAATGCAGGCTTGTGCCCTAAACATAAAATATTGTGTTCTGGAGTTTAAGAAAGGGATGTGCAGGTTTTGTCTAATAATATTTATGGAGAGTGGGAAGAGGGAATCCATGTGAGGACTGAGACGTAACATTTTAGGGGATTTGCCAGCTTGTTTTGCCTTTATTTTTATGTGGCTTGGAGTTGTCACCCTTTGAGGAGTGCTTGCTTTTTGGTTCATGTACAAGAAACTTATTGATTAATAATACTAGACTTGGAGCTTTTGTTCTCCATTTATCATAGTTATAAACTTGGATTGGTTGGTGAATAGGTCTGGAACTTGATTGATTTGAAGTTTGTGCCGGTTGAAGTTGAAGAAAATATAAAAATATTTAATTGACTTAATTTAAAAATCATGTTAATTTAGTTATCCGAATCTGATTTGTTAAAATTTATCTCTTAATTTGTTAAATTTTTTTTAAAGAAAAATTTTAAAGGTACCCTTTCAATTCATGACTCGAGATTTATCTCGAGTTAAATTTTACAAGTATAATCCATCTAAAAGATCTAATAGTGTTTTCTTTTCTTTGTTAATTTTTAATAAAAAAAAAATGATCAAATTCTTTTTTAATATGAGCAATCATTCAAATCTTGATGTAGGACTATAAGTTATCTCTTCCTAGGTATAGTTCAATAATTAGAATAGAAGGGCATCATATTTTTTTTTTTTAGAATAAGATAGAAATATATATTCATAGAGTAGTAAATTTGCCATCTCCTTGACAACTGTAAGACCTAGTAATTAATGAGTAATCATTATCCTTGAGATGCAATCTATCGGCTTTAACATTTATATTTAGAAATTGTTAAATATTCCCTCTATTGGTTGGCTGTAAATGTCTTACCTTAGCTAATCATACTTTATACAAATTATGGTCTCCACTACCGTGTGCATCGATGATGCTAAGTAAAATTTATGTGCCAAATTCAAATAATCACAACTGGTCTCCACTCCAAGTACTGGCATATATGCCTTTTATTTTTTCAATTCAAATCCTCCATGATAATTAAATGCTTTATTATATAGTTGTACAATTAATAATAAAGTCAATACATACAAGAGGACAAAAACTAATGTGGAACTAATCAACAATATTCATGTGTTAATCATTGAAGTAGTTGTAACCTTTCATGTTAATCATTGAGGAAGGAGTCATCATAACCTAAAACATGTTGACATTAAATCAAAACCTAAGTTATATTAATTAAACAAGATTAATATGAATAATCAAGGGTGTTCCTGGAACATTAAATCAAAACCTAAGTTATATTAATTAAACAAGATTAATATGAATAATCAAGGGTGTTCCTGGATGTATAATTAAGTTATAAGAAAAGGGAATCATTTCATGGCGAGCATATAGTAATTAATAATAACATTATGGAGTAAATCTAAATTATAGCTATAATTCCTTGAGAAATCAAATCGAGCAATGGATTTTAATTAACTCCCATCATGAGATTCCATTGCTCTCCCATCAATGGATAATTAATTTGAATCATTTCCCTTGTGTTTAATTAGCTTCTTCATTTCAAACTCAAAATTAAGGGACCATGAAACAATTTTCTCTTAGAAAGAATTTACAAATAATTAACCCACCAAATTATTTCAGATTATAAATCCAAAAGGCATTGAATATTTAAGAAACATGTATTTACCTAGAACTTGTGGATGTAATTACGAAATATTCCATCAACACAAACTTCTCTCTCTCTCTCTCTCTTCATCAAATATATAATAATTTACTTAAAGGTCGAAGAAAATGGATCACGATCCGATGAATATTGAAAATCTCAATCTGCCACTATTATAGGCAGAGTGAAAAAAGAAAATTAAAATATAAAATTTATACAAGAAAAGAAAAGAAGAAAACCAGTATAACCCCACGTACATTGAAAAAAAAACGTCCCAGTTGCAAATAATTGTACCCCTTTATCTACTCTGGAGAACGTCAAAATCCGGCACCGGAAAAAACTTCTTAGTCCTCGGAGATGCTTTGTAAATGAGGCCGCCATACTCCGACACGACCGGTCCGTCGATCACGACGAGAGGATTTCTTTTCGGAGACTATATCGGTTAAGTAACGATCACAATCTCGTGCATCTTTATTGTTACAGTATCTTTTGCTCTTCTTTGACGAGGATTTCATCTGGTGGCCACAATTATTACCACTTTTTTTCTTGTCACCAGGCAATGAAGAAGATGGGATCAAGAAATATATGCTGCCTCTTTTGAGCTCGGATTCCGGCGAAAGAATCAAGATTTTACGGACAACACCTTGAGAAGAAGGTTTGCTAAGAACATGATTAGGGTTTGCTTTAAGGACCTCAGCAGCTGTGATTGGACCTGTTATTTCTTCCACGTAGCCATTCAAATGAACTATACGGATCAAGTCTAGGGCACCACAAGGAAGAACACAAGCCAAACAACACCTTAAACTATTGCCCATTTCTATGGAAATCAAAGAGCTCTCTCTCTCTCTCTCTCTCTCTCTCTCTCTCTCTCTTCCTTTGTGCAGGTGTGGAGTTTGGAACTCTTTATTGTGACTCTACTTTTTTTCTTCTTTCCTTGGTAAGAATGTGACCAAGGGAGGACAAGGTTTTATAGGAACAACCGTACTCATAGGAACAAAGTAGAATGTGAATTATTTTATTTTGGATTGAAAATGACGAAAGTGACCTAAAAAGAGTGATGATCTTTAATATTTAATCTATATGGTTCGTCAATTAATTTAGAGTTCCAATGGTCAAATCCTTTCTTCTATACGTTAATTAATCATGTGATTAACTTATAAGCTGACTTGTAATCTTTAGGCTTGAGGATTACTTAAGCTTCATTAATTACTCTTTAATCACAGTATCTTTAAGCCAATTTTTACTAGATCATTTCTCTTGCTTCCAAAGGATTGACTTTCATGGTAATTAAGGAGAAGATTTATTTAATTCGAAGGTTTAAGATTCGAGTCATATTACTGATGATAATATAAGCTTTGCAAAAAAAAAAAAAAACTATAAGCTTTGTCCATAATATAGACGCAATGAAAATCTAGTACTAGAAAATTAGAGAATGCATCAATATTTAGAGAAAATTTTGTTATTATTAGAAATTAATTATTTATGAAATACTGTTATTGAGAAGTTAAACACCGGCTTTTGTATTCCATCAGTGATTTCTAATATTAAAGAAATAATCGACGAAATATTTTGTTATAAATTCTAGTTGGAAAATATTGAAAAAAAATTCAAACAAAGGTCAATTTTTTTTTCATCGGAGTTTCCATTATCTTTTTTTAATTTTTTGATAGTAACCTCTCTAAATATGTGTTAAATATGTGTGGATATAGTGTATAATTTTTTATTATTATTATATGCATATAATCAATCTATAGATCCATTTTTCTAACAAATATAAATGATCTCATTATTTTTTAAAATAAACTACTTATATTCAAACTAGTGTAATATTCAAGTAATTTATCTATCATCTATATATTATTTTAGATTTTAAACTAGAAAATTCATAATTTTAGACAATAATAAGCTCACTTGAGCTAAATTATGAAAGTAACTTCACATGCCTATCGTTAATTCAGTGATTAAGCATCACAAACAAAAACTCCATTTTCCATATTCCAGGACCCTGTTTCTTGTTTTTTTTTTAATTTTTTAATTATTATTCCCTGCTCGCAAAGCTCCAAATTAATCTGTACATTGATAAAAGGAGCAAATTATTAAATGCAGATAGGCACCTTGACCAAGCATGAAACTGTGGTTATTGCCCCATATATAGATAAATCTGACACAGAACTCCATTAACGATGATAAGCAAAAATAAATAAACTAAATGAGATGAACTTGTTTAGAGCATAGAGCATCCATAGATTCTGTATTTTTTAAGCTAAACTTTCATGGCAATTGGGATTCACGCTTTTTGTTTCTATCGATAGTCGTGTCGAGTAAAAATCATGTCGAAAAACATGTTTTGATTATTTATTTATTTTTGATAATAACATGTTTTAATTAATCAACTTCAAGTCTTCAATAAAGACTTTTTGGAGTGTGTATTGTATCATTTTTCTAGCTAATTGGATCATATTTATGTGTGTAAATGTTAGATTTTCAAAGTGATTATTCCTTAATTAACGAATCCATGATAGCGGGACACTAAACACGTATCAAATATAAATATTAATCAAAGAGATCGGTCTAGTAATTATGAAAATTTTCTTTTTTTCTTTTTAAATTTAAATATTTGTTGATGTGGAGAACTCTCGTTTGAAAAATAAAAATAAATTTAGTCTGGAGATATGTTTTTACAATAAAAAAAGGGGAATCTAAATTTGGAATTTTGCTATAATTAATCATGGGTGATTTGGGAGGAGAGATATTCTAGGCAAAAGAATAAATTGATTTAACAATCATAGGGCAAGTACCAAAGCTAGCAATAAATACGGTATTATTTTTTTTAGAATACAGTATTTATCAAATAGTAGGTCCCACAACATGAGCCAGTAACCAGTAATCGCGAATATAGGCATGATGAGATGGGAAGGAATAAAACTCAATACATAGAAATTAAAAATAATTTTCCTTACTGAAAAATCAATTCATTAGGTACGGAATGACAATGCAAGAGTACATGTTACATTCTTGGTAGTGTTTGATAACCTGACCTATTTTGAAATAAAATAAGCTATTATATATATATATATATATATATATATATATGAATGTATGTTTTCACCCCTATATGTTTAGCCCTATTCCAAGTTGGTATCTATAGTTTAAGAATTTTTTATTTATAATGTTTCGAAAATCTTTAGATCGCTTTTTTTTTTTTTGATAACCTGGGGTGTCCAGACCAGCTTATGCGCACCACAACTAATCCTCAAGCCTACTGAACATCCTGCAAGCCCAGTGAACATATAAGACACCGCGAGGATGACAGACATGCACAGAAAGGATCGAACCCAGGTGCAGAGGAAGGAAACAAAATCCCTTCCCCTGTTAGGTCGCGGCCTCAAGTGCCATCGCACCATATTTTTGGAAAATGCTAAGATGGACCAATGTTTTGAGTTATTTGGAGATTTTCTAGCGTTTTATTGGATACTATTGTTACATGCATGGGAATTCAGAAGGAGACTTAGAGATAAAGAAATTAATGTGAAAAAATAGAGAGAAGCATTTGGTATTTGAAGCTCGGTAGGGAGCATATTGGAGTTTCTTGAAAATATGATGAATGGTGTTGAGAAATATTAAGAGTATAAAAGCAGAAATGGAAAATAATTAAATTATGGGTGCTAAAAAAGAGTTTACCCACAAAAAAATCTGATCGGACGGTGGATAATAGCTAGGTACATACATATCATTGAAGCAATGCTGCCAAGAACACATGCATGCCCTGGCCCCTGATTTTGCTTTCAAGCCATTGCAACCTAAGCAACAGCCAACTGGCATGGCAATAAATTAAGGTCACCTCAGATGTGATGTGACTTGACTACAATTATGCCCAGTTCCCTCTTTTTTTTTTTAATAATAGATTGATTTATTAATGAATTAATCATAGTTTTCGGATAATACCATGGGAAAACACAATAAGTTTAAAAGATATTAAAAATAAATTCAATTATAATATATCAATAACATCAAAATTTAAAATTTAATTTTTTTATCATTAATTCTTATAAATAAGGAAATATATTGGTTCTATATATGGTTTTTTTTTCTAAAAAAAAAACTATAATTGGATCACAAAAGGTTGTGTTACACCATTTTGGAGATAGGGATGAAGGGTTTGTTTGATCCTGCTGCATCTAATTAATTAATTAAATATATTTTATAATTGAATATTGAGAAGATATTTTTTTATAGTATTCGCTTTTTGCATGTTTTTTAAAGATAGTATGTAATTTATATTTAAAAGGAAGTATTTTACCAAATACTTGTATTTTTAAAAATTAAATAAAAATCTAATTAATTTACACACAGAATCAGGCAAAACAGCATATAAAATTAACAATAGCCATTCAAATAATAATCAGAAAAAATACAATAAATTTTTAAAAAAATAGAAATAAATCCAATTACAGTATTTCTTCAATTCTTTCTTCGATCATTAATTCTTATTGATAAGTAAATATATTGGTTCTATGGTTTTTTAATTAATAATGGCTATTGTATTTCTTTAAGATTAGTAGCTATTTTCTTTCGATTATTTTGTCTATTTGAGTATAATTTATTTAATCTCACCTCTCTGGATATTCCATTTCTGGTTACCATTTTAGAATAAAAAAGACAAAGATGTGGAGACAAAGATAACATGTTTTTTTTATTTTTTGTTTTGAAAGCATATAAATTTATTTTGAATTGTTTTAAAAAGAAAATTATTTTATATTTTAATCTGTATTTATGTATTCAATCAAATATATTTATATCTTTTCTATATTTATCTTTTTTATCTTAGGATATTATCCAAATACAACCTTAAAGAATAATATGTTTTTATTTTCACCAAATTAAAATCAAGGAAAAATATAGAAGTTAATGAAATATAATGCATGGTAGGAGGTCTTAATTAGCTGCATTGTGGGTGACATTAATTAATTTCGTTTTCACATCTCTAAACTAATCACAAAGAACCTAGCTGTCTTCGACACATTAAATTCTTTTTTAAGTGATAAAAAACATGGAGAGCAATTTTTCTCTTAATTTGTCAGGGATTAAACTTTTATTTAAGAAAAAAATTATGGCTAACTGATTGATAAACAGATGTAGTTGTCTCTAAGATTAAAAATGATTGATTCATTTCCGAGTAGCAGAAATAATAAAATTATTTTAAAATTTCTTAATTTTTATTTTTATTTTTTGGTTTGGCAACCCTGGATTGCAGGTCTGCCTTTAGTGGTTGGAATCTTGCAGTATGTGTGCCGAGCCTGAACCTGTTTAGGAACGAGGTAATTTTTGTTTTTGTATGGTTTTTAAAATGGTGATTATCTTGAAAAAAATAAAATTAATATTTTTTGTGTTTTTTATAATTTTAATGTATTAATATTTAAAAAATTCTGAAAAAATTATTTTAAAATATTTTCAAATAAAAAGTATTATGCATCATAATATTTAACACACCCACAAATTGTTAGTCTATGAACTCAAGGAAAGAAGAACAAAACAGAGAATTACATTAAATTAGGAAGTGTTGGTTACTCTTTTGGAATAGAAAACATGGAAATAATATAAATAAATAGGACATGTTTCTTTGTAATTTATATTTTAAAAATATAAAAATTCATGTAAAAATTAATTTTAAAATAAATTTATTTCATACTTGTATCTATTTCTTTTATCCTAGGATATCAACCAAATGCATAACCTTAGAGATCAAGTTAATTCTTTTTACTTCAGGTGGTCTTAATTTGAAATAAGAGAAAAGCTAATTAATTACCTCTAAAATCTTTGACCCTAAAGTAATCCGAACAAAATAAATGTAAAAATATATAATCACTAGTTAATTCTTTTTACTTCAGGTGGTCTTAATTTTGTGTACTGACCGTTAATCTGGAAATGGATTGCTAACCACCTACCGAAACAAGATTCTTTTACTAGTGATTAAGTCTTAATTAAGGATTTTGTCTGCTTGTATGGACATAATTATATATCCACTAGCTAGTGAGGTGGCATTGTTTTGTACATTAGCTAAGGAAGCTTCGTGCCATGGAGGTTTCAGGCACCGACCATAAACCCCAATTAAGGTTCCATTAACAGACAATAATGGTATTTAAGAGAATGCACGAGGCATGCCCTACTTCAAGATTCTTAATGTAAGATTTAATCCACAATAAACAGAAGCAAAGGGGAACTATATATCCCATTATTGAAGAACGTGTGTCAAGCCTGTCTTTAGAACCTAAAGGGTGCAAACCCTAATTAATTAGTCTTGTAAGTTGGTGGATGATCATCATTTGTACAAGAGTATGATTTAAGCTCTAATTTCTTGTACTATATAGTGATTCTTTTAGGTTAGAAATGGTTATGTGAATGAAATCGGAATTTAATTATAAACTTTATTTAATTTCGAATGGGGTTCTATGAAAGTATCTATAGCCATAACTTTAATTATTTGTTTAAAGATATGGTAATTCCCAACTGTAATTTTATCAAAATGTGTTATTTTTTATATAAAAAAAAATTCAAGCTAGTTGGTCCCTTTTTTTTTAATGTGCTATTTTTTTTATATAAAAAAAATCTATTTTAATCATTAAAAAGTCCATTTTTGCGGTGAATTGATAGGAAAAGGTGCGGTGGGCTCAAAGACCTGTCGTACCGTACCTCACTGTATCTGCTACCCAACAGCCAACCCTAACCCCACGAGGCATGCTATACTTAATATTGTTCCTGTTCTTTTATGCGTGGTGGTTATCTCTAGATGCATTTGGGTGCTGGTAATGCTAATTAAGTAGATCATGCATTATATGGTATGATCTTGGGCCTTAGATTTGTCTTCTACGGCTAGCTGTAAATAATATTGTAGGGTTTTGTTCTGTTGCTCGAGGTTAAATTCTATACACGAGTCTTATGGCTTTAATTGCTTCTGATTCAGTGCATCTATCCGATTGTTTTATTTTATGTGATTAAATTTAATATATGTTCATAGAATCTGTAGCAAGTTCGTTTTCTCATCAATTTTGCTGTTGGATCGTGGGAGATTTATGTGGGAATTGTAAATCACAATGAAGACAAATTATGATATTTGAATTGAGATTTGATTCAATGACAAATCAAAGTATATATTGCTCAAGAAATTGAGAAAAGATATCGGTGATTATGACTAGTTACTTACTTCTCACGTTGTTATCATCTTAGTTGCTTCGTTTTCTTTGTGATTGTCAAAATTCATGCATGAGAACGTTTATGAGAATGATGGTGATTTTTTCAATAAATAATAATTAATAACTATTAATTAATTAAGATAGTATTTATTTACTGTCTTCAAACAAAAAAAACAATTGAAATATAAAATTTTTATTTTTTAAATGATAAAGATTCATTCCAAAATTATTTTAAAAACAAATTTATTTTTATATTTTTTTTATTTAACTAAATACAGTCCTATCTTTTTTTTGTCAGACAGATCATTACCTCCACCTTTCACATGATGTGAATGTGGTTTAGAGTTCTTGAATTCGACTTTCGGCACTGAATTAGTATGATATATGATGATTATGAATGGAAATCCTCTCATTGTTAATTATAAAGGAACTAATTTCACCCAATTTAATTACACACTGTTGGCTGATGTATGTGTAAATACCATGAAAATGCCAGGTAGCAGTTTTGATTGATCAATTAAAGAAGATTTCTGTGATAATGGTCGAGTATTTTGAGGAAACTTTCCATAAATCTCAAGTCATTTAGACAAAAGATTTGCCTCGATCTAGTTAGATTGCTTCATTGATAAAAATACATGTTCTCCCTATTTAATGAGTAATTAGTATCCGAAACGACATCATCTCAAAAAATACTTAATGACTTCAATTTGAGTAATTAGCTTGGCCGTGCTAGCTATTTAATGATGCCTAATTTTGCTTTCCCTTTCACCTTGAAAAAAAAACTACAATCCATTATAATAATGCATTCCACTTTCATGCCTTAACCATTAAATTTTAAAGTAATCATTTGGATTTACATGATGTGATACTTTTAATTTGCATGGTTAATCCAACCCAAATTATTTGTAACTGATATGGTATGACCTGATCAAAAACTCATTGAATTTTTTATTATAATTTCAAAATATCATCATAATTTGAAACTTTTTAAAAAATTAATTAACCTGAATCAACTCGAGTTAACCCATTCAATTCATAATTTGATCTTTACATCGAGTTTATTTATAAACAGTTTTAATAACTATGCTAATTTGAGATTTGAAAGGATCTCAATCCTCTTCTTTCTACCTCACATTTTACCTCCAAATTAATATGACTCATTAAGACCCATCCATGCCTAAATTTATTGCCTATATTGGTAGTTCACTATATCATTGTTTGCACTACATTGCGCGTTGGATTAATTTTTTTTAATTTTAAAAAAATATTTAGATGTTGTTCATATGTTTTTTAGCAAAAAAAAAATTATATGGAGATTATCCTTATATAACCTGATCAATTTGATAGATTCAAAAACAACTCGAATGACCAATAAAAATACAATTTGACTTAAAAAAGATCAGGATGAGTTTTTTAAAATATTGAAATGACAATATATTAAATCAACTTGGGTTAACTTATCAAATTCGCCACCCATATCATGAGACTATGATAACCTCATAGAAAAAAATTAAAAAATTTATTAAACTCAATTCTCAAACAACTTAATATTAAATGATGATATTTAAAACAAAATTCAACTGAAAAGATAAGTCGAGTCAACTCGGGTTAATCTGTCAAATATGGATCATAAGACCGGGATAACCTCATAGAAAGCAAATCGTAACAAATTATAAAACTCAATTCTTAATCAACTCAATGTTGAAGGGTGAAATTAAAAAAGAATCAATTAAAAAAAGGACATAAAAAACCACATGAGTCAATCATCAAAACTTATCATCCCGGTCATGAGACTGTGATAACTTCATAAAATGCAAACCAAAAAAAAATTATAAAGTTTAATTCTCAATCAACTCAATATTGAAGGATGAAGTTAAAAAAATCAACTAAAAAAACAAAAAAAAACTCGAGTCAGCCGGCCTAACCCACGACCCAGGTCATAAGACGGTGATAACCACATAGAAAGTAAATAAGAAAAAAATCATAAATTCTAATTTCCAATCAACCTAATTTTGAAGGATTAAAATGAAAAAAAAAATGACTTGATTCAATCCGAGTTAACTTCTCAAACTTGGATCCAATTCTCAATCAACTTAATGTTGAGATATGAAATTGAAAAAAAATTAATTTAAAAATAGACAAAGAAGTGACTGAGATCACTCCATAAAAAGTAAATCAAAATAAATTATAAAGTTTAATATCCAATAAACTTAATATTAAATAATAAAATTTTTAAAAAAATTAAACTAAAAAACTCCTCAGAAATTTGAGTAGCAAAATGTAAAAGTGCTTGTCATTTCACTATTCATAATTATTTAAATGAAATGAAATGACAGGAACTCATAGTATATGTTATATATGTTTATTAAGCGTTTTGTTTTCTAGTTCTTGTGAAGCAGTGCATGTCACACTTTAATTAGTTCGATTCCTCTGATAGTGGAAGGTCACTGAAGCTTTTGTCCATGGACCCCGACAAAATTTGGTGAAACGTCAATCTATTACATGTGATCAAGCATTATTTTCTCCACAATGACACATTCTATATATAGCTAGTTGGCATAATTGAATATTATCATGGTTTTGGCTTGCTAGGATCCTAATTATTGTTCATTATTTAAGGTCCCGTGAAGCTAGGATTTTTTCGGTGTAGCAAGAAAAACTTGGCGTGCCAGTTTCATGAAAAATTCACAACTTGATTATTACAAGTTGATTAAATATATATATCTTGTTCGGCCTTGTTGATCATGTTCTTTATGGCAACTACAAGGCTGAAGCCTGTTTCTCTAGTGCCTAGCTAGACTACGAGGGGCAACATGCCTCGAGATTTAGGATCCGAAATCTGCTGACAGAAATAGTTGAAGCCCCGATTGATTTCTAGTGTAAATTTTCTTCGAGATATAGGTAAGGAAACTGCGAGAGCCCAGGTGATTAATGCTTGGTCGATTAGGAGAGTGGAGACCATAAAACCAAGCCCACATAAGTCTACTCAGAAGCACAACTTAACAATAATACAGTGATGTAAAGACATGAAAAAAGACCAACACAATTCATAGCCATGCATGACCAGCAAATATGAAGTGGTTATTAGAGCTCCACGAAGTCGTCCTTGCAGATACCTTTCATATCGTCAGAAATCTGTTTATTTGGGCCATGGGAATTGCAATTATGCATTAGAGATCATGAGGGGAATTAATTGATATATAAAGTATCAAACTTGAGCTGGGATTTCATGTCAGCATCCATGTTTCAAGAACAGAACCCATGATAGATACTTCTTGTTCAGATAGTTCTCAGGATCTGCCATGACTAATCTATATGAATTGTAAGATGATCGATGGGACAGGGCGGTTAAACCCTAGAAGAGGCTTGGGTTGCGTAAAATGCTAGCTTATAAAAATATTTATAATTTTTTATTCAATTATTCGATAAAAAATTATATTGACTATAACTATTTAAGGTCTGAAATGCCTCTAAATTAGACCTAAAAAGTGTTGTTAGTGCTAGTTTTGTTAAGAAATTTTTATTGCATTCTAACTAGGATTTTTATTTGGGTCGGTTTTTTAAATTTATTTAAGTAATTGTAAATTTTTTGAGGAGATAAATTACTTGAATAGAAAAAAAATTATTGAGTAGTAAATATTTAAATTGAAGTTTATGTGTTGTGATTCTAAAAACTTTAGGCTTATTATTTTTATTGTGTTGTTTTGGTCTCCAATTCTTTATTTATTTGAAACAAAATTAGTCCGATCCATTGACCATGACATTTTTTCAATGGCTCGAAGTAGTTCCTCCCATCAACTCTAAGTCCTTCGATTAGGTGTTAAATTAAAACATGAAATTATAACATATAAAATAAATCCACTAATTACAACTTGAACCAACAGTACTATTTGACCATATAGAATATAGAATATTGAGATATGCATTCATATATAAATGTCATGAACAGTGGAGCAGGGCCCGGCCCCTGAGATAGTTTAATTTTTAAAAATGAGGTGTTATATTTTTTATTTTAAAAAGATGAGTCTTATTATAATAATTAATTGTGATTTTACTTTTGATTTTCTAATTTACTCTTCACCTAGGTGGAAAAAAAATATATAAAGGCATTATTTTGTGAAATAAAAAACAGAGCCACTAATTTACCCTAATATAAATCATGCGGGCTACAACCGATCAAACAGAAAAATAAAAACACAAATCTCGAGTAAAATTTTTCTATTCTATAAAAGAATAACGAGCACAATTAAAATAAATATGTAAGAATTATTTTTTATTATTTTTTGCTTTATTTCAAAGTTTATCAAACATAAATAATGCTTCACTTTAACTAATGTTTCTTATATACTTTGTATGTTTATATTTGATAGGTATAAAGACCAACAACATTAAAGTGATGGATACATTATGAAGATAAAATTAATTTCATTGCTTTGACTCAATTTGGTATTGCTCTAAACAGTTTACCTTATATAAAGGTCATTATATGTTTGTAGTAAATTATTTGAATAAAACTAAATTATGCATGTTTTATTTTACAGCTCATATACAATAAATTAAAATAACTATTATATTTTGTTATATTAATTTTGATTTTTTCTAATAAATAATCATAGCTCCATTCCTGATCATGAACCATTTTTCTTGAAGACCATTGAATTGATGAATTACCACAACCCTTTTTTTAATTTTCCCCTTATTGCATGATCGTAGGAGATGCAATCCTCCGATGATATGATTTCCACCGAGCTTCCCGGGAAAACACACATTTGATATTATTTTGTACAAAATTGCACATAAAATTTATTAAAGTTTGCAGATTTCGCAGCAAATCATAATGATAATGTTATTGTTGTCGTTGTTAAAGAAGTGTGTACATGTATAAATTTTAAATTTAAAAACTTTTCACTTAAAAAATATTAAAAAATAATATAAATCATATCAGGTTAAGTTTTTGGATAAGATTCTAATATATAATTTATATTATTCTTTAACATATCCTCTTAGGTGAAAATCATTTGAAGTTGAAACTTGTGTAGACTCATACTATTTTGTGTTTGATTTTTATCAAATAAATATGGATAGTAAGATTTAAACTCATGATCGTTTGGTCATTAAAATTCTAATATCATATCAAAGAATTATTTTAACTGTTAAGTGAGATTGTAAAATATAATTTATAGTATTTAATAATCATTATTACTATTATAAAACACGTTTAAGGAATCATCCGTTGATAAGATTACACTATATCTCAAGCTCATATAATATTATATGCATGGATTTGCATTTTTCACACTGAAACTTACAGATTAAAGATTAAACTTCATGGATTGCTAGCTAGCATGTCAGTGTAATTAACAAATTAGTTTTTTTATGGTTTGTTTCATGTTTCTTGACAGGAGGAGAGATTTGTTACAATATCATGATTCAATATATCAAATATCACAAATATTTTGTATTACCATATGCATATATATCGTATTTCGGACCACATAAATTCTCAGTCCAAGATCGACTGATCAAAGAAGAGAAAAAAGGAGTTGCTTTGATTCCCAGTTTTGTCACGACATCTTCTCTTTTGTCTGAAAAACAAATGCGAGTATGCATGCAACTTGTAAGGGAGGATAAGAGATACAATGGCTGGCACCAGGCAGGTTTCAATTAATACTGACCTACTAGCACGTCATAATTGAAGTACTCTTTAAATATTTCTGACCCTACTATATTCATAATTGAATTCATCTGTTTATCACTTACATTTATGTATTTAATTATGTGAAAAAAAATAATAAATAAGGTATTGCATTCGGCCGACATCGATAAATTAATTTCTTTGATGCTCAAGTGAGCAAGTTCTTAGTTGAGGGAGAGAAAAAAGAATTTAAAGCCCCGTTTTGTTTTATAAAAAATATATTTTTTTAAAAACTATTTTTCAAATTTTTTTATATTTATTTATGATCAATAAAAAATATTTCCTTGTCAAAAATAATTTTAACTTAGTTTTTTGAAAAATTATTTTTTATTTTTTATGGAATACACTTTCTAAAAATTATAAAAAAAATAAAAAACATCATAGCATAGCCAAATATTAAAAAATATTTTCCAACTCATTTTTTATGATACTACCAAATATAAAAATATATAATCATATGCATAGCTTGTATAAAATGATCATAATTAATCCAAGTATTTATAATGGTTCTTATTAGCTTCCAATTTGAATTGTAATCTGTATTTATTGAATTAGAATGAGTTATAACTTAGCAATGTTGTGTTTGTTTAGATAATGATTATTAACTAAGGTGGAATTAATCCCTTACAAAGCTTATTTTTATCCATTTAAGGGATTGTTGTTGTTATTGTTTTTTTTTTTATTATTAACGCGAGTATCTGAGTCAGTTTACATGCATCTTGTTTAATATTACTGGTCTTGAAATTAACGACCATATAAATTTTTAATGGTTCTAAAATTACTCAAATTTATAATCATTAAAAAATAAATCTAAAATCTAACCGCTGTCAAGATAATTACTAAAATGCTTTTGAAATGGCTTGAATGTTATGGATGATATAGCCTTAAAATTTTTATTTAAATCATCACTCTGTTAATTATTATTTAAAAAAAAAATTACTCTCAACAAGACAATATTTGATCAATTATCAAACAATTAAATGATTTTTGTCACAAGCAAAAGGATCAGTCTCCAGATCCTTGCTTTCAATAACGAAGACAACGTTGTTCTCGCTGTGTGTGTTGGAGAGGAAGGCTTTCTGGTCAGATCAAGAGAAATAATACCTGAATTGATTAGACTAGTTTTTGGCTTTTTGCCTAAAAAGGCAAAATTCTCTTGGGCGCATTGATACATTTTTGAAGCACTGTTTTAATAGTAATTATTTTTAAAAATATTTTTTTTATTTGAAAATATATTAAAATAATTTTTTTTATTTTTAAAATTTATTTTTGATATAGCATACCAATTTGAAAACATAAAAAAAAAATTAATTTGAAATAAAAAAATTATTTTTTTACAAAAATACTTTTCAACTACATAAACAAAGAGTACCTTCCCTCTATTTATTAGATTTCTTTCTTTTTAGGCTGATGCATGACATTCTTTACAAGCAAAAATAACATTAATTTAGCTTCTTATATTTCATAGAGTAATTCTGATAAATAAGTGCTATTGTTTGATGCGTAGAATGGAAGTGTTTTCCATTTCTCAATACTTTTAAAAACTTAGTTCGGATTGCAACTAGGTTTTTTTTTACACATTATCATTCTAATTTTGAACCTTAAGAGAAGTTGTAAGAAACAGATTTATCATGAATAATAGTATGAAAATAGTCGCGGTGTCCGTGCTTCATTGTGGGGCTGGATTATTTTCTTCTTGCGCAAGAAATGATATTCAGATGCCATAAGCGTGTTTAAAAAAAAAAACCAAATATGTGACTCGGGTCATATACCTAATTGGATTGAATAAGCTGGTTTTATTTTAATTAGATAAAAAAAAATAGAAACGATGTTAGATGGAACAAATTTAAAAAGAAAAGTTATTAGGATAACTTGTTGAAAAACTATTTTTTTCAAAAGAAAACAAATGATATATCTCAATTTACAACCTATTAACTATAAAAGAATGAAATGGGGTAAAAACAACTACATGATCAACCTGAGTTAGCATGATAAACATGTAACCTCAATAATCATGGTCAAGCCAACTCAGGATATCCTGCTAAACTCACAACCTGGATTATGAAATTGGAATAACTTGATAAAAAAATAAAGAGAATTATAAAACCATTTTAAAAAAACTTGTGTTAACTTTTCTGAAGCACCGTATTTGAAAAAATTATGAAGTTTAATTTTCAATTAATCAAATATTGAATGATGAAATTGAAAAAAAAATTTCAATTATACTAAAGGATTAAGAAAATAGCAATTAAAAGAATGAGAATCAAAATTGAAAAACAAAATAAATTTTATATTTGATTGAGCGGTGAAATTGAAAAGAAAAATCAATTTAGCAAAATGATTAAAAAATCAAAAGAATGAAGATAAAAAATGACATAAAGAAACAAATTTTTGATTGAACAGTAAAATAAAAAAGAATAATAACTTTTACAAAAAAATCGAGAGAAAAAAATTAGAAATAAAAAGAATGAAAATCAAATTAGAAAAACAAATATGTAGCAAACTAGGATGGAATGATGAAATTAAAAAAAAAAACTTCTATAAAATGGTCAAAAACAAAAATTAGAAGTCAAAAGAATAAAGACTGAAGTTGAAATATCAACAATAAAGAGAGTCAAGTTATAATTTTCTAGGAAGAAGAGAGAAAAGAAGGGATGTAGAAAGTTTCACTAGAGATAAACCATACTATCAACACTGACTCGTGCCTCTCAAAAAAAAAAAAGAACACGGCAACACTTCCAATTACACGATAAAATAGTGTTTTTGGATATTGGGAGGTGTCGCACGCGTCGTTCAAAGAGTGCAAGAAAAAGTGCAAGCGCCTCCCACTCACCAGGAAGCATGGTCAAGCGCCCCATATTTTTATTCTTTTTATTTTTATTTTTATTTTTTATATTTAGTCAAACACTAAATCGTCCTTAAGCTAACTTAATAATAATGAAAAAACCGTTGTGAAAAGACAAAAACACACCTTAACTCCAGTTTAAATTTTTTACTTTTAAAGGTATTTTGATCATTTTGTTGTGCTTTTTAATTATTTATTATTTTTTATATTTATTTAAATATCAAATTGCTCCTCGATTGATATTATAATAATAATAAAACATTATGAAAATACAAAAGTATCACTCTCATGTAAGTTTTGATTTTTATTACTTCCAATGTCATTTTTATCGTTTCACTATGCGATTAAAGTGGAAAAAAACTTATATGTCCTCGTTTATTTTAGCAATGACTAATGAATATGTAAAAAAAAATTAATATCTTAAAAGCTAATGTTAATTTATTTATTTAATAAAAGAGCAAAACTATCATTACATTGTTCTAATAGGTAATGTACTTTGGCTTGGAGCTACATTGCTTTTCCAAGTCCAGTTAGATTCTTTTAATATGAATTGCTTGCTTAAAACTTGATTTGAAAAGAAAATAAAAAGGAGTTAAATTTCAGTATATATAATAAACAAGCCAACTCGAGGATACATTGATTGCTAAAGCAAGTGTAATTGTACCTGGATATAACCCAACAGTTTCACACATGAGAAATCGATGTACAAGTCAAATTCATTGACCGAAGAAGGATGCAGGCTTTATCTCTTCTTTAATTCTCTTTAATATTACATGGCAAGGTAGCTGGGGAGATTTTAATTTCAGCCATTTTCTTCATATGTAAAAAGGGCATGAAACTGCTAAAGACAACAGTTCTCTTATTCTCTATAAATACAAAGTAATCTCACCATGTTAATCAATCAACAATGGCACCTGCCCTCCTCTTCCTCACATTAGCGACCATATGCAACCTCAGCGGGGCTGCAACCTTGCCCAAATTCTCCAGCATTCTTATCTTCGGCGATTCGACGGTTGATACTGGTAACAACAACTACGTGAAGACAGTGTTCAGAAGTGACCATCCACCGTATGGCCGAGATTTTCCAGGCCACGTTCCTACAGGAAGGTTTTCTAACGGAAAACTCATTCCTGACTTTACAGCCAGCATCCTCGGGATGGAAGAAACTGTTCCGCCTGTCCTCAGTCCAAGCCTAACCGATGACGATATTCGCACCGGCGTGTGTTTTGCTTCGGCAGGATCAGGATACGACGTCATGACGACGGTGGCATCCGGAGCCATCCCAATGTACGAGCAACTTGAGTTATTCCAGAACTATATTACAAGACTCAGGGGAATTGTTGGAGAAGAGGAGGCCAAGAAGATACTTGGCAGAGCTTTCATCATTGTTAGTTCAGGCACTAATGACTTGATTTACAACTATTATGATATACCCACAAGACGGTATCAGTTCAACAGTATCAGTGGTTATCATGATTATCTGCTGAGTTCTTTACAAAATTTTGTGCAGGTATGCATGAATGCAGGCATCTATCTAGCTTTGCACAATCAAATTCTAGGGTTAGAGTATTTTCAAGCATAAAACTGCCGACATTTTCTCGGGTAACTTCTGATGGTAATGTTCACAGGAACTGTACAATCTTGGTGGCCGTTTAATGGCGATTGCTGGCCTTCCTCCAATTGGGTGTTTGCCTATTCAGATAGTCACAAGATATGGGAGTTCAGGGAATCTAGCATGTCTAGAAGATCAAAATTCAGACTGTCAAGCCTATAATAAAAAACTTAAAAGGTTACTACCTCCATTGCAGTCATCACTTCCAGGAAGCAGAATTCTCTATGCAGACATTTACGACCCATTATCTGACATGGTTTCCCAGCCACAAAAATACGGTAAGCTGTCTTCTCAAAAATGGGGGGGAAAGAAAGGGGATTAGCTGTTTTGACAAAATATAACATGTATTATGGTAAAAGCTAAACTACTAGGCTGGACTAATTAATGCTTTGGTTGCACCAAACAACAAACGGGGTTGGTCCCCTTCATTTAAACACTGAGCAATGCTGATGTATGTTCAGAAAATTTTAGCCATCAGGACAATAGAAATTAAAGATCAGACTCAAGGACTCAACTGACTTACAAAGAGACCTTACAAGTCATTTATGGACCAACAGACAAGAGAGACAGACCCCTTAGAAAATGACCATATATAGAGCTAGTAGATCCGTGTCCAATCTGCTATACATTGATGTAATCAAGCATGGTATAGCCAATGAAAATGAGCCTGTAGCTCAAACGGCATCTACATAAGGGGTCCTGGGTTCGAACCTCTCTCTTGCATTAAGCCTAGTTTACTAATATTTGAAGTTACACGACAGGTTTTGTCGAGACACATAAAGGGTGCTGCGGAACAGGGGTTGTTGAAGCAGGATCAACCTGTAACAAAGCGACACCAACATGTGGAAATGCTTCTCAGTTCATGTTTTGGGATGCTATCCATCCAAGTGAATCAGCCTACAAGTTCCTAACCGAATATCTAGAGAAAAATATCATTTCCCGATTCAATCCCATATGATCACAGCTTCTCTCAGCTTGTACTGTAACTTTTTAAACACTTCATACTCCACAAAGAAGGGGGCAATTTTAAAAAGAGAAATAAGTTATGATATTCTATGTTTCTTTGCACTATCAATCAGATCTCATAGTAATACTTTGCTATCCCTGATAAAGTATTAGACTTGCAACAACTTAAAGAGCCAAATGGGTAATCCAACGACAGGTGAGCTAATAATTCGGTTTTAATGATAAGAGTATGACTAAGGGCTGTGCTGATTTAAACACTCTGAACCTATTATCTTTTGACTTGGGGAACCTACAGATTAAGACCGTTTTCCATCATGGAAAGGTTTTTGACCACTTCTAGATCTCGGCCACTAGGTTAAAGAAAATTGCCTATCACTCAATTCTGAAAGTAGCCGAATTGCATGGTGAGTTTTTGCAAAATTCAGTAAAAATTTTATCAAAAGATATGCATCAATTCCGTAATAAGCATTACAATTGGTAAAAGGAGAGATCACATTCAGTGCTGGTGGTAGGCTATGGCAAAGGAATACGCTCATTTAATCACTATGAACATAGAAACTTTTGGCATGGAGACCAACAGATTAAAGGGAATTGACTGTCAAAGAGAGGTTTCTGACCACGTTTACTGCTAGGTTGTAGGAGAGATAATCAAATGCTATATGATCATTGTTTTCTGTTGTTAACACCTCCATTAATTTAACTTCTCACCCAGAAGGGGCATAAAACAAAAAAATTATATTTGAATCATTGGTAAAGATTATCCTTCATTCACAAACTAATAATCAATTTCAAATATTTGCTATCATGAATCAAAAGTCGAACCTCACTACTACTCTGGAAAGGAATGGGCTTGCATAAATAGCGTCAGCTCTCAGCAAGCTCTCGATTCATCCTCCCCAGAAGTGGGAACAAACTAATAACACTGCCTCTCTAAAATGCCAGTTTTCAACTCATCACAAGGATGCTACTTCAAGCTTGGAAGAAGAGTAAGATATGAACTTGCAGCCATCATATAGTAGTAATAATTGTAATGCTTAATCCTGACAAGTGACAAGTGTATTTTGACAATTTATACGAGATCATATACCTAAACTAAACCCAGATTTATTTAAAAAGTAGTCTGCTTTTCAATTGGATATTCCACTATTTACAAGTTACCAGTGTGTACAAGTGAGATTATGCAAGGCCGGAATAGATAGCTGACAGCATACAGCGATTGGGTTATGGTATAAGATTAACAGCATAAAGCTGGTTTCCATGTAATAACTATAATCAAATGTATAATAGCCTTGATCATAGAAAGAGAAAAACAAAAATACAATTCATATGGGAATCAGAACACCATCTTGATTGATCATAGCATGCATCCATAATTTTCATTGACAAAGGTAAAGGCAAAATAAAATGTGATGAACACATTCAAATATCTAGTTAAGGGCAACAATCATTAATTACATCCATACAACACCAAAATTCACAAACTTTCCTCCAGTTCATACACAATAGTACAACAAGCAGTGGCTTACCTTCATTTCCTGCCACCTGCGGATCCATTCACTCCCTCAAACAACTCGTTAATCTGGGTGCCTATATCCTCCAGAGTGTACTTAATATACCTATCGGCATGCCTTCCAACATCCGGAGCATTTTGAAACCTTGCAATGAAGTTTCTATAAGCTGGCATCACTAGATTGTATAAAGAGTTCCTCAGCTCATTTCTTAGCTGCTCATCAAATATGATCCACTGGGAGTGAGATTTATAAATTTCCTCAAACTGAGAATTAAATGCCTTAATCCTGTCTTTCATAGACATGGACTTTCCTCCAACATTAGCAGCCACAGGGCTACTATCTGCCCTCAATACCCCCAAAAGTTTGTTCCAGGAACTTCTCTGATAACTCGAAAGGTATTGCTTGATTTTTGCAGTGTGTTTCCTTATCCAATCATCCCCGAGCAGCAAACCCAATTCACTATCCTTCACTTTTTGCACGATGTACCTCTCATTATTCATCAAGAAGACAGAGCACAAGGCAGTATCCCCATAAATCTTTGCCTTCACTTCCAAATTACTCTCCAACAACTCCATAATCCATGCCATTTGAACCGACAATGAAGACAAAGTAGAATCTTTTGATGGAGCAACATTCACACTCTCCTCGAAGACCAGCTCTAACGACTCTCTTGACCTACACGCAGCACGTAAATAATTCATCACATATCGTGTGATTGGATGAAGCCCTCCACGAGGCACCGGAGCTTTAGCTGGATCCCGCCTAATCAAATTCTCCAACTCCATAAAAATCCCCCTTATCGCCTCCCCTAACCTCTTCCATATCCCCAACGCATCATTCCTGAGAACCAAACAATACTGATCACTAAAATTAAACTCAAACTCCGGCATCAAATCCCTCATCGTTTCAAACAAATCCAAAACCTTAAACAACCTCTCAGGCGACCTACTCCCTATCGCAATCGCATCCGCAAAATTCAAAATCTGAACCACAGCCCCCCTACAAACCTCCATAAATGACAAGTCACTCACCGAACCCAACCCATAAAACACCCGATCACACAACCTCCTCTCACTTGGAAACAAAATCCGAAGGGAAACATTTGCCGCTTTTATCCACTTATCAATTTCATCCTCCAATTCTTGCCATTGCATCTTTTGCACTTCTTCATTGCTCAATTTCCCTAAACCTAACCTCGACAGGCTTTCTTCCAAGAACTCCCTACGGAAACTACTATACACGTGTGAACACTCTTTACCAGACCCCGAAACCACCATCCTCTTCGCTATCTCATGCAAATCGTTAATAATCCCCGACGGCAATGCATCAATTATGACGTCATAATTACTTAACCGTTGCGCTACCGGAATTTCACTATCACTATAGTCATGATCATCCTCGTCAGAATCATCAAACAATAAATTACTATTATCCTCCGTTAACTCTCCGTTACCGTTATTATAAGATCTAGTAGTTTCAAAAGACTCACCACCACGTTCAATTAAGAGACGGAACTCTTCTTCCAGCCGAAACATAGTCTGCTGAAGAAGATCCTCAGCTCGTGCCAAATACGCTCCGGCGGAACTGGAGGCGGAGAGTCCACGCACAGTTGAAATTAACTCGTCGACGCAGTCAAGGAAGGCGGAGGAGTCAGCAGAGTCAGACCAGATCGGGTGGTCGGCGGCGACGTACTGCGAGATCTGACGCTCTAAGGACTTGATAGTATGATCAAGAGCTCTAGGATCTTCTTCTTGTCCTGCTGTTGTCAATTTATCGGCCAATTTCTCTCGAGAAAAACGACCGTCGAATTTTGAGAAGATTTGCAAAATATCGTCAGCCATTGACTCGTTGTGGCCTAGCGTTTTCGCTATGTGGCGTGCTACAGCGATCAGCTTCTCCTCTCCGTTCTCTGCCGCCATCTTTTAAGGTTGTGTTTGGCTGTTTAGGGTTCGCAAGAGCATTAAACGGCTGCGTTCTGGAGGTTTGGAGTGAGCGGTGGTTGCAGTTTTGAAGAAGAAGAACAAGAAGAAGAAGGGAATAAAGGAGGGAGGGTGGGTGGTGCAATGACGGGAATGTCCTTGGAAAACGCGGTTTGTACTTTCAACTTTCAAGTTTTAAAGGGAGGAGAGAGAGTTGAGAGTGAGAGTGACGGGACGGCAGACGTGGATAAAAAGAAAAGAAAAGAAAAGAGATTCTTGAGTGGCAATTTTGGTAATTAAATAATTTGTTTTTTTTTTACTTTTTGCCCTTTTATTCTTTAGGCAAAACTCAATTAAGATCCTTTAATTGTAATATGGGTTTCAATTTGGACTCTCATCTTTTGGAAGTTTTAATTACAGCTCACAGTGATAAATCCTTGAATCTTTGGTTTAAATGGGAATCAAGTTTTGTATTTATAAATATACGCCATTGGCCGTGTGTAGTCTACATAAAATCAAAATGAGAAACGACTTTGATTTCATCATATACAAGTTGGTTTCAATTTTTTTCACTATTAAAAGAAAAAAAAACCTTAAACACATGATGTATTAAAAATAATTTATTATTTCCATAAAAATGAGCTAAATATTTAGTAATTATTTTATAAACATATATCACTTTAAGTTATTAGCATAGAGTTACTAGAGATTATGATTTTGGAGATACCTAATTTAAAATTTTCTTTATATATATATATATATATATATATATATATATATATATATATATATATATTCTTTGGTTATTTGAGTGAACATGTGAGAATTTTTTTAAAAAAACTCAGATTACTTGTTTTTTAGGAAAATATGATGCACATGATATGAACATTTATAATGTAATGGGATGTTGGCATTGCATCAATTATGATATATGGGTGATGTAATTGAAACTTCCAGTAGAAAAAGGACTTAATTAAAACGTATACCAAAATTGGAAGGTTTGAGTGTAATTTTCCCTGGTCAGAACTTCTTTTTAGAGATTTTTTCTTTTATTTATCTGAAAGCAGTGCCATGTCTCGTGACTTGTGGAGATGGGTCGAGAGGAAGTACCGAAAGGAAGGTTCGATGGACCCATAGGAAGGGGACAGCGAGGAGGCCAGAGGTGGATAAGTGGAGGGAGAGTCGTTTGAAAATGAGGAAGCTGCCTCTCTCTATGGCCTGGTCAATTGCGTCTAGGAAAACCACATGATACTCCAAAAAAAAATGTCGACCAGTTCGCTTGTTTATTTTTCATGTTGTCAAACCAACGCATTTATTGATGGTGGTTGTCAATGATCGTGGTGGTATATGGCAGTTATGCTTCAGCACATCATCTGATAAATAATACTAATTGGTAAGATGAGTAAATTAAACGGTGTGGGATCCTCTTTTGAAGGTCCAACTTCATTTGAGTTATGCCTCCATCCACTCCAGAGGAGGAGTGTTTAATGTTATGACAAAGATTATTTTTTAAATTATTTTTATTTAAAAATATATTGTTATGTTTTATTTTTGAGTTATTCTTCAAAATCAATTTTTTTTCCGATCTCATAAAAAAAAAACTGAAACAGTGTCGTTTTGAACGACACTGTTCTCCTCCTTCCCGGGCACATGCAGAGGCAAGGGAAGAAGATATTTTGTTCCCCTACAACGCCCATTTCACTCTCTTCCCCTCCCACTTGCACAAATCCTGACAAGTCACATCCCATATCCTGCCACCATTAATGCAACCCATGCCTCCTTACCCTGTTACCATGCCGAAAGAAGAAGAAAACCATGCTCTGCAAAGGCAAAAGCCGCCCCACGCCACCCTGCCCTGCACCATGACAGGACAGGACAGGGTGATCCTCTCTCCCTCTACCTATAAATACCGAGAGCCAAAGAAGAAAAAAGGAGGGGGAAAAAAGAAGAAAAAAATAGGAGGAAAGTTTAGACAGAAGAGATGAACAGGGACAATTTAGAGAGACGGAAACATAGCACAACAAAAAACACAGAGGGAACGAATAGACGAAGAAAAAAAATAAAGGGAACTGGGGAATTGTTTGTGGGAAATAGGGAGGAACAAAGGAGAGTTTTTGAGGAGAAAAACAGAGGAGAAACTGAAACAAAACAAAGAAAAGGAGAAAGAAAAGGAGGGAGGGCAGAAATAGAGGGCAATGAAAACACAGAAAAAAGAACCATCGGCCAGCCTCAGCTTCCCAGTCCGCCACCGCTAGCACCAGCAGCACTGCCATCAACAGCAGCTCCACCATCATCAGAGACCGAAAAAGAAACATAGAAGCAGGAGAACAGAAACAAGGAGAAGAAGAAAACACAAGAAAACAGAGAGAAAAACGAAGAAGAACCACCATCTGGAATCCCCCGTCCGCCGCGCGATTCTTCCTCAACACCGCCACTGCCTGCTGCTGTCAACACCAGCACCGCCATTGTTGTTAGGTCAGCTTCTTCTCCTTCGTCGTCCCCAACTCCTCCACTGTTCATGTTGCATGTGAACAGGGGAGAGTGCTCCACTGTTCACTGCCCAAAATGAGTAGGCCGGGTCCATCTAGTTAAAAAAAAAAAAAAAATTCAAAATTCTTTCAAAAAAATTTATGATTTCCCCCAGTATTTTTCCACTAAATTTTTCTTAATATTGGTTTGTATTTTTATACTGTAAAGATACGAATCCGGTATTAAAATACTCGGCTTTCTCTGAAATGTTGCAAAAAAGAAAATTATAAAAACAAAAAAAATGTCTTGCTTTCTTGCACGCGACCAAGTTTTTTAAAAAAATCACATCGTATTTTCATACAACAAAAATTCAAAATATGTTCTAACATGCATTTTGGCTTTAATAACCAGTTTATTAAAGCCATGAGAACTAGACCAATATTTCAAAAAAAAACCCAAAAATATTTTGCTTTGTTTTAGTATCGGGGATAACGAATTTATACGTAAAACATATTCTCAGTATTAGATATTACAACAATTAGATTTTTACCAGATAAGATAAGGATCTCCTTACTGATGAAGACTTTTCTTAAACCATAGACAAACCAATATTTAGACCTTAACATATATCAGACAATTAAACAATGCAGCTTACCTTAGGTAAAGCGTATTTGAGGTGCTAATACCTTCCCTTTACGCAATCAGTCACATGCCCGATCTCTGAGACCAGTTAGGGTTCCTAGTGATCAAAATATTAGGTGACAACTCTCACTTAACTCTTTTCATAACTCAAGTTTTAAACTAAATCGCGCGGGAGTTGACCCAAATTAAATTGATTGATTTCATGAATCAAAATTCAATTTTAAATGGAAAAATACATAAAATATTTTTTTTAATTATATGATAAAAATATATGGCTACAAAATTGAGAACCAACCTAAAAATAAAAACTTATTTGAGACAATGATAACCCTAAAGAAAGCAAAAGATAAATAAATCATGCAATTTATTTCCCAACCAATCAAATATTGAAGGATAAAATCAAGAAAAAAACTATTAAAAACAATTAATAAACTAAAAACCAAAATGCATATTCGGCCAGTGGTTGAACTCATCAAACCTATGCACTAGGGTAATCCGGGCTAGCACACTAAATTTGTGAACCGGGGTATGGACTTTAGTGGGGTTATAATTTTTTTTTCCTAAACTAGTTTTTATTTAACTTCATGATAAAAAAATATATATGATTACAAAACAAAACATCAACCTAATACTAAGATGCTGTAAAAAAATTAAATGACAAATGAAGATCAAAATATTTAACATCACAACACGGGTAACTTACCTTACTGTGTTTAATGAATTTCTCTATCAAAATAAATTTGTAATAGAAAAATACATAAAATTTGTAATAAAAACCAACACACATATAAGAAAAAATCATAGATGAATTATACCCTACTCTTTAAAAACTAAAAACATTCAATATCATTACAAAAACAAAACATCACAAACAAATTAAATATAAAAATTATCACAAAAATATCAACTAATACATTATTTTTTAAATAAAAAAATAAAAAATAAAATAATAAGACAAAACATTGCCTCTAGCCTAATCAAGCAACGGCATGCATTAAGAAAAAAAATGACGTGGTCTATTCATCCCCATAATCTAACTGGGGGCTAGCCCAATCAAGCAACGCCCCAACACATTCTGGGCCTTTGATTTAAAATACTATGGTCCATAAAATTTGTTGGTTGATCAACGAAAGCCCAGACAAACCAGGCGTAAGACCATCACATGCCAGTCCAGTCCCCTTCCAGTCCCCTTCCAGTCCCGTATCCAAACACCCTCATTCATTGGCTAGGTTTCCTTCCATTTGAAAAACAACCATATCCTCCAAACAGAAACCAAAAAAGTCAGTTAGCTGATCACTTACACAGAGAGAAAGAAATATTTGAAACCCTAGCTAATAAACCCTATTTATTTCGAGAAAAGAGAAAAAGCTTCAATGGCATCGAAGTTTGGGTTAGCCGGAGGGATACCGGAACGGCGAGTGAGACCGATTTGGGATGCAATCGATTCTCGTCAGTTCAAGAATGCGCTTAAACACTCCACTTCGCTCCTCGCTAAATGCCCTAATTCACCTTACGCACTCGTAAGACTTCAAATATTTCTTAGATTGACTCAGCTCTTGATTGCTAATTACTGTAAAGTGAAGTGATTTTGTGTGTTTACTTTTGCTAATTGGATTCTGCTTAGGGTGTTAGCTTTGAGCTTTTTTTCTTTAGTAACTGACATAATTAATTGTAGTTTTTTCAGTTATTTGTTTGTCTGAGCAAATTTGCAAGGTGTGCTTGTGCCTGCGCGTGTATGTATGTGCAGACATTTGGTCATTTTTTTATCCGGGGATTAAGTGGCGAATGCTTGTCGTGCTGCCATCCCAGTTGTTTATAATGTTTATAAATCTTGCTTCTTTAGTGTTTGGTTTTGAGCATGTGGTTTTTATGATAGAGGGATTATTTGGGGAATAGTTAGAGTTAATTACTTTTAGAGTTATGGTGTATGTTTATTGTATTAGAATTGAAATGGTGGGTTATTTGGAGTAATTGACGTGTTCTGGTGATGCAGGCGCTAAAATCACTCATCTTGGAAAGGATGGGTAAATCTGATGAGGCATTATCAGTTTGCTTAAATGCAAAGGAGCTTTTATACAAGAATGATTCCTTGTTAATGGATGATCTAACTCTCAGTACATTGCAGATTGTTTTTCAACGGCTTGATCGCTGTTAGTATATCTTTACTGCTCCGAGATTCTCTGTTTTTATACATTATATCGGAAGACTCTAATTTTTTTTACCCTTTAAATATAATCAGTGGATTTGGCTACTGGATGCTATGAGTATGCTTGCAGTAAATTTCCAAGCAATTTGGAACTAATGATGGGACTTTTCAATTGTTATGTTCGTGAGTATTCATTTGTGAAGCAGCAGCAGGTTAGTGTTCTTTTTCTTGTATGCTATATGTGAACTTCATTGCTATGTCCTGACATCTGCTTGATGCAGATTGTGGGACAATTAGGCTAATGCTTTCTAACTATGATGTCATCATCTGGCAGACAGCCATCAAAATGTACAAGCTTGTTGGTGAAGAGAGGTTTTTGCTCTGGGCAGTTTGTAGCATCCAATTACAGGTCATAGCAGCCTTCCCTTCTTGTATATTGTTAAGCATGTGCTCATTATTTTATAGTATTTATTCTTTAAGCTACTAACATTTCTTGTCACATTGTGTGTGCATAGTGCATATATTATTATAAGTTATTGGTTTTATATAGCTTTTATCGGTGTTATGGTGAAAGGCTCATTGATTTAACTGATGAATATCACCCTCGCTTCATGTTGTGCAACCTTAGAATTTGGAAAATTTGTATGCTCAAAATCTTGATATTGAGGTGGATTGGTGTCAAAGGATCCTTATTGCTGGCTCCGACCAATTTGTGATTAATGCTTTGTTGCTGTTGTTGGCATGCTCTTAGTTAAGTTTTGAACGTCTGCATTCATGCCCAATTAGATTACTGCTAACACAGAACATTCAAAATTGAGAAAAGGAATGAACAGATGAGGTTACTTGCTGGAAGAATGTAACCATAAATCTTTTAACAATGCAATATAATTGAAGACACGTGTGTTGAACAAGATATTTTTTAAGCAAAACAAATTCTTAAGAAAATCCTTGCATGCAATTTAGATTGCTCCAAAAACCTGCAGTATGCAAAGCCAAGATTGAATCTGTTAAAGGTTGCAGCGGTTCAACAGTCTGATCTGGTTTCATATTTGAAGCACTGCAATCCCTTTTTTTTTTAAAAAAAAAAGATATAAAATTGGGAGCTCATGCATGCATCTCACATTTTCGCTTAAAGACTTTGAGAACTGTAAATGGTACAAAATTTGACTGTTGGCTAACTTGGCTTTGCCATTTACAAATAACATATTGGAGTGCATGGGGTAGTTTGTGGGGAGATTATGATCTACGCTGTGAGTAACTTGTCCTTCATTGCCTCTTGCAAGTTATTTATTGACACCCAACTGCTTCACTGGGAACATGAACACCTAAGCAATCTTGATGTTGACAAATTAAGGGCTTGGAGTATTAGATTTTCCTTCTTTTTATTTTTTTAGCGAGTTAATATCTGAAACTAAGGCCATTATGATCTGATCTCTGTCCTCCAATTTAACACTTGTCAAAGCCAAATTACATTCTCATTCCTTTGGTCATCCATCTCACAATGTACTTATTGTGGATGTCACCTTTACAGTGGAGTTACCTGAACTTTTGCTGGATGTACATGAAAAAACTTTTTCTGTTAAATCATCATCATGTTACTCTGCTTCTTTACCTATTGGATCAATTTTAGATGTCGAGATGCCAGTTCCTGGTACTTTACTCATGGACTCAATGTAATCTAAGTTTGTAATTGAACACTTAGTTATCTGAAGCAATAATTAAGGTGATTTCTCCATTCTTGTCCCTCATTCCTTTGCTCTCTTTTCTTCTTGTTTTTTTTTTCATCCCAACAGAAAAAGGTTGATGCTGCCCAGGTGGGGTTGCACTTGTAACCTTTTTTTCTCTTGGTGTTCTGGATTGTGTTGCCTAGTGACCTAATTCATTGTTTATCTAGCATTTGTTTTATCTGTTCTACTTCTGTGAATTGATCTTTGTAGAATGGGTCCTGGCCTAGTGTATAGTTTATGTATTTGGTTATGTCCATTTCTGTCATGAAAGGGTAAAAAACTAAACAGCATTTCTCTTAAGAAGCTTCTTGCTGTATTTCCACATGCAACCCATGTGCAGCCCTTAGAATGCTTGTTTATTGAAAAACACTTCTTGCCTGGGTGGAATGTCTTGTTTTGCTGCTTATTTTGTTTGCTCTGATCTTCTTGCAGGTATTTTGTGGCAATGGAGGAGAGAAACTAGCAATGCTAGCTGAAGGGTTACTTAAGAAGCATGTAGCTTCCCACAGCTTGCATGAGCCTGAAGGTGAGTTCCATATCTGTTGCCAAAATTTGAACAACTATCATTCATTAATGATCTCCTCTCTGATTGTGTAAAAACTCTGTTGCAGCTCTTATGGTCTATATTTCCATATTAGAACAACAAGAAAAGTATGGTGATGCATTGGAAATTCTCTCGGGGCAATTGGGATCACTATTAATGATTGAAGTTGATAAGCTACGTATACAGGTATTTTCTGAAACATTATGTCTTGGTTTTTTTATCTTAAAAGTACTTCTGTTGACAATATAGTAATATTTTACATTTTTGAATTTATACATAAGATAATGCACATCTTATGGATTTTCTGTGTAGCTATTATATTTCTTCATTGTTTTTGGGATGAGAAACTGAACTTGTCAAGTAAATAGAAGGTGAGTTATTATGGGCAAGACTAAAGAGGTATTCTAAAAGAAAGCTAGAATGGAAACTGAGATTTGTTAAAATGGAACTAGGTGCAAACAAACTAGATGACCTGTGACTTACATTCCACTAGAGAGTTGAAGTGGAACTTCCACACAACTTTATGAGGATTATGCCATGTAAACTTGAATTCTTAGCATAATGACTATCAAGTTTTGGGCTCAATACTGAAAGGGGCATGCCTGTATAATATTATAGGCCACATAGGCTTTTCTGCTGATAAATAACACCTGCTCATTCAAATGAATTCTAATGAAGGCTTAATCATCTATGCTCATGGTTTTGGTTGTACTTTCACCTTGCCCTACTTTTCTCTCTCTCTCTCTCTCTCTTTATATATATATACAGTTTCCTTTCATCATTTTGTTTCCAACATTTAAGTTTTCATGCAACTTTGTTGCTATAGAAATTTAGAACACATTATCTCTCGCTGTCTTGCATGCATTTTCTTGGAACTTCTTTCTTTTTACTTGTTGGTTTCCTTATCAACCTGGTACTCTTTGACTTTAAGTTGACAGGGGAGGCTTCTTGCTCGGTCAGGTGACTATGCTACAAGTGCCAACATATATCAGAAGATTTTAGAACTATGGTATGCATGTGACAGTTTTCTTTCAAGAATTCAGTTTTGAGATTTTTATCACCAACTGAGGCAGCTAAGATGACACAACTTAGATAATATAGTGTTACGTTGTGTGTTGTAAATTGTAATAAAAGAACCAGGAAAATTCTCTCTCTCTCTCTTCTTTTCATTTTTAGCTGTTTATTTCTTCTACTGGCTGCATTATTAGCCTCTGTTAATTTTCTTTCTTTATTTTTAGGTGTTATGGTTAGATTTGGGTTTGATTGATTTGTTTAGGATGTTCTAAAGAGGACAGCTGTGACGTATAAGTCGGGGATTACTGAACCATGATATCAAAAAGGCTGCAGTTGCGTTATGCAGGAAAAATGAATAGCCTCTTGTAATCGTAGAGGGAAAACAAGCTGTTTGCTTTAGCAGATGGGATAGTTTGTGAAAACAGCCAGTTATTGGAAACCCACAATTCGAAGCTCGTAGCAAGTTTTTAGAAGTCATGGAATTATTATTCTGATACTCCTATTGTGGAGATTTTACATTTTTTCAATGAAAATAGCCTTGTCATGGCTTCAGATAACTAATTTCTAGGTCCTTTAGGAATAGAATTTGCAACTAGGAGCCTGACACCTTATTTTGAATTCTGCCCTAGTGTCAATGAGGTCTGAAAGTTTGCTGTTGCCCTTATATGGATCACCTGACTGTTTTTAAAGCATTCCCATATGATAGATAATCCACACTCCCCCTCTTGCTGCTTGTTAGCCACCTTTTATTTTCTTTCGGGTTTTCTATGAATTTGCTTGCTCCCTGCATGTTCAAATTACACGCACCAGCATGGCTTTTGCTAAAGTTTGACTGCTGTAGAACATTGAGTAGTTGAAACTCGTTGCTAGAGATTGTGATGCATCTAATTGTTTCCTGTTTCCAATCCAGAAATTTTCTATTTTGGTCATTTCATTTGAGGACATATATTTTTTTAGCTGTTAATCTTGTTTGGTTTGTCTGGCAGCCCTGATGATTGGGAGTGCTTCCTACATTATCTAGGCTGTTTGCTGGAGGATGGCAGCAGCTGGAGCAACGGAGCCAACAATGATCCAATTAATCCCCCAAAACCCGTGGATTGCAAAGTCTCTCAATTGGCAGATGATGTGGTGCATATTTACCACCCTTGAATTTTATATGTAGTTTGTATTTTCTGTTGTATCTGCATACTTGCAGATCTTTTTATGACTTTTTATGCAGATTTTGATTTTTGCAAATTGGATGTGCAGTTTCATTCTCGAATATCGACTTCATTAGCTTTTGTGAAAAAATTACAAGCAGACACCAGTAATGATTTTATTAGGTGTCCATACTTGGCAACTCTTGAAATTGAGAGGAGGAAGCGATTACATGGAAAGGGCAATGATGATGATATTGTGGAGGCTCTAATGCTATATTTCCTCAAGTATGTGCCTTGTTCTTTACTTCCCAACTTGTGTGGAACTAGCTGCTGAGTGTAATTGTGCACGAAGTCTGTAATCATCCAAAATATTTTTGTTTCTGTGTTTGGCAAATAATGGATATGAAGTCGAGACTAGATGAACAATTTATCTCCTCCTCACAACCATTTATCAGTCATTTGTATGCTTCAAAGAAATTCTCAGTTCTTACAAAAAGTTTCTGGTATTCCTTTATGTTGGTGGTCTTTTTTGTAAGAATTATAGGCAAAATCATGGAAAGTTTTGGACCATCTAAGCTGAAGTCCTTTTTTTTTAATGCAGGTTTGGTCACTTAGCAAGCTTCAGTTCTGATGTTGAGGCATTTCTGCAAGTCTTAACTCCAGATAAAAAGACGGAGTTTCTTGCAAAGTTGATAAAAACTTTGGACTCCTCTGCTTCTGCACCAACTAAAGTGCTTGGACAGTCAATCACGATTTTCAAAATTCAGGAGTTGACTGGGAACATGTATAAGCTCCCTGTGCTTGGTGCGTGTTTCTTTTGTTTCTTTTGCACACATACACTTGCTCACCCTACACACAATCTTTTGCACATCCAAACTGCACAACCCCTGGGTGTATCTCTTTACACTTGTATTTTGTAGCCTTATGTTGTTTCTGCACAACCCCTGGATGCATTGCATGGATCATTCTTTACACTTGTATTTTGTATTTTTTAGTCTATTTCTTTTCTTTGTTCATTGTAATGTCTTTCATTCTAATTAAATTGGCTTTTTATTCAATGTTTTTTTTTTTTGGATTCAATGATATTAACTTCATCCATGCTTCTTCAGAACTTGAAGGCTGTGCCGTACAAATGGTGGAGATGTATTGTAAAAGTCTTCCACTTTCAAAGGATTTGGATCCACAAGAGAGCATGCATGGTGAAGAGCTGCTATCTATGGTGTGCAATGTGTTGGTTCAGGTATCTCAATTCATTCTTTCATTTTTTGGGATCAGATGTGTGGACACATATGTACTGGTAGATGCCTGGATATGAGGATGGGTTTTATGATTTCTTAAGAAGGACTTTACCCTAGATGGTGCCACAAGTCTCCTTTAGTCCATGAAATATTGTTTATTTGACTTAAGAAAATTTTCTTGTGGGATATTTTGACATGATCCTATCTTGTTCTTAAGAAGTTTATACTCTGATGCTCATTACCTCGTTGTTGCCTAATAATGGAGGTGACACTGCTAAAAGTTGATGTCTAGGTTAGTATGCGTGCACACACAACACATGGATTTATGGCTACTTGTGCGTGCGTGCTCTTGCATTATTCCAGAACTTGTTTCATGAATTGGTTTGCTAGTTACAAGATTTTCTTTATTTAATTGACTACTGTATTGTTCTCTTTGAGGTTATGCTCATATATATATATATATTCATTGCATTTTTTTTTTGTTTTTTCTTTCCCTTTCTTTTTAAATAGCTATTCTGGCGTACAAGACATCTTGGCTACTTCATAGAGGCAATTATGGTTTTGGAGTTTGGCCTGACTATTCGAAGGTAAGATGTTTTTTCACTGCTGATATTGTATTGTAATTTCAAACATGGCATTTTAAGAGTTCCAAATCTTTATAATGATTTAAGCTTTGGTGGGGGTGGGTTATATTACATCTGTGCCACCTTGAACACATTTAATTTGCACTAGAAATTCTGCTTGATGAATGAGAAGAAAGCATGTATTAAGTGTTTTGGAGGAAAACAAATAAAGGATTAGTGGATACAAGTGCTATGCATGTGAAACCATTTGTTTTCTTCTGGACACTGTTTGCTGTGTTGGGAACTTCACATTCTTGAAATTAATTTTTGTGTTTGGTCGTATTTGGCAGATATATATGGCAGTACAAGATCTTGTTGCTGCACTTGTATTCACACTTGGGTGCAATTTCGTTAGCTTATGAGTGGTAACATACGTTAATATATATTTCACATTGTTAGTTGATGAAATACTGTTACCTTTTGGTTTGTATTTCAAATTCTGTCTAGCCACTTGGTTATCCCCCCCCCCCCCCCCCTTTATACTCATCAAATCACTTTGGTTTTCCTAAGGTCTAAAGCAGCTCTCTAAATCTCTGTGTAGGTATAAATCCTTGGACGTGAAGAATATTCTGATGGAAACTGTTTCTCATCACATCTTGCCGCAGATGTTGGTATCTCCCCTTTGGGGGGATTTAAATAATCTGCTGAAAGATTATCTCAGGTTTATGGATGACCACTTCAGGGAATCTGCTGATCTGACATTCCTTGCTTATCGCCACAGAAACTATTCTAAAGTATGCCACATTATCAATATAATTATTTTTATTCTGTGTTAAAAATTTAAGGCGAGTTTCTTTTTTAAAATGAATCTTAGATGTTCCTGGAATTGTTTTCCAGTTCATTGCGTGTGGCTATCTTTCCAATTACTTGATTCTATTGTCTACCTGTGGATGACTGCTTTCTGCACTTTTTGGTCATTGCCTTTATCTATCTAAAACATTTGTTCTGTATCTTTCTTTCTCCCAATGAATCTGGTAACATGCCCTTAGATTGAAGGGGATATGGTATTGAAATAGATTTGTGTAATCAAGATTCAAGACAATCCTGTTACTTTGTATTTCAGGTAATAGAGTTTGTTCAATTCAAGGAGCGATTGCAACGATCTAATCAGTATTTAGTTGCAAGGGTTGAGACACCCATTCTACAGCTAAAACAAAAGGCAGATAACATTGAAGAAGAAGAGGTATGTATCACTTTTATCTGTTTCAACACCATACCTTTGTGTCTGATGAATATGCTGTGTTTCAGGGTGTTCTTGAAAACTTGAATGGCGGGGTTCACTTTGTTGAGCTCTCCAATGAGATTGGATCCAAAAACTTGACATTCAATGAAGATTTCCAATCACGGCCTTGGTGGACACCAACTACAGAGAAAAATTATCTCTTAGGTTAGTCATGTGGTCTTTGTTTATTAATATCTACATCTTTAAAACCATATTATGTTCAGTGGTATTGAAGAAGCTATGATGGTTTGGGTAACAGTGGTGTTTTCTTATTTCCTGTCTCTCTATGATTTCTCTTGTATATTGAAACGATTCATTTCCCAGGTCCATTTGAAGGAGTATCATATTGTCCCAAGGAAAACTTGGTAAGGAACTTCATTCATTGACTTGCTTTTGTATGTAATATATGGCAATAGCAATCCATATACTTGATGGACTTTCTGTGTGTTCCTAATGCCCTTTATGTTTATTTTTTGACTTGAATATAGACAAAAGAAAGGGAAGAAAATGTGCGGGGAGTTATTGAAAAGAAATCCCTTCTCCCTCGGATGATTTATCTGTCTATTCACAATGCTTCAGCATCACTTAAGGAGAGTGTTGAAGAAAATGGGTCCGTATCTGGGTCAAAAATCTCCTCAGAGTTTAAGTTTTTGCTTGAGCGCCATGCAAAGATGTTAGGCTTTTCTTTAAGTGATGCAGTTGAAGTGGTTATGGGTGTTTCCAGTGGTGTAAAATCCTTTGAGGTATACTTGTGCTGTCAATCTTATTCCTTGCTTTTTCTTACTGCTCTCTATTATTTTTCATGGTATTCTTGTTGATGTGGTTGTATAATTCTGATTCACATTCAGATGAGGTGATATAGGTATGAGACACATTGTTGTAGGTGTGAAAGCATTTCAGTATTAGGCAGGTTGTCTTTATCTTTTTTCCATTCCTTTAGATGCACACCAAGTTAATATATCTTATAAAGCATGTGCTTTTGTTAAAATTGTCATCTTTAAAAAAGATTAGTTACTGGTGATCACAAGCTTGCTTTATTCAAGTCGCCCAATATGGATCACTTAAATATCACTAGAACTTGGATGCATTTTAATTTTTGGATTTGACACAGGCTTTTGGTTCAGACGAGATTGACTGGATAAACTTTGCTGTCTTTTTGAATGCTTGGAATTTGAATTCCCACGAGCCCTTACAGCCTAATGGAGATCAGTGTGGCCGTGGTATTTGGTACGTAGTGGATACTTTGCTGGTGAAATATATTTCAGAGAAGATCAAATCCATGGAGTCTCTTATTTGCTCTCCAAGGGTTGATCTTCCAATTTTAGTGCAATTGGTTACAGAGCCATTGGCCTGGCATGGTCTTGTGATTCAATCTTGTGTTCGATCTTCTCTTCCATCTGGAAAGAAAAAGAAGAAAGGTGGGCCTGTGGACCAGCATTCGTCTCTGGTGTTTAATGACATTAGGGATTCAATCCAGTCTTTATGTGATATAGTTAAGGAGGTTGCAAAATGGATCAGAGGTCAGATTGACAGACCAGAGGATGAGAGTGTGGAAATTATACTTTCCTCTCTTAGGAAAAAGGAACAAGATGAAGGGCCTGGGCGTGTTTTTCACGTTCTGGAAAGTTTAATTCCATCAATAAATGAGGCTGAACTTGGTGATCGGATCTCCCAAGAATTGAAGACATGGAGTCCCCTTGATGTTGCAAGGAAGATAGTGACCGGGGACTCTACATTATTGTCCCAGTTTCTTAATATTTGCGAGTCAAAAATCAAGTCATTTCAGGCATTGAATCAGCAGATAGCTCAAATATAAAGTGTGTTTTGCTTAATGTGTTTCCCCTGATCAGCAGGCATTTTGCTTCAGCTTTGGGAGCTGCATCTGATCTGGAATTACTGCGCTACTTGTCAGCGAGTTGAATGGATTGTTCAAGCTCTGCACTGATGCTCTCTTTGGACTCGTAGTTTACCATGAGATTTCCCTGCCAGATTGTTGTCAGCCTCCATCGTGGCCAGCCAGTTCTGTTTGAGCGGTTTTGGAAATGTTGTGCCAGATTTTCACAATTTATTTGGATATTCTTTCAATTTTTACACAGAACAGGTTTGTGTCTTTGTTCTCTTGATGTATTCTTTTTTGCAATGTATCTTTTGTTATTTTTTGCTTAATGTTGCGTGCACATCGGTGAACCTGAAAAGTCCTGTCTGGAAGTCAAAATTTGATGTATTCTGCTCTAATTTGACTGTTTTTGCATTTTAAAAGTAATTTTTTAAAAAATTAAATATTGTTTATTTGCTTTAAATTATTATTTTTTTGGTGTTTTCGGATTGTTTTGATATGTTGATGTTAACAATGAATTTTTAAAAATAAAAAATTATTATTTTAATGTATTTTTAAATAAAAAACATTTTGTCAATTGTCTTCTTAGATTTGAATTTAAGGCGTCATTTTTTCTATATTGGAATCCGATGATTACCGGTATGAGTAGTATTACGTGAGTATCACCCTGGTAGATCACTGGATCTGGGCAGATGTTGTCTTAGAAAGTTGCTGTCAGATTACTATGCAAACTGTCTCAATAGAACAGGCAAGGAACATTGTTATGAGGGAACACCTATCTATGAGTATCAAGTTTCCACTTTGGGTGCAAGATCATACTATTTGAAATCAGTTGGCGGCCTACCTAATTCATTAAGATCTATGGGATTCTGGGTTTACAGGTGTCCCTGATGATGTATTTTTCCAAAGAAATTTTGGGGGAGGGAGTTCAGGAAGACGACAAGAAGTTGCTCGAGCAGACTGGTCTGGCCTCTTATTTCAATTTTATCACCTAATATAGTGGAAAAGGTACTTTATGAATTGATCAGTGCCTTGATTGATGTTTATATATATATATATATATATATATATATATATATATGTATATATAGTTAATCTGTTTGACAAACAAGTAAGAACTACCGTAGGTAGGCTGTTTAAAAATCGAATGCTACTCCTTGACAATCCATGCTTTTTTCACCAAAGCCCTATCTATAGAGTGCGTGATAGTCTTGCAAAATCCTTTCATTGAAAGTAAATCTAGTTGGATGTGTATCTCATGTATTACGTAAGTGGATTTTAATTAATTTAATTGTTAATATTTTTTGGTATTTGAATTTTATAAGATTATTTTGTAATGCCCTCTTCGTTTTCAAGTATCACTCCAATCCAAATCCAAATCCAAATCCAAACCGGTGGTAGATATTCAAGGCTATCTTGAAAATCACTCCTCTTCTCGAGGCTATCTTGTAAAATATAACGAGTTAAAAAAATCCATTGAAAGAAGATTGAGCTCATGGGTCAAGAATGGACTTTAGGGTTAAAACTATTTTCTAACATTCTTAACAAGTGGACCAATAACAGAAAACATAACATCATAACTTGACTTCTACTCATTCCACCAAACCCTAAACCAAAATTCAACCTTACCCTAACTGTCCTGAGATTTTCTATACCTTGAGATTTAATCATATGCTAGAAAACGAACATTTGTTCTTGTATTTTATTTACTGCCACGAAGAATTGATTGGTCCACATGGGCTGACAGGTAGTGTACAATGGTTGAGCTAACAATTGATTCTGTACCTGATTAATTGTCTAATCATGACGAGGCTAGAATGTATTAGGTTTTTTTTTTCATTTACTATATTGTTAGTTTAATAATTTTAATCTTATGAAATAATGCTATTTTTCATTCAGTTGAAATTAAACTCTCATAATTTTGATCATTTCTCAGCATAATCCTAAGTAAAAACTTTTATGGTACTAACCAGCCACGTCCTGCTTATTAATTTATGGATCCACATTGAAGAAAGAATTTATGGTTCCATATTATAAAAAAAAACAAATATAAATAGAAAAGAGAATAAAATTCATGATCTATCAACAGTGATAAGAATATCTTCAATTTTTCTCTTCTATTTGCATCTATTTTTTAAAAGCACATTCAAAGAGTAATTAATAAAATATTTTTAATTACTCTCTGAGCATCATAACTAAACCACTTCTCAAAATTTCAATATATATATATATATTATCTGATGAACTAACGATATGATAATTCAATATACATCGGATTTAATATTAATAGCATGGTTTTCCAACTAGAGCCTGGAGCCTGCATATGATCACCTTGTGTGAAGCAAGTGGGGAAGAGGACTCCTATTACATAAAGAGCCAATCAAGTAAAAAACAAGAAGAATTATTGATACCTACCTCCTAACTGAAGAACTCAGACCTGCTTTTAGCACGTATAGCCTACAGAAAGAAGAGAAGATTTTAACTTCGAATCATTTGCTTATGTAATGAAACAAGTTAACTCGCCGCTATGCTATAAACAAATCCAAGGTATCGAGCCTTTTAAGGCAAGCCTCCAAATACCATGGCAAAATGAGTTGAACTGCTCAGCAGCATGATCCTATGATTGGTCCCTCGTCTGTGCCCTAGTCCTTTAAGCGCAGGATCTTCATTTGGTTGATCAAAATATTGATGGGGGCAAGTGGGTGCACCAAATCCCTTTATGGTTGGACTGAACTGTCCTCAAACTCCCGAGTCTCATTGTTGACTCATATAATCTCATCTGCCCAAAACATCCCTTTCAGAGAAGAAAGGAAAGTTGAAGTCCTGTCCTTTCCCGCTTTATCTTACTATAAATAGACAGTCATTCTAGGCTATATCTCACACATCATCTATAACGAGCTTACACAGCAATGGAGACTCGTAACTTGACTGTCAAGCAAGTTTCCTACTGCCTTTTTCTTAGCATTTTTGTAATCTTCAGTTTCCAAGCTCATTTCTCTGAAGCAGAAACTCACTACCGAGAGTTTGTTGTATGTGTTCTCTTCGTTACTATCTTCTTATCTTTTGCTTGTGATAGAATATAAAGCTGTGAAGTAAATTCCTTTTTTTCCCTTTTCGTGTGGATGGAAACAGATTCAAGCTAAACCAGTGAAGAGGCTGTGCAGAACCCATAACACAATTACAGTGAATGGACTGTTTCCAGGACCAACATTGGAAGTGCGCGATGGCGATACTCTTGTGATCAAAGCAGTAAATAATGCTAGATACAATGTTACCCTCCACTGGTAATTGTCGAACATCTTATGCAAGTAGATGAGAAAAAAAGAGAATTGCATATACATACATGGATGTTTTAACTCATGATCAATTGTTGTTGTCTGGATTAATCAGGCATGGAATCCGACAGCTGCGAAATCCGTGGGCGGATGGACCTGATCGTGTCACTCAATGCCCCATCCGACCAGGAAGGAGTTATACATACCGGTTCACAATTGAAAATCAAGAGGGGACTTTGTGGTGGCATGCTCATAGCAGATGGCTTAGAGCCACCGTTTATGGTGCTCTAATCATTCATCCTAAATTGGGTTCTCCATATCCATTCCCTATGCCCAGGACAGAAATTCCCATTCTTCTCGGTAACCCGTCTTTCATTTTCAATCCAAAGTCTTCAAACCATTAGATGGTGGCATAACTGGAAGCTGATTATGTTGTTGATTAACAGGGGAGTGGTGGGACAGGAACCCTATGGATGTCTTGAGGATAGCAGATTTCACAGGTGCAGCACCAAATATATCCGATGCTTATACCATCAATGGCCAACCTGGCGATCTCTATAGATGCTCAAAGCAAGGTTCGCCAGTTATTCTTTTTTTTTTTTTTTTTTGCTTTCAGATTTATTCAGCTCTAATTTTAATCTGTAACGTTAATTTCCACTAACCATTGATCATAATATCACTTCTGTTGTGGTTTTGACAATGTAGAAACTGTGAGATTTCCTGTGGGTTCTGGGGAAACAATCCTCCTAAGGGTCATAAATTCTGCCCTGAACCAAGAACTCTTCTTTGGAGTGGCCAACCATATACTGACAGTAGTTGCTGTAGATGCTGCCTACACCAAACCTTTCACAACCTCAGTCATCATGATAGCTCCTGGTCAGACAACTGATGTCCTCCTCACTGCTGATCAAACCCCAGGTCACTACTACATGGCAGCTCGTGCCTATAACTCAGCCAACGCACCTTTTGACAATACCACCACAACTGCAATCCTTGAATACAAGACAGCTCCTCGCAATGCCAAGAAAGGAAAGCAGTCAACACCCATCTTCCCACGACTCCCAGGCTTCAACGACACAAACAGTGCGATTGCATTCACTTCCCGTCTAAGGAGCCCTTCCAAGGTTAAAGTCCCACTTCAGATTGATGAAAACCTATTTTTTACAGTGGGGCTAGGACTCATCAACTGCACCAATCCTAATAGCCCTCGCTGCCAAGGTCCAAATGGAACTCGTTTCGCAGCTAGCATAAACAATATGTCTTTTGTACTCCCAAAAAGAAACTCACTAATGCAGGCCTACTACCAAGGCCAACCTGGAATCTTTACCACAGACTTTCCACCTGTCCCCCCTGTAAAATTTGATTACACTGGCAACGTCAGCCGAGGACTATGGCAGCCTGTTAAATCAACTAAGCTTTACAAATTGAAATTTGGTGCGAAGGTACAAATAGTGTTGCAGGATACCAGTATAGTCACAGTTGAGGACCACCCAATGCATCTCCATGGATACCATTTCGCAGTTATAGGGTCAGGCTTTGGTAACTTCAACCCTCAAACAGATCCAGCAAGGTTCAACCTCATTGATCCACCATATAGGAATACCATTGGAACCCCTCCTGGTGGATGGGTAGCCATCCGGTTCGAGGCTGATAATCCAGGTAACACGGAGAATATGCATATACATTTAATATATTTAGTTTGGTTTCAATATTGAACAGATTGACTGATATGATGCCTCGCATTGGCTTACATGGTTAATTTGAAACAGGAATCTGGTTCATGCACTGTCATTTAGATTCACATCTCAATTGGGGTTTGGGTATGGCTTTTCTAGTTGAGAATGGAGTTGGCAAGTTGCAGTCTGTACAGCCTCCCCCACTTGATCTGCCTCGGTGTTAAAGATCACACCATTAAAAGGCTCACCAACAATTGCATCTAGTCTTCTCAGTTGATGATCAATTTACAGTTTCTAAAGTCAGTCCTAAGATATAAATGGATTTGTTTGTCTGAATCCAGAGATGCATGTATTCTAAGCTAGCTTATTTTCTACTAGTTATGTCCCTAGAAGGACTATGTTCTATTAAGCAATTGATTTGGTACGTGTCTGGATTGAGTGTATTTGTTTTAAAATCAAGAAAATTTTCTGAAATATCACTTCCATTTCATTTTACTGTCAGTAAGTAATATGTGGTTAGCAAATGTTAACTTGTCTGTCCCATGAAATGGATTTAGCTCGTAGGATACGATAATGACTCTGTTCGTGTCCTAAATGATCTACTAACATGGGAAAACCTAGCAACACATTTGCTAAAAATGTGTAAAAGCAACCTGGGACACAGCCAATAATCCTGGGATTGATTAAAAACTCAGTCTGGAAAAAAAAGGAAGAAAAACAAGTCAACTGAGTGAATCAAACCAACTATATTTTTACCAGCTACATTAAAATCAAATCTATAGACAGAAGCAAAGCCCTACTTCCTACAGACTAAATGCACAAATTGACAATCAAAATGCACCCTTGGTCACCTGACTGAATCAAACCAAATAGATGTAAATGTACAAAGAATAATGGAAAAACAGCCTCCCTTTTCTTATATCCAATGTACATATTGAAAATCAGAGTGGCACAATCCATAAATAGCTCCAGTATATCAAAGTGAGCTCATGGAGGTGAAGTGTTGTTATATCTACAAAAAACAGCCTGGCTCAAGCCTTACCAATCAGGCCACAAATTTCAGGCAACGGGTATCATCATGTATTTTCTGGCACCGGATTGAACAAAAGCGCATTCCACACTTCGCACATGTATAATTGGAAGTGAACCCACAAACAGTGCAGAAATGCCTGCGGCAGGTAGAGCTTGGAGGTCCCACTGCTGCCCTCAAATAGGATGGAACATGCGGAGGCAAAGCTTCCAGGTTCGCCTGTTTTCATAGGTTGAACACTTAAAACCAACTATTCATACAATTAATATAAGTCAGACAATGAACGTTTCCATTCATACCTCATGTAAGAGTTCCAAAAAATTTCTTGGGGCTTTCCTAGCATTCTCAAGCGCTTTTGCTTGCCGAGTTTTACGCTTTGTGCCTTTCTGCTTCTTTTGTATATAGACTGCAATGGAGATCAAAGAATGTTTAAAAACAATATTGAGAAAAAACATACACAATTTGATCAACTTTCACTTTGCTAAGGAATCCCGTTAAACTACCACTACTGGTGATAAAAAAAACTTGGAAGGAATTTCAAGAAGGCTTGTCATTCTCCCTATTCAAAAGATCACATAACCCCCATTCAAAGAATCAAATACTGGTTATGGATTGATGATCAAATTACCAAGTTCGAAACTTCTTAAATAAATGTATGCTGAGCCCTTAGAGAACATTTTAAAATAAAGGTAAATAAACATAAATACGGGACATAGCCTTGCATAGCATTATTGAAAATCAAATTCACAAAAAGTGACATGTTTCAATCCAAATAGTAAAGTACCAGAAGCTTGTCTTGCCAAAACAGAAGATGCATTAGAATAGATAACTGGCACCCTGAAAAAAAATAGCAGAAAAAAGATGCATACAACAATACTTCTTCATGAATGCTAGTAAACAAAACCCGCTGGCTACATAGAATTCTTACAAAAGATAAAACGACAGAGGTAGACATAAACATGTCACACACACACAAAACACTTCCACGCCTTCAATGTATCGAAGAACATTCTCTTCAACTTGAAACCATACAAAGCAAAGCATATAAACGGAAAATGTAACAAGTTATTCTCAAGACAGAAAAAAACACAAGAATGAAATGAATGAGAGACTCTAATACCATCATCGTCATCATCAAGAGAAGCCTCGTCATCATCAACAGCTTCTACTGTTTCCATCCCTGTATAATCATTCTCCAATGCTTCAAGTCTAGCAATTGCTGCCTTAAAAAAAAAAAAATCCAAAACCATCTTCTTTAAATCAACCAAACTTAAGTAAAACAACAAAAAGCTTCGATCTTTGCAAAGAAAAACAAAGCCCCATTTACTACTATCTTTCTCAAGTCAGCCAAACATCAATAAAACGATAAAATTTTTCAATCTTCTCATTTAAAAACAGAACCCCATTTCACTACTCTTCTTTAATTGATCAAACAATTGCAAAACAATTTTTTTTTCAATCTTTTCAATAAAAAAACAGAAACCTGAGTTCTGTTATCATTGCTGGCAAGCGCAGCTGCCATTTTTGGAGCAATCTTTCGAGTTCGCATTGACATTCTACGAAACGGGTTTGAAACGTCATCTTCCATTAGCCTTCAAAAAATCCAAAAAAGAATCAAACTATAGTTACAAAAAAGAAAAAGCACACAAACTTTGAACGAAAACACAGATATTAAAGAGAAAGAGAGCGAACCCCAGATGAAGAAAGCGGCGGCTTTGTTCCAAATATGAACGATAAGTCGTTCTTTCACTATGCGCGGAGTACTGATGTGTGGACAGTCACAGAGAAGCTGATTTGGTGAAGGGAGAAGAAGGGGGTACTTCAAATTTGGAGGACCTGTCGTTTGTAATAAGCAAATGACATGTCATTTATGATTTAAGCCCCAAGCATCCCTGTTGAGTTTTAAATGGCCCAGCAGATCATAGCTCGAGTTCGGTAAACTTAAGGTTAAGGAAAAGAACTTTTTTTTTCAAAAATCCATATTATTTCGAGTTTTTTTTTTAAAAAAAAAAAAAAATTCATCCTCATGTCATTTCACAAGCTAAGTTAATATAATCATGGTTTATAAATACCTTATTTTACAATCATATACTTCCTATAATTTTTAATTTATATATCTTTTTTTAATCATTATTTTTTTTTATATTTACAAACTTAAATATTAAAAGTTCTAATGTTTCAACAAGGAATTTTTATTTAAATAACTAAAACTAAGTAAAAACTCGCATTTAAATTGATTATATTCTAGCCCAAGACATCGCCATGAAAAACTCAATTCAATATTTCATCATTTATTTTGATGAAATCAATTTAGTGAATTACTGAAATTTTAATAAATTATTAGTTATTTTTTATGAGTAAATCAAAATTATAAATCTTATATCAAAATGGATAGTTTGAATTTTATAAATATACTAGAAATTATTCAAATCCTAAATGAATTCATCTTACTAGTCAATATTATTCGCATACAATTTTTTAAGAAAAAAATTTATTTTATAGTATACAGAACTTCCCATATATTTTTTCAAAATGTATATAAACTATCTAATTTTATTTTTTTTAAGATGGTAATCATAGGAGCAATGATTAAAATGAACACCTCATGTAACCTTTTTGGATTTTCCTCCATGGACGGACAAGACGCTACTATCAGCTAGCTTCAAGCCCATCTCAGTCAAAGACCTTATTCTTGCATTATTATGATTCTTGACAGTACTTTGCATGCATATTCTTGGCCTTGGACTTGCCAGTAATCACCATTTCCAAAACCTTTGCCTAAATCACTTACAAGCACAGTCCCCTTGCTGAAATCATGCCACCTTAATAACGTTGTATGTATCATTTCATCAATTTTTTTCTAGTCTTTTCCCTTGTTTTATGGTTTGGATTAACTGGTGTTTTTTTTTTCCGGGTGTTATATATTGCCTAGTGAAGCTCATAAAAAATATCGTACCAGAACCCTAGAAGAACTAGTTTAAAGTACCCAAATGGTGTTGAGAAGATCTTCTGATCCTGTATCTACATTGAACTTAATATTGATACAATTCAACGACTAGGTATTTCCCATCGTTTCGAAGAAAAAATCGATGAACAGCTTGATATTACAAAATATCTCAAAATGATATTATTTTAATTTTTCTATATATATATATAAAAAACATTTAGAATCAACCCTACAATACATAACTTGGATTTTGCCTTGGATAGACCCCACATCGGGTTTTTGAACTATGCTCCATGCTTGGACTCGGAGGATAACTATTACCCTCCAAAAACACATCACCCCTCGAAAAAAAACTTTATGTATACTCGTCTCTTAACAGTTTACAAATCAGCTGAAATTTTTTTTAGCTTTATGGTAGCATGAGTCACTTGCAGAAAAGATAATTTAGCCCACATACAATTTATCGAAAATCAGCTTGCTGAAAAAGTGGGATTTGTGGGTTTGTTTTCGACATGTAAGATTTGTTCATGTTCTTGAGAGAAGCTAACAACATAGCGAATCGGCTTCCTGAACAAGGTGTTTTCAGGAGTGAGGATCTAAGTACTGCATGGCTTTGAAAAGCATAGACCTTTTGATTCAAGAGTATATGCGTATGCTGCTGTCACTTGCGTTGTTGATACTGCTGATTATCTTACGGTGCTCTACTGCTCTTTTTGGGCTGTGGGTTGCAGAACGACGATCGTCCATTCTGTTCGTGTTTTCATTTATTGTCTATCTTCGTTTAAATTGCTGTCTCTCTGTTTTTTCTTCTACTTGGAAGTTTAGCTTCTTTTTTGCCCAGTGGTTTATGTCATAGTTGTGAGAACCAATCCACAGTTGACACGTATGAAGGCTTGGTTTGTGAGTTGAGTGAGGTAGCCCGCGGGTCTACCCAAGCTACTTTTTTTAAAATACACCGGTAAAACAAGTAGGATTTTAAAAAATTAAAAATAATATCATCTTTTTTATTAAAAAAAAAAGGTTTGAAATAAAAGCTTGTTTGGTTTTAATTTTAGACCAAGTTTTATAACTATTATTTATACATTCACTTTGATGTTGGGTATTTTCACAACTTATATATATATATATATATATATATATATATATATATATATATATATATATAATCACATTTAATTAATTAAACTATCATTATGCACCAGATTTAAAGCTTAGGTGAGCAGTTTGTTATCTATAAATTATTAGGAGATAACAGTTTGAGGCCTAAACCCAATTCAAAATGAAGCTCTAAATGAGCCATTTGTCAAGGCTAGGCCCACAAATTCAGCAAGAAAACCAAGACCCAAAGAGGGACACAATGTAAAAGTCCGGCCTCCCGGGGTTGCTGGTCTCTGACAACTGAACTGCCAAGAAATCCAAGAATTCTGGGATTGGAACTTTGATTAGTTTCACATTGAACACGTCGATTACAAAGGATCATAACAACAGACCAATAACCAGATAACCACCTTTTATCTCCGTTGAACTAAACTACATTGTTTTGGTCTTTACAGTCATGCTGATTCTGTTTTTAGCTGTTTTTGTTTTCTGGGTTTTCCTTATTTTTGCTGTTTAAGCAAATATTTGAATAATCTAGCATAAAAAACTGCACAGATGGAGCTTGGTGTGATGTTTAAAATTATTGTGGATGATTAAAAGTTTGAGACTTGGAGCAAATTCACCATACATGCTTAGTTTAATATGGGCGATCTTGTCATACTGATGTGAAAATTGTTTTCTTTTTTTGATGAATGTGAAGAATATTGAAAGAGCCCCACTTTCAATTAAGTGGAATTAGGAGAACTAGAGTGTTATCTTGATTTTTTGTGTAGTAGATTTCACTTTTTTAGTACATGCAACTGGGAAGACTATGATGGGGGAGCTGGCTGTTGATAAACATGTTAAATACTTTGCATCAGTTGAAAAGGTGAGGGTTTTGAAGATTCAGCACCCCCGTGATTCTTTATTCGATCTTTGTTTACATTATAACCTGACTTTGAGGATATTTTGGCTTGCTATGTTACTAAAGAGAGAGGATAGTTTTGAATCTGTTGTGTCGTAGCATCAGCAGGGGGTTGGCCACTCTTGATCTTCTAGGAAAGCTGGATGTTGTGGATTCAAATGAAGTGATTCAGTGGATTATGGAGTGCCAACACGAATGTGGTTTTTAAACATTGACTCAATTTAAGGATTTTCTTTTTATTTTTAATTTGTGTACAAAACAAAGTCGTTTTTGGTTCTTAAGAAAATAATAAAACAATGTTGTTTTGAGATTCATGAGAAGCCATCGATCCTGCTTATGCTTTGCCTGTTAACGTTGCGCATGGGATTTTTCTTTAGCAGATAATAGTTTAGCTATTCGAAGTGAAAAGACTTGTTTATTCCTTCCATGAACCGAAGTCCATTGAAGATCCAAACACTTCGGCATCTTTGGACCTTCGATGGAACAAGTTTTTCGAGCAATGTTTTTGCAGACTATATACGTAATAAACATGGTAAGAAATTCCCTGTTTTTTTTGTCTTTTATCCCTCTGTAGATGGGAGCCATCGTATTTGTAGCGTGAATTATAAACAAAATCGATTATATGAAGTGGAGGCTGCTGGTTCTTGGAAGTCGGTTTTTGTACGAGTTGCTGTCGTTTGTTCTTGTGTTCCTCAAAACTCTTTCTGGGTTCAATCCACAGTTTTATGATTGCTTGGAGTGAATAAAAACATGCCCATGGGCCATTGGAATCTGCTATTTCTTGTGTTTAGCCATACCTGACAACATTGTCTTCAAGATTTACAAGGAGTCATAATTTCAGGATTTCTTAGTACCATTTTCGTTTTATTTTTCTATTTTAAAAACAAAATTAGAAATATAAAAATTATTTTTCTAAAAAATCCACAGTAGATTTTCAAAACGAAACAAAATGGTTTTCAAAAACTATGATAATGGTGAACTATTTGTTGGTTTTTCCAATCTTCACTGAAAAAATTCAACATATATACCTCTCTGTTTCAGAAACAATCATGTTTGGTCCTTGAGAGGTTAAAATAATATCATATTTAAAAAAAAATAAAAAACACGAAAAAGACAGTCATGCTCTACGTAAAAGGCAGCAAGAAATGCCAAATCCATTAATTGTTTCCAGGTTGTATCAATACCCAACAAGAATGAACAGAACAGTACAGTAAAATTTACTTTGTCCTCAAGTAAGTGATTGACTCTTGTTAGAGAAGGCATGTCGGCTCAAATTCCACAACTTGGAAACTGCAAAATTGCTCGCATATGTCTCCTCCTTGCCGTCACCTAATCCCACCACCATATTTTAAACACATTTTCTCTGCCCAGACGGCCCACCTTTCCACTTGCTCCGCCCTGCTATGCAGCCACTAGCATGAGCTCAAACACGAGTCCCCAATCAAAGAATGGAAAGTGTCCTAATAATCCTTACGACGTTGATTCGCATGCTATGGATTTGTTTATCACTCTTTTTTTATTTTTTGTTTATTTTTATGTTTTAAAAATACTTTTAAAAAAATTTAAATTTTTTTATTTAAAATTAATAATTTTTTAGGTGTTTTTAGATAATTTGAAATCGTTGATTTTAAAAATAATTTTTTAAAAGTAAAAAAAATATTATTTTAATATATTTTTATTTGAAAAACACTTTGAAAAGCAACCGAAACCACATTCTGAAATAGGTCCGAATCTTGAACAAGAGATCGTGAGAGAAAAAAAAATTATTGTAAATGCAATTTTTTCAAGTATGGATATCCTCTTTAAAACTTGATCAAAAGATTAATTTTGAATGTGAAAATTAATTTAATGATATTCTGATAGTTAAAAACCGAAGAAAAAAGAAAATCAAAGTGATTTATTAAGCATTTCATAAAATTGAAATTATCAAAATTAAGCACTACTTCTAATAACATGAGAGCGTGAACATGTTTTCAAAAAAATTAATTTTTTTATTTTTTAAAAAAATTATGTTTTGAATCGTATTAATATACTGATCTCAAATATAATTTTAAATTTTTTAAAAAAAATATTATTTTAATGTATTTCGATATAAAAATTACTTTAAAAAAAAGCGCAACATTCATAATTTTTTTATATTTATTTTCAAGGTTTGTGCTGCTCTTAATAACTCAAGAAAAATAAAGGTAATGAGATGGAATAAAAAAATAAATTAATTTTTATACATTTTAAATATATAAATACAATTGAATTCAAACATAATATTATAATTAAACTGTATTTGAAGATAGCAGCACCGTAGCAATTCTGGAATGATATGTAGCGGATTAAACTCACCAAAGGGATTTTTTATTTATTACAGACAGAACAAGTCCCAGGCTTTGAGAGTTGCGAGAGAGAGAGAGAGAGAGAAGATCGAAGGCCATGTTGGATAAGACATGTATACGTCAACATGCGTGCAGCCCACTGCATGCTGTCCGTGCATCCACAGTCTTGCCTATATAAGATTCTGACACGTGACAATAGCTAGGCCTAATCAATAGTGGTATCATTAATTATTAATTTTTCGGGATTTGCTTAATCTCTCTTGGTATTAGCTGGCTTTTGCCCATGACTGCAAGAACCCTATGCAGCCCTCTGCTATTCTATTATGACCCCTTTTTTTTTTATTACTGTCATCGATGCATTTGGCTTTCTCAGGTCATCATCTCCTTGGATTCTCACGAAATCTTTAGTTATTCGTACTAGATTGATGGCACGCCGGATACCCAGACAGAAAATAAATAAATTATATATGAGATGATTGTGTTTTTTTATAAAGTAATAGAGATTTAATAATAAGATTAAGTTCTGGATTTCCGGTTTGTTTTTCATTCTAAAATAGTTTTTAAAAATATTTAAATTTATTTATTTATTTTGCTTTAAATTAATTTTATTTTAATAATTTTTTGATTTTTTTTGTGCTTTATTAAAAAATAAAAAAATATTATTTTAATGTATTTTCTAGCAAAAAAAAACACTTTGAAAAACAATTGTTATCTCACTCTTAAATACTTTCTTAACTATTTTAATAATATAATAAAAAAATAAGAAAATAACAACAATAAATAAATAAAATATTATCCCGATCAAAATTAGGCTAACATGAAAAATCCATAATCTAGACATGATATATATTTAGATTACATGTCTATTGTTCATAATAAATCTTTTATTATTATATTATTTTTCAAAATATTTTTTCATTTTTATTAGCCAAGTTTGTGATTAATTTGGTCAAGCACGAGATTTGGTGGGGTGGATGTGAACAATGGCCACCAGAATAGGCAGTCGATGCTTGAATGAGAAAGTCCCCAGCCGTGAACTCACAGTAGATCGTAAAAATTCAATGCTCAACCAGTATGTCAAATGCATTGAATCCATGATTAAGGCATGCATTTAAGATCTACCTGTGTTTTAACAGTACTTTTTATTTAAAAGTACACTGAAAATATTTTCTAAATTATTTTTATTTTTAGCATTAAAATTATTAAAAAATACAAAAAAAAAACATAATTTAATACATTTTAAACCAGAAGCATTTTGATACAGTCTCAAACAAAAAAAAAAAACAAATTGTGCTTAATCAACCATAGAAGGAAATAATGGCAAAACCTTATTATAAGACAAAATAACATCATGCATGAATTATCTAAATTAATTTGGTTTTATGACAAAGTTTCGAAAACGAATTTCCATATCTGGAATTGTTTTTACTCGAGAATGGATAAATAATTATTGAATTTTTATGTTAATTTGAATAAATTACTTTTATTAAAACGACATTATTATTTTTTTATAAAAAATCCATGCTCTTAACCTGATCAGCCCAACCAAGATTGATCAATTCAATTAAATCACTGATATTATAAAGTTTTATTGATTAATATGTTATTTAATCGATTAAAAATTCAACCCAGTACATGCTGTGGATCTCAAATTTTTAAAATCATATCATTAGCCTAATCATTTAACAACTATGGAAACAAGTGTTATAATTTTTGCATCAGGAGTCGAATTCGAGGTTGTGTTTGGTATTGCATTTTAAAAACATCTTTAAAAAGTTTAATTTTTTTATTTTAAATTAATATATTTTTAATATTTTTAAATCATTATAATATATTGATTTTAAAAATAATTTTTAAAAAATAAAAAAAATTATTAACATATTTTTTAAATAAAAAATATTTTAAAAAACAATTAAAATCACGATCCAAGCACGCTAGCAAATAAGAGAGGAGTATAGCTGGAAATCACAAGAACAGCCCATCCCTAATATTATAGTTAACGTACTGAGCTGTCAATGCAATTAGTGTTGTGAAACTGATCCATTAGCTGTATTAAAGTGGTCAATGATCATCCATAATTACAACCACTACTAATTATTGTTTTTAGGACAACAATTAACAGTCCCTGCCCCTAGTTCGTGGATATATACGAGCTCTCGCTAGGTTTAGTTCTTATTTTTGTTTTTAAAATATTTCTTTTAATATATAAAATTAAATTTTTATTGTCTTTTATGTAATTTTGATACACTAGTATAAGAATTCAAAAATATTTTTAAATAAAAAATATTTTTAAAAAAAATAATGAAGCACAATAACAAAACATAGAGTGTGTTTGAAATTATAGTAGATTAGTTGCGATAATGATTTTAAATATTTTTTATTTAAAAATATATTAAAATAAAATTATTTATTTTTATAAAATTATTTTTTACATAAATATATTAAAATGATTAATTTGAAGGTGTGGTGTGATTAATAATACGATTTATTTTAATTGTAGTTTTTAAGATATTTAACTAATTAATATATATCCATGGCACAAGTCATGATTTCTTATTAAAAATCCCCATCTCGTGTGACAAAACAATCTTGTAATTTACAGCAGGAACCAATGGCAATCAAGCACCAAAAAATGCCAGCTGGATGCAATAAAGACTGGTTGGCTGGCTGGCTGGGAAGTTTTCACCCACGAAAATAAATTAAACTATATATCCAGGAGGGTGTCCTACTCTTAGATATTTCTAAGGCAAGAAATATCTCTTGCCACTTGGGAAGGTTTCATTGGATTGTCAGAGATTCTGCTAACATAGCAGAGTGAAGTGGACATGAATTTCTGGATATGTGTGAAGCTTTCTTTCTTCGTGCATGGTAAAGGTGACACCAGTTCTGTGAGGGCCTCCCCGTCATTTTCTTTAACCATTTTCGAATCAAAGTTGCCCGTCAAGAGCGCGTTTGGTACTTGTTAATGTGAGAGGGTATTTTTTAGAATGTTTTTTTTATATATATATAAATATTTTGAAATAGTATTTTTTATATTTTTATAAATTTATTTTTATTATGAACATATTAGAAAATTTTGAAAATATTTTAAAAAAATAATTAGAAATAAATAAAATCACTTTTTTTAAAATCACTTTTTAAATGCGAAAACCAACTATTTATGAGGATATATAGATGTGAAGATGTAGACTAATTTTCATGGTGCAAGTGCAATATGATTTGTATTTTATTTTAATTATATACTTAAAAATGTTTGATTGATTGCGTGCATGATAGTTTTGTCTTAATTTTTTTAAAACATGATTAAAAAAATATAATTTATAATTAATTATTTTTTCATAGGATCGGGTTGCGATTCTTTCGATAAAGTAAATTTAAAAACCCATGAAAAAAAGATAAGAGAATTATGCATGACATTAAAGAGATTAATAATGTCAATTAAATAATAACTTGATTAGGTAACTTTCCTATTAGAGATTAAGAAATGTGGAATAATTGGTGAAGCTCTCCATCAAGATAGAAAAAAGATGGGAATGGAGAATTATTGCTCCATAATCATTGAAACTAAAGCCAAATCAATCATGCTTTTAAGTGGAATAAAGGAATGGAGTAGAAATAAACTACAATATTATACTCCACGTTGAACCTTATTCCATACCATGAAGCTTCTAAATAATGATGGCAAGTACCATTACACAGAATTTCTCCATCTTAATCTTTGATTTACGGTGACAAAACAATATTATAATTAATTAAAAAAATATAAAGACACAATGACAAGGAAATTGATCATTGCATTATTTTACCCCCCTTAAATATTGGACCCAGGGGCGGAGCAAAAAATCTAGGAGGAGCCAAATTAAAAAGAATATTTTAAAAAAATTAAAATTTTAATTATTTTACACAAAAAAAGGGTCGGGAAAAACATTTTCTTACAGGGCCGGGGTCCCTGCCTTTGCCGCTGCTTGGACCCTCCCTTGCCCATCTCATAACATCAACATATAGGGGTACATCACATGTAGTTGTACAAACTATCTAGTAGGTGATCTAATAGTAAGAGTTTGAGATCATAAGGTTTGCTCTTCCTGTGATTTTAAGTTCGAATCATGTAGTTACTAATATAATGACTACTTGAGACTTACATGATCGTTAACTTCAGGGCCAGTGAGATTAGTCGAGGTACGCGCAAACTTTACGCTAACCTAGACATCTATGTTTATAAAAAATATATATATAATGGTACAACTATATTATAAAAGAAATTCTCCATAATTAGGCACACATCTCAAAGGCCATGGAAAGAAAAAAACTGCTAGTATTTTCCTTTGGAATTAAATTCCCACCAAAAACTTTAATTAAAACAAGATGTGGCATTGTATAGTGCCCCAGCTGGCTATGGCACCATAAAAGTAAACACAAAAAACAAAGAAGATAAAGTGACTCCCCCCCCTTCACCTCCCCACCTTGTCAACTTCACTCCACTCTCCTCCGCGAGCCAAAAGTGATTAAGGCCCCTTAATGTGTGTCTATATATATATATATATATATATATATATATATATATATATATATATATATATATATATATATATATATATATATATATTATCTTAATATAACTTAAAATAAAAAAAATATTTTAAAAAATACAGCTATATATCGTAATACTAAATAGATTCTAAATATATATTTGTTAACGCGGCTAATCACAAAGCTTAAAATGATGCTAGAGTTTAATTTTTTTGTCATGAAAAATCACTGATAAAATATTTTAATTAATTTTTATCATTGAATATTTTTATAGATTCAATAAATATTAGATATTTTGTTATTAAAAAAATTATAAAATTATACTCCAGTTAAAAAGTATAAATTTAGTTGTTATTATTTATAGTATTTTTTATCCACTAAAAATATTATCAACGATCATAATATTAATTTGGACGAGGTTAGATATATATTTAAAATATATTCAAGTAATATTTTTATAAGATTAGATTAATTTAAACATAAACCATTCATATCTAAATTAAAAAACTTGTAAAAAACAAATCCATGTAATTTAATATTAAAATTAAACAAGGAAGATTATTGAAAAACAATTTTCAAACTACAAAATGCCAAGTTTTAAACACCATCAAATAGTTATGACGTGTTACTCCCACGGAGCGAGTGGGGTTTGGTTACACAACCATGAGAGTGTTCTCATTTCTTGTCTGAAAGAGAGACATCAAATGCAATGAGAGTAAAAGAGGGAAACTTTTTTTTTTTAACTCAATTCTGGCAGTGACAACTGGACAGGACAGTGAAACAGCTGTATTGTACCACGTGTCATGGGCTTATTGGCTTATACCTGCAACTGATCCTTTCGAATACGAGACAACCTCCATCACACACTGATCAGCTTTATTCAGCTAAGCAAAGCAACACAGTAACGGCTACATTTTTTAATTTTCAGATTTCTTGGGAATTCTTGTCACATTCTTCTTCCGACGTGGCAAATGACATGGCGTGGGGTGCAAGCTTCCCGACCCGGGAAAACATAAAAAATAACCCCGAATTTTACCCAATTCAATAATAAACAACATAAAAAAATTATTTATTTATTTATTATTATTATCTATTAATACCCAACCTTAATATTATTAAACTCTGCCTGACATACAAGGTGAGTATATTGACCTATTAAACTAAAATATGGTTCGAATAAAGTTTTCAGCATGTATAAAATCTTTTAAATTAAATTTTATTCAATAATTTTAATGAAATTTTATATCTATAACGGTTTGAAGAATCAACAATTGAATTTCAAATTGAATTAAAATTTTAAAAATAATACAAAAAAATAAAGTAAAGAAAATAATGGATTTAATTATATATTTTAACAATTTTAAATTAAATTTATTGATCAATTAAATTAAATTAAGTAAAGAAACTGTTCCAAACAGTGTTTTAATGCTGAATTGAGCAAGGAGTTGATGCATAAAATTTGCTGACGTGGTATAACATTTGCTGAAGTGGCTAATGGTACAGTAAAATTAAATCGTTAATTTAAAAAAATCATTGAAACGGGGTCTTATAGAGGAAGCCAATAGAGGGGAGTTTGGGGGCTATAAAAAGGCTCTCTGCTTTGTTTATAATGCATTACAGAGTAGAAAGAGAGCTTCACTCTTCACACTCTCTCTTGAGCTTCTTTCTCTCATTTCAATGGCTGTTTCAGCATTTAAAATGTTGGGTTTCTTTGTTGGTTTCTCTTTAATGGTGGGTCTGGTTAGTTCAGTCAAGTTTGATGAGCTCTTTCAACCAAGTTGGGCTCAAGATCACTTGGCTTATGAAGGAGAGCTTCTTAGGCTCAAACTTGATAGTTATTCTGGTAAATAAGCTTCGTTTTCTCTGCAAATACTGAAACTTTGAACCAATCCAGCTAGCTTCATTGCTGGCTTTTGTGCTTCTTAAGCCCATTTCTGTATAAAGAGAATGCTTCTGGCTTTAAATGTTCCACTGCTTCTGTTTGTAAACAGCAGCTTTCTTGCAGTGTTTTCATGTGTCTAGGCGAATACATTTTAGCCACAAATGTGTGTTTTGTGTTTGGTTTCTCTGAGGTATAGTCTTGTTAGTATTGATAGACTAAAGGGGATTTTTTTTTCCAGGTGCTGGATTTCAATCTAAAAGCAAGTATATGTTTGGGAAAGTCACAGTACAAATTAAGCTTGTAGAGGGTGACTCTGCCGGAACTGTTACTGCTTTCTATGTAAGTATATTCAATTCAATCGAAGCTAAAAAAATAAAGTTTTTACCCTTCATCTCAGCCTCTTGAAATAGAATTGATTGTTGCTTAGCTGGATTATCCCATGATCCAGACCTTTGTTTGTCCCCATTCAAGAAAAATGAACTGAGGTGCAGACAATTTTTAATCTTGGATTCATTTGCTTTGATGAATAGGCTAGTACTGAAACACTAGTATCTACCCACCAATTTTATGTCTCCTAATTTCTTGTAAGTCCACATTTATCTTGCATTTATTAGCTTAGTCCCCACACAACAATTATTTATTATCACGTCAGTAAAGTCAAAAACATTAATGTTTTTAGTGTGTGCATCTTTTTATTTAATTATGCTTATGTTGATAGTGACATTTTATTTGTGTGTTTTGTCTGAAGTTTTGATCTTTTGATGAAACAGATGTCATCCGAAGGTACAAATCACAATGAGTTTGATTTTGAGTTCCTTGGCAACACCACAGGTGAACCTTACTTGGTTCAAACCAATGTGTATGTTAATGGTGTGGGTAATAGAGAACAAAGATTGAGCCTTTGGTTTGACCCTACTAAGGATTTCCACTCTTACTCCATCTTTTGGAACCAGCGCCATGTTGTGTAAGCCCCATCACTTTCTCACGAAAAGATGCTTCTCTCTACTCGTGTGCAATATATTGTATATTAGATTCATGTTCGCTACACACACACACACGCATAGCTTGCTAATATCAATATGTGCATTATGCATGCATGACATAGACATGGGGATCTGTGCATAAACCCGGGGTGGTTGCTTTATAATTTCACATGCATGCGAGGCAAAGCCTGTTGCCATGGCACTGAAAAAGGTATTTTTCAGTGCTGTTCAGTTCTGGATGTCTTACTCTTATGTCATGCCCGTGGTGCATGAATGTTATGTGTGAGTAGTGTATGTCACTGGTCTCTTTATAGAACAAAATTACACCAAAAACCAAACCCATAAAAATGGGGGACCTGATCTTGGAATATATATGCCAAAGGGGCAAATGGGGTCCCATACGACTAACAAAGATACAGACAGATTTGCATACTGTAACGGTGTTTCAATGGTTCTTGGCGTATAGTTGTTTCCGTACGTAAAATACAATCGGTGCTTGCTGGATTCTTCTACCTACCTAGCTGTATGATGATGCCTGCTATTCTGTCATTTGATTGTTAGCTCCTGTATTGTGTGTTTTCTGATGGTGCTCTTCTTGGCTTTATTGCAACTAAATCCATGTTTGGTTGCTTTAAATAATTCACTATGATTTTGAACATTTGGAAAGGAACGCGACAAATATGGGGAAAGTGGATAAGATTACTTAATTGGAAAGAAATTTGATATATTAGGTTAATATAGCATTTGATGGATGATATGCTACTACTACATATAGTATAAGCTCTAAGATGTGTTCTACATGGTTCTTCGTGTTCAGGTTTCTAGTGGATGATACCCCAATTAGATTGCACACCAATATGGAAAACAAAGGGATTCCCTTTCCAAGGGACCAAGCTATGGGCGTATACAGCTCAATATGGAATGCAGACGATTGGGCTACACAAGGTGGCCGTGTCAAGACTGATTGGAGCCACGCACCCTTCGTCGCCTCCTACAAAGGATTTGAAATCAATGCATGTGAGTGTCCAGCATCGATAGCAGCAGATGATAACGCTAAGAAATGTAGCAGTAGTGGTGAGAAGAGGTATTGGTGGGATGAGCCAACATTGTCTGCGCTCAATGTGCACCAGAGCCATCAGCTTCTGTGGGTTAGGGCTAACCACATGACATATGACTACTGCAGTGACACTGCTAGGTTCCCAGTCACTCCTCTGGAGTGTCTGCACCATCGCCACCAGTAATGTTAGTAAGGGTTTATGGCCATGGAGGAAAGGGGGGGAGTGCTTGGGGGGGTACTATTGTAAAAAAGGAATGGGAGAAGAATGGAATCAAAGTCGCATCAACATGTACTCCATGTTTGATATTTTGTTCATGTTGTCCTCTTTCAGGTTGTAAGATAGTGTGAAAGATAAATATGATTTGTTCTTTCTTTGTTTCTATTGTAACATTGGCCTCACTGAGCAAAATAGGTGATAATGTTGTCAAGTTGCCGCCATACCCCATGTAATTCAAATGGGTCCAACAATCCAACAATAGGGTACATTTCCATTGGGGCCATGGACATGAAAATTATGGATGAAGAAGAAAAGATAAGGTTGTGCAAGAAATGGTACGAGAGAGCCATGCATCATAGCTTGGAGAGAAACAAAAGAAAAGGTTGGCATTGTGGACCCTAAACCCTAGGTGAAGATGAGAGGTCGAATTCAACTTTAGGGTTGTCTTTTAGTGGCCTGTGAGGATTATATCTGCGTGGCCAAGAAGAGAGAATACTGCTATCACCATGGTTTTAGAAGAAGGGCAAAACCATGGGTGATTTGATTTATAGGAAGGGACAGAAGGTGGGGGTTACAGGGAGCGAGCGTTTAGGCGTATAACTAGTCTGAAGTTTTAATTTCAGAAACAAAGAACTTGACGAAAACGTTTTATGTAATAAGAAATGATAGAATAGCAAAGAACAGCAAAGGAGCACAAGCAAATATGGAATGCCATCACTGGGCCGGTCGTGGAAGTGGTGAAAATTGTGTTTCAAGCCAAAAATGATTTTTTTTTAACACTATTTAGTAAAAGTTTTGGAAAAATAATATATTAAAAAAGTATTTGGAAAATAATATAGTAACACAAAAATCATAAATGTGCATGATATATTTAAATTAATTAATATATATAAAAATCAATATTAAAATTTATGAAAATCTAATGATGAAGATACAAGTTTCAAGATTTAACAATAAAAAATAAAATCTAATAGTCAAAAAATAAAAGGATAAATAAGTTGATATAACATAAGAGAAAAAAATAAAAAAGAAAAAGAAGCAAAAAAAAAAAAGGGTTACCGGGATTGATAAGAAGATTTTAAATATATCATATCTTCAAACATTTTATTTGAGATTAATTTTGAATTTAGATAATTTAAAGTCTTATTATATCTTCATTAAAATAATAATAAAATATCAATTTAATTATTTTTCTAAGAAATATTCATTAAAGAAGGCATCATTTAACAAAATCATTGCACCTAAAGCGGTACGAAATGCAAAACAAAGAATTAGGTTGATGATAGTACCTTGAAATTTTGGAACTATACGAACTTTCTTGCTTAATGTTTGATTCTTCATCAGACACTATCCTCTAGCCATGAGCGTGACGAGACCTTAGCCGAAAGCAACCAAACAGAACCGTGTATCGTCAAACACACATTTCAAGATTAATTCGTGTTGACTTCCTGAATTATATGTTTTTTTAACCGACATATCTAGGTATTTTTCTGATTTCAACTCTTAATTTATAATTTCTTGATCGCCACATGTAAGATTAATTTTCACTAGGTTTATGATAAAAACTATCAGAAATTTTTCTTAAAGATTTTATTTTAATGCAGCGCATTTTTATTATTTCATTGTGTTTTTTTTTGTTATATATATATATATATATTAAAATAACAAATTACTTCTTAATTGATATGATAATAAGAAAAAGCTATTGTGAAAATAAAAAATGTGTTTTGATATTAGTTTAAAATTTCTTGCTTCTAATAATATTTTGATGATTCCAATGTGATTTTAAAATGAGAACAAATATATTTATTCTTGATCAATTTTATAATGATTAATATACTATATAAAAAGATTTTAATACCCATAATTGTGACACACTCTAGTGTTTTGTATCCGTGTTTTAGCTTTTACAATATATTTATCCAATTATATTTGCTATTTCGATATCAAATTACTTGACTCGATGGATAGGGGGAGGGACCTCCAACTCAAGCATGAAATCAATGTTGAGTCAACAATCATCAACAGCCAAGCGAGATTGAGACCTGTCATATAGGCTGGGGAAAAACATTTATTAATATAATTTTTTTTATTCAATCAAACGATAATAAAAATATAGACACAAATTAAATTGATTGAATAAGATAAAAGGGGAAAAACACTATTCAAGGTTGCACATATTAGAAATATTATCTGAAAATATTTTTATTTTATTTTTTAAAATAAATTTCATCTATACAAAAGAAAAAAAATTATAGAAGAATTAGAAAAACTCTTTAAAATTTAAAAGCATAACAAATTTTTTTTTTTTAATTTAAAAGAGACTCTTTAAAAAAATGAAAGAGATAAGGGGTATTAATCTACATATAAACATATATATAAAAAAATATAAAAAAACATTAAATTAAAAAAATAGAAAAAAATAATTTAGAAAAAAAAAGAGAAAAAAATCAAAGGCCAGGAGTTGCTGGGCCTGTAATGCCAGGCCAACCCGTGCGACTGAGCCCTTATTTATTTTTTTGTATTTAGCACGGATGACATGTCGTTCGTCTCAATGTGTTTTTTTGAAAAAATACAGATGATGCATCGTCTGATTTGCCCAGATTTTGACCACTATGGTGGCCAGAAAATCGGGGCTTAAAGTTTTTTACTCAAAATCCTGTTTTCAACCTATTTTTGACTCAAAACACCTACAAAAACACCTTAAAAACTGTGACAAATCTATCTATGGCCTCAAAAAATAAAAAATCTACAACAAAACTAAAATAAACCTGAAACAAAAAATCTACCCGAGTTCAAATATTTTTTTCACGAACTTTCAAGGTAATAAAACACCTAATATGAACTCCCCTCATCAAATTAAATAATTTGACACAAATATCAATCATTTTGATGGCCTAAATCGGTGTCAACAACGTTTCTCTCTCTTTACTGTCGAAATCCGACGACCTCTCTCTTTCCTCTCTCAACCAGGAACTTTTGTAACAAAATAACAAAAATAAATTTTTATATCGAAATTGAATTAGAAAAAAATTGAGGTATCAAAATTTAAAAATTTATGTAATTTTTAAAGTTCAAGGATAAAGGTGTATCTTTCCCGAAACTTTTAACACGCAGCTAATGTTTATCGTCCTTTTCATTCTAGTCCTCTTTCTTTTAATCTCATCAATGACTAAGAAAGCAGAAGTAATTGGCCTTAAACTAGGATCAAATTGCATAAAAAGACATCAAGAAACAAAATGAAATTGCAAAAAATGCACGTCCATAGGGTTTTATATGTACAGTAAAATTACCATGCCATGCATTTTAGATATTCAGTTAATTAATTAAATCACGAGAGACACATGCCACCGAAAATTCTGACTCTGAAAAAATATGTGAAACTATGTGGTAATCAGTTCATAACATTATTAAAATGATGGTGATGGAGATAGAAAACACAATTCATCTACCGTGGACCCATAAACTTGATGAACCATAAAGATTTCTGGGGCCATAATTTCTTTTTGAGCTTTGAGTTTCCCTTCCGGCATGGGATGGCCATCTGCTTTAAAAATGTGCCCTTCTCAGGTCAGTAATGTCAAGGCACCAAGAGAGAGAGGGAGCTGGGAGGTGACGAATATCAACGACAATAGAATGCATCTGGGCCATCTTAAATGGTGGTTGGCAAAAATAATGCCACAGAGGTCAATTTTCAGAATCAAATGATTCACTAAGGGGCCCTTTGATATAGAAAGGAATAAAGAGGTCACAGGAAGTTGAACTGTGGAGTAAATGTAAGAGAGGCAAACACCTACAAGCAACAATAGCTTGTTTCTTGGTATCATTTGCCCGTCAATCCAATCTTACCCTACGGAGATCATGTGTGCTGCATCACATAAACTCATCAAGCATGGCTATGGATGCATCCAAAGGCTCGAGGGACACTCTCACCATTCATCATCTTGACATCATGACCCGGCTCAAGGCTGGGATTTTGAGTCGGCCGAGTTATCTTACAAGCTAGCACACCAATCCAATTTAATTTAAAAAAAAACAATGTTATTCTGTTTTCTTAATGAAACAATATACAAAATTAAAACGATACCATTTTAATAATCGATATCAGTTTCTCTACTCAATTCAGGTTTTGTATTATGACGGAAATTTTATAACCATGCTTAATTAAGATAGTTGAAAGAATCAAAGTATTTATACTCTTTCTATGGTTTTTCAAAAATAAATCACTTACAATGAAAAGATGTCGCAATGACTTCAGGTGGAGATTTATAAGTAGTGGAGGAGGTATTGTCAAGCTCAATGACTGTAAATTGATGAAATTAGCATGGTTCAGGTCTTATCTATCGATAATTCATGAGTGCACACCAAAAAATTGAATCAACCTTCGTCAATCTAAACATTGGCATGACCTGACACGACGAGTTCTTGACAACATGCATGGCTATAAGCGTTTGAGATTATAGGTGTGGAATCTCTTTGCACCGATCCTAGTTTTTTTTAGGTCAAAGGGCTCTCTCAACTACACCATGACTATGACAGGAAAAGAATCAAGACACAATGATACAATTTACAATGGTTTTGTCGCAATTTAAACACCTTTAGTCAATTGAAGATTAATGTCCAAATAAAACAAGTGATGCATCAACATCTAGATAAAACATAGATTTTTATGAAATAAAGTTGAGTTATCTTTGAGTAAAGAATCTGGCTAAGATGGATGGAAGAAATGTGAGGGACATGAACAATTTGGAGCCAACTAGAAGAGGCCGCCTTGATCAGTGAAAGACAAGCAATTCCGTAGTGTTTGTGTGATTGATATATGGTTTTGGCAAAGAAAAATAGGGATGTTCTTGCTTATTAGCATGCTTTTTTTATTTATTATTATTATTATTTTAAAATAAAATATTAATAAAATAACACAAGGGATACATATCGCGAAAAAATACGACATTCATAACTTGTTGCACATTTAAAAATAATTGTGAAATTGGCTGCATAATTGGAGAGAGGAAAGAGAAATAAAAAAAGAGTAAATCTCAGTAAAATGAATCAAATGATATCAAAAAATCAGCACCGATAATCCTAGCACTGTTCCACATTTTCCGTGCAGTCTTCTGTGCAGCTCATAGTAATCATGTTGAAAGCAAGTTTTTATTGATCGTGATCATGTGGAGGAGACAATAATACAATCATCACGAAAAAACCTTTAAAGGGAAAAACTTTAAAGCATAATTCAATTCTTTTTAACCGGCCTTTTTCTTTATGCTATATAATCTCAACATAATGAAATTCTAATATATTATTTATATTATTCACTAACACCTACTCAAATAAAAAAAATTTAGATTTAAAACTTGTATAGTCCCACATTATCTTGTGTTTAATTTTTATCAAATAAATAGAGGGTAATAAGATTCGAACTCATGACCGCCTGGTCTTCAAGGCTCTGATACTATATTAAAAAATCATCTCAACCCAATAACTTAAACTTTTTAATAAAATCTTAATATATAATTTATATTATTCTCTTAACTTTTGTTTCCGTTGCATGTTGGCATTGGTCTTTGCACTAATTAAAGACATTGTGCAAGTGGTTCTAATCTGGTGAAGGGTGAAGAGAGAAGATAAAAAAAGAAAAATCTTGAATTTCTTTTGTGTTAGCAATGCCCCATTTTTTATTTTTTTAGATGTATAACACCATAATGATAAAATAGTCAAGACTTAGATTTCAAATGTTAAAAGATCTTGAATTTAAATCTTTGGATATCTTGTAAATATTTTTTTTTAAAATCATTAGATATAATGCACTTTTTTTAAAAAAATAAGTTAATTAAATCAGACCAAGATTATGACTTAACAGTCCCAAGTAATGAAATATATTTATGTGGAGATCTAAAAAACATACAAATACTTCATTACTTATAAATATTAATAAATAAATAAATAAAGGGATTATTAATGTTCAATCTCAAAAAAAATATTTGTTTTTTAGGCCCCTCAAATTGAAATTTGTTGATGCCAAAATGAAGTTTTTAGCATTTTTTCGCTAAAAATGAAATCCCAAAAGGAAAGTTATATTCGATGATGTGCATAAATGCAAACTGTATATTTTTCTAACTACAGAAGGGCACGGGTTGCATGGCTTATGCAACTTATTTTCACTCTCATTTATTATTATTATTATTATTATTATTATTATTATAGAAGTCGAGCTAACCCAGAGGCAAAGAACATTCGGTTCCCACACTTGCACATATATATAAATGCAAATTAATTTTAATATATTTATAAGAGAAATATACTTTGAAAACAACCATAATCATATTTTCAAATATTCCATAAGCTATATTTATTTTTTCATTATTGGAATGACTTGATTACTGTCATGTTTTTTTATTATTTTATATCAATGTATTAAAATCATATATTTTTTATTTTTTAAAATTTATTTTTGATATAATATATCAAAATAATTTAAAAAAATATATATAAAAATTAATTGTTTTATAAACCACGTTTTCGGCCGCCTTGACAAACACTTTTTTACAGGGGCCTTCGAGCTACTCCATGTGGGCCTTTCTGCAGGGTGCTAAACCTCAACAGAACACGAATGAAAGCCCAAAAAAATCTTAGAACCTGGCATAATTTTCACACGGTCAGTATGGAAGCCCAATAGTACTATCTTGCAAATTACAAATTGCATTGTATATATATGAAAAACAAAAAAACTAAGCTATCTTGGTGATTCGCTGTGCATTCTATTGTACATGTAGAGACAAATGCAGTATGGGTTCGAACAGTGACAGTTGATCCCTTCTTCTCATCTTCTGCTACGAGACGCCTGTGCTATTGAGAAAATGGGCCGGGGGCTTATGTGTTATCAGACCTGTTTCATGGCGAGGATGCCGAAAGAGAGGCTCGCTGTCGTTGTGGAGATCGCTGGGGCATTCTCCGACTGTTTTCGTTTGGGATTTGATTGTTCTCTCCTATGCGGTATAGCAGGAAACAAAGAGCATGCAAAAGAAACAAGATTGTCCAATTACCTGGGGACAAGACCCCGATGTACCAATGACCAAACAGCAACACATTACATGGTCTTGTTCTTAAGGATCGATCCTGACAAGAGAGACGACAGTACGGTAAGCACAATATATCAAGACAACATCCAATAAATGCAGAGCTTCCAGTTTTTGTGCTGTAATAAATGATGTTGTTTTGGTCACTACCAGCACCAGCAGCAATACGTACAGAAGGGCCCATCAGGTTGTTCTGCAGCTTCCTAGTTCTGATATTGTGCTCTTACATGCAAGTTGTAACTAACACAGGACAGGGAGCTTGAAGCTTTTGTTGCCCACTAAACATGATTGGGGGATTATGTGCCTAACCAGAAACACCATGCTTAATAGATACAGTCATGCCCTAATTCATGCAAATTCACCATACACACTCAATACAATCAATAACCATTCGAACAATACCTATAAATGGTTGGTTGGATACATACACTCAATGTTCTAGTGAAATGAATCAAACGACATCAAAAAATTAACGATAATCAGATTTGATCACATACACCGTCCGAAAATACATGAGTCACCCACCACCATTATAATAGAACCACCACATAGACTTTTATTGTCAAATCCTTATATAATTAATTAAGATTATAATTCATGCCATATTACAATATTTACAATGAAAAACCTAAATCTACAAACTACCTTAATAACTTATAAGTTAATTCAATAACACACTGATCTTATAAGCACTTAAACATTCATGTTTCACATGAGATTTAACAATTATTATATATACTAAGCGAAGGTGTTGTGAATTAACTAGACCATGAAGGTAAACTTAATTTTGGAACCTCCAAACTAATTGTAAAAAAAAACAAGAACTATAACCAAAACCACCTCAAAAAATAAAGAAAAAAAGTTTTAATCAAAGCGATAAGTAATTTAGATTTTTTTGTTTTTGCATTTTAAAAGATCTTCTTTCAAAGCCAGGAAAAGAAAACGGGGAAGGAAAAAAAAAGGAATGAGAAGTTAAGGAAATGCATAGAATGTTTGATAGAGAAAGGAGTTGGCGAAAAAATAATAATATATGTTAAAATCAAATGAAGTAGCTATAGCATATAATAATTAGGTTATTTTCTGTGTTACATTCTGGCTTGAACCAAAAAAAATTTAAATGTAAAAAATAATATATAAATTGTAAGAAATTTGTCATTAAACCTGGTATAACAAATAAAATTTAAAGATTTTTAACCTAACTCTTTATTTAATTTGAATCTTAAATTAAATGATATGAGAGTTTTTTTAATGTGATTTTATCGACTTGGTAGTTCTAAATAAAACAATTCAAAGAAAAAAAAATTAAGTTAACCTGCCAAACCCGCGATCTATATCACAAATTCTAATTTTTTTATTATATGATAAAAAATACAAAAACCAATTCATAATTAACAAAATATTGAAGAATAAAATAAAAAATTCAAGAAAAATCCAATATTAAAAAATAAAATTGAAAAAAATACATAAACCAATTTACAATTAACATAACTCTCAACCCAGTTTTTTTTTTTTTGAAACTATCTTTTATCTAATAAAAAAAAAAGACACTCTTAAAACCGTGGCCATGATTAAAAGATAATTTAAAATAAAAAATTAGAAAAGTCACCATATCTTGTATATGATTGAAGAAAAAAGTCTAGATAAATGTGACAAAATTATATAAAAAGATCTTAAAAAATATAAATTGATGCTTTAATCGAATGAATTTAATCTTTTGCTTTAAAGAAAAAACAAAGAAATTGCCATTGAAAAGGGCTGATGAAATGTGAGACATGAATTATGAACCTCACATGAAGGTCACACATGTTTGTGGATTGGGCTGCTTTGAATTCTTAGCTCCTTTACTAGAGGGCCCACTTTGGTGGATGGATGTCATGCTCGTCACTTTTGTATTGAATTATATTTTTAAAATATATTAAAATATTTATTTTTATTCTTGATATTAATACATTAAAACTATTAAAAAATATTAATATAATATTTTTTTTATATCAAATGTATTTTTAAAAATCACCAAAAATATAAGTTATAATTAAAAGAGAAAGTAGTTAATTTGGTCACTCTAACATAATTGAAAGGAATTAACAATTAATATAATGAAATTTATCAATAAATAAATAAATAAAATAAGAATGACACCACTAGTAAGTATAGCTTCTTTGAAAAATAACAGATTTTATAACACCATTCAATGACAACTATACACAGACCTCATATTTTCCAGCCAGGGAATGCCAACTGTTGGCTTTCAAGTTGCAGCTGTAATGGAGACCGAAATAGTGATGAATTCTGGCCACTGATAAACAGGGCGAGCAAGAACAGCATGGAAGCTTGAATAGACCAACCATGCAAGGCAACTAAATTAAATATCCAAGAAACAATAACATTTTTCACCATTATTTTCATGTTCATCATCGAGTCTTTGTTTAGCAATTAAATCAACCCTCTATTTATTATTTTTATCTTTGGTTAGATGATTTGTTTCTAATTTTACAGTAAGAAATATGATCTAAAAATACCTTCTAATCATTAAAAAAACAATTCCTAAATTCTATGTTGTTGCGACTTACCCGTGTGTTTCTAGATCACACAAAATAACGATTTATGTTATAAAAAAACAATTTTATTTTAGTCTATATTTAATAACAATATGAGTAATTTTTGTTAGGATGAATAAGAAATTATACCTGTAAAAAAACAATTTGAAATAGATTTTTAATAAAAGAAGTATGTCGAGAGTAATTTTTATAAAATTGATTTGTTGTTTATTCTTGTTTGTACTATTAAAAATAAATAAATAAATAAATATGATAAACAATATTATAATCACACCGCAAACATTACGGGGTAAATAATAAATTATTTTAAGGTAAAATAATTTGTATAATATGTTAACAAACTTGCAAATTGATTTTCTTTTATGCATTAATTTGTATATTTTTTTATGTTTTGTATAAACCAGATTAATATAGATCTTTGTCCTGATTATTTTTATGATTTTTTATGCATTTATTTGGATCTTTGACCCGATTATTTTTATGATTTTTTTTCACAAAAATTAATTTTTTATTTAATTAAATAACAATAAAAATAGATATAAATTAAATTGATTAAATAAATTAAAAGGGCAAAAAAATATTATGCAAGACTATATATATTAAAAATATTATCTGAAAATAAATATTTTTAATTTTTTACAATAAGTTCCATTTATATAAAACATAAAAAACAATTATAGATAAATTAGAACAATCTCTCAAAAAATTAAATACATACAAAATAACTAAAAAACAATTATTATTTAAAAGAGGCAAGATAAACAAAACCAAAGAGAGAAATAGTATTAATTTAAATATAAATTTAAAAATTATTTTTAAAAATTACATATAGAAAAGCATTAATTTTAAAACCATTTTTTTTAAAGAAAAAAACCAGGTGTTGATGGGCTTGGCAAACCAAACAAGCGCGCCTGACCCATCTAGTAAGGACCCTGCATGGGCCCTAATTTTGTTTTATAGGGCGGAATACGCCCCAATTTTTTGAAAAAAAAAAGCCAAACGACACATCGTCTGATTGTCTTGTTTTTTCAACCCAAAAACCTACTTTCAATTTATTTTTAATTCAAAACATCTATAAAACATCTTAAGCAACTTGATAGATTAATTCATGCCCTCCAAAAATCTAAAAAACCATCCCAAAACCTGAATTTAACCCGAAACCAAAAGTCTTAGTGAACTCAGATATGTTTTTCGAGGCAATTTCAAGATAAAAAAACTTTTAATGTGAACTTCCCTATTAAATAAAATAATTTAACATCAATATCAATTATTTTTGTGGTCAGAATCGGGGTAATAAAAACTTTCTCTCTCTAATATTGGATTCTGATGTGTTTCTTTTATTTTTTTTAAATTAGGGATTGAAAAATAAAAAAATAAAATTTTAAACCAAAATTAATTGTGTTTTTAAATTTTAAAAATTAAAGTTAGTATAATTTATTTTTTTTTAAAAAAGGTATCCGTTGTGAGAAGTTCAATTATCCTCGTGTAGTTAATTACTATTTTTTTCCCTAGAAAACGGCAACTAAAGTTTGACCGAAATGAAATGCTTTCCGTCTGAAAGCAACTTGTGACGATGCTATCCTCCTCTGGATCATCAAAATCTGTAGCTGTATCTTGTGAAGGTTGGTGAGCAATGCCCTCAATGGCCCTTGCGGAATTTTGGTGGATCCCACCATGGCAGCCACCACCCATTTTGACATGATGGTCCTCGTTACCTGTAATCCATGATGATATTTATTTTTATTGCAGTTAAGAGGTGTTTTTTTAAAAAATTAATTTTTATTTTTATTTTTTTATTTCAAATTAATTTTTTTTGATATTTTTAAATCATTTTGATGTATTGATGTTAAAAATAATTTTTAAAAAATAAAAAAAATATTATTTTAATATATTTCTAAATAAAAAACAGTTCAAAAAACAACCACAATCGCATTTTCTAAATAATTAATAAATCAAATATAATTAATAAAAATTACCCCAGTTATCATTCTTTAATTTAGTCAAGATTATATATGCTTATCAACTTTTAAAAAATTACACTTTATAATAAGAATTTTGTTGGGTCTAATCAGTTTATATCTTAAATTATTATATTAGTCTATTTTACACTTATCAAAAATATAAATTGTAATTTTAAAAAAATCAACAATTAAATATAATTTCGATAAAACAATAAGATATTATAAATAATTTTTCTTAATTATTATTATTATTATAAGTGATTATTAGAAGCAATACATTGAAAATAATATGGTTCAATTGAAAAGAAAGAAAAAAGAATTAGGATTTCTTTTAAATTATAATTTTTAAACTTTGGGGTCTGATTTTGTTAATAATTGTATAATAATATTCAAACGACATGTGAGATACTTTACAAGTGAAATACATTATTTATACTTGGGTTATGTTTGTTAGAAAGATAACGGAGGTAAGATTTACCCTTGCAAAGTTCAAGCTAGTTTGATATATTTGCGGGCGAGGTATGAATTTTTAAGAAAAGGTAATCATTACCTCCAAATGCTCACTAATTAAATACCACAAAATAATTTAATAATCTCTATAAAAAAAATAAGAAAATTAAAAAAATATCACAGATCAGCAATACCAATAAAAATAAATAATGAGTAGGCCATAGGGCCACACATGAGGGAGGGTCTTTAAGCCTAGGCTCGCATACCTAAGTTTTTTTTTATTGATATTTTAAATGGGTGGACGATTTGTCCCTACTTATCATGGGAAAAAACTAACAGGTGACACGTTGTTTGCAGACCTAGATTTTGGCTACTATTGTGGTGGTCGAAAAATCAGGATAGCTCTTTTTTTATCCCCAAAACCCAATTTTCAAGCCATTTTAACCTAAAAACACCTTACTAATACCTTTGAAATACCCACAAACCAAACCATCAACTCAAAATACACAAAAAAAGTCTAAAAACACAAATTAAATCGAGCTAGATTTATCTTCCTCAGCTTAGATATGTTATTTCAAGCAATATTGTAACAACCATCATTAAGCTCTTCTTATCTCATGTTACCCAAATGAGAGTTTATTTTTCTCTCATCATCAAAATTCAACGAATCTTCTCTCTCTTCTCTTTATAAATAAGGTTTGAAAAAACAATACAAATAAATTTTTATATCAAAACTGATTTTGTTTAAAATTTAAGGGACCTAAATTATATAATTTATGTTATTTTTAAAGTTTAAGAATTTAAATGTATTTTTCACATAATCAGTGGTACACTGTCTTTTTTTGAAGCTTTTTTAATTTTGGTCTATTTTCTTCCAATTCCACTATTATTTAAAAAATCAAAATTAATTAGTTTTCATTTATAATCAGATCATCCAAAATAAATTATAAAAAACACAGTATCTTCCACATTGTTTTGTTAATGTAAACAGTGCCGATTGCATATTACACAGCCAACGCGTTTTAGTTTTTTTTTTTTTATCTAATATTTTTCAATATAAAACCATAAAGGGTTTGACGCAAATCAAATCCTTTTCATTTGAAAGCAACTTTTGAAATTGCGACCCTTAATAGTAATAGAATCATAATGTTATTATTTTTTTTTTTAAAAAAAACGAGCCATAAATTTTAAGTAATATTAAAGTATATTTCCTTAAAAAGTAAAAAACTAAAAGTAAAGAAACATTAATAAATTAGAGTAAAAGCCATCACTTGTTTGGAAGTATAGTTATAATTATATTTTAAAGTGTTTTTTATTTAAAAATATATTAAAATAATATTTTTTTATTTTTAAAAAATTATTTTTGATATCAGCGCATTAAAATAATTTAAAAATACTAGAAAAATATTAATTTAAAGTAAAGAAAAAAATAATTTTTTTTAAATTTTTTTAAAAATATTTTTGAAATATATAAAAAAAAAACCTGAAGAAGGAAAAAGATCCCTCAAGAAGACAGTTGTCTTCCCATGTCATTTTCTATTAATTGCGAAGAATATTTATTTTTTAAAATCACCTTTAATATTATTATGTTAAAATAATTTAAAAACATAAAAAAATTAAAATTTAATGAAACATCGTTTGGTACAACTGTCTCCTCTGCATAAATACTTTCCTATTTTTCACCTCTCGAACACCCCCACCAACAGAACTTTTTCAGGCTATCTCTCCTCCCAAAAAGCTTCACGAGTTGAACCTTCTCAGCTGTTTCAAGCCACACACAACCCCACACGCCCACACGCTTATAGTGCCAAACAAAAATCTCTCCTTGTATAAAGCCCACAAATCTCCTTCGCTTCCTCCAAGTGCCCAGAACTAACTCAAACAAGTTCCTGTTCTGATCTTACTTCTCTAGCTAACTAGCTGTATCACTTAATTGTTTTTGGTGGTGAAGTATGGCTAGATTTGGTTTCTATTTCTTGATTTTTCTTGGGATCTTGGTACTTCAAGCTATGGCTGATAAATCTGAAGCTCAACATGAAGGAGTGAAGCCAAAAGGGGTTGAAGCAGAAGAGAAGCCTGCATTAAGTCCTCTGCAGGAAGAGACAGAGTCAAGAGAAGCTGAAGCTGAAGCTCCTGAGATCAGAAGGCTTGGAAAGCATCATTCATATGATAAGTCTGTTGCTGGTGGTGGTGTTATCATTGGTGGTCTTGCCACTGCCACTTTTGCTGCTGTTTTTTGCTATATTAAAGTTACTAGAAAAAGACATGGTGATCAAGGTGAAAAGTAATGTAATGGGGTTCAAAATCTGGTGATTCCTGTGGTTTTCTTGAGGCATTTTTTGGTTCTGATTGTTAGAGTGTAGAAAATCAAAAGAGTGCTTGATAGGAAGCGGTGATCTTGATAAAAAACAACACATCTTGTATTAATATACTCTCTTAGTAGCAATCTATATACTGTGAATATAGATTAAGTTTTTCTAAACATTCTGGTGTTTCTGGTGTGGATCTTTGGCTTGATTTGCCAATTAAAAAAGCTGATAATTAGTTCTTACAGGAGAAATCGAAGGAATTGAGAAATCCTGTACACTTTTCTTGGAAGAGAGAAATGCAACTTTATCATCAAAAGAATTCTTTGATCATGCCTTTTGTATTTCTCTGAGAGACGAAGGTAATCTGATGCCCTTCAGGCCTCAGCTTTTGTCCCAGGCGATCCTCTGACATATGGCATCTGGTGGGTAGCTTGGCTCATCAAAATTCTTGGGAAACCTCAAAAAAGTCCCTAAACTATTTATATCTGTTGATGATTCCATTCAGATTGTTGGGGGGACTTGATGAGATTTGGGTTATTGCTTGGGGACTAATTTGAGGTTTGCCCATTATTCTTTTCACTCTCGATCACTTCAAGTCAATGTTGATCCAATATGCAGATCTAAGCGCAAAGATTCTACTTGCTGCAGATTTTGTTATAAGATGTATCAGGTGATCCACTTTTTTAATTTGATTAAAAAGCTACAGAACAGTGTGAACGTGTGATGTTCCCATGAGGAGGACTGGTTTGGTACTTTGCCAGTTTAGAAGTATTCCAAATGTGTGGGAACAGAACATGGCAGTGTGAAAGCCACTAGTGCTATGGAATTGTTGAGATTTGTCTTCAAGGACGGTTCATACTGATGAGCTAGCACTGGTATGTCACTGGAGCATGGGTTTGGTGTACTTGGACTTTAATAAATTGACTTGCTTTTTATTTTATTTTATTTTACAGGAGAAAAAATATTTGTTATTTAAAGTGTTTTTTATTTGAAAATATATTAAAATAATATTTTTTATTTTTAAAAAATTATTTATGTAAGTATCGTCGGACATCTTGCTAAGCTGTAATCCCTCTTTCTAGAATGTTAAATCTGGGGTGGCAAAGGCAAAAACTACCCGAATAAATGCCAAGAGGAGTTTAGGTCAAGCTATCAAAGACACTAGAGGCAGGACCAGTTACTGAAAAGCAAGATCTCAACTAATTTTCCACTCCTAATAAATTATAATTAATTAACTAGGCCCTTAATTATTTGCTGGGCACAGAAGGATCACTTCTGTCATGTGCCCTAAACTAGAAAATTTGTTAATGTCCCCACCAAGTCTTGATTCTCATCAATACAAATTTCCAGAGCTACCATTGACTATAGCTGAATCTGATGCCAATTGCTAGACACCAAATTCAAGTTTGGAATTTGGTTATGACAGCACATATCAGGCTGCGAGCCTCTAGTAGGGTTGAATCTTAGGTAGCCAGTGCATACCAAGATCTACCTTTTCATGCTAAAAAAACTGATCGCCCTCTAAAGTCATGATGGAGGAATTGACAGTGACATGGGAGCATAATCCACCATTAAGGGTGTTTGTTTTGGTTTGAAAATTAATCGTTTTCCCTCTTTTTCCCTTATGTTATAGTAATCAAATTTTAACTTACTAAATCTTGATTCAAGCAGGTTGGGTAGATGGATTGATCCTAATTATATCAGGTATTCTGATTCAACCATGATGGATTATGTCGGATATCCTGTGGGTAGGATCTAATTACCAAACAATGAACTGAAAAGGGAGTGGAATCAAATGCAGTAGGTTTAGTCTCTAAATTAAACGGGCTTACGGTTCAGGCCACATTTACAGTCCCTAGAAATGAAGCACAAATGATAACAAACGTGTCTTTAACCCATATTTGAAAGCGACCATCTTCTTTCCCAGTCTCTTCTTCAATCAAGAACTTCCCTGCAGATCAATGGCTTCTTGCTCCCATTGGTGGCATGCACCAGTCTACTTCATTGCCTCTGCAGTCTTGGCATTCATAGCAATCTCCACCGCAATGAATTCACCATCCAACAATGCAACGAGACCAACCAGACCAACAAGCAATTACCTCTCATTGAATGCATCAAGAACTCTAAGGGAATCCGGGTTCAATATCATGGCTACCCTTCTCTTGATTTCCCCTGAAATGTTCTTTTTATCTCCTAACACAACCATCTTTGCCATTAAAGATTCTTCCCTCGTTAACACCTCCCTCCCTCCCTGGTTCTTGAAAAATCTCCTTCAATACCACACCTCTCCTTTGAAACTATCCATGGAGGATGTCTTCAAGAAACCTCAAGGCAGTTGCTTCCCAACACTTGTTGATCGAAAGAAACTTGCTGTAACCAAGATTGATGCAAAAGAAAGACTGGCAGAGATCAATCATGTATTGGTATCTCACCCTGACATGGTTCTTGAAAGACGGATTACAATTCATGGTGTTCTTGCACCATTTTCATCATTGAGGTCTAAAGATGTCTACTTTGGATGGGAGTCTATTCAAGCTCCAATTTGTGATGCCAATTCCAGTTTAGTTTCAGATGCTAATGGCCCCAGGATCATTTTGGAATGGACCAGGATTATCCATTTGCTTAGCTCCCACAGATTCGTGTCATTTGCAATTGGATTGAATTCTGTTCTTGATAGGATTCTTGCCGATCACAAGAACTTGAGTTCTGTAACAATCTTTGCTCCTCCAGAACTTGAGTTTGTGGCATCTTCATCACCAATGCTTGAGAAGATTGTGAGGTTGCACATACTGCCTCAAAGGGCTACGTACATAGAACTTGCTGCATTGCCAGATAAACAACGGCTGAGGACGCTGCTCCCTGATGAAGATCTTAAGATTACTAAAGGTGTTGGTGTGACACAGGGTTTGGCCATTAATGGAGTAGAGATTGCAGCACCAGAAATCTTCTCATCCAAGGAGTTCATAGTTCATGGGATTACTCAAGCTTTCAAGATTGCTAAATTTCCTAATGCATCAAGATAGCGGGTTGGCTTAATGGTACCCCTCGATAAGCCTTCTGTTCATCCATGCTTTAGATGGAATAGTTCCATTATAGCTCCATCCCCCAGGTGTAACAAATACCTTTATGCGATTTTTGTGCGCTAATGAGCTCTAGTGTATTGAACTCTGATATGAACACTTCGTTGTATTTGTAGCTGTTAATTCAACCATGGTTAGTCAGGTGCTGACAGGTTTACAAACTTTTGAGGTTTCTTAATAGAATGGGTTGGAATAAGGTTATCTTACGCCCAACGAAACTTTTGGCTGGTTGTTTCCACTTAACCCAATTGATTTTCATTTTGGAGATGAATACCTGGTTTGATGCTAATGAAGAAACTTTGGCTCAGTGAAAGGTTTAAAAGGTGCAAAGCGTTGGCGAATAGAGCAGCGAGGATCGTGAAGATGGAATTCTAACAGAACAGAATACAGAAACAAAAATACAGGGTAAAGACACAGATAAACATAATAACTTGGTCTACGAAATACCGTCATTGCAATGATGAAACTAGAAAGAAACACCTAAATCTACAATGAATTACAGGAGACTTACTTTTTCTGTGCAACCTAATACTGAATCTTGAAGAAAAATGGACATGGAAGCAAAACTAAATGCCTGCCTTGTATGTACTACAGGAATAGACAGCTGGAGTTAATATTCAAGGACAAACAATATCAGAACTCTGTACGAAAATCTTACTGCACTTTTTAGGAACACTTCGAGTGAGTGCCATGTCATAAATCTGACACTGAAGTGCCCCATATCTCTGAAAAAATTGATGTCTAATGGCTAATTGTGACTTCCTCCACCGCCAAACTCCATTTGCTAAAGCAGGTAAACAGCTGAGCTTCATTCCAAACATATTGCTGATCATCAATGGAAATATGGTGTACTTGCCAACACTCAATTTGCTCTTTTTCATGGGCAGACAGTAATTATGCCTCTTGAAGCCTTTCTTTGACTGGCACAGAAAACTACAGAAGCAATTTTGACAGGACAAAGTTATTTACCAACTAGTAAACCAACAAAATCATATCAATTCATTTATACAATGTTATGATTATATCTAAATTTAGTCATACTAATCATGCACATCCAATTACAAATGTTAATAATTGTTAGTTTCGTTTCATATATAAAAAACCAGCACAAAAGATGCAAGATAAAGCAGATGGCATAATAAAATCACAGTGCAGTTACTGAACTAAGAAAAATACCAGCACTGCAGTCTCCTGATTCTCCACTCTGAGGAACAAGGACACAAACTAGAGACACAAATACAATTCATGTATAAAGAAACTCTCTAGTCAGATTCAGAACTGATACCATTTGAGCCACTGCAAGAGTGTGAAGAAACATGAAACATACAAAAACTAACTTCTCCAATCTTAATTTCTACAAAAGTCATGAACATATTCAGAATTTTAGGAGCTTCAATAATTCCAATGGTCAAACAAAGCTTCCTTTTTTCTTCCCAGATGAATTTTCCACATCCATTGCTATTTGCCAAAGATTATTAAGTTTCAGTTTTGGATTAATGTCAACAAAGACTACTAATTTTCATTATCAGAAGAAAACCACAGTAATTGTCAAAATCATCAAAACTGATGCAATCAAATCAAATCAAGTAAACAAGTAGCATAATTACCAAAGAAAATCATGATGAAGAAGAAATGCCAACTCTCATAATAATCCTGGTCATCCTCATCCCAATCAATGTAACATTCTCAGCCCCAACAAACATAGACTTCCTAAACAACCTAGCAATCGCATCCACCTCCTCTCCACCACACTCCTTTACAGCAACCACACAAACCCCGCCATTCCTCACAGTCCTCTCCATCTCCCCAACAATCCTTAAGGGAAACAAAGCCTCTTCTAAATGAGCACTAAAAGCCAAATCAAAAACCCCATCAAAAAAGGGCAAGTTATTGGGGTCAGCCCTTTTAACTAATGGCAAAGAATCCACTATCTCAACGCCAGTAACATCACTAACACCCATGTTATTCAATGCCATCACTTCATGTCCAGCACCAGCTGAAACACAAAGTACTTTGGTTTTATTATTCAAAAGATTCAAACTTTGAAAGAAAATTGTGAAAGAAGAGACTTGTGAAAGCCAAGATTTTGAGGACCAAAGTTTCAGTCTTTTCTTGGTAGGATCAGTGTAAGGGTGGTTTAAAGAAGGGTCACATGTAGAAGAAGGAAATTTGAGGTGGGGTTTTGTGATGGGTGTGTTTGGTGGGATACATGTTTCTGGGGTATGAAGGTAAAGGTAAAGAAGGGTGATTGTGGCTATGGTTATAAAAACCAATGAGACTTTGTTTAAGAAGTTTTCTATGTGTTTCTCCATTTGGGTTTGGTTTTGTTAATGGAAGAGAAAAAATGGAAAGATTTGATTTTGATGCATCGTTGACGATGATGGAGAGAAGAGGAAAGAGGGATCAAGATATGAGAGCTTCGGACATGACTCTGGAGTTATTGTTTGCTTTGGTACGATGTCGTTTCATGTGATCAAAGTTAGTTTTAAAGTATGTTCGGTAATTGAGTTTTGTTTGTTTTTGGTACATTGAAGAGTGTGTTGTTTGTAAAAATATTTATTTTGTTAAAAATATATTAAAATAATATTTTTTAAATTTATTTTTAATATTTACATAAAAAATTCAAAAACATAACAAGTACTTAAATTTTAAACAACCTATACCTGAAATTATTTATGTTAAGTTCAACTGGATGAACATGTCAAATATATAACTTAATCATAAAAACAAATTGAATAAAATTAATAAGTTTAATTACTAATAAATCTAATATGTTATAACTGATAAATAAATAGATTTAAAAAAAATAACAAAAAAACCCAAATCTAACCAAATTGCAATAATCTCATATAAAAAAATAACTGGAAAAAAAACACAGATACATTCCTAGCTAATAGTGTGAAATGAAAATAAAAAAGTATTTTTTAAAATAAATGTTAAAGTATCTTATTAAGTAACATATAAAAAATTAAATGAATATTCGAAGCTCAATATTTTTTAAAAACTGTGTATGAAAACTTTGCTTCATCAATACAAATAATATTTGCCTACTTGGTTTGTCACATGAGAAGTCTTTAGCAGGCACAAACACTTTGCTTTGCTAGTTTCTTGTAGCTAATAACAGAGACAGGCATATATGGCTACGTCTCTGCCATTTCTTACAAGGCCTCCAAACAAAGTCTTCTCTTTTATTGCTCTCTGTCCCCAACCCTTTAAAATTCGACCGTTGGATCCTCCTCCATTTAGATTTCCCGCCTCCACTCTCAAATTCCTCGAAACCCATTATTCTTCATCTCTCAATTTAACAACCCACTTCAACAACAACAAGGATGACTGCAATGAAAGTACCTTCAAACCTGACAAATTCTACGCGTCATTAATCGATGATTCGATACACAAAACCCACTTGAACCAAATCTATGCTAAGTTATTAGTAACGGGGTTGCAATATGGTGGTTTCTTGATAGCAAAATTAGTTAACAAGGCTTCGAATATAGGAGAAGTTAGCTGTGCACGTAAGTTGTTTGATAAATTTCCTGACCCAGACGTGTTTTTGTGGAATGCGATTGTTAGGTGTTATTCTAGGCATGGTTTCTTTGGTCATGCTATTGAAATGTATGCAAGAATGCAAGTTGCGTGTGTTAGTCCTGATGGGTTCAGTTTTCCTTGTGTTCTCAAAGCTTGCAGTGCCTTGCCGGCTCTTGAAATGGGGAGGAGGGTACATGGGCAGATATTTAGACATGGGTTTGAATCGGATGTGTTTGTGCAGAACGGTCTTGTGGCATTGTATGCAAAATGTGGAGAGATTGTGCGAGCTAATGCTGTTTTTGGTAGGCTAGTTGATAGGACTATTGTTTCTTGGACCTCTATTATTTCTGGGTATGCGCAGAATGGACAGCCTATTGAAGCCTTGCGGATTTTTAGTGAAATGAGGAAAACAAATGTGAGACCAGATTGGATAGCGCTTGTGAGCGTTCTTAGAGCATATACAGATGTAGAGGATTTGGAACATGGCAAATCTATTCATGGTTGCGTGATTAAAATGGGACTTGAATGTGAATTTGATTTGCTCATTTCTCTTACCTCTTTGTATGCAAAATGTGGGCACGTTATGGTTGCTAGATTATTTTTTAACCAGGTGGAGAACCCAAGTTTGATATTTTGGAATGCAATGATTTCTGGTTATGTGAAAAATGGGTATGCCGAGGACGCTATTGAACTGTTCCGTCTAATGAAAAGTAAAAATATAAGACCAGATTCTATTACTGTGACTTCTAGCATTGCAGCTTGTGCACAAATAGGTTCTCTTGAATTAGCAAGATGGATGGATGAGTATATCAGCATGAGTGAGTTTAGAAATGATGTGATTGTCAATACTTCCCTCATTGACACGTATGCAAAATGTGGAAGTGTAGATATGGCTCGCTTTGTTTTTGACAGAATACCAGATAAAGATGTTGTTGTGTGGAGTGCGATGATGGTGGGATATGGATTACATGGGCAAGGTCGGGAATCTATCATTCTTTTTCATGCAATGAGGCAAGCTGGGGTGTCCCCAAATGATGTCACCTTTGTTGGGCTCCTCACAGCATGCAAAAATTCAGGTCTTGTAGAAGAAGGTTGGGACCTCTTCCACCGCATGAGAGATTATGGGATTGAACCAAGGCACCAACATTATGCATGTGTGGTGGATCTTCTTGGGCGTGCAGGCCATTTAGATCGAGCTTATAATTTTGTCATGAACATGCCAATTGAACCAGGTGTAAGTGTGTGGGGAGCCCTTTTGAGTGCATGCAAGATCCATCGCCATGTGACACTAGGGGAGTATGCAGCTGAACGACTTTTCTCATTAGATCCATACAACACGGGGCATTATGTTCAGCTGTCAAACCTCTATGCTTCTTCTTGCTTATGGGATTGTGTTGCAAAGGTACGGGTGTTAATGAGGGAGAAAGGACTTACTAAGCACCTTGGTTATAGTGTGATTGAGATCAATGGAAAGCTCCAGGCATTTCAGGCTGGAGATAAGACGCATCCAAGATCCAAAGAGATTTTTGAGGAAGTTGAGGATTTAGAGAGAAGATTAAAGGAAGCTGGATTTGTCCCCCATACAGAATCTGTCCTGCATGATTTGAATTATGAGGAAACAGAGGAGACACTTTGTAATCATAGTGAGAGACTAGCGATTGCTTATGGCCTCATCAGTACTCCCCCTGGAACAACCCTTAGGATAACAAAGAATCTTCGGGCATGCGACAACTGTCATGCTGCAATCAAGCTCATCTCAAAGCTGGTAAGTAGGGAGATAGTTGTCAGGGATGCATGTCGTTTCCATCATTTTAAGGATGGAGCTTGTTCCTGTGGAGATTATTGGTGACAAGAATGGCTAAATCTTGAGCTTATCCCAGAAGCTTGGTTAGTGATTTCCCCCCTCTTTCTTCTTCTAATTTTTATAATTATTTCTTACTATTTTTCTTGATAATATTGTCGAATGAAAGGAAAACTTTGGAGATTTATTAAAATGCAATCCTTCAAATTTCTCAAGCACTGGTGCGTGTTGGTTGATGATCATATTTGATCATTGTTAGTTAACAGAATAGAAAAATCATTAAATCTATTAAACTATTTGCGGGAAAATGGCACATTGCATTGCTTGTAAGGTGATCACTCAGTCAGAGTGTACTGGTTAGGCTAATCATCCTTTTTGGGACACGGGGAAGTGGAGTTATGCAATGCTCTTGTGCCAGTGACTGGTGACTTATTTAGTGCTGTATTAACCATGGAATTTCTGTTGTCTATATGACATTATTGGATGTGATAAAAGTGATTCACTGTGCTGCTTGTTCTTCATGGTCATACACCTGAGTGGAAATGAAATTTTCGTGTCACTGGCATCTATATTCTGATGCATATGAATTGGTCTTTTTACCCTTTTGCAGAATGCCAAGTCATTATTTTTATTCCAATCTTCACAAGTCAAATGGCATGTTTTTGGTTGACATAGTAACTTACAGATTTTCTCGTTGACATATTTGTTGCGAACTTTAAGAACGAATAGAAGGGCTGCTTTTAGCTTTGCATGGAGTTTGCACTCCCAAATTACTGCACTTGGATGCTGGTTTAATCAGTAGCTGTGCGCTTCATCTGAACAATAACAACCTTCTGTATTTGCAGACTGTCTCGGAAGGTGGTTCCCACTTATGCTCCATTTGACCTATAATCACAGTATCAAATCCCCAAAATTCAAAGTTGCCACCACTCTCTTCCACCCTATGTGGAACTGTGTTTGTCTGATGCTATGGTTAGTGTTTTTAACACCTGATATATGGTTACTAATTTACGTGTTTTGTATAACTGCTTGTTCACATTTGTTTTTGTCATACGCTTCAAGTAGCAAAAGAAAGGGCGGCAAGAAATCAATTCAACTCTCTGCCAAAAAGAAGTGTTTTCACAAGGTGCAGCCACACGCAGATGAATCAAGCTCCTATATTCAGTATTTGCACGTAGGAAATCCAGTATTTAATGCTAATAAGACCTGGAGGGTTGGTAAATTCTCTGGGTTGGGTGCTCATGGTGGGAGGTACTGGTACTTGGAAAAGTGGATGGCATGATAACAAGAAATAAGGAGCGGCGGCAGGGAAATAAAGTTCCAAAGAGATCTTGCAACTCTGCTTCATTTGGCTTCTATGAGTGTTTCCCTACTCGTATGTTTTAAGTTTTTTGACTTGGATCTCTAAGAAGTTCAGTGGTCGAGGAAAGAGGAGGGAAATTAAGAGTTTACTGAGGGAGTATAGGCTTGGTTTTCAAACTGTCTCTATGATATGATTCAAAGCTTGTGGTGGTTGTTGCTTAACTTACAAAATAGATATGGGGTCGGCAAAATAGAGAGTGGAGGGCTATTCTTGTTTGCGGCTTGCCTGGGGGTGTTACCTGCATACAGAGTTCGTTTGATGTGTGGCGGTGGCGGTGGCGGGGCCCCGATGGAGAGAAGGGCAGTATGATTATTGTATTAAAGGCTCTCTTTCTTAATTAAGAGAGATTCCTCAATAATGTTTTTCTTTTTATATTTATAACAGAAAAAGTAGTCATATGGGAATCAGACACATTCATATAAGGGTTGTGATTATGTGGTTTAATTATTGAAACCACGTTTTCTTTGAGATATCTATTAATAAATTTAGGAGTGATAATTTAACCTTAAATAGATACCAAACCGATTTAAATGATAGATTTTTTTTTAATTGTTGCATTATTCAATGAATAATAAATATAATATAATATTTTTTTTGGTAGAACTAAGGGTATCCTGAGCGCTGACCCAGACTAATCCCTTTGCGCACCGGGTGGCAAGTGCTCCCCAAAGGGCCGGCTGCAGATGAAGAGAGGGGTCGAATCCCAGACCTCGTAAGCGACGAGAGCGCGCCTAACCGCTCCGCCAGGACCACATGGGTAAATATAATATAATATGAATATTGTCAAATTCGATCTAAAATTTAATTCAAATCTTTCCTAAAATATTTACATTTACACACACACACACACACACACACACACATATATATATATATATATATATATATATATATATATATATATATATATATATATATATATAACATTTATGTTTTTTAAATCCAATATAATATAAGCGTGCCCTAACTATTAATATAATACAGTCATATAAGTATATCATTTATAATTTTATTATTTAATACATGTATGCATATCTTAATTATATATATTACTTTTTTATTTTATGTTGAATAACAAAAAAACAAAAAACTTTGAGATAATAAATATCTAAATAGACACTCGAAACTTGATTAATAAATATAGATATTTATGATTTTAATCAATAAATATTAAATAGAATATAAATATATTAAAAACTCCATCTATTTTCGCCATACCAGATTTAATTACATTTTTTGAACACATATGGTCACTTACCCTAATACTCTAATAAGCCTTTAGTTTCAATAGAAATCAATTTCCATCTTCAACCATTTTTTTTGGTTTATTTTTGGGATTGATAGTGTATTTGAGAATATTGTGGTTGTTTTTTACTTGGAAATGTATTAAAATATTTTTTTTTAATTATTTTTGATATCAGCACATTAAAATATCTAAAAACACCAAAAAAATATATTAATTTGAAACAAATAAAAAAATAAAAAAAAATAAAAATATTTTTTAAAAAACTTTTAAAATGCAAAAAGAAAGAGATAAAGTTACAAAACTCTAACATGCAACTAGTCTAATGCCACTAGCTTCATGATGAAGTGTTTCTCTATTAACTTTTATTTATAAAATTAAAAGCTTATTTGCAATGCTCAGGGTCTCAGCACTAAACCACCATGGCATAGAGCAGAGAGATGAAGCAGCAATCTCTTGCCCAATGCAAGTGCGTTTGCAGGGAATGGAACTCCATTAATGACAGTAGCTTCTCTGTCAAGAAACACACCGAAAACGTCAACAAAAACTTGACATCAGGTAACAACCACAGACCCATCCTTTCATACTGGGATTTCTAACTTTCCATCAAGATTACTGAGAATTTTATCAAGCTACAGAAAGCACCTTCAATCTTTTTACTGAGAATTTTTCCAGCCTCGTCACTAACTTTCCATCAAGATTACAGAAGAGTCCGGCTTTAAAGTAAAAACAACTTAATTTCCTCTAAAAACAACTGGTGTTTTCAAGGTTTTCGGCTCTGTAATGGGTTGTTGTTTATGGTTCCTCGCTCGGAGTGTTAGAGATTGTTTTTTCCACCAAAAGTTATGACTTTTGATTTAAATAAAGAGCTGTGTTTTTGCAACTTTTCCTTTTATAATTTGGTCCTGATCATTCTTCCACTTCCATTCCCAACACCATCCATTAGTGTTATGATTTAACCCTTTAGAACCATTCTTCTCATTTACTTTCCATTAGTTTTTCAAGCTTTAACACATACTTTCCAACGGGTTCTCGAGCAAGAATGGAGAGGTCATGGATCGGTCAGAATACACTTGATCTGTGCCTTCTCTGTCCAAGCCCTACCAAACTTAATGAGACTGCATCGCAGTAGCATAAATTCCTTCAAGGTCTTGTAGATTGTAGGATGTACCTGCATTGCGGTGTAGCTAGTAGGTTGTGGGACTCGAATTTGTGGTGAAAGACCAAAATAAAACCACTGATCTTACTTAATCTGTTCGACTGTCATCCTTTCCTTTTTGCAACTCTCTATTTTCTTCAACAGCAAGATGATCGGCAAGCTTAACAGGAGAAGGAATAGGAAAATCAAAGAGGGTTCTGGCGTGGAAACCTAGGCTTAATGTAGTGTTTATTTTTGCTGTCGGACCATGCATTACCCAATATCTTAATCACTTAAATATCTTTATAGTTTATACTATATCTAATATCTACCTGTTTATTACTCTTGATTGGGACAATATATGGCCAAAATTAAAATATAACATTGCTCATATAAGATAACTTAATAATCTTAAATCTAAAAATTACTTAAACAACTATTAAGTGATCTCTTCATAGATATAAATGATCTCTTCATATGTAATTATCTTGTGGGTCAATTTAATATAGATATCATTTAACAAGCATATACATATTAGTTCCATGTATCCATCATACCTTAATTTATAAGAACAATTGCTTCATTTCATAAAAAAAGAGACATAATATGCACAAATCTCAATAATTATAATAAATATTTAATTTTAATAGAATATTGAACAGGAGCATTTAGAAACAACATATTGATGCAATAATAATCTCATAACTATAACAACTTTATAATTTTCTATATAAAATATTTTTGTTTAATAAACTTTATTTTTCCTCTAGATTCATTAATCAAATATTAAATTTATTAATAAAATATAATTGAATATTCAAGATAAAAAAACCTTTATTACTAATAAATATATTTTATATGAATAAAATCAGTGTTATATATAACCATCTTATTAACTACATGATATATTTACCAATAATTTATTACATGAATGAGCAAGTAATATTCTTGATAAAATTGTAATATTTGTTTTTTCATATTTTTTTTTAAAAATAAAATAGAAATATATAATGAAAGAGATTAATATCATAGTTTTAAAACCCGGCCTGACGGGTTGACCCGAGACTCGGTAGACCCGGGACTGGAACCGGGCCGGGTTGATGAAAAGACTCGTTAGGGAATTAGCCCGGCAAAACCCGGTTGACCCGGGTAAACCCAGCTGAGACCCCGCTGTTTATATATTAAACGACGTCGTTTTTGGTTTTAGCTTTTTACTATCGATTAATCCCCGTCTCTCTTCAAAGTTCACAGCCATATTAATTTTTGGTAAGCCCTCTCTCTCTCTCTCTCTCTCTCGCACTCTCATACTTAGGCAGCCAAGACTGCAAAAATGGGAAGAAACAGTTTGTCAATCTTAACAATTCTATCTGTCACACTCCTTCCTGTTCTCTCCCTCTCTTTCTCCACATGTTCCCCAACAGATCATCGCCTCTTAGTCCTCCTCGACGACTTGTCACTCAAATCTTCCCACTCAATCTTCTTCAATTCTCTCAAATCTCGTGGTTTCGATCTTGATTTCAAGCTTGCTGATGACCCAAAACTCGCCCTTCAACGTTATGGCTAGTACTTATATGATGACTTAATTCTCTTCTCTCCTTCAATCGAAAAGAAGTTGTTGAATCCAAACAAATTATTGTTTGTTGTTATCAAGTTATGATTTTTATGGTTCAGTTTCTATTTTGAGAAAATGAGTTTTGTTACGATTTTGTTTTTTTTTGTTTTCTTAGAATAATTTGTAATTTGGGATTTTTTTTAGGATTTGGTGGTGCATTGGATTTAGCTCTAGCTATTGAATGTGGAGTTGATTTTGATGAGGTTGGTGTAGAATTTATGATGCATTGAATGTTTTTGTTATTTTATTTTATTTATTGAGTTTACGTTATATTGTAGGATCCATTGCCTTGGTTATTAATTATAAAAGTTTTTTTTTTGGGTGATTCAGTTCAACCCATCTGACTCGTGACCCGATCATTATACCAAGTTAACTATCAAGTCGGGTTTAAAAACTATAAGTAGTATAACTCGTGGCTTCTTAAAAATCCTAAAAAAGAGAGAGAAATAAACTAGTGTATTAATAGAAAATACATATAGGATGGGTTACATATAATCACGATCCAATATTCATTAAGAAATCATATACTCTGAAATGTTTTTAATATGGTCCTTCTGTCCAATTCACAATTAATTGTTTCCACCTTGTGAAGCCACACATCAAGGATTAATGGTAAATTGAATGGATATTCAATAGAGGGACTACATTAACGAATTTTCATGAGTAGAGGGACTAATTAAATAGAAAAAGTGTAGATAGACCACACTAAACACATCTCAAGACTACAAGGACCAAATAAATACAATTAACCCTTAAAAAGAAAAAGACACGACGTTAGTCACCCAAACTGCTGCGGTTACATGGCCACTCAATTAGTTTCTTCAGAATCTTGAAAACAACAAAATGGAAGAAAAGCCAGACGCCACCGCCACCGCCACCGCCACCGCCACAACAGTCACGAACATTAACGATCTCCCACAAGACATCCTGATCCACATCCTCTCTTTCCTCCCCACACTAGACACAATCACAACAAGCCTTATTTCCACAAAATGGAAACCTCTTTGGTCCTTAGTCCCGTCTCTAAACTTCTCTTACACTCATTTCCCTCCTTACAACAATTTCTCCACAACCCGCCAATTCTTTTCAGAATTCATTGACCGAACACTAATTCTCAAACCCCAGTTGCCCCTAAAAAAATTCAGGCTTGAATTCATCTATGAGGATAGGTATGGGTACCATGTTGATTCATGGGTACGTTATGCAATCAAGAACCAAGTTTTAGAACTTGATCTTGATTTCTTTATTGATAAAAGTTTTCATATTTTTGAACCAGAAGCAAAACCCAATTATGATTTCCCTTTTTCTGCTCTTAGAAACAGTAAAGTTAGAGTCTTGAAGCTGTGTAGATGTGATTTGACATTGCCTGCTAATATGGAAAGTATGAATCTCTGGTCAATGAATGAGGTTTATTTTGATCAGGTTTATATGACTGATGACACGGTTTTGGATTTGTTCAAAGCTTGTCCTAATATCGAGGTTTTAAAGTTTGAAGATTGTTATGGGATGGAGAATTTGAGGCTTTGTTCAGAGAAGTTGAAAAGGCTGGATCTTTCTAGTTTTTATACTGCTGAGAGGGAATTGCATTTGGAGCTTGATTGTCCTAATCTTGTTTGGTTGAATATTGATTGCTTTGAGATGGGGCAGTTTTGTGTTAAAAATTTGTCTTCTTTGGTTGAGTTTCATACTTTTATTGTGCATGGATTGGAGTACTATGGTCAATGGTGTAAAGTAGTGAAGCAGCTTCATCGAATTGCACACATCAAGCATCTCGTGGTGCAAAATTGGTGGCTTAAGGTATTGCTCTGCAATTTTTGTGTTTGTGTTCATTTCTGACTTAATTGTGTAATGTTTGCATCGGTAGCAATGTTGATTTATGTAGAAGGTTAGCGATTCGTTTTTTCTTGTTTTTCGTAAGTTTCAAATGTTTCAGTAGTGAGCCTTTGGTTTTTCTTAGACGTGATTGTGTGGGAAAATGCATTTTCTAAACGTGGAACGAGGACTAAGAATAAGGTCCCCTAGCTTGTCATGAAAGGTTGAGATAGGTGGGATTGGTAAGGCTTGGTTTCATTTGAGATTTTCACGAAATCCTTTGTTCATCATCACTACTGTGTATATACTAAAGGTTTGTTCTGTGCTGGATAGATATTTTGATTACGTTAAAGGAACTGATTAGGGATGGGTTTGTGAGGTTTCGTCTGTGGATTAATTTCCCAAACAGCTAAATGAACTCTAAGTTAAAGCTCACCACATGGTTATTAATGCTCAAATATGTCCTTTGAGTAACCAGATGTCAAGGATTCGTAATGTGCAGGCTGTGCATTGAGCATTTTAACAACTCTCTTCCATTCTATCATCCTTCTTTGCAAACTACGGATTCACTGCGTGAAGCAATTGCTTGTTCTTGTGGCCAGTAATCAAGGAAACTGTATGGAATCTGTTTGTATCACATGTTTGGTTATCAGATTCTTTGCACAAAGTAGTGAAAAAGGGCCTCTCTTTGCACATGCTTTGCTAAGCAATTTAAGACTGAAGACTGAAGAATTCAAGAAAAGGATTGCTAGGAAAGCCATGTTTGCATATCAAGATAAGTTTGAGTGCCAGTGGTAGTATTATCAAACTTTTTCGTGTTTAGATAGAAAAAGCACCGTCACAATATACTGAATTTCAAATATTCTTTTCTTGTGATCAATGTGCTTTACCTCTAGTTTGGAGCAGCTGATTTCCTCTTGATTCAAACATCAATCATTATTTCCAAGTGGTTTTCTTGACAGGAAGAAATTCTACTATTAACAACTTTTACTCTTATGTAATGAGCAACTTGAGAGTGGCTGCTCAAAATTGTTTTTAAATTGATCATCTTATGAAATGTTCATATGATTGCTTTCCTTGCATGATGCTGATTCAAAAAGCTTGCACCGAAGGATGTTTTTCCTAAAGATTTTCTGCTGTACAATCTTAAACATTTAGAGCTACAAACCGGGTATACGACATATGATCTTCTTGGCATGGCTGCATTGCTTGAGCTTTGCCCCAATCTTGAGACAATGAACCTTGATCCCCTATACAAGATAGTTGAAGATGTAAGTATCCCTACATAACTTTTACAGTTCCAACAGGCAATATGTTCAATACAGGCCATGTTTGCTATCTTTTTTACTATCTAACGAGTAAATAAACCATGTTTCTCATTTTTCAGGAGAGTTTATCAGAAGAACTCTTAAATAAACCAATTAATCTCTTCATGCCAAACCTCAAGGAAGTCAGGCTGAAAGCATACGTCCCAGGACAAAATCAAAATCAATTTAGTCAATTTGTGTCCCTCCTGAAAAAGCAAGGAGTTGTCCTAGAAAAGATTGTTCTAGTCTCTTTGTATAATGGGATGTTACTTCCTCCCGTAATTCTGCGTAGAAGGCCTCCAAGGGCTGAAGTTATCGAAGAATCTTCACTGCATGTTGAAGGAAGCCCTGAGCGCTGAGGTTCCCAATTTCATTTCTTCATCTGGTGCCTAGAAATGGGTGGTGGGCAGCATTTGTTTCACTGTAGCACCGTCTCGAATCGGTCCTCCGTTTCTTTGTTATTTGCTCATAGTTTCTCTGAATATTTTAGGAATCTTTAGTTGAATTTTGTTGACAGTCATAATTCTTTCTGGACAATCATAATCTTCAATTGATTAAAAGCTAGGAATGCTGTGATTCTTGCATTCCATTTATGCAGGTGTGTGAATTTTGAACTTTTCTTTCTTGCACATGATGCTTCCATGCATGGTTATTAAATCACCAGCCTGAATAAAACTTGATTAATAATTATAGTATATGATTTAAATTTAAAAGGTGATGGTTACCAATATACAAGAGATTAACATTTTTAAGAGAAATTTTTTTTTCTTACATGGTTCTTAAGAATTTCTTTTTTACTTGGTATTCCATTCAGCTTGGAGAAAAGATTCACATTCAATTTTATTTTCACAACTAATACATATAGTTAAACCATAAAAATAAATTTGATGGTAAAAAAAGCTTGCATCTTCTTTTAAATTCTTGAATTTTAACCTTATATCCTTAAAATTATTCTTAAAAAAACTAAATTTTGAAGCTGATTTAAAAATACCTTCTAAAAAAAAAAATCATAAATCATAAATATTTTTTGAGATAATTTTTCCAAGAAATAAAAAATACACTTTGTTGGGCTTTAAGGCCCATGGTTTGATTTGGGCATTTAAGAACTGACCAGACAGATCTCTCCCACAAAAAAGCGGCTCTTCTCCTCTTTTAACTCTACCACCGCTGCCGCTAAACACCTCGAGCATCCACAGTATCGCAAACAAATGGGAAGCGGAAGAAGAAGAAGCGGCGGTGGTGGCGGGGGAAGCGGGGGAGGAAGAAACCAAAGACTGCTTAAACACCACATAGACACCTGTAACAAAAAATTCACCACAACAGACGACATAGTCCACCACCTCCGCAATAGCTACCCCAATTACCGCCGCATGGAACTCAAAACCCTAACTCGCATCGTCCAGCAAACCCTAAACCAACAAACACCGCCGCCGAAGAAATTCAGAAAACATGAATTGGAAACAGAATCCGATTCCGACGACGAAGAAGCAAACCTTAGTAAGAAGCAGAAGCGAATTGATGAGAGTGAAGAGAAATTGATGCAGATTGAAAATGCGCATTCTAGAAGAAGGAATCGAAATCGGGGCCCGATTTTGGTTTCGAGCTCGGATACGGAGTCCAGTTCGGAGTCGGATTCGGGTTCGGATTCTTCGACGTCATTAGAGCCACCGAAGTTTGATTTGATGAAATCAATGTTAAGGGAAAGTTATGGGGTGGCGGAGAAAAATATGGAAGTTGAGCTTGCTAATGATAGAAAAGAAAGTATTACTAGTAAAGTTGACATGATTGAGAGAAATAGAGGGGTAGGAAAGCAAAAAGGAGAGGACTTGGAGGGTAGTTTGGGGAAACTGAAAGGTGGGCTTGGTGAGGATGCGAAGGGGAAGGAAGGGGGGCCGAGGTTTAAGGATTTAGGGGGTTTGAGTGGGATTTTAGAGGAGTTGGAAATGGAGGTGTTTTTGCCATTGTATCATCCAAATGTGCCGCTGAGACTTGGGGTTAGTCCTATAAGTGGGATTTTGTTACATGGGCCACCTGGGTGTGGGAAGACTAAGTTGGCTCATGCTATTGCGAATGAGACTGGGGTGCCTTTTTACAAGATTTCTGCTACTGAGGTTGTTTCTGGTGTTTCAGGTACGGAGTTTTATAAGGGAAGTTTTTTGATGTGGGTTTTGAAGGAAATTTGCTGTTTTGGTGTTTGAATGTGCTCTGTTTCTTGAGTCTCGTGGATGTCATTAAATTTGTTATCATGTTGCAATTATGACGGTTGAGGAGTCTGTGAGTACTCAATTTTATAAATGCAAAATCATGATGGTATTTGTTTGTTTTTCTTTACTGGTAGTTCTAATCTTCTAGATTGCCTATGATTTGTAGAAACGTAGGGTTTTAGCGGTCTACAATGTGGTTATCATGCTGTTTGTTGGGATGTCTTCCACTTTATTAACACTAAATTGTGGTGTTATTTGTTCTTTTTAAATGGTTTGTGTAAATAGAGGCTTTTTAGTGATGGAAATTTGATTATAATGTTTTGTGATGCGGTGTTGAGTGCTTGAATTAGTTTTGTGGTTGTTGCTCGTGGATGCCATTCGTTTGTTTATTTTCTTGAACTAAAGAAGTCTGGCAGTTCACAGGTGCAGTATCAGAAATGCAAAACCAGAGTGTTTTTTATGCCTCTTTTCCCCTTAATGATCTGTCAAGTGAAGTGATTTTTGGTTTGCAGAAATTAGGCCTTTGGCTGGTTATAATTCCATTATCATGCTGTTTGTTATGATCTTGGCTTTTTTTAACTACCTATGAGTGAGTCCCGCGATGGAAAAGCTTCAAGTGAAGCTACTACCGTGACTGACATTGGTTCATTGGGTAATCTCAGGTGCATCGGAAGAAAATATCCGAGATCTTTTCTCTAAAGCATACAGGACTGCACCATCTATCATTTTTATTGATGAGATCGATGCAATTGCTTCAAAGAGAGAGAATTTACAGAGAGAGATGGAGAGAAGGATTGTGACACAATTGATGACTTGCATGGATGAACATCACAGGCTAGGACAACCATCTGATGACAGTTCAAGTTCAGAAAGCTCTAATCGAATACCTGGAAATGTTCTTGTTATTGGAGCTACAAATAGGCCTGACGCTGTTGACCCTGCACTAAGGAGGCCTGGGAGATTTGATCGCGAGATTAATTTAGGTGTTCCGGATGAGAAAGCTAGGGTTCAAATTCTTTCAGTGCTTACTAAAAATTGTACTCTTGAAGGTTCTCTTGATATTTTGCAAATAGCCAGGTCTACACCAGGTTTTGTTGGAGCTGATTTGAATGCTTTGGTTAACATGGCTGGTAATCTTGCAATGAGGAGAGTTGCTTCCCAGAGAAAATCTGAGCTATCAGGACAATTGACAGAGAAGGAAGACAATGAGGATTGGTGGAAGCAACCTTGGTCGCCTGAGGAGATGGAAAAGCTTGCCATCACAATGGCTGATTTCGAGGTAATCTGGAACTGCATTATCTGTCATTGTCTCAAGCTCTTTTACTTCAAGATTGGTGTACTTCAACTTCTGTTTATGCTTTAGCCTATGACTTTCCTGTTGATGAAAAGCTTTTAAAAACTCCATTGTGTTTTCTTTATTCCTTGGTTTGTTTGACATTAGGATGAAAATTAATCCCCCCTTTTTCACTTGCAGAAAGCAGCCAAGCTAGTTCAGCCCTCATCGAAAAGAGAAGGATTCTCTACTATCCCTAATGTCAAATGGGAAGACGTTGGTGGCCTTGATGATATAAGGGATGAGTTTGACCTCTATATCATTAGTCGTATAAAGTATCCTGATGATTATCAGGTAACCGTTACACTTTCTCTGCACCCCTCCCTTCCTTTCCTTTTCTGTTTCAGTTTCAAAGTTGAGCCGATTTATATGTTTTGATTTTCTGTTGAATGTAGTTTCTGCAACATAATTGTATCTTTTCAAAGCACTTTATTCCTCTTGATAAGGGATTGCACGTTATTGACGTCTAACAAATAGACAGTATTTCTTTGTCTGGTTAATGCTTGATAATTTTCATTTCCTTTACCTCCTTACATTTATTCTAAATAGCAGTTTGCACTAGGTTATAACTTCATATGTATTGTATTTATTATTTTGAAGTTCTGTTAGATTTAGCATGACAACATAGTTGTATTGTTCTGGTTGATTCACTTACTAATCACGCGCATTATTTGTAAATTCAGAAATTTGGAGTGAATTTAGAGACAGGGATTTTGCTCTACGGACCTCCTGGCTGTGGCAAAACAATGATCGCTAAGGCTGCTGCTAACGAGGCAGGAGCTAACTTCATTCATGTGAAGGTGAGTCCTTCCATTCATTCTCTTACTCAATTTTTTTTTTCCATTCTATTCTTTTTTGGTGCCTTGATACCACAGTTTTCTTACTGAATCTGTTCTAAATCTGTCTCAAAACATTAATGATTGTGAATTCCATAATTTATCAGGGTCCTGAACTTCTGAATAAGTATGTTGGAGAAAGCGAACTGGCAGTTAGGACGTTATTCAGTCGTGCAAGAACGTGCTCGCCATGCATAATCTTCTTCGATGAGGTTTGTGGCTCTCCTTTCTTTGTATTTATCGGTATCCAGTTATTTAATTTGACATAATGGAGATCTAGATTGGAAAGATAGATGACTGAAATATTTGGCACTTCCCCTACTCTAATGAACTCTGATATTTTTTTTGTGTATGTTGGAAATTGTACGATACTCTGTATTTGGATTGTTCTTTCCTCTTAGATCTATTTGACTTCACTTTGTGAGATTTCCATCTAATGACCTGTATAGTAAATCAATGGTTTTTTCTGGCTGATGAGGCTTTCTTTACTTTGTGCACTTCTATGTTATCTGAAGTCCATTAAATTTTCTGTCCTTTGCAACAATTTATTTTGTTTTTATACAGGTGGATGCTTTGACAACAATGCGTGGAAAAGAAGGGGGGTGGGTTGTTGAGAGGCTCTTAAATCAGGTCAATAAGATGCAATGACATAAACTGAATTAAAACATCTGTTTTTCTCTATGTGATCCATATCATCAACTTGTTCCCAGTATATGTCAATTGAATGCAATGCTTATAATTGCAGTTGCTTATAGAGTTAGATGGTGCAGATCAGCGCCCTGGTATTTTTATCATTGGTGCCACTAACAGGTACACTAATCTCTCTCTTCTTTCATTTTCCTCTCCTCTCCTCTCCACTTCTCTCACTGAAGCTGGTGTCTCTGATGGTAGACCTGAGGTGATGGACCCTGCTGTCCTGCGGCCTGGTAGGTTTGGCAAACTTCTTTATGTCCCTCTGCCAAGTTCAGAGGACCGTGGATTGATCTTAAAGGCTCTCGCTAAAGGAAAACCTATTGATCCTAGTGTCGACTTGGCTGCCATCGGTCAAATGGAGGCTTGTAAAAATCTTAGCGGGGCTGATCTTAGGAAGCTGGTTTGTCTATGTTTCTATTAGTCTCGGTTTTTTATTGACATATGTTAGAGCTGGAACACATTCTAATTCTTGTGATACTTTCAAGAGGTCTGACTTTACTTGACCAGCCTTCGCTTGTTAACTTGGATTGGAATTATTTCCCAGATGGAGGAAGCCGCAATGACTGCTTTGAAGGAGGCCAAGAGACAAAGATGTTTGAATGAGACTTCAGGTACAATCACGGCCGCACAAAATGAGCCAGCAGTTAATATCACAGCCACTCATTTTGAGCAAGCCCTTGGTAAAATTTCACCATCCGTGTCAGAGAAGGTACAGCTCTCTCTTACTGGTGTCTAATAACAGAGAGCAGAAATCCTCGCTTATATTCGTCTAACCCTCTTTTCTTTGTAAGCAGCAAATACAATATTACAAAGCTTGGTCAGAGAGTTTCAAAGCAACATGAGAAGAGACGTAAACTAGCTTTTGATGATCGATAGAAGATATTGAGCAAGAAATCCTTGAACATAACTCATTGCTTGCATCGACGATCTGTCGGTGAAAATTTTGCTAGTCCTTTCACCAGAATTTAGTGGCACCAAGTTATTTGGAGGTGCGGGAAGCTGTCTCCTGTGTGGAAATTTTGTATTTGTTTTTGTATTTTTGTGTTGCCATTTTCTTCTCGTCACATGTTTGTTGAGGCAGATGACAAAAGCCCAATCGTACTTTTACCAATACACATGCTAAAAAGGTGTGCTCTTGAATGAAATAAAAAGATTGCCTTGTCCTTTCTCTCTCTCTTTTTTTTTGGGTTAAACTTCAGTTTTATTCCTATAGATTCATCACTGTTCCACTCCTACTCCAATAGTTTAAACTTCTCAGTGTTACCCCTATGGTTTCCAAAATTGATTATGTTTATGAGTTGGGCTTTTTATATATGTATATATAAAGTTTCCAAGTATTTTGCGAGTATTATGATATTTATGATTTTTTAGTGGAAAAAAATGAGAAGATATAAAATAATAAGGGTAAAATTGAAACATTTGAAAAACTATAGCGGTAACATTGTTGAAATGTTAAACCATGGGGTTGAAGAGGAACATTGATGAATCTATGAGGCTAAAATTATGGCTCACTTTTTTTAGGTTCTTGAAAGTATTATTACTGAGTGTCAGTGCATCGATGCAAGCGCCAATTGAAGGACAAGTAGAAGGTTTCTTGTACTTGTTTATCTAAGCAACCTCGGTGAACTTTTAAACCATGAGTATTGTTGCTCAGGTTCAGGGTGTTGTGTTCTTCTAGTTTCGGAACTTTTGGCGTTGGTAATGGCCTAAAAAAAGAGTGCGAGAGAGCATTCAGATGCACTTGAAGCTGGAAAAAGTGGATTCCTATCAGTAAAAATGTCAAAAAATGAGTTTCTTGGTAAACAGGATGTGACTAATGTCTGCCAAAACCGACCCTTCTATGATTTGCTTCTGGATTTGTTCTTTGCAAGCGTAATCAAGTAAGTTCAAGAAGATGGCAGCAGAGCCAAGAACCACAACCACCACCACTCAAAGCCTAAACAACTTCATCAGAAGAGAGATACTCTACAGTCCACATCCTCTTTTCTTCCTACCAAAACTGCAATCCAAACCTTCTGAACTTTCCACAAATGGCTTGAAATCTGATACAAAGCTCCGTTGCCTCCACTTCCCTTACCCTCCCTCTGATTTTTTCAACAAAACCTGCCTCTGCCAGCCCCCTCTTTCCCCTCCTCCTCTCCACAAGTTTACTTCCAACTAGACTTCTAAGACTATCATGATTAATGCATAATGGTATTGACCACCATGTGAAAGACCTCGAGCTCATGCTTTCCTCATATTGGTCTGTCGATGCAAAAACTCAAAGATTCCCCTTCTTTTTTCTCAGAAACGGGTGTGTTAAAGATTTGAGGCTTGTATATAACAAAATCTTGTGACTATGGTTTCGAAGGGGCTTGAGCAATTAAGGTTATTGTTTCTTGTGTTAAGTAATGGTGTGGCGTATGATTTGATTTGTGCGTGTGTAAATCTCGAAAAATCTGTCCATCGATGCGTGTCATGGATTGCAGGACGTTAAGATCTCTTCATTGAGAGTTATTTTCTGAAATGCAAGTGAATGTTGCTCACTATCTTAAGCTACCATGTCTCTGAAGGCTCTAGCAATCATAAAACTATTCTTCCTGTGGATGCTGACAGCTATAATTTTGACAATCATAGACATCCTTATTTGCTGTCACACCACTGAAATCTTTTCCTGCTTTTCCAAGCAAACTAGTTGCTGCAGCATTGTTAAATTCCCTCTCCATTGACACCCTCCACCTTTTGAAGTAAGATGAGGTGCTGGATAATAACCTAGTTTGTAGCTAGAAGTGTACACTAAACCTAACTTGATCCTCTGCCCACCACTATAAAAACCTCACTCTATCCCTTCTTTACACATCAAACACTTCAACGATCGATCAATAGAGCTTAATTTGCTTTGGTGTTTTGGTATTGTTTCAAGCTTTATATCAGGGACTGTAAAGATGAAGCAACAGCACTCACTCTCCTCTTTTTCATTTTTTCTTCTTTTACTCCATTGTGCTAATACCTTTGCTCAGTCACCAGCTGCAACCCCAGCACAGGCACCAGCAGCAGTTGTAGCACAACCTCCAGCTGCAACCCCAACACAGGCAGCTCAGCCACACGGCATCACAAACGTCACCAAAATCCTTGAGAAGGCTGGACATTTCACGATCTTTATCCGCCTTTTGAGATCCACCCAAGAGGAAAACCACTTATTCTCCGCGCTTAATGATTCAAGCTCTGGTGTAACCATCTTTGCACCAACTGATAGCGCATTCTCGGAACTCAAATCAGGAACTCTCAACACTCTAAGTGATGGAGACAAGTCTGAGTTAGTGAAGTTTCATGTAGTTCCTACTTTCTTATCGACCTCCCAGTTCCAGACCGTAAGTAACCCTCTCGGAACATGGGCTGGAACAGGTAGTAGGTTACCACTTAATGTCACAAGTTATCCAAACTCAGTGAACATAACCACAGGACTTACCAATACAAGTTTATCTGGCACGGTATACACGGACAACCAGCTAGCCATTTATAAGATTGAGAAGGTGCTACTTCCTAAGGACATTTTTGCTTCAAAGGCTCCAGCTCCAGCACCGGTAGCACCTGCACCAGCAAAGCCTACAAAGGCAGTTCCTGCAGCAACCGTAGAGAGTCCCGTGGCTCCTGTGGATATATCTAGTGCACTTATGTTCGCACATAATAATGTGGTGGGATCAGTTGGCATAGTTGCTGCTGCAATGTTTGCTCTGTAATGTATAAAGGTTTGAATCTTGAGATGAAATTTGGTGGGGTTTGGTCTGGTTTTGATGTTATATTTTTCTGAGCTGTATTGAATCTGTTGAGTAATTTCGATCTGACCTTGAATCCAGTTTGTATGCTTTGAGTTTACGATTAAAATTGAGTTTTGAGATTTTATTTAATTTCTTGGTACTTGATTAGTCAAATTTCAATTTTTTTTTTTTACTATAATCCGGGTGTCATCTAATCATTTCCTAGTTTTCGGGTAGATAATGGTGGTTGGATTGGTGAATCAATTTCTGGGGAAGTATACTTACTGGAGGATGAATACTTACTGGAGGATGAGTAGTAAGTGGAATTTTTGGAGGAGACGAGGGTTGTCAAGCTGAGAAGTCCTATTCAGGGGGTTGCAAAAGCTTGCAAGCTGTTGACATCTTTTTTCGCGGATATTAACTTGCCGAAGGTTCTTAGGGTTATTTCCTCTGGGGATGGTTCTTCTGATCCGATCTTAGGGGGTTGTTGGCTAAGTGGGGTGAATATGGGGCAACGTATCATGATAGCAGAGGAGAGAAAGCTTGCAGGAAATATGAAGCGAAGGAAAAGTGATTGCAAGATTGGTGGAGGAATGAAGGAAGGTGAGTTATGAGATAATGGAGGCCGAAAGAGATTGAAGTAGATTGTCACCACTGACCAGGGAGAAAAACAGTAAGAAGGAAGCAGAAGAGAAATGCCAGAGATGATTTATTTCGATCCGAAGAAGTATGATTCATGAACTTATTGAGTTTTATTCAATCGGAAGTTCTTCCCTCCCCCAGCATTTCATGCGAATGATCATGCTTGATCTTTTCTGACTAGCTTATAGCTAGTGCATCCAAATTCCTGTTTACTAGTCTTTATTAATAGTATGATGATGACTCTCACTACTCCCACCGCACTTCCCTCCCCGTTTGCATCGAATTTGTTGATAATACCCTCCTTCCTCTTCCCGTTTCAAATTCTGTCTTCGCTCTGGTATCCCCAGTGGATTGATTATGCCATTAAGGGCAATGTACATGAAATTTACTTCAATTTCTCCCTCGGAGACTTTTCTCTTCCTTTATGCTAAGAAATGGATGTGTTAAGATTTTGAGGCTTAAATATTATTTTCAGTACAAAATAATGAGTATTGCCTTCATGGGGCTTGACTTCCTGAGGTCAGTGACAACGTTTCTTGGAAATTGCTTTTTAGCAGATGACTTTGTGGGTGACTTGTTTTCTGGGTGTGTGAGTTCGGAGAGCGTATCTCTTGAAGGTTGGAGGTAAATGAAGAACGTAAAAAATTGCTATTGAAATCTGAAAGAGCTAAAACTTAGTTCCTTCACTAACAAGGATGAATTGCCTGATATTCCTTGTCCAAATCTTGGATCACCAGAGACTATTCAATTTAAGGTGGGGAGGTTGTATGGTTTCTGTCACGACCCGAATCCCGGATCCATGACCGGCACATAGGCAAGGTTCCCCTCCAAGGTTCCATACCTATGCGAACCTAAACTTACACACAAACTTATCCTAACTTAATCAGAGTTCAACGCAACATTAATAACAAAATCAACTTCATAATATAATTGAATTGTCTTAATACAAGAGTTAATATAATTCATAGTTTTGGAGCACTAACTTGACATAAAAGAAAGGTACAAATTACAACCAAAAAGCAGGTTCGGAAGTTTCAACAAAAGTGACCTGCTATCAAACTATAAGCCTGAAAAGGATAATTAATGAGATGGTGAGTTCAACAACTCAGTGAGTAGATAACGTTCAATACACACACGAGGTAATACAACAATGAGAAATATATATACAAGTATGGCTCTAGGTTCTTACAGAAAGGTTTCTCAAATTGGCCATAACAAGAATGTCATATGGTAAAACTTGTCAGAAAATCAAAATGCAATGAGCATGAGGCTCCGTACTGTGGTATGATCAGTTCACACAGGTTGGTGACTCCCCCGACCAACTAAGGTTCAGATACGATGTGCACAAAGACTAACACTACCCTGTTAGCATGGGTATTCTGACTGGCATACCATATATTCATAATCATAATCAAACAGACATATTCATATCTCAAGGCTCAACTCATGACACCAATCAAATGAGGAGCTATCAATTCAGAATTCAATTCAAAATATATACTGGTTCATATCAAGAATTCAGATTCAACAATTGATCATGCTTTATCAAAACAAGGTTAATAATCAACATATATATTATCAAGAAGCATAATCCAATTCATATTAACAAATCAAATATTTATAATATTTCTCATGCATATGGAAAATTATCCACTCACCTGACTCAAAAGCAAACAGAAGTCAAAAGCAGACACCGAAGAAAATCCTACTGACGTCCCGCTGGTAGAATATCAGGATTATCTGAATACAAAGGAGACATATTCAAGAATGACTCAAAAGAATATATAACCTATTTAATACACTTATCTAAGGGTGTATTTCATAACCCTATATGTTTTTGAACTAACTAGTCAATTTTCTCAAAAACCCAAAATTTAACGGTTTTCCCGAAATCTAATCCATAATAAAACAACTAATAAAATTGATAATGATTTACTAAATAACCCTTAATTAGTCATCAAATCAATCTGCAAAAGCTAATATTACAGCTAGGGACTAATATGTAATTTTCCAAAATTAAGGGACCAAACCGAAATTTTGTCATCTTCAACCTCAAACCCAGAATTCTCACAGATTACCTACTGTTCTTGCCAAATTTCTAACTCAACATTCACCATTTACACAATTCATAACTCAAAATCATCACAATCTTCCATAATCAACTCATTAATCAATTACCCATAACAATCAACCTTATAACATTCAATTTAATTCATCAATTAAACCCAAAACACAAATTTTCAAAACCCTAACATTTATCAAAACTGAAATTAAGTTCAATTAACATACATTTATACATTTAACAACCTAAATCTTACCTTTAAACTTATTCTCTTCAACTCCTTTCTATTTCCCTTTTAATTCCCTCTTTTCTCTTCTTCTTCTTCTTTCTCCCTTCTCTTCTGCCGATTCTCTCTCAAATTTTCAGATCCTTCTTTTGTTTTTTTTCTTCTATTTATATTTATTATGTTTATCTAATTACCACACTACCCCTCATTCATTTATACCCACACTTTAAGCCACAAAGGGCTTTGTTGTATTTTCCAATTCATTAATTCAAAACATTACAGTTTCATTGAAGCAAATATTTCATGCCAAAGCATCTTACTGTACCATGTTGCAGGAATACGTTAATCCTTTGTTGTTGTTACAGTCTTAACGTTTCCAGTCAGTATTAAGTTAGTGTGAACTAACAGCTGTTTATTCAATTTTTCACAGGAGATTAAAGTATACAAATTAATTCATACATGTTGTGGGACAATGGTGAAAACATATATTTTCGTTGTGATTTTCAAACTCTTACAAGCATAGTTCAAATCAAAATGTAGTTATCTTCAATCCGTAACTTTACAGTTCTGTTAACTGCATTTGAATGTGATACCTATTAACAAAAATTATATATTGATGCTTCACCTAATAATTTCAGCTTTTGAGTTGAAATTCTTATTTTATACCACGAGACTTAATGACCAAACAAGTTTGAATTTCAACATTTTTATTTTTTCTTTTTTAAATCTTAAGCATTTGAGCTAAAAGATGTTTTTTTGGCAGAGTTTTAGGTTGGACATGTCATGACCCGATTCCCAGATCCATGACCGGCACACAAGTAAAGTTCCTCTTCAAGGTTCCATATACCTATACGAACCCAGACTTACATACAAACTTAACCTTCAAATACCTCAATGTGAGTTCAACGCAGCATTAATAACAAAATTAACTTCATTATATAATTTGATTATTTTAATACAAGAGTTAATATAAATTCATAGTTGTGGAGCACTAACTAGACATAAGGAAAAAATACAAATTTCAACAAAAAAGCAGGTCCTGAAGGTCCAACAAAATGACCTGCTAACAAGCTATAAGCCTGAAAAGATAAATAATGAGAGGGTGAGTTCAACAACTCAGTGAGTATATAACGTTCAATATACACACAAGAGGTAATACAACAATGAGAAATATATATACAATTATGACTCTAGGTTCTTATAGAAAGGTTTCTCAAATAGATAATAACAAAAATATCATAAGGTAAAGCTCGTCACAAAATCAAAATGCAATGAGCATGAGGCTCCGTAATATTGTGGGATGATCAGTCCACATAGGTTGTGACTCCCCCGACCAACTAGGGTTCAGATACGATGTGCACAAAGACTAATACTACCCTGTTAGCATGAGTATTCTGACTGACATACCGTAAGTTCATAATCATAATCAAACAGACATATTCATATCTCAAGGCTCAACTCATGACATTAATCAAATGAGGAGCTATCAACTCAAAAGTCAATTCAAAATATATATTGGTTCATATCAAGAATTCAGATTCAACAATTGATCATGCTTTATCGTAACAAAGATAATAATCAACATATATATTATCAAGAAGCATGATCCAATTCATATTAACAAATCAAATATTTATAATATTTCTCATGCATATGGAAAATTATCCACTCATCTGACTCGAAAGCAAACATAACTCGAAAGCAGATACCGAAGAAAATCCTACTAATGTCTTGTCGATAGAATATCAAGATTATCTGAATACAAAGGAGACATATTAAAAAACGACTCGAAAAGAACGTTCAACCTATTTAATACACTTAAATAAGGGTCTATTCCATAACCCTATATGTTTTTAAACTAAACTAGTCATTTTTCCAAAAACCCAAAATTAAATGGTTTTCCCGAAATCTAATTCATAATAAAACAAATAACAAGACTTGATAATAATTCACTAAATAATCCTCAATTATTCATCAAACCAATTTGCAAAAGCTAATATTACAGCTAGGGACCAATTTGGAATTTATTATATTTTTAAGGGTTAAATTGTAACTTTGTCAAATTGGAGGACCGAACTAAAAATATCATAAATTCATGACTATAGTGGTATTATGTCCATAATTTATCATCAGTTCTGTCCAGAATCTCTAATTATGCTCCAGGGACCATTCTGGAATTTCCCCAAATTTTTAGGGTCAAATTGTAATTTTTGTCAAATGGAAGGACCAAATTGAAAGTGTTAAAAATTCATAATTATACTGGAATTCTGCCCATAATTCATCTTTTATTCTGTCCAGAATCTCGGAATATGCTCCAGGGACCAATCTGTGTTTTTTTACAAAGTTTAGGGACTAACTTGTAATTTTCACAAATTGAGGGACCAAACTAAATTTTTGTCATCTTCAACCTCAAACCCAGAATTTCACATATTACCTACTGTTATATCAAGATTTCTAACTCAAATTCACCATTTAAACAAAATCATAATTCAAAATCATCATCTTTACCTAAAATCTTTCAAAATCAACTAAACAATTCATTACCCATAACAATCAACCCATAACATTCAAATCAATTCATCAATCAACCAAAACACAATCTTTAAAACCTTAACATTCAACAAAACAGAAATTTAAAGCTTAAAGAACACACATTTATACATAATCTTAACTTTAAGCTTATTTTCTCTAATTCTCTTCTATTTCCCTTATCTTTCCCTCTTTTTTCTTCTTCTTCTTCTTTTTTCTCCCTTCACTCCTGCCGGTTCTCTCTCAAAATTTTCAGATCTCTTTTTTTTTTCTATTTATACTTATTATGTTTATTCAATTATTACAATACCCCTCGTTCATTTATATCCATTTTTAAGCCTCCAAGGACTTTGTTGCATTTTCCTACTCATTTATTTCAAAACATCAGGACATGTCTTAAAGACACAATTCTTAGCAGTTTTAGATATAGAGATGGGTCAGTAGAGATTGCTTGTCCAAATCTTCTGTCATTACAGATGATTTGTTTTGATGTTAACATTTATGCTCAAATGTTCTGCCAGTGATAATTCAGAAAATAGTTGGAGCAGCAATGTTAAATTTCCTTCTCCATTGGTGACCTTCCACCTTATGGAGCAAGATAAGGTACTAGATAGTATATTTGAAATTGTACATGGCACCTTACTTGATCCTCTGCCTACTACTATAAAACCTCACTCTGTCTCTTCTTTAGACATCAAACACTTCTAAATAAGATCGAGCTCAATTTACATAAGCATTTTTTTTATAGTTTCTAGTAGAATAGCCTGGAAACTTAAAGATGAAGCAACAGTACTCAATCTCCTCCATTTCAGTTTTCCTTCTTTTCCTCCACTATACCAATACCTTTGCCCAGTCACCAGCAGCAGCCCCAGCGCAGGCACCAGCAGTAGTCGTAGCACAACCCCCAGCCGCAACTCCAACACAGGCAGCTGCTCCACACGGCATCACCAACGTCACCAAAATCCTTGAGAAGGCTGGCCACTTCACGATCTTTATCCGCCTTTTGAGATCCACCCAAGAGGAAAACCACTTGTTCTCCGCGCTTAATGATTCAAGCTCTGGTGTAACCATCTTTGCACCCACAGATAGTGCATTTTCGGAACTCAAATCAGGAACTCTCAATACTCTAAGTGATGGTGACAAGTCTGAGTTGGTGAAGTTCCACGTAGTTCCAACATTCCTATCCACTTCCCAGTTTCAGACTGTAAGTAATCCTCTTGGAACATGGGCTGGAACAGGTAGTAGGTTACCACTTAACGTAACAAGTTATCCAAACTCGGTGAACATAACCACAGGACTTACCAATACAAGTTTATCTGGCACGGTATACACGGACAACCAGCTAGCCATTTATAAGATTGAGAAGGTGCTACTTCCTAAGGACATTTTTGCTTCTAAGGCCCCAGCTCCAGCACCAGTAGCACCCGCACCAGAAAAGCCTACTAAGGCAGTTCCTGCAGCTAATGTTGAGAGTCCTGTTGCTCCAGTGGATATATCTGGCGCAGTCATGTTCACGCGTAATAACGTGGTTGGATCAGTTGGTGCAGTTGCTGCTGCAATCTTTGCTTTATAATGTAGAAGGGTTTGAATCTCGAGATGAGATAAGCTGGGTTGGGTCCGGCAGCGTCTAAATTTTCTGAGTTGGATTGAAAGCTTGGTGTGTGTTGAATAATTCTGATTTTACTTTGAATCCAGTTTGTATGATTTTAGGTTATGGTTTCAAGGTTTTATTTAATTTCTTGAGCAAATTGCTAAACATGTACTTGATTAGTCAAACTTCATTTGTTGTTTTTTTTGTGATCACCCTGGTGTCATCGAATCATGCCCTAACTGTTTCTTAGATAATAGTGGTTGTGTTGGTGGTTCTATTTCTTGGAAGTCTAGTTATCGGAGGAGTAAATGGAGTGAGATTTTTGGAGGTTTCGGAGATTTTTCGGCTGAGATGTCATATTAAGAGGTTGTAGTTTTTGCTTGCTAGTTGTTGCTATGTTTTTTTTATTGAACATTAACTTACTGGATCTGGAGGAAGGTTTATCGGATTACTTCCCTCAGAAAGAAGATTTTTCTGATGCAGAGATAGGGGGATGTCGGCTAATAAGGGTGTGCACGGGGCAAATTATCACGATATTATTAGAAAATAATATAAATCAAAATTTTAGGACCTCACTTAACAATTTAAGTTATTAGGTTGAGTTGGTTCTTTGACATGATATCAGAGTCTTGATGACCAAACGATCATGGGTTTGAATCCCACCATCCCTATTTATTTGATAAAAATTAAGCACAAGGTAGTACAGATTTATGCAAGTTTCAAGCTCAAAGAGCTTTCACTTGAAGTGATATGTTAGAGAATAATATATAAATTATATCTTGAAATCTCACCATCCCTATTTATTTGATAAAAATTAAGTACAAGGTAGTGCGGACCTGTACAAGTTTTAAGCCTAAAGGGCTTTCACTTGAAGAGGTGTGTTAGAGAATAATATAAATCATATCTTAGAACCTTACCTAACATCTTAAGCTATTGAGATGAGATGATTCTTTGACATGGTATCAGAACTTTAATGACCAAACAGTCATGAGTTTGAATCTCACCATCCCTATTTATTTGATAAAAATTAAGCACAAGATAGTGTGGGCATGTGCAAGTTTCAAGCTTAATTGACTTTTACTTGAGGGGTGTGTGTTAGAGAATGATATAAATCATATCTTGGAATCTTACCTAATAACTTAAGTTATTGGATTGAGATGATTATTTGACGATCAGAGAAGACAAAGCATGCATTAAGGAGGGTAGAGAGAAAGGAAAAGGAGGTTGCAGGACAATGGTGAAAGCAAATATTTCATTACAAGTTTTTGAAGTGGTTGGAATCAAAATGTTGTTCTCTTTAATCTGTAAGATTATATATGGTTCTGCTGACAACATTTGAATGCGAGGCTGAACATAATGCAAAAGAGTAGAAAATGCTAATTATCAAGAAATCAGGCTTCTGAAACAGAACTACCTTTACTAGGTTATCTCTTGAACTTCTACTAAACTTAATGTGAACAAATCTGCTGTATTGCTCTCACACAGGAACCTTTTAAGTTTCCTCAGAATGAATTTTTCTCTAGTTTAAGCAATCCCACATCAGGTTAAGTTCTTTTCTCCTGTTTCAAAACTGCTGGTGTTGATAATTAGAGAAAAGAGAGTGTTAGAGAGCATAGGATTGTTACTTTAAGCTTGAGGAAGTGGATTCCAATCAGTAAAATTGTCGAGGTTATATCACAATTTTCATAAACTGAATGTGACAGACGACTGCCAGAAAAACCCTTCTATGATTTGCTGCATTATGGAGGAAAATCATGGTTTTGGTGGAAGCATGATCCATTCATCCTAGTACGTTTAACATGAATAAAAGGCTTGAGCTCTAGTACAGAATCCCTTGCCTCAACTCCCTCATCCTTCCTCCTCCGCGTTCATCTACAAAACCCTCCTCCACCGCCTTTTCTTTCATCCTCTCCATGAATAAAAGAATATTATGCCATTCAACATCATGTAAAAGAACAATTCCTTTTACTTCGTTGAAGTTTGGTACCAAAGCTGGAACAGGATTACTTCGTAGTAATCTACTGCATTGTTATCTATTTGTTAGCTGATAGCTATCTATCTGTTAGCTGAAAGCATTATCTAGATTAGGATGTTTCTTTCAATTCATTTGTTTAAGCTTATCTAGGATTAGACTAGCTTGTTATACAACTCCTTTGATAAAGGAGAACATAGCTGGTACGTTTCTTTAGTGTTTCATTTTCTGTAATGTTTGTTTCCTTCTATAAATAAAACACTGGGGATGGCAGTAACCAACTGAGACATTTTATGCTCCTTGTTCTTTCAACTGTAAAGACTTTGTTCTTTGTTCTTTGTTCTTCGTTCTTTGTTCTTTTTCTCAGTTCATCAACAATAGTCTGTTCTTTATATATCAGTTTTTCCAACAATTGGTATCAGAGCTTCTCTGATCTTTGAAGGGTTTGTGAGTGAAAATACGAGAGAATAGTAAGGTTAAATCAAAGCTTTCTGCGTTGAAGGGTTTGTGAGTGAAACACGAGAGATTAAGTGAGTTTTTTTTTCTATGCAATGGATTCTGCAAATTTTCCAGCAAAAACACCAGTGTTCACAAGGCAGAATTATGGTGTGTGGGCTATAAAAATGGAAACATATCTCAAAGCTTTTGACTTGTGGGAGATAGTAGAGAGTGATAGGCAACCCACTCCACTAGGAAACAATCCTACGATTGCACAGATGAAATTTTTCAATGAAGAAAAGGAAAAGCGATTCAAAGCTCTTATGTCACGACCCGATCCCCGGATCCATGACCGACACATAGGCAAGGTTCCCCTCCAAGGTTCCATACCTATGCGAACCCAAACTTACACACAAACTTATCCTAACTCAATTAGAGTTCAACGCAGCATTAATAACAAAATCAACTTCATAATATAATTGAATTGTCTTAATACAAGAGTTTATATAAGTTCAGAGTTTTGGAGCACTAACTAGACATAAAGGAAAGGTACAAAGTACAACCAAAAAGCAGGTTCTGAAGGTCCAACAAAATGACCTGCTATCAAGCTATAAGCCTGAAAAGGATAAATAATGAGATGGTGAGTTCAACAACTCAGTGAGTAGATAACGTTCAATATACACACACGAGGTAATACAACAATGAGAAATATATATACAAGTATGGCTTTAGGTTCTTATAGAAAGTTTCTCAAATAGGCCATGACAAGAATATCATATGGTAAAACTCGTCAGAAAATCAAAATGCAATGAGCATGAGGCTCCGTACTGTGGGATGATCAGTCCACACAGGTTGGTGACTCCCCCGACCAACTAGGGTTCAGATACGATGTGCACAAAGACTAACACTACCCTGTTAGCATGGGTATTCTGACTGACATACCATAGGTTTATAATCATAATCAAACAGACATATTCATATCTCAAGGCTCAACTCATGACATCAATCAAATGAGGAGCTATCAATTCAGAAGTCAATTCATAATATATATACTGGTTCATATCAATAATTCGGATTCAACAATTGATCATGCTTATCATAACAAGGATAATAATCAACATATATATTATCAAGAAGCATGATCCAATTCATATTAACAAATAGAATATTTATAATATTTCTCATGCATATGGAAAATTATCCACTCACCTGACTCGAAAGCAACAAAACTCAAAGCTGATATCGAAGGAAATCCTACTGACGTCCCGCCGGTAGAATATTAGGATTATCTGAATATAAAGGAGACATATTTAAGAACGACTCGAAATAATATTTAACTTATTTAATACACTTATCTAAGGGTATATTTCATAACCCTAAATGTTTTTAGACTAAACTAGTTATTTTTCTAAAAACCCAAAATCTAACGGTTTTCCCGAAATCTAATCCATAATAAAGCAAATAATAAAACTTGATAATAATTCACTAAATAACCCTCAATTATTCATCAAACCAATCTGAAAAAGCTAATATTACAGCTAGGGACTAATCTGTAATTTATCATATTTTTAGGGCCAAATTGTAATTTTTATCAAATGGAGGACCAAACTGAAATTGTTAAATTCTCTTATCTATACAATAATTCTGTCCATAATTCATATGTTATTCTGTTCAGATTCTCGGAATAGGCTCCAGGGACCAATTTGTAAATTTTCCAAAGTTTGGGGACTAAACTGTAATTTTCCAAAATTGAGGGACCAAATTGAATTTTCATCATCTTCAACCTCCAATCCAGAATTTTAACAGAAACCTACTGTTCTCCCCTGATTTTTAACTCAAAATTCACCATTCAAACAAAACTATAACTCAAAATCATCACAATCTTCCACAATCAACTAAATCATCAATTAACCACAACAATCAACCCCTAACATTCAATTTAATTCATCAATTAAACTCAAAACACAAATTTCATAACCCTAACATTTATCAAAATCAAAATTAAAGCTTAATTAACACATATTTATACATAATCTTACCTTTAAACTTATTTCCTTCAACTCCTTTCTACTTCCTTTCTAATTTCCCTCTTTTCTCTTCTTCTTCTTTCTCCCTTCTCTCTCCTGCCGATTCTCTCTCAAATTTTCAGATCCCTCTTTTGTTTTTTTTTCTTCTATTTATATATATTATGTTTATCTAATTACCACACTACCCCTCATTCATTTATACCCACACTTTAAGCCACCAAGGGCTTTGTTGTATTTTCCAATTCATTAATTCAAAACGTTACAATCTCCCCACCTTATAAAAGTTTCGTCCTCGAAACTTAATAGAAAAGATTGAATACTTACCGAGATTATCGAAAAGATGAGGATACTCCTCACGCATCTTATCCTCGAGCTCCCAGGTCGCTTCCTCACGTGAATGACCTTTCCATTTCACTTTCACTGAAGCTATATCCTTCGACCTAAGCTTCCTCACTTGTCGGTCGACTATAGCTTCCGGTTGCACCTCATAAACCATATCATCCCTTAATTCAATGGGATAAACTTCTAACACATGCGATGGATCTGTCATATACTTCCTTAGCATGGAAACATGAAATACCGGATGAATAGCAGACAAGTTTGATGGTAATGCTAACCTATAAGCAACTGCCCCAACTCTCTCCAGAATCTCATACGGTCCAATGAATCGAGGACTCAACTTGCCTTTCTTCCCAAACCTGAATACTCATTTTATCGGTGATACTTTTAAGAACACACAGTCACCCACTGAAAACTCTAAGTCACGCCTTCTTCTATCCGCGTAACTTTTCTGTCTACTCTGAGCTGTTTGATGCTTCTTTCTAATTACCTCTATCTTCTCTGAGGTAATCTGAATCAACTCTGGTCCCATTAGCCTCTTCTCACCAACCTCAAACCAACAAACCGGTGATCTACACTTCCGACCATACAAAGCCTCATAAGGTGCCATCTCTATGCTAGCATGATAACTGTTGTTGTAAGCAAATTCCACTAATGGTAGGAACTTACTCCAACCAACTCCAAAATCCATGACACAAGCCCTTAGCATATCCTCCAAGATCTGAATAGTCCTCTCAGATTGACCATCTGTCTGAGGGTGAAAAGCTGTACTCAACTGCACTTTAGTACCCATAGCTTCTTGGAATTTCACCCAAAACCGCGATGTAAACTGTGGACCTCTATCAGACACTACTGAGATTGGCACTCCATGCAACCATACAATCTCACTAATAAACAATTCCGCCAACTTTGCATATCCATAAGTAATCTTAACTGGCAGAAAATGGGCTGATTTTGTCAACCTGTCAACAATCACCCATATTGAATCATAACCCTCCTGACTCTTAGGCAATCCTGTCACAAAGTCCATTGTGATCCTTTCCCACTTCCATTCTGGAATCAACAATGGTTGCAACAATCCAGGAGGTTTCTGGTGTTCACCCTTTACCCTCTGACAGGTCAAACACCTAGAAACAAAATCTGCTACATCAGCCTTCATCCTATTCCACTAATAACACACCTTAAGGTCTTTATACATCTTGGTGGAACCTGGATGCATTGTGTAAACTGTCTGATGTGCCTTTACCATCAATTCTCTCCTTAGATCATCTACATCAGGTACACAAAGCCTATCCTTATATCTCAGCACATCATCATCACCTATCACAAAACCTGCAGCCTTACCCTGCTCAACCTCATTTCTAATCCTGAGTAATGAATCATCTTTCTTCTGAGCTGCTTTTATCTTATCAAACAAATTTGACTTAACCTGAAAATGAGCAATCATTGCTCCAGCTTTACTAAGATCAAATCTGACTCCTTCATCCACTAACCCATGCAGCTCCCTAATCAGAGGTCTTCGTACCTCCTGAATATGAGCTAAGCTCCCTGATGATTTTCTACTCAAAGCATCGGCAACTACATTTGCCTTACCCGGGTGGTAATGTATGGTACAATCATAATCCTTCAGCAGTTCCATCCATCTCCTTTGCCTCATGTTTAGATCCCTCTGCTGAAAGATGTACTTCAAACTCTTGTGATCTGTGTAGATCTCACAAGTTTCACCATACAAGTAGTGCCTCCAAATCTTCAAGGCAAAAATTACAGCCGCCATCTCTAAATCATGTGTAGGATAGTTCTGTTCATGCTTCTTCAGCTGCCGTGAAGCATAGGCAATAACCTTGCCATGCTGCATTAGAACACATCCTAACCCCACTCTCGAAGCATCACAATACACTGTGTAACCACCAGAACCTGATGGTACTGCTAGAATAGGCGTTGTAGTCAATCTCTCTTTCAACTATAAGAAACTTTTCTCACAAGCTTCAGACCACTGAAACTTAACATTTTTCTGCGTTAACTTAGTCAATGGTGCAGAAATCCGAGAAAAGTTCTCCGCAAACCTCCGATAATAGCCGGCCAAACCTAAGAAACTTCTAATCTCTGTCGCCGAAGTAGGTCTAAGCCACTGCTTAACTGCTTCAATCCTTTGAGGATCAACCTCAATCCCATTCCTTGACACTACATGCCCAAGAAATGCTACACTCTCCAACCAAAACTCACTCTTTGAGAACTTGCCATACAACTGATGATCTCGCAGAGTTTGAAGCACCATTCTCAAGTGCTGCTCATGCTCTTCTCTAGACCTCGAATACACCAAAATATCATCAATAAAAACTATTACAAATCGATCAATAAACTGGCTAAACACTCTATTCATCAAATCCATAAAAGCTGCTGGTGCATTCATCAACCCAAAAGACATCACTAAGAACTCATAATGACCATACCGAGTTCTAAAAGCTGTCTTCAAAATGTCTGTCTCCCTAATCCTCAACTGATGATACCCAGATCGAAGATCGATCTTATAAAAGAATTGAGCTTCTTGCAACTGGTCAAACAAATCATCTATGTGAGGGAGTGGGTATCTATTTCGAACTGTCACCCGATTCAGTTGCCTATAATCTATACACAACCTCAATGACCCATCTTTCTTCTTCACAAACAACACTGGGCTCCCCAAGGGGACACACTCGGTGGGATGAACTTTTTATCTAACAAATCTTGCAGTTGCTCCTTTAGCTCCCTCAATTCTGCTGGCGCCATTCTATATGGTGCCATTGATATTGGTTCAGTACCCGGAACCAAATCAATACAAAACTCAATATCCCTATATGGAGGCAATCCAGGTAAGTCATCGGGAAAGACATCAATAAACTCCCTAACTATAGGGACTTGGTCTAATTGAGGAACTTCTTTCTCTATATCCACTATATATGCAAGGTAGCACTGTACCCCTTTTCTGGCCATTTTCCTCGAGATAGCCGACAACATAATTGATGGAGACCCAATCTTATCTCCTTGAAATACCAACTCAACTTCTTCATCTAGATCAAATATTATTTTCTTACCCCAACAATTTACCGAAGCCCTATGCTTTGCCAACCAATCCATTCCCAAAATCACATCAAAATCAACCATATCTAAGACATTTAAGTCTCCCATAAAAATCTTATCTCCAATCTCTATTTCACAATCCAGATACACATACTTCACTAATATTAATTCATCTAAGGGAGTGGAGACTGAAATTGAGGATTTTAACAAGGTTGGTTGTTTATCTAACCTCATGGCAAAATATGGAGACACAAATGAATGGGTTGCACCCGTATCAAACAAAACTTTTGCTTCAAAAGAGCAAACAGGAAGAATACCTGAAACAACTGTGTTGGATGCCTGAGCATCCTGCTGAGTCAAGGCAAAAACTCTGGCATGCCCCTGACCCTGCTGTATCTGACCTCTATCACCTGCACCCCGATCTTTCTGACCACGACCACCAAAACCTCTACCCCCATGAGCCACAGACTGGCTCGTCGATGGTGCCTGAATAGGATGCTGGACTGAAGCAGATAACCCCGAAGCTGACAACTGTCTCCTCGGGCACTCTCTGATCTTATGACCTATCTGGCCACAACTAAAACAAGCCCCGGTCCTTCTGTAGCACTCTGCACTAGTATGACTTCCTCCACAGTGCTGACATGAAGAACTATCACTAGGTGTAATAAATGAACTACGAGGTGCAGTCTGAACTAAACTCTGAGTACCACTACTGCCACTCTGACCGCCTGAGCCACTAACTGACGGTCTCTGTCTAAACCTTCTTTGAACCCATGAGCCCTGACGGCCACTTCGTCCCCTAGACGGACCTGCACTTAATCCCTGTTGCCTAAAAGACTGACCCTCTTCTCTAGGCCTTTTAGACTGGCCTGCAGTCATGTCCTCTAATTCTCGCGCCTCTATCAATCTGGCGCTATCAACAGTTAAGGAGTATGATGGAAACACCTGTGACACCATCACCTTATACATAGAGGATTTGAGTCCTCTAATAAACCTCTTCACCCTCCACTCCTCAGTGGGTAGAAGATGTTCTGCATACCTAGACAGCTGAATAAACTTCAGATCATACTCATCCACTGTCATGCTCCCCTGAGATAGCCTCTCAAACTCATAAAGTCGAGCATCCCTGACGCTCTGAGGGAGAAACCTGTCTAAGAACATGGAGCTAAACTCCTTCCATGTCCACTGAGCCTCTACTGGTCTTGCTCTTTTCCTAGACTCAAACCAAGAGATTGCCACATCTCCTTCCAACCTGAACGATGCCAAACTCACAGCTCGGTGGTCTGTATATCCCAAAGCTTCACACCGTCGCCAAATATCATCTAGGAACCTCTGAGGATCCTCTGAACTGTCCATCCCAGTAAAAATAGGAGGTGCCAACTTCATGAAGTCATTCAACGGCACATTAACTCCCTGAACAGTGTGGGATATCGAGGGTACATCTTTATCCCTCCTTCTATCTCTCTCCATAGAAAACTCTATCCAGGTCCGCACAACCTGGCTAAGTTGCTGAAACTCTGTAACAGGTTCAGGGTCAGCTACCCCTACACCTGTTTCATCAACCATATCTTCCTCTTCTATCTCCTGAGGCTCTTCCTTCACTGGTGGAGGTACCTCCTCAACATGTTGAGGCACGGGTGCACCGCTCCTCCTTCTCTGCCTTGCAGTTCTCAACCGCCCAATAGGGACATTATCCTGATCATCATCTACTCTAATAGTATCGGCTATTCGTCTATTCCTCGGCATTTCCTAAAATAAAAGTGAGAGCACTCAAGTCATGCTAGAACAATAGCATGATAATTATCACAAAATTATAGGAAAGCATATCTATCACAAGGAAGAAGACATGCTTGATAAGAGTTCAAAATTTCAAAGACAACAAACAAGACAATACGGATCCTAATGCTCCACTTATTACGAATTTAATTATATTATTGTTTCTTTAACCTAAAGCTCTGATACCAAGTTTGTCACGACCCGATCCCCGGATCCATGACCGGCACATAGGCAAGGTTCCCCTCCAAGGTTCCATACCTATGCGAACCCAAACTTACACACAAACTTATCCTAACTCAATTAGAGTTCAACGCAGCATTAATAACAAAATTAACTTCATAATATAATTGAATTGTCTTAATACAAGAGTTTATATAAGTTCAGAGTTTTGGAGCACTAACTAGACATAAAGGAAAGGTACAAAGTACAACAAAAAAGCAGGTTCTGAAGGTCCAACAAAATGACCTGCTATCAAGCTATAAGCCTGAAAAGGATAAATAATGAGATGGTGAGTTCAACAACTCAGTGAGTAGATAACGTTCAATATACACACACGAGGTAATACAACAATGAGAAATATATATACAAGTATGGCTTTAGGTTCTTATAGAAAGTTTCTCAAATAGGCCATGACAAGAATATCATATGGTAAAACTCGTCAGAAAATCAAAATGCAATGAGCATGAGGCTCCGTACTGTGGGATGATCAGTCCATACAGGTTGGTGACTCCCCCGACCAACTAGGGTTCAGATACGATGTGCACAAAGACTAACACTACCCTGTTAGCATGGGTATTCTGACTGACATACCATAGGTTTATAATAATAATCAAACAGACATATTCATATCTCAAGGCTCAACTCATGACATCAATCAAATGAGGAGCTATCAATTCAGAAGTCAATTCATAATATATATACTGGTTCATATCAATAATTCGGATTCAACAATTGATCATGCTTATCATAACAAGGATAATAATCAACATATATATTATCAAGAAGCATGATCCAATTCATATTAACAAATAAAATATTTATAATATTTCTCATGCATATGGAAAATTATCCACTCACCTGACTCGAAAGCAACAAAACTCAAAGCTGATATCGAAGGAAATCCTACTGACATCCCGCCGGTAGAATATTAGGATTATCTGAATATAAAGGAGACATATTTAAGAACGACTCGAAATAATATTTAACTTATTTAATACACTTATCTAAGGGTATATTTCATAACCCTAAATGTTTTTAGACTAAACTAGTTATTTTTCTAAAAACCCAAAATCTAACGGTTTTCCCGAAATCTAATCCATAATAAAGCAAATAATAAAACTTGATAATAATTCACTAAATAACCCTCAATTATTCATCAAACCAATCTGAAAAAGCTAATATTACAGCTAGGGACTAATCTGTAATTTATCATATTTTTAGGGCCAAATTGTAATTTTTATCAAATGGAGGACCAAACTGAAATTGTTAAATTCTCTTATCTATACAATAATTCTGTCCATAATTCATATGTTATTCTGTTCAGATTCTCGGAATAGGCTCCAGGGACCAATTTGTAAATTTTCCAAAGTTTGGGGACTAAACTGTAATTTTCCAAAATTGAGGGACCAAATTGAATTTTCATCATCTTCAACCTCCAATCCAGAATTTTAACAGAAACCTACTGTTCTCCCCTGATTTTTAACTCAAAATTCACCATTCAAACAAAACTATAACTCAAAATCATCACAATCTTCCACAATCAACTAAATCATCAATTAACCACAACAATCAACCCCTAACATTCAATTTAATTCATCAATTAAACTCAAAACACAAATTTCATAACCCTAACATTTATCAAAATCAAAATTAAAGCTTAATTAACACATATTTATACATAATCTTACCTTTAAACTTATTTCCTTCAACTCCTTTCTACTTCCTTTCTAATTTCCCTCTTTTCTCTTCTTCTTCTTTCTCCCTTCTCTCTCCTGCCGATTCTCTCTCAAATTTTCAGATCCCTCTTTTGTTTTTTTTTCTTCTATTTATATATATTATGTTTATCTAATTACCACACTACCCCTCATTCATTTATACCCACACTTTAAGCCACCAAGGGCTTTGTTGTATTTTCCAATTCATTAATTCAAAACGTTACATCTTACCTGTCTTCATAATGCTGTGAGTGAAGAAATCTTCAAAAGGATTATGGCTTGTAAATCTGCCAAAGAAACGTGGGATAAATTAAAAGCAGAATTTCATGGTGATGAGAAGTCAAGGAAGATGCAAGTTTTAAATCTCAGAAGGCAGTTTGAAGGTCTGAAGATGAGAGAAACCGATACCATCAAAGACTTCTCTTCTCAAATTTCAAAACTTGTGAATCAAGTAAGACTTTTGGGAGAAGATTTTCCAGATTCAAGAATTGTAGAGAAAGTTCTGGTAAGTCTACCAGAAAAATTTGAGCATAAAATTTGCTCTTTAGAAGATTCTAAAGATTTCTCTGAAATGAGTCTGCAAGAACTGGTAAATGCATTGCAAGCTGTGGAGCAAAGACAAGCTTATAGACAAGAAGGAACAAGTGAAGGAGCTCTTGTTGCAGTTTACAAGGAGAAGAGTCGGGCTAAGAATTTTTACAGAAACAATCAAGAAGAAAAAAGAGAAAAAGAGAGAGGCTGACAATCTAATAACTGGCAACAGAACAACAACAACATCTTAACTGAAGGGAAAGAGAAGAAAGAACATTTTCCTGCTTGCAAATTCTGTCAGAAAACAAATCATCTTGAAGCCTGGTGTTGGCTCAAGAATGCACAATGCCGAAACTGCAAGCAATTTGGTCACATTCAAAGATTCTGCAAAAATAAAGCAGAACCAGAAAAACAAGCTCAAGTAGCCGAGAGTTTAGAAGTGAAGGAAGATTTTTTATTCATGGCTACAATACAGGAGATGTGTAACACAACCAAGGCAAATGACTCATCATGGCTTATTGATAGTGGCTGCACTAATCACATGACTGCAGATCTGAGCTTATTCAAAGATTTGGATAAAAGCTATCTATCTAGAGTTAGAATTGGGAATGGAGACTATGTGAAGGTTGAAGGAAAAGGAGCAATTGAAGTAGAAACTTTGTCAGGTACAAAACAAAAACTCTTAAAAATGTTCTTTATGTGCCTAAGATCAATCAGAATCTAGTTAGTGTGGGACAATTAATTGAATCTGGTTACTCAATATTCTTTAATGATGGAGTTTGTGATCTTAAAGATAAAAATGGAGTGCTACTGCTTTCTGCTAAAATGATGAACAAAAGTTTTAATGTTGATTGGAAAGAAGTATGTTTGAGTGCTAACACTTGTGAAGACAATGAATCTGTTCTTTGGCACAAAAGGTTGGGACACTTCAATTATGCAACTTTAAAGAGAATAGCTGACCTGCAGATGACTCACGGTTTACCAGATATACAGGAACAAAAGAGTATTTGTGAAGCCTATCAGTTAGGAAAACAAACTAGAGTTGTTTTTCCTGACAATGCATTCAAAGCACTGTCAAAACTCCAGCTTGTACACACAGATGTGTGTGGGCCAATGCAGAATGAATCATTGAATGGTTCAAAGTATTTTCTTCTATTTGTTGATGATTATAGTAGATTCTGTTGGATTTACTTTTTGAAATCAAAATCTTATGTGTTTGCTGAGTTTGTTAAATTCAAAGCAGCAGTTGAACTAGAAACAGGAAACATGTTTGAAGATCTGAGAGGAAGAATTGGAATGTGTAGCTTTGGAACCAAGGAGGAGTGTTGAAGTTTGGTACCAAAGCTGGAACAGGATTACTTTGTAGTAATCTACTGCATTGTTATCTATTTGTTAGCTGATAGCTATTTATCTGTTAGCTGATAGCATTATCTAGATTAGGATGTTTCTTTCAATTCATTTGTTTAAGCTTATCTAGGATTAGACTAGCTTGTTATATAACTCCTTTGATAAAGGAGAACATAGCTAGTACGTTTCTTTAGTGTTTCATTTTCTGTAATGTTTGTTTCCTTCTATAAATAAAACACTGGGGATGACAGTAACCAACTGAGACATTTTCTGCTCCTTGTTCTTTCAACTGTAAAGACTTTGTTCTTTGTTCTTTTTCTCAGTTGATCAACAATAGTCTGTTCTTTATATATCAGTTTTTCCAATAGAAATGGTTATCTTAAAGTTTCAAGACTTGCGTTTGCATACTGCAAAATCACTTGTATCAATAGCATGACCTCTACGGGCTCATGTACATAAGGTAAGTGTTTCTTCATGAAGTTGTGTTAAGTGATGGTCTGGTGTGAGATTTGATTTCTGAGCGTGCGAATCTAGAAAATTAGTGATCTATCAATGTCTGTCAAGGATTAAGGATGTAAATATTCGTTCTTTTAAGCTAAAAGAGCAAAGACTTGGCTATTTACGATACAAAGGTCAGTTTAGATCGCTTGTCTAAATCTTCTGTCATTATAGATGATTTGTTTTGATGTTAAGAAGCATGCTCAGCTGTTCTGCTAGTGATGATTCACAATCATGGACATCTTTATTTGTTGTCACAGCCACTTGAAATCTACCTTTTAGAACCTTTTTTTTTTGCCTGCTTTTCCAAGGAAAGTAGTTGCTGCAGCATTGTTAAATTTCCCTCTCCATTGATGACCCTACAGCTTTTGGAGTGAGATAAGGTACTAGCAATCTAGTTGTATAACTAAAATTGTATATTGCACCTAACTTGATCCTCTGTCCACTACTATAAAAACCTCACTCTATCTCATCTTTACACATCAAACACTTTATGATTGAAATCAATTTGCATTAGTATATTTGAATTGTTTCGAGCATTTTATCCCAAAAAAATAAGGATGAAGCAACAGCACTCAATCTTCTCATTTTCAATGCTCCTTCTTTCCCTTTGTTATATCAATACCTTTGCCCAGTCACCAACAGCAGCCCCAGCACAGGCACCAGCAGTAGTCGTAGCACAACCTCCAGTCGCAACCCCAACACAGGCTGCTGCACCACACGGCATCACCAACGTCACCAAAATCCTTGAGAAGGCTGGCCACTTCACGATCTTTATCCGCCTTTTGAGATCCACCCAAGAGGAAAACCACTTGTTCTCCGCGCTCAATGATTCCAACACTGGTTTAACCATCTTTGCACCGACAGATAGTGCATTTTCGGAACTCAAATCAGGAACTCTCAATACTCTAAGTGATGGCGACAAGTCTGAGTTGGTGAAGTTCCACGTAGTTCCAACGTTCCTATCCACTTCCCAGTTTCAGACTGTAAGTAATCCTCTTGGAACATGGGCTGGAACAGGTAGTAGGTTACCACTTAATGTCACAAGTTATCCAAACTCGGTGAACATAACCACAGGACTTACCAATACAAGTTTATCTGGCACGGTTTACACGGACAACCAGCTAGCCATTTATAAGATCGAGAAGGTGCTACTTCCTAAGGACATTTTTGGATCCAATGCTCCAGCTCCAGCACCAGTACAGGCACCTGCACGAGAAAAACCTACTAAGGCGGTTCCTGCTGCTAATGTAGAGAGTCCTGTTGCTCCTGTGGATATATCTAGCGCAGTTACGTTTATGCATAATAATGTGGTTGTTGGATCACTCGTTATAGTTGCTGCTGCAATGTTTGCTTGTCATGTAGAAGGGTTTTGAAACTTGAGAGGAGATATGTTGGGCTTGGTTCCGGTTTTGTTTCATGATTTTGTTGACTTTGGATTCCTGTTGAAATTTGAATAATTCAGATTTTACTTTGAATCCAGTTTGTATGATTTGAGCTTGTGGTTAAGATGGAATTTTGAGGTTTCATTTAATTTCTTGTTCAAGTTGCAATATATATACTTGATCTGTCAAATTTCATCTTTTTTCCTCACTGTAACCCTGGTGTCGTCTACTTATTTCCTAGCTTTTGGTTAGATAAACCAATTGCCTCTTTGGGGCTTGAGTCCCTGAGGTCAGTGTTTCTTGAATGATGTTTTCTTCAAATTTGTGGGTGATTTGATTTCTGTGTTTGTATATTTGAAAAGATTATCTGTTGAAGGTTGTAAGGAATGAAGAATGTAAAGTTCTGTTCTGTAAAGTTTCAGGAGCTAAAGCTTAGTTCCTTCACTAAAAAGAATGCATCACTTGAGGTTGAGGTTACTTGTCCAAATCGTGGGCTGTTGGAGATGATTCAATTGAAGGTAGGTACTAGGTAGGTAGTATTTCAAGGATTTATCAGGTTTGATTGAAACAAGTATTCATTATTGGACAGAAAAGAGCATATTAAGCATTGGAGATTAGTGTTTTGGGTTACTTGCTCATGCGAAGCACCTTACTGCTCTGCCCTGCAGGATTAAGATAATCCTTTTCTTTTCGTTCCTTCTTCTTGAAGTATTGATGTTTTGAAGCTAGAGATAAGCTAGTGCTACACATTAATTCATTCATTTTGTAGGACAACGGTGAAAACAGATATTTCATTGTGAATTTTGTATAACTAGTGAGCTATTGTCTTATTATATGCAGATGGTTGCTTGTGCAAATGTAGGATAATACTTATATTGTTCTTGATGACAGCTTTTCATGAAAGTTTGTTATTATACGCAGATGCTTGCATTGAGTGGTGTTTATTTTTGGAAGTTCTCTCAGCAATCTCAAGGATTTTGAGTTACAAAATGAGTGCTCGAAGTTGGATCTGCATGGTACAGCTAATTTACTTGAAGTTTTGCCAATCTGTATGTGAAATAACCTGCACATTGCGCTTACAATGGAGCCTTTAAAGTTTTATCTTAATGAATCTTTCTCCAGTTTAAGCCAACATCAGGTTCAGGTTCTCTCCAATTTCATAACTGCTGGTTTTGTGACCAACAAGAATGTTTGCAGCAGAGAAATTATAGATAGCAAGACTGATAGTGCTTTGCTGATTTTGTAAACCAGTTTGTTTTTTCGCACTACCACATCTGACATTATCATTTATATATGCGCAGAAGTATTTGATTACTATAACTTTCTTTCAAGAAAAACTCCACCTAATGCCATCCAAGGATCACAACACCACCCCTTGACTACTGGGACCTGCCCTCACATGATTTTCAGCAGGTTTACTTCAGCAATACTTTTTACAAAATATCAGTAGATTGCTACAGAACATGCACTAAGTATGTAGCAAAAGTATCAAAATTGGTATGACATTCCTCCTTGAGACGACTTCTTGATAATCCAAGCTTGTTCCTGACAAATTCAAATCTGGCTTGAGAAAGAGTTTTAACGAATATATCTTCAAGTTGATTTTCTGCTTCACAGTAGATTAAGGTCGCCTCATTAGCTTTTTATACATCATGAACTAAATGGAACTTCACTTAGATATGCTTGGTTTTGACATGACTTGCATGATTTTTCACAATTGCAATGGCTGAGTTGTTATCAATTTCAATTGTCGTTGCTTCACACTGTAGCTGCTGCAGCTATGTACTCTGCTTCTGCAGTGGTTTGTGCCATTGTTTTTGCTTGTTGGTCATCCAATAAAATGCACCTGAACCGAAATTGAACTCATAACATGTTGTGCTCTACATATCATCAAATGAACGAGCCAATCACCATCTGTGTAGGCTGTCAATTCTGCATCTGCAGTAGCTTCAAACCATACTCTAAAATCAGTGTTCCCCTAACATGTATTAGGACATATTTGCTGCCCTAAAATGCATCTCCCCTGGAGATTGCATAAACCTTGAAAGAAGGCTTGCCACGAACATCAAATCAAGTACATAAGGTAGGTGTTGCTTGATTGTGTTGTTTTAAGTGATGGTCTAGGTGAGATTTGATTTCTGTGTAAATTTGGAAAGTTAGTCTATCGATGTCTGTCATGGATTCAGGGAAGTAAAGATTCATTCTATTATGCTGAAGGAGCCATAGCTGTTTTAGATATAGAAAGATGGTTCCGTTAAGATTGCTTGTCCAAATCTTCTGCCATGACAGAAGATTTTTTTTTTTAAGTTAAGAAGTATCCTCAAATGTTCTGACAGTGATGATTCTAAAATATAATTTCGACAATCATGGACATCTTTATTTACTGTCACACCACTGGAAATCTGCTTTTTAGAAATTTTTTCCTTCTTTTCCAAGCCAAGTAGTTGCTGCAGCATTGTTAAAAAACCCATCCTTTGATGACCCTCCACCTTTCAGAGCAAAATAGGTACTAGCAACCAAGTTGTATAACTAAACTCGTACATTGCACCTAGTTTGATCCTCTGTCCACTTCTATAAAAGCTCACTCTGTCTCTTCTTCAGACGTCAAACACTTCCAACTAAGATCGAACTCAATTTGCGTTAGCATTTTTTAATTATCTCTAGCATCATATCGTGGAAACTTAAAGATGAAGCAACAGTACTCAATCTTCTCATTTTCAATGCTTCTTCTTTCCCTGTGTTATATCAATACCTTTGCCCAGTCACCAACAGCAGCCCCAGCACAGGCACCAGCAGTAGTCGTAGCACAACCTCCAGTCGCAACCCCAACACAGGCTGCTGCACCACACGGCATCACCAACGTCACCAAAATCCTTGAGAAGGCTGGCCATTTCACGATCTTTATCCGCCTTTTGAGATCCACCCAAGAGGAAAACCACTTGTTCTCCGCTCTTAATGATTCAAGCTCTGGTGTAACCATCTTTGCACCGACAGATAGTGCATTTTCGGAACTCAAATCAGGAACTCTCAATACTCTAAGTGATGGTGACAAGTCTGAGTTGGTGAAGTTCCACGTAGTTCCAACATTCCTATCCACTTCCCAGTTTCAGACTGTAAGTAATCCTCTTGGAACATGGGCTGGAACAGGTAGTAGGTTACCACTTAATGTCACAAGTTATCCAAACTCGGTGAACATAACCACAGGACTTACCAATACAAGTTTATCTGGCACGGTATACACGGACAACCAGCTAGCCATTTATAAGATCGAGAAGGTGCTACTTCCTAAGGACATTTTTGGATCCAATGCTCCAGCTCCAGCACCAGTACAGGCACCTGCACGAGAAAAACCTACTAAGGCGGTTCCTTCTGCTAATGTAGAGAGTCCTGTTGCTCCTGTGGATATATCTAGCGCAGTTACGTTTATGCATAATAATGTGGTTGGATCACTCGTTATAGTTGCTGCTGCAATGTTTGCTTGTAATGTAGAAGGGTTTTGAAACTTGAGAGGAGATATGTTGGGCTTGGTTCCGGTTTTGTTTCATGATTTTGTTGACTTCGGATTCCTGTTGAAATATATTTGAATAATTCTGATTTTACTTTGAATCCAAGTTGTATGATTAAGATGGAATTTTGAGATTTTATTTAATTTCTTGTTCAAGTTGCAATATATAAACTTGTCGGTCAAATTTCATTCTTTTTCCTTAAGCGAAACAATTCGACTTTATATTTATGTTTTGATCTCTAAACTTAGAATTTTAAATCTTTTATGTTATTTTTTTTTCAAGTTGTTTTTAAATGTTTTTTATATTCATTATAGGTTTTGCTGATATTCCTCCTAATGATCTTTAATAGTCTTCGGTTTCGCATCCGTTTCTTTTTTGTTTTTATTTTTCCGTCGAGTGAGATAATTTTTAATATACATAAATATGCATGTTGATGAGTACAACTAGTAAATTTCTTGAATATTTATATATGTTGCTTTATTTTTTGAGTACTCATCAATTCTTGAATTTTCACTTGTATTTTGTTGAACTAAATTATATTCGATATGATATATATTACTATGATAATTATGCGAATACCTATTATGTTTTGATATCGGACTTGTTAGTAACTTCATTCTAACAAAGAGTAGTTAGTCTATGCGCACATAATATTCTATATAGTTAGTGAAAGAGACACCGACCTGTGGTGACTGATCCTCACATAGTGGTCACCTTCGGGTATCATCTGATCTCTGACATGTATTCCATAACTTTATGTTAATATGCTTAATATGTATATTTATATCAAGATATATGAAATTGCAAACTATTAATATCTAAAATCTATGTTAAATGTTATTCCCTCTCTGAGTTGGTTGAACTCACCCCTCCATATTTTTTTTAATATTATTTCAGGTTTTTACTTTCTGTTAGCGGGTGGACTTTCTTGAGTGTTCTCGCTTCTTCAATTTTGGTCGGTATGCCTTACTTGTTCCGCGAGGCTTTCCTTTTAATTTTGATTCGATGTTTTAGACGTTCCACAATTACACTGTTTTAATTAAGTTTGGATTTTGACAATGTAATAAATATTATGGATTATTTGGTTTTCTTTATCTGATGATGAGTGATTTTGAAGTGTTATTTGATTTTATTGGTTTTGAAAGATTTTATTGGGTTTCCTTCATTTGTACTTCATTCATTTTTTTTATTTTCTTCTGGGATAAGATTCATAATTAAATCTTACCACATAATTAAGCATTTAAATAAATTGCAATTAACATTAATTAAGAATTTACTACCGTATTGAGGTGAAAATCACCTACTTATAATTGTCTCTCGAATAATAGTCCTTACTATTTGTGCCATACCGCAACCTCTCCTGTGTTATCATCATTTAAATTCTTTTTAGATTCAAAATTATCTCCATAAAAGAAACTTCTTTTCTTAATTCCTACTCATCCTATAATCCATAGATCAAGAGACTTTCAAATCTTTAAACACTAATATTTTTCTTCATCAATTAAAAACTTTATTCATTTATTCCAATTTACTTAATGTCTCTATTAATTTTCATAATTCAAACATCACTATCAACACGTTTATTTTTATTCTCCTAAGCCAAAACTCTTTTTAAAATAGTAATGATTTCTCATTAAATTCTTCATTTATTTCGAATCTTTTTAAATTCACCCCTTTCATTTATTTTCTTTTATTTCATGTTAAATTTATCTGATTTAATCCATATGTCTAATAGAATTCATCCACCTTTTCATTATTTCTTTGGTCAACTATAAATATTAAGGAAAATGGAATGTTTTTTCTTCTTCAAATTTTCACACTTTTTACATTTTTTTAACCATTCAGGTCAATTTATATTCCTTTTTTATCTTAAAATATATATTTTTATTTATTTCATTTTTATTTCATCTTCTTTTTCACTAACTCGAAAATTCTAACTAGGAGTTTACATTTTATATAAGGTAGTAATAAGCGTAGCAAAAATATAACTATTGGTAATGGAATACGATGCCTATCCTGCAAACCTTGTGTGTGCAAGACAAAAAAAAAATGTTATACAAAAATTATCAAATAATAATTCATAAAATAGTACATAAAGACGTGTGCCATGTAGCTTTATTTGTTAAAAAAAAGAAAGAAATGACATAAACATAAAAGATAGAGAAAAGCAGGTTGGTTGCTGGATGGGCAACCCACGAGATTGGGTTGTTGGCCGAGCGACCCACAAAGTCGGGTCACCATCATCAGGCGACCTCTGGTGCCTAATTTTTTATTATTTAATTTGTGACCCGTTAATGTATTTGTTTTAAGGTTTTAAATCTTTGAAAAATAAAAAAGTGAGTGAAAAAGACTCTGATATTCACACTGTATAAGCATTATGTCCCTTACTAATTTATTTTTTTGCAAGTTTGGTCACTTTAACAAGGAAAGCAAACTACCACCACTCAAACCCTAAACAACCCATGCAAACCTCCTTAATATCGCACAAATGGCTTAACCTCTGGTCCAAACTTCCTTCCCTTAACTTCCCTCATGCTCTTCCTCCTCCAAATTCATCAACAAAACCCTCCTCCACCGGTCCCTTTCCTCTTCTCTCCCTAAATTCTACCTCCAACTCAGTTACGACTCTAGCACACAACATAGCATCACAGATTTTTTATGATAAGCTAGCAAGAATCGTCACATAGATGAATAGAGAAGTAAATAGAATTAGAGGGAGATACTGCAATGCAGAGGAAAAAGAAAATGTTTCTGTGTATATTCACTTATTATGTTTGCCAGCACTGTTACATTCATTTTATATGAACTAAAGGTAAGAAGCTTGTTTACGTAATCTAATTAACAGTAACAGACTTTGTTAACTGTCTAGCAATATTAACAAATTTTCTAACCATTATAGTCTCTAATTTTTTAACAGGTGGCAGTAATAGAGCCTTTGATATCTTGACACTTTACACCATTCAAAACTATTTAAAAGAACTCAGCTCCATATCTACTATTTTGCGGATTGTTGGTTGTCTTTCTTTTTTCTTAGAGATGGGGATGTTAATATCTCGGGGCTTAAAAATAATTGTTGTTTAAATTTATGTAGAAATATAATTTATGTAGAATTAAGGAATTCCTTAGCTCATCGTTTCTTGAACAAGTAAGTTTGCTCCTGAATAGGTTGGTGCGCGATTTGATTTCTCTTTGTCTGAATTTGGAATGCTTGTCGCTTGATAAATGTGGTGGAATGAAGGATGCATGTCAAGATTTCAAATTTCTTCAAAGCTTAAAGAGTTTTGTCACAATAATGGATCGCTTTAGATTAGCTGGCCAAATCTTTTATCTGGTTTGATTGAAACAAACATTTTCTCCATTTTCTAGTTCAACTTAAGGAAGATAGTTGTATGAGTTGTGCGATGTTTTCTAATTGTTTTCTGTAGTAACAATATTTCCGTCATTTCTCCATTTTCCATCTATTAATGATCTTGCTCACTGTATATTTTTCAGGAGATGGAGAACACTTCAGGATTTGGGAAGTGAAAAGGGAGAAACATGTTAGCTAAACCAATCATCCTCAGCCAAAATTATGAGATATAGGTGGCTTGTGTTCTTTGGTTTTCTGCTGCGAGATGTTCTCTTCTGTTTCAATTTGTTCTCTTAAATCTTCAGTTTTAGATTTCTCTTCGAACTTCGATGCTGGATTTTGTTTTTGCCTCGTGTAATTTTTGGGGCTCTTCACTTCTGTTTGTGTCGTTCATGCCGATGCTCCTTGTCAGTGCTGCTACCATTTTTTTTTCTCCTCTGGCTTCCATTTTTGTGTCTTAGTAACGTGATCTTGGTTTATCCAAAAAAAGAACAACGTTTCCCATACAACATTGTTTGAGCAGTTTATGCATTTAATTTTCACTTAAAGAATTATTAGATGTGGTTGGACAGAACCAAATATTTATACCTTCCAATTTCTCAAGCCTCAATATTTTGACCATTTATCACTACAGCATAGAGACCAATGCATCAATGGCAATGCCAATCCATGCAAACTCAAAGTAAATAAAAGAAAAATAAACGAGAAGGTTATAACATGTGACATAACATCTTTTCTATGCTTGCAACTTGCAACCACAACAATTATTTTCATTTGTTGTTCCAAGTGGCCGCTAGAAAACCCGGGTCAACCCGTGTTTTTTAAAAAATCAAAATTGTTTTTGTTAAAAATTAATTTTTTTAATATGTTTTGAATTGTTTTGATGCGTTGATCTCAAAAATAAATTTTTTTTTATAAAAAAACATTATTTGATACCTTTTAAAATGAAAAATATTTTGAAAAACAATCGCAATCATACTCCCAAACAGGCATTTGAATGATCTTGTATTCAAGAAGGAGTTATTTGAATTTTGGGTAAAAAAAATTGATACATCTTTCAATCTTAGAAAAAATAATTACAAATGTAATGGGCTCCTGTGTAAAGAATGCATTCTGGGTAATTAGAGAATCAAGAAACTACAAAGTATCTTGTTCAGAAATAGGAAAGATGAAGTGTCCATAGAGTTACTTGGGAGTGTGATATGCTAGTTTTAAAATGTTTTTATTTTAAAAATATATTAAAATTAATAATATATTTTTTTTGTTTTTAAAAATTTATTTTTGACATTATTGTATAAAAATATTTAAAAATAAAAATTAATTTAAAATAAAAAATAAAAAATTTAAATAATTAATATTTTAATCACTAAACACAAAATAAAAAAAAATCAATCTTATATTATAATTAAGGCCTGTTGGGCCTCACGACAAACAAAAAAAAATCCATGGAGTCAGCTAACAAGAAAGATGAGAGATCCCGAAAGCGAGAGACTTCCACACTTGCTTGGAGATGTCAAACCTAGACGTAAGCTTTGCCAAGAAATCTGCTAAAAAAATCCTAACTTCACTCTTTTGAAACTTTCAAACTCAAACGTGAATTATTCAAAAAATAATAATAAAAAAAGAAATTAAAAGTTGAAGGAAAGTGCAAACAAACTCAAGCACTCTTTCATCATCTTACTTCACACTTTCGAAACTTTCAAACCCTAATCTAAATCGATAGCAGCTTACAATACAGAGAGATATATTCAACACAACTATCACCATCATGGTAATGGAAACAAGATCCACCAAGAGAAAAAAGTTGTGGTTTGCATCAAATAATGAAGGTGATAATGACATTGACAGGATCAGCGATCTCCCTGATGCTATCCTCCATCACATTCTCTTGCTTCTTCCCCTTAAATCCATTGCTCAAACCAGTGTCTTATCTCAAAGATGGAGATCTCTCTGGTCCTCATTTCCTGACCTTGATTTCACCACAATGAACCCTAGTAAGGCCATTTGTTCTACACGAAAGCTTAAATCAAAAAGATGGTGGCCTTCGATGGACTTCATCGCCAATGTCCTAGCTCTCCGTGACAAGCATTCTGATCTAAGAGCCCTTCGCTTTCGTGCACATTTGAGTTTCTCCCATCTAAATGGTTTGATCCGAAGAGCAATTAGGTGTAATGTGCAAGAACTTGATGTGGAAGTCGCCACCGGTGATTACTTCAATTTCCCTCGAGGAGTCATAACGAGTGAATCTTTGCGGGTTCTCAAACTGAGATCTCGGTATCCCGGTTTTAGATTGCTTCCATCTTCGGTAATGACTATTGGGTTTCCATCACTCCACACATTGTCACTATCACTTGTCATTTTATATGAACAATCCTCCCTCTTGGACTTGTTTACAGAATCGTCATTTCCTTGTCTAAAGAATCTTAATCTCGATGCTTGTTTTGGGATGAAACATCTCAAGGTTTGTTGTCGAGCCCTTGAAGATTTAACAATAGAGAATTGTTTTCAGCTACATAGTTTGGACATTTGTTCTGCAAAATTGGAAAATTTAAGAGTTGCAAGCTGTTTTGATGCATACAGTGATAAGACATGGTTTAAGGTTAATGCACCAAGGCTTAGGGGCATTTCGTGGGAATATAATTCTATTACTGCTAGCAGTTCTCTAGTGAACTTGACCTCTCTGCATGAGGCCTCTGTTGGTTTCTCTCTACTTCATGAAAATTTGAGCGTGGAAAAGCTTCAGAGCGTGTGCAATTTTTTATCTGGACTCTCTCATGTCCATAGTTTAACTCTTGATAGCCAATGTGTTGAGGTAAAAGCCTTTCTCCCTGCCTGAAATATTGCTCAATTATCAGTCTTTTTTTTTCCGGCATAATAGTTATATGTTATTCAGTGCATGAGAATAGACTCTCACTATTTTGGCAGATTCTATCAAACAAGAACGATATTATAAACCTTCTCCATCCATTTAACAACCTTAAGGTTCTGGAGTTGCATACCGGTTTCGAGAAAAATAATGTACCAGGATTAGCATTCCTATTCAGGAGCTCTCCCACGTTGCACACACTCATCCTCAAGATCATCAATGACTTCAAGACTGAAAGAAGAGTGAGTACCATAAATGTAATTCCTTTTGATTTACGGCCTTATATATACACGCACACTTAGCCTTAGTTTTGTTTCATATTTTTGTTCTTTCAGCAATGGAATAGGGACTTGTGGGACTTGTCTACCTCTGCAGAGGAGCAATATTGGGAATCCCAACTCCAAGCTTTAAGGCCTTTCCTAGACCACCTCAAGGTAGTAAAGATACACGGATTCTTAGAGTGTGAAAACGAAGTTAGCCTAGCAAAGTTTTTGCTCAAGCATGGGAAGGACTTGCAAGAAATGACACTTTGCACAGCAAATTGTTGCAACTTTAAGGATTCTCTTCGGCGACAAAAAGTTCGGTCACAAATAATGGGATTCTCTTGGGCTTCTTCTAATGCTAAAATTGTATTCTTACTGTCCTCTTAATAGAGTATAATTATTTTTTCCTGTTAATTGTACTCTTCTAAAATGTGCTGTGCAATGAATATTTTTTGCTATTCCTTTCCGTACTCGTGTAAAACTTTTGTTATAATGACTTAATTCTCACATTCTAAAATCCATGAATCTTTTCTACCTTGAGGTTGTTTAGGAAAGGCTTCAAAATATTGCTCTTCTGCAAAGGTATTTCCGGACAAGTCCTTTTCGAAAACTGAATGGGGACTTCTGGGACATGTCTACCTCCTCGGAAGAGCAATACTAGGTGTTCAAATTCGGAGTTTGAAGTCTTTCTTAAACAACCCGAGGTAGTGAAAATTCATGGATGTTTAGAATGTTACATGATGTTATTCGGTCAGAGTATTTTCCCAAGCAAGGAAAGGACTCTCAAGAATGACTAGAATTTTCTAGTGTATAGGCTAGCTAAATTTCCAGCAAGTTCTATGGCTGAAAAGTTTGTATAGATTGTTCCATTTAGGTTGGTTAAGAAGGCTATAAATAGCCATGCAATCATCATCTGTAAAGCAAGCCAAAAACTATGCTAAGCTTAAAGCCTTTGTACTAAAACTCTCCTCCTTGTATTATATCTTCTATCAGCAAAGTTTTTGTTTTGTGTATCCCACATCCTTCAACCATTTCCAAACTATAAACTAAGTCCTTCTTTTACTAAACTACTACAACTAAAAACCTTAACTATCAAACTATTTTCATTTCAATTTCTAATCACTAAAACCTCTAAACTACCTCCTCAACTACCATCATTTAATTTCTAAAGTGGTATCAGAGCCCCAATTAATCGTAAATGGGCATAGGGTCTTTATAGCCACCATAAATTCATCATAATCTATCTCTATGCCATTTTCCATTTTTTGTGGGAGCAACTATGATTTGTGATAAATAAAAATGATGACACTTTTCAAGTCTCAAAAGCTTTGAGACATTGTTATGGAGAGACTTAACATCCCGAAAAATATCTCTACTATAAAAGAAGCACAACAAAAGGAGTTAAATGTGAAAGATCAAAATGATACTAATGCCTTTTATTTGATTCAACAATCACCAGCTGATACAATTTTCCCTAGGATTACTGGGGCTTCGACAGGAAAGCAAGCATGGCATATGTTGTAGGAGGAGTTTCTCGGCGATTCTAAGATACACACTACACACCATTAAAATCTAAACATGACGAAAAGAGTTGAAAAATATTAAAAATGAAAGATTCTAAGACCGATAAAGATTATCATGGAAGAACTAAAGTTGTGGTAAATCAAATGAGATCTTTAGGAGAAAATATTATTGATCTAAGAGTTGTTGAAAAAATCCTAGTCAGTCTTACAAGAAAATATGACTCTATAGTTGCTGCTATAGAACAATCAAAAGATTTAAAACCATGTCAGTAGCTAAACTAATAGGCTTTTTAAAAACACATGATAAAAGGCTTAGTAGCTAAGAGGAAGACTCTATTGAAAGTGTTTTTCAGTCTAAGCTTAATATAAGGTCTTAAAAATCTAGACATAATACTGAGAAATTTACAGATAATTCTTGAAGAGAATTAGAAGAAAATAAGATTTTAAAAGAAAAAATAGCCAGCCAAGGAGAAAATATCCTTCTCGCAACATTTTTAAAAATACAAATCATTTGGAGAAAGATTGTTGGAATCATGGCAAACCACAATATCACTTTCGTGGACGGTTCAAACATTTATAAAAGGATTGTCACATAAAAAATAATCACCAAGCAAATTTTCATGAAAAGAAGGATGATAAAGAGCTGTTATTTTATTGCTATCATGCTACCACTGAAGATAAGATATGTGATACATTGATAGCATGTGCAGTAACCACATGACAAGAAAGGATATCATATTTCCTAATTTATACTCATCAGTCAATTTCAAAGTCAGATTTGGAAAAAAATACAGAGGTCGAGGCTAAAGAAAAAGGCAATATCACTGTGGAGACAAAATAATGTATGTAATTTGTCAACGATGTATTGCTTGTCCTGAATTTAAAAAATAATTTGTTTAGTATAGGCCTAATGTAGGAAAAAGGTTAAGCTATTTACTTTGATGGAGATTATTGCACCATATATGATAAAAAAAAATAATGGGAGAAAGATTGCCATAATAAGGATGAAAAATAGATGTTTTCCTATCATATGACAATATATACAAAATACTGCAATGAAGGCATAAGTTGATGATTCCTGGTTATGGCATCGAAGATTTGGCCACTTTAATTTTAAGGTGCTGAAGGACCTATATTAGAAGACTATGATGAAAGATCTTTCAAAAATAATAGAAGTAAATGATGTTTGTGAAAGTTGCCTACTTAGCAAGCAATCAAGACAGTAATTTCCTTTTAGAGGAGCTTATAGAGCAAAAAAACTATTAGAGTGTGGACCGATGAGGACATTGTCACTAAATCAAAACAGGTAATTCATTCTTTTCATTGATGATTATACTAGAATGGCATGAGTCTACTTCATGCAAGAAAAATAAGAAGTTTTTCACATATTCAAAAAATTCAAAAACTATACTGAAAAGCAAAGTGGCCGATATATCAAGGTGTTGAGGAGTGATCGAGGTACAAAATACAACTTGAAAAAGTTTGCAAAACTTTGCGAAGAAGAAGGTGTCGAGCGACAACTTACCGTAGAATATGCTCCTAAACAAAATGGAGTATCAGAAAGAAAGAATAGGACAATATTGGAGATGGCAAAATCAATGCTGAAGGAGAAAGGTCTTCCAAATAAGTTTTGGGCATAGGCAGTATCCACTACTGTATATATACTAAATAGATGTTCAACAAAAGCAGTGCCAAATAAAACACTAATGAAAGCATGGCCAGGAAGAAAGCCTTCAGCAAAGCATCTCAAAGCTTTTGGTAGTATATGTTACACTTATATTCCAAATGCAAAAATGAGTAAGTTCAATGACAAGACCGAGAAAGGAATATTTATTGGCTACAGTTCAGCATCAAAAGGCTACTGGGTATACAATTTGTAGACAAAGAAACTAAATATCAGTCGAGATATTAAGTTCGATGAGAATGCTAAGTGGAATTGGGATGAAGAAAAAGTTGAAAAAAAAATAATCAATTTTCACTAAACTCAAGCTGATGGAGGAGATGTTGAAGAAAGTAGAAACCCACCATCATCACCATGATCTTCTTCATCAACAAGCCAATCATCAACCCCTCCAAGTTCACCTAGATCACCATCAATGATAAGGCAAGAAAGAATTTCTTCAAGTTCACCAGTTAGTAAAATGAGGTCACTAATTGACATTTATGAAAGCTACAACTTCACAGTTATGAAGCCTAAAAGCTATGAAGCTACATCTAAAGAAGAAGTTTGGGTGAAGGCAATGAAGGAAGAAATTAAAATGATTGAGAAAAATAAGACATGGGAGCTAATGGATTAACTAAAAGATAAAGAGGTCATTGAAGTTAAGTGGGTCTATAAAACAAAGCTTAACTTTGATGGCTCAATACAAAAGTATAAAGCAAGGTTAGTAGCAAAAGGTTACTCTCAACTACTTAGCATTGACTATAATGAAACATTTGCTCCAGCTGCTCAGCTAGACACTATTCAAGCATTATTTGCTTTAAATGCTCAAAAGAGATGGAAAATTTATCAGCTTGATGTGAAGTTTGCTTTCTTGAATGGAGTTTTAGAATAAGAAATATATGTGGAGCAACCGTTCGACTTTTTAGTAAAAAGTAACAAAGATAAAATATTAAAATTAAAGAAAGCATTGTATGGGCTCAAGCAAGAACCAAGGGTCTGGTATAACATAATCGACAGCTACTTCAATGAACAACGATTTAGGAGTAAGAGTGAGCCAACACTCTACATTAAAACCCAAGGTAACTCTAACACCCTCATTGTCTCTTTGTATGTTGATGATCTTATCTATATGGGAAATAACAAGGAGATGACTCAAGAGTTCAAAAAAGATATGATGAAGACTTTTAAAATGATAAATTTGGGTTTGATGCATTATTTTTTAGGGATAGAAATAACTCAAGAAAATGAAGAAATATTTATCTCACAAAAGAAATACACCGAGAACCTCCTGAAAAAATTCCAGATGACAGGATGTAAAGCAGTTGCTACTCCATTTGTGACTAATGAGAAATTACAGAAGGAAGATGGATAAAAAAACGAGGGCACATCAACATTCAGAAGTTTAATAAAAAGCATATTATATCTAACAACAATAAGACCAGATATAATGTATGCAACAAGTCTACTATCGAGGTTCATGCAAAGTCCAAGCCAAAAATCCACTTTAGAGGTGTTAAAAGAATACTTAGATACTTGTAGGGAACAAAAGAGTATGGCATATAGTATATATCAATTATGGATGCAAGACTATATGGATACAAATACAGTGATTGGGCTGGATCAATTGATGATATAAAAAGCACTTCAGACTACACATTTTGACTTGGTTTTGGAATATTCTCTTGGGCATCTAAAAAGCAAGAGTCTATAGCAAAATCATCGGTTGAAGTAGAGTATGTGGCATCCATAAGAGCAACAAGTCAAGCTATATGGCTTAAAAGAATGCTAGAAGATATGGGAGAATGTCAACAAGGATCTACAACGATATTATATGATAATAAACCGACGATTACTATGATGGAAAATCCTGTATTCCATAGCAGGACTAAACACATATCAATCAAATATTATTTTCTACGAGAAGCAGTTGGCAATAAAAAAATTGATTTTGAGTATTGCAGGACTAAAAAACAATTAGCAAATATCTTCACGAAAGCGTATCCACGATTCAAGTTCAAGGGACTATAAAATCAACTTGGAGTATCAATTAAGTGCACTAAGGAGAAGTGTTAAATTATTAATGCACTTAAAGAAGATTCTAGAGATCAATTCTATAAAAACACTACAAACTACAAGTTAGTTCTAAGATAAGTTACGAAAGTTCTAGAGAAATCAAACAAACACGAGGAATGTTCTAGGAAAAAAAAATGCTTGTCCATAATTCAAAAAACTCTAGAATTTTCGAGTGTATTGACTAAATTTCCAGCAAGTTCTATGGTTGGAAAATTTGTTTAGATTGTTCCATTAAAGTTAGTTAGGAAGGCTATATATAGATAGCCATGCAACCATCATCCGTAAAGCAAGCCAAAAACTATGCTAATCTTAAAGTCTTTGTCCTAAAACTCTTCTTGTATTATATCTTCTATAAACTAAGTTCCTTTTTTACTAAACTATTACAACTAGAAATCTTAACTATCAAACTACTTTCATTTCAATTTCTAATCACTAAAACCTCTAAACTACCTCCTAAACTACCATCATCTTTTAACAGCAGCACGTTTCCTTTTTTAATTAGTACTCCTCTACATGGAGCCAGAACTTTTTTGCTATTAATTCTTCTCTTCTAACTACCTGTAATCAGTCTTTTTATATCTGTTAGCCAAAAAATTTCCACAAACACTAATTAACAGCAGGAAATTTTTACAAAAGAGATAGAAAAGTGGACTGCCATTAGTAATGGATGGAAAGCTAATTATTTTTCTTTCATGGCAGTACACGAGGCATCTGTGAAACACGGTGGTTAAGTGGATGAAACATGAAAATGATACAATCAACAATATTTTGTGTATCAACTTATTCTCCCAAGTTGGATATCTAGACCAGACAATGAATTCTCTAGAGCTCGCATGCACGCATGTGTGTGTCTGCACATAAGCGTATTTTCAGGTCAATTTCAAGTGCTCAATTATGAACATCTTGGTGACTCAATTGATGAGGAACAACATCAATCTCTTACAGCTCACATGTGTACTTTGTAAGATTTAAATGCAAGGTCACCATTGTAGGGTCACTCCATTTCATCAAGCTAGACAGGGGGGCAATGATGGGGCAGAATTTATTTGCAAGCGTGTTTTCGTCCAAGTACTTTTTGTCTCAGTTATTCATATTTCGAAGCTAACGTTTCAAGAACGTGGCATTTATCATGTCTGTGAAAAACAGAACTTCAACTTGCTATCTTGTCCAAAAATCTAGACTTGGACTCGTTGTTCTGTCGCCCATGTAGTAGAATCTCTTGAGAATTAATCCTTGGTTAATGTAGCTAGAGTACTCAGTGAATGTTCCTGATGTGTTTCTACAGATCATCAGAGACAATTATCAGCAATATCAGTAAGCAACGAGCATTTTTCAGTGTTGCAGTGCAATAACACGTGACCTTTTAAAACATTGGGCTAGAATGCCGGAAAAGAGTTGCAACATCAGTGCCTTCTAAGTCATTGAAAAAGGCACAGAGCGGCAGATGTTTGAAACATCTGTTTCAATCTCCATGTTTCAAATATCTAGCCATGGAGGAGGACATAAAACTAGATGTTTCAAACACTCGCAGCTCTATTCCCTTATCTAGATTTTCGAAGACATTAATTGAAGAATTTATCTGATGCAGTCGGGCTACAAAACCTTAAGGTTTTAAGTAGTAAAAAAAATAATCTCACACGGCTAGAAGATGATACACCACAAACAGATTACCTAATATATGTTTTCCTAGACTATTAGGATAGGGCTAAATATAAGAGAAAGAGAAGATATGATCAGGTTAGATCTGTATCATAATTAAAAAAAGCTATAATTTTTTATTTTATTATATATGTTGAATTGAACTTAAATTTTTCTAGGGGATGCTCAATGTCTATTTTAATATATAGAAACCACCTTGTCGGTCCAAATTTCATGTTTAATTATATATTTTTTATTATTTTTTTTATGTTTTAAAATTCTTTTTTTTTTACCCTAGCTAGTAAAGATCGGTTTTATAGCCTATCAAAAGAAATTGTAAACCTCTTTAAACTTCATTAAACTTTATTGTAGAGAATAACATTATAAATTTAAATTGCATGACTGCAATCCTTTGGGTTCATCAAATTCTGTCTTTTCTCTGCATATTTGTTGACTTTCGTATTTCCATTTGCATCACATAGTCAAGCATAATTGTTGGAAGGTAATTGAATGTTATATAATAATTATTGTCCTTTCCCCCGTTATATTGGCACATTAAGGCGTAGCCAAACATAATAGTTGTTGTGTGCTTCATTTTCTGGTTTACTTTTGATGCTTGGAATTGGCAGAAGTATATATATAAGCAAATTAAGAGGTCATCATCAAGAAACCTGTGTACAAGCAACCGATTTAGATAAATATTAGATAACTTAAACAAGAAACCCTAGACTGGGATTATTCTATTACATATCTTGGTTCCAAGACATTCCTATTCTATTCCTTCTACTTCCACTGAAACCTGAAGTCCCTATATATATATATATGTTCGAAAGAAGTACTCATCCTTCAGTTTGGAGTGCACCATTGCTTATGACCAGGAACCCATTTCGGGCATTTTGGACTGATGTAATTTGACACAACCCTTGAGTTGAGAAGCTCGATAATCGGTGCGTATTTAACACACCTTGGAGCCTTGTACTGATTTATTGATGCACCTTGGCTTAAAGCGAAGTCCATAAGCTTGTCAAATGCCCCCCTCTCAGTTATCCTTATCTCTAGAGGGCCAATGGACTTATCTGAGACTCGGCCTTGGCGATAAACACTGTTGAGTGATTCTTCAATAGCAAGGCAACAGTCTTCAAAAACTGAAGGAGGAATAGGAGTTGTTCCACTAAGGCAGATCTCCCAGAATAATACATAGTGGCCAGGTATCTTTGATGTATCAGCATAGCTTGTATATTCTGTGAGAGATGCACCGAATGGTAAAAGATGGTTAGCTGCATTCTGCACTGCATTTTGCAGCTCAACTTCGTCAGTCTTATCAGAATCAATGCTGAGAACAACATTCTTTCTACATACAAAGTTGAATTGAGGAGCCTTGTTCTTGAATCCAGCCACACGAAGTATGTCCCCCACTCGATACCGATAAAGACCTGAAAAAAAAATTGTTATCAATTTCATTTAAGGCCAGAATGGTGCAATTTAATATTCTGTCAAGAAGTTAGCAATTTATGTATTGTGGAAACGGTTTCGCTGCTTACCTGCATAGGTGGTGACAACAAGCTCATATTCTTCACCTAGTTTGACATCAACAAGATCAACCAATTCCTGGTCTTTCTTCTGATCAAGGGATGTCGGTGCAGTGATTGAATTTATAAGTCCATTCTTTCTGTTCACGGGCAAGAACTCAAAGTAGGCCATGGTTGGGATGAGGGTGTAAGAAACTTCACTTGGCTTAGACAAAGGATTCAGGTTAAGGCCAAAGTAGCATTCAGAAGAAGCATACATGGTGCAAACTAGGGGGAGGCCATCACAGTAATAGTCAAGTGTAGGAATATACTGTGACATTGTCCCTGTGACAATAACATCAATATACTTGGTGTTAGGCCACAACCTAGTTATGATCCCTTTCCACGACTCTCTGGTACATTCAGCCTCAATAAAATCAGCTAGTTTCTGGTTGGGTTTGAGAATTTTCAAAACAGCCTCTCTTACTGAAGGGTCACTTATTTTGGGGTCAATTGTTCCATTCCGGATATCATTGCAAAGCAAAATCCAATGTTTTTCAAGGAACTTAATTGCCCTAATGAACCCAGAAGCAAAGACTGCACCGACTCGAAGAACATCATAGTTTTGGTAAAGGCCACAAAGCAATTGAGAGTACATACTCTGGTAAGAATCCTGGCAGAGAATGGTTTCATTTGGGCTAGTATAGTTCGTGTATGGATCATAAGGCCTATCTCTGAAGTATGAACTTTTGTAATAGCTAGTTAAAACTGGACGTGCCAATAATCCTCCAGGAGTCTTAGTTTCTGATTTTATGAACAAAAAGTACATCCCTTTTCCTCTATCCAAACCTGGAACAAATTGATTCATCACTGGCATCAATAGGCTATATAGCAATGATCTTCTTCCCAGCTCTTCCTCAATTGTTGGCATCAGTTTCCTTTCTCCAGCAGATGTACCAGAACTACACATCAAATAGCACCAGGTCACACACACACAAATATATATATATATATATATAAACACATATACCATTATATATATATATAAACACTTCTGAAGCTAAGTTGATGGAATCATCACCTTGTCAAGAACTCTGAAATGGGTTGGGAACATATGATTTGAGAAGTATCTCCATTAGCAATACGATCAATATCTGGCTTCAGATCCTCATAACTGACAACAGGCATCACTTTCTTGAAAGCTTCTCTGTCTGCTTTGTTCCCATTCAGGCCATATCTCTGCAAATACTCAACATTTGCATTCCTAGAGAGGATTTCAGCAAGAACCTTTCTTTGCACCTCATCAGCATTACGTGTAACATCTTCAATAAACTGTAAAGCCTTTCTACTTTTTTCACAAACCAAGTTTTTCATAGGAGCTTCTTCAGGCATGGTTTTAATATATAGAAAAACAAAGTGAAAGAAAGGAAATTTTGGAGGAGACAAGGAGAAGGAAGAAACTATGGCAATTGTAGCAAGTAGGGCTATATTGTTTGGTGTGAAATGAAGGGGAGGGAGTATGGGGTTTATATAGAACAAAAAAATAAAATAAAAAATCTAAGTGACTGCCTGTAACCCACTACACATACAAAAACACGCAACATGTTTAACCAAATAGTGTAAACAAAAGGATATATTGTATGTCTCTAAAAATTATCTTTCGTTATTAATTTTATTTTCCTAGGTATACCTCAATTAAGAAACTCTCTTTTACTCTTCCCTGCTTTACTTGGGTTTCGAATTCTACTCTTCTTTTGAGCCAAGTTAAGTGATAATGTAGAAATAATCATAGTGTAAACTGTAAAGCATAGTGTTATATCTTGCTGGAGGACTGACTCAAAATAGAGTCTAGATTAATAGGTTATTTAATATTTTATCTGGTTTAATTAAAAGCTCGACTTGAATTAAGCTCTAGATTCTGATTTTTTTTTCTTGATCAACACTATGGTGTAAAGCAAAAGAAGTAATATTTTTTATGTTATCTCATATTAAAGAAAATGACATAACCGAAGAGATGAACATAGTTTTGGCTAGAACTGTTGATGACTCAAAAATACTATCGGGCCTAAACTCAAATCAAAGGAGGATAAAAACTTATTTTACTGAAAATGGCTTCGCAATTTCATAGTTAACCTAAAAATCTCCATCTATTAATTGGATCATGAGTGAGTCATTAATTATTCCAATAAATGGGATTCTTTTTATAGTAAATTGAAGAAAAAAATTCTGTGAAATTAGTAGTAGTTGAAAAAACAATATGGAAAAATAATAATCATCATCGTTATATATGTGCTTGGCTGGCTAGCAAGGAAAACAAGAAAATTGTTTGGAGTAGTCTACGTAAAGAAGATTTCAATCGTAAAAAGAGGTGTGAGGACAGGAAATATCTTGTAAAACTGGGATTATTAGAACTACGGGTGTTGTTAAGAAAAATTAATTAAAAATTTGATGTGGTTAAAAGGAGTAGATTAGTTTCTTAATTAAGCATCGAATAATCTTCAAACCGACACTTTAATTCTAAGTAAACTAAAAAAGCTTGGTGTCCGAGTTTATACTAATTGTTTTAAGAGATAAATTGGTGGTGGTGGTGAAGTATTTGTGATTAACATTGATTACTTCTAACTAAATATATAATAAAGCTTGGTTTTCAAGTTTTATTTATTTATTTATTAAAATGTTGTTCACAAGTTATTAAAGGCGTTGTTGGACTAGCTTTTTTATAACAAGAAAAGTTAATTCTTTTTTATAGATTTTCCATAATCAAATTTTAAATAAATTATTTGACGTATTAAAAAGACAGCAAAAATAAGTAACATAAAATTTCTGCCGAGTAAAATAGTAGTACACCTAGAGAAATATTTGTATTGAGAGGGAAAATGTTGTAGGAAAAATTGTGTTTACCAATTTAAAATACACAAGTTCATATAAAAGCATCTCCGAACTTTTCATTTATTTTGAATCAATTCTAATTGACTAATTCCACCTAAAGTGAGAAATTGTGACTTAAAACAATTATATTGAGCAAAAATAATTTAATAAGATTGAGTCAAAATGAAAATTGGTATCCATAATCTTGAAGAAAATGGATTGTACCTTAGAGTTCAATTAAGGGAAATATATATATATATAACTTCTTTGAGACGATTTATGGAGTAAAGTGCACTACTTTTTTGTTTAGCACATGTACGTATACCTTTAAGCATATAGTTTTCATAAAATCTATGGAAATTGTAGCAGCAGCACCGCAAGACAAGTTGCCGGCGCCGGCTAGGACATTCATGCATGCATGCCTCCAGATTTCTACTTTAAGATGATCATTAATTAAACAGATTCCTCCTACATGATTGTGATCAGATTTACGATTAGTCATTAATTAAGGAGGGTCCATCAGCAACTATGAAAGGAAAATAATGTAAGTTACATTATGTAACCATCATATGTAATTAATGTGTCAATTATGTTTGTAGTTTTATTTGAATCAATCACGGCTATGCCACAAAATCCATACAAGCAATGACAATCACTTGTTAGGCTAATCCTCTATGAGTTTAGTAAATAAATTAGACTATGCAACACTTGAGCTTTTTCGTTTCAACATGCTTTTGTATAATTGAAAAACTTAGGGCAAAAAATATATGGGATTGTGTGTTGTGTGAGAAATGATGTGGGCCAAAGAATTAACATATAGTATAATATTAGTATGTGGAATTGATTCATGGCCATGCCTCAACAAAAATACAATAAGTTATGATCAGAAACTGTTTGATTTCTGGTCCCATCCCCGGCCTCTTCTCTTGGTGTTCCCTATATGGCCATTCACAGTCACTTTCAATAGCCAATTGCTTTGAGCCCATTAATGGCTGTCTCAATGATAAAAAAATTTCCTGTTCATTTAATTAATTAATCTAGTCAACCACATGGAAAATGACCCGTTGCTTAAGGAGGAGAAATGCAAAGTGAAAGAGCTCCCACCAAGGCAGGGATGCTTTGTGCTTGGTGAGATTATGATAAACTGGAGATTTCGGGGAATGTTTATGTGGGATTATTGTCTTATTGTTTTCGCTTGGATGCACAGTTTTGTTCTGTACGTTAGTTTTCATTGACCTTTACATATTTTTATCTTTATGAAGATTCTGAGCGTAGCTGTCGTGTATCTGTAATAATTTCTTTGATTATCCAATTAATTGCAATTTATTTGATTATAATAGTATAAAAGGGAGGGTTATCTCCTGTTAGATCTTCCGATGAATCAAAGAAAAAAACGTTTGAGCTGCTATATGAAACTATTATGTATTTTGAGAAAGGAAAATGCTACCTTTACCTAAAATCTAAGCTTATTAAACCCATGCTCTAGTTATATAATTGACTCGGGTTAATTTTTTTTAAAAAAAAATATTGTTTTGAAGAATTAAATTTTTTTTATAATCAAATTAGGTTTTGATAAAGTTGTAGTTGCTTTGCTAAGTCAATTAAGTTAAATCACATCAATTTCAAGTTAATTTTTAAAAAAAACTCGATATGAGACTAGGGGTTAGGTCGGTCTGGTCCTCTAGATCGACTTGTCTAGTAAGACCATGTTTAATAATTATGCTAAAATCTTTTTTAAATTAGTTTGTAAAAAATTATAATTATTGGTTTTTGGAATCCATTAATTAGTGAAATCGATTAATTAATGAGATATTTTAAATAAATTTTTCTGCAAAACTAATAGCATTACCTATTTCATAAATACACATATTTTTTTAACGCGTCTTAAATTGAGAAGTTAATCTTAATTTTGCATAATCAAAATAGATTTTGATTGAGTGCAGTTGACCTGTAAAGTTAACTAAATCAAATCAAATTAAATATTAAATTTTTTTAAAAACTCAATTTGGAACTAAGAGCTAGGTCGACCTGATCTTAGATTGACCTGATCTTAGATCGACTCATTTAACAATATCAAGTTTAATAACTGTACTAAAATCTTTTTGAAATTACTTTGTAAGAATTATAATTATTAGTTTTTAAAATCCATTAATTAATGAGATATTTTTTTAAAATCTCATTTTTTTTTAACACCTCTTAAATTAAGAAGTTAATCTTCCATTATGGTATCCGAATCCTCAACAATTAATCGAGTTTGAGGCAATTAATTAGGCTAATTATTTAAGAAATTTGAGTTTAAAATATTTCATTCCCACTCAAATATAAAGAGAGGTCATGAAGTGGATAAGCCTGTATAAAATAAATAACTTTACATTAATGTTTTCTTTCTTATTATATATATGGTATACTGGACAAAATTGAATTGCAATGAACATTACTAAACATGAAATGATCAAGGAAATTGGTCTTTGGACTGGTTAAATTCTTCACTCATTGTTTGTGGTAAGGAACAGTGAACTGAGAAGAGCCTTCGCTACCTGCAAGAAGAGGACTTGAATTAATTAACAAGAACTGACGACTTTGTGGGTGAAAAGTGTGCTAATTAAGAAATCCTTGGAAATAGCACAAATCAAACCCCCTTAGTGGACTAACATAACTCTTTGACACTGATCGTTTTGCCTACTAAGAGGAAACATACTCTTTTTTTTTTGGGCTTAGTACAGCTTTTAACACATTTTCAACCCAATCAAATCACTTTCATGTACCCTAATCCCATGGACAAAGTAACCTTGAAATGATAATCAGAATGTGTATCCTATAATTAATGCTACCTAGTACGTATTCTACCGATGGCTTTGAATATTAAGGGGAAAAAAATCAGTAAAATACTATAGCTATAGTCACATTTTACTGTTTATTAAAACAGTCAAATGATACTTATATCATTGAACAAAAAAACTTGCAATTAGAGGTAGAATTATTTTTGCTGAGAATCCATTAGTCATTATAAATTTAATTAGGGACAAATTGATTATGACATTTTTTTATCACAATAAAATAACTATTTTGCTATTGAAAACAAAAAAAAAATATTAAACTTTCAATCATAGGCCTTTTTGTCTTTAAATAAAATTACACAATAAAGTTATAGTCATACCCTTCAAAGAAGAAGAAAAAAAGTAAGCGCGTAAAGGAGTTTCTTCATCTTCTCTTTTTTGTTTAAACAGTTAAATTATGGAATTACTCTTTAACTAAAAAATACTAAGGTTGCTTTCAAGGGCGTTTTAGTCTTTTCATTCTAGTTTTTTTTGCAGTTTTTGGATTTAGTTAGGGGTTGTTTAATAATTTTAAGTAATTAAATATTATTAAAAAAAATTATTGATTCGTGCAACACACGTATCAACCCCTGTGTTTTTTGGGTGGCGCATGCTCAGGGTGGAGGTCCGATTGGGCCGTGGTGATGTTTTTTTTCTTTCCTCTCTCATGCCCTTGAAATTCAAGCTAGCCCTTCCAAAAAATAATTGTGTCTTCTAGTTTGTAATTTTATCGATTTTGGTCCTCATTCTTTTAATTACTATTTATTTTGCTTTTGATACTTTTTAAAGTTTAGCTTTATTTCAATTTTGTCCTTGGGTATTTTATTCCATTTGATTAATATATCCGATTTGATCCTCCTACTTTTGATTGCTTTTTTTTTTCTATGCTTCATATACTTTTCTTGATTATTATTTTTTCAATTTTATCCCTTACTATTTTATTGCATTTGTGTTTTTAATCTGATTTTGGTTCTTATTCTTTTGATTTTGATTTTCTTATTCTTTTCTTAATTTATCTTTTTATTTTTATTTTTTCCCTCAACATTTATTTAATTTTGTTTGTTTGTCCAATTTTGGTCCTCATTCTTTCAATTATGTTTTTTTTTATCCTTTTCTTAATTTTTTTTTTCAATTTAATCTCTAATCACTTTCTTTCATTTTTTTTTATACCAATTTTAGTCCATATTGTTTGAGTTTAAAATTGTTTTACAATTGAAAATTTTACTTTGTTATTTTTTTATGATTGCCTTTCTACAGAGTAATCATTGTCTCATGACTAGAGCCTGATTATGTTTGGCTTTTTTTTGGGTTGTATATTAAAAATTAATTTTTATTTTTTAAAATTCATCATTTGACATTTGGTTACTATGCTTTTGGTTTCATTGCTTGTTCCATTTTTTTTTTTTGTTAGGTTATCTTGATGTCATATCCCAAATAACAAGTTAATTAAGTTAATTCAGATTGACTCAGATTTTTTTTCCTAGTTTTTTTTTATAAGGTTGATTTTTTTTTTCATTATTTTGCATTAAATTATTGGCTCTTGAGCTTTGTGATTTTTTTTTGTTTTCTTTATGTTGGGTTATCTTGAAGGATTGTCATTGGTGGCAGCATCAAAAATGTTTGTTGAGGAAGAAGCAATTTGTGTGACGTGAGTCAGTTGCTGATACCATGCAAAGATGAGAGAATAAGGAGAGAATTATGTAGAAACGTTGCAGAATAGTTTGCAGAAAAAACTTATAAATTACTGTTACATCATAATCCTATATATATTACAGAGTCCTATGTATATTACAATCCTTTGATTTAAAAATGTTATATTTAAGGATACAATGAATGATAAGATATGCATTTAATTCCTAGAATATCTCTTGCAGATATGATCGTGATTATCTTCAGTATCAGTAATCTCTTGTGCATATATGATCACGATTTGATATTATCTTCAGTATCAGTATCAGTATTATCGTTAGTAGATTTGATAATATCTTCAACACGCCTCCGCAATCTAAAAGGGAGATCACGAACATTGAGATTGAAGCACGAAAGGTTGAATCATGTAGCAGAGAGTGGTTTGGTAAGGAGGTCGGCTAGCTGATCATGACTAGACAGTAAGTTGACAGTCAATTTTTTTTGGGCAATAAGATCTCTGACAAAGTGAAAATCAATCTTGATGTGTTTTGTTCGAGCATGAAATACTGGATTAGAGGATAGATACGTGGCGCCAATATTATCACACCAAAGAATGGGCCCTTGAGATAGTCGTAAACCAAGTTCTGCAGCTAAAGATTGTAACCATTGGATTTCGGCAGTAGTGTTTGTGAGAGCTGTGCATTCTGCCTCTGTACTGTATGAGCAACTGTAGCTTACTATTTGTTACGTTAAGAGATTAAATTAGATCCAAGAAACACATAATAAGCACCAATAGATCGGCGATCATCTGTGTCCCCTGCCCAATCTGTATCAGAGAATGCTTGAAATGTGAAGGAACTTCTACGAGACAAGAATAAACAATAGAAGATTAAGTGTTTGAGATAGCGCAGAATCCTTTTTATACATTTCAAGTGTGATTGTTTTGGTTGATGCATGAACTTGTTAACATGATGGATTGCGAAGGCAATATCAGGTCGAGTGAAAGAGAGATAATGAAGGCCCCCAACAATGCTTTTGTACAGAGTTGGATCATCAAATTGTGCAGCATCAGTGGCTATCAACGCCATAATGGTGGAAATTGGAGTGGAACAAGGCTTGGCACCATCCATTTTTTATTTTATAAGAAGATCAACAATATATCTGCGTTGAGTGAGATAGATTCCTGTATCATCATGGATAACTTCAACGCCTAAAAAAAAAGTTAGAGAGCCAAGGTCTGTGATAACAAACTCCTGTTGTAGTCGGTGAATGATATATGTAATAGTTACATCATTAGAGCCAATGATGATAATGTCATCAATATATATATAAGAATGTATATGATGCTAGAGGTTCTAGTGTACACAAAGAGTGATAAAATCTGCCTTACTGCCATGAAACTTGAATTGTATTAACACAGTAACGGAGCGGGAAAACCACTAGCAAGGTGCTTGTTCAAGTCCATATAAAGAACGTTTGAACTTACACAGATGGTCAGGAAACTGAGGATGTTTGAAACCTGAAGGTCGGTCCATGTAAACCACTTCTGTCAAATTACTGTAGAGAAATACATTTTGGACATCTAGCTGACGAACTGACCAATTGTTGCAGACTGCAATAGATAAAACAAGTCGTATAATTGCAAGTTTTACAACTGGACTGTAAATTTAATAAAAATCCACCCCTAGTTGCTGATTGTAGCCTTTAGGAACCAGCCGGGTTTTATACCTTTCAATTATACCATCAGCTCATCATTTGATCTTGAAAATCCAGCGACAGCCAATGATATTAAAATGGCGTGATGGAGGAACCAGTTCCCAAGTGCGATTTCATAGCAAGGCATCAAACTCAACATTCATTGCAGATAGCCAGTTATAAGATTTGGAGGCTTCAGTAAATGAAGTAGGTTCTCTGAAGGATAGAGAGGTAGAGACATGTAGTGCTTGGGGTTGAGGGTATAAAGTTTTACCATCAGGTGTTCTTTTTGGTTTGGAAATATTCTTTTTGGATCTGGTAACCATTGGATGAGCATTTCAAATAGCAAGAATAGTAGGTGTTGGATTTAGGACTGGTATGGAAGGTAAGTTAGGGAAAGTACATGTTGGTGGTTGGTGGTTGATGTGCTGGATCTGAAGAGGATGAAGATACTGGCAGACGTGAGTCATTGTGTGGTGAAGCTGAAGGTGCATGAGAACCTGTAGATGTTAGTGACAGAGGAGATATAGTATTTGAAAATGGTATCATTGTGGAATCAGAGTCTTGACAGATACAAGGTGTTTGAGCAGGATTTTTATATGGAAAATTATTTTCATAAAAAACGACATGAATAAAAATACAATTTTTTAGATCTGAAATCTATTTTGTGTTTGTTATATGGTTGAAGATAAGGCTAGTAGGCACAACCAAAAACTCTAAGGAAATGATAGTCAGTTGTATGATGATAAACAATTTTATATGGAGATTTTTTATTGAAAATAGGAATAGGAAGACGATTGATAATATAAGTGGCCATGAGAAAAGCATCTTCCCAAAACTGTTACGGAAGGTTAGAATGTGAAAGTAATGAAAGACCGACTTCAATAATTTGGTATGACAACATTCAATTGTACCCATTTGCTGATAGGTGTATGGACATGCTCTACGATGATGAATTCCAATTTGAGTTAGGAGTGTAGACATTCGGTGATATTCGCCTCCCAAATCAGATTGGATATTTTTTATTGTACGATTAAATTGTCGTTCAACATAAGTTTTAAAGATCAGAAACACTTTTTCGACATCAGATTTTAACTTTAAAGGAAAAAACCATATGAATTTAGTGCAATCATCTAAAAAACATACATAATATCGAGCACCACTGTTTGATAAGATAGATGCTGGTCCCCAAACATCGGTATGCACTATGTCTAAAGGATGAACATATTTATGATTGCTGGTTTTGAAAGACAATTGACTGCTTCTAGCTAGTTGACAATCTGAACAAACTGGAAGTCTTTTATTTGCAACAGGTAACGTAAATGCATAAATTGATTTTTGAAGAATTGGAAATGAGGCATGACCAAGCCGGTTGTGCCATAATTGGTAAGAAGCGCGCACATCTGTGAGTGCATGAGGACGAAAGGTGTCTGGTAGGCTGGAGAATGAATATAAACCATCTTTAAAGGTGCCACGATGAAGGGTTTTCCCCAAGTAGTCCTTAATGAGAAAAAAACGATCATGAAATTCAAAATACACAAGATTGTCGCTGCAAAACTTTTGAAGAGAGACTAATTTTTTGTATGTCAAGGACTAGAAGCAATTGTTTTAACACAAATGATGTTTTTTAATGTGTAATAATAAAAGAGCCAATTTGAGAAATATGCAAACATGCACCATTACCAACAAGGACTTGATCTATACCAGTATAGTCATCACTTCGCAGATTCAAGTTAGCCATTTTATTGGTGAGATTATGTCATCTGTATCAAGATGCCAATCAAATTCTGAAGTTGCAGTGGTTGTGGCCATTAGACCATGAAGGTTGTTAGATTTGGGAGTATTGTCACGATAAGTAACATCAAACCGGTGATAACACCTCTTTGCAGAATGTCTAGCTAGGTTTATCACATACCTGGCATATCATAATATCTCTATGAAATGAGTTCCTGCCATTAGATCCATTATAGAATGAAACTTTTTTGTAATTTTATCCTCATCCTCTGTAGTGATTTCAGCCTCTGTAGTGGTGAGAATTAGGCTGACGAGTAGCAATGTGAACTGTTGGCTGAACAATGGGTTGATTGTTGTGTAGTAGACGTGATTCTATTGTGAGTAAGAGAGCATATACTTCTTCTAGGGTGACAGGATCTGTGCATGCTATGATGGTTGTAACAAAAGAATCATAATCATGTCCAAGACTTGATAGGAGATATGAGATGTTTTCATCACGGTGAAGAGCATGACCAGCAACAACAAGTTCATCTGTCATGCGTTTGATCTGCATGAAAAAATCATGTGCTAATTGTGCACCTTTACGAGTGTTAACGAGTTCAGTGCGGAGTTGAATAACCCAAGCACGTGATTGAGAGGAGAAGGATTTAGCTAAGGCACACCAGATTGCAGCAGAGGTGGTATGAGAAACCACTTGAACAAGAATGTTTTATGATATTATAGAGAAAAGAATAGCAACTACTATGGCATCTTGATGTTGCCAATGTTCATAAAGAGGATTGGGAATGACATAGGACGTTCCAACTACAAAGACTTCTTTGGGTGAGATGAGAATGGTTCTATCAAGGTAGCCAAAGAGACCTTGCCCACGAAAGAAAGGAATTAATTGTGCTTTCCAGACATTATAGTTATTTTTTAAGAGTTTTGTAAGATTTATAGCTGGAGAAGAAACAAGTGAAGGATTGCCATTGGTGGCATCATTAGAAATGTTTGTTGAGGAAGAAGCCATTTGTGTGACGTGAGTCAGTGGCTCTGATACCATGCAAAGATGAGAGAATAAGGAGAGAATTGTGTAGAAGAGTTGCAGAATAGTTTGCAGAAAAAAACTTATAAATTACTGTTACATCGAGTCCTATATATATTACAAAGAGTCGTATATATATTACAACCCTTTGATTCAAAAATGCTATATTTAATGATACAATGAATGATAAGATATACACTTAATTTCTAGAATTTCTTGCATATATAATCACGATCGATTATCTTCAGTATCAGTAATCTCTTGTGCAAATATGATTATAATTTGATATTATCTTTAGTATTATCGTTAGTAGATTTGATAATATCTTCAACACGAATGAAACTTATGTTTCTAACTTGGGCAAAAATATCATTCCCCGACCATTTTGCCACAGAGCTAGCTCCATCCACTTGTGGGAGACAAATACTTTTAACAGTATGATGAGAAAGACTTTCATAACGAATAGCACTTATGAAGATGTTCTCAACCTACTTTCCCATGCATACCATAACAGGTGAAGTAGCTAGCTTCTGTCTTAAACAAACAAAACTCTCTTGTTGATTAACGTTTGACAAAGATATATCTCAATTACTGTCGGCATTTTAATAGAATGGAAAGAGATTACCAGCATACAAAATGGAGTACTTCGAAGAAATGGGAGAGATTTGAAAAATATATTTCTATAAATTTCTCGCCATAATAAAATATCCTTCGTAAGTTTTTTTTTTTTAATGTGTTTGCACTAAAATAATATTCTTCATAAGTTGGCCACAGTATACATCATCATGCTGATATTTATGCATGGTAGTAGAATTGATTCTTTTCACTGTGTGATTACCCAAACTTGTGTAAAGGAACAATATGGATCCTTGATGATATCGCACACAATCACGCTAGTACACAGATGCAAAGGACTTGTGAAGTTGACCTCTCAACAACTGATCAGTTCAGTACTTGAGCTTTTACCATTTTCTATGCTTAGCCATGCATCACTTCAATATGCAACAACTAGAATAGACAATTTACCTAACTTTTTTGGATCGATTTGATACCGACATGCCCAAGAAAAAAACCATGAATGTTGAACATTTCTATGAGAGGATATATTGGGAAGCCAAATTAATGACTGGTATTAAGGTGGTAGCTTTTATGATTGTAATTTAAAAAATTAAGTTTAAAAAAAATTAGTTTTTTTCTAATTAAAATTTCAAGAGAGGGTTTTTAATAAAATATTATAAAATTATTATACATATTGATTAATAAAATACTTTCAAAACTATGATAAAAGTAAAATACAGTTTTAACCATGCATGTCTAATCATATTCCCAAGTGAATCCTAGCATAGTTAAAAATCACTGCTATCATATCAAGATCTCTAGTTTAAAAATCTTCTCCTTCCTCCTTTTCTTTTAATTTAAGTATCTTCTTGGACATATATAATGACATATCCAATCTTTTTATAAGTACTGATCCAGATAATGACCCAATCAAAATATTAAATTGTGAATTAGCGATTAAACTGATGGGTTATTTAATTATGAGACCATAACATTATTGAACTATAATATACAATTGTTTTGTTTTTTTAAATGAAGGTACCAAGACAAAACCCACAAGATTTGGTCAAGTTTTCACATGTTTAAGCTTGATTTGATGAGTTATTTGATTAGATGGTCAAGTCACTAGATTTTCAGTTGAATTGAATCTAGGTTTGGTAACACTTGAAACATTAAGTACCCAATTGATAAAATGTTTTGGTTTAGGATGAAATTAAGAATTGGTCAATATATCAGTGACTAATTTACGATTTCCTTCAACAAATCTATCCAGCACGCCACCCATAATTAAGGGATCTTCAAAGATTTGATGTATGTTTTTATATGGCGTGGCTTGTACTTCATTTTTTTACCAAGTTCATCCTTTCCAGGATAATTATAAATTGCTCAATGGCTTCAATTTTAACATGAATGATGACAATAATCATGCAAAGCCTTCCTCTCTGTGATTCTCCTATAAGGTTATTCAACATTTTGGATGATAATTATGGAGATTAATGATCATTACTTTCTTGATATTGCAATACCTTTTCTTCCTGGTGGGTTGAATGGGTACGTGTTGGTACTGTCTATGTCTAGTAACTGTTCTTGCACAGTACTCTTATCTGTCATATAGTCAACTGCTATAGAACCCTAGTCGAATCAGAATTACTCTTAAGCGTATGATATTGATAAGTTTTCTGCAGTACACCGCCGGACGAGGTTAAAAAAAAATTTCATATAAATAAATATTTAAGTAAAGATAACCGAGTAAAATCAGATTAATTTGATTAACTCGTAATCTAGATAACAGATTCGAATAATCTCATAAAAAAATAAAAAAATAATAAATTTTAAGGTTCAAAAATCTAATTTCGAATGATAAAATTAAAAAAAAATAAAAAATATAATCGTCAAAGAAAAAACCCAGAGTTAACCCAGGCTCACTCGACAACACGCTACCCATAATATGTGATTGGGCTAAAAAAATATTTGCTTAATAAAGGACGTAGAATAAAAAACAAAGTTAAATCAATAAAAAAATCAAGTAAACTCGGGTTAACTTGACTAAATCACGATCCAGGTCAACCTTGCAAAAACAAAAAGGAGAAAAATCACAAAGTTCAAGGCCTAATAATATAATGTCAAATAATAAAATTAAAAAAAATATAAAAAAAGAAACATAAAAAAATACCCTAAGTCAACCGGGGTTAACTCAATTATCTTGCGATCCGTGATATAAGATCAGGATAAAAATAAATAAATTTAAAAATAATAGCCTATAAGAAAAGACCGAAGTAAAATAAAAACAAATGTAAAAAAAATTCTCTAAGTTGACTTGACTAACCCGCAACTTGGGATAACTCCCCATAAAAAAAAAATGAAAAAAAAATCATAAAGTTAACGACTCAATAATGTAATTTCAAATGATGAAATAAAAAAAAATTAAAACTAAGATCCATGATATGTCGAAAAACCACGAAGCTCAAGGTTTAATAATTTAATGTCAGAAAAAAAATAAAAAAAAACATAAAAAAATCTGAATTAACTTGGGTTAACCCAGCAAACCCGCGATTTGGGATATGAGACTGAGACAACCTCACATAAAGAAAAGCAAAAAAAACCATGAAACTAAAGGCCCAACAACCTAAAATTGAAGGATGAAATTGAAAAATAATTAAATCAATTTTGAAAAAAGGGCATAAAAAATACTGAAGTTCAATCAGGCTAATTTTTGAAACCAATAACTTGGTTCATGAGACCGGTATCAACCTATATAAGGCAAACACTAAAAAATCACTAAGCAAAATCCTTAATCATCAAAAATTAAAAATAAAATAAATAGCAATCAAAATAATGAGGATCATATTTGGCATAAAAAGTAAATGAAAAAAACAATGAGGGATTAAATTGAAAATTAAAATAAATTAAGAAAAAAAAAAGCAATCAAAAGAATATTTAAGGATCAAAATTGAATACAAAAATTAAACTCAATAAAATAATGAGGGATAAAATTGAAAAAAAAAATCAAGAAAAGATAAAAACAAAAAAATAGCAATAAAAAGAATAAGGATCAAATTGGATACAAAAATTAGATGAATACGCTTAGGTACAAAATAAAAAAAAGTTCAAAAGACATTAAAAGCAAAACAAATAGTAAACAAAAGAATAATGATCAAAATTGATTAATATACAAACTTGAGGACACAATTGATTTTTGAAAAAGCTAGTGCAAATTTCTAAGTTAGGAAAGAGGACAAGAAAAGAAAAAAAAGGATCAGTAGAGCTCAACCGCATTTTCTCCATGAACACACGTTCCACCACTACAAAGAGGACAATTTGCTGCTTCTAACATTGTTGGTGACGATGATATTTGACCAACAAGAGGCATAATATGTGGTTCTTAAAAAGCATGAGCGTCTTTCACTTGTTAGTGTATATGTCACACGCTAATTATTATTTTTATTTTATTTTATCTATGGTTAAAGATTTAATAGCTAATATTCAAATACATAATTACAAAATAATTATGTTGAAAAGACATGTACCTCCAGAAGTAATTAAGTTCTATTATTTTTTATTTTAAAGGTAATATAATCCTTTTTTTTATGCATTCAAATGACAAAAAGAGCATAAATCCTTTCTCTCCGGTTTTAAATTGTTGTACTTTCAAGGGTATATAAGTTATCACATTGTGGATTTAAAATATAAAAAGAATTACTTGTCCCTCTATTAAAAGCAATAATAACTAATGGATCTTTTATATATATATATATATATATATATATATATATATATATATATATATATATATAATTACTCCTAAAACCAAGTTAAATGAATTTTTCTCTTAAAGGCAAAATAATAATTTAATTATACGACTCACAATGAAATGTAAATGAAAAATTCTTTTAGTTTTTTTTTTTTTTTTGTAATTCTAATAACTAACAAATGTAGGTTTTATGTAAAGGCATTGTTTTGAAATGCCTCGCCAGAATTCCTCGGTTTATTAATTTATGCAGTCAAGAGGCCTATAATATCAGCTAAAATGAGTAGTTTGAAATCATCGTGCACGATGACATCTAAAAAAATAGAAAAAAAGAAGTTCAAACTTAGTCTTTCATTCCAAGATAATTTATTTTTAATTAGTTGTCAACTTAGCTCATATATATGCATCCTAGTCCTTGAGTTCTTATGTTGTGTTTGGTTAGTATTCTAAGATAGAAGAAATTATTACAAAGAGATAAAAAAATATTTAGTAAAATGAAAATATAAAAATAAATTTGTCTATGAAATAATTTTAAAATGAATTTTTATTATTTTAAAATAGTAAAGATACGAGGACATGTCCTCTATCACAATTATTTTTATCTCTACTATTGCAACACAGTAACCAAAGATTGTATGTCAACGGTTTTTTCAGCCACCCCAAGTATTTTTACCCCGGTTTGCCAGTGGTCATGAACTTTCGTGCAGGCATCGTGGTGGAGGAGGAGGACTTCTCGAGACTCCCATGGACAAGAATTATTATCTCTCGTCATTATCAATGGGAGCATTGAAGAAGAATGGAAGTTCTGAATCAGACAGATTAAGCATGATGATTAGCCATACAAGGAGCACTTTCCAGCAACATTTAAGACTGTCGGCACACATATTGGTGACCTGAACTTGGAACAAAATTAGTGATTAACATCAAATTAAGGAGCAAAAGATGAATTAAGTATTCATGCTGAATGGGGTAATACTTATCCAAAATTTGAAATTAGGCATGACTAGATGCATCCATGTACAAGAGATGAAATAATGACTATTTTGGATCTTTTTAGGCACAGAGCTATTTAGTTCTAATTCCTGGATTCTTTTGCTACTGTACTTGTTTAATCCAACTGAAAATTCCTCAACAACTTTAAACTTTCGATGATTTAGACTAAAGAAGTTTATGGCCAAATTCACCCTGTCGTGTGAGATGTGCCTTTCTGCCCATCTTTTCATGTAGCAAGTTTGGCTAACACGAGGGACCGAAGATAGCCAACAATGGCTTGACAAAAAAGTAAGCACAAACCATCGTTGTCTTTTAAGAGATCATTGTAGACATGTGGAGGTGACATTTTCGTTTTTGAGCGAGCTTATTGCGAGGAATTTTCCATGCCCTTGAGCCTTTATTTTCCAGAGATGAAGACAGCTAGCTAGTGAGACAAAACAATGGTGGGGAGCACATTTATCAAGGAGATGAGAAGGTAGCATACCCTAACATAGTAGAAAATTTTAACAATAGTGTAGATTATGGATCGATGACCCAAAGTTCCAATACAAATAGTACTAATTAAAAGGGCAATGATCGATTAGACCAAGAATTTTCAAGGTAGAATAGCTTGCTTTTCTAGATATTGCTGAGTCTCATAAAATATCTTGGTGATTTTATTACGTAAAAGAAAATAAAAATAAAAATAACAAATTGTATTTTAGTTTTATAACATCTATAAATTCTAATTGATTTTCAGAGATTTTTAACTAAGAAGTTAGTTGTACTAAAAAAAAATGAAGATCATCCTAGAACATTTTATCAAAAGTAAGTTGTATTATTATTTAATTTTAATAATAAAAATACATATTACGCATATATGCTAATATTTTATTTAAACTAAATACTTGTATTTATTAGAAGTAAAAACTCTTAGGATAGTGATTTAGAATTTAAGCTTCATCACAAAGCCTAATCTTCACATGCGCTCAGGTTTTGTCTTGATTATTTTTGTTATATAATTTAGATTAATCCATCATAAATTAATTATTTCACAAAATATATCCACCATAAATAATAACTAATGTTTCAACTAATTCAATTAATATGACAAGCATAATAAAATACAAAAAAAATCACATGCACATCTTGAATTTATCCAAAACAACATACAAATCAATACACGTTCTAGAGTCTAAAATCAATAAACAAATCACAAATTATTCTAAAAAAAATGAATCACATATTAAGGTTTAAAATTAAACTTTACAAGTCGTTGGAGTCAGTTGGGACAGAGAAAAAACTACTAGAAAAAAAAACACTATTAATGCATGTTCTTCACGAACTGTCAAGGTAAGGAGGCACATGGATTACTCCACGATGAGCACGACTCCTTTTTCCTGCTGGTTCGAGTGATGCCAGCCACCTCCATCGGAAATGGGATATTGGAGGCTGGAAAAGTTGTTGTTATGCTGTTGATTTTCTAGGTTGTCCACAACTTTGGGAGGCTAGGTTTATTTGTGTTCTTGTTCTCTATTTACTAGATCCTTTGTTTGGCTACAATTTTTACAAGAGTCTCTCATTTAATCTTGATGTGTGTGTCCCTTCTTTGTTTGAATGTCTTCTATTTGTATTGTTTAAGATCCTCGACAAATTAGGAAAAAACTAGATCATACAATGTTTCTTAAACATAGATGGAAGAAGGTAATAGCCTTGATAATATATGTCAATGATATGATAACTACAGGCAATAATGCAGAAAAGATTTCAAGAATTAAAAAAAAAAAAACCATAGCAGCTAAATTTAAAATGAAAAACCTTGAGGGATTAAAATATTTCCTAAGCTTTGAAGTGGCCAAATTAGTAAAAGAAATATTCTTATCACAAATGAAGTATATGATGGACTTGCTTTCAAAGACAATCATGCTAAATAGTAAACCAGCTGACACTTTAATAATACAAAATCATGGTCTCGGAGAATATCCCGATCAAATTCTCGTTAATAAAAAGAGATGTCAATGGCTAGTTGGAAAATTGATCTACTTGTCTGAAAGTGCTACTCATTGAAATTGGCTACATATTAAGTGGTAAACTATACTATTTTATGAAAACAAGAGAGCCATAGAGTTAGCTCATAATCCGATCATGTTAAGATAGATCAAAACTTTATTAAGAAAAAACTCAAAGTCAAGATAACTCAATTCTCATCTGTAAAATCTAAAGACTAGTTAGTAGATATACTAATGAATGTAGCCTTTAGTAAAGCTTACTTCACAAGTTACAAAGTTAGACATTAATAAATATCTAGGCACCGAGTGTTGGAACTTAAAGATCAATATGTAATAAAACCTAGATAATCTCTCTCTCTCTCTCTCTCTCTCTCTCTCTCTCTATATATATATATATATATATATATATATAAAGTAATTTGGGAGACAACATGGGTTAACTGTATTTGACAAGTAAATCTAAAAAGAGAGATGTTGTGTGTCTTTTTATAATTGATTCCGATAGGATAAATGTAAAAGGGAAACATAATTATGTTCGTTTGTGTAGCCTCCTTTATTTTGTCCACAAATTAGATTTCCTAACATTCATAGATTTTTTTTTTTTCTTTTGGGTATTGATGTGATAATATCTTTGAATTAATTTGAAGATTTTAAATATATTATTTCATATTTCTCCATTTAATACAAAATGATAAACTAAAACAAAAATGCCACCAACATTGATTGTGATTATAAGTGGCACAAGCTCTTTAGACATTATAGAATTGAAAATCTTTTTTTCTTTCTAATTAACTATCTATGCATGAAATATTGTCCGCATCTCTGTTTATCTTGTAGAAAGGAGTTGGATTTTATTGCTATAAATATTCTTTTGACTAGCAACCCCATGCACAAAAGGTGAGGGGAGAAAAAATGGCAGGCAAATCCCATCGATAAGATCATCCGATGCCATATCCAAGATATCTTTTCCAGAAGTTGCTGTGGGTTTGAAACGACTAGACGAGGCCTTCGTCGTGCCCCTCTCCCAATGGGCTACATTGCCATACAAACATTAACAGTACTCTTGATGCCGTAATATTAAAAAAATAATGTGATAATTAACATTTAATAGATGAATGGTTTAGTAGTAAGAATTTAAAATTAAAAGATTTGTTTTTCTTGTAATCTCAGGTTTAAAAGCTGTGGTTGCTAATATAATGACAATTAGAGGTTCACATGGTCGTTAACTTCAGGGCTCGTGGGATTAGTCGAAATGCGTGCAAACTGATCCAGATTCCAACGTTAATAAAAAAATAATGTGATAATTTATCAATATTTTTATCATTATATTACAAATAAAAAGTGTAGATACTGAGTTGGAGTTTACTTTTTATAAAAACATCATTCAATTTTTTTTTAAAAGACAATATATTTGCTCACTTTGGCTTTAGGCAAGATGTTGTGCTTTAGTAGTGGGACAGTGAGACTCTCCTCCTTTTTGGACTTGCTTCGATCTTATTAGCTGGTAAGATGGAAGCTGTCATTCATCATTTTCTTTAATTTTCATTTTTCTTTCTTTATTTATTAAGAGAATTAAAAAAAATGTATTTCATTTTTAACCCTAAAAAATCCAGATTTCAAGCCATAAATCAGATTTGGGTATTAGAAAGACAATTAAAACAGGATATAATTTGATTGATTGGTATAAAAATAGATGAAAATAAAGAGACAAAAAAATATTTGATCAAAAAATATAAAAAGTATAAGAGACAATAAAAATAGTAAAGATATAAATATGTCTTTATCACTACTGTCTCTATTTTTATTTTATTTTTTGAGACAACAACTAAATACAAAGGATTTAATAATTAATATGATTGATTTGTTTGGTATGGTAATTTGGTCTCCAAATAATTTTTGAAGAAATCCCTTTTACATACGGGCTAGAAAAAAATTTATATGTGATCTAGAAATTTGAAATGACTGCTCTAGGTTGCCGAGAGAATGAATCCATCATCCAGCCCAATTACTTCATTGTTAAAGTTATGAACCACCTTCTCATAATTCTGGGTTGTAAGCTCTTGGCCCAAAATTTGTTCTAAAAATTATTTGGAGACAAAATTAGCAAGAATTTGGGACTCAATTTCTCTTGTTCATGTTTTTTCTTGTTTTGAGGAACAATTTCAACCACACTTGAAGCTTACAAAAATCACTTTATTGTGTAATTCAATCATTTACTCAAACCATTAGACTCGAAAGACATTCAATTTCTACTTGTTCAACTTATATTAAATTAATATGGTATTTAAATATCACAAAAGTAACTATATCGACATTTATTCCATAAAAAAGATTGACATAAGAAGGAAAGATAAACAAAAAAAAAAGAATAAAAAATATTTTTGAGCTATATAAAAATGTTTTTATTATTTTTATGGAGTCTGAATATAATTCTCTCTTGCATAGTTTATTTCTCATTTTAATGTGGACTTATAAAGTAAATATTTATAGTTATTCATAGAAAACACTAAGATTTTTGGTATATATTGACCCGATTTATAATTTGATTGATTGGTATAAAAATATCAATCAAAATATTTTTCAAAGTGTTTTTCGTGCTGAAATGCATCAAAATGATTTTTTTTATTTTTAAAAAAATATTTTTGAGATCAGCACATCAAAATAATGCAAAACATATAAAAAAAATTAATTTTTAACAAAAAAAAATTAAATTTTTTAGTAACGTTCCCAATTGTTCTCTTATAATCACATATTTTGAGGGATCATTCAACATTTTATATTAGAGTGAAAGTTTAAAATACCTTCATAAACGGAATTAATTAAATAACTACGTCAATTTTTTAAAAATAAACTAACAAGATCTGAATATAAAATATAAATTTGATTTTTTTTTTCAAATATAAAAGCATGAAAAGACATTATTGTGATGATCCAACTCATTTGTGTTCACGGGAGGACGAAGAAAAAAATCTCATAAATATGCCAATCTAGCTATAAACAATCTTTTTAAGAAAAAATAAGTTTACTATGTAAAAATTAATACAATGATACCTTAATTATTAAAAATATATATATATATATATATATATATATATATACACACACTTTTCAGTCGTATAACATGACGTAAGAAAATTGTATAGATATTAGGGAAAATGTGGAAAATACATTTGTTAAAAGAGAAATTAAAAACTCTCCTTGACTTTGACGTTGTACACGGCTTTCACAACACAATTAATGTTCAAAGTCCAAAAAAAATAACAATGAAGAATCCATAGTTTGCTTCAAATTTCAATTTATAACCACCCGGTTATTTATTGGAATTTTCTCAATATATATATATATATTGATTTACCCGGGTCAGAAGGAAGAAGCTTGTGTTATATTTTTCCTCGTAAAACCTTGGCAGAAAGAGCCAGTGTTCAAAGTCAAGAGATGTATGTATAAGAATATTCATCAGGTAGGTTAAATAGTAGGTCAAATCACTTGCCAAATTTTATTATTAAATTTAACAGGCAGAAATATTTTAAAGATTAAATCTTATAGGTCACTTTGATAGGTTGATGAAGGTTCACTAGGTTATTTTTTAAAATTATTTTAATTGATTTTTTTAATTTATCATTCAATATTAAAGTTGATTGAGAATTAAATTTCATAATTTATTTTGATATGTTTTTTGTAAAGGTTATTATACAAAAAATAGTTCAGCCTCGCAGCGAAACGCCAACACCAAAACTAGTGACATACAAAACATGCAAGAAAGAACAAAAGAAAACTAGATTAAATGAGACAATAAGCCTTTCCCACATCACTAGCTACTAATTAACTCTTTTGATTACATAATTGTTTCACGCTACTTTGTGAGTCAGATTAAATTTTCTTGAATGTAAAAAATATTCATGCGTTGCTAATATTTTTTCTAGTAGAAAAAATATTAACCATGTGGTATTAATCTAATGTAACTCGATCAACTTGAAGGGTCCAAATATAACCCAGATGATTAGTAAAAACATAATTTGACTAAAAAATATTAAAAGTGATATTTTTAAAAAATATTGAAATAAAAACATATTGGATCGACCCGTGTCTAACCTGATAAGTCAACAAAGATATAAAAAACCGGTCATAATAAACTTATAACCTCACTAATTAGGATTGAGCCAACCCGAGATATTCCGATAAACCCACGACCTAAATCATGTGATTGGAATAACCCGATAAAAAACTAAAAAGAATTATAAAGCTTTTTTTTCTAAAAAAATCGCATGTTAAATTTTACAACTCGTGATCCAGATTATTAGACCCAAAGCACCCAATCTAGAAAAATCATGAAATCTAATTCTCAATCAATTATATATTGATGAATGAAATTGAAAAAAATTCAATTATACATAAATATTTTTTTTAAAATAGCAATTAAAAGAATGAGGATAAATATTAAAATAAAAAATAAATTTATATTTAATTGAAAGGTGAAATTAAAAAAAAATCAATTTAGTAAAAGGACAAAAAATAAAAAGAATAAGGTTCAAAATTGACATAAAAAAATAAAAACAATGTTGTAATTAAATGATGAGATTGAAAGAATAATAAATTTTACAAAAGAGCCAAGAAAAAAAAATTAAAAATCAAAATAGCGAGAACCAAATTAAAAAATATAATACCATCAATTTCAATTGAAAGATGAAATTGAAAACCAATAAAACTTTTACAAAAGAATCAAGGCAAAAAATTAGAAACCCAAAGAATAAGAACCAAATTGGAGAATATAATATTTGATAAATTGGGATTTAATTATGAAATTAAAAACAAATAAAACTTTTATAAAGAGGCCAATACAAAAAATGAGAAATCAAAAGAATAGAGACTGAAGTTGAAATATCAGCAACCAAGAGGGCCAAACTGTAATTTTTAGGGGGAGGGAGAGAGAGAGAAGAAGGGGTAAAAAAGAAAGGTAAAGTGACAACAAACTAGACTATTATCGGAGACACTTATCGCACCAACAGAAATAAAACACGACAATGCTTCCAACAACACGACAAAAGATTATTTTTGGATGTTGTGAGGCATCGCACAATCGAAGGGCATGGGCGCCTCCCATGCGCCCCCAAGTATGCCATACATGCACATCCTTTTTTGTTTTTTTATTTATTTAGCTAAATGCAAAAGTCCTCCTAAGCTGACTTTTTAATTAAAAAAACTATTATGAAAAACCTAAAACACTCATTGACCTCAAGCTTAATTTTTTTTTATTTTAAGGGTATTTTGTTATTTTACTATGCATTTTAATTGTTTAATATTTTATATTTGATTAATTACCAAATTGCCCCTCAACTTAAATTGTAATAACAAAAAAACAATTATGAAATACAAAATTAAATACCACTTGACACCAGGTTTGAGTTTTTTGATTGCAAGGGTATCCTGGTTATTTTACCGTGCAATAAAAATAAAAAAAGATATATATTTATCTCTAATCAATTTAGAAATAACAAATAGATCATGTGAAAAGATTTTAATACCCTTAAAAGCCAAAATCCAGGGTAAAGTTTTTTGAATAAAGAGGTAAAAACACATTTACGCTGATCCATTAAACAGTAACAGTAAGAACGGAGCTACAGTAATTTTTCAATGTCTATTAGGTTTCGTTAATTTTCTTGATGGATGAATTTTACCTCCCTTAGTAAAGCTGATGGATTTCCCATAATAATAATAATAATAATAATAAGAAGAAGAAGAACATTGAGGGATGGAAGGAGGATGGAACTTGGTGCCAACTTGACCAACAATCTTGGATTTGCCGTAGCTTTTGTCTGCCTACCGCATCACAAGATTCACAACCATACACACAACAACGTATAATTTAAGGTTATTAAAGTGACAACGGATTTGAATAGATCATGGATTAAAGCTTCCAAGATCAATTCAAAGTATGACAACGTCTATATATTCTCGTGGTCTCTTCCCCCTTAATTTCCCATAAATTAAAGATACATCTTGGAAGACATTTTCAATTTATTTCCTCGTTAGTTAATTATTGTTCATCCTACCATACCTTTCACAAAGTAATAGCCCGATGCATGATTGCAATTAGAGATGAATGAAATTAAAGATACATGGTAATTAACCTCGTATAAGCAATGAGCCTAAGAGGTGATCTTGATTCGGGTCCCTGGAGTTTTGTTTCCCTCAATTAAGGTCCCAATCGTATCTGGAATTTTCAATTAAGCCCTTCTGCCTAAAAGTCAGTTGATAAAACCATACTTTAAGAACCTAGTTGAGAATTGTGCTCTAGGCTGCCTAAAACCCTCTTTAGTGGTCTATGGGGAAATATGAGTAAATGGAATGGTTAGTAATTAGTGGTCAATGTTAGTTGTTAGTATTAGGGACCAATTTGACTACTACAAAGAGTTAAGGGACTATATAAGACACCTAAAAATATGGGGCCTTGGGCAGGTCTAATCTCCCAAAAAGAGATTTCGAATCCGAGTAATGGCATGTTTTGTTAATTGTAATGGTGGATTTGTGGGCAATCGTCTCTATTTCTTTTTTTATTTTAAAACAATAGCCTAATAAAATTATGAATTGAGAACAACACAAACACCAAATTTCCCTGCAAATAATGCTCTGTATTTAAGTATTCTCCTTTCAATTTTGAACATCAATAGCAACAAATTAGAAAACAAATAACAAAGAAACTAGACTGAAGTGGTCAGCACCATATCAAGGCGGTGTTAATTTTTATTTGCATACAAATCTTTGCAATGGCAAAAGAAAAATCCGTAGAAACAATGATGATCATCACCAGCAGCTAGCATGACTCAAAGCCCATCACTCTTGAGCTCCTCCTCAAATGCTTCTTCAAGCCAGAATCTTGATTCTTGCATCAACTCAGGACTCAATCTAAACATCAAAACACAAAACTCCATTTGATTTAAGGCCCCATCACCATCAAGATCACCTTCTTTAACCATACTAGCAAGCTCATCATCACTCAAATCTTGCAAGCCCAAGAAAGACGAATTTCTTCTCAAACTCTCCATAGTAATGACCCCTCTATCTTTATCCATCAACAGCTGAAACCCATTACACAGCTCGTTTATCAAACCTTCCCCACCTAGCTTGTTTGCCATTACAGGCAACAAGTCTTCAAAATCTGCTCTTTTCTCAACTCCTGCCATTCTTGATCAAGACACCTTTGAAAACAAGCGTGAAGATTGGATTCTTATGTGATTTATGAGTGGAAAGGTATGAATTGGTGCATTTATATAGGAGAGGAAAGGAGGAAGAGGATCTTCTAGGAAGGAACTGAAGGGTTATGGTCTTACAATGGGTGACAGCGAAGGGACAGACAATTTGGTCGGCTTTGATTCCTTACACGGGGTGCAGTATCATCTGTTTCGCAGAAGGTTGTCAAGGGTTTTTTGGTCATTTAATATAGTTTGCGTCTGTGAATCCGTGCTTTTCTTGAGTTTTGACTTCATTACGAATTGGGAAAAGCCACGGAAAAAAATAAAATTGCACGACTCTCTCCACAAGGGTACCTTTTATTTTTATTGTCTTTTTTTTTTCCTATATATAATTTTCACCATTAAATATATTTTTCAATCCGAACTTTATTTACACTAAATATTATATTGTATTAATGAAATTATTTTTTCTATCATGATCTTCCCATTGATAGTTTGTTAAGAGTCATAAATGCTGTCCTCTCTTTATAGTAAAAAATTATTTTTAGATGAATTTTATACATTATTTAAAATTGAATTATTTTCTCAAACGATTATAACTTAATGCATCTATAAGAATAAGTTTTTATAATCATATGCAGATGCGATGGGGATTTTTTTAAATAAAAAATGATGCGATGTCGACACGATAACCCATCTCTCTTTCCATCCAAAAATAAAATAAAATAAAGTAGATCCATTAATGCAGGGTAGGAAGAAATAGGTAGGGAGGAGAAAGGACAGCATCAACTGTTCATAAGTGCATCTGTATCTTGCCTGAACACAAGCATTGATTATCATAGAAAATCAAGTGAGATGACTCAAATTTGATTGTTCTTGTTGAAAACTTTTCCTAAATTCCCTTTTGAAAAAGCCCCGATCATTTGTTACGTGAAACTAAGGTTATTGTTATTTTTTAAAATATTTTTTATTTAAAAATATATTAAAATAATTTTTTTTATTTTTTAAAAATTATTTTTTATATCAACACATCAAAATAATCTAAAAACACTAAAAAAATATTAATTTAAAATAAATAAAAAATTAAAAAAAAATTAATTTTTTCAAAAACACTTTTAAAATATAAAAACAAACAGCTCCTTGAATTTATAAGACAAATCAGTTAATCCAACCCGGTTTTTTGAAAAGTTATAACTAAAGATTGTTTTCTAAATTTTTTATTATTCTATGGAAAAAAAGGGTGAGAATTAATGTACAAAAGGGTTTTATGCCCAGGTAAATTAGTGTATGATCTCAAGGATAATAAAGGTTAATGGAATGTTTTTTTGCGCTTCAAAACGTAAAATTGACTATAAAATTGGTTTAAAAATAAATTTATTTTATATTTTATATTTGTTTTTTTTAATCAAACATGTTTATATTTATTTCGTATCTATCTTCTATATTATGTGACAATAACAGAGTAAAAATGACCCATTAAATACATTTTTTTAAAAAAAAAACTAACAAATTGGTGAATATGAAAGATATTTTCTTTATTCAATTTATTTATTATAAGTAGATAAATAAAATATATGTTTTACTTAATTGTGTTATAGTAAATAAAAGAAAAAACGAACAAATGACCCAAATCTTAATTCCAAGTGAATTCTTGACACTCAATTAAAGTATTAAACAAAGAATAGTTTACCTTCACATTTCACATAATAAAATCAATTTCAACTTAGTCATATGTGAATATGAAAATTGGCAAACATCTTCTTGACACATTCATGCATGATTTCATGGAATAAATATAAACATAGGAGACAAAGAGCAGATGTCAATTTCAATTTCCTTCTTTGGGAAGGAACCAGCCATAAAGAAGGGCCGTGTCCATGACGTGTGGGCTGCCGTCGACCATGGTGATGTCATACGCAGAATTGGAATTGGAAACTTCAACTTTTGGAATGTCTTGGGCACGTAAAGTAGATATGCAAGAGACAAAGGTATAGATGATCAGCAAGTTTTCTGACTAGGACTTCCAAGAAACTACGCATGGCTATGGTAGATTACTTCCAAGAATCGTTATCGAGCTGTGAAGGTTTTCTTTCTTCCATCCCCCTCTTCTGTTTTCTTCTTCTTTTTTCTTTTATGGTGGATTTAAGGGAGGCCTTGAGCAGTACTCGATCTCAATGATTCGTAAACGTTTGCTCCAGTCAAGATTTACCTTTTCAGATGGATCTGTCACAAGAAATGATTAGCGAAATGGAATGCAATGTGGCAAGTATTCAATCTAACATAGAACTATTTCCATCATCGCCAACTGCGTATAAAATTCACTGAAGCATTTGAACAAATCCATTTGGCTCAGTGCAAGTGATGAGAAAGTACAGACCAAAGCTCCATTTGCATTACATTTCGATATTGCGTTTCCAGACAGTGCTACAGGTAAATTGAAAGATCAATTTGTAAGCATCTCAGGTGAAATAAAATAAAAATGAAAAGTCCTATCGAGCCTCTGGCAGGGTAATTGTCAACTCATTGTTAGAGTAACTACTTAAAGTGTTGTGATCAGAAGAAGAAGAAGAAACAACATTGCTAGATTTCCTACGCTTAATACTAGAAAATGCAGGTTCTTCTGGAGAAGGAAGTGATGCGTTGTCATTGCCCAGCATCAGAACGACTAATGGCATTGTTGGTCTATCAACTGGAGATTCCTGAACACACAAAAGCCCTACATGGATGCACTTGAGAGCTCTTTCAGGACATTCAGATGTGTCCCTTATCGACGGATCGATAAGGTCTAGTCCTCTATCATCATTCCACAATTCCCATGCCTGAAAACATGTTGAAGACATTAATGTCTTGTTTTCCTAGCATATGCAGAACAAAGAAGGAAAGTCAATCACTTACCCATCCTTGAAGGGTTAGAGGGAGCTCGGCACCAAAAAATTCGATATTTCTCTTGCCGGTCACAAGCTCTAATAAAAGAACTCCAAAGCTGAAGACATCTGATTTTTCTGAGAATTTTCCATACAGTGCATATTCAGGTGATATGTAGCCGCTGCAGAAGTAGTTGAGCTATGAATTAGTAGCAGCAAAATATTAGCAAAATCAGTAGAATCAGATTGATGTCAAAGGAAGTTTATGTGCAATCTGTGAACTTACTAGGTACCGACCACCCGCTTGGTATCAGCTTCGGTTTGATCTGAACCAAACATTCTTGCCATTCCGAAATCTGAAATCTTAGGATTCATTGCTTCATCCAGTAATATATTACTTGCCTTTAGGTCCCTATGGATCACTTTCAATCTAGAGTACTTGTGGATGTAAAGCAGACCTTGAGCAATGCCCTCGATGATCCGAAAACGTTTGCTCCAATCAAGATTTGCCTTTTCATATGGATCTGATAGAAGAAATCACTAAAAAGAATCAGTTCTGAATTTGTATAGCAATGTGGAACTGCAGAGAAATAAAATGGTCATATGACATTTCATTATGATCTGCTAAATGTAGTGTTTAAATTGTTCAATCTATTGATGATGTTCAGACCAGGTTAATCTTCATATTCGAGTTGTTTCGACAGAGAAAGAAGTTTACCAAACAAAAACTTGTCCAGGCTTCGATTCGGCAGGTATTCGTAGACCAACATTTTTTCCTCCCCTTCAACACAACAACCTAAGAGCCTCACAAGATTAGTGTGCTGAAGCTTTGCAATAAGTTTTAACTCATTCATGAACTCTTCAATCCCTTGTTCAGATTTCTTTGAAAGCCTTTTTATAGCTACTTCTTGATTCATCAAGTTCCCCTGTAGACCAGATTCAGAACAAACCTTCACAGCTTCAGTAAAGAGATCAATAGAACAAAAAAGAAAAACAGAAATCAAGTAAATTTGAAACTTTGGATGCAGATTTTCCTTGAACTGGAAGTACTACCTTATAAACAGGGCCAAAACCTCCTTCTCCCAGTTTATTTTCTTCACAGAAGTCATTAGTGACAGCCACTATTTGGTTAAAGCTAAATATGTTCAGCTCTGTCTCACTCTTTCCGAGTTCAATGCTGGTGTTCATACCAGTACAAGTCTCTTCAAGTCTCTCTGTCAGAAATCAATTAATGTTAGGCCGAAGAGTAAATCAGAACAGCTAACAAGCATCATCTTTATATGGAGTGTGTGTGTGACGAAAACATACAGAAGGTACCTTGTTTTCCAATGCTTTTTCTCCAGATGAAATAGCCAGATAGAACACAAAGAAGCCCTATAGAAACTGCAGCTACTGCAATTATAATCGAGCGCTTGTTTTTACGTGTAAATTTAACACTACTTTTAACATTTCCAACTGCATATAAAAGAAAAGGTTTATCAGTTCGTTAACAAAATTTAATGAACAGGACAAGTAGTCCTAATCCTTTCAGCTCAATGCAAATGTTGAGCTAAGCTACTTGAAATGAGATGATCATACCCTGGTCTCGGTCATGAAGACGAATGTAAAGATCTGATCCAACAAAATCCTGTGCAAGATCCATCAAATCCCCATACCAGTTCAGGCATTTCCCTGAAGTTCCATCACTCGCGTTTAAATATGCATAAGCTGTGCAAGAGCAGTTCCGTAGGCATCTGGATTCACAATCATTGGTACTCATATTTCCCAATATATATGAATGATCTGGTAATTTCATATTTACCAACTTTAAGAACCCATCATCCTTGTCACATCTCAATGCCTTTTGCCTCACACAGGTGCCACCAGTCCAATTCCTCATATCCCACTCTTGCTGAACTTTTGGCTGGAAGCCTGGCAGACATTTGCAACGATCCTGAGACCCTTTTGGATCACAGCTACTAAATGGACTGCACTGAGCATAGAATTCACAGTAAGTAGAAGGCCACTGCCAAATAGAAATCCAATCATTGTTTATCTCCTGCCATAGAAACAACTCAATTCGCCCTTCTGGGACTAGCGTGACCCTTAATATCGCCGAGTTTTCTGAGGCACTGTAAGTGACATAAATGTCATCACCTTTTAAGTTTAAAGTAAGGTAATAAGCAAATGGTCGCATCTTGGATAACTTCGCAAATGACACAGAATTGCTGTAGACATCACTTCGGCTATAAGGATCATTATCCTTCCAGATTAAAAACTGTGGACCTCCAGTCGTGCCTATCCCGAAAGAGAACATTCCTGGTTGTGGATCTTCAGCATCTGTCCAAGAAGTAAGCTGCCTTCTCTGATTAGTTTTGCGATTATAGCCAAGTTTCATGCCAGGCAAGAATGTATCAGAGGGGTGATCAAAGCTCTGCCACAAGACGGCTTCATCACTTCTCAAAACAAGGTTTCCATTATCCATCAGCATACCCGTTGTGTTATTTATAGCAGAATCAGCAACCTTTACATTTGATGACCAAACAGTCTTCTTTGTTGCATCCAAAACCACAAGATTTCCATCAACCCCGAGTGCAAAAGTTCCTAGAGAATCAGTTGGGGATTCTCTATTGGCCACCCAGACAATAGTTTTCTTCTGAATTTTGTTATACCAAATGCCAAGATAGTACCTTGGAGTTGAATTTCTCATACTGAAGAAACCTAATGCAAAAGTTCCACTAGCAGAAATTATGGGTTGGTTTGCACTGATGTATTTTCCTGGAGCTATAATGCCTTGACTTGCACAGAATGGCAATAGAGAAGATGAGATTGACAAAAAGAGCAACAGAACACACAACCACATCATGTGACAGTAAGATAGTAAGAGATGCTTGCAGTGCAGAAAATCCTTCGATTACCACAACAAACTGCGCTATTTGCTGAACTTTTTGGCTGCCAAAAAGACAAAAGCTGGTACCATATTTTAAACCAATGATATCTCACCATTCACCACAAACTAAAGTGTAATCTTCATAATCATTTCTTTTTTGCATTATAGTGTAGGTAGGCATCATGTCCACCATGGAAAAATCTCATTTTCCATAGCCATTTGTCGGTGCGTTTTGTTGACAAGACACCTAACCAAAGAAAAAACTTCTGATAACACATTTTACACTTGTTGTGCACAAGGCATTTCTATATTCTGAAAGAGGACATGATTTTTCAGTATAATTCTCAAAGCCCTTCATTAATGCTACGAAGAATTCATTGAACCAACCATCTCCCATGTGGTACTCATGCATGTACCTTTTATCATTTTTAAGAAGGCTCTTTCAGTAAGTTGCAGTAATGCTGGTAAGCTAAAAGCTAAGTTCAAAATAAAAAATATGAATACATCTGCATGATGCATGTGCTTAATTCCTTGATTTGACCAACTTTTTGGGGAAAAAAGAAAATCAAGCTCTCCTTTAAATCTTATATTTCTAATATTTGTGGCCACAGAAGCAATAAGATTCACAAGTTGGATATGAAGCACTATGAGCCTTACAGCAAATAGAAATCTGCCAAAATGGTGTCAACTCCACAGGCATAAAGGACCTTTGGTGGCAGAGCAGGCCCTATATTGTGAAGCACTTGCTTTTATAATTTAGATATATTATCCAATAGACAGTATTCTCCAACAACTTTTAGATGATTGAATTCATTAACTTCATTTTATAAACCTGTCAAGAGAATTGAAAAACCTGAGAAGTCCTATCGAGCCTCAGGCAGGCTAATTGTCAAATCATTGTTAGAATATCTAGTTGATGTGTTGTGAAAACGAACGGCAGCCAAATTGCTAGACATCCTACGACAAACACTTGAAAATACAGGTTATTTTGGAGATGGAAATAAAGAATTATCATTGCTCAACATCAGAGTCACTAACGGCATTATTGGTCTATCAGCTGGAGATTCCTGAACACACAAAAGCCCTACATGGATTCACTTGAGAGCTCCATCAGGACTTTCACGTGTGTTCCTTATAAGCAAGAATCCAATCATCATTAACGATCCATTCATCTCCAAGACCAAGAAGGCACTAATTTCTTCACCTCTAACATTAAGAAGACACCACTAATTTCTCCATCATTGACAACTCTGCCAGGATCAACAAATTCCTTAACTCTCCCACCAAGAATATCAGCAAGAACATAATCAAAGCAAACGTAGTGTAGTAAGAACAGCAGTTGACAAAAAGTCAGGAAAAATTCAATTATGTCATGACATTGATTGAATTCGTCCTTGTTGAAATTGTTCAGATCAAAATCCCCATATTATAAGAGCGGAATAAGTAAGGGAAACATAAAACAATATATACAATCAAGGACAATAATCAAGCAAGAATGATGATCATACACACACACACTTAATATATGGAAGATCCATGTTTTGGCCATCAGACCAAAACTCAAGTTTAGCCCAAATCCAATAACCCAATCTAACCTATGTATTTAAAGAGAATTTTGCCAAAGAATTGATTTACCCTTCTCCTCTTTTCTTTCCCTCTAACATGACTTTTCTCCCGATACCAAGGAATTGAGTTTTAAGCTTAAGTTTTGGTTTTAAGAAGTGTCGAAGAAACAATTAAGTATTTTCCTCTTTTGTTATTTTTCTATTAGGGATTTGATGGTTGTAGGATTAAAGAAAAGTTTAGAGTTTTTACTATGATTTGATGGTTGAACAATTTAAAAGATTTAATAGATATTTTATGGTGTCAATTGACTTAAAATAAATTAATTAGATAACTAGAATTATGGGTCTTGAAGAATAGATCAATTGTTTTTGGAATTTGTAGATTTGAAGAGTGGTAGATTGGAATTTTAAAAATCCTGATCAACTAGTCAACCAGTTAGTCTAGACCTCTAACTAGACCTGTCGACTAGTTAACTTGATGTTGTCGGTCGACCGATTGGTTTCTGATGATGATCGACCAGTTGGTCATTTCGGTTGACCAGTTGACCCAACAGTTGGGCTAATCTGGTCTATTAGGTTTGATTAATTTTGGGTATGTTCGAGATCGATTGGGTGAATCAGTATGGCTTTATAATTACATTTTGGTCTCTAAGTTTAGAGTTTTAATTTTTTATGTCAATTTCTTCGAGTTGTTTTTTAGTGTTTTTTCGTATCTGTTATAGGTTATGTTGATATTCCTACTAGAGATCCTTAACAGTCTCCGATCCTTAGTAATCTCCGATCCTGCACGCCTGTTTGGAAGTGTAGTTGCGGTTGCTTTTCAAAGTGTTTTTCGTGCCAAAATGCATTAAAATGATGTTTTTTTTTATTTTTAAAAAATTATTTTTAAGATAAGCGTATCAAAACGATCCAAAACATACCCAAAAAATTAATTTTTAATAAAAAATAAATAAATTTTAGGGGAACGCGGTTTGCACCACGTTTCCAAACATTTCGCTGCATCTGTTTATACAGTGACAGCTTGAAACTATAGACGTATTAGTAACAAGAGAGACACTCGTCTTTTACATTTTTTCAATGCATGATTGACATGTTCCAAGTGTTTCATTGAATGTGTGTAATTGTTGTTACTGATTTGTTTAAATATTCAATATTCGATGTCTGCTTTCGGACGTGTTGGTAACTCTTGTTGCTTCTCGGAGATTTATATTGCATCAAATAAACTTGGCACCGTTTCCCTTTTGTTGTTATGTTCGGAGCTATGCAGTTAGGTGTAAGGCTGCTAGCTAACATGATTGGTGGACATGGCTCTCCTGGCAAGGTTCCATAACTCTCTGAGATTATTGTAGCAAACCATTTCTAAACACTACTTGTTGCAACCCTCTGAAATTTATTTTGTGGATTATGAACTATTTTAACAAACACCAGACCTCCTAAAATTTGACCAACCGCTCCTTTCCCCTTGCATGAGAAATAGTGTTATCTTGCTCGGATAACTGCGTTGTGTAAAATGTGTAGGCACCATTACTTGCTAAAAGTGTAAAAAGCTGATGTAAATTATGACAACTATTGCTCATAATGAATTGAAGAATGGTACAAATTTGTTTATTCTTGATTCTTCCTCAAAAGTTGTCATTAACGTCACTAAAAAAATCAATGACACCTTTGATATATTTTTTTGATTTGTACTTGTAACTCTATTTTCTTATCTTAAAATACATATTAACATACATTATAGTTATTACTTCTCACTGAGTATTTGGACTCACCCCTCCATCCATATTTTTCAGGTCTTTAGTTTAATAACGGGATCTTTTGGTTGTGTTTTTCTTTCTTCTTGAGTCAATATACCTTGTTTGTTCCTTGATGCCATTAGTTTATATTTTATTTTTTATTTATAGATACTCCATAAAATGATTTTAATTATGTTTTGAATTTGTTTTGGATTATTTATGAAAGAGTCGGATTTTAATTTATTTATTGAATTTTTTAATTTTAAATATTTTGTTTTATGTTGCGTTATTTTATGATTTTTATGATATCAAATATATAAATTATAAGACTTACCAATCAAGGTATCTTAAGATGCTATGTTTGCCGGTCATGAGCCCGGGGTCGTGACATTAGATGCAGAGGACCAGAAGAAGAAAGAAGAATGCCTTGTCCTGGAGACGTTTATCATAGCCGACATATGCCAGCATCAAAGTGACGCTTGCAAGGTTGCAGCATAAATTGATTGGAATATGGACTGAGAAAGTGATATAGGTTTGGTGATTATGAGGTAGATTAAGGGCCCAATGGAACGATGATAGGTAGAAGTATCATCAAGTAGTGGCCACGCCCATCATCATTTCTTAGTTGAAATGCTGTTTCATTGGAGTGTCTGCAATTCATGCCATCTTTAGACTCGCGTCCACTAAAACGTCTATAGTATATTTACACTTCCAAAAGATGGGGGCCAGGCCCGTCAAACTATACTTATTACGAGCAACTTTCATTTGGAGAAATTTCATTAGTAATGGGACTGTGGGGACAATGCATGAATGGACTGTGCAGAGTGGAATGTAGATGGAGACTTTTCGTCTTTCTCTGGCACTCATGCGTCTCCACTTCTAGCACTGGGATAGAATATCCTGGACCTGCATATTAGTATCCTGACAAGGAATAGTGACTTGTTCAGCTTTCAGGGAAAAGAACAGGAAAATCTTGAAATCACTAGCAATCCTGAAATCAATGATATTGTACAGTTAAGTAAGAATAAAAATCAAAAACACATAAAGCAGGCTAGAAAATATTCTTTATCAGGAAAAACACAGCAACAAAGCCTGATAATTAGTAACAACTCTTTCTATCTGCCATCTTCTAGGGTGACTGTTAACCCATTATTGGAAACTGTGTCTGGTTTACTAGATGAAGAAGCTCTGCTAGAAGGGCATCGCCTAAAGACAAATGCAGGTTGCTTAGGATCTGGAAGAGTAGGAGTTTCACTTCGAAGCATGAAAAGTATGTTGGATACTGTGGGGCGATCACTAGGGTCTTCTTGCACACATAATAGCCCAACATTTACACACTTCACAAATTGATCTGTGTTGCATGTTTTGCTTAATGTCTGATCCAACAACTCCATTGCCTTGTCTTCTTTCCAAAGATTCCAGGCCTGTGAATAGTTTAGAAACAGAAAATGTCATTATGTTAGTTGATGAACACTAGGACAGTACCAATTTTAGCAGCACACATTTAACATCTTAGCAACAATTTCTTTAGGCTAAGCTGTACTTGCTCAATTGCTGGTTAACATCAAGAAACTTACATGGCCTAGAAGGCTTAAAGATTGTTCTGGATGATAGCATCCTGTGTTCCTTTTTCCACTGACAATCTCAAGCACAACAACGCCAAAACTGAACACATCTGATTTGAAAGAAAAAAGGCCATCTAATGCATACTCAGGAGCAATGTAACCACTGCATAACAGGCAGAGTAGAAGTCAAGGAATAGACATGAAATTGTCTAAATAAAGTAGAAGATTTTACAATCAATGTAGAACTTACTAGGTTCCAACAACTCTGTTCGTGTTTGCGGCAGTTTCGTTGCCTCCAAAAATTCTTGCCAAGCCAAAGTCGGAAATCTTGGGGTTCATTTCTTCATCCAGCAGAATGTTGCTTGATTTCAAGTCTCTATGAATGATTCTCAACCTGGAATCCTGGTGAAGATAAAGAAGCCCTCGAGCAATTCCAATGATGACGTTATAGCGCATCTCCCAGTCCAGTGACACACACAGCTTTCGATCTTGCAGGGTTTCGTTTCAAATCAAGAGAATGACTTTAGTTTCAGTCAGTCAACATATTAATGTTATGCAATGTAAGGAAGATAAGTAGGTGGAACAAACCAAATAAGAATGAGTCTAAGCTTTTGTTCGGCATATACTCATACAGTAACATCTTTTCATCTCCTTCAACACAATAGCCCAGAAGCCTCACAAGATTCCTGTGTTGTAGCTTGGCAATCAGGACAACCTCATTTTTGAATTCTTCTAATCCTTGACCAGAACCACTTGATAGCCTCTTGACAGCAATTTTTTCTCCACCTGGAAATGTAGCCTAATCCGACAGACATCAAAGTTTTGAAAGATGCATCTATCAGTGAACATATTTTGAGGTTTCTGATATAGAAACTGTGATCAAAAGTATTATATCTTGACCTTGTAGACAGGCCCGAAGCCACCTTGTCCTAGCTTGTTTGCATTTGAGAAGTTATCTGTAGCAGCTAATAGGCTTTCCAAGTCAAAACATGGCACATCTATAGCCTTCGTCTCATCTTCATTGAACCGATCTGAGTCAATTAAGTCTTTGACAAGTCTCTCGCTACCATTGAAGTGAAATCCTAAATTTCTTGGAAAAATTCCCTTGTTTTCTGAACTCATATATCAATGTCATGACGTGTTAGTAGCATCATAACCACGTTGAGAAGTCTTCCAAGATAGTGTTATTCTCTTGGTAGAAGAAAACAATTGACATTGTTGAATAGATATTGCTTACCTCGTAGCTTCGGCATCCTTCTTCTCTGCAAACATATGAAAACAATGGTGCTTGAGAGAACAGCTAAAGCAATGAGACTAATCAAAGCTACTGCAATGATCAGAGACAATGGAATCTTTCCTATTGAAGAACCATCTTTTTTCTCACTGTAATGACCTGCTGCAATCAGAAACAGAAAACAACTCGTAAAAGGCATATCGTTCCATACTTATGAGCAATTCTAGAATTCTTACCTTCAGTACATTTCAACTTCAAACCATCCCATTTAAACTTTGCATTACAAAGGCACAATTTCTTTCCATCTATTCTTGCACTGCAACTTGAATTTGGCCAATATTTGCAGTCTGAAGAAGAAAAACAAGTTGGCTCAGGTGGCGGATCCCAACCTATCTCAACCTCGTCTCCACCCGTGAAAGAAATAGTTGAACTAATGTTACCCAGATCAACATTGCAAAATCTAATCACATGAAATGGAGATGATTGATTGAGCTGTAAGAGATTTCCATTTGATTTTATGGACTTGCAACTATCTGCAGTTTCAGTTTGGATGACAAATGTGTGCATTCCTGGATTGATTTTTGTGACTCTGTAGGTGTCGCCTCTTGCCTTAAAGTTAAGCTGGCCTGATGAGAGGTTGCAGTAGAAATTAAGGTATGCGGGATCACCACATTTTGGTCCAGTGCTAAGGGGATAGGGAATCATGTTAGTTCCACAAGTCCCACAAGTTGTTGCTGCTGATTCTGCAGAAACAGAAGTTCTGAAAACTCAAAAACACTAACAATTGCAATCTAGTTATGTACTATCAAAGCGCATGTTCGACAGAGGAATTCATTTCATTTCTCAAACCTCCATGATCATAGCCTTAAGAAAGGTTAGCAAGTGTAGGATCAAGCAAACTGCAGAGACTAGGATCACCATCTTTTTATCCTTTTCTAATGGTTGGACTAGAATCACTTTTAGAATAACAGTGAGGTTTATAGTATTTTTGGAGTCACTCACTATATCGTAAGGTGTAAGGGCAACCATAGCCCAGTGACCTCATCTGATAGGGGAATAGCGAAATCAAATTTATAGAGAGCTCCAATTGAAAAGCAGATCCACATCAAAAGCTATGTTTGCAGAAATTAAACAACAAAGAGTTTTTACATGTTTTAGAAAGGGGAAAAAAACTTACCTATATCAGAGACTGATACGCGTACATGGAGATCACGGCCACCATCATACTCCTCTTGAATGTCCCTGAGATCATCAGTCCAAATCCAGCAGGTGGCACTTTCAGATTCACCCCCTTTAGTGGTTTCAGCTTCTTCATATGAGAAAGCCTCACATTGGCAGTTGTTGAGGCACTCCATTTTACATTCCACCTCACTGTTAGCCTTGAATTGTGCATCCGGATTTGCTACTTTCATCATCTTTAAGCTCAAAAATGTGTCACTTGTAGCACTGTTGCTGCATAATGGTGATCTTCTGGTGCATCCTCTTGAATTATCTCCAGAATTCCAGTACTCCGGTGAGACAGGCTGAAAACCAGGCAAACATTTACATACCACTTCATTATTACTATTGCAGCTACCAAAATTACCACAAGCATTATAGAGACTGCATCTAGTCCTAGGCTGGGCCCAAATCACGGACCAAGTCTTCTCAGTATTCAACTGCAGGTACTGAATTTGGCCAGCAAAACTCATCACCATTCTTGTATTTGTGTACAAAGATGAAGTGATATACGGAACAGAATCATTGCGGACTGAAGTCGAGGTGAAATTTGACAGGAAGTAAGATATTGCAGAAGGCATTTCACTTCTGGAGCTGCCACCATTATCCGAAACTCCACTTCTCCAGTACCTAATGGATCTTTTCCAAATGACAAACTGGTTTGCTTCTCGATCTAGATGAAAACTGAAGTTTCCAGATGCTGGGTCATCATAACTTTTCCATGAAATGAGTGCCATATCTTCATCCAATTTCATCCCTGGAAGAAATGTTTCAGTTGGATTTTCAAAACTCTGCCACAGAATTCCTGTCAAGTGCTTCTCATCATCTTCATCGCTGACGACCAGGTTACCAGTGTCCATTAGCTTGGCTATCCTGTTCATAGAGGATGGTTTTTCAAGATTTATTGACCAGAAAGATCTCCCCCTCCCGTCCAGTATCTGAAGGTTTCCATTCTCGTCAACAGAGAAGACTCCACTGTGATCTAAAAGTGGATTGTCTCTATTTGCAACCCACACAACCGTGCGTGGACTAGACTTGTAAAACCAAATGCCAACATATCTTCTTTCAGTGCTTCCATTAGGAGTAAAGAAACCAAGTTCAAATTTTTCTCCATTAGAAACAAGAGTTTCTCCTCTACTGTCTCTAATAGGACTGTTTCTTGTTAAGGTATCTCCTGCCAAGCAATGCAGAAGCAAAGAACAGAACAAAAACACATACAGAAAGAAGGTAGGAGGTAGCATCTGTCTTGGAAAGTTGGTAATTATGATTATTATTCTTCTGATATTTCTTTTTACCTATGATTAGGAAAGAATGTCAGTTGTTAGATTTTTCCTCTTAACTAGACAGTCTATAATGGTAGCCAAAGATCTAATCATCTAATCTCTACTGGATCTTCTATTAAAGTTCGCACGTCTTGTCCTATCTGAAAATTTTGCCTTGATGTTGATTTCCACTATCAACAATGCCCTCAAAAAGTTGAATTTAGTCAGCATGTCACAGGGTGCATTGATCAAATGACTCGTCAAGGATTGTTGCATGATTACAATACTAATGACAAACTTGTCTCTCATGTAAGAATTATTAATCTTCAGCTTATTTTAATGTTTAGTCTAAAGGACTAGTTACAATCCACATGAAGCTTCACATCATAATTCTTTGCAAACTTGCTTTACAAATAGACCAATCTTTAAGCCTATATATATATACATGTTCCAAATCGGATCGGCTACCGGAAGAAATTTACAATGCCTGGACTCGTCATTGAGAATGTTCAGGTCCGAGTCACTCCACCTCAGCCTGTGGTTTTCATTCCCCGATTCCACCCTCTCTTATAAGGGTCTGTTTAGCACAATGATGAGGAGCAGTTGAAACTACTTCGATCACAGTTTTGAAAATGTGTGTTTAATCAACTTACATTGTAGTTTTCCATGATTCTTTTAAAAAAAACTCTTTTGAAATCTTGATTACGAAAAAACTACTTTTTTAAATTACAACTGTACAAATTACCAAAACATCAAATACACACTAGAGTTTTCAAAACTAACATAAAAACTGACCTTGTTAAGATAAATTAACATAGCCCTCTTTTTTTAACAATAATGAATATTCTCAGATCAACTTGTGCATCAAAAATACTCAATCCCCTCGTATCTAGCCCTCTATGTGAACATACAAACCAACACTAAGACATTATCAGTGTTATGAAAAACTTGCGGTAATTATAGATGAATATTGTAATAGGATAGAAACTGAAAATAGCATAAGATTTAATGTTATTCGGCAATGTGACTATATCTATAAAAGTAAAGAGCTTTTATTTTTACTATATTAAAATAGAGTTGCATGATATGTATTTATAGTCGGCCCTAAATCGCCCAAGAAATCTTAATCATTTAAGAAGTATTAATAATTTTTTCATAATACCCCTTTACCAAACCGGAGAGGCATTACCCCTGCACCCCCAATCTATTAGTCGTCTCTGGCAACAAAACAAGAAATAAATCACAGAGAAGCAGATGTTGTCTTTCTGCTTCGCTCGATATGCTCCCCTCGACTCCGGTATTTGGCATTGAGCCAACAACTAAAACAATAAGCAGAGAGGGTAAAACAATAATAAACTGTAATTTGAATGGTAATTTAATAGATTAAGTTGAATTATTGAGCAGGGAAGCTGTCATGCTAATGTGTGACAAAGGTCAAGGTCTTCGGATTTATGTCTATTTCATCTTTTTACCTGTGGCCCAGTAGGTTTCAAATTTCTTCATCTTTATGTTAAAAATAAATAAGAATCTATGATTACGCGGGGCTCCATAGATTAAAGCACATCTGGCTTTTTAGGTGCATCTATAATCTAAATATTTTATCCTATGATGGTGACCTTTTACGACCATTGTCAATGTGCATGGATGTTTATGCTCCACGGTTCACTCACTGTTCTCTCTTTTTGACAGGAGACAATATATAAAACTAAAAAATAAAGATTCCACCGCTGTAACGTTCAAATTATATTATAGGAAATCTGTGGGATGAGTGTAGTAGTCCTTGAGCCCCTGAGGTTTTCCTTCAGAACATTGTTTAAGGCTTGAAATCACACAACGCCTCCTAAGCTGAGGCCCTAATGACTTCTCTACATTAGCATTTTGTTCTACAGTCCATTGCATTTTCCATTAACCTCGTGATTCAATCTTCATTATGATTTGTGAGAATCAACTTTTTTTATTTCATCTCCATTTCTGTTTAGATCATCACTGCAGGCACACAAGAAATTGTGAAACTTTTGACGCAGGTGATTCTGATTAGTCAATGTACTAAGCTACATGAATAGCCTTGCATGGATATTTATAATCAAATAGGACAAGATTAAATCCAAGAAAAGGCATGGATTGTCACAAAAAAAGTCAATTGATATGTCCATTGGATTGATCTCGAATTTTTTCAGTAGATTCTATATGTACAGTTTTATAGGGGGTCGGCTAGTGTACCTAGCTAAGATGCGGAAGATCTCCAAACTGGACACAAACACTTATTTTAGCTAATTTTGTTATTTCTTCTTTTTATTTTTTAATTTTTCTAGTTTGTTTAGTTTTAGTTTTTTAGTTTATTTAAAGAATTGTAAATTTTTAAAAAATATTGAATATTTATAGAGAAATATTCAGTAATAAAATTTTAAATTAGATTAAATTAGAGTTTTTATGTTGTAAATCTATTCGGCATAATTATATATTCTTGTGTTTGATGTATTTATTAAGTTGTTTAGTTTCTGTCAACTTTTCATAAATAATATTCCAGCTTTATAATTTTTCCTTTCATATTGCTTGATCCGAATTCACTTGACAAATTTTAAAGACAATGGCTCTGAGTAAATGGAACTAGACAAAAAACATCAAATCGATCAGAAGTATGACACGCCCTGCTAGATTGATACAGAGGAGAGAAGGATCCCCCCCCCCCCCCCCATTATCGTCTACAAGGTATTTGTTAACTCGACGTATGAATCTGCTTTACTAGAAGAAGAACCAGTGCTAGAAAGGGATCTGCTCACTGCAAATCCTGTTGCGTTAGTAGAGATGCAGTTTCACTTCCAAGCATGAAAACTATGTTCGACAAGGTTGAACGATCCCATGGATGTTCTTGCACACATAAGAGGCCACCATTCACACACCTCACAAATTCATTGGCATCACAAGTTTCGCATAATTCTCTATCCATACAGTACCTTTTCCTCTTTCCACAACCTCCATGCCTGGGAAAACTTCAAAAATCAAAATTAGTACGTAGCAGAGACAAACAAAGAGTGGCTACAAAAATCTTGATTACTCACATAAGCTGAAAGGCTAAAAGTTATGATTAGACTCGTAAGACGCCGTATTTCTTTTCCCACAGAGTTCCAAGTACAACTAAACCAAAGCTAAAGACATCATCACCCTTGATTAAGAAAACGCCATCCAATGCATACTCTGGAGACATGTAGCCACTGCACGACAGGAAAGTGTGCATCGGGTTAGCTAACTCAGATGTCTGATCAACATTTTAAGGTATCCCATGGTTAGACAAACAGTAAAACTTACCCAAGTCACAACTCCTCTCTGTGTTCTGTCCTCTGTTTGTTTGCCTCCAAAGATCCATGCCAAGCCAGAGTCAGAAATCTCGATTTATTTTTCCTTAACCATGGTATATCTAATCCCAAAAAAGAAAAAAATATATCATAACTAGCAACAGTAGGAAACTCGATCAAGGATGGAGACTCCATCATGACCCTGCAGTTGTATTTGTGAGAATCTTCTTGATCATGTGTGGATCAGATATAGCCAACAACCTGGGCTTGACTCCAAATCAATGGAGAAACGCACGTCTTCCCATTCCTCCTTGACCATTCTTGTATAGTAAATGGAGCCAGTCTGTAAAGAACATCACAGTTAAAATTAGACGATGGCTTGGACACACCCTTAGCATTTAGAAGATTGGATGGCTGGCAGGGCCAGTTATTCCTTGATTTTTGAAATGGTTTTGGATTCTCCATGGAATCCATATAACTGAGTGTAGGAATTTCAAAGGCAGGGCGGCCAGTTTGTTTTTTGAAAAAAAAAATTTCTCTGTTGCTTATGTTCTTACAAAAATAAAGAAAAAATGACCCCTTTTCTTGAAATTATTGTGATCAATTATTGATGGCAAGATGTACGACGACTGTGCAGTGGGGTTGCCCGGTGAGGGTGGTTGAAGATGATATTGTTTTATATTTCAACTTTCTTAATTTGCTTAATAAAATAACGAGGAAATGATCTATCTTTCTTTTCAAACACTAGAAAATCTACAAAATTCATTGGATGCCATTTAAGTAATATTTTACAAACAGTTTTTTAACAACACCCCCATGTTTGAATTTGTCTTGGCAATAACTAAATTGGTAGCACCCGGTATAGCGAGGGCTGGATAAAAATCTTCTCAATGAAAAAAAAATGTTTAGAAGATGTAAACAATTGAGACTGGCGTTATTGACTCAACTTAATTCAATAAGCTCATTTAATTTAATAATATATATTTAAAAAAATACAACAATAATAAATGAATTGAATGATTTTTTCTTTTACAATGATCAGCTTAAAAATGAATATTTGTCTATATTGCAGAAAGATAATATCCTCCTAGTATTTTTAAAGTCTTCATGATCTTATTTGATAATAAATAAAAAATTAAATGAGAATATAATAACCTTATAGAAAGCAAAATAAAAAATAAATTGAAACTTAATTCTCAGCAAATTAAATATTGAAAGATAAAATTTATAAAAAAAAATAATTAAAAAAAAAGTTAAAAACACCCGACTTGAGCCCACCAGAGTCAGCATGCCAAATCTACGACCTAGTTGTCAGACTAGGGTAACATCATAGCAAGCAAGTTGAATAAACTATGAAACTTAATTATCAAACAATCCAATGTTGAAGGGGGGATAAAAATAAAGCAATTTAAAAATAAAGCAATGAAAAATAAAGACCTTGGTTAACCCACTAAGCCTGCAATCCAAAACATGATATCAAGATAACCCTATTGAAATGAAAGTGAGAAAAAGCACAAAAACCAATTCTCAACTAATTCATTATTGAAGAATGAAATTGAAAAGAAAAATAAAAAATGACCTTAAAAATCCAAAGTTAACTCGGGTTAGTTTTTGAAACCCATGACTCGAGTCATGATTCTAGAACTAACCTCATAGAAGGCATACCCTAAAAACTCACAAAGTAAAATTCTCAATCAACCAAATATTGAAGGATGAAATATAAAAAATCAGTCAAAAATGGATTCAGAACAAAAAAAAAATAGAAATCAAAAGAATGAAGACTAAATTTGATATAAAAATAAATTAAAACCAAATGTTAAGAGATGAAATTGAAAAAAAAATCAATTAAGAAAATGATACAAAAAATAAACAGCAATCAAAAGAATAAGGACCAAAGTTGATATAAAAAACTAAATGAAACTAAATATTGAGGGACAAAATTGAAAAATAAACAATTAATAAAAAAAAGATTAAAAAGAAACCAAAAATCAATCAAAAGAATAAGGACCAAAGTTGATATAAAAAACTAAATGAAACTAAATATTGAGGGACAAAATTGAAAAATAAACAATTAAAAAAAGATTAAAAAGAAACCAAAAATCAATCAAAAGAATAGCGATCAAATTTGATATAAAAATAAATGATAGGTCCACCTTTAAATTTTGGCATGCTGACATGAATCCTAAGAAGAAAAGAAAGAAAAGAGGAAGGAGAAGAAAAAAGCTCGTCGAAGCCTAATTGTCACGTCGCCACAGACACATGCTTGACCACTAGGAAAAGCACGGTGAGACGCTTCCAACACCATCATAGAAGATAGCGTTTGGTCGTTGTATGATGTTACCACGGAAGATGTCATTTGGTTGTTGTATGATGTTGCATGCATCACCTAAATACAGTGGGCGCCTCCCACACTCTAGCGCGTGTGTTGCACGTGCCAATCTATATATTTATCTTATTTATTTACCTCAGTCCTCATATTTATTTTGGTTTCAATTGCGGCCCCTTAACACTTAATTGTTTTAAATTAGTCGAGTTTTATTTTATTTTGCAAGACCAAGCATCAATCGAGCACCAGAAATTTCCATCAATATTGTAAGATCTTAGTATCAAGGCAACAAAAAAAAACTACGAAATCAATCCCAAATAAAGCCATGTGAAGGGATCAAATTGAAAAAAAATTGATCGACCGAAAAAAATAAATAAAAAAGGAGACATGAACTTTTCTCGTCACCATGTAAATTAGTTCTTGATGTTGTAAAAGAAAATTGAAACCATGTGGTTTTGAACAAAAATTTAAAAAAATTCTTTAGAGTTGACCAAGTTTGACTGGATTAACCTTCAGTTTGGGGTTGACTGACAAATCAGATACCTGATATTAAAAAATAATATAAATCATATCTTGAGACCTCACCTAAAAGTTTAACCTTTTGAGTTGAATTGGTTCTTTGACATATGGTATCAAAGTCTTAATAACTAAGTGATCATGAGTTCGAATCTCATCATTTTTATTTATTTGATAAAAATTAAGCACAAGGTAGTGTTGGCATTTGCAAATTTCAAGTCCTAATAGCTTTTATTTGAGAGGATATATTAGAAAACTATATAAATCATATTTTAGTACCTCAATTAAAAACTTAAATTTTTAGGTTGGATTGATTTTTTTTTACTCGGCACTGTTATGACATCAGTCTAATAACTATGCTACAAGTACTCAGTTTCCTGAGGCATGCAGCTAACTCTGAATTTAAACAAATTGATTATAACAATTTAGAACACTTGAAAGAAAAATAGTTTATTGGTGAATTACACAAGTAGAATAGTGAAATTTTGAGAAAGGTTTTGCTTACAATTGCTGAACGGAAGGATTACGCATGAATGATGTCATGGAGACACATGAGGTTTCACCTTACAGTGACAAAAGAAAGAAAAAAACACCTTTCCGAAGTTTCCCTCAGGATAGCTGGAGCTCGGTGCGAGTTCTATCGGGTAAAGCTAATGATTAGAGGCATCGGGGGCGCAACGCCCTCGACCTATTCTCAAACTTTAAATAGGTAGGACGGCGCGGCTGCTTCGTTGAGCCGCGCCACGGAATCGAGAGCTTCAAATGGGCCATTTTTGGTAAGCAGAACTGGACCGATTAACGTTTGAAGATTGAGAAACTTTGCAAGATTTTAAGCTGAGTGAAAAAATTGGAATTGAGTTAGCAAACCCAATCCATGGTAATTTTATTTATATTAATTAGATAATATTAAAAAAATGATGAAAAGTTATATCCTGATTCCTACAACAATTACTCAAGATTAATAACTTTTCACCCTTATATATATATATATATATATATATATATATATATATATATATATATATATATATATGGTTCTATTACACAACTAGAAGTTTAAGAAAATAAAACACATAAAATCTGTTTCTTTATAATCCTTTACTTCATTTTTCTATCTTAGGAACAGCGAACAAGAAAGCTTGCTGCTGCTCTACTAAGCATTACAACAAAATTTGACATGGGCGGACGTACGGTCGGCTGGATCGTCTTGTACGCATAAAAGTGCCTTTTCTTCTCTCCGTAATCTCCATGCCTGAAATTTTTCAAGTTTACCCAAGCATGAGCTAGAAGACTTGGGGGCTTCTTCGGAATTGAAATATCTTGTGTTCCTTTTCCCACTGAGAATCTCAAGAACAACAACAACTACGCTGAAGCTAAAGACCTCAGATTTGACAGATAATAATTCAATCTAATGTGTACGTTGGCGACATTTAGAGTAGGTTTGGGTAGGAGGTGGAATGGTTTTTTTTTAATCTATAATCTTTTTAAAATATAAATTATTTTTTTAAAAGTTAAAATTACATATTTTTTGTATGAGTACCTTAAAAAAAAAAAAAACTAAAGTCGCCTCTGAACCAAACACCTTCTTAGCCATGGAGCGTTTTGAATAATTCAGAGTCTAAAATATTTACGATGATATATTTAAAAGTGTGATAGTTTATTTTTTATATATTTTATTTAAAAAAATATTAAAGCGATATTTTATTTGTAGTGTTTTTTTTATAGTTTTGATTTGTTAATGTAAAAATAAAAATAGTTTTTTTAAAAAAAATCATTTTAATATATTTTTAATTTAAAAATACTCTACAGCATACAAATACACGTACCTCTAGCACCTCCTAAAATGATGTCGAAACGCATCTCCCGATTCAGTAGCTTGCCAACATTTTTATCTTGAAAGGTTTTCCATTCCCGAAAGAACATAAAGTAGCTACCATGACGTCGGAAATATTATGTTATAAATTGAAAATGATGACTTTTTTCGGAGGCTAGCCAAATATGAAGGAATCTAAGCTTTTATTTCATAAAATCTTTTCATCTCCTTTTATGCAATATTAGCCTACTAGTCTTGTGAGATTCTGATGTTGCAGTCTAGCAATCAAAACCACCTCATTCTTAAACTCCTCTGGGCCTTGTCCTGAAACTCTAGAGAGTCTGTCCAGACAAACTCCAACGGTTAAATGTAATGTTACCCTGTAAACAGGTCCAAAGCCCCCTCTTCCAAGCTTATTTGCTTCTGAAAAATAATCTGTAGAAGCTAGTATGCTTTCTAAGTCAAAAAAAGGTACATCTATTCTCTTCTTATCTTCTTCCTTAAACTCTTCTGCGTCTATCAAGTTTTTGACCCGTTTCTCAGTGCCATTCAGAAGAGCTGCATTTCTTTCAGCATTTTCCTGGCTTTCCGAATTTTCGAGAAGACAACTTCTAATTACATGAGGAATCCCTTAAGAACTTCAATCCCAACTCAAACACGGAAAAGTTGTCTAGTTACCTCGCCGTTTGGCCTTCTTTCTCATCAAAATGCATATGTAAAGATTGATGCTTGATAGAACTGTGACACTAGACATAGTAACTCCTACAATCAAAGACAATGGTTTCTTATTTCTAGAAGATCCTCCTGATTTCCTATCGACAACTACAATGAAGAAAAGGAAGTGTGCAAATTATAACAAATCAACCTAGATGAAACATATGTTTTTCACTACCTTTGCAGTTTGGTGCATGAGGCAGAGTCCTCAGCTTCAGTACAGTTAGAGCTATGCCATCCTGTTGAAAGTTTGAATTGCAAAGGCATTTCTCTGTACCATTTCCTGTTACATTGCAAGTTGAATTAGGCCATTCATTGCAGTCTGAAGATGCTGTACAGATTGGCTCTGGAGGTGGCTCCTAACCAGTATCTATTTCAACCATAACTTGAGATGAAACATCAGAACTAAAATTTCCTGCCGCGGTATCACACCAGGGTTTCATGGAATTCACCTTCAATGGAAACGAGATGTTGAACGTTTGGATTTCTCCTCTTTAATTGAATTACAATAATTTACATCTTTCTCTTGGATGACATGTTTTTGTATCTGGAATTGATGGTAGTGAAATTATAGGTGCCATTGTGTGTCTTAAAGCTGATTTTTCCGGTGGAAATATCGCAGTAGAAACTCAAGTACATGGGGTCACCACAATTTGATCCATTACCTAGAGGATAAGGAATCACATTTTTTCCACGAGGCTCACAATTTTTAGCCTTTGATTCTGCAAAAATATTGGAGCTTTGTCAGGACATTGAAGACTGAAATTTAGTTCAGTTATGAATGAAGTCCACTGCTTGTCTGCGATGCTCTATCCGAGAAAATCATCCTTCCATTATGTATGTAATAAAAGGATAAGAAGAAGAGGAAGAGGAAAGAAGGAAGTACCTATGTCAAAAATGGCTACACGAACAAAGAGATCGTGACCACCATAAGAATATCCTTCCTAAAGATCTTTAAGATCATCAGTCCAGATCAAGTAAATGCTGTTGCTAGGTGGTCAGTTCCTTCGCGTATTGAGTCCCCCCTTAATAAAGGAATGAGCTTGGCATTGGCACTGAAGGAAACACTTCTCTCTGCATTGATTTTCAGACTCAACCACAAGTGGTAAGCCTGGTTGCCCAACCTCATCATCTTCAAGCTCAAGAAGGTGTCATTCTTCCCACATTCATCAGAGTTTCTGATGCATCCACCAGAGAAATCTCCGCTGTTCCAATTTTCTGGTGACTTAGGCTTGAACCCCGGCAAACATTTACAAGCCAACTTTGTATAAATTGCAGCTACCAAAGTTCCCACGAGCATTAAGCACACTGCATTTGTCTCTCGGCTCCCACCATTGCAAAGACCAGATTGTATACACATCAAAGCTCCAGTATTGAAGCTCCCCTCTAATATCCAACCTCATCATTATATTACAATAATCTGAGAGTAATAGGGCTGTTCTGTTGATTCCGGTGAAGTTTGATAGTAATAAAATCATAAAAAATCTTCAGATAAAAAAAATTAATTTTCTCAATTGGCGAATAGGTTGATGAGCGGTTCATGTAAAACCAATTTCCTATTGGGACATGTGACATCATTCCATATATATATATATATATATATATTTGGGTTCATCAAATAGAAAATATACAATGGTCTAATTCCAATTTCTACATAGCTTCTGTAAACAGGATTTTCTTCCAGAGTAAAAAAACCCAGTTCAAACCCTTTTCTTTTTTCTTTTTTTGCCTGCTGAAACAAGATTTTCTCCACTTCATCATCACTAAGCAAACTATTCATTGTGATGGTGTCTCTAGCGAAGCAGCATAAAGGAGAAGAGCATAGGAAGATTGCATAAGAAAAGAAAATGGTAGACAGCATGTTATGCACAGAGATCTCTCTTAGTTTTTTTGGCTTAAGCCGTCTACTCCTCACCATCAAACATGTATGGATCAGTCAAGTCAGCTGCAAAGCAAATTGTCACCGGGCATGTTCTGTGTTGATGCCGACAGGACTGTAAAATGTGTTTGCATTATTGGATTTCTGAAGTTAGATTACTTCAGAAAAGGCAATCCATTTGAACAATCATAATCTTCGGGGGGAAATTATGTTATCGTATACTCCTTTACAACAACTTGAGCAATATTGGCATCCACAAAAAATAACAACCAGTCTCCTTAGACATTATTATCAGGGAACACTACACATCAGAACACTGTTATTATTAAGATTATTCAAAGAAAACAACATTTGAACTACGTTGATGTCATTGAGTGCCTCTAAAGTAAACATGGAACTACAATTTGTTTTTTGTTTTTTTTTATGTTTGCAAGTAAGGGTTGTTTTCGTCCATCCTTCATTTTCACCGATACTAAAGGGGGTGTATGAGAGTATAGTAACGATTCTAATTCAAAGTATTTTTCATTTTGAAATGCATCAAAAAAATATTTAAAAAAAATTATTTTTAATATCAACACATTAAAATATTTGAAAACATAAAAAAATTAATTTAAAGGAAAAAAAAGAAAAAAATTCAAATTTTTTGAAACCGTGTTCCCAATCACTATCTAAAAAACTGTTTATTTTTACATTTCAAAAACACTTTTGAAAAAATTTAAAATTTTTATTTCTTTGCTGTAATTTTTTTTATTTTGTAGTGTTTTCATATTGTTTTGGTATGCTATAATAAAAATAAATTTTAAAAAATAAAAAAATATTATTTTAATATATTTTTAATTAAAAAATATTTTAAAATGACAGTCATATATATATAGATAAACTTTAATAATCCACAACTCCATAAGCTAAGTTAGTATCGGATTATGCTTAGCCTTTAATTAATTGTAATCACAATACTAAACTACTAAACATGCTTTAAAAATCCATTACTCTTTAAGCTAGGTTATTGTCGGATCATGCTTGGCCTTTGGTTAATTCAAAGGGCAGGCCTTTTGAACCCATCAACAATCCATATCCAGTGATACACGAGGGAGGGAGGGAGGGATTAATAAATATTGTCTGCTCAGACTAAGTGATACAATATTATACGAGATTATGGTTAATTTTTAAAATATTTTTTATTTAAAAATATATTAAAATAATATTTTTTTTATTTTTTATAAATTATTTTTAATATCAGCACATTAAAATAATTTAAAAACACTAAAAAATATTAATTTAAAAAAATAATAATAAAAATTTAAATTTTTAAAAACACACTTTTAAAATATAAAAATAAACAGGTTAAGTCAGAGTGTGACAATTCATGTTAGATTTTATGTGTGTTTGGTATTTGGTATGGGGATAGTTTTATGATTGTGATTTGGAAAAATAAATTTAAAAAAATATATAAATTATAGTTTTTAATTAAAATTTTAAAAAATAATTTTTATTTAGATTCATACAATACAATACTATAATACGTTGATTAAATATGGACCGCAGACCACACCATACCGCAACAACAAAATTAGAGCCTAATTGCAAACAAAATCGTGTGACGTAAATTCTATTCTGACCCAAAAAAAAATGTAAAATGCACGAAGCAGTGTTGAGAACTCATTTGTCGTCCAATTAAAGGAAAAGAAAGAAAAAAAAAAGGCATTTAAGCTGGAAAATGTTTCCCATAACAATATCCCATCAAAAGGAAAAGTCATTGTTGATGATAAATAAATTTACCTTTTCTTCGGGTATGGTCGGCAAGGAGAGCAAGGCCATGTGCAAAACTTTGATTTGATTAAAAATACATTATTTTTTTATATTTTTTAATTCTAACTATAGTTAAAAACGCGTTTTACTACGCGATCAAATTGAGAACGATGTTGAAATCTTATTTTTAAAAATATTAAAAAATTATTTAAAATTATCTTTTTATATTTTTAAATTGTTTTGATGTGCTGATGTAAAAATAATTTTTTAAAAATAAAAAAAATATATTTAAATAAAAAAACACTTTAAAAAATATTAATAATTTATCTTCCTCCGTCTAATTGACTTGCCACTCGGACTAAGATAGGTGGGGTTAAAAGTCTTGAATGCCTCTCTTTTCCCGTATAATTTTTAAAAAATAAGTATTATTTTTTATTTTTTAAAATTCCAACTATACTTTAAAACGCGTTATATTATGTGGTTAAATTAGAAATGCGGCTGAAATCGTGTTTTTTAAAATATTAAAAAAAATATTTAAAATTAGTTTTTTATATATTTGGATTGTTTTGATGTGTTGATGTCAAAAATAATTTTTTAAAAATAAAAATATATATTATTTTAATATATTTTTAAATTAAAAAAAACTTTTAAAAAATATTGGTAATCTCTCTCTTTCTAATTGACTTGCCACTCGGTGGGGTTAAAAGTCTTAAATGCCTCTCCTCTCCCATAGAATTTTCTTTGAAAACAAGGGGCCATCAACGCATTAGCCAATGCTAGCTTCATTATCAATATATTACACCAAAAATGCTACTACTTATAAGATTTCAATTCATAATTTAATATGGATCCTCTTGCTTGATCTTGCATTTCAAAGGCTGCTATAATGTCTATATTTTAAACATAGTTATGATACATATTTTATTTGAAACGCGTATGTTTGTTTTTCCGTTCAAAAAACGCTTTTGAAATATTTATTTTCTTCAAATTATTATTTTTTGTTTTTTAGATCGTTTTGATATGTTGCTGTTAAAAATAAATTAAAAAAATATATATTATTTTGATGTATTTACTAACAAAAATACTTTAAAAAATAATCATTATCACCGTCTCAAGCACTACCTAAATTTATTTTCTATTTAAATCCAATGATTCAAGCATGCGTAAACTTCTCTAGACTTAACCTTGCATGTTTCCTAGTGGTGTAATTGTGTTCTTCATTGCAGGGACAATATTTCATTGCCTGCCTTTAGAAATTTAACTGGTGGGTGTGCGTGTGTATATATCGAAAAAGACAAAGGCAGACATTTAGCAAAAAACAATTCTTTTTTATTTAAATTAATTTTTTTATATTTTCGGATTTATTTTAATATAATATTAAAAAAATATTAAATATATTAAAAAAAACAATATTTTAAACCACAACCTCGCGCGTGTGTAATACGCAACTATTACCAAATTCCAAACCAACAACTCCGCGCGCGTGTGTATAAATTGAAAAAGACGGAGGCAGACATTTGGCAAAAAAATATTATACATTGCAAGGCCAGAATTAATTGTACGTGGCTGGCTGGCACACGCCTTCTTGGAATATGCATTACCGTCTGATGCGTTTTCACGGTGGGATTCATTCGTTGGAACTCGTACAAGTCCAATTAACTTCACAAAATATTGATTAAAAAAACCTTGGTGAATGAAGCAACATAATATTATTAATATAGCACGATGAGCGATTATATTCATGAGCGTCGATATGTCCGAGTGGTTAAGGAGATAGACTTGAAATCTATTGGGCTTCGCCCGCGCAGGTTCGAACCCTGCTGTCGACGTTTTGCCGTTTCTTTATCTCCTCCTAATCACCTCTTTCTTTATCCATTAAAAACAAATGAATCAAGTTTTTATTATATTAATATCTATTCATGAAGTTATTAACATCAGTATTTATATATTATTTTATTATTTAGTTTTTTATTTTCATTATCTAAATATTATTTATTTATCAACATAAAATAAAAAATATATGAGATATTTATACTTATATATGTGTGTGTATTATGTGAAAGTATATATATATTTCAAGTTAAGTTTAATTTGGGTTTTAAATCAATTTTGAAAAAATTTATATTCTATATATTATTTATAGAATAAAAACAACATGCACTATATTAGTTTTATGATTAGGATGTTTGGAAGTATAGTAGTGGTTGTTTTTTAAAGTATTTTTTATTTAAAAATATATTAAAATAATATATTTTTTATTTTTAAAAAATTATTTTTCACATTATAATATTAAAATAATATAAAAAAATTAAATTTAAATTTTTATAAAACGCGTTTGTACCGCGTTACAACACGGAATCGAAATCAGCTTTTGATCTGGCGTGTCGTATAACGCGGGAACCAGACCAGTACTTGTTCTATTTGTCATCTGGCCCCCAGGTGCACGCACCATCACCACAACCTTTAACATTGTTGAGGTGGCTGTCAAATCAAGCTAAGCTAAGCCAGCCAGCCCAATCTCCATTTCTTTAGTGCCCAAAAGCCTGGCCAGGGAGGGAGGAGAGCTAAACTTTAATAAAACCGAGTTTTGGAGTCTTTGCTTTTTGCTATCATTGCATCTGATTTCGACGAGGTTTCTGAGTGACCATCAATTTCTCTTGACATTATTCTTAGTCAGGGTACGTTAGTTTCTGAAAAATAATTTTAAAAAAATAAATTTCTAAATTTTATTCTAAATTTTATTGTGTTTGTTTATTATTAGAAAAATTGGTCAATGAAACACTTTTCGGTTAACAAAAAAACACTTTCCTGTCAAAGAAAAATTTGGCTTGATTTTCAGGAAAGTGTTTTCCTTTTTTTTTTGGCGGAAAACACTTTCCAGAAGATGTGAAAAATTTAGAAATATCATATTATTTGCTGATTATATCAAATTTGGTCATCAAACTTTTAATTGCTATATATATTTTGTTTTGAATATTTATTTTTCAATTTCATCCCTTAGAATTTAATTTTTATATTAACTTTGGTCCTTATTTTTATAATTGTTATTTGCTTTTCCCTTATTATTTTTAATTGAAATTTTTTATCTATCAAATTTGGTTCTCATTATTTTGACTGTTACTTATTTTATTTGAAATAATTTATAAAATATTAATTATTATTATTTTAATTTCTTCATCTTTTATTTTTTAGATTTGATCTCTATTATTTTGATTATTATTTATTTTATTTGAGATAATTTATGAAATTATATTTTTTTTCAATTTTATTCTCATTCAACTTTTTAATTTGTAAGATTTGTTCCTCATTATTTTAATAAACTTGAAAAAAATAAAATATTAATAAGTTAATTTCCAGCTCATTTTCCATGACATAACCAAACACTGAAAAGTGTTTTCCAACTTATTTTCCATTACACTACCAAACATCGAAAAATAATTCACTTTCCCGAAATTCATTTTCTTGAAATCCACTTTCCAAAAAAAAACTACTTTCCAGCAAACAAACAGGGCCTTAGATATGTTTTCCTTTTCCATTCAGAGGTTAGTTTTCATGGTTACATGCTCATCATTTTAATTATTAGTTGATTCTTATATTGTAGGGTAGTTTAGTCCTTTTCTTAACTTTGCATTTATTTTTTCCGGAATTATACATATGTTTTTCTAATTAAATAAAAATTCAATATATAATATATTATAAACACTCATGCCAAGTTTAAAAATCCATGACAACAAATTAAAATGAGTTAAAATACTCACCTAGATTTGAAAAGTCCAAAGTAACAAACTAAAATTAAAATTAGATAGAATACCCATCCACATTTGAGAACCAAAGGCATATACTTGCAAGCATCACCTATTTTGGAGATCTAGAACCCTAAACACACACACACAAAAAAAATCAAGTAATTAAAAGTTATAAAAGATATTGTAAAATACAATATTTTTTAAAAGTGTATTTTAATTGAAAATATATCAAAATAATATATATTTTTTATTTTTGATATCAGTACATTAAAATCTTTAAAAAAACATCTAAAAAATATTAACTCTTTTCAAATAAAAAATTAATTTAAAACAAAAATCTTAAATAACAAACACTCACGCGAATACCAAGAAGATGTTAATTATAGATGATGAGAACGGCATCAAAGATTGGGTATAATGGACATACAAGCTCATTGAGATCAAAGAAACTTCCCAAACTTGTTATGTCCAAAAGAATAAGCCAAGGTTATATATTATTTGCATCCTATATATATATTTGATTGATTTTCAGCCTTGCCCCTTTCTTTTCAATATTTCCCCAAGTTGCTAAAGTTGATAAGAAGAAATTGAGCTGGAAGATTCCACTTCAAATCTAACCTTTTTGAAATGGATCTTTACCAGGTTAAAATTCAATTGTCTTGACTTGGTACACATTGTGCTGAGTTTTACCCATCCTAACTAGCTAGTCGCATCTAAAATTGGTGGAGCTGCTGGGATTGAGAGATTGCTGCTTCTTGCAATCGTTATTAATTAGAATGAGGTTGCAGGTTTAACAGCTATCATCTCAACAAGCAATACCTAACCTGATTCATCAACAACTTCGAGGGATTTCTTAGAATGATTTTAGCTTTTTATCGTGATTTTGGAGTGACTTTGACCATGTAGTAAATTTGTGCTAGGTATTTTAGATTACATTTTGACGTTGTTCTTCTCTTTTTGCTCCCATGCAAGCAGGTTGTTTCTGGTGATGATGATCTGCCTAGGAGAGACGACAATGGAGAAAGGAGGAGGAAGCATGATCAGCTTAGAGTGTTGGCAGTTACTGGAAGTAAGACTGAGGTCGACGCTGCTGGAATGAGGACCGACGATCGATGATACTGGAATTAATTGCTTCTGAGGATGAACTTGCGATGGCAGAAGCATATATAAACCGGATTTTGTATTAATAAATTACCAAATTAATTCTTTAAATTTAACCAAATTTAATAACTACACTTGCATGCAATATCTGATTATATAAATCAAGATAAAACTTAAATAATATATATATATATAAATTAATCAGGTGAAGGAAGACCTAGACTGAAACAACAACTTGGTCTATATAATCTAACCCTAGTATGCACGTAAATTCGTTCTTATCCCCGACAAAGGAAGAACTGAAAATAGAAGGCAAAAATCAAACGGGAAAACTAGGGGCCTAAACCTAAACCACAAGCAAAGCAGTTCCATACCAGGTGAGATCCACGTGGATGGGTCCCATTAACTTCAGCCAAATCCAACCACATAAGCAAATCGAATCTCAGCTCCGTTACTCGACACGTGGACGCCACGTCACAATAGAATCCCAAGAAAAAAATCTAAAATTATTCTTTTTTTTTAAAGAAAACCTGCCTGTTGCTAGCTAAGGCTTGGGGATGCAGAAGGGTATGGGACCACAGAAGCTAAGTGTGGGTCCCATTGACCCAACACCTGGCAGTGACGGACACCACAAATTCTTGGGTCCGTAGATGTGATCAAACAAACCCCTAGGTCTTTATCATTCTTGTTGAGTTTGGTCATTGACAACTTTACCCCTATACACTGCATAACAACTCAAGAATATTTTTTCCCTCTAAATAATAATATTAATAGCAGTTATTTTGTTGATTGTGTTTGTTATTATGGTTGGTGTTACTTTTTAAAAGTATTTTTTAATTAAAAATATATTAAAATAATATTTTTTTTATTTTTTATATTAACACATTAAAATTATACAAAAATATATATAAAAAATTAATTTGATATTTTTTCAAATAAAAAATATTTAAGAGAAACATGTTATAATATAAAAATAAACATTCATTGAGTTTTATTAGTGGTTATAATTTAATTGGGCCAAAATAGAATAATCTTCAATCATTGATCTGATTTGAAACTTGTTTAATTTAACTTACAGTACTACTAATTATTTGTTCTTACTTTTATAATTATAGAATATATCTCAATAATACCGGTTAATCTAATATGGTATTTATGCTTAAACTATTATTAGAATAATATTGATTGAGAATTTTAAATTATGATAGAATGCATAATTATTTCAGATATTAATTAGATTTAAAAATTAAAGTGTGGTGCTATTCATAATGATTATGTCTATAAAAATTACATATTTTTTATTCTTTGTTATTAAAATCTATAAAAATATATATTTCAATATAATTATTCTTTCCAATTTCCATAATAAAAATAATTTGGTATAATTGGAATGAAGAAATTGGAGAGCAAAACCCAAAAGGGCCAAAACCCACTAAGGTAATTTCCCTGACCAAAGCAAAATTAGCTTAAGACCCTCCATTTCTCATGCTCCTTCTTTCTTACCTTCCCTCACCCACTCCTTCCCTGCCCTTAGAAGGAGAAGAAAAAAATCCACAAAAATCAACTCAAAGCTCAAAACTTTGTGATTTTTTAGATCAAACCCAATAAAGAATCCCAAGAATGAAGAAGTGTGAGCTATGCAAGAACCCAGCAAGAACATACTGTGAATCAGACGAAGCAAATCTTTGTTGGAACTGTGATACAAAAGTCCATGGAGCCAACTTTCTTGTTGCTAGACATGCTCGTGCTCTTCTTTGTCAGTCTTGTCAATCGCTAACTCCCTGGAAAGCCTCTGGGTCTCAACTAGGGCACACTGTGTCTGTATGTGAGAGATGTATGATTTCAAATGAGAATAACAATCGGGAAATTCAAGAACAAGAAGAGAATGGCAGTTCAGATGATATAGAGGAAGATAGTGACAGTGAAAGCGATAGCGATACTAATGATGATGACGGTGGTGATGAAGACGATGGTGATGGTGATAATCAGGTGGTGCCATGGTCACCAACAACACCACCTCCACCGCCATCTGCAAGCTCTTCTTGTTCTTGTACCAGTTCTGATGATAATGATGCAGATTTTGTTGAGTCTGTTAATGTTGTTTCCTTCAAAAGACAACGTCTCCAGGTATGCCTTTACCCAAATTTGCAGGAATGAGTTGATCGATATACCAATTGAATTGTCGTTAGTGGGTAGTTTTTTATTTTCTTAGTGTTTATGATGCATTGTTTTTAACTTGATCGGAAAGGTGAGCCATTTTCTTGAAGAATTCTTACTTTAACGTCAGGGTTTTTCAGATCAGTATGTGCAAAACTGAAATCTCTTCATGATCAAATTATAATAGCTCATCAACTGATATCCGTGTTCGCAGCACTAGTTACTCCCCGAGCACACGTTTCGAGTTTGAGATGTTTTTTTTATATATATATATATAAAAAAAAGCAGCTCATCTACGCAATAAAAGAATTGTTGCATTGTCTAAGTAGGAATTGGAACTAGTATTTTCTTAGTGGGTTTTGATTATTGCAGGATGATCTCAACCGTTCGTATTCTCTACGGATGTACGGAAACACAGCTACTCCCGTTGAATGTTACAGTTCTTCTACGAGGGGATCTTTGAAAGAAAAGAGAAAGGAATTGGACCCGACGGTTTAAGCCGGGTGGAGAGAACTGCTGAGTTTGTTGAGAGATTGAGTGGAGGGTTCGAAGCCATTGATGTTGATTTGTTGAGGAATAGTGGCCGTACGATTTGAGGAAGATTAGGGATGTCCTTACTAGTATTTAGTAGTTTGACCTTTTCTAACAAAGATATTAACAGGAGGTTAGGGCTGTTTAGCTGTGGATCTCTGAGACTTTGATTGACCATTTGGTTAATTAATTGTGTTATTAAATCTTAATTAATTATCTCCATGATTTCTCCATGTTGAAGCCAAAGCATAATCAACTTGTACCATGTTAGGAGTGAGTGCTGGTTCGCAAGTTCTTGGTGCGAGCCCCTTTTTTGGAATGGTGTTAATGGTTTTGGAATGGTGTTAATGGTAGGGACTTAGGGTTTCTTCCATGATTAGAGGAAAAAACAGGGATGTGACATTTATTTATTTATTTTATTAATATTATTTGTCTCATTGATATTGGACTATCTACGTTGGAGTCATTTTGATTTTCTTCATAGTACAACGTCTTTTTTTATTGTATGGGAAATATTTTGGCATCCACAGCCTTGTCTTCAGATTTGAATCCTGGTTGACGAGGTAGGAAATCAGTTTATTTGCCAGCTACACTAATCTTTAAGCTCTATTTAGGTGATGTTTAGATTGAAATGAGGTGATAGGTCGAGCATTCTTTATTTTCCTTTTCTTTTTCTTTTTTTAATTTTGTTTAGGTAAATAGTTTTGAGATGTGCAATTGGCACTTATAGATTATATTGTTTAAAGTGTTTTTTACTTATAAATGTTTCAAAATATTTTTTTTTATTTTTAAAAAATTATTTTTGATATCAGCGCATTAAAATGATCTAAAAACACCAAAAATATATTAATTTGAAATTAAAAAATTAAAAAATTTTAATTTTTTTTAAAAGTGTTTTTGAAACACAAAAACAAACAGGTTCAAAATAAAACTTTATCTCTCTAAAACTCATGGAATAGTAAAGATAGAGAAAACATGTCGTCGTAGTACTAGTTTGAAAATGTATATATTTATTCTAGTAGATCATGTTTGTTTTTATGTTTTAAAAATGTTTTAAAAAAAATTTGAAATTTTTTTATTTTTTTATTTGTTTTAAATTAATATTTTTTGGTGGTTTTAGATCATTTTGATATATTAATATTAAAAATATTTTTAAAAAATTAAAAAAATATTATTTTGATACCTTCTAAGCAAAAAAACAAAAACAACCGAAATCCCATTTCTAACCAAGCTAACAAGTATGCATTATTTATTTTCTATCACGGGATATTAATAATAGGGTTACATCCTTCTTGTTATTTTTATATTGAAAGTAATTATAGAAAATGGGAAATTGAAGATTATTTCTGTGATGAAGCGTGGCACAGTGATTTTCAAGAGGCATATGGAATAATGGAGACCAACTTTCGTTTCCTCTGTTGAGAAAAGGAAAGAAAATGGCTGTAGCAGCAGCTTTGAGTGTGGTGCACAGAAGGTATTTTCGAAACTTTAAATTCCATCCACTTGATTGAGAGGTGGGTTTTGCTCACTGATCACACGCAAAATGTCAGGTGTCAGATAACCTATGGCCAATGTTGAGTCACTTTAGGGGAGACCATAAGCCATTCTGGGGACCTCTCTGCAGTCTGCAGCCCTGAGCCTCTGTCGTGTCTGTCCTTTTAATTTCCTGTTTTTAATTCTTTTTTTAAATGTATTTTTTATTTGAATATATTTTTTGAAATATTTTTTTATTTTTTAATATTAATAAATAAACAGAAGCTGCTTCTGAACAGGATCAAGATACAAACAACCTTCTCTGTTTGTGACCTAAAGTCTCTGCCTGTCCTGCTCTGCTCTCTAAGCCTCACAAGTTACAATCCTTAGAAAAGCCCTGCAAACCAAACCACTTGATTTGACAAGTGTCGTAATGCTATTTAATGTTTTTTAAAATTATTTTTTGATTTAACAATACATTAAAATAAAAATTTTAATTTTTTTTATATTAAAAAAAGTATTGACACGTGTTTTCCTATATAAATATATATTTAAAACGATTCAGTTTGAATTTCACGCACCACCTCTAGGAAGGGAGTTGATTGCGAGTCCAATTCATATCACCATCACATCTTGTTTTGTTCACGATCAGAAGGCGTATTGAAATTCAAGGTGATTTCTTCAATTCGTGGGAATCTTGCTTTTCAAGTACAAATAAAAGTTTATCAGGAAAAATCAAAGATAAAAAGATTTGAAGATTACTAGCAAAAAGGAAGGGGGGAAAGAAGCCTTATCTCTTCGGTTAGTAGCTGTGGCCATGGTTAGCTCTTTATCAATGATTAGGGTAAATAACTATGTTTAATTTGTGTGGTTAACCTTTGTTGTTATTATTATTTTTATTTGAGGATAAGGGTAATTATCTATCTCCATCAATTAAGTTTTTTTTTTTTTGGACATGCCCATCATATTATTTTAACCCGGAAATTTAGGATTTGTTTGGTAATATGATGAGGTATGATTGTAATGGCTTTTCATTCGGATTATAGTTTTGAAAGTATTTGGTTAATGAACACGCATCATAATTTTATATGGAAGTCATTGAAAACTCTCTCTTGAAATCTTGGTTACGAAAAAGCTACCATCTATCGCTTTTCTTAAACTTGCTTGTTTAAATTGTGACAGTAAAAGATATTACAATACTAAACAAACACTTAGAACATGTTTGGGCTTTGTTTATTTTTATTTTTTAATGTTTTGCTTTAAAACAAAGCAATTAAAAGTACAAAAAATAATAATATGTAATGATTTTAAAAATCAATTGTTTAACTTTAGAGAATGGGAGATGATTTTTATAAAAAAAACAAATATATGTTTAAAGTTACATTAATTTTTACTTTAAAAAACATCAACTTTAAAAAGCATAGGGGAATGATGCTTTTCAAGATGAAAATTTACTTATTTTGTTTAAAAGATAAAAAAATAATAATGTTAAATCATTAAAAAAAACCAATATAGCAATTTTATTTAAAACAGTCAAGTGATTTTATTCATAGCACAATATGTCATTTCATTATCAAACATTTCAATATATGTTTAATCTTATAACATAATATAGCGAAACACTTACAAGACAATACAATAATTATAATTACAATATAACACAGCAAAACAAAATAAACTCTTAATAAAATCTTCAAACTTCAAAATCCAAATTCAAAAGATAATAATAAGAAAAAAAAACTAGTGAATTTATTTTAACTATGCTATTAAACTCGGTTTAGACCATAACTTGAATCACAAATTGGATGAGTTAACTCAAGTAAAAAAATATCATTTTGATTTATTTTTTTCAAAAAAAAAATCAAAATAGGTTTTAATCGAGTTGTGGGTTAAACTAGTGAATCGTTGATTAACTTACCATGTCAACTTCCATATAATTATTAAACTCGGTTTGGATCATGACCAAAATGATAAATTCGGTGAGTTGACCCGGATAAATCAAAATAATATCTTTATAATTATTTACAAAATGTTAAAATAACTCTACCTTGAGTTTTTCACTGAATCGACCGAGCTGGGATTAACCCACCCGGCCATCAAGGTCAACTCTAATAGAAACCGGATTTTAATAACAATGCTAGCGAGTAACCTATGAGGATTAGACACGCAATTAACGACCTCCCTAGAGTTCATTCGTTTGGTTTACAAAAAGTCAACATTGGTTAGGGAGATACCTATGAGTTTTTAATTGTTTTCTCTCCAAAATATCAGAGAACATATGGTCTTCATGGCTCGCCTGCCAAGTTGATGTATACAGAAGATAGGCAGGCAGCATCTTTACTTCACCTTTTAAATAAATAAAAATAAATAAATAAATAAACATATGGTAGAAGTAATAAATACGAAATAGTATAAAGTTTTTGGCCGGCCATCACATCAATCAAGAACATCTTTATGTGTTGGAATTCAACTTTATTTAAAATTTAAAACCATAATAAAATTTTAAAATAATGTAGTCTTGCAAGAAATTGTGGTCGAGGAAAGTCCTCCCACCATAGAGCATGCTCGAGCCAACCAAAAAAAAAGAAAACAAAAGTCTTAATTACTTTGTTAATTATATATAAAATAATAATTGGGATTAACGGTTGCCAAGGAAACTTCCCTTGAAGTACAACAAAAAAGAATCACTTGAGAGAAAAGAAAAGAAAAACCAAGTGGGGTTTTGTGGTGGAGATTGATTGAGTGTTTTGAGGTGGAGTCGGTGTTTTGTGGTGGTGGTTGGTGGTGTTAACCTCCTGAGAATTTTCTTGACAACCGCGTTGATATTGTTGCTGGGGTGGGGGCTTTGATTGATCTTTCCAGTCCCTGTATTCTATGAAAGTAATCAATTAATTCTTCATCTATTTTATATTTTTTTCTATTTTATTTTATTTTTATTTAAAGAAGTAGATACGATGAGGGAAAAAAAAAGTATTTTCAAAACAAAATACTGTTAAATTAACTATAGTCAATGCTTGTTAAGGGACCATTTAATTATTTTCGATATTATAAAAAATTAGTTTAATAAAAGTTATAATTAACTATTGATCATAGGATTCTGCTGACCGTGATCTCATGACCTTTGATAATGACCATATAATTTCCTTTTTACTTAAATGTTTGTGTTTTTTTTTTTATAATATAGTAAAATGCAATTTAATTTATGTATCGATCCACCTTGAGTGATAGAGGATCATTTTGGCACCACTCCTCAAATTGGCCCTTCAATTTTATTAACTACATAATAAATAAATAAATAAAAATGTCCTTTGCCCCCACTTTATGTTAATAATAATAGTTAAGTGCAATTGTGGCTAAGATCCATTCCTCATTGGCTTTTTCTCATATTAGTGGTTTCCATGGCCAAAATCAATAATTCTTGTTTCTTTACATAAACTAGGTTGATTAAAACTTAGTAAATGTTTGTTTTCCCGTTATGATTTGTTTTTTAAAGTGCTTATCAAATTCACCTGAAAAAATATTAAATTAATGTTTTTTTATTTGTTTTCAAGATAATTTTAATATGCTGATATAAAAATAAAAAGAAATATGAAAAAAATAATATTATTAATTTTGATATATTTTTAATTAAAAATAATTTTAAAAAACATATGCATTGAAATACCAAATACATACTAAGTCTGGTGGTCTCGCATCATTCTTTTTTACTCTAAGTCTAATAATTATAGCACTTGATCTTACAAAGTTAGATTTAGACTTATACTTGCTCAATTATATGATGTTTTTTAAAAATTTTAATTTTTTTAAAAGGTTTTAAATTAATATTTTTTAGTATTTTTTTATTGTTTTGATGTACTAATATAAAAAATAATAAAAATATTATTTTATTATATTTTTTTTAAAAAAAACATCATGAAAAATACATCCTGAAAGGCAATTCCCACCTCACTTCCGAAGGCTTTAAAGCAACATAACATGCGGCTAAAACACTTATGCTGTGAAGAGAGAAGGAGAAAGAGGCAAGCAAAGATTCGACATTGCAACTTCCCAATCCTATCTTCACTTGCTTGTGACAAGCACTTCTACTATCTGTAGCTATCATGTTAAGTTCCCTTCCCTCCAAAGATGGGCTAAGCTAGTAGTTTCAATAAATTGTGTTTTCAATGCTGCAAAAATCCAAATATGTATGTACATTGGAAGATCATAGCTATTAAACTTGATCTCGAATTAATACAATGACTTTTAAAATTTGAAACCTGAATCCTAACACAAGCTAAGCTTGAGTTTTTTGGGTTTGTAATTCAGTTAAAAAAATAATAATCGGTAAAGTAATTGAAAAAAATATTTGAAAAAATAGCATATCACAGATATCAATTATGACTCTCGAGTCACATAAAATATATGCGACTCATTAAACTGTGTTATTTTTTCAAATATTTTCTTCGGCAGGTTTACCACAGTTGCTTCGATTCACTTTCTAATAATTTTTAACAAAATTGCTTTCATCGGTCTATAAGCTCAAGCTTGGAGCATTTTGAACCCAAATCAAATCTGGAAGAACCACTGCATGAAAACCAGAGTGTACCTGCCAGGGGAGAAACAAGAAATCAGTGCCAAGATAACTGAATTTTCAGGGCCATGAATATCCTGATAATGCAATTGGCTTCAAAGAAAGCAAAAGAGAAAAATGCAGATGAGCTTGCTAGTGCAAAAGCATATTAGATTAAGATGAGTGTTGAGCTTACAAACATAAACAGTCTGCATTAAAAGCCTATCCAAAAAGAAAAGAAATGACACGAACTTTGTTTTCTTTCTTTCTTTTTTGGTACCAAGAGGGAAGTAGCTAGCAGAAAGGATAATGGTGACGACAACTCTTTCAGTCATCCTAATTTTACAGTAGTACTGCGCAACCCTAGGATAGTCAACTTTCTAAGCAGAACTATAGAGAGATGATGAGAATGTCTCTCCGTCAAAATGCAAAGAAGGTGTATTAGAAAGCAATGCCATAAGAGTGCACCACAGCTAAATGTGGCTTGCTGCTCAGGTATATCCATGCAAGCCGCTTAAATTTCAAAACCTGTTATAGAGGTAGCAAGATCGGCATTGGCCTGAGGCAAACAACCAAATCCAGAAGGAAAACTTGGGAGGTATGAAGATAATAAGATATCAAATCCCAGAGATTGAAGAACAAAACAAACTGATATGTTTAGAGAAAGGCACAGTTTTGAACAGCAAGGCAGTCGTCATTTATTTCTACACCACTAATTTCCTTGCAGAGAAAACCAAACCACCCTCGGAAATTGGCACAATGTTCAAAATGATCCTCAGTTGCATCAAATGTTTATCAACCAACCATGTATAAGCAATTTATCTGATATTTAGGTCTAATCAAATTTACAAAAACCTACCACGATTTCTCTTGTTTCTCAGCATGTAATCAGATTTTCTAAAACCTAGATTCACATTTGTTCAACCGAAAGTATGTTTATGTAACTTCAACGAAACAAAGAAAGAAATCAGGTAAATATCAATGTAAGTGCCAGAAAGAATCAATTGAACAAGGCAAACTCGCAATCACACATCATGCCACAAGAAACGCAACATTTGAATCACATTAGCATGGTCAAATAGACAAGATAACAACCAAAACATCAAGCCTAACACAACCATACCTCACTGGAGAAAGTGACCAAAGCTGCCTATTTGTGGTCTGCTTATTCAAAACACAAGTCTCTCAATCCCCCGAGCTTTCGAGTCAAATTCTCATTCGACAAAAATTCCATATACCAGAAACTCTCTGGCAACAAATCTCTAATCAAAAGAAACCTTTAACACTAATCAACAAAATAAAACTCTCCCCGTATCAATGTCATTCCCATCAATTTGAACACTAGCATCATATTCCAGTCAAAACCAAAGAAGTTTTTTTTTTTAAATGTAATATAGCTAGGCCAGGTAATTCTTGTATTTGTTTTTTCTTTTCCAACCACTAGTCATTCTGTTTCAGTTTTACTCGTTATAATCTCATCATGATCATGTAATTTATAAACTAAAACAAAGCTTATAGCATGTAAATTCATTATATTTCTACTTGCTTGAAGATTCATAATTCAACTGACAAAGAAAGCTTGAAACATTGATCAACAAGTTTTACAACTAAAACCCATTGCTTTTCCTTTGTTTTTTAGCAACAAAGATGTTGGCACACATACAAATCTCTTTTCTCAATCTTAGAGACAAGCCTGCATTTCAACAACTATAAACATTCCCCTACTTATTTGCAGTTGTTAAGATGCAGTAATATATTTCTAAAATTGAGAAAAGAAATAAGTCTATGAATCCACAACCCTTTCAGGACACAAATAAGCTCATTTTTCAAAAGATAGGGAAGCAAACGGTTAGATGTAAAACTTGGTGATTGATGTTCCGGCTTATGGTTGAATCATAAACCCATTTGTTTCCATCACTTGAATTATAATTTTTCTAACAAATAAAATTTAAATTTGAAATCTACACGATATGAGCTATCTTTTGGTGTATGCATATCTTGCATGGGCTTGATTAGAGTGCAACAAGTCATACTGCAATAAAGTGGCTATTACTGTAGTCATAACAAAAACCAATTTTGAGGTTCATTTCACTAGCCACAGAATGCTGCTATGAATAATTCTTAATTTTTAACAATCTATGTAGGTACTGAAGCCCTTGAGCAATTCTTTCAATAATGCATACGTGATCATGTTCAGGAGAGAATTTCTGAAATGTTCCAAAGCTAGAAGCTAATGCAAGAATGACGTTGAACTAAGAAAGTAATGGTGAACGTAAAGAGGATGAAACTTAACTTCCTAGTATACAGGTCCATACCCTCCCTGTCAAGGCTTGTTTTCTGCTGAGAATTTGTCAGTGGGAGCAGGTGATCACAGTTATCAATCACCCATCTCGTTATGGAAAAACAACACTATTACTTTGTGGAAAAAATGTAGCAATTTCTAAGAATAAAAATGAATATGTAGGAATCCCATGCTATCATTGCCAAAGTCCAGGAAGTGATTCAAATGAAATTTCACTAAATCACAAGGAACCATCTAAATACTGCTTAGGCAACTTGGCATGCTTTAGTTGCATTATCAATGGCAGGCCACAGGTCAAGAAAAACAAAAATTGTGGTTTCTATATCAGACTAGTAACTGAAAAGGTTCTCTCTGTACCCTGACACTCATTGTCTTCTGCTGTCATTAGACTTAAGACTTTACTTTTCTCTTTCTGTCCAAAACTCACAGCAAGAAATAAGATTTACCTTCGTGTCTGAGCTTTCTCTTGAACAGGTAGCAGGTCAATGACCTGATTGTTTATACTGCAACCACTGTAAGTTCTACCATAACAAATGCACATACTCTAAAAAATATTTCCTGAAATTTACCACATTAATCATTGTTTTTACCACTCAAGTTTTGAAGCTCAGATGCAGCATGTTGATGTAATCTGTTCCAGCAGCACCACCTCCTAACACCAACTGATGTAAATTCACGAGAGCATCTTTCCGTACAAACCACCCACTGGTGATGAACGTGCTGTTCATGAGCAAATTTCTCATGCGATCCAATTAGCATCTTGCAGCACTTGTTTCCTAGTATGCTTTTGAATTTGCAAAGAATGTGAGACTTGGACATTTTTAACCACCGACCTTCCTCTGCATAACCTTCCTTGTTCGCACACTGCAATGATTTTCTAACAAAAGCTCTCGATCAATCATTTAGTGCAAGAAGGCATGTGACCTTGGGAGCATTGACAAAGGTTCAGTGAAGTCTCATGAAGACACAGCAAGGCCCTCAAAGAGTATAAATACCATCTTGGTCTCTCATTTTTACCAAAACACATCCAAAATCCAGATCACTAGGCCACAATGCTAGTTGGTCGTCCTGTCCTGAGATATTTACCACTTGTCTTGAAATTATAAAACTATTGTATACAGAATAAGTGAGATAGCTTCATTTTCATTCCACACAAAACTAAAATTAAATACAAGAACATATTGTTGAATCTCATCTCACAAATCAAGCTAAAAGTAGTTCATTCCAAACTCCAATGCTCCAATACCTATACGGCTCATTCCATTATATGAATGAATCCCCTCCATATAAGTGCATCACATTTGAGAATATGCCTGCTCCATCTGCTGAGTTTCCATGAAATAAGAATCCAAAGTAGTATAGCTTAGTTGCCATGCTACGAGAAATTCCTATTTGGACCAGCACACGCCATTCAAAAACTACCAATCTTTAGGAATGCATGCCTAAACAGGATAAGAAGTCAAAAAACTTATTTGTCAGACGAGAAAATTTCTGATTTCTTATTTCGGATGAGAGTTATAGGACCAATAAAAATGTTGGAAGGAAACTCTGGTTTACTAGGGTTTTTTTCTCCCTACATTAAACTGAAAAAGGAACAATACAGTAATGATTTAGAAAAGAAATCAAAGCACAAAAACAGTACATATAAATTTCCAGGAAAAGAAATTCTGCAATACATCTTATAATTCAATTAGCAACGTTTCTTAAGCAAGTTTGATAGGTTCACCAAACAGTTGCCCCATTTCACTTTCCAAGACATTTAACAAATTTGCTTTTGTCCGTCTATACACCCAAGCTTGATCACTTCGATCCCAATCAAACCTTGATGGACCACTGCAAGAAAACCAGGTCGTAACAGTCAGATCACAAACAAGAAAAACAGGGTGGAAAAAAAAAAAAAAACTAAATTTGGCAGCATGAATATCTGATAATGCCATTGACTTAAATAGATAACATAGAAAAAAGTTAAAGAGAGACAAGCATTAATGCAAAAACATTCTAGCTCAACAAGATAATTGTTCAATAAAGTACACTACTAAACAGAACTTTCAGCATCAAAAGCTCATCCTTAAAAAAAGAAAGGGACACGAATTTTATACACTTTCTTTGGTTCTGAAAGTGAATCAGCATGAAAAAGGATTACAATGATAGCAAGGAGTTCTTTTGTTTTGGTTTTAATAGCACATTACTTGCTTCCAAACCTACTAATATATACAACTTAACCAACAATGTTCACTATTTCAACTTCGATCCAGATTCATTAGAACCTCCAACAATTCTTTCGCAAGTCCTAACCAACTTCCTCCAACCTAATTTCACAGCTATTTGACCGTCCACAATTATAGTAACATGTTCAATTTCACTCCAAAAATCAAAAGAAACAAACAAACGAGAGAACATCAGCACAATAATCCCCTTCAACCAAAGGACATGAATCATTTACACAACATCACATGGTACTTAAAACACAATCCTAATCAAACATATAAAAATGTACGAACTGAACTAGCTAGCAATAAGAAAATTCCACACCTCACAGGGGAAGATAACCAAAGTTGCCGATTCGGGGTTTGTTTGTTCAACACATAAGTCCCTAAATCTCCAAGCTTTAGAGTCAAAACCTCATTCTACCAAAAACCACATAAAAACTTCATTAACAACAAAACTCAAATCAAAACAGAACCTCAAAACAATAACGACCAAAGAAAAAAAACAACTCACCCCATAATCGATATCAAAGCCATCAATTTGAACACTATCACCATATTCCTGTCCAAAAACCAAAAACTCATTATTAAAAAAAAAACAACAAAAGCTTCAAACTCCATTAATTTGAAAGCCGGGAAAGTTAAAAATTAACCTCAAATTTCTCTTGAAGGTCATGAATAGTTGAATCAGCTAGAGAGTGAAATTCATCCTCCTGTAAAAGCGAACTGTATCGCACTTTAATCAATTAAAAAAACCACCTTTAACCAAACCAAAAAAGACCCAGATAACAAAATCCGACATTAGGTGCCCCTTAACCAGACTTGCAACGAAAAACCTACCGGTAATCAATGGCAGCAGGACCTTCAGTGTCGGTTGAGTTGAGATTTAACAAGGGAGAAGAGTAGAAGGTTCTTGAAAGAGGAGGAGAATGACTGCTTGAATGGTGGTTGATAGTTCTTGAGGATTGTATAAGAAGAGAACGTGACCTGACCAAGAATGAAGAAGGAGAAGGAAAGCAGTGCTTTAGAAGTGTGGAGAGCCTTCTGACAGAAAATTGCAGCTCTGAAGCCATTGATGTTTTGCTAAAACCTGGTACTTCGGTGGTGCCTGTTGTAGTCTTAGCAAGCCTATGTGCTCGGTTTCTTAAGTTTGGATCAAATTTCTTAATGGGCTTGCATCCAATGGATTTGTGCAAGGGATGGACCAAAAGCATTGAAAATTATATAATTTTCGTATGATTGATTACAGACAATATTTTGTTACTTCTTGAAATAAAAAAATGAAGATGAAGAAAATTTATTTAGTTAAATAAATAAATATAAATATATGAAATAAATTTATTTTTTTAATTTTAAAATTAATTTATATACTTTTAAAATATAATATAAAGTACATGAAAGACAAATCTTCTATGTTCTAATTAGTGATAAAAATTAATCTCAAAATAATTTTTTTTTTAAAGTGGATATTTTTTTTATGTAATTGATTTCAAAATTTGAAGGAAAAAATTTGATCATATAGTTTCCAAATTATTGGAATTATAAATTAACAAACAAATATCATATAGTAAAATGAATCTTTTTCCAATTAAGCTGGTTTTGAAGAGGTTGAAATATCCAAGATTATAACTAAAATAATAACAAAAATCAAATTTTAATCACACTTAGTGGGACTTTCATCACTATAGCCCAAGTTTACAACTAATATAGATGACAAAAATTAAAGTTTAATCCATAGCTAAGGCAAAAGCTATTGAAACTTAGATTCTGATTGGTATTGTTATTAAGATTGTTTTTTAAAGTGTTTTTTAATTGAAAATATATTAAAATAATTTTTAAATTTATTTTTAATATCAACACGTTAAAAAAATCTAAAAATATTTAAAAAATATTAATTTAAAATAAAAATAAATAATTTTTTTAAAATATTTTAAAAATAAAAATAAAACGGGCTCTTAAACACAAAGTTGAGTTTAATTAAGACCAATTGATTGTTTTTAGGATGCTGATTTTTTAATTAGACTAGTTGATTATGTTAAATTAATTTGGATTAACATAAAAAAAATATACGATGACTGAAATTCTCATTAATCTCTATATTTTAAAAGTGTATATTTTAATCTAAATACAAAGTAATTATATATAAGATAAACTGAAAATATTATTTTATTCTTAATATATAAAACAAGAATAAATAAAACAAGATAATATATAGTTCTTAACAGATTAGATTATACGGGTGTAATTTTTCTATAAATATATTTATAAGTGTAAATTAATCAATAATTTTGGTAAATTCCAAATACTTGTGTATATTTTGTTTCTGTATTAAAGCTTAGGTTAATTAGGAGAGAGAAAATGCAACAGCCTTTCTCTCTTTAACAGTAGAAAAACACAACAGTGTTTTTGACAGCAGTAGATGAGCACAGCAGCAACTCGATTACAGCAGTAGCAGCAACAAAACCTCCAAACGCATCAGCGAAGTAGCAAGTTTTTTTTTTTTTTTTTCCCAGCTCCCAACTCAGCAACACGCAACAGCAGCAACAAACTTTTTTTTCAGCAGCAGACCAGATACAGTAGCAATGTTCTTCATGTAACAGCAGTTCCAAACCCTTTCAGCAGCTGCTCTAGTCTCTTTCCAAAGCAAACAGTAGCTTGTAGCAATTATATTTGTTCAGACCCTTCCTCGCGCAGCTTCCGTTCAAGCAGCAGTTTTTTCACGGTAGTGCAGACCCTTCCTATCACAGATTTTTTTCTTACGGCAGTACAGCTTCAGTTCTATCACAGCTTGAAGTAGCAACGTCTACACATATTTTTTTTCTTGTGATCCGTTGAAAAGCAGCATCCTTCTCACTTGTAATCAACAGGCGTGGCAGCAATAGACCTCCACCTAGTCAAACAAGCAGAAACTTGATTTACAGTAAAGCAGTTACCTCATTAGCCTTGCTGAAACAAGCAGCAGACTTTTCACTTATTGCTGACGAATAATTTTTTTTTTTCAACGGCTTTGACCTTATTAATTTTTTCAAACTAATAAGTGTTCAAACAAAATAAAATTCATGGCTTCCCGTAAATTTGTTTAACCGGACAATCCATGCTTTGATGGTCATTACAGAATTTTTTTTAACAGCAAATTAAAGAGTATTGACAACTCATTTCAATGAATAATTTAATTAACCACTATTGGATCAACAATAACGAATGAATATAAATTGATCTCGTAAACAAATAGAACTATACATAAATTCGTATGTGAGCTATGCACAAAGATATCAATAAAGGTTGGGAAAGAGTTCCTGTAAAGTTTGTTGTGCACTTTGATAATCTTATTCTACTTGTGTATTCTGTTTGTCTTTAAACTTGGAAAACCTCTCGGGTGAGGGAAACACTTAGTTACTAGACAAACACGAGTGGAACTGGCAAGAGAAGACTGAGTCTAGTGAGGCACTAGGCTGCCGCACGGGTTTATTCGCGTAGTGAAAAATTACCCCGTGCGATAAGTTAATTTAAAGACTTTCTACAGTACAACTGCTTAGATTTTAAATTAAATTGAATGAAAATTTAGTTAAATTTTATCAATTTAGTATATCAATTCAGACCCAATCAACCCGTTTAAAACTCTTAATATTAAAATCCTGCTTGTTTACTGGATTCCAAAATATTTCAAAGAGTTAGAAACTCTAAATGGAAAGATTTTTCTTCCTGCTCTTTATTTATATTTATTTTGATCAAAGATAAACCTTTCTTTAGAATTTTAGATGATGATATAAGAGTTCTTATTCATGAATTCTTGTACTTAGTTAATTTAAAGGTTTTATTAAATCATTATGGCACCATAATGAGGTTTTCAATCAATTTGGATCTTAACAAGAAACTTTTATCTTAAAGAAAACACTAGTAAAGCAGTACTATTCTATATAAATAAAAATACCATGAAAAAAATAGGAGGCCTGTAACATTAAACATGACTTTAAAAAAAAAATAAAGAAGAAAAAATCTTAAAATATATATTATCAATTTTAATTAATTTTAATTAACATATCTAACCCCTGACGCGGACCTCATTTTGATTTTATTAATATTATTTGATTTGTTTACTATGGTTTTAATCTGTTCACTTAAAAAACAAATTCTCGTTATATCAATGTTAGGGTTTTGTTTCTTTCTCCCAAGCTATTGTAACGAACAATGTAACGTACAATCAACGTTACCAGCAAATACATAACTTGAGGTATATTTAAAATATGATATTAATTGTTTTATAAAGTGTTTTTTATTTGAAATTATAATATTAAAATAATATTTTTTTATTTTTAAAAATTATTTTTGATATTAGCGTATTAAAATATTTTAAATATATAAAAAATATTAATTTAAAATAAAAAATTAAGAAAAAAACATTTTTTAAAATACAAAAATAAATACACGCTTAATCTCATTAGGTGGATGGAACGAGGAAGAACTTCAGGATTCCCAGATGAAGCCAAAAAATGGTGCTTGAGGTGGACTAGACCTCCTATGAACTAATTGGTTAGGACTTTAATTTTCAAGGTTGTATTTAATTATTGTTCTCTGATTAAAAAAAAAATCGTATTTGGTTAAACTAATGGTAAAGATAGAAACATAGAATAAATTTATTTTTAAAATAATTTTAAAATTAATTTATATATTTTCAAAACAGATAATATATAGAAACATGTCTTTATTATTATTATTTTTATTTTTATTTTTATTTGGGAATAATATCTATCTATAACTTTAGATTTGATACTTCTTTTATTTGTTTTTATCATCAAACCAGCTTTTTTTTATTTATTTAATTGGAAATACTCTTTCAAGGATTGAGGAATGGTAACGTCGTCCCATCCACCACTGCTTTAGAATGTTAGGGGTGGAATCCACATTACCTAGCTAGCTCATTCACATGATTTGATTGGCTCATAAAGGAATGAAATAATTGATTGATTTTTCTGTTTCCTCTTTTTTTTTTACTTTTTTTTCTTCTGTCTCATCTCCACTACGCCATATGTTTTTTTTTTTATTTATTATTAATGTAGATGTTCGGGTCAGCTTGCGCGCATCTTGACTAATCTCACGGGCCCTGAAGTTAATACCCATGTAAACCTCTAGTGACTATCATATTAGCAACCACATGGCTCGAATTTGAGATCACAGGAGAATAAATTTCTTGATTTCAAATTTTTATTACTGTACTACCTACTGAATGGTTGCGGTATATTCTTTTATTAATATGAGAGGTGGAAGTTTCCCTGTAATGTTTCTGTTTTGAAGATGATATTCTACAGGTTGTAGTGATGGATTTGCAGTTTCCCTGCATGTATAGATAAAACACCAAACTATTTTAATAATCTTCTAAGATTATAGTTTACCTTTTCCAATTGAAACATATGCTTCTTCAAATCATAATTATAAAATCGAGAATTGAATTAAGGTAAGATATGGGATAGGAGATTGAAGAGTTGACCACCCAAAAAATATTTAAAATAATCAAAATGATATCGTTTTAACTTAAAAAATAATATTAAAAAAATAAATAAATTAGGTTTTGACTGAATCGACCAAGTAAACAAATTAATCCAAGCTTTTGACCGGGTTGATTAGGTTTTTCCTACTATTTTCTTTATTCCAAACTAAAATAAAATAAAAGAGAGATAACTAGAATAGAAAAGACAAGATGAAACAAAGAAATTGATATTGAATTAAACTACAAAAGTGAAGAAAAACAAAAAAAAAATAGTTTTCATTTTCTTCATATTTATCATCATCAAAGTAACGTTTTCTTCAAGTATCAATATATATATTTTTGTTCTTTTTAGAGGAATAGAAAATTGATCTCTTTGTCTTCGTAGCTAAACATGTTTCTTTCTAAGCTGTCTTTGTTTTTTATGTCCTAAGATCGCAAGCAAGAAAAACACCAATGAAGGCTTTAAAGATTCAATATTGATACACACATTGTTTTCTTCTCGTTGGAAAAGAAAATCCGAAAAAGTAAAAATAGTGATGCACATGAAAAGCAAATCACATGACACTTGTGTGTTTGCATTACATTTGAAACTATTTTAAAAATATATTTTGTATAAAAAATCATTAAATTTTTGTTTTCTTAGTAATTTTTTTATGATTTTGAAGTGTTAATATAAAAAAAAATTTAAACTTTTTTTGTGGTAAGTGAAGTTACTTATTTGCTATTAAATGAAAAAGAAGTAGTCTTGAGGTTGGGGGTGTTTTGGTCTTTTCTACTGGCTAATTGATCATTAAAAGATTGATCAAGGGTATTTAGGTTTTTATTTTTATTTTTTGCACCATGAAAATATTTTTTTACCTCTAAAGTCAACAAAACTTAGAGTTGTTGACCAAGAGTTTTTTTTACTTTTTATAAATTTTTAAAGAGTAAAAATATTTTTTTATTCTAGAGATTAAAAAATTATTGGGTTGTTGGATAAGAGGTGTTTTTTTTGTTTTTTCATTATTCATGTTCAATAAAAGCATGTTTTTGGCCTTATATAAGACAAAAAAAAAAAAAAAAAAGGGTTTGTGTTTGGTAATTACAATGTGTTTTAGTATTTTCACATTAACTTTTATTTTTTAATCAGAAAAGTTGCTAGCGCGTGCTGAGTGAGTGGCGTCAGTGTCATTCAGGCAGTGCATGTGACATTACCCGATGGCCAAAATTGACCCTTCGTTGTTTTCTTGAAGGCACCATCATGTCCTCTTCCATATAGTATGACACGTGACGACGTATGGTGATCAAATTGTAACCAACAATCGTTTTATTTTTCCTTCTTCTTTTCTCTCTCCTTCAAGATAAGTACATGACTGTCATCTTTCTTTGATTTTTCAATTTCAGTCCTCATTCTTTTAATTTTTTATTTTGTTCCTATTTTTTTTATAGTAGTTTTTTCTTAAATTTGTTACATTCGTGCACTTTACAAAGAAAATGTTTTATTTTGTGTTTTTGAATATCTTAATCTACCTTTATCTTTTAATTTTTTATTATTGTTAATTGTTTTTTCATTTATTTATATAGATAATTATCGATTTATTTACTTAGAAATTTGCATATACTTTTTAATTTTAATTTTAATTTTTTTTATGTAAAAACATATAATTTTTTGAAAAAAAATTTTATAACACAAAAGAAAGCACGGGTTAGATAGTGTGTGTATATATTTTGCCATCAAATAAAAATATACTTAATAAAGCAGAATACATTTAAACATGTGTATTTGTTCTTTCCGTAAAAAGAAAAATCATCGAAATTTTATTTTTAATCACAGCCATAAATATTCTTGGCCTATAAAAACCTCAATCACAAATTAGTACAAACACACAAAATATTAGGGTTAGCCAAGTTCCAAGCTTTACCACATAGTCTCTCCCTTCATCAAATCTCTCTCTAAAAAAAGTATTTTTACCCTTTTTTTTTTGTTTCCCATTGTAATAACGATTTCTGTTTATTTTGGTAGCCCAAGAACAACACGCGACGTATTTTTACCATTTTTTTTCTTTTTTCTTTTTATTTCCCATTGTAATAACGATTTCTGTTTAGCCCAAGAACAACACGCGACAGCAAAATAACAAGAAAAGCTTTTTTCTCTTCCAAAAGGACCATTGTCTTTATCAAAACCTGGCTAGAGAAAGGTAACATGTTTCTCCTTCTCTTTTAGTTTTCTGGGTGCTAGTTGCTTTTATTTTTGTTCTCTCAAAATTGGTTCTTTTTTTGTTTTTGTGTATCTCTTGGTTTTTTGTTTGAGAGAATGAATTCCTCTTGCTTGTTTCTGAGAAAAAAGTTAATTGTGCTTGATATCTGTGTTCTTGAATAAATGGGAAAAGATTTCTTTTTCTTAGTTTATGCATAGATTGGTCTCCTGTTTGTTTGAATAACAGCAACGTGTCTCTGCTTCATTGAGTTTTGTTTTCTGAAATATTGAATTTGCTATGGTTGGCTGAAGTTTATTGGCTGCTGCTTTGGCGTTATGTGATTGCTAAGGACTGATGGCTATACAGTTTTTGTGAATGCTATTCTTTGATTTGGTTCTTGTTTAGAAACCGTGTTTGAGAAAGAAAGCATCTTTAATGCCATGTTTGTTTTCTTATTTCAGAAAATTGTTTTTGTTTCTTCATGTTTGCCTGTTCTGATGGAAACAACCCAATGTGGGTCTTGAAGTGTTCATGATGGGTTGCCAATTGTATCACCCCTGCAGATTATAAATATGCAGGGCATTTTTTTGAACTTTTTTCCTTAATTTCAGGCCAGCATTTCCTATGCATAATAGGAATTGGGTTTTCCTAGTTGGCAAAGATATTGGTTCACTCTGGCCGCCGCAACAGATTTAAACCATTCTCACACCTCTAGGAGGGTGTGGGGTGATAACGAGGGTGTGATATTGCTTTGAGTTTTAAGGCGATCAAGATCATCTTATGTTTGGAGACTGTGCCATGTTCAAAGGGCTTGTCTCTTGATTTTGGCTAAGGTTTGCTAGTTTTCTGGAAGCTTGTTGGTAGTTGAAGATAGTCAGGTATCAGTTCTGGGCTCTAGGAGTCTGGACGTTAAGAAACAGAAATAGTATGGTTGTTTACTGATAGCATTCTTTATTCAAGTTTAGGCCAATTGTAGATGTTGCTTGCGTTAGTATTGTTACAATGGTTAGGTTCTCATGCTTCAATGCTCACATCCTTTCTCACAAACCAAAGGTATGTGGAGAAATCACTGACTTGGACTTAGAATCTTTGTACTTATCGTTTCATGGCTTTTTTTACCAGAGTTTCCTTTCTCGTTCAGAAAACAGCCCACCCTTTTGCTGAAGCAAAGCATAAGAGTTTGGAAGATTTTTCTCAAATTCAAGCTCCTAAGGCATTGACTAACACTTCAAGCTTAGCACTTCCGAATGCACGAGTAGATGCTCAAAGTAGGAATGGTATCAGGGATGTTACAAGCTCTGATGTATCTGTTGGACAAAGCTGGATTTCAGACAAAATTGAGAACAAAATCAATGTCAAGAATGACATAGGAGCCCATCAGACAAGGCTTATTAGGAAAAGTCAGTCTCTCGGGAGTGGATTATGCCTTGAGGGAAGGGATCTATGTGACAATGATACTGAGGAGGGGATAGATCAAGGAGTATATAGTGATTCCCTTGATCAAAATGGGTTACTTAGACCAAATGGCAGCAAGGATTCAGGAATAAGCCCAACTAGTGAGGATATGAAAGCTCAGCAACTAGAATCTGTTAATAAGAGTTCTGAATTTGTCAAGAAGGAATCCATATTCTCAATTGGTGATGCTCAGCATTCTGAAAAGGAAGGCCCTGAAAATTCTGATACTCCATTATCTGGTGAAGGTGGCAATGTCTCTGGTGACCAGTCACCTCACAGCCATCCCATCATTGAAAAAGCATGTACTTTTTCAGACATGGGCTCTTATGCACCGACTTTTCATAGACATTCTTGTGAATATTTAGCACCTCGGTCAAGATCCTCTGAGGACCTCAATGCTCTATACTTGAGGTGGAAAACGATTTCAATTCATGGGAATGAAACTCAAAAAATGAAAGAAAAAGAAGGGGATGTTAATGTGCCTAAAACTGAGGAAAACAATTCAGAAAGTTGTGTTGATGAAGGTTTTGATTTTTATAATTACTCAGCTTTGGCAAAGGACTGGATAATGCCAGTTATAGACGAAGTGAACCAGGCAAAAAATCTCCAAGGGGAATCCTCCACTCAGCTGTGGGAAGAATTGCCGAGTAAGGATTTTAAAATGAAGCGTATCGTGGACTGGGTAAACAAACTTCAACATTATGATTCTTTGGAAGAAACAAATGGATTGCCTGATGCCGATGACCCAGTTGAGGGAGATTCCAATGATTTGACTTCTGCCAAGGTTGATAATAAGGACACTCCTGGTATAAAAGCTGCTAAAAGATACATCTCTTCTCTGAGTGTCTCTGCTACCACAGCTCATATGTCAGACCTTGGGCTGGAAGTGATCCCATTTCTTAGTGTATTTGGTAGCCTGAGGGTGCTTAATTTATCAGGAAACTCTATTGGTTTGTTTCTCCTTCATCCCATTTTATTTCTTCCATTTTTTCAAGCGCCTTGGCAGAATAGTCTTGAACTCTTGAGAAATTTGTGCTTGACATTTATTTGTTTCTTATATGCCTTGCAGTAAGAATATCGGCTGGTGCCCTCCCTCGAGGACTTCATATGCTGAATTTGTCAAGAAACAATATTTCCACCGTTGAGGGTTTACACGAGCTCACCCGCCTTCGTGTACTGAATTTGAGCTACAATCAAATATTCAGAATTGGACATGGTATGTTATATGCTGGATTTTTATTTGATGGTTGTATCTTTCCTATTCGTTCTCTTTTCCGAATTACTGTTGAAATCTTCTCGCATTAGTCATGTTGATTCTTGTAACACTACTTTCTTTTGTTAAAGGTCTGGCATCGTGTTCCTCCCTGAAAGAGCTATACTTGGCTGGAAATAAAATAAGCGAGGTAGAGGGTCTCCACCGTTTGTTGAAACTGACCTTGCTGGATCTGCGTTTCAACAAAATCTCTACCGCTAAATGTCTGGGCCTACTTGCAGCTAACCACAGTTCCTTGCAAGCCATCAGCTTGGAAGGAAATCCAGTGCAGAAAAATGTTGGAGATGAACAACTCAAGAAATATCTACAAGGCCTTCTTCCCCATCTGCTTTACTTCAATCGGCAGTCAATTAAAGCCAGCACTTTGAAGGACTCAGTCGATCGATCAGTTAGGGTAGGCATCAATGCCCATCAATTTGATCGTGGCCTCAGGTCAGAGAGCAAAGCTGTGAGAAAGGTTAGCCATGGTCTAGCTGGTTCAAGGCCATTACCTTCATCAACTCATGGTCGTAAAAGTCAACCTTTGACCTCAACTAAACGGTCAAGTGGAAGGCATCTCCACTCACAACCAAGTAGAACCCAATCAACAACAGGCCATCATCATCATTTCATTGATCCTGGTAGCAAACTCCTGAACTTTAGATCGGAGTTCTTAGTTCATAGGAGTCAAAGTGAGGGGACTCTGAGAGCGTTCTAGGAGATTTTCTATTATGCTTTCCAAAGTCTGGTTGGTACATTACTTTGTTTTGACGTACGGTTTTCTGTCATTATTATTTTTTACTCAAAGCAGTAGAGGTTGTTGTAAAAGAGCCGGCCTCTTAATAGAAAGGTATATGAGAATCAAGTTGCAGCTTGAAAATGGCTCTAATGTGATGGAGAACGGAAGGCAAATTTACATTTTATCAAGTTGCAGGAAGAAAGTGGTTGCCTAGTTTTTTGCAAGCTCCATAACCATGATAACTTTCTTTCTGCCTAATCTGACTAAATTGATGCTTTTTCAGCCAAATATTTGAGAAGCAATTTTAAACGCAGCATTACCTGACAGAAGTTCATGCGAGGTTTCCTCAGGACACGTTGACAAGGAGCCAATGAAGAAATAACATGGGCAAGGCCATGGCCTGATTCCCTGAAGGCCATGAAAGTGTATTATACATCATCATGCAAGGTGCACACTTTTTACACATACAAAGAAAAGAAGGGATGCAAAAGATGTCCAGAAACCAGAGTGTGCAACTTTTAAATTTGTACAACTCTAAAAGCCAGTTCTCACAAGACATTGGAATGCTAAAAACCTATTAACATTCTCAGAGAAACTGGGTGAAGATATGTAACTACCAATACATCGCATCTGAAAACAAGCCAGTTGACAAGGAATTCTAAAGAAACCAGACAGAGAGTAATTCTTGACAGTTCACAGCCTTCAACTATTTTGGGGCCTTAAATTGTTAGCTGCACAATGTGAAGACATATATATCAGATTGGCCAATAGATCACAATAAACTTCGCATCTTAGTATATAATTCTCACACTCAAACGTGAGGACAAAATTACCAAGGAGTTAATCAAATAAAATGTACAATTCACATGCAAAAAATCTGAACATAGCACCACACTACATTTATAAATTTATTTCAGTTACAGTCAACAGCCTTGTGCTCCAAGCAATCGATCAGAATTCGATCTATGTAATATAATTTAGCATTGATGAAAACCTTGGAACATCTTAATCTAAAGAAAAAATCCTGACAAGTCTTACTTGTCATCTAAATTAAACTTTTTTCTCCTTCTGTGCAAAACAAAGGGGGAGCGTAAAAAGATTTGCAAAGAAAAATGACCTGCAATTAATTGTCACCTGTATTCAAGAGGGGGCTTGCAATTGCACTGAGCACTTTCTAAGCATCTGTTACAAGAGAGGTTAAGAGTTATACAACCATGAACTTTCATAAACAGGGTAGGAAGTCAGGCACTAGGAAACATAGCTACTATCAAGCGAAGAAAACACATATTTAAGAACAAATAAATCCACTGACGAAATTAATAGAAACATTAGAAGAGCACCAGACCGAGTCAAAGGTCCCAAGTCTCATTGCCAGAAGTTCCAGAAAACAGAAAACCTAGTACTTAAGCACCAATGCAGTCCACATATGCTCTAAGCTATCGTATAAGACACGTTAGCAATGTTTAGAATAAAAAGCAGCAGCGAGAAGAGAAAGAACAAGGGCATATAGCAATTTCCTACTCAAAACAGAATATAGATATACTTCATCTTGGTCAGGAATAAAATTTCTTTGCCCATCCTGCGCCGAACAGAGGACAGGTAGGCTATTACCCTCCCTTTCCTATATCCTATCCCTTGGCCTACCACAAAGCCCCCAAAGCTTTATCACTACTCAGCCCATTCCTCATAATAGATCTCCTAGGCAAGGGTGCCCACCATATTTGCCAAAACAACAAACAAGTTTGGGTGGCTACTCCTCCATTAAAAAACTGGAACAGCATCTATCAGTTCAGAAACTCTAAATATTTAACGAACCTATACAGAGATTTCTGTTAAAAAAAAAAAATGAAAATTAATCCCCTAGAGAATTTTGGACAGCAGATTCTCCTTCATTTAAAAAAATAATAATGCCAAAGACAAAAGCCTCCATAGCCAATTCAAGTATTACCGATCATTCCAGTGCAGAGAAGAGCTATTTTTTCTCCCTCACCTGATCTTGAAGCCAGAAACAGCACAAAATAATAATAATAAAAAAAAAAACATTAAAACTCCATCCCCATTTTTTCTCTTGGTCTTTCAAGGGAACCATATAATAGAAAGACTCCATTGCTACACCTACACTATAACTCAATTACCCAAACCAAGCTAAAATTTACAAGCAACATCAAAAAAGAAATTATCCACATAACATCAACATAAAGACCCGAAAAGGCTCAAATTGCCAAAGCATTACAAGAAGTACAAACAACCTCACCAATCAAACCAATCACCTAACCCAAAAATTCCCAAATAAACACAAAACTCACATCAGTAATTCAAAAACTCATCATTTCATATCTAAAAAAAGACACAGAAAGTTCTAAAGAACAAACCTTTCAGCTCATCATCAACACACTCCTCTTGATCCTCCTCAGGCACAGGATGGAGACCCTCTTCAACCCCGTCACCAACACCACCTGTTTTCACACTCTCTTCTTCTTTACCATCATCACTACACCTAACAACAACAACAGGGCAAACACAATGCTGCACACAATGATCACTAACACTCCCTAACCTCCCACCACCAACACTTCTTCCTTTACTAATCCCCTTCTTTCTTGTAGCACCAAAACCTCTACTTCCCATTATCACTGCACTTAACCCCAATCTCTCAACTTCCAAACAGAGCCTCTCCTTCATGTCATGATCTTTCACTACATGAATCTTGAAAGGAACATTAGCCTCCAACAAAGGTTTAGCCAACAAATTGGTTTTGTTATTAGTAAAACTATCAAAATCATCCTCAAGTTTCTGCCTTTCTCGATTATCAGGACTGTTTGAGCCACTTAGCTCAAAAGGCGTGTTGTTGTTATTGATTTGGAGTTGAATTGACCCCCAATCAGCGCCATAGAGGACGGAAGTTGGCCGGACGTGGAGGAGGATCACGGCGTCGCCTGGTCGGAGGTAGTTCTCGACTGCCCATTTGACTGCATATGCACTCTCGTCGGAAAGGTCCACGGCTATGGCGACACGGCGGTTGGAGGTGGAATTCGGGGTGGTAGGGGAGTGGAGGCAGGGAAGGGTGGGGAGTGGTGGGACTGGGAGGTCAGATTCAGATTTGTAAGGTTGTTTTGAGTTCATTTTGATCAAAGAAATGGAAATTTTTTTTTTTTTTTTGTTGTTTTTTTTTTTTTTTGTTATGGTTTTGACTTTTGGAGGGAAGGAGAGAGTTATGATTATGGTTCATATTTATTCATATGTTAGCTCCGAATAAATTGACCGATCTAAGTCCCCGTCCAGTTGGACAATTCAATCTCAAGATAATTTAAAATAACATAACAATTTTGTTTTAAGGTTTTTTTTTTTAAAAAGAAAAAATATTTATTTTGAAATAAATTTTTTTAAAAAAATAAATTAAATTTCACTTGAATTTCAATAAAATTAAATAAATTATAAATTAATCGAGTTTAATTATATTAACTTTCTATTTAATTAGATATTAAAACTCAGCTTGGATGATATTATAAATGGATAAATTATTTTATTAATTTATCTGACCGTGCTTGGTTTTATAATCAATGCTAAATTGGTTATATTTTAGGTGGGAGCTAAAGTTCCTAATATTTCTTAAATTAGAATGTTAATTGATATAAATATATTATTTTTGAAAAAAAAATTAATTATGGGATTCAAAATTGATATATTGATTATATAATTAATTCACTAAGGATTGCAAAAATTGCAAATATTTTTATTCAGATGAAAATAAGGATTTTAATAATGTATTTTTATTATGTTTAATTTCTAATTAAAAAGATTAATATTTTATTTTTAAAACTTAAAGCATCTAAATGTGGCAATGGTAATGCATGTCTTTTGTGCGAATAATCAAGAACGTGTTCACATGTTACTTGTGTTGAAACTTATATATTGAATGATTTAGCAATAAATTTAATTGGTAAAATTGTAACTATTTATTATACTCATCTACTAAAAACAGAGAGAGAAGTTTTTTTAGTAGGAAAAACATTACTAGAAAATCAGTGAAAACCAACAAAATTATCGATGAAATTTTTTTGTTGGTAATTTTTACCAACGAAAATAATTATGTTTCTACTTCTATCGGTATATACCGACATGAAATTTTCGATGATCAATATTTTGACGGACTAATTCTGTCGGTGATATTATTGGTAAAAATTTTATTGATAAATTTTGTACATCACACTGATGGAATAAATCCATCAGTAAAACTATTTAATGGTGGAGTGAAATAATATGTTCCTAATTTCTCAAGGTGAGAGTTTCTTGCCTTCTATGCCATGCACGGCGGGCAAGCGGTGTAAAGATCAATTGCCTTCACCATCCATGCTTGACCCTCTAATGGCTCTAAATTCTCCCTTCTATTATTATAGGGTAGCTCGAAGCCATAAGATATGTGTCTTTTTGGCAGGTTTATGTGTATTCCTCGCTTCACTTCTTGTACAAAAATGGTATCTTGGCGGTTTTAAGCATGGCTATATTGATAGTTTTGTTGCCGGTGCTTAGCTGGGACACGGATTTGAGGTGTTAGAAACGTTCTTGCGAGCATTTTTTGTTCTTCTTGTGATCGTCAGGAAAAGCTATCTTTCATATTCAAGTTGTAGTGAATTCAGTGGCTAAATCTCGTAATCAAAAGAAGAAAAAGGAAAGGTTTTCAGATATAAAACAAAAGGAAAAACACCAAATAAACCTTAAAGTCCAAGTAAAATTATCAAGTTGCTTTGCAAGCTTGCCATACAGACCAAAAACCCAGACATTAATGCTAGCTCTTCTTGTTGTTTTGTGATTGAAAGCGAGCTTTGAGATTAAAACCATACAAGAAGAGTGCCCAGAAGTGAGAGCAACAGACAGCAAAAGGCTGGACATTAAACTCCAAATAGGCCAAAAAGTTTAGGTCATTTGTGCGTGATTCATGCTCGAGGATTGAGACGTGAGCGATGCTCGAGGAAAATGAGAGAGAGAGAGCTATCAAAAGTGCTGGAAAAATAGCTGTAAGTTGTCCATACTTTATGGCACTTTCTCTACGCGTCTAACTCTTTTCAAGTGATCTTAGACAGTGCCTAAACATAAAAAGTCAGTCTTTGTTCTATTAACACGAAATGAAAGATCACTGGCTATTTGATTCGTACTTTTTTGTTAGAGATATAGTTTTAAAACTCGGATCGGAGAGTCGATTTAGAATTTAGTTGTTTTAAAGTTAGAATTAGACCGAATTTTAAAAAAATAAAAAACTCAGCTGATCTAATGAGTTAACCATTAATAATAATTTCTATAGAATCATCCTTTTTGAATTCTCAAATTGTCTTTTAAAAAACTTTTGAAGTACGAATATTTACATTAATCTGTCCCCTTTGTTTTCTGAGAATTTTCTAAATATGAACGTTGCTACGGATTCATTCCCTTCACATGAAAAATATTTTCCCTAACACCGTGAACATTTAAAAGTCAGATGGGAAAACTAGAAAATTTCTTATGGTTTAGGGTTCATCAAGTATAAAAATAAAGCTTTAAAACTTAAGAAATTATAAAGAAAGCCCCCAAATATTAGGTTTATATAAGTTCTGGACCCAAATAATTTTTTAATCAATTTTGTTTCCCTCGATTCCTTGATTTAGGCCTTCAATGACACCATTCAAAGAGATGGAAGAAATGTAGTGCACTTGGCCAAATGTACACAACACATCCTTCATGAGGCCTTTACGCCTCCACTTGGCACCAAATGAATTATAGAGATTAGCATTTATTATTTATGCGAGGTGTATACTATTTTTTTTATTTAAAATTATATTAAAATATTTTTAATTTTTTTTTAATTTTTGATACCAAAATATTAAAATTATTAAAATATATTAAGAAGAGCATTGATTTGATACAATTTCCAAATAAAAAAACAAAAAGTGAATTCCTCATCTTTCTTCTTTTTTGAGAAGAGTAAATATTCGGTTAATTTAGATAAAAAAAATTATTTTTAGTATTTATTACTCGATTTCAGATTTCTGTAAATGCTGTAATTAGGATGTCAATATATCTATTGTCATGATAATTAATATATTCCGAAGTTAGCAATAAATTAATTGATATATTCAACATCAACATTCTACTGTCTTGATTTTATATAATACATAACTTTTAATTTTTATCTTGAAATAATAATAATACAATGATTTTTTTTAATGCTGTGAGGTTTTTATTATTTTTAAAATAAAAATTTATTCTAAAATTATCTGTAGAGTTATATTATATTTTTTTTATTCATTACTTTAATCAATCATATTAATATTTATAAAATAAAAAATTTAATATGAAGTCGATCCAAAGTAAAGCTCGGGTGCTCGGGTTATGATTGAAGAAAAAAAAATTAAATTGATTTAAAAAGACTTTAAACAATTCAAGCTATAAATTAATTAGGTTTTACATCAACATGGTAGGTCGGTTCTGATTTTAAAACAATAGTTTAAATCATTAAAATGCTTTTATAAAACATTTCTTGACAAATTTTTTTTTTTTAAAAAAGGAGTTTGGATTATTACTGTATGCATCCCACCCACGCAATAGGCCCATAACTTCTCCTAAAACCGAAAAACCAGCAAAGGGGCCTAACCCTAAACCAAATTGGAATCAAGAAGTCGTCAGAGCCAAAACCAGGCCACAAAGTGGAAAACAATCAAACAGAGAGAGAGGGGGAGGGGAGAGGGGGAGAGAGAGAGAGAGAGAACGCTACCACTGGCGATGATGATGATGGCAACGAAAAAGCTAAGCTTTTCGGTCGCTACTTCATCTTCAGCTTCAACCTTCATTGGGTTTCATCTTCTCCGCCAAATCAGGATGGGTATGATAATTTTTCCTTCTAAAATCTCATTGTTATTCTACAACAACATCAACAACAACCCCATTTGCTGCTGTCTTCATTCTTCCAGTAGTTATAGACATAAAAACAGAACATTTAGGAACATTAATGATGCCTTGTCTGCTTTCAATCACATGGTTAATACGAACCCTTTGCCTTCTATTGTTAAGTTTGGTGAATTGTTTTCAGCACTCGTCAGAATGAAACATTATAAGACTGTGGTTTCTTTGTCTAAACAAATGGAAATGGCTGGGATTAGTCATGATGTTTTATCTCTTACCATTTTGATCAATTGCTTCTGCCGCTTATGCCATGTTGATTATGGGTTCTCTGTCTTGGGGAAAATTATTAAACTTGGTCTTGAACCAAATGTTATTACATTTTCTACCTTAATTAATGGGTTTTGTATAGAGGGTAAAATTGGTCGAGCAATAGAATTGTTTGATGTGATGGTGGCAAGAGGGTATAAACCTAATGTACATAGTTATAGTATAATAATCAAGGGTTTATGTAGAGTAGGAAAAACCACTGAGGTGATTAAATTGCTTGAGCATATGAAAGTAGTAGGTTGTGAGCCGGATGTGGTGATATACAATACAATTGTTGACAGACTTTGCAAGGATAGATTAGTTAATGAGGCTGTACATATTTTTTGTAAAATGAAGGGTACAGGCATTTTACCTACAGTTGTCACATACACATCTTTAATCCATGGTCTACGAAATTTAGGCCGATGGAAAGAGGCTTTTGGATTGTTAAATGAAATGAAGGGTGGTAATATAATGCCAGATTTAGTTGCCTTTAGTGTGTTGATTGATATAATGTGCAAAGAAGGTGAGGTTTCAGAGGCTCGAGTTATATTGAAAACAATGACAGAAATGGGTGTGGAGCCTGATGTTGCTACCTACAATACGCTGATGAATGGATATTGCTTGCGGATGGAAGTTGTTGAAGCTAGAAAGGTATTTGAAGTGATGATAAGCAAGGGCCGCATGCCTGATGTTTTTAGTTTTAGCATCTTAGTGAATGGATATTGCAAGGCCAAAAGGATAGACGAGGCAAAACAACTTTTTGATGAAATGACTCATCGAGGCTTAATTCCAGACACGGTTAGTTACAACACTCTAATAAGTGGCTTGTGTCAAGCAAGAAGACCTTTGGAAGCAGAAGAGCTTTTCAAGGACATGCATTCTAATGGATACCCCCCAAATTTAGTAACTTACTCTATTTTACTCGATTGCTTAAGCAAACAAGGGTATCTTGATCAGGCGATGGGACTGTTTCGAGCAATGGAAAATAGTGGCTTGAAGCCTGATTTGGTGACCTATAATATCATGATTGATGGCATGTGCAAATATGGAAAGTTTAAAGATGCAAGGGAATTGTTTGCAGAACTCTCTGTCAAAGGGTTGCAGCCTAATAATTGGGTTTGTACTCCAACAATTGATGGGGTTTGCAAAGGAGGGTTGCTAGATGAAGCACACAAAGCTTTCAGACAAATGGAAAAGGATGACTGCTCACCAGCACAAGGATGCATCAATGGTCGTGCAACTTATTAATGAAATGGCTGATAAAGGATTTTCTGCAGATGCAGACACCACAGCGTTGGTGGTAGATGACAAACTTGTCCTGAAAAGGCTACTTGGCTTTTGTGAAGGTCATCAAGGAGAAAAGGTGAAGTAATTGTTTCATACTCAATGATGCTAATTATAATGCCCAACATGAAGTAGCTTTCTGTCCCATTGTAAGTTATTTTCACTTCGTTCCTGTAACCAAATTCTTCTTCTCATGTATTGCTGATAATAGAGGCATCAAATCTGTAGATGAATAAAATTTTACGAACTCCTAGCAGGCAAATTGCCATTCATCTAGATTTAAAGGAGAAAAGAGAGATGAGAAATCAGATCATCAATGAAGCTGAAGAGTACGGGTTCTTTCTGTAAAAAGGCACAAATTGTGAAACCCACAAATCTCATAATATATACAGAGAGAGAAGGTAAAATTTCAAAAAACCACTTTTCCATGTGTCCTCGTTTCTTTCGAAGTGCATGCATGCACTTATATTTTCCACATTCCTTCCAGCTTTATTATGGAGGTAAAAAATGCATGTGTTTGTCTGCAGTTGTACTAGGCCAACCAAGAGAAGCTTCATAGAGGCAGACAAACATTACTAGAAAGCTGTTGTGGAGTGTGGAGATCACCTCTAGAGGTGCTGAAATTGAAAAGAGGAGGGGTAAGAAAGATGCAACATTGTCGTCATTGACCAAAGCCTGGAAAACCCACTGATGTTCAAGGATGAGGCAACTTTTTTTGAAGCCGAACCACAACCCTTTACCTCACGTTATGTCTCGTCAGCTCTCACCTGCCAAAGACGAAAGGATGGGAAAGATGCCAAGGATGTGAAAAGTAAGAAAGATGGAAAGGGGAAAATGAAGGGAAAGATGACGATAATGGGAGAGGGCCTACACTATCTGCAACTAAGCTGCCGCTACTGCTTTCACCTATTAAAGATGACTATTGGATACTCTTGCTGCTGAGGATGAGCAGGCTGCTTCCAATGAACTAGCTACTGCTCAGTGAAGATAACATAATTTCTTCTAGTAATTTCTTTTTACCATTTAGAAACTTGGCTTAAACCTTCATTATGCAGAATGAGTATAGATGCAACTCTCGATAGATGTTATCAAGCCTGTGGAAAGCTTACTTCTTCACTATAAGATTCTTGGCAATAAATGCAAAAAAAAATTCTTTTCATTCCAAAATTTGTCAATATTTATAAACAAGCTAATCTGTTTTTCAGCTCTGAATATGATTGTTATATTCATGGATGTGTCATTTAACCATTCATGATTCATAGCAGGGAAACCGTAAGCTGTTTAATTTTGCGGTCGAAATATGTGGTAATTCGTGCCCCAAACTATCACTATTCTTTTGCAGGTTCTTATTAATCTGTATTATGAATTACCTGACCATAAATAAAGACGGGAATTAATTTTGGAAATGCACTCTTTCGGCATATACAAAAGTCCAAGTCATAAGCAACGCTGAAAAAGAGATTCAGCCAGATAATGATCTGGTAAAAAAAGAAGAACTGCAAGAAACAATTTGCTTTCCTTTTTGTCAAAATCCACGAAAAATTGTGCATAATCCTCCGTGTAGAACTATCAAAAATAAATCCAGCCAAACGGCAAAGTCTTCAGGTGATGGCCATAGCCTCTTTGGTTACTCATCCATTCTGAAATCTAACAAACCTTTAAGCTTTGAGGCTCCTCTCTACTGCACCTGACACAGCTTGAACTCAACTTGTTAGGATAGATTGACTCGAACTTGGTATGTTTAGTATAACATGTCAAGCTGTTGCTAGACTTCATCGCCTCCTATGTCTTCAAACCCCACAATTACATTTCTGCACCTCCTTTGCAGGGTTTTGGCATGGAAAAGGCTGTTTTAAATCCCAATTGCATCTAATCAACCCAAAACTTGTTACGTCTGTAATGTCTCTTTTTCCCATACATCCTTCGAGGAGTTTTTCTTGCTCATATCCTAATGATTCGAGCTCAGGGCACCTTTTCGGTTTTCTTACTTTTCAAAATTCAACTGCTCATGGAAAACCCTACTAAGATAGTTATAGAACGTCCAAATAGTTCAATGGCACATCCAGAAATGCAGAAATCAGATGCAAAGCTCAAGCAAAGATATAGCTAGATAATTACATAAAAAGCAAGTAACAGATACTTTTTTCTTTTTGGCACATAAAGCCAGAGAATCCTACAGTTAAAAAGAAAGCTCTCCACAACACATGCTGCAGACTCCAGCAACAGAGAGCTCCTATTTTTCTGACTATGCAAAATGAATGGTTAAGCACGGTATTTAAATGGAAAACAGGACTTAATAGCAAGAATTACGATGTGTCATCACCAAGCTATAGCTGGTTCCGTTGAAGCAGCTTTTCTCATCCTCAGCAACAGCAGCAGGAGCATATAGTTATTCAACAAGTCAAGTGCACCACCATTGGCAGCATCTTTAGGAGTGAAGAATGCTTATTCCAGTGGCAGAATCAGCTGCAACAGGATTTGCAGGAGTAGGACTTTTCCCATTCTTGGCATCTTTCCTTTCATTTGCATCCTTGCTATCTTTCCTGCCTTTTGCATCCTTGGCATCTTTCCCATCCTTTGCAGTGGCATCATATGAGGTGGAGGGCTTTGTCTCATCTTCAAGATGCATCATCATTGGAAGATAAGTGGGTTTTCCAGGCTTTGCACCAGAATTACCACTAGAAGATTGTTTTCAGTATCTTTCCTACCTCTCTTCTTTTCAACATTCGGCACCACTCAAGGAATGAGCTTGGCAATGTCTTGCCAGTAATTTTTTTCAGCTTCTTTATGGAATGTCTCATGGCTCGCTACGTGCAACTGCAGAAAAACACATTTGTCTAAAATCATAATAAAGGTGAAAGGAACATGGGTAATGTGCATCTACGTCAAGAGAGGGCTGAAAGGGCACAGAAAAGTGGCTTCCTAGAAAAAACTTACCTTCTTCTTTCTCGGTTCTGAGCTTTCTTAGTTTCACAACTTTGCTGTTTTTTTCTCATAAAAAGCATGTCGATTCTCTTCAGCATAATTTATGATCTGATTTCTCATCTCCTTCTCTGTGTTCTCATTTTCTTCTAAATCCATCACAGTGTGCCTGCAGAAAGCGGATGTGAAATGTTTTATTCAGGTATAAATTTTTTGCAAAAAGTTTATTCACAACCTACATTTTTTATGCCTTGGTTGTAGTCAATAAATAAGAAAAAGAATAACATGATTTTTAAAAATTCTTTACACTTCAAATTTATCACCATACAATCATGCAAAGCAAATATCATTCATGACTCCAAGGATATTTCGCTAGATTGAAGCAGGCTTCCCCTATTTTCTTGTAGTTAAACATGCCACAAAAATTATATAGAAACACCAAACCTGAGATACAGGATGGTTGTTTTTCATTTGAACAAAAAATACATGATACTTGATCAGGACAGGAAAAAAGAAAATGAGACATTAGAAGATTCTGGATTCACTTGAGAGAAAATGGATGCTAGTCAGTAGCATCTGCACATGTTATTGACAGAAGGAAGAAAAAAGAGAGGTCACATACTGAAACGTACACGGCTGTATTTCCAAGCATACATATATTATAATTATAAGTCGTGTTAGGATATTGAGGCGATGAATAAGCCAAAATGCAGGTATAGATATGGGCGAAGTAATGCAGAGCAGCAACATGTAAATCAAAGAAGTCCTGTTTACTTTGTAATTTTAAAGCAATCAATTTTATAATGTTATTTTGGAAATGATCAGAAGGGTTGATGTCTTCCAACAATGAACAATCTCACCTTCTTCATTTCATAAAAAACTTATGACCAAGAAAGTTCTACTATGGTACTGCCTAAGCCCCTTCTTCAATAATTATTAAAGATCTCAACTCTTGATTTCAACCTACCTTCTCAAAGGTATTATTTTAACAAAGGCTCAAAATGACAAAATTACTACTACCTCCCTGTCTCCATGACAGATAACCATGAAATGAAGAAGTGATTCAGTATTAATTTACCACTATTCTTATTTGGTTGAAGCAGAGACATCTTAATTAGGATGAAGAAGAGAAAACTGGAATAGCTTTCATCAATTAAATCTAGTAAACCACATGTTGAAAGACACATAAATCCACATGTATCGATTTATAACCCACAAGAACCAAATGCTAGTCCCAAACAGGTAACTAACAACCACACAAAAGAAAAGCAAGTGGTTGGCGGCTTGGTCCAGACTTTGACAAGACTACCTTTTCCCCTTGATGAACTTCACAAGAGCCAAGCAACTGTTTGACAACAAGATCATCATCTACCACCAACTCTGTGGTGTGCACATCTGCTGAGAATCCTTTGCCTGTCATCTCACTGATAAGTTGCACTGCCCTTGGATCCTTGTGCTGGAGAAGTCCTCGGATAAAAACATTATAAGAACAATTATCCGGTGGGCAGCCATCCTCTTCCATTTGTCTGAAAGCTTTGTATGCTTCATCTAGCAATCCTTCTTTGCAAAGTCCATTGATTATTGTAGTCCAAACCCGAACATTAGGCTGCAGCCCTTTGACAGAGAGTTCCAAAAACAGCTCCCTTGCATCTTTAAGCTTCCCAGATTTGCACATGGCATCGATTATGATATTATAGATTGCCAAATCAGGCTTCAAGTAACTATTTTGCATGTCTCGAAAGAGTCCCAACGCCTGATCAAAACAACCTTGTTTGATTAAGCCATCAAGCAAAATTGAGCAAGTTATTAAATTTAGGGAGTGGCCCTGGGTATACATATCCTTCAAAAGCCCTTTTGCTTCCAAAACTCTCCCTGCTTGAAACAAGCCACCTATAAGATTGGAGTAACTAACAGTGTCGGGAATTAGGCCTTGATGAATCATTTCATCAAAAACCTGCTTCGCATCATCTATCCTCTTGGTCTTACAGTATCCATTGATCAGAATACTATAACTAAAAACATCAGGTGAACAACCCTTGCTAATCATAACATCCAATATTTTTCTCGCTTCAACAACTTCCCTTCGGAGACAGTATCCGTCCATCAATGAATTATAAGTAAAAATGTTAGGCTCCACACCTTTTTCTGTCATTTGTTTTAATACACCTTGAGCCTCTGAAACCTCGCCTTCTTTACACAGTGTATCAATCAACATGCTGAATGTAACTACATCCAGCATGATATTCAGACCCATCATTTCATTTAACAATGCTGAAGCCTCCTTCCACTGGCCTGAATTGCATAAGCCATGCATTAAAGAGGTATATGTGATAACATCTGGCTTAATGCTTTTACCCTTCATCTGAGAGAAGATATCTAAAGCCTCATTGACTAGTCTATCCTTGCAAAGGTTATCAATAATTGTATTGTATGTCACAACATCCGGCTCACAACCTGCCTCGTCCATTTTCTTGAGCAATCCAGCAGCCACAGAGGTATCTCCAATCTTACACAAACCATTGATAATCGTATTATAAGTATGTAGATTAGGTTCATATCCCCTTGCCACCATGTCATTAAAGAATTCCACAGCTCGAGCAATTCTACCCTCAATACAAAGCCCATTAACTAAGGTAGAAAAAGTGACAACACTGGGTTCAAAACCAAGTTTAATGATTTTGGTCAATACAGAGAACCCAGAATCAGCATGTAAGTGGCAGAAGCAATTAATCAAGATGTTAAAGGTATAAACATTATGAGAGATTCCTGCAAGTTCCATTTGTTTGGACAAAAAGACCACAGTCTCATAATATCTCATTCTGACAACTGCAGACAATAATTTACTGAATTGGACAATAGAAGGCTGAGGTTGCAAATGAAGCATGTGGTTGAAGGCAGACAAGGCATCATTAATGTTGCTAAAAGAACAACCTTTTTTGTCTTTAGTATGTCTGTAGCTCCCACTACTACTGCAAGAATGAAGGCAGCAAAAGGGGTTGTTGTCTTTGAACAATAAAGAGGGTTTAAGAATCATACCCATATTTCTTATTTGGCTTCGTTCAAAAGGAAACCCAAGAAAGGCTGGAGAAGCTGGAGATGCAGCAGAAGATGGAGCGAGCAGAAGGCTTAGCCGCTTCATTGCCATCGTTGTAAGAATTTTTACTCTCGCAGCCTCGCTCTCTCAGTTTTTTCCCTGCGGTCTTTCTGCTTCGTTATTAGGAAACGTTATGGGCTTTAATGACCATTTCATCTTTGGGCCTATGACTCCTAATGGATCGGGTTTATCCGTTTCTTTTTTAATTGGTGAAATTATATTTTAATATATTAGATTTTTTCAAGAAAATAAATAAGTCCATTCAAACCTTGAATATAATTTAATTTTGGATGACAAAAATGTTTTTATAAATTAATTTTTCATGCAATTTTTTTTGTTCGACTAAAACATGTATTTTGTTTTACTAGTAGCTTGTTTCTTTGAATAAAAAGTAAAGGTGGTTAAAATATTTTTTCTTTAAATTTTAATAATTATAAATAAGCAGGTAAAAATATATCTTTTAAATATAAATCTCATTTATATATTTTTTTCTCAACATAAATATTTTTTTAAATAAAAAAATTATCTAAAAAAAGTTTCAATAAAAAAATAAAAATCACAATTAGATATTTTGTATGCAATTGAAAGAAAAAAATAATTTTTTTATAATAAAATTATATGAAGAAATTTAAGAATGTATTCTAGATATTAATTTATTAAATGCCATTCAATTTTTATTTTGTCCTCGAATAAAATTAGAGTAACTTTTTATAATATTAGCAAATATTCTTTTGGTATAATCAATTATTATCATATATATATTAATTATATCAAGTTGTTTTTATATAAATATTTATTATCATCTAATTGAATAAAAATAGTTTTAAAAGACAAGGTTATTAAATCTAAAATAATAACCCTTGTTGGTCCAATTGAATCGAAAATATAGTCGTCTTGGTCTCTAAATGTTTTTATTAAAATAAATGTGGATGCAAGTATACAAATGCTCTTAATCATCATGTTATTATATTTAAGTCTGTCATCAAATATTAAGTGAATTAATAAGATATGAGGAGGCTACAATTTTTTCCTATGGAGGCTGAATTCTCTCTTTTATTGTCATCGGGATTGTAACTTATATAGATGAGTAGAATTCTATTATTTACTCAAAACTAAATTTAAAATAATTAATGATTATAATATTGTGTTGAAGATATTATCCAATCTACTGAAGATAAACATGATCAGGGATTGCCACCATGATCAGGGATCCCTGATACTGAAGAGATCATGATCAGGGATCACTGACACTGAAGATAATCGTGATCTCTGATCATATCTGCCCAAGAGATTACTACTGATACTAAAGATAATCATGATCAGTGATTATTGATATTAAAGATAATATCATATCCACTGAGGATAATAGTGATACTGAAGATAAGCATGATCAAGGATTGCCACCATGATCAGGGATCCCTGATACTGAAGAGATCATGATCAGGGATCACTGAAACTGAAGATAATCATGATCTCTGATTATATCTGCACAAGAGATTACTGATACTGAAGATAATGAAAGTCATATCCGCAACAGATAGTCTAAGAATTGAGTGTATATCTTATCATTTATTGCTTCCTTAATTATAGGATTTTTGAATCAGAGATTGTAATTGATATAAGACGTATATGTAACAGTATTCAATCAATTAAGAAAAACACATTTCTGTAATTCTTCTTTCACTCTTTCTCTCTTCATTCTTTCATCTTTCATGGTATCAGAGCCTTTGACTCACGTCACACAAAAGGCCTCCTCTTCACTAAACACCTTAGATGCTACTGTTAATGGAATTCCTCCACTTGTTTCTCCTCCAGCTATAAATGTTACAAAACTCTCAAAAGATAACTACCATGTCTGGAAAGCTCAATTAATTCCCTTTTTCCGTGGGCAAGGTCTTCTTGGATATCTTGATGGAACCACTCCCATCCCACCCAAAGAAATTTCCGTCACCGCAACCTCTACTATCACCTCCAACCCTCTCTATGAACATTGGCAGAGACAAGATGCCATCATCGTTGCTATTCTCTTCTCTACAATTTCAGAAAACATCCTCCTTCAAGTAGTTTCTCATACTACCTCTGCTGCAATTTGGTGTGCTCTAGCCAAATCCTTCTCCTCTTAATCACGTGCTCGGGTTATTCAACTCCGCACTGAACTTGTTAACACTCGTAAAGGTGCACAATCAGCACATGATTTTTTTATGCAGATCAAACGCATGACAGATGAGCTTGCTATCGCTGGCCATGCTCTTCACTGTGATGAAATCATCTCCTATCTACTGTCAGGTCTTGGCCATGATTATGACCCCTTTGTTACTACCATCACAGCCCGCACCGATCCTGTCACTTTAGAGGAAGTATATGCTCTCTTACTCACCACAGAATCCCGTCTGCTGCACAACAATTCACCCATTGTCCAGCCCTCTGTTCATGTTGCTGCTCGTCAGCCCTCTTCTTCTTCCTACAGGGGACGCAATTTATACAGAGGCAGAGGCCGGAATTACAGAGAAGGATCCTTCTATAATGGCTCATCTGGAAGGAACACATTTCATAGAGATCCTATGATATGTCAGGTCTGTGATAAACCCGGTCATTCTGCAAAAAAATGCTATCATCGTTTTGATGTTACCTACCGTGATAATGCTGTCAAAACCAGCAATCTGCATGGTCTGATGGCTACAACCGGTGCTGTTTCTCCACCAGATTGGCACCCTAATACAGGTGCTACACACCATCTCACCAATAACATGGCCAATTTGAACCTACGGAGTGAAGACTATACTGGCTCAGATCAAGTCCTTGTTGGAGATGGTGCAGGTTTGCAAATTTCTCAAATTGGTTCTTCTATTTTAACTCCATCCGAAACACCATTTGTACTAAAACAAATACTTCTTGTCCCTGAAATTCAAAAAAATCTAATTTCTGTTCAACAGTTTTGCAGTGATAATCTTGTGTTTTTTGAATTTCATGATCATTTTTTTCTCATTAAGGACTACTCGGGGAAAATCCTTCATCGCGGCACTTTTAAAGACGGTCTGTATTCATTCTCCAGCCTGTCAGAAACACTCCCTCCTCATGCACTTACTGCTGTACGAGCTTCCTACCAAGTATGGCACAACAGGCTTGGTCATGCATCCTTTCCAGTTCTTCATAAATCAATTTCTGCATTTACGTTACCTGTTGCAAATAAAAGACTTCCAGTTTGTTCAGATTGTCAACTAGCTAAAAGCAGTCAATTGTCTTTCAAAACCAGCAATCATAGATCTATTCATCCTTTAGACATCGTGCATACTGATGTTTGGGGACCAGCACCTATCTTGTCCACTAGTGGTGCTCGATACTATGTATGTTTTTTAGATGATTGCACAAAATTTCTATGGTTGTTTCCTCTTAAGCTTAAATCTGATGTTGAAAAAGTATTTCTGCTCTTTAAAACTTCTGTTGAAAGACAATTTAATCGTACCATAAAAAATATTCAATCTGATTGGGGAGGCGAATATCGCCGCATGTCTACACTTCTAACTCAAATTGGAATTCATCATCGTAAAGCATGTCCCTACACTCATCAACAAATGGGTGCAGTTGAACGTCGTCATAGACAAATTGTTGAGGTTGGTTTGTCCTTACTTTCACATTCTAAACTTCCGCAACAATTTTGGGAAGATGCTTTTCTCACGGCAACTTATATTATCAATCGTCTCCCTACTCCTATTCTTAATCACAAATCTCCATACGAAATTGTTTATCGTCATACACCTGACTATCATTTCCTTAAAGTTTTTGGTTGTGCATGCTGGCCTTATCTTCGACCATATAACAAACACAAAATTGATTTCAGATCGAAAAACTGTATTTTCATTGGTTATAGCTTGGACCATCATGGTTATAAATGTCTTGATCTTGCAACAGGTAAAGTTTATGTATCCCGTCATGTCGTTTTTGATGAAAACCATTTTCCATATAAAAGTCCTGATCATCACTCTTCTATCTCTCCAGACACACCCTTCACAGTCGTTCCTTTTTCAAATACTGTTTCTTCTTTGTCACTAACACCTGCAGGTACATGTGCACCTTCACCATCACCACATATTGATTCTACTCTGCCAGCATCGTCTTCAACTCCGGAGCCAACTACTCATTCATCAGCTGATACTGCCCCCGCCTCCCCTCTCATACCAGTTTCCAATCCCACAGCCACGATCCCAAACACAATCCCACCTATTCCAAATACTCACCCGATGGTTACAAGATCTAAAAATCTCATTTCCAAACCCAAAAAAGCCCCTGATGGACACACCTTGTATCCTCTGCCTCGAGCACTGCTTGTTTCTGCTTCTACCTCCTGCCAAGAACCTACTTCATTTACTGAAGCCTCCAAATCATGTCATTGGCGACAAGCAATGAATTCTGAATTTGATGCCTTGCTCCGCAATCAAACCTGGGAACTGGTCCCTCCATCACGCCATCTTAATGTCATTGGTTGTCGCTGGATTTTTAAGATTAAAAGGAAAGCCGATTGCTCCATTGAAAGATATAAGGCCCGACTGGTTGCTAAGGGGTACCATCAGCAGCAAGGGGTGGACTTTCATGAAACATACAGTCCGGTTGTAAAACCTGCAACTATCCGGCTTGTTTTATCCATTGCAGTCTGCAATAATTGGACAGTTCGTCAGCTGGATGTCCAGAATGCGTTCCTTCACGGCAATCTGACAGAAGTGGTTTACATGGATCAACCACCAGGCTTCACACATCCTCAGTTTCCTGATCATCTCTATAAGCTCAAACGCTCCTTATATGGCCTTAAACAGGCGCCCCGCCAGTGGTTTTCCCGACTTGCTGCTGTGTTGATAGAATTTGGCTTTGTTGGCAGCAAGGCAGACTTGTCACTCTTTGTCCACACGGACACGTCTAACATCATTTACATTCTCATTTATGTTGATGACATTATCATCACGGGTTCTAATGCTGCCATTATCACAGATATCATTCAGCGATTGCATAAGGAGTTTTCTATAACTGATCTTGGCCCTCTCAGTTTTTTCTTAGGCATTGAAGCTATAAGTGATGCTACAGGACTCTATCTCACTCAACGCAGATACATTGCTGATCTGCTTACAAAATCCAAAATGGATGGTGCCAAGCCGTGTTCCACTCCCATGTCCACGTCTGTGGCATTGACAGCCACTGATGCTGAACACTTTGATAATCCTACCCTGTACAGAAGCATTGTTGGCGGCCTTCATTACCTCTCATTCACTCGGCCTGATATTGCTTTCGCTGTTCATCGCGTTAGCAAATTCATGCATCAACCAAAACAGTCCCACTGGATATGTGTCAAGAGACTCCTGCGTTATCTCAAACACTCCATCTCCTACTGTTTACTATTGTCTTGTAGCAGCTCCTTTACATTTCAGGCTTTTTCTGATGCAGATTGGGCAGGAGACACCGATGATCGTCGATCTGTTGGTGCCTACTGTGTGTTTCTTGGCTCCAATTTAATCTCCTGGCGCAGTAAACAACAGGCCACAGTTGCTCGTAGCAGTACCGAGGCTGAATACAAGGCTCTTGCAGACACAGCAGCTGAACTCCAATGGTTACAATTCTTAGTTGCAGAACTTGGTCTGCACTTATCTCAAAGTCCCACTCTTTGGTGTGATAATATTGGTGCCACGTATCTCTCTTCCAATCCAGTGTTCCATGCACGCACAAAACACATTGAGATTGATTTCCACTTCGTCAGAGATCTTGTTTCTCAAAAAAAATTGAATGTTAATTTTTTGTCCAGTCGTGATCAGCTAGCCGATCTTCTTACAAAACCGCTCTCTGCTGCGCGGTTCAATCTTCTGTGCTCCAATCTCAACGTTCGTAACCTCCCGTTCAGATTGCGGGGGCGTGTTGAAGATATTATCCAATCTACTGAAGATAAACATGATCAGGGATTACCACCATGATCAGGGATCCCTGATACTGAAGAGATCATGATCAGGGATCACTGACACTGAAGATAATCGTGATCTCTGATCATATCTGCCCAAGAGATTACTACTGATACTAAAGATAATCATGATCAGTGATTATTGATACTAGAGATAATATCATATCCACTGAGGATAATAGTGATACTGAAGATAAACATGATCAGGGATTGCCACCATGATCAGGGATCCCTGATACTGAAGAGATCATGATCAGGGATCACTGAAACTGAAGATAATCATGATCTCTGATCATATCTGCACAAGAGATTACTGATACTGAAGATAATGAAAATCATATCCGCAACAGATAGTCTAAGAATTGAGTGTATATCTTATCATTTATTGCTTCCTTAATTATAGGATTTTTGAATCAGAGATTGTAATTGATATAAGACCTTGATGTAACAGTATTCAATCAATTAAGAAAAACACATTTCTGTAATTCTTCTTTCACTCTTTCTCTCTTCATTCTTTCATCTTTCATATTGTAATTTCTTTTTATTACATGAATCTGGAACAGACTCAAACAAAATTATATTATAAAACTTGAAAATGATAAAGAGGCAAAAAGCATAAAGAAAACAACAAAGCAGCCTCAAAAGAAAGATTAAGCAAAAAAGAAGCTAAACTTGAGGGAAAATAAAGCATAAACTGTACAGAACCTAGCAGCATGCATGCAGACTGAAGTGGATGCTCGAGAGCCCAGAACCACCTCCTGAAAACTGATACAACTGGATCCATCATAAACCAAGGCAAGAGAGATAGCTATCAAAAACTCTAGCGTCAAAGAAAATCCTCTATCAAACATTACACTCTGCAGCTTGTTCACCATCTTCAGCTTCATTCACGATCTAATCTTTCACCTCTCTTTTCTCCCTTTCCCCTAGATCCATTGCATTTTGCCTGCTGAAAAAGGATCTGAAATGTTTATCCACACATGCAAGAATTATACAGGAACACCACAGTATGATTGTTTTCTCTTGAACAACAGATACAGGATACTTGATCATGCATGGGATTAAAACCACATGTTGACAGACATACAAGTCTGCATGTATCAGTTTATAACCCACAAGAGCTAGTGATTGGTGGCTTGTTCCAGACTTCGACAAGACTAATAATACCTTGTATGAAGCTATTACGTCACCTTTTCCCCTTGATGAACTTCACAAAAGCCACCAACAGTTTGCCGAGAATCCTTTGCCTGGCCTTGGATCCTTGTGCTCGAGAAGTCCTCCGATCAACTGTTTTGCATGTCTCGAAATAGTCCCACCACCTAATCAAGATACCCTTGTTTTCCTTGAGCCATCATGCAAGCAAAGTTGAGCAAGTCATCAAATCTAGGGATGTGCCTGGGCATGCATATCTTTAGTGTGTTAGTTATTGCTTTTCAAAATATTTTTTATTTAAAAATATATTAAAATAATATTTTATTATTATTTTTTAAAAATTATTTTTGATAACAACATATTAAAAAGATTCAAAAAAATAAAAATATATTAATTTTAAATAATTTTTTTAATTTTATCCAATCCTATTTGGAATGCAATACCAAACAAGAACTTAAACAAACTAATAAATGTGGTGGTATAACTAAAAGTGTCTAGAATTTACTAGATAAATCATTTCATTAAAAACTTGCTTGATATCCATTTTGATTAGAATATTATTTTTATTTCTATCATGTGAAATAAAATATTAATTTACATAGGAAAATGGAAATATTAATTAAGAAACATGATCAATTTTGAATCAATTAACAAATAATTAGCCAAAAATAATAAAAACTTGAAATGATAAATTATCAACAAATAAATCCTTATTATGCTGAATATTAATCTAAAGCCTATGTTGAATTTCTTAAGAGAAAAAAAAGCTATTACATTAACTCTATTTTAGTATTATGTATTATCTATCCTCAAGCCTCACTTATTATAGAAAAAAATGATTAATATCTTTATTTTATGTAAGGCTCCATGAAAGATTAGTTATTTTTACCATAATGATTATTTTTCTACACTGATTTTTAATAAATAAAAAATTTAAAATCATGAAAAATAATCATTAAGTATGGGAATAATATTGATATCGAGAAAACAATAAACCATTGAAAAGAAAAAGGTATTAAGAAAAATCAAGTTGGATGCACTAGTAGCCTGTTTGGAAGTGTGGTTGTTTTTGTTTTTTAATATACTTTTCATTTAGAAATATATCAAAATAGTGTTTTTTTATTTTTTAAAAATTATTTTTGATATCAGCGCATCAAAATGATTGAAAACACCAAAAAAATATTAATTTGAAATAAAAAATAAATTTTTTTAATTTTTAAAAAACACTTTTAAAACACAAAAATAAACAGGATTTAGGTGGTATAGAACCAACCTTGTGCTAGAAAAGTATGGCCCAATAATATTAGAAAAGAAAAAAAAATCAGGTAGTTGGTTTTACCTCTAAAGCCCATTTGAGCCAGTTTTTAGAAGAAAAATAAAAGGCCTAAAACACCTCCACAATCCTCAATTGCCTTTTTTTTTTTACTCCAAAACAATAAAAATCAAGAATTAAACTAAATCTAATTAAAAAGACTTTTTAAGTATACATCTATTTTTTGAGCATAGTTGATAGAAAAAACCACCATAAATAATTTTTTATTTCAAGAGAATTATTGATATTAAATTTGATTTTTTTAATAGCCGATCAAATATTTTATCTTAACTTGTTGTTTGTTATTGATTTTATTTTTTTATAACAAAAAAAATAAAATAAAGTTTTTGATCAAATATTAAGCTTAAAGAAATAAAAAAAAGAGAGTGAAAATTAAATTTGTGGACTAAAAAAACCTTTTTTTGCTCAAAGTCATCAATGACCACTTGTCTTTTTACGTGTTTTGAACTTTAATCATTTGACTTAGAACTTTGACTTTTAGTTGTAAATTATAAGAAATTGGTCATTAAAAGAGAAAAAAGTTTAAAAATCAAAATGAAATAAAAAAAGCAATGAACAATATGTGAATAGTAAAACAGTGAATGAGTGCGTAGTGCAATGTGTCTGAACGCACAACAAATAAACATGAATTTCCTGTTTTGTTTAGGTTTTTTTTAGATTAGATTTAGATTATCCAAAATTCTTATACGATATATAAATATTAATTAGCTTATGATTATTGAATTTTTTATTCGAATATGATGAAGCACATCTTATAAGATTTCATTCTTCAAATTTTCCACCTCCGAAATATAACAAACACACACGCTATGTCTCTCAATAAGATAAAATAAATCACAAAACAATTCAAATAAAATCAAATTTCCCCGCCAAAACGAAAAATCAAAACCTCCGCCTGTCTCTCAAATGTCGATGGAGAAAGGTTTGATATCAGTGGACCGATTCACCGAGTCAAGCCAGACATACTTCTTGACTCACTTACACACAGACCACACTCAAGGCTTGACCTCAAAATGGGGAAAAGGTCCTTTCTTTTGCTCCAAACTAACCGCTAAGCTCTTACCTTTCAAGTTCCCTGATTTCAACCTCTCTCTACTTTGCGTCGTCGATCTTCACATCTGGCATTCCTTTTCCTCATTTCTCCGACCACCGGATCTCAAATCACCACTCATGTCATGGCTCTTGACGCCCACCACTGCTCTGGTAAGCTAATTTTTTTATGTTTTCTTTTTTATCCCGGAACCCACCGGCCGAGTTCGCTTGCTTATTCAATCGCAATGCATGAGATATTTTGGGAATCGATTTCAGAAAAAAAATAAATACCTTTCCGAAATCACTTTTTTGATGGTTGGCTATGGAGATTTGATGGGATTGAACTGTAATAAGAGGGGTCATGTTTTTATTTCGCGGGGAGTTTGGATGCTTGATGTATACGGGGGATTTTCGATGGGAAGTTGATAGTAAGAGGGCAAAGGATGCGAGGAGTAGGCTACTTAATGTTCTCAAGAATGAGACAGTTGATTCTCTTTACTTGGATAATAAATATTGTAATCCGTCTTATGATTTTCCCACTCAAGAAGTTACTGCTCAACAGGTAGGATTTGCATATTTCTTGTTCACATAGCAGTTCTTTCTTTGAGTGGTTTTTGGTAGGTGCTTACGATTAATGTGCATTGCGAAGAATGGATACCGGTTAATAGGGATGAAGTATGGATAAAGAGCTAAATGTTGGTGCTGAAAATGAGAAAATATATTGAGCAATTGATTAGTATTCGTGTCTTAGGAATGGTCATGAAAGTAAGTAGATTTATTTTGAGTTTATGGGCTTGGCGGAGAATATTACATTGCTTCAAAATAGGAAAAAGATCAGTTATACAACTTTTTTTACTGGTTTAATTACTTGGTAATGACAGGTTGTTGACATCATTGCTTCTCATCTGGAACATGACATCGTTATTGGGATTGATACTTTGGGGAAAGAAGAGCTTCTAATTCACATTTCACGTGTGCTTAACGTAAAGGTACGATCATCGTTGATGTTGATGGAAGATTCTGATCTTTTATATGCGTGGATTATGAAGGATGTGTTTCTGTAAAGCACAGAACCAAGTTCTTAGCTCAGTTACCATGCAAGGTGTTGATTGAAATTTAGTGAGTTACTTGCAAATTACATTTGCAAACTATTTCTGGTTCAGGTTTGTTTTAGCTTTAATTTCCTTTCCTTTGAAGATTTGGGTGTGGCCAGAACATTTACAAACCATGTATCTTCTTGGATTCCATGACACATTCACAACTAAAACTTCTCTAACAAGAGTCCAAGCAGTTCCTCGTTACAGTTTCAGCGTTGAAACTTTAGAGGGATTAAACACAATGCGACCAACAATAGGAATCATGCCATCTGGTCTTCTATGGGTGCTGAAACTTGTCAAAGGAGACAACAATCTCTTCGGTTCGCTCTTAACTTCTCGTTACAAAAAAAAAGACAGTCATCTGATAAGCTAGACGGTAATTTAGGATATGCTGATAGATACCACCAGCTAGTACATGTTTTCAGTTCCTTACTCTAATCACTCATGCTTTGCAGAGATACAAGAGTTTATTGAACTTGTCCAGCCAACTAACATGAAAGGTATTGTGTCTTCATCATCTTGTTATGTTGGCCCACTTTACTACTTCGGTCGCCTTTGTGGTGTAAACCAACCACTAAAGAGGTTCGTCTACAAGAATGAAAGGAAAAAGGGAGGAAAAAAAAAGTTGTTGTATCTTATTTTGAAAGTGGCAATTCTCCCGAGGCAGGAAGGAAAAAAAGCAGGCTAGTAAGAGTGGATTATAAAAGAGTTAATGTAAGTTGAGTGAGCGCATCAAGAAGAGTACGCCGAGGGGCTAAAATTGTGGAAAGTGATTGTTCAGATTAAAAGTGTTAATTTTTGTGATTGGTTGAGCCAGAAAAATACTTGTAGAAATACTTGCAATCAAGCATATATCTGTAGAACTCTGGTATGGGTATCGCGTGGTATCGAAAGTTGCTGGAAATGATAATTTGCCTTGTTTTCAGTATCTCGAGTTTTACTGTGCAGTAGTTGATGAACTTCATCATGAAGGATACATCGATCCAAATTCTTCAGGTATTTTGTTAATGCAAAACTTATGGGATTTTGTCTGCCAGTGCACCCCTTGTAGATATTTAAACTCTCTCAATTAACATCATCAGACACTAACTGTGAGACTTTCAGTGCAGGCATTCACCAAGCTTTATAAGTGCTTTGCCTCATCTCATTCTGCATGTCAAACTTTATTGTATAAGCTGAAAATGTTCATTAGTAGTGTCATGTATTGAAGAATCAAGAAATGGGTTGTAGCCTTGTTGGGTCCCTTGTTAAGGTGACTTTGGTTTGACTGCAAAGTTAGTACTTTTTACGGTCAACATTCAACCAGAACTCAACACGCGGTCCACCCTTGAAATGATGCCAAGAAAAATGGCCACCTAAGTTTGAATTGGTGGTGATTTTCTGTCATGTTGCAGAAACATGTGAGAAATTCGTGGAATTCTACGTAAATTTCTTAGGAAAACTCAAAACTTCTGCTACCTTTTGGAATGCCTTTGCAAGAAACACCTTTTTGGTTATGTTGAGCTGATGGTATCTTAGTTGTTTTCCATCAATGCTGACTCCATCTATATGAATGTGGCTGCTGTGCATGTTAGTGCACTTAGAACATGTTTGGAACGCGGTACAAACCGGCGTTTCCAAAAAAAATTAATTTTTTTTTTGCTAAAATTTAATATGGTTTGTACGTTTTGGATCGTTTTGATTTGCTGATGTCAAAAATAATTTTTTAAAAATAAAAAAAATCATTGGCATGCATTTCGGCACAAAAAGTTATTTGATAAACAACCGCTACCACACTGCCAAGCACCCTCTTACTCATGTGTGATCCTGCTGTTGTTTGCACTTGTTCATGTTGCTGATTCCCTAGTGTCTTTGCTCAACTTTTGTCCTCTCAGTTGCTGTTTTGGCACTAAAAAACCTTTGATGATACAGGATGCAAATGCAACAACATACCCAGGACCACCGTTTTTACTCTTACATGTCCAATGTAATCCATGATACTCTGCCATATATAGTGTAATATAGTTGATCTTTACACCATGTAATGGTAACAAATTCGAGAGAAATCATAGATTAGGAAATATAATGCCAAAGAAAATAAGAAAACTGTACACCAAACCAGGACTTTACCTTCACAATGACCTAAATAAGGGTTTCCTACAAAGCCTGCCATACTAAAAACATTGAAGTGTACTCACGTGAAGTGTTCATTAAGCACCATTATATATTATTCATCAGAATCAAAGCGACTGCCTTATTTGAGATGTGTTGATGCTACTGACTAACCTCCCCAGTTTCTAGAAAAAAAAGTCTTACTTTTCTTTCTTGTTTGTTGTACGTGACTGAGACATCAAGACTACAAACTTGCATAATGTTCACATGGACAAACATTTCACACCCATTTTCTGCAGGAGAAATGCCATCAATGAAACCGAGGAGGTGAGTGTTTAGGTTTTTAAAAATCACTTTTCCATACTCCCCTCTTCCTAGCATTTACTTTTGAGCATGTGCTGGTGCATACATACACTTTCCAAGCACGCATATAATAATAATAAGTAGAGTTAAGATATTCAGGTGTTGAATAATTTCTCAAGTGAATTTAGAATCTTCTAATGTCTATATTTTTTTCATGTCCTGTTCAAGCATTTTGTATCTGTTGTTTAAAAGAAAACAACAATCATGGATATCAGGTTTGGTGTTTCAGTATAATTTTGCATCTGTAGATAAACATTTCAGATCCGTTTTGTGTAAGCATAATGCTATGCATCTAGAGAAAAAAAGAAAAAAAGAAGGTGAGATATCAGATCATGAATGAAGCTGAAGATTATAAACAAGCTGCAAGTGTAATATTTGATAGAGAATTGTCTGTGATGCTGGAGTTTTTGTTAGCTTTTTCCGTGTTGCTTTGGTCTATGATGGATTTACTTGTATAACTTTTTCAAGTGGCGGTTTTGGTCTCTCGAGCATCTACTCAAGGCTTTATCCTGCTAGGTTCTATATGATATATGCTTTATTTTTTCTCTAGTTTGGTTTCCTGCCTTGTTTAACTGTTAAAATCATGTTTCTTTAAATTTAATTTTTTTATTATATTTTTAAATTTTTTTAATATGTTGATATCAAAATAATTTTTTAAAAATAAAAAAAATATTATTTTAATATATTTTCAAATAAAAAAATAATTTTTATAAGTGAATTGTTTTAGGCAGGGAGAGTTTTGGAAGCAAAAGAGCTTTTCAAGGATATACGTGCCCAAAGCCATTTCCCTGATTTAATGACCTACTCAACTTTGCTTGATGGCTTAAGAAAACAAGGGTATCTTGATCAAGCGTTGGGACTATTTTGTGACATGCAAAAAAGTTACTTGAAGCCTCATGATTTGGTGATCTATGATATCATAATCATTGCCATGTGCAGATATAGGAAGCTTAAAGATGCACTGGAGTTGTTTTCGGAACTCAGTCAAAGGGCTGCAGCTTGATGCTCGGGCTTGGACTATAGTAATCAATGGACTTTGCAGAGAAGGATTGCTAGATGAAGCATATAAATCTTTCAGACAAATGGAAGAGGATGACCGCCCACCAGATAATTGTTCCTATAATGTTCTTATCCGAGGATTTCTCCAGCACAAGGATCCATGAACAGTGCAACTTATTAGTGAGATGAAAAGCCAAGGATTCTCAGCATATGCGCAAGCAACAAAGTTGGTGCATGGTAGATGATGATCATGTTTTCAAACAGTTGCTTGGATTTGGTGAAGTACGTGTTTGGGACTAGCATTTGATTCTTGTGGGTTATAAATCGATACACGTGGACTTATGTGTCTGTCAACTGTTTTGGTAGATTTAATTGATGAAAGCTATTCAAGTTTTCTCTTCATCATCCTAATTAAGATGCCTCTTCTTCAACCAAATAAGAATATTGGTAGATTATTATTGAATCACTTCTTCATTCCATTGTTATCTGTCATGGTGTATTTTTGCATAGAAGACTACCCCTTCTTCTCTTTTGTTTTTCTTGGTTTTTGGATCTTTTGTTCTATTTATTTGGAAGTCAAGATGATGTAGCTGTTTAAAAGAAATGTTAATATAATTTTGATTGGCATTAAGTAATTTGTATGTGAAGTAATATGGGATTGCATGTTTTGTCTTTTTAGCAAATTTCTCGTAAGATTATGCTCGAAGCTGAAAGTGTTAATATGTTGTAATTATATGATGGTGATACCTGTGTGTTTCATTACAGGATGTTGTTTAATCATGGAAATAATTGTTTGTTTACGGTAATCTGTAGCTAATTGGTTACTTATTATTATATTCATTTAAATATATATTTATTATTAATAAAAATTTAATTTATCTTTAATATTTATATAATATTAGATTAATGAATCTAAAGTAAAGATAAAGTTCATGATATAAAAATACTTTGCAAAGAAAATTATAAAGTTGTTATAATTATGAGATTTCTATTGTATTAATGCATTGTTCCTAAAATATTTATGGTCGATACTCTCTTAAATATTATACATTAATTAGAGTCACAAAGATTGATACATATTATGTTCTTTCTTTTATGAAAGGAAGCAACTGTTCTTAGAAGCTTGGGTATAACTAATATGTAGGTACTTGTCATAAGATATGTACACCGAACTGACCTGCATGAGAATTCTATACGGAGAAATTACATGTCTATGGAAAGACTCACGTGATGGTTGTATAAGTGATCCTTAAACTTAAGATCACTAAGTCATCTTATATAGGGAATGTTATGTTATGATCCTGTTACATGTTATCTTAATTGAGGTAACAAAAAGGTAGACATTAGGTATAACATGAAATATATGAAGGTATTAGAGTGATCAAAAGATGATTCATCACCCTAGCCCCTAGGTGAATTAGAAAAAAAAAATATTTTATCTATTCTCAAATAGTATTGATTGAGAAATCCTTGGCCAAGGTGGAATGAGATTTGAAAAAAAGTTTCAAATCTTATTCAAACGATCAATAACTATTATGTAGAGAACAAACATGATTTAACATGACAGACATACTCTATGTTTTAATGTTAAATCAGAATATTATTGATGAAAATATATTAATTACACTGGGAAACCGGTCATTGAAAGGTTAAGTCAAACCACTAATAACTTTTTTAATATTTAGGAGATCATGACATATTGCTAGACGATGCACCTAATCTTCAAATATAAATTAATTAATTGTTAAATTGATAATAAATTAAATTGTTTAATTTATTTATTTCTATTTAATTATAATTATAATTTATATTTGAGCCAACATATTAAGAACCTAATGGGTCACACACATTAAGAACCATTAGTCAGAAATTAAATTGGGATGATTTAATTAAGTATGACTTAATTAAAATATATTTTAGAAATTAAGAACTAGAATATAATTATTACAGGGATTATATTCTAGATCTAGAAAAAAATCAAATAAGGACTTGATTGATTAAATTTCTAAAATTATTCTTCAATAATATATGTATATCATTTAAGGGGCAAATAAATATTTTGCTATTTATAGAGTTTTTAGGATTTCCTGTAAATATAAAGCTAAGCCTATTATTTTGTAAGTGAAAAAGAGGAGCGGATGTATGTTAGACAGAAAAACTGCGCAAACATAATATTAAAGCTAGCACTTTAGACATAACAATCCATCTCTCCTAAATAGGAATTTATGAGATTTCTCACATGTGATTCGTGTGGATTATCTTTGGAGACCGGATAATTAAACGACTTGTAGTTTGCATCAACCCAGTTTTTAAGAAATTATTCAAACCCGAAAAAGATTAAATTTCAGGTAATAAATCCCTAAACAACTTTAAATTTATCTAACGGGATCTTAGGGACTTCCAAATAACTTTGTTTCATAGTTTTCGCTGCGTGTATAATATTCAGGAAACCAACAGTTGTATCAGAAGTATCATTAGACAATTGAGGTTGTTGATTGCATATTTTAATTGTTATTGATTTTAATTTCAAATTAATTTCATGTGAAAAAAAATTAATTTTTTTTCTTCTGATTTGTTTTCAAAAATAATTCAATTATTATTCCGGTCAGCCGAAATTTTTCCAAATCTTCTTCCCTGTCGTCAAGGATAATCTTTCAAGTGTATATACGTGAAAAACATGTCAAGACTGATCCAATTTTCAACCTTTTGGAATGGATTATTTTTAGTCTTCTTGATTTTCTCTCTTTTGGTTTATATTTTATTCAATTTAAACCAATTTAAACCCAAATCAGCCGAATCTCGATATGCCTGCCATGCATCGTAAAAGAGACGAGCAAAGGAAAAACATTGTTTCATTAAACATGTAATTAAGGACAATTTTTTAATCATAAAAAATCACGCAAGCCAACAATATATTTTATATGTTCATGAAAGTGATTGGAGTGAGTTTTCCACACGGCTAATCAAAGTGATCTTAACTACGGCTAAAATAAAAGAAACACTTTTGGTTTCTTAATTAATTCATTAAATTAAGTTGACTTTCTAATTAACACCTTTGATTATTGTTAATGATAAGATTAGTTTTGAATTGATGGTTGAGATGTATTGTTTTACTAATCAACTAGTGTTATTTATCTAATACTTCATAATATCAAACATTAATAATAAAAGATTCTAATCAACAATTTGAACCATTATAAAAAAAAATTGAGTAAATTGATTAAAAGTATGTTTGACAAAAAAATAAATTATATTAACTTTTTTTTGGTTTCTTTAAGAGAATTGATTAAAGTAAAATTTTGATTTTGATTTTATATAATTTTTATTTAAATCAAATAATTATTTCTAATCAAATGTATTTATAAATTTTCTTTCAATTAAGAGTTAAAAAAAAATTTTAATACCTTCAAGAGAATAATGATGAAAACCAATTCACATACATGTAACAATATCAAGAAATTAATAGCCAATGATAAATATTAATATGAAATAATATTTTACAAGAGTTCTTGGCTATGTGGCCTTTCTTCCATGTTGACCAAACTTGAGTCCGCAGTCCTGTCTCCGGTCATGACAAACCATTAATTGTCTCACACAGAATTCAAGTTCGATCTCTTGAAGGTTGCAAGACGCGGAACTTTGAATTTTCTTTTCTTGGCACTAGAATGACTTTTTTATCATAATAAATAACGCCCACTGTATCTCAAATGATTTTTATTTTTTTTGGGAGTTTAGTTGAAATTATTTTTTAAAGATTTTTTTAATATATTAAAATAATATTTTAAAAAATATATTTTTAATATTAGCATATCAAAACGATTTAAAAATAAAAAAAAATTAATTTAAAGAAAATTGTATTTAAAATTCACTAAAACTCTTTTGTAAATGCCCCAAACGAACACCAAATATTTATTGAAAGGAAAAATATGGGACACATATTTACCTATTAAATTCAAATTGTCATTTTCGTTTTAATGAATGCGTCAACCACCACATGTAAATAATTATAAATGACAGCAAATACTTTTAGATTTATTGGGATTGAATTGTTGAAATAATGTAATTAGTAATTGGAAATTTAACCAAATTTGATAGATATTGAAAAATAGGTTTAACTTCAATTTTTTTTTTTAGTTTAACGTGGCTGTCCGGGTCAGCTTGCGCGCACCTCGACTAATCCCACGGGCCCTGAAGTTAACGACCTTGTAAGCCTCCAGTGACCATCATATGAGCAACCACAGGGCTCGAACCTGAGACTACAGAGGGAGCAAACTTCTTGATCCCAAACTTTTACCATTGGGCCACCACCTAGATGGTTGGTATAACTTCAATTTTAATATATATATATAGCTCGGTTGACTTATGGTTCAAAACAACAGTATTTGAAGTTTCTTTGGCAAATGCTTACGTAGCATATTGAGACAAAGTCTTGTTTTCTCTCTTTCAGACTGTATTAAACTAACTGTAGTGTGCATTCTTGCACCTCCAACATCTCAATCTTGCCTGCAAAATTCTTTAGCAGCAGCCATGGATGTCCGAAACAATCCATGGATCATGTTTTTTGTTATCTTTTTTTGTTTTCCTCTCAACTCCCATGTCTCCCTTGGAGCTGATACAATCTCTGCAAACAGTTCTCTCTCTGGAGACCAAACTATTGTCTCAGCACGAAAAGTCTTTGAACTTGGTTTCTTCCATCCAGGTAAGTCCTCAAACTACTATATAGGCATGTGGTACCATAGAGATAAAGTGTCTGAACAGACCATAGTTTGGGTAGCAAACAGAGAGACACCCGTTTCTGATAGATTTTCTTCAGAGTTAAGGATTTCTGGTGGTAATTTAGTTCTCTTTAATGAGTCCATGATCCCAATTTGGTCCACAAATTTGAGCTCTAGTAGGTCAGGTTCTGTGGAAGCAGTTCTTGGTGATGATGGAAATCTTGTTTTGAGAGATGGGTCTAATTCATCAGTGTCACCACTATGGCAGTCTTTTGATTTTCCAGCTGATACATGGCTGCCTGGTGCTAAGGTTGGATTGAACAAAATCACCAAAAGGAACACACTTCTGATTTCATGGAAAAGCAAAGATAATCCTTCACCGGGTCTTTTCTCTCTTGAGCTAGACCCAAATCAGAGTCGATATTTGATCTTTTGGAATAGGTCTAAAGACTATTGGAGTAGTGGATCATGGAATGGACTGATTTTCAGCTTAGTTCCTGAAATGAGATCCAACTATATTTACAACTTTAGTTATATTAACGATACTAAGGAGAGCTATTTCACCTATTCATTGTACAATGAAACACTCATATCTCGGTTTGTGATGGCGGCTGGAGGACAGATTCAGCAACAATCATGGTTGGAGAGTACCCAGCAATGGTTTTTGTTCTGGTCTCAACCAAAGACGCAATGTGAGGTTTATGCTTACTGCGGGGCTTTTGGAAGCTGCAATGGGAATTCACAGCCTTTCTGCAACTGCTTGAGAGGTTTCAACCCGAAAAAAGGGGATGACTGGAAGTCGGAGGTTTTTTCTGGTGGATGTAAGAGGGTATCAACTCTGCAATGTGGGAATTCTAGTGTTGTTAATGGGAAGAGAGACAGATTTTTCTCAAGTAACAATATCAAGTTGCCTGCAAATCCACAGCCAGTACTGGAAGCCAGGAGTGCACAAGAATGCGAATCAACTTGCTTGAGTAACTGCACTTGTACTGCCTATGCTTATGATGGCAGTCTGTGCTCAGTTTGGTTCGGCGATCTTTTGGATATGAAACAACTTGCAGATGAATCAAATGGAAACACCATCTATATCAGGCTTGCAGCATCTGAGTTTTCAAGTTCGAAGAATGATAAGGGGATAGTTATTGGTGGTGTTGTGGGCTCAGTGGTGATAGTGTCTCTCTTTGGCCTTGTTCTGTTTGTATTTTTGAGGAGGAGGAAAACAGTCAAAACGGGGAAAGCGGTAGAAGGTTCACTGATAGCTTTTGGGTACAGAGATCTACAGAACGCGACAAAGAATTTCTCAGAGAAATTGGGAGGAGGAGGTTTTGGTTCTGTTTTCAAAGGGGTGTTGCCTGATACGAGTGTCATAGCTGTGAAGAAGCTCGAAAGCATCATCCAAGGAGAGAAGCAATTCCGCTCAGAAGTGAGCACAATCGGGACAATCCAGCACGTCAATCTTGTTCGCCTTCGTGGGTTCTGCTCGGAGGGTAATAAGAAGCTGTTGGTCTATGACTACATGCCGAATGGTTCTCTTGATTCCCATATTCTCTGAGGACTCAAAAAAGGTCTTAGACTGGAAAACTCGGTACGGTATTGCTTTGGGGACAGCTAGAGGATTAAATTATCTCCATGAGAAATGCAGGGATTGTATCATACACTGCGATATAAAGCCTGAGAACATCCTTTTAGATGCTCAGTTTTTCCCTAAAGTGGCAGATTTTGGCCTGGCGAAGCTTGTCGGCCGGGATTTTAGCAGGGTGCTAACAACCATGAGAGGGACAAGAGGTTATCTTGCTCCAGAGTGGATTTCAGGTGTGCCTATAACTGCCAAAGCAGACGTTTACAGTTATGGAATGATGCTTTTTGAAGTTGTATCGGGAAGGAGAAACTCTGAGCAATCTGAAGATGGAAAAGTGAAGTTCTTCCCAAGTTATGCTGCAAGCCAAATCAATCAAGAGCATGGTGAAATCCTTAGCCTATTGGACCACAGGTTGGAGGGGAATGCTGATCTTGAAGAGCTAACAAGAATCTGTAAAATTGCTTGCTGGTGCATCCAAGATGATGAAGCCCACAGGCCATCAATGGGTCAGGTAGTTCAGATCCTAGAAGGGGTTGTGAACGTGAACCCACCTCCGGTTCCAAGATCTCTTCAAGTGTTTGTTGACAACCAGGAGAGCATAATTTTCTTCACAGAGTCATCTTCTAGCCAAAGTTCACAGGCACAGAGCCACACCTCCACTGCTTCTTCTCAGGCCAAGAGCACCACATCAAACACAAGTTCCAAGTCTTAAAAAAGAGAACCAAGAAGGCATTTCGAGAAATCTGGTTTGAGTAACTGTGTAATGCTGCTGTTATATATGCAAGAGTCTTGGGTGATTGTACTAGTTAAAATTCTCCTCTTTGAATGATTTGTATATTATTTGAAAGCTAGCTAATTTCAGAATATTTCTGAGAATGGCAAAAATGCTATGGCTTCTACTGTCGTGAAAGCCTGCTTCTTAATATATTTTATGTTTCATGCTTCATGACATCAACTTCAGCTTGTAACTGGTTTTTGAGATATCTCGACACAGCTAAATATATACACAATCTTTGACAAGGGCAAGAAGCGGCTGTTAGCAAGTCTAATCAGACCATTTCATCATCCTCTATCCATGGTGCTATCCAAAAACTTGTCTTCCTAAGGAAAAAAACTGGAAAAAAAAAGACAACAAAATTCTATTATGAAACATCATCTTTGTAAAAGAGGTAACATATTAAGCATTACTAGTCCACAAGCTACCTTTTCATTCATCGCTCCAACAACATCACCCAAGTGTTCGCTATGAAAAGAATGGATGATTCTCGATTATATATACATGGCATGCACAATCAGACAACTCTCGTCCACAAGCATAATATGGCTTTGGAACATTCAATGCAATATCTCCTAATGCTGAAAAGTTCAAATCACACTATTTCCGCATTGACACTGGTAGTGATATTTCATGGATCCATTGCGATGGTTGCAAAGAAAAAAGCAACATGTTTGCTTCCTTCGGTTGATAGAGAATTTGTTAGCTTTTTCTATGTTGCTAACACACTCTCAAACATCCACTTATACACCCTTAGTCTTTACTTTGAGGTTGCATAATTATTTTTTTATGCTTTTTGCTTTTTTATCCGTACCTTTTCAAATTGTTATTTAATGATCATTAAACTTTCTTTGAAAAACAAAAGGTACCACAAAGAAATTTATTTTCAAGTTTTATAATATATATTTGTTTGAGTTTATTCAATATTTACGATAATGATAATAATAAAAGAAATTAAACCAACCAAAACCTTAAACCTTAACCTTTTCTGTATAAATACTACACCGTCTCTCTCTCTCATCAATCCATTTATCTCCTTTCTCTGTGTTTTATTCTAGCTCTTCTCTTCATCATTTCCTTAACAACTTACAGTAACAATGGCGACTTACAAAATCTTGGTGTCTTAAATGCTTCTTGCTCTCTTTGCAGGTTCAGCTTTGGCTCAGGCACCAGGAGCCACACCAACAGCTCCACCAGCCAAATCACCATCTCCTGCACTAGCTGCTCCAATAACGCCAACTCCCGCTCCATTTGTCCCTACGCCAACTCCCTCTACTACTCCATACATTCCTCCTTATTCATCTCCAGCCAGCTCACTGATAAGGGAATTTTTAGCATGTATATTTTTCATTATTCATGCTTGATTTTGAAATATTTTGGATGTGTTGCACAAGATAATTAGAATTTTAGATCCCTTTTTGAACTATTGACCTTGTAGGAAATTAATGTGTTTTCAAATACTAGGTTACTGAGCAGGCAGAATCTAGTAGTAAAACCGAACATTGATTTATCGTGTGTTGCAAAGGAAGCTATACAACTCAGTTCTAGATGTTCGTCACCATTTGCAAATAACTGAGATAAAGGTCTACAAAACATGCGAAGGGCAAATAACTCAGTTTTGCTGTTTCGAAGCCCAAAAAGCGAGTCGAAAAATAGGGATTGAATCATACCCGAACTTCCTGCACTCTAAATATTGTCTCGATTTATGGCCCTTATCTCAAGTCTTAGAGGTCTAAAAATTGTTGAATCAGACCCGAACTTCCTGTACTCCAAATACTGTCTCGGTTTATGGCCCTTATCTCAAGTCTTAGAGGTCCAAAAATTACAAGATTGGTGTTGTTGGAAAGAAGATTTGATTTTCTACAATTGCTCCAGAAATAGAGATCTTTGAATTCGCACGTTTCCTGCCTCAAATATGGTCCGCAATGTCTGGGTAGGAAGGAATTCAAATCAGAAAAGGAAACTGTCTTCATTCCAGCGAGGGTAAAAAGGCCACAATATAAAAGAAAAAAAGAGGGGTCTGCAAGAAAAACATGTATACATAGAGACCTTAAAATAGACTAAAGGGAGAAGAAGAAGCTGCACAAAAAGGGATGAAAAACGGAGGCAAAAATAGAGAAGATTTGGAGGACACCTATCTATTCCACTGCCATTCTCTGCTTTTAAGTGATGTTCATCGTATCAAGTTTGTTTATCTTTAATTTAACGGTGGAGTAGACTTTTATTCTGGGATTTTTTATGTAACATTACTATGAATATGTGAACAATTTCTTTGATTGAATTATTACATTAAGTTGTTGAGTATTTCATTCTATGTGTAATGCTTGTGTATGTTTGGCCAACATCTACATGACTTAGAATTCAATTTGAGACTCAGAAGTGATAATTATTTTAGCTATTATTTGAAATACCTTAAGAAATCTATAGGATAGAGATATCCTAGGAACTTTTGTAATCATTATAGGTTTTACGGTACTTAATAAATTTTGACAAGTTCAGAACTTTTGTAGAGTATATGAAATTTGCTTGTCGAAATAATTCATTGATACTCGAGAGAGATTAGTTTTTAAATTAGAAAAACCTGATTATCAATGTTAGGAGTAATTAATTCAATTGAGAAAGTTCATATAGGAATAGTTATGGTAAGTCAGAAATCCTAGAACCAATACAATTGAATTCATTAATATTTAATCAATTGGTTGTTTGTTTTTAATCATTAATTTTTGTTTCATAAACTATCTCATTCAATTCCTCAAATAGATCATAATTTAAAAGACTTTGGTAATTAATAGTAATTTTTACAAATCCTCGTGGGATGATACTCTACTCATCACTTTATTACTTGTTACGATTCGTGCACTTGCGAAATTAAGCAACACTCACCACCATCTCTTGTTACCCCTAGCCCCTCCATATCTATTCCTCCAAACATTGTTTCTCCTTCAAACACTGTCGACAGTCATTGTCTTCCATCTATTATACATCCAAATCAATTATGTGAAAGATGTTTAGTAGGTAAGAAATATCTCAAGAGTTTTCTGAAGGAGTCTATATCAAAAGCATGTAAACCATAAAAAATACATGTTGATGTTTGTAGTCTTATCAAACCATGTTTGTTTGGTAAGAATCTGTATTTTTTACTTTTTATTGACTATTATAGTAGAAAAACTTGGGTATACCTTTGAAAAGAAAAGTCTAATATGTTTAGTTGTTTTAAAAAGTTTAAGGCATTAGTTGAAAAGGAAGTAATTATTCTATATAATCACTCAAGACAGATAGGGAGTGAATTTTGTTCTAATGATTTTAATGTGTTTTGTGAAGATCATGGTATAAAGAGACTCCTAACGGTGCCTAGATCTCTATAATAAAATGGCATGATGAAGATAAAAAAAAAAAACAGAAGCATCCTCAACATGGTAAGAAGTATGCTCAAAACCAAGAAGTTGTCTAAAGAGTTTTGGGCCGAAGCTGTAGAATGTGTTATCTACTTGTCAAATAGATATCCTACTAAAGGCTTGAATGACATGACTTCACAAGTATGGAGTGGAAGAAAGCCAAGTGTTTCTCACTTGAAAGTTTTTTGGAACATTTGTCTATGTGCATGTAGATGATCAAGTAAGGACCAAGTTAGATGACAAGAGAAAAAAGATGATTTTTATGGGTTATGATCAAAAGTCTAAATGATACACGCTTTACAACCTTAATGAAGGAAAGATGGTGATTTGTAGAGATGTTGAGTTCAATGAAGATGGAGTATGTGATTGGAAGATAGATGATGGTAAGAAATATGACTTCCTACTGATTCTTGATGAAGATGAGGAAAGATATGAAGATCTTTAAGAACCTATAATTACACCTCCATAAACACCAATGAGCTCAATTTCTTCTTATTCTTCATTTTCTTTTAGTAGAAGCTTAAGTAGTGGCACTCCTCTAAATCCACCATGAAAGATAGAGAGCCTTGATAACTTATATGGGGTAACTAATCTTATTGATGATGTAACATTATATAGTCACCTTGTTATATGTGATTCTATAGTGTTTAAAAAAGCAATAAATGATGAAAAGTAGATAATTGCTATGGATGAGAAGATTGCATCAATTGAGAAAAATGACACATGGAAATTGGTTCTTAGACCAAGTGGAAAGAAGTCAATAGGTGTCAAGTGGATCTACAAAGAAAAGAAGAACGTCAAATAAGAGGTGAAGAGGTACAAAGTAAGTTTAGTGGTAAAATGTTATAGTCAAAAGCATGAGATTAACTATGATAAAGTATTTGCTTCAGATGTGCAAACAACAAAGTTGGTTGTGGATGATGATCATGTTCTCAAACAGTTGTTTGGACTTGGTGAACTTGTAATTGTTTCATATAAGTTATTATTATTAGTCTTGTCGAAGTGTGGACCAAGCCACTAATCACTTACTTTTTTTTAGGTGTTGTTAGTTATGTGTTTGGGCCTAGCATTTGATTCTTGTAGGTTATAAATCAATACATGTGGATTTATGTGTTTGTCAATATGTGTTTTGGTAGATTTAATTAATGAAAGCTATTCTAGTTTTCTTTTCATCATCCAATTATGATGCCTCTTCTTCAACCAAATAAGAATATTGATAGATTATTATTGAATCACTTCTTCGTTCATGGTTATCTATTATGGTGCATTTCTGCATGGAACACTACCTCCTTTTTTTTTCTTGGTTTTTGGATCTTTTGTTCTGTTCATTTGGAAGTTAAGATGATGGAGTTGTTTGAAAGAAATGTTAATATAATTTTGATTGGCATTAAGTCATTTGAATGTAAAGTAATATGAGATTACATGTTTGGTCTCTTTAGAAAATTTCTTGTAAGATTATGCTTGGAGCTGAAAGTGTTGATATGTTGTAATTACATGATGGTGATACCGTGTGTTTCATTATAAGATATTGTTTAATCGTGGAAATAAATGTTAGTTTAATATGCTTTGTAGTCAATCGGTTGGTTACACATGTCATTATTATATTAATATAAATACATATTTATTATTAATAAAGGCTTAATTTATCTTTAATATTCATATAATATTAGATTAATGAATCTAGAGTAAAGATAAAGTTCATGGGACAAAAATACTCTGCAAAGAAAATTATAAAATTGTTATAATTATGAGATTTCTATAGCATTAATGTATTGTTTCTAAAATGTTCCTGGTCAATACTCTCTTAAATACTGAACATTCATTAGAGTCGTAAAGACTAGTACATATTATGTTCTTTTCTTTATAAAAAGAATGTCAATATAAAGGTTGAAATCAAGCATACATCTATTTGTACTCATTGAAATCTAGGCTATATATACTAAATATAAATAGGAAATTTACCTTACCATATATAGCTCCTTAGAATTGCTCTTTGTAATTACTGTGCACATGACAACTTTTCATATATAATGAAAGACTAGTCTTGGATGGGAAGAGGTCAAACCATTATGTTATGGTATCAGAGCTTTTCTCACAGAATTTTTAAGTATTAGTTTTCTCAGTCATAGCTTCATGGAGAAGTTAGATAATGTTTGTGTTAGATTTACTGGCAAAAATTATGTTGTTTGGGCATTTCAGTCGAAGATCTTTCTCAAGGGAAAGAAGTTATGAGGCCATATAGATGGCAACGACAAAGGAGACTCGGCTACTGAGGGATCTGTCGTTGCTAAGGCAGCATGGGTTGCTAAAGATGCACAAATCATGTCATGGATTCTTAGTTATATGAAGCCACATCTGATTCTTTCTTTGTGTCCTCATAGATCTGCAAAGGCTATATGGGATCACCTCGTACAAGTCTATAACCAAGACAACAATGCTAGGCGTTTTCAGCTTGAGTTGTTATTGCCAACTATACCCAAGAAACGCCTTTGAGGCTCAGACTATATCACTTCCACATGTATCCAACAATCTTCAAGCGGCTGATGTTTTCACCAATACTCTCAGACGACAACGTCATCATTTTCTTACGACTAAATTGATGCTTATGGACAAGCCCGCATCAATTTGAAGGGGGATGTCAATAGAAAGGCTGAAATCAAGCATACAACTATTTGTACTCATTGAAATCTAGCTTGTAAATACTAGATATAAATAGGAAATTTACCTTACTATATATAGCTCCCTAGATTTAGCTTATTATATATAGCTCCTTAAAATTGCTCTTTATAATTACTGTGCACATGAAAACTTTTCCTATATAATGAAATACTAGTCTCAGATGGGAGGAGGTCAAACCATTCTATTATGGAAGCAGTTGTTCTCATAGGTTGAGGTATAAGAAATACCTAGAATTAATATGTAGATGCTTGTCATAAGACATGTACACTAAACTGACCTGCATAAGAATTTCATATGGAGAGATCACTCATGTCTATGGAAAGACTCATGTGGCAGTTGTGTAAGTGATTCTTAGACTTGAGATCACTAAGTCATCTTATGTAGAGAATGTTATGCTATGATCTTGTTATATGTTATCTTAATCGAGGTAACGAAAGAGCAGACATTGGGTATGACATGAACTATATGAAAATATCTGAGTGATCAAGATAGGATTCATCATCCTATGTGAATTAGAAAAAATGTTTCATCTATTCTCAAATAGTATTGACTGAGAAATCCTTAGTCAGGATGTAATGAGATTTGAAAAGAGTTTCAAATCTTATTCAAGCAATCAATGATTATTATGTAGAGAACAAACATGATTTAATATAACAGACATACTTCATGCTTTAATGTTAAATCGGGACATTGTTAATGGAAGAATATTAATTATACTGAGAAACTGGTTATTGAAAGGTTAAAATCAAACCACTAATGAATTTTATAATATTTGAGAGATCATGACACGTTGCTAGACGATATACCTGATCTTCAAATATAAATTAATCAATTGTTGAATTGATAATAAATTAAATTGTTTAATTTATTTAATTCTATTTAATTATAATTATAATTTATATTCGGGCCAAGATATTAGAAACCTAATGAGTCTCACACATTAAGAACCATTAGTAAGAAATTAAAATGACTTGATTAAAATATATTTTAGAAATTAAGAATTAGAATATAATTAATACAAGGATTATATTTGTAGACCTAGAAAAAATCAAATAAGAACTTGATTGATTAAATTTTTAAAATCATCCTTAAATAATATATGAATATTATTTAAGAGGCAAATAGATATTTTATCATTTATAGGGTTTTTAAGATTCTCTATAAATATAAAGCTAAGCCTATTATTTTGTAAGTGAAAAAGAAGAGTAGTTGTCTGTTAGATAGAAAAACTATGTAAATACAATATTAGAGCTAATACTCTAGACATAACAATCATTTTCTCCTAAATAGAGATTTCTCACGGGTGATTTGTGTGGATTACCGTTGAATGCCAGACAATTGAACAACTTGTGATTTTCAAGTAATAAATCCCTAAATAACTTTAGATTTATTTGACGGAATCATAGGGACTCCCAAATAATTTTATTTCATAGTTTTTATTGCGCGTATGATATTCAAGAAACCAGCAGTTATATAAGAGTCATCATTAGACAATTATGGTTGTTGATTACTTGCTTTAATTTTTATTAGTTTTAATTTTGAATTAATTTTACGTGGAAAAAATTAATTTTCCCGGAAGCAATTTTTCTCTTATGATTTTTTTTTTAAAAATATAAACGCATTGATTGAGCATATCAAAACTAATCGTGTCCTTGGATTCATCGGCGCTAGATTTGCTGTCACTCGCTGCTGGCGTGAGATGTAGAAAGAGGAGATAGTTTATTGTTGAAAAACATTAATTCTTTGGATTGTTTTTCAAATAACTCGGTAAAATCGATTGCTATAAAACTTTTTTTTTTTTTAAGGACTGTTGACATAAAAGAAATGGACATTTCATTGTGGTCTGCTAAGCCAACCCACCAAATCTTCTTCCTCGTCGTCGAGGATCATCTTTCAAGTGTGTACAGGTGAAAACCAAGTAAAGGTCGTCAAAACTGATCCAATTTTCAACCTTTTGGAATGGATTATTTTTAGTCTTCTTGATTTGCTCTCTTTTGGTTTATATGACCTAAACATGGTGACTCCTCTTATTATTTAGGGCATGACCTCGAACCTTCAAACTTAAGCAGGGAAGACCATGATTTTCTTTTTAAATGGTTGTACATATATGTTGATGAAGATTATAGCAATTTTTTTTAATATTTTCATTTCATCTCTATCGAAATCAATTTTTATATTACTTTTATAAATAAAAGTACTAAAAGACAAATATATCATTTTAAAAAAAATAGTAATAAGATTCAAACTGAATCTTAAAATTGAAGGACTTATATTTTTATAATAAAATCTTTGTTTTTATCATCATAATTTTAAAACTTGATTTGAAATTTTAGATCACAAGTTAGGAGAGTCAATCTATATTAACATCATAAATTTTTATTTAAAAAAATATCAAAACAATGTTGTTTTGATAATTCTTTTTAAAAATATTAATAGATTTTTAATAAGTGTTATGACTATTAGGTTTTTAATCTAGTCAGGTTAATTGTATAAATCAATTTAAATCCAAATCAGCCGAATCTCGATATGTCATATGCCTGCCATGCATCATAAAAGAGACGAGCAAAGGAAAAACATTGTTTCATTAAACATGTAATTAAGGACAATTTTTTTATCATAAAAAATCACGCAAGCCAACAATATATTTTATATGTTCATGAAAGTGATTGGAGTGAGTTTTCTTGGCTATGCGGCCTTTTTCTTCCATGGTGACCAAGCTTGAGTTCCCAGTCCTCTGTCTGGTCATGACAAACCATTAATTGTCTTACACAGAATTCAAGTTCGATCTCTTGAAGGTTGCAAAATGGAACTTTGAATTTTCTTTTCTTGGCACGAGAATGACTTTTTTATCATAATAAATCACGCTCACTGGATCTCAAATGATGAAGGGTGTTCTGGGAGTTTAGTTGAAATTATTTTTTAAAGTTTTTTTTTAATATATTAAAATAATATTTTTTAAAAAAATATTATTTTTAATATTAATACATTAAAATGATTAAAAAAAAACTAATTTAAAGAAAATTGTTTTTAAGATTTGCTAAAACTCTTTTGTAAATGCAGCTCCAAACGAACACCAAATATTTATTGAAAGAAAAAATATGAGACACATATTTACCTAAAAGTTCAAATTGTCATTTTCGTTTTAATGAATGCGTCAACCACCACATGTAAATAATTATAAATGACAGCAAATACTTTTAGATTTATTGGGATTGAATTATTGAAATAATGTAATGAGTAAATGGAAATTTAACCAAATTTGATAGATATTGAAAAATAGGTTTAACTTCAATTTTAATATATATATATATATATATATATATATATATTTGGATTTAAATGAAAATTGATTGAGAATATCATATGGTAATAAAATAAATAAATAAATGATGGGGAGAACCATGTTGAATGTGTCCAGAAGAAAGCTCGGTTGACTTGTGGTTCAAAACAACAGACTTTGAAGTTTCTTTGGCAAATGCTTACGTAGCATATTGAGACCAAGTCTTGTTTTCTCTCTTTCAGACTCTATTTTAACTAGCTGTAGTGTGCATTCTTGCGCCTCCAACATCTCAATCTTGCCTGCAAAATTCTTTAGCAGCAGCCATGGATGTCCGAAACAATCCATGGATCATGTTCTTTGTTATCTTTTTTTGTTTTCCTCTCAACTCCCATGTCTCCCTTGGAGCTGATACAATCTCTGCAAACAGTTCTCTCTCTGGAGACCAAACTATTGTCTCAGCACGAAAAGTCTTTGAACTTGGTTTCTTCCGTCCAGGTAACTCCCCAAACTACTATATAGGCATGTGGTACTATAGAGATAAAGTGTCTGAACAGACCATAGTTTGGGTAGCAAACAGAGAGACACCCGTTTCTGATAGATTTTCTTCAGAGTTAAAGGTTTCTGGTGGTAATTTATTTCTCTTTAATGAGTCCAAGATCCCAATTTGGTCCACAAATTTGAGCTCTAGTAGGTCAAGTTCTGTGGAAGCAGTTCTTGGTGATGATGGAAATCTTGTTTTGAGAGATGGGTCTAATTCAGTGTCACCACTATGGCAGTCTTTTGATTTTCCAGCTCATACATGGCTGCCTGGTGCCAAGGTTGGATTGAACAAAATCACCGGAAGGAACACACTTCTCATTTCATGGAAAAGCAAAGATGATCCTTCACCAGGTCTTTTCTCTCTTGAGCTAGACCCAAATCAGAGTCGATATTTGATCTTTAGGAATAGGACTAAATACTATTGGGATAGTGGATCATGGAATGGACAGATTTTCAGCTTAGTTCCTGAAATGAGATCCAACTATATTTACAACTTTAGTTATGTTAACGATGCTAATGAGAGCTATTTCACCTATTCATTGTACAATGAAACACTCATATCTCGGTTTGTGATGGCGGCTGGAGGACAGATTCAGCAACTATCATGGTTGGAGATTAGCCAAGCATGGTTTTTGTTCTGGTCTCAACCAAAGACGCAATGTGAGGTTTATGCTTACTGCGGGGCTTTTGGAAGCTGTAATGAGAATTCACAGCCTTTCTGCAACTGCTTGAGAGGTTTCAACCCGAAAAAATGGGAGGACTGGAAGTCGGAGGTTTTTTCTGGTGGATGTGAGAGGGAATCAAATCTGCAGTGTGGGAATTCTAGTGTTGTTAATGGGAAGAGTGACAGATTTTTCTCGAGTAACAATATGAAGTTGCCTGCAAATCCACAGACAGTGGCAGCCAGGAGTGCACAGGAATGCGAATCCACTTGCTTGAGCAACTGCACTTGTACTGCCTATGCTTATGATGGCAGTCTGTGCTCAGTTTGGTTCGGCGATCTTTTGGATATGCAACAACTTGCAGATGACTCAAATGGAAACACTATCTATATCAGGCTTGCAGCATCTGAGTTTTCAAGTTCGAAGAATGATAAGGGGATAGTTATTGGTGGTGTTGTGGGCTCAGTGGTGATAGTGTCTCTCTTTGGCCTTGTTCTGTTTGTATTTTTGAGGAGGAGGAAAACAGTCAAAACGGGGAAAGCAGTAGAAGGTTCACTGATAGCTTTTGCGTACAGAGATCTACAGAATGCGACAAAGAATTTCTCAGAGAAATTGGGAGGAGGAGGTTTTGGTTCTGTTTTCAAAGGGGTGTTGCCTGATACGAGTGTCATAGCTGTGAAGAAGCTCGAAAGCATCATCCAAGGAGAGAAGCAATTCCGCTCAGAAGTGAGCACAATCGGGACAATCCAGCACGTCAATCTTGTTCGCCTTCGTGGGTTCTGCTCGGAGGGTAATAAGAAGCTGTTGGTCTATGACTACATGCCGAATGGTTCTCTTGATTCCCATCTTTTCTCGGAGGACTCAAAAAAGGTCTTAGACTGGAAAACTCGGTACGGTATTGCTTTGGGGACAGCTAGAGGATTAAATTATCTCCATGAGAAATGCAGGGATTGTATCATACACTGCGATATAAAGCCTGAGAACATCCTTTTAGATGCTCAGTTTTTCCCTAAAGTGGCAGATTTTGGCCTGGCGAAGCTTGTCGGCCGGGATTTTAGCAGGGTGCTAACAACCATGAGAGGGACAAGAGGTTATCTTGCACCAGAGTGGATTTCAGGTGTGCCTATAACTGCCAAAGCAGACGTTTACAGTTATGGAATGATGCTTTTTGAAGTTGTATCAGGAAGGAGAAACTCTGAGCAATCTGAAGATGGAAAAGTGAAGTTCTTCCCAAGTTATGCTGCAAGCCAAATCAATCAAGAGCATGGTGAAATCCTTAGCCTATTGGACCACAGGTTGGAGGGGAATGCTGATCTTGAAGAGCTAACAAGAATCTGTAAAATTGCTTGCTGGTGCATCCAAGATGATGAAGCCCACAGGCCATCAACGGGTCAGGTAGTTCAGGTCCTCGAAGGGGTTGTGAACGTGAACCCACCTCCGGTTCCAAGATCTCTCCAAGTGTTTGTTGACAACCAGGAGAGCATAATTTTCTTCACAGAGTCATCCTCTAGCCAAAGTTCACAGGCACAGAGCCACACCTCCACTGCTTCTTCTCAGACCAAGAGCCCCACGTCAAACACAAGTTCCAAGTCTTAAAAAAGAGAGAACCAAGAAGGCATTTCGAGAAATCGGGTTTGAGTAACTGTGTAATGCTGCTGTTATTTATGCAAGAGTCTTGGGTGATTGTACTAGTTAAAATTCTCCTCTTTAAATGGTTTGTATATTATTTGAAAGCTAATTTCAGAATATTTCTGAGAATGGCAAAAATGCTATGGCTTCTACTGTCGTGAAAGCCTGCTTCTTAATATATTTTATGTTTCATGCTTCATGACATCAACTTCAGCTTGTAACTGGTTTTTGAGATATCTCGACACAGCTAAATATATACACAATCTTTGACAAGGGCAAGCAGCGGCTGTTAGCAAGTCTAATCAGACCATTTCATCATCCTCTATCCATGGTGCTATCCAAAAACTTGTCTTCCTAAGGAAAAAAACTGGAAAAAAAAAGACAACAAAATTCTATTATGAAACATCATCTTTGTAAAAGAGGTAACATATTAAGCATTACTAGTCCACAAGCTACCTTTTCATTCATCGCTCCAACAACATCACCCAAGTGTTCGCTATGAAAAGAACGGATGATTCTCGATTATATATACATGGCATGCACAATCAGACAACTCTCGTCCACAAGCATAATATGGCTTTGGAACATTCAATGCAATATCTCCTAATGCTGAAAAGTTCAAATCACACTAATATTTCCGCATTGACACTGGTAGTGATATTTCATGGATCCATTGCGATGGTTGCAAAGAAAAAAGCAACATGTTTGCTTCCTTCGGAAAGATCCTCTCTATTCTGATACTCAGTCCATATTTTACAAGCCTTTAGCCAAACCAACGTAATCCCGCCGGCTCATGCACCTTCAACAAAACCCTTGGTCTAGGCTCCTACACAAGTGGTACTCTTTCAACTGAAACTCTCACTTCATCTTCTAGCAATGACAAGCTACAAGCTCTTGAAAACATTTTCTTGGGATCTGGTATTGATACTAGGAACATTAAATTTTCTCTTCTTGCTACCATGAATATTTCAAACCCATTTAGTGGAGTTAGGAAGGGGTCCTGATCAATCCTCCTTGGCACAAATAGATTACTTGAGAGTGATGGGAATTCTCATATTGCAATCAAAGAAAATAACACCTATAATATCTATTCAAGGTTTGGTAAAGATGCAAGGCCACCAAAATATCCACAAACTACTAAACTACTACCGGTTTAAACCTCCTTAGATTACTATGTGAATTTGCTTGGCATTTGTTTTAAGCTCAACATTTCGAAAACCGATTCCGATATGAAAAGTGATGGAGCCTTGTTGTAGAAACGCGTCAAAAAGCCCTTGCACCCCCTTTTTTTTTTTTTTGGCTGTAGAAACACGTCAAAAATACACCTCTTTCAAGCCTTGTTGCTTGCTACAAACGTTGTACATTCTGCCACAGAAAACAACAGTCCTTGCTCCTTATTTGCTGTGGCAAGAATCATGCCAAAAACACAATCATCCGTTTCTTGTACCCGCTGTCATATCCCACCTTTTTACCCCATTTTCTAGAGATTTTCCAAAAAAATCAAAAAAGAGAAAACTCTAAAATAACGCGCTTTCGGCCATTCACATACCCATTTTGGCATTTTCTGATTTTTTTACTATTTTTTTCTTGCTAATATTTTTTTAAGAAAATAATAAAAAAAGTATTTTCAACGCTATAGTGCTATTTTTGTAATTTTTAACTTTGACGTTATTTTTCGAGAAAAATTAAAATTAAAATTAAAAAAGAGTGAATGAAATGGGAGGAGGACTAGAATGCATGAAAGAATAAAATTGAGGGACTAAAAAAGAGAGGAGACAAGCATGAATCATGGCATGAAACCATGCGTAAAATATGGGACTAAAAACAGAAAGAAAAGTGAAATGGGGAATGGCAGAGAAATTAATAATCCATGAAGACTTTGAAAAATGAAAGAAAATGATTGAGGGACAAATGAAAACGGAGGTAGTTGGCACACGAAGCTCCCATTTATTATTGCGTTACAGGGGTTGGGCAAATTTTAAGATATTTTTTTTTTATCTAAATTATTTTTTTTTTATTTTTATATTATTTTATTATGCTGATATTAAAATTAATTTTAAAAAATAAAAAATAATATTATTTTAATAATTTTTTGAGAGAAAAACAATTTGAAAAGCAACCACTACTGTTACACCGGACATCGTGGCGACCTGAAAATTTTGGGAAAAAGAACAAATATCTGTCAATTTGTTCTTAGAGAGAAAAATATCTGGTTTAAAGAATCGTCATCTGATATTATAGTCACTAGAAATCCTAACTGACCAGCAGAGATTTTATGATATATGACTGGATACACGAAAGAAAAGATACCATCACCATTTAAGTGTCATATCTAAGGTAAGTTGTATTGCTGGTTTTGTCTTAAATTGCTAACAATTTGTTTTATTCTTTTTTTGATAGTATACTTGTAATATTACTGACTCTGGTGCTAGTGAATATTCAATTAGGAATACTTCCAACTCTGGCGTTGATAAATCTTACGTAACAAAAAAAAGTATGGTATTCCTAACTCTGACGCTAGTGAATAAACTAATAAAATTTGAATTGAAAGCGAAAACATATTTTTTATATATTTTAGAGAAAAAAAATAGATATATATATTGCATAGTAGATTCACATTTCACAGTATAAGTTTACAATTCAATACTAAGTAAAGTCATAAAAAAAATATGAAAAACCTACAAATAAATCCAAATAGATCCTTGGATTTTTTTAAATTTTCTGATATCTTAAAATACCTATTTGGTTAGATATCAAAAACTAAAAAGTAAAAACAAGGGAAAAAGTATAAAAAATATGTTTGTCTTAACTTATAAAAATGGATCCGCTAGGCCTAAGGTCCAGACCAACCTGGTTTTAACAAAAAAAAATTCAGATTGAATCTAGTCTATTTATACAAGCTGGGCTTGATCTGGTCAATCTAGTCTGATCAGTGGCCCAACCAGGGACCAGGCTGGCTAGCAGTAGGCATGCGTGAATTATTCACGCGTGCTTGCAACAGTGACACTGACAGGGTAATTATAAATGTAAGCAGGGGAAGAAAAACTCACCTGGTGGGATTTTTGCTGGAGATGAAGATGTGAGGCGATCGTGCCTGGTTGAACAATCCTTCTCTCCTCCCCGCTGTTTTTGTTCATTTTGTCTCTCTCTAGTCTTTCTCCTCTCCTCTGGTTTCTGTTTCTTTGTTTCTTTTTTGTGGTTTTTCGTCCTCTGGGTCTTTCTTTCTTTGACTCTCTCTGTATGGTTTTTTCGTTTTGCTGTGATTTCTTCCTGGAAAGCTCTGGTTCATTTTGTTCTCTCTGTTTTCCGTCCTCCGCTTGCAATTATAATTAAATTAAAAGAAAATATGACAACTACCACACTCCTAAACACCCCGAAAGAAAACGAAGAAAAAATAAAGGGAGATAGAGAAATAATAGAGGAGGAGTTGAAAAAAGCAGGGAGAGAAGGGAGGCCAGCGTTTTTTAGGGTAAAAAGGCTAAGCAGAAGGGGAGCCATTATTTTGATGGGGGGCGAACTTCTCCCTTGCAAAATGTCCATCGACTAATCTTCCTATCCAACACTCAGCACAAAAAACACACAACCTTTCCCAGCTCTAAAAATTCTGAAATCTTTATCTAAGCTTCCTGACATGCTTGAGATAATCTCAGTATGAACCTTGAACGGAGCTGAAGACAGTAACTGCTGCAGTAAGCTTCACCAGGAGAGCAACTGTGCAACAGCTCTTCACTCCCATGAACCACGATTTTCTCCAATTCTAAAATTTCCCAAAAATCTTTCCAAGGATCCCTCACATCTATTCCAACCAAGAATAAAAAAAGTTATCAATTCATTTTTATTTTCAGCATGACCAAGAATTAAAAAAAAATATATCATTGCATGATTTAGCATTTTATAAAATACCTTTGTCTTAAAAATATATATTTTGTGTAGCGTATTTCCAAAAAAATGTAAGTCGTCAAAATATCATGTACATACGCTTGATTTTGTGTGTCTGTGTTTAATTTTTGGGATACTTCATTTTGCATATGATTTTTTTTGGAGTGTTTTCACATATAAAAACAAACAAAAACATGTACAATGTTTTTTTTTAACATAATTTGTGTGCTTCATGAAGTTATTTTTAATTGTTTGTGAGTTTAAAAAAATTATCATATTCTTTTTATTGTTTTTATTTATAAATAAATTTGATAATTATTTTTACAACACATTATCTTTATTATTGTAAATAAATTTAGCCGAGTCAATGTGACCCATATAGACTCAATGAATATGAGTGGCATCTTTTAAACATGCTAGATAAAGTGGGTTAAAGCACATTCTTCACCTTCCATACAAGTTTAAAGCTCAATTTCAAAATCCTTCCTTTAAAAAAACATTGTGTAAAAAGTCATGAAAAATAAAGAAAATATTTTGTTAATTACTCGTAATATTTGATATAATAGACTCACTTTAATTATTAAAGAAGATTAGTATATCTTTTTTATTTTTCAAACAATAAAATTTTTTGTCCAATATTCACTAACACTGAAATCAGGAATATTAATGTACCATAGGTTAAGTTAACCTTTTCAAGACTCTTTCCTAGGATCTAGATTCGGTTTAATGAACCCAATATAGGCACAATATGTCATTCACATACATGACTTATTGTGATATAAAGTTACTCATTTTAGACTTTTCAATTCACCAAGTAATTGAGAGTGGTGAAATCGACCAAATCTTATAATGATTAAGCTTGAACTAACAATCAAGGTTTAACTCATTGCAATAGACTCGTGTTACCCCATAAATAGACCACTGGTAAATTAAGCACAATAGATCATTAGCAATTTAAGACAAGATGAACAATATAGCTTACCTACTGTATAATATTTTAAAGGTGATAATATCTTTCTTCTAACATAATTAACCTCTTATCACATATCTTTAAAGACTAATTAGGTTTCCTAGTGATTATAATACTAACTTGTAACTTCTTTAAAAATATTAGAATTAGACATTTTTCTATCAAGGAACCAGGTCACTGATTTTTCCTCTCAAGACAATCGTGATGTCGAGTGTGACACTTGCTGTAATTAAACCACAAAAAGATGCTCCCTTCGAGCCTTGAATCTTGTTGTAGATATAAGATAGAAACAAACCAATTGGCATGTAGTATATGGAGAGTTGGACAACTAGAATGAGTGTTGAAGAACCAAGGGTTAGGATTTTGTAAAGGGAGGTTGTTTTAGGTTTTTCCTTGAGGCCTATAAAAGAGAGACAAAGAAACAATAAATGGTAGTGAAGAAACACAAAGAGAGAAAAGGAAAAGAAAAGAAACCAAGAGAGGGAAGAAAAAAGAGAGAGAAGAAATTGAGAACAAGAGTCCATGGTGATATTAGTAAAAGCAAAAAGGAATTAGTTGGAGAGAGAAGTTCAAAGAAAAGAGCTTGTGAGGTCTAGATCTTCAAGAACAATAGTAAACATTCTTTCTCGTAGCAATAGCAGCATCACCATTACCATCAACAAGTTTAGTCCATTTGTTTTAGAGAAATGAGCTCTTCAGGTCTGGATCTTCAAGAGCAATAACAAACATTCTCTTTTCGCAACAGCAACACCACTACTAAGTTCAATCCATTTGTTTAAAGAAATGAGGGAAAAATTGATGTGCTTGTGGGAATAAGAGCCATTGATTCTACTCAACCTTGACGCAATGATTCTAGCTCTATAAGGTTACCAGGATATTGGTTCTCTTCACTTTATAGGCTTACCATTATTCATGTTGCACTTGACATGAATAATGAGTCCTCTAAGATTTAAAAGGAAAATATAAAAATAAAGTCATTGTCTAGTTTTTCGAGGAGATTAAGAATTCTAAAATATACATTAGTTCCAGAGATTTGAGGAAAAGGTTGATTATGTTTAATGAAAGATAGAAATCACCCTTATCACATCCTTTAAAACAAAAAGTTATTTTAGCCATGTGTTTTCTCCTAAATCTATTCTAGTCATATCATTAATTGTCTAAATTATTTGTAAGCTGATTCTTGAGTTATTTATGATTGATCAATATTCATTGGAGGTAGTGACAAACTTTGAATCATATAGGAAGTTTTTATGTTTTTAAAGTATAAATATCAAATTTGTCAAAAATTGATCTAGAAAGGGACTTCGGTTTTTGTTTCACCGAATCAACCCAAGTCAATTATTTTTTATTAAAATATATCATTTTTTTTTCTTTTAAAAAACAATTGCATGGTATTAACTCAACTAGGGTTAGACCAAGTTTAACAAAGTCAATCGAATCACTAAAAACATGATCAAGTCAATCAAGATTCATCAAGTCATTATCTTTAATAGTTTAACTTGAAAAATGCTTTTGTGTAACCAAATCAACCTAAGTCAATTATTTTTTATTAAAATATACCATTTCATTTTTTTTCTTTTAAAAAACAATTGCTTGGTGTTAACTCAACTAGGTTTAGATCGAGTTTAACAGAGTCAATCGAGTTACTAAAAACATGATCAAGTTAATCAAGATTCATCAAGTCAATATTTAAATAGTTTAATTTGAAAAATAACCCAAATTAGATTTTTGGCCTAGTTTTCCAAGTCAACTTGGTTAGCCAAGTTAGGCAAAGTTTTTTTTTAATTAAAACCATTATTTACTTAATTAAACACTAAACTTAGATATATGAATTAATAATTACCTTTCGGTTATTCATTTTCCTTTGTATTATAATATGTAGAAAAAGAAAAAGAAAAATAAAATAAATAACCTACATAGTTCTTTTTTGCCAAATTATTTCAGGACCTTTAAAACTTATGATTAACCTACAATCAAAAAAATATATGACCCACAAAAATGAAACAAATATCTCTATTTAATATTTTTCTCTTCTAAATAAAATTAACCCCAAAGAATAACTAATAAGATGATACTATTATTTACTCCCCATGCACCATAAAATTTCTCTTTACCTGAAACTTGCCCTGAACCCAAATGATCTAATATTTGGTCTACAGTGGTTCTAGCACACTAATGAGAAAAGACTTGGATGGTCCTAACACACACCACCTATGATGATTCTAACATTAAAAGTCCATCCCACCCAAATGCCTGTAAAAAGAATTCCATTTCTTTTTTTCTTTCTTGGAATTTAAAGAGTTAAAAATAGGTTATCTGAGTTGAAGAGAGCCATGACTTGGGACCAAGAATCTGTTATGTGTGTGTGCAGCAGAAGACCTTAAAAATCAGCAATGGCATTGGATTTAGCTTCTTCTGATGGCTACAGACTTCCGAACAGAAGACACTCTAGCCTTCTCATTTCAGGTCATTTCAGGTCATTTCAGCAAAGCATTCGTATTCCACTCATTCGTATTCCACTCATTTTAAGTGCAATACAGGGTGAACAAGAACAATCAAGAATTGAAAGGAAGATGCCCTCAATTGACAGGCATTGACCCAGCATACATGACTAGAAATGGGCTTCAAATTTAAAGTGGAAAAAAATTAACAATTTGATTTACTAAATGTATTATCTGTTCAACATTTACAATCAGAAGACCTATGAGGCATGGCATCAGCATACTATCAGGGGAAAAGAAATTGAGGGAAATAGGAAAAGAGATATAAGAAGGGTGGAATACAGATACAGTAACATCATATGTTTGCGGCAAATGGAGATGCAATATACAGCAGGTATTATTCAATCAGGAAAAAGTTTTGCAATGTAAAGCCACTCGAAATGGAGAGCGATTTCTAATTTTACAGTGGAAAATCTCTGCTAAACTGCATGTTATAGGGAAATCAACTACAGTTACAGTGGAAAATCTCTGCTAAACAAACCTGATGTTTTTGGTTTTCCAGAAATCAGTACGGCGTCAGATGTGATGCGGGAAGGGGCAACCTAGCTCTTCCGAGAAGTGAAGAACATGTAATCTGGATGCTGATTAACCCCCTTGGCTTTATCTTTGGTAACAGTTCCTCTAGAGAGAAGTGAGGCATTTTCCTCCAGTGTTCTGCGTCTTTCACTGAGAATTGCAGCAGTTCTAGCTTTGATGGTTTTTCTTGAAGAAGGTTCATCAGGTGTTCTGAGATCAAACCAGCATTCACCCTACAGATACAAGAATGTGAGGTATCAATCGGCCTCTTCCATACAAGTCTTGGCAGATTGGGAATGTAGGCTCCCACCAAAATACACTATTCTTAGAGCATTATCATATACCAAAGACAAAAGTATCATAAACCGAAACAACACAACATAAAAAGAACTAATCACCTTATACACAAAAGAACGTTATCATACCACATGTCAATCAATCTTGTCTTTCGATACAAGCAATGCAACCAAATTCTCATCAACTACTTAAAATGACCATGTCATTGTTCAGAAATGAAGACCATGGAAAATCAGATGAAGTAATGACATGAATCCCTGACTGCAATTTCTTTCTCCTACAAACATCATTTCCACATGTAGAAGTACAATCTGGACCTCAAATCATCAGAATGTTTTGAGTTCATTTTATATAGTATTTTACCTGTGTATTGTAGCTTTGTAATCCTATCACTGGGAAGACAATCTGAAACATCTTACTGAGTGAATCAATTGGAATGCTTTGCACAACTGATTGACCTAATAAATGGTAAGTCAGGAATGATGCACTGAACTTTCCCTCTGGAATTCGATATATAGGGTACCATGCAACTGAAAACCTGAAATCATTTATCCAGAATTGATGAATATGATAAAAGTTAGCCCTTGCATGAGCAATAAAGATAACAAGAACTATATGATTTTGTCTGTTCTCACCAAGTAGCAGGGTGTAGATCCTGCAGGTTCATAGATTCTAGCTTTGATGGATCACCAAACACTTGAAGATTAGAAGTTCCAATACTGATGAGATCCCTTATTCTGCAATTATAACACAAGATCAGTTGCATCTCACTGGAAGGTTTTTGGGGATGTAGTGGAGTGTGGAAACAGGATGTTTGTTCAAGAAGAGGAAAGTAACCAAAAGTGAGGCAAATTAAATGATCATTTCTAAAGTTAAAAAAGCCTCAAGTCTCAGTGATTTGGCATCAGCTATAAATCATCGATTCTTCGCATAGACATGACATTGCATATCAAAGGATATTCTAATTAGGCATGCTGTTGTCTGACTATAGTAGCTTTGAATGCAATTTCTGTCAATAGAAAATTGCAGAAAAGGAGCTAAACAAGGAAAACTGGTTAGCCACATTTGCTGATGGTTCCGAGTAGCATCCACATTAATTAACTGATTGCATTTGAAGTTCACAAGAACTTATAAAAAGTTGCTGCTTCCAGAAGAAAGCAATAATAGCATAGACAAGATTGAAAATAGCAATTAGAAAACTAACTTTAAATGAAGAGGCTTTCGAACATGTGGCATCTCAGATTCAAAAAATTCGAATATGAGTTCAGGGTTTGTGTGCAGATCCTTCGGACAAGCATCTGAGAGATGTGGGTAACCATATAATTGAACAGCTGAAAGGAAAGGAACAAAATATGCACAGAATGATGTCGATCCGGCGAGCAAACCATTTATACTTTGAGAATCTCTTGCCTTGACTTCTAACCCATAATTCCCAGGCATCTCATACCACTTCCAAACAGCCTGAAGTGATGTAATTGGTATCTGTGTCAAATGAAGAGAACTATTTGACAGCTCATTTTTATATATACAAGAGGAAGTGATAACAGGAGCAGCAGAGTGAAGGAATCTTTCAAACTCTGCTATTGGATGGCCCAATGTACTCTGATATTCTAGTTGCAGTTTTTGAGCAGCATTTGATTCTTCAGTTCTCACTTGTGACCCAAGGAACTGAGAGACATCTCTGGATTTTTCAGTGCATGCCATATCTTCCATAGCACTTTCAACTTTCTGAGCTTCTGCAGAAAACTCTTCAGATTTTGGGGCTTCCCCTTCAACAGAGGTTTTTCTGTGACTGGATGTCAAGCTTGAGCTTTTAGAATCATTTAAAGCACATGAAAGAACCACATCTCCTTTTGAATGGCTATCAGTCAGCTCATTGCATGAAAATTGCAGGATATCAGAAGAATCACAAACACTAGCAGGATAAGTTTTCTCTGGCATCACTGAATCCTTGGTACAAACAGGAACCCACATTGCTTTTGCTCCACAAGGAATAACATGCCTTTCTCTGTATTGATTGTAATATATCAATCTCGAATGGAGTTTACCATCTACAGAAGTATCGGAACACCTATCTGTCACATGTTTCATCCTAGGAATAAACCTAGTAAATCTTTGCTGTACATGAGCAGAAGCAGCTGAAGATGGATTTAAGCAGCATGAACCATGAGTGAAAATAGGCCTAGAGAAAGTTTGACCATAACCTCCCCATCCTATTCCTCTACTGTGGTTTCTATCATACCCAAATGTACAATGAGAAAGCAATCTTGATTTGTTACACTCAATTTCCTGGGCTTGATTTGACCGTGAAAAGTATTGAGAATGATTCCCATTCAACCTATGCTTAGGGACACAGTCATGTTGAAAAATTACTTTACTATCGAATCCCCTGTGCATTTTTCTCTCTGCATTTGTCATCCTGTTACTTACACAGGCAGCATTGCTGTGTCCAGCAGAAGAAACCATGGGTGTGGGTAGCAACCCTTTATCAGTAAATGAGTTTTGTCGTGAACGGAAATTTCTCTCTCCCAAGCTCATATGCTCCTTCACGTTTGCACAATCCAATCTACTTTCCCAATGCAACTTACCCTCCCTGAAAATTCTCTGCCTCTTCTGCCAGTTCAATGGAGTATTTTTCTTTGCCCTCCAGATTTGGTGGTGATAGCCATAGTTTGCAACATCAGATTTTATCATAACATCAACATTGTCGACATTAAAACACTGGCAGCCATATTTGGTACTTCCACTGCCACAAACTTTGCAGTAAGATTTAATGTCCATGGTCTTACAAGCTTCCTCTAAATTCCTGGTAATATGGTTGCTGCCTGCTCCTTCAGTACCCTTTTTGCCCAGATCTGAACCCTTAAAACAGATTGTATCTTTACTGTTGTAATCAAATAGAGCTTCATTTGTACAAACAGAACCTTCAGTTGTCAAGGAGGCATCTTGCTTTGGAAATTCATCACTTTTTGATGACGGACTATCTATCTCCCTCATGGCTGACACAGTCTTCATTTTATTCATCTTCTTCTTTTCAGCATGCTCCACACTTGGAGAATCAATATCACATCCCCTTGCGATACCAGCGCAACCATAATAATCAACCCGTTGCTCCTCTTTTGCACTTGATATCTAATAAAGGCACCGTTGCTCCTCTTTTGCACTTGATATCTAATAAAGGCAGTCCAAACACATGAGACAGTATATGTCACCACCGATAGCACAATTCACATTATCTAATCAAAGCTCCTGAATGTGCCATCTTTACAAGATTTTTCAACAAAACAACATATTTTAAGGCACACAAATAACCAATTCCAACGTTAGAATCCTGCAACCAATGCAGTACTAATTAAGAATTGGCCACAATACAACACAAAATCAAAGATAAGAGTATAAAACAACAACCAACTAGGCAAAAGGAAAAAGGCAAAACAGAATGGAGATTCAAAACAAAAGCTTTCTGGTCTAACATGAAGTTAACAAGAGAATGTGATTGTTTTTCAAAAACCTATTATGCAAAAATCACATAAAATCAAAAGAAACTCAGCATAATCCATATACAATGTGAAATCCGACATAATTATCTATAAATTAACACAATGAAACCAATAAAGCAACTAAGGCAATTTAACCGAGAGACTAAACCAAACCCATTTCTTTATAGGCAAAGAAACCAAGAAACAACAAGAAATAAAGAAACTTGACCAAGACCCATTTCATTAAACCAGACAAAAATGGTAAAGAAACATTGAAACAGTGAAATTATATCAGTTCTTGGTTGCATTCACCAAAAACAAAGTTCAAGAATCAGTAACATAAACCCTAAAGAAACTGAGGAAAATAGCATAAATTATATAACAAAAGAAAAGAGAACGTTGATGATGAAAACAAGAAAGAAAAATGATAAGAACTGAAAGATAAAATCATTAATGTTGAATTAATCAGTTCAAGAAACAAGAGATACTTTTAGCTAGACAATGAAGGCAGCAGAGAAATATACCTGAGAGAGAGAGAGAGCGAGAAAAAAGGTAGTTAAGAAGCGCGCTAAGCAGTTGAAAATGAGAATTGAAAGGAAATGGGCGTTTTGGGTTGTGTTATTTAGGTGGGTTTTTTTAAAAAAAATAAAGGGGGTTAATGGTATTTTATTTGGTCCCTATGATCTTATGTTTTACTTAATATGGCCCTTCTATTCTTTTTTTATTTATTTAGTCCCTCAACTCAAGATAATGTCTTTAATATGGTCTCTACATATATATGATTTACTATTAATACTTGACATGTAGCTTGGCATGTGCTAGAGATGTTTCTATTTTTTTTACATGTAGTCGAGAATTAATGATAGGTTTGAAAGAAATTGAAGAAAGAGGATACTGAGGTGAGCTATAAGTTAAAAAGAGGCAAAATTGAAAAGATTAAAAAATCTTCATCTAGTTTTATAATAAGATTTAAAAGATTATCAATCATTCTATACATTTTATCTAAAATAAATTACATTATTTTTTCTTGAAAAATAAAATGTATTTATTATACATGAGGATTGCCTAAACCAAATGCTTTTGTCTTTGTCTTTGTCTCTCCCTTTTTTTCTTTTGCTTATCATTTTATTCTTTTCTTTTTATAAAAACTCATCACACAATAAAATAAGCAAAAATGCCAAAAATACTGTAAATTAACTAAATTGTATTGAAAAGATTTTTTTTTCTTTTTGAATTTTTATATTTTCTAAAATACATTGAAAAATAAGGTTAAAGAGGGTTATAACACACAATAGAAAGGTGGTGAGGCTTTTTTTTTTCTCCTTCTTTTTCTCATTTCTCTCTGTGATTTGTGTTGCTCTGTAAAAAAACAACAACAAAGTCCTATAATATTTTTTTTTTTGTCAAATTTGATCCTTATTTTTTTATTGCTACTTTTTGTGTTTGGGTCTTTTGTAAAGTTGATATGTTTTTTAATTTCAACTTTCGACATTGGATTGATTAGGAATTGAGTTTTGTTATTTTATTTTTTGATGGGATGATTTTAGTATTATAACCTGGATCATGGGTTTGAAAGGCTAACCCGGGTTGACATCAATATTTTTTTTAATTCTTTTTTTACACTAATTTTATTTTTCAATCTCATCCTTTAACATTAGGTTTATTGAAAATTAAGTTTTGTGATTTTTTTTACTTTTTTTTTATGAGATTATCTTAATCTTACGACTTACATCACGAGTTTGACATGTTAGCTTGAGTCGACTAGGATTTTTTTTGTTTGTTTTTTTAAGATTGATTTTTTTTTTATCTTTCAACATTGAATTAGTTTTAGAATTGAGTTTCATAATTTTTTTGATTTTTCCTTCTATTAGGTTATGCTATTCGCATTATCCAACTCACAGAGTTTGACAAACTTATACGGGTTTGTTTGTTTTTTTTTTATTAATTGATTTTTTTTTAATTTCATCTTTCTATATTTGGATTATTAGGAATTGGACATTATATTTTTTTTATCAATTTTCTTTCTATAAGGTTATTTTAGTTTTACAACCTAAGTCCAAGTTTGCATCTAACTTACCCAATAAGTTTATTTTCTTTGTAAATAGAGGATTTTTCTCATTGTATCTAGCAAGTCTCACATACACTTTTCAATACAAAATTTAAATTTATTTTTATAATTTTTATTATATTTTAGTAACATAATAATATGGCCTTTGTTTTCTTAGGTATTCTCTATTGAAATTCATAAATAAGATTGAGCCTAACTGAGCGAGCGCATATGTGTGACTTAAGCTCAAGATTACTTTGCTTTGGTCCATTTATATATTTTTTAATTCGGGTCATTTATTTTATTTGCTTTTTTATTATATAATCAAATAAAACTAATTTATTAAATCAAGTTGGGTCTATGATATGAGTCAAAAAAAAAATTTACTTTTCAAAACATGCTAACAATGCTTGAACATCCATTTTTACGTTTAAAATTTTATTTTATCCAACTAACAGCATAACAATTTTATAATTTTAAGAGACACAAAAAATCATGGTTGCTTTTTTAATTAATGGACTAAGAGAGTTACAGATATAAACTCTAATTTTATAATTTTACTCTTTGAAAATTAAAGCATATAATGGTTGCTTTTTAAAAGGTTACAAGACCTTTAAATAGATCAGAAAACTCAACATCCCTTAAAAACAACTAGGAATCTGAATATATATATATATATATATATATATATATATATATATATATATATATATATATAAAACATCTGAATTAAAATATAGAATCCAAAAAAACATAGGAGAAATACTACAAACTACCATATCAGGAGCAGCAATGCTCAAAACATGATTATGAAAGATCTAACGGTTTGTTCAGCGACATAGTGGTTTTCCAACAAAAAATTTCTTGTAGAATTACCTATAAAAATTTGAGTTCGATTGAATGGTCGGATCTTCCGTTATCGTACTTTTAAGAAGCTAATCAGTCATGATCGTTCCAGATCTTTTCTAGTATCTAAACTTGTCCATTTGATCCATAAAAATATTTGTTAAGTTATCTATATTATTTGACGGTGCCAGATCCTTATCTAGTAATATCGAATTATCATCCAACATCTCAAAATCATGCACGTTTACAAGCCAAACTACATCAAGTATTTTTATGGCTAACGAACATATTGTATAACAAAAAACCGTTTGTATTATACATAGATATATTAACAAAATTATAAAGTAAAAATATCACGCATTCCAAAGTTGATAAAGGATATCTAATAGTGTTCCAATCTTGCAAAATCATATCAATTCTCCATGTTTAATATTATTTTAATGTATTTTTTATTTAAATTATTTTAGTGTATTCTCATTCTTGAACCGACTACAATTCAATTAAAAATTAATTTGATTTTTTCAAATAATTTTATTTTGATTGATTTGGTTAATTTAAGTTTATCTTTTAAACTCATGATGAAAACCTTAAACCAGTTGTAGACTAATCCAGTTTTAATAACTTTTTTTTCAAGATTAGAAGTTTGATAATTACTTGATTAGTTGATCAAACTCGCCATTAGTAGACTCGCATAAGTTGTGGATAAACTAATGGCGGACCTGACACATGTAAAGATTTTCTTTCCTTGATTAGAGATTGACAACCAGGAAGCTCAGGAACTGGCACACTGCGGACCTTAAATGAACTAAATCAAGTTTTAAAGTCATGTCTTTTTTCCACCTTTTGCCTTAATAAAGCACACGACTCTTTTGCCTTAATAAAGCACCTGACTTTATTGTTCTGGAACATTAAAAGTGGCTAGGCAAGCTAATGAGCCTTGTAAATCTTTGTTTAGCCATTGCCTTGGTTAATTCATTTATTATTTCTCTTGTTTTGTTTAGGAATGTTTATAGTCATCAAATATCATAAAGGAAAAAATAAAAATGCATACATATATTCCTTTGTATGGCTCTTGATATATGAGATGTTGGCGCACTCTAAAATAAGGTCAATGATATTTTTGTTAGAATTATAAGTTTGGCTTTCAAGTTTTTTTTCCCCCCCAAATAAGAAAACTCATGTAAATCTCTCGGGTGGTGCTACAGTGTGTTCTATGTACAACAATGTATTGAACTACTTCAACAACTCTGTGTGTAAGATATCCAATATTTGACGCGTAAGATATCCAGCATCTGATGTTCGTACAGCAGTATCCACAACTCTTTTTCGGGCTTCATAGCAAGAAATAATATATTCTGTTAAAGACAATCCTTCTCGTAGATTGCTTTGAATGGATAAATCAATCATTTATCCTTGTGAATCCAACGTTTATCCTCTCATATCTATTAATTGGTGTACTTGAGATGCATTTCCCCTAGCTCCTGGGTCTTTTTGCTTTTTTTTTTTTTCAACAAAATCCTTAAAACACACTTGGGAATTTGTTATTTTTTTTCTTATAAAATACTTTGCAACAAGTTTCACTATGTAGTTTTTGTTTTTAATCTATATTTTTTAGCCTAAAACATTTGTTACAATTTCTTTAAGAAATTAAAGATTTATTACCATACAATTTTATTCTTGTAAATTACTATAATTCTTATTAAAGGTTTAAAGCACCTCATTATGATAAGGATCATTAATTTTTTATTTTAAAAGGATATATTTAAAAATAAAAAGAATTATGTTTTATATTCTACTATCATCATTTTATTTGAATATAATCAAGATTTGCATTATATATATATATATATATATATATATATATATATATATATATATATATATATATATATTACAATTGTAGATTAATTTACAAGTGAGAGAAATGGTACATTAAAAAAAATATTATGAATTTGTTTCTTATGAAAAGTAACAATGAATTGATAATTCGTTAGATAGAACAATTAAATATGAAATTTTTAGGAGTTAAAATATAAAAGAAAACTTACTGATATTAAAATATTAGCTACAACCTGTATTGAATACAAATTAATTTTAAGAATATATTTTTCATATCAATTTGATATATTCAAGAAAAATTAATATTTTTTTTTAGATAAAGTTTAAATCTAAGAAATTGAAGAAAGTGAAAGAATACATCATCACTTTTATAATAAATACCTTACCAATAAAGAAAACAAAGTCCATCGATCATTGCTAGAATATTAATTAGGTCATGATCAGAAGATCGTTGTGGTGTGGTCTCCATAATAGGGAATACTTTGGTTTTAAAAATATTAATTAGGTCTTTTCCTCTTTCATTAATGTATGAAGAGTATTTTGGTTTAAAAAGATAAAAGAATCATTTCAATTTAATAATTTAATCTGCACAAACTTATATAACCTTGTGCTTATTTTTTATCAAATAAATGAAGATGGTGAGATTCAAACTTGTGATCGTTTGGTCATCAAGATTCTGATACCATGTTAAAGAACCATCTCAACCCAATAGCTTAAACTGTTAGGTAAGGTTCCAGGATATAATTTATATTATTTTCTAACAAAAAAAAATATTCAATTAAACATATAATTATCTATATTTAATTATCACATGGAAGATCGTTGTGGTGTGGTCTACATAATAAGCATATTTCCCCATTAGCACATACTATACAAAATCATGAACAATATTCACAGAACCAAAAGAAAGAAAAGGGAATAATAATAAATAAATAAATAACCTTTCATTAATTCCTCATTATTCCCCCTTATAATTGGTGTATTATAAGAGGAGCTCCATGTTGTGGTTGGAGAGTTATGACAGTACAAGGAGCCATCGTTAGTCTTTGGCTAAAAAAAATGAAAAACGTGATTTTACACGTTAAGTATAAATGACAATATTTGTGATCTAATGAGATTTTTCAAGAAAACAAAGTTTGTATATTCATTTTTTTTCTTTTATTGCTACAATTTTTTTTTCATTTTATTTAGCGTGTATTTAATAATGCAGTGTAAGATATTTTTTTAATTGAAAATATATTAAAAAATATTTTTAAATAAAAAATTAATATAATATATTAAAACCATAGAAAAATACTTAAAACATTAATTTAAAAACATTAAAAAAAAAAAAATAAACACTCTCTTCTTTTATAGTAGTGCTAGCAAGCTAACGTAGACAAGACTAGGGCCGGCCCCATTAAAGGCAAATATAGAGTATCTAGGCCAAATTACTGAATTTGAACTCATTTTGAACATTTGTTTTTAAAAATACAAGCCAGCTCGTTTTTTTTAAAAAATTAAATATTTTATTTTACTAAAAATTAATTTTTTTATATATATTGGATTGTTTTGATACATTGATTTTAAAAATAATTTTTAAAAAAATAAAAAAAATCATTTTAATCTATACTCCCGACAAGAAAAAACAGGTTTTACACTAGTTAACTAATTTTGGTGCTTGCTGTACATGGCTGGAGAATCAAAAGCAAGAAGAATATTCCCAAACTCCATCTATCCCTACCACAACTTTCTATTTAAAATTTTTGAGGACCCGTTCTTATAAAGGACGACAGTCAAGTGGGTGTATTAAGATGTTTTTTTTATAAATATTTTTTAATTTAAAATATATTAAAATAATATATTTTTTTAGATTTATTTTTAATATGAATGTATTAAAACCATAAAAATATTAAAAATATTAATTTAATAATTTAAAAAATAGGTTAAGGGAAAGCAGTTCAGGCTGATGTCCCATATATATAAACTTTGCAATTTTCTAAAGGGCTAAAAGTAGCGAGGGACCTTGAGTTATGCCAAGAAAATTAGAATATATGGTTTGGTATGGCATGCCCAGCTAGCCTAATACACTAAATAAAGTACACGAATTTCAGCCTTTCTTCTAAAGATTGTAGTTCAAAGTTGTTTCAAGTTTAAGAGCTCTTTTTCACCTAATAGACTAAAAGTGCTTGAATTTCAGCCTTTCTAAAAACAGTTTACCTTCCAATTAATTGCTTTAATTGCAGAAAAACCATTTATAGTACATAAGCTTTTATTGGTGTTACATGCATGCCTGCATTTTCAATAATATTATTGTCTTTTCTTCTTGAAATTGTTAATTATTACATCATTAATATATAATAAATTGTATATGTACATATCAAAGTTGTCAACTATAGTGTTATCTATATTCTAATCTTTTTTTACCATTGAAAATATTTTGTAATAGTTTTAAAAAGTATATATTTTTTAATACTCTCATAATAAAATTAAGAATTTTAAATAGCAGTATTTTTTGCCAATTAAACCTCAATATGGACCTCGTGGTTGAGAATATATGCTCTTTCTTAATTTTATAAGTTTATGTCTTGAGACAATATTTATTAATGTAAGAGAATGATCGATGTGGAGAATATATCATCAAAATCATCTAAAGAGACAATTTAATCCTAATTAACTTGTTAATTGGTCCGGAGATACCTCTTAATTATTAAATAAAATAATTGTTTTTCAATTAAATAAAAGCATCCAACAAACCATGACCCCATCCATTCTATAATACATTAATCCGGTTTCTTTATATTATTTTCTCTTGATAATATCTTACAATTCTCCAAAAGAAAATAAAAAATAAATAAATAAATAAAGCTAGGAAAGGAGCAAAAAGCAAATGAGAATGTTGTGCGCTCTGATTCTGCCAGACCCCGAAATGCAAAAGGGGCAACAGTACAAGAAACTAGCGTGTGATCCATCTCCTGAACCCTGCCAGGACTTTAATTTTTTTTCTCAAAACCAGAGAAGAAGAGATTGCATCAAACACGAAAAATAGAATTTTCACGTCAAGAATTTAATGCCGTTAACCCTCTGATGGTTCCTTTCAAGCAGCCCTTCCATTATGACCTTCTTCTTGTAGGAGTACTGATCTTTGCTCTCTTCTTTCTCTGGCAACCACAAGCTTCTTGTAACATTTTGGGGCCGGCTAGTATTGTGCTGTCTTCGAGGCAGAAAATACAACCAGATTATGGTGAAAAATATTGCACATAGCTTACCCCATAAAACTGTCACCGTAAGACTAATAAGGAATAGATATATGCCTGACTTGTCCATGGTTTTTGCCTTGAATTCAAGTTCTTGATTTGGGTTTCTTGAGTTCTTTATCTTGGACAATTTTCTTGATTCTGATATCGAACTTGGACAAGATGTTACTTCATTAGCTTGATGAGTATCGATCAATACCTTATTGACCAAGTTGGTATTGTCATGATCACTTGTATCATCCAAAGATTTCTTGCTGTCCATTGATGGTGGTGGTGGTGGTGGTGAAGAAGAAGAAGAAGAAGAAGAAGAAGAAGAAGGCTTTGATCCAATATTCGAGTCTTGACATAGATTACCTTTTCTATCGTGAATTCTCTTGGACTGAAAAACAATAAAACTAAACATATGAGCATCACCCAAAAAAAAATTCCTTGAAAAAAATAACTATAATTTTTCTTAAGCAGTCAATTCTAAAAATTTAAGCTTGAAAACACATGCTCATAAAGAAAAACCTTTGAAAAGCTATCAAAATATAAATTTTTGAACAATCATTAATTGTTGTAGAAATTTGAGCTTGAAACACAACATGAAAATAAAAACCTTGATGAACTAACCAGTATGGTCTCGAAGAAAACGGCCTTGATCACACGAGATAAGTTTTTCTTTGAAGAATGAAGAATCAATGAATTCTCCGATGAAGAAATTATTGCTGAACACGTATCATTATCTTCTGAAAGCAAAGAAGAATTTGGGACCAAACGCTTCATATGATCCCTTTCCTTCTTGTCCCTGGAAAGATGCTTCAAAGACTTGTCTGTTGAGTGATCAACAACACCAACTTTGGAGTGATTAAGTACTAGCTGATCCATATCAACAACTGGCTTAAAACATAGCAAGAACTTGTTTCTTGAAACGTTCTTCATAATTACTGTTGTTTGTAACATAAAGACTTGATGATCATAAAGAAAGGTGTTGATAATTACGAGTACTAGCTAGCTAGTATGTGGTTTTAAGGATCATTAATGTATTTGCTAACATATATTTGGGTGTGTTTTTGGTTTGAATATTGTGGGAAAGAACAAGAAATGATACAAAAGATAGCTTGTGGTTTGTTTTGTTAGTGGGGTTCTTACTCGAAAGCACAAGGTCGGCATGAATGCCGTCCATTTAATACTGGTAGATAATTAAATAATTAGGATTTTTTTTAGTTTTCATCCGAAGGTAATTGTGTGTATGTTATTCATGTTATTATTCACTGTTTTAATTTCAAGAAAAAAATATTATTTAAAAAATTCTCCCCCGATAATTTTAGGTAGAGAATCTTTGTATCAGCTTGCATATCAACTGAGATTAAGTTTTTTTCTCAAAATAGTTTAATCATCCATGCTTTTTATTGATTTGATACATTAAGAAAATAAATTTTTACAAATACTAATTTCAAGATTTGGATTTAAAAAAAAATAATGAAAGAAGTAAACTTACTTAACTATGATAAAAAAATTAGGTTAAATGGAGTTTCTAATGCATGCATGAGACTGATCTCTCCTTTGAATTGGATGAAGTAAATTATAAATTAATTCTTCGAGTTTTTCTAAATTAATTAAATAGCCCCTTTAATTTTAAAAATTAATTAATCAATCTGTCAACCAGTATTGATCATATTTAATTTAATATTATTTTAATTATTTAAAAAAAAATCTTCATTTCTCATCAATCTTTTTACATTATTTACCTTTTTCTTTTTCTTTTCCATTTCTTAAAATAGAAAAGCAAAATAAAATAAAAATAAAGATAAATAAATGAAAAATGCTGATTAATTGTCAAAGAATATATTAAGTGAAACTCCAATATATAATTTATATAATTCTCTAACATACACTTTCAAGTATTTTAGACTTGAAATTTGTATATACTCACAATATTTTTTACTTAATTTTTATCAATTAGAATGAGAATGGTGAGATTTGAACTCATAACTGCATGATCATCAATAAGACTCTAATATCATATTAAAAAATCAACTCAATTTAAAAACTTAAACAATCTGGTAAGATCTTAAAATATAATTTATATAATTTTTTAAAATTAATTAGCTCTTAATATTTATAGAAAACAAATAAGGAATTAAAGGTTATGGTGACTTGAAGAAAAAAAAGAGAGGATAATTTAGTAACGAGTGGGGCATACATTTATTATATGTGAGTGCTGTACGGATGTTTTATACATGGATTTGATTTTTCTGTTCTCTGTGTGGCTTTGTAGGTAGAAAAGGTGGTGATGATAGGCAGAGTGAGTGCTGCCCGTGATGGACAGGTGAGAAGATTTAACTCTCTTTTATTGTTTGTCGTTGGGAAGGGAAGGATGTGTTCTATGGCAATTGGAACTTCTAGGGTTTAAGGTAAACTTCCTCTAAATTTGGACTTGGATTTTTCTCTAGATTTATTTTTCTTTTCTTTTCTTTTCTTTTCTTTTTTCTTTTTTCTTTTTTCTTTTTGCTTTTTGTTTATATGCATAGTGATTGATGCCTGGAACTGGATATTTTTAGAACAATTTTATGATTTTTTGTATTATTATTATTTAGTTGTAAATTAGAGATTACATAAAGACTCATGTTATAAAAAAGATAAATATTTGAATACAAGTAAAAGTAAAAAACATATTTGAAAAAAAAATAATGATTTGAAATAAGAAAAATCATGGATTGTTAATTTTAGCGTGAATGTATAAAAAACATAAGAAAAATCAATTTCAAATAAATTATATAAAGAATTACAAAAAACATAAAAATATATATATTTTATTCATATTAAATATTCATGAGAAATTATTTGAAAATATTTTGGATATTAGATTGATCATATATAATTATTTAGAAAGCAGTTGTTAATATTACTACAAAAAATCGAATATTATTTAAAAACTATGATATAATTGGATAATTATTTTAATATTATTTTAATAAATTTAGTTAAGATAATCTTATTATAAAATACAAAAAAAAAATAAGAGGCTATTTAGAAGAAAGGTCATGCACTCCTAGAATGGAAGGATATGCCCTTTAAAAAGTCCCAAATGCATTTAAATTGGAAGTTCAAGATTGTGTATCTATTTTTTAAAAAATAAAAATTAAATGACACATTGTTTTTATTATTATTTTTTTAATTAAAATGACACATCATCTGCATGCAACATTTTCTAATCACCAAAAGTTCTAATGATTGAAAAATCAAGGTTCAAGTTTTTAAACTTATAAAACCAAATTTTAACTTTTTTAAAACCAAAAACATGAAAAATATCACACAGCCTTTAAAATTCCAAATCTATCAACAAAACATACTTTAATATAACTCAAAATTAAATCAAGTTAAAAAATTATCAAGCCTTTATTTATTTATTTTTACGCGTTATTGAAGATATAAACCATCTCCATTGAGTTCTTTTAGTGATGAATTCATAAATACTAAAATTATCATTGGTGGTCGAAATTTAGCCACCCAAAAGCTTCCTCTCTTCTTTTTTTGGATGACTTCCTCTGTTTTTTCACAACAATAATGGATTAAAATATTAAAAAAAATGAAATTTCACAAGTAAAATTTCAAAAGTTCAAAAGAACAGGACCAAATAATATAAAAGATGAAACTTGAGAGAGCAAATTCAATGTCTAATGTGTAAAAACAATTCAGGGACCTAGAAAGAAAAAATAACTATTATTAATACTGAAGTGAACCATTTAATGTGAGGGAATAAACAATAGATGCATGATAAAAACATCGCACCTTTTAATTCTATTATTATTAAAAAAAAAAAACATTAAAAGATTTGGGGTTGTAGCATTGTTTATGAGAACAGTAAACTAGTTGCGCCAAATCTTTCATTGTTTTTGTCCTTTTCAATTTTTATATAGTTTCTCTCAAGCTTATCTTCTTCTCCTACTTTAGCTACCTTAACTTTATTTTTTTCATCCAATTTTTTTTATTGGTTACTTTTTTTCCATTCAAATCTTTTGTTTTTTTTATGTTGGATCCTTTTACTTCTCATTTAAAAACCCTCAACTTTTTTTTCGTTCCCATCTTTTTTTATTGAGTCATTCTGCTCTCATTTTAACAATTATAGTACGGTTCTATAAAATTAATGTTCAATAAATCATGAAATAATATTTTGAATTATAAAAACACGAGGTAACACAAGATGAAAGAAATATTAAAAAGTAATGAAAATAGAGTTTGTGATAGTTACCCATAATATTCTCTCCTATTTTTTTCAATTGACATTTTTTTATTCTCAATTCAATCCTTCCACATTAAATTGGCTTGGAATTGGGTTTAGTGTTTTGTTTTGTTTGGATTTTATACGAGACTCTTGCGATGTTAATAACAAGTGTTGATATTGAGTTAATGCTTGATTTAACAAAATAAAATTCAATTTTATTAACCCAAACCAATTAAATCTTTAGAGACCGAATTTCAAATTGAAATAAATATCCAACCTCTTTTTCTTCTTCTAATAAATAACATTTTTATCTCACCTGCCAACTCAGTTTTTTTTTGTAATTAATAAATTTATTATTGTTTATTAGAATATATATAATTCTTAATTTATTTTATTAAATATACATATAAAATTGTTAGTTCGCAGTTAAAATTTTTATTGATGGTGAAAAGAAAAACATTAATAATGTCTGCATTTTTTTTGGTTGAGAAAAAAAGAAGTTTCATCCCATAACATAGCGTAAGGAATCAAACTAATTGTATTATAAGGATTCTTTTATTTCTCATAAACTAAGGCCTATGGGCTTCTCATGGGCCAAAAAAATCTACAAGAAATCCATTGTGACTCCTCCAGCTTAGGATATGAGATTTTCTCTAGGCTAAGTTATTATGTAGGTTCTCTAGCCTCATAAATCCTTCCATTTCAAAGCACATGCTCTTGCAATTGTGAGTTTTAAAGCTTGTGTGGGAACACGGCTTGCTACATTTCCTTAATTTTTTTTATTTAAAATTATTTTTTATATATATTTTTGGATTGTTTTAATGCGCTAATATAAAAAATAATATTTTTTTAAAATATTATTTACATGCATTTCCAAACAAAAACATTTTAAAAAACAACTATTATTACAATATCAAACAGTCTCTAAATAAAAAAAGAGCCAAGTGGAAATTAAATTTAGGATTCAATTTTGCTACAGTTTATGTTGCTTGATACCTAGAAGATAGAGTAAGGAGACTGAAGCTCTGCACAAAGGTAGGGTAAGAGCGTGTTTGGCAGTGTGGTTGCGGGTGTTTTTCAAATAACTTTTCGTGTTAAAATGCATGTCAATGATGTTTTTTCATTTTTTAAAAATCATTTTTGACATCAGCACATCAAAACGATCCAAAACATACAAACCATATTAAATTTTAGTAAAAAAAAAAATTAAAATTTTTTGGGAACGCAACCGCAACCACGTTCCCAAACGTTTCCTAAGTGAAGTTGAAATTGAAATTGAAGATGGATGAATTACAAAAATCATATTGATTTGTCCTTTTTCTTTCTTAAAACACTGGGCTGAGCTTGATTGAAGCCCGATTTTCTTTCCCTTACCACATATTTATTAGAAATTCTGGATGCTTTAATTGTGAATTATTAGCATTATCGTCTTCACATTTTGTTGACAAGATAAACCTCATGTTTGTACCTGGAGTTGCATGATTTGAGTGAAAGTGATTGTGCTGATGCTACTTCATTTAATTTATAACCAAAATGTCTATCATCTGAACGTCAACCCATGTGGCCACTGATCTAATTCGATCAAAGATACCTGCAAACGTTCTTTCAAACCAAAATGATAAGAAAGAAAGATTGAATCTTCTTTTGAATGTTCGTTGGGCATTATGCAAGTTAGTGGTACAAGTTTGAGATGAGGCTAGGCTAGCTAGCTAGCTAGCTTTGCAATGTGAATAGTTAAAGGAGGGGAGATTATTTACGTGTGGATTTAGATGGGTTTGATTCATACTTCTTTTTTTTTTTTTATCTTTAGTATTGTGATGTAGATTTAAAAAAAAAAGTTTTTTTTTAATATTTCTAGTTTACAAATTGGATCAAAATAATTTTTTTTTTAAATTTCCTTTACTTTTAATTAACATCAACACATTGAATAATTTCCTAAATTATAAGATATATAAGAAAGTATAAAAGATAATTTACTGGAAACCTATTTACTCTTTTTAGCTAAGCAAGTATTTGAGATTATAGTAATTTTTGCTTCTAGATGCATTTTAAAAGTGTATTTCACTTGAAAATAGTATTTCATTAATTTTTTCTTAGTGTTTTTAATGATTTTGATGTATTAATGTTAAAAATAAAAAATATTATTTTAAGATATTTTTAATTAAAAAACACTTTTAAATAGTATCATGTACTACAATACTAATCACACATTAAATATATATATATAAAGAAAAGATTTGACTTCACGTGAACATGTTAGAATATATTGAAAACAGAGTCTACTTAACCTGTTTACTTTTGGACGCATATAATTGCTCAAAGATTTCTTGGAAATTCAGAAACATGTAAAACTTCGAAGTATTGAATTTGTCTGTATAAAGAGAGAGGCTAACTTATGTGCAGACAGCTAATTAGCTGCAGAAACGAGCTCATGAGTGGTACTGTTAGAACATCTTTACTCGTTTGTCTCCTTCCATTTACATTTGCCATTGTTTTGATGGCCAAGCTTTATATATATACCTCGATCGTCTTCACAAGTCTATTGAAAAAGAGAAACATGCACAGGCAAAGAAAGAAGAAAATCATAAGAAGAAGAGACATGAAAATAACTCCATGAAGGAAACCTCTATGCAGTTAGCTTGCACAGCAAGAGAATCTTGTTGCCTACCATAATCATGCATGGGAGACATTGACAAATCTAAATTCATGTTCTGATATTCTTTTCCAACCTAAAAATCATCAAACTTTTATTCGAAGGACGGTCCTCACAATACACTAATTTGAAATTGTCAATAATATCTGTGGATTGAAAATGCAAATACCTACATTTTTGGACTAGTAATGGTAACCTGTACCAGAAATAATTTATGTTTTTGTGAACCCTATGGCTACGCAATTAGGGTTTCTTACACTTTGGACAAAGTAAAAAAAAAAGTTACTGAGACATCGTAATATCACCTCAATTATTGTCAAATTAATATGAATATTTTACTCAGTATATGCCATCAATCAAGATTTTTTTTAATGTGATCAGTAAAAAATGAAACATCTGGCCACATTTTGATAACTTAAAGATAATGCAATGGAATGAAAAAAATTGAAGATTCAAACCCTAAGATACTTGTTATCTAAAATATTTTGATATAAAATAGGAAAAGATATAAAAATATATAAATGATCAGACTTTATACAAAATATTGGCTATACCAAGTTAAGCTACTTTTTCATGGTCCATTATATAAATTAATAAATAAACACAATGTTAAAGAACCAATTCAATCCAATAGTTTAAGCTGGTGAGGTCCCAAGATATGATTTATATTATTCTTTAACACACCCCTTCAAGTAAAAGTTTTTCGGACTTGAAACTTGCACAGACCCACATTACTTTGTGCTTAATTTTTATCAAATAAATAGAGATGATGAGATTCGAACTCGTGACCGCTTGATCATCAAGGGTCTGATACCAAGTCAAATAACCAATTTAACTCAATAGCTTAAGTTGTTAAATAAAATCACAAGATATGATTTATATAATTCTCTAACACACAACATATCTCGGTGCTTTTAAATATTGTTTAATATTTTATTTTTGATTTATCAATTATTTATGTATTTTAGTGTGTGTGTGTGTATAGTTTTCATGTATTTTTTAACTATATTTGTTAATAAATTTTTTTAAAAAACTTTCAATTTAAACATTTTATTATTCATCCAAAGAAAATAAAATAGAGAACGTAAATTAAAGAATAATTCGAAGGATATTTTTTACGGACTGGCCATTGAACACCCCCTTCCAGCAAGAAAATCTGCAAGAATTCTCTCGAAAAACATGAGAGAGAGAAAAACCACTCGAAGAGGCAAAATGAATGCCGGCTAATATTTAATTAATATTTGACTTTTTATTGATTTCAAACAATAATCATTATTCCTTTGGAAATATCTGATACTATTTTTTTATTAAAATAAAAGGTATTTTATATTAAAAAATAATATAAATTATATTTTGGGATCCCACATAATAGTTTAAGCTATTGGGTTAAGATGATTATTTGACATGGTACCAGAGTCTTGATGACCAAATAGTCTCGAGTTCGAATCTCATTATCCTTATTTATTTAATAAAAATTAAATAAACTATACAGAGAAATATAAACCCTAAAAATAGCCCCTCTTGATCTCACATAAATTTTGTTTTTTTTTAGAAAAACACTTCTTGACAAACAAATATGATCTAAATGTGTTTTTTTTTCTCTCTTCATATATCAATGATGGCGACAATGACAGAGCTAGATTAAAATGATTCGAGAGCCGGTGTGAGACTTGCAAGGATAACAATTAAATAAAGTAAGTGATATTGAGCAACAAGTGTAATTGAAAACTATTTAGAATGGCTTAATTGATAAAACCTTATATGCCATGATGAATTTAAAAGGGTCTGATTGAAAGAATATAAAATACAAGAATGAAATTTCACTTTTCAAAACATATGGCATAAGCTTGAATTCGGTACAAAATAATAATAATAATTCAAAACCACACTAAATTCAAGAAAACTAAGCATTTGTAATGTATTCCGCCAACAAATTAGTTGTTTGATAGCATTTAGTTTTTATGGTTGTAATTTAAAAAAAAAAAACTATTAAAAAATTATAAAATATAAATATTTTTAAACTCGATTTTTTACTATAATTTAAAATAAAAAAACATGCTTAAACAATGAAAATCAAATAATTTTAAAACTGTAATCTGATTAGAAAAATTTCCTGCGGCATTACATTATAATGCGAAATGAATCCTTGGAGTGCCTGATGGATCACGTTTAGAACATGGCAATTATCAATTGGAACACGTGGGACATCTATGCTCTGGATTTGAAAAGCAAAAAAGCATGTGATTCAATTGGAACACGTGGAACATCTATGCTCTTGATTTGAAAAGCAAAAAAGCATGGATCACGTTTAGAACATAAAATAATATGTTCGTTGTAAGAAGACAAGCTTAAATGCATGCCTGGAAAAATGAAAAGTAAAGAGATAATGACTATGGAGATGTAATTAGAATATATATATATATATATATATATATATAAAGAATCAAGTTCAGGATAGATTTCGAAATAGAAAATTTATAATCGGCAAGGAAACTAGAAGAAATTGTCAATAATAACAGGCTAAGTGTATATGAAATAGAATATACTAGTTTGTATTGTCAAATATACTTTTCTATGTGAATTTTTTGATATTATTATTAAAATTATTAAATCTGAAAACACAGCATTTTAATTATTTTTTAGTCAAGATATACTTTTTATTAATATATCTCTTATTTATCTTTCTGAATTATACAATGTTTTTATTTGAATTATTGTTTCTGTTTAAAAAAAAAAAATTTATGATTGTTAAAATAATTTTTTAAAAAAACATATCAAAATAGTATGTCTGTATTTTACGTGCGATTGAAAGTTAAAAATATTATAAATGTGATAAAATCATATTAAAAATATATTTAAAAATCTAAAGAATAAACAAAATATGAATTGAGTTTCCATGAACTTTTATTTTTAAATCATATACATAATAATTTTCAAATAAAAATTAGTAAAATTTCAATAAACATTTATAATGGTATTTCCAAACCATGAAAAAAAACAAAAAGGTATTTTTTTGTGAATTTTTTTTACAGTGCCAAACAAAAACCTAAAGAAAAGAGTTAAAAAAAAAACAGGACATAAAAGGGTCAGGTCCAATGCCTAACCTATTGTAGCAAGCAAGGCACATGTAGACCTTTTTTTCCCTTTATTTTTTTGAAAAAAATCCAAATAACATGTTAATTGGATTTTAAAAAAAAATATTGTTTGTGAGTGGATTCGATAATCTCCAGTATTGCACGCATGTTTCAATCATGTGAGCCTTTAAAAACTATTAAACAAATATATTAACATTATTTATTGTTTATATGAACAATAAATTGATATAAGATACCCTACTTGTTCTAGGGTCTTGTATTCCTTGCCAATCTATGAGAAATTCCAATTATCAAAAGAAAAATCTGTGAAAATGCATGCATTTTATAACATTTTGAACACATTTCCTCCATTTTAGATAACGAGCAATCGGAATAAATAGCTATTCTAAGGTATGTTTGGTAGGAGGTAATGAGGTTTGATATTATAAAGATAATGATAGAGTAATGTTGTTTGGTGTAAGAAAAAGAAAAGGACGAGTTATTAAAGAGAATAAGAATTATTATAGTCAATGTATAAATTGTTTGTTTTTTATTTAATTTTATCTGCCCCCATTGATAACTTAACTTCTTACCATTAAAATTAATTACTTATACACAAACTACTTCTAAAATAATTATTTTTCAATTTTCTAACATACAATTGTGAGTATAATAAATAAACAATAAAAGCATGCTTTAGTGTTGATCATATGTGTTTGATAATATGATGTAAATTGTTTTTTAATTAAAAACATGTTAAGATAATGTTTTTATATTTTTTTAATATAAGCTTATCAACATCATGAAACTTTATATATAAAAAACTTTATTAAAATCTATGGAGTTTAGCGTATCAATAAAAATAAAGACAATCGAGTTTGGCAAACTTTGACCACTACTAAAAATCTCAGATACATATCGATCATGTCATGTGAACACTCTGCATGCATGCATGAGTGATTATATATATATATATATATATATATATATATATATATATATATATATATATATATATATATATAGCTGAAGGAATTTTGAAAATAAGACAACATGGACATGCATCGAGAGATTATATATAATTATGGACATGCACCACAGACACTTGTATAATGCAAAGCAAAAAAGCATCCTAAAGATCACAATAATTGTGAAACAAAAGAGGGCACTAAGAAGATCAGGAAGCCAAGGCAGAATTGTCTAAACAAAATCTGAGGGAAACGATCGGCGATGAAAAGGGCAATATATGAAAGGGAAAAACTAAGAACTAAATGGTTATAAAAAGGGCAAATTATGCTTATGATCTTAGTTTTCATGATAATTGAACTAAAAGGATAATACTTATTTTTAATTAATTATTGAAAAATTATAATAATGCTATTAGTTATGAATAATTAGTAATTCATTTCATAGTTTAAGAAAGCTTTTTTTTTAATGTCCATCATGATACTGAGCATTGTTTCATGTTAGAATAACTTAGACATGCAAAATATATAACCAATAATTAAATTTATTTGTTCAATTTGATTCTTTAAAAATAATAAAAGAGTTAGTAATTAATGGAATGGATAACCAATAATTCATTATTTTAATTATTTTATTTAAGTTTTGATTGTCATTATAATCATGATTAAAACCTTAACCATAATTATTCATTGACCTTAAAACCTTAACCATAATTATTCATTGATCATAAAAAATACTGCCATTGATTATAAATTGTCTTATTTGCACCGAAGGAGTGAGAATCAAATCACATCCGAGGAAAAAAAATTCCTCACGTGTTATTTGGTTTTGTAAGGCAAGTCATGCCATGATCCCGCCAAAAGATAATAGTTATTAATAAAAATATATTGTTTTCTTGTATGCTCTGATCACAAGAAAAGGAAATAAATAAAAGAATAGACCATCAATATTATATTTTTGGTTCCCTGCATCGACCTACTAGACAGGACAACCTTAAAAAATAAATATCAAAACGTGTTTTAAGATCCATTTTCAAAATACTGTCAACTGCTATTAAAAAAATTAACAAATACAAACACAAACATCGATAAAAAAAATATATATTATTGATAGATTACGGTGAATTTTTTCGATAGAATATATTATCATTGCATCTATCAGTAAATGCCGATGAAAATATTTCATCTGTATATACCTGGGAAATTACTGTGCGAAAAGAAGCAATGAAAAAAAACAAAAAATACAATGACGTGTCATTTTTACAGACAAAATTATCAACGAATTTAAATTCGTTGGTTAAATCCGTTTGTAATATTTAATTTATAACATGACCGACCATCCCAATTTTTATCACAAATCAACTTCCCTCTACAAATTCGACCATCCCAACACCTAGTATATCAGTATCCCTGTTCTGATTTAAATTTTATTGAGGATACCCCACTTCAAATAAGCAAAACTACTCATTTTTTTTATTTGAACTTAGTTTTAAAATATTAATTTTTATTGCATATTTTTATAGTATATGTATTTTGTTTGGGTGTTTGCTTGTTTTTATAGATTTGTTGTATGAATGTATGATTTATACATATTAAGGTTTGTTTGAGATTTTGTAAATTATATTTGTTTGTAAATTGATGAGATTTATTTTGAATTTTTCACTTAGGTGTTTCGTGATGAAATAAATAATGGCTTATTTAACGAGTTTTTTATATATTTTGTTAATTTTATTATTGAGTTGATATTTTCAGTAAATGTATAGAAATTTAAATTTATGTAGATAATTGATAATGAATTAAAAGTATTATTAAAATAGATTGAATAAGTTTGAGTTAAACCAATTTTTGCAAATTTATTTAGCTTAATTAATTAACACATGTTATCATCAATATTCTATATAGGATTGATGTAAGTAATGGATGTATCGAGATGCACCCAAATGGTTACACAAGATGGATTATAGTAATGAGATTTAGGGTTTTATTAATTACATATTATCTAATCCGAAAAATATTAGTGGAGGCGATATTAGATGTCAATGTAAGAGATGTAAAAATAAAAAGTTTCTTGATTCGGAAGTTGTGACGATGCATCTTTTACAAACAGGGTTCATGGAGAGATACCTATGTTGATTTGCACACGGAGAACCATATGTTAAACACGAGACCATGGTAGAAAGGATGGTTTGGTCAATTTTCAGTTATAACAAAGTGCATGGAGTTGTAGATGACAATAGTAATTCTTATAAAAATATGATTATGGATGCGATGAGAATAAATCAGGGTTATGTCGATCAATGTCTAATAATAGATGAATAACCTAATGCAGACGTGACCAGGTTTTTTGATCTTTTAAAAGATTCTGATAGATCATTATAGGACGGATGCAAAAATCATAATAAATTAATGGTCGTTGCATAGGTTTTCACCATCAAGTCAGATCATGAATTGAGTAAGGACGGTTACGATAAAATTATTAAATAGGTGAGAAACATTTTACTTGAAGAGAATAGACTGAAAGAGAGCTTTTATTCTGCTAAATCGATGATGAAACCCCTCGGCTTAGGATACCAGAAAATTAATACGTGTTCAAATTTCTGCATGTTGTACTACCTTGAAAATGTAGAGTTGTCTGAGTGCAGAACATGTAGGTATGCTCATTGTAAACCTAGAACTAATAGGGAAAGAACTCTTATCGCACATAGAAAACTTAGATACTTCTCAATTGCACATATGCTGCAAAAGTTATTCATGTCACCAAAAACTATTGAGCACATGATATACTTTATAGAGTTGAAAAGGAATTACTGCAAATGTTACTGGCACTGTTTACTTACTGATAGAATTACATATGGTCTATTTGATGGTTATATGTAAAATTCATTGACGGGAATACTAACAAATAAAAAAAAATCCATTGATGGAATTACATACGGTTTTTATGTCGGTGATATGCTATATTCATCAATAAAAATACCAAAGGAATGAAGTGAGTAAAAAATAATTTGGCGCACTTTTGCTGCCAGTAAATTTATTAGTAAAATTATTATTGACAGACCATAAATTACTGACGAGATTTTTTTTGTCAAAGTAATGTTTTCCATGAGCTTGTCAGTAAAATTTATGCTAATAAACTAGGAGTATAAATACCAATAAAAAAATCTGTTGGTAAATCTAAAAGTTTTAACAGTGAAATATACTCAAATCTGGGGACAGGTTGAAAGGGATATAATTATAGCAATGCGATTTCTAGGGAGAGCAAAAAGAATGCATCGATCATGATTGGTTTGAAACCTTTTTCCTTGTGATCTCATCAATAATTATTGACTGAATTAGTTATAAAAAAAAACATAGAAATGCAATTAACTTAGAATAGTATAATAAAATCAAATAATTAACAAGAAATGGTATGAATGATTGATGTTTATTATAATTACTAATTAATTGAATGATTGATCAAGTACATCCTGGAAAATCCCAAATGGGATTCAAAGGAGAACACCGAATTGCTTAAAAAAATTCTTGTATAATTTGTCTCTCTTGCTTATGGGAATTTGTGGACGTCACAAGAATTGATAGTCATGTGATTTTGTCCAATAATTAAAGATTCGTACTGTAGTTAAGCCAATGCTAGTTCCAATAAACAATCAAATATATAATACTAAAACTGTTGGCATTACATTGATAGAGCCAGGTTAATTTGGTTCAGGATTTAGGGTTGGCTTTGTTCCATTAATTCTCCTCGGCCATTGAAACTAATTAATCTCTCCATCTTTGCCAACCTTGTCAATTGCTCAGAATATAGATTGAGAGCTTGTTGAAGAGAGAATTCTGTGATGTTAGGGGTGTTTAAAAAACCTGATTTATCTATAATATTTGTATTATTTAACTGAGTCAACCCGTCAAAGTTAATTAATGTGAATATTATAAATAATAGTGGATCAAAAAACCAAATAAATAGATATTACAAGTCGAATGTGGGTTGAGATTTTTAAAAACCACTCAACCCGACCCAACTCATATTACTCATTTAGTTATTGAATAACTCTAATACTCAATATAAATATATTTTTTTGTTATTTTCTTTCTTTATTTTTTTATATATAATTTTTTTTATCTTATATTTCAATATACCATTTATTTTTATGTTTAGTGCTAACTATATGTTTGAGATATTGTAAAACATATTGCAATAACGGTTGTGATTAAAGATAAAAAAAATTATATGCTTTTAAAAGTGTATTTTTTTCTTAGAATAGTTGATGAATAATGGAGTTTACATGCTCAAACCCATAAATATCTGTAATATTTACAAAAAATATTTTGCTCAACTTAATATATTTAACCCGCTCAAATCTAAATTTTCTTTTAATAAATCGGGTCAATAATTTATAAAAAATTAAAAATTAGGTGGAATATAATCATGGGTATCAACCCCACCCATGAACACCCACAGTTATTTTATTTTATTTTTTTACTTATGGGTTTTGCTTGTCCTAAGTTTCAGTGTATTTTTCTTGACTTCCAACCCTTCGAATAAAAACATATCCATTTAATTTGATGGCAAAACAATAAACTCGCCAATTTATGTTTTTGAAATAACGATAAGACTCTTTTTTTATTTAATAACGAGGATATTTTTGGATTAGTTTGTATGTTAATTAAGATTAAGATTTTTTTATGAACGAATTTATGAATATATATCCTCTACATTGATTTGTTTATATTTAAAAAATATAATAAATTCTTCTAAATGCTAATTTTAAAATTTAAGCCGAATTTTAGTAAATTCTCTCTCATAGAGAGATACAACTATGAGAGAGATATCCAAAATTAATGAGATATTTTTATAACTTTCAGTGGGTAATAAATTTTATATTCTTTTTTATTTTAATGTTTGTCTATTTTTTTAAAGTGTAGCCGATAGAGTAACTAATAAAATAATTATAATTACTCCTCGAGAACAACAAAATCTTTGGTATCTCAATGGTGAATGATAATAAAATCCTTTACCACTTAATTACAAAAATAAATGATGATAAAATAATAAACATTAAGGTTTTAGCTAGTTTCTAGATTGATCTTGAGAGATTGCACTGTAAACTTTCTTAGCTGTATTTTTCCTTGTTTGAATAAAGTTTCTCTAAAAAACAAACGAAGAGTGGCAATGAAATCAAAAATTAATAAATGAATCACAACTCACATGGTAGGGCAGGCCAACGCTCTTATTGCAGCCATGCAGCCACGACGGTTGAGAGAGCTTTTGACTTACAAGTACAGCCTTTTCTTTTTCGAAAACCGAAAATCAGATAGTTTATTGAAGATGGCCAATCAGCCGTGATCTTCATGTGCTTCTGCCACTTGGAAAAAAACAGCACGATAAATGAAAATGTAGGTAAAAACATGTGGACGAGTGTCGCGCTAGAATTTCAGTTGCTCGTGTGTACAGTACTCCCCATTTAGTCTTTGAGGCCCTTTCTAACAGACTTTCAAACGAGGTTCTTTCCATGTTTGCACCAGCTAGTACCAATCAAGTCTAGTTGCATTCAATCTTTTATCTCTTACATTACTTTCTGTTCTATATTATTTCTTTGAGATTCTGACCGTCCGTCGTCAAAAAAAAAAAAAATTAATAAAATAATACATTACAAAAATATCTAGAGAAATAACATGTTTCATATATGACCCTCTCAAATTATAAATTTATTGGACATAAGATTTAATGAAGATATAAAAATTAAAAAAAAAGATTTCAATGTCATTTTCTCTCTCCTCATTTCTCCTTGTAATTTGTGGAAAGTTAGGAAAGAAAAAAAATTAAAAAAAAATAAAATGGTCATAGAGACATACCGAAGATTCAATGATGACACCATCAGTACCGTTGGATCTCTCTCTCTCTAGAGTTTCTTCTATCTCTTTATTGAATCTTGTGCCCATCAGTTTTACAATTCGAGAGAGTAGCATATTATATTTGTGACTTGTAAACTACAGATATCATCTATGACTCTTTAAATTGTGTTATTTTTTTAAATATTTTTGATACTGTATTATTTTGTCATTTCTTTACCATGCTAGAATCCCAAAAAGCTCTTTATATTAGGCTTCTCTCAACTTATAGAAATAGTAATAGTACTCCAAGCCAGCAGAATATAGCTACATCCATTTAAAAAAAATAAAAAAACTTACAAATGGGCTTGTGAATAGGGTCGGCTTCAAGCTCGAACAAACTATACCTATCTTGATTGACTAAAAAAATTACTACTTGGGCTCGGCCTAGTATCTTGTAAATTCTTAACGATCGGCACACAACATAAGTCATAATTGTGACTTCCAATAAATTTGATACGGTGTCGCACTAATCGACGCTTACATGTGAATTGTTAGTATGATGCTACATTTCCTAGCCAATGACTATTTTCTACCCGTACATAACCTCAAAAGGTACCTACCAAGCATCGACATCTCTATCAATGACATAACAAGGCACGACAACCAATGATAAACACTAACCTTCTCACTAATAGTACAATATAAAGCACAACAATCAACTGCTCAACTTTTCAAGTTACCTAAGGAAAAACAACTATTTTTCATCATTGCTTCACTCTCTATGAGATAAACCAGCATGATCGAGGTTTATAAATATCTCAACTTACCAAATAAAAATAAATTCAAATGATTCAAGAACTCCATACTAAGAACTCCATACTAATTCATCCAACAATACAAAATAAACATGCAGTCTCGACATCTACACCAAAAGAAATTGCAAATTCAAAGACAAAATGATTTTCTTTAACGACCTTTCGGCCCTTATCGTTTCTCTAACTGTGCTCACATGCTTTCTCATCGACTGGTGCGACTCGTGATTCATGAGCAAGCTTGAATCACGTGTGAAGGTACTTGTTTACCACATGAATTATTGTTAATACTTTTTTTAATACTTCATTAATTTTTTTACTTCTCCACTGTCGGTTTTTTTTAGACGGTTTATCATTCTTTTAATAATAGCTAGATTTTAATAATATCTTCTCTTGATTATTAAAAAAAAAAAAAAAAAACATGCACGGAGAAAAATGATTAACAATGAGATGATGACAAGATCTTTTATTTTCATAATCTTTGAGAAAACGATAAGATTCGTTATTTCCGTACCACAGCATAAGATTCTTTCGATTTTGATTTTTTTTTTGTTTTCATGGATCAAAATGAAGTATTTCAATATCTCAATTACTTGAACCAAAATATTAGGAATTTTTTTGGTATCATTTTTGTTTTTTTATTTTAAAAAATTAAATTTGAGAAAAAATCGAAAATTTATTAGTTTTTGAAAATATATAAAAAAAACCAATAATTAGCTATCAATTTTTTTTTTTTTAAAAATCAAGTTAAATGATCTTCAAGCACTGTGATAGTGATTGTTGATGTCAATACAATAATTCAAAATATTAAACAGTAAATAATATATACCAAAAGTACCATTGTAAGAATAGCTTTATAATATTTTCACTACGTTCCATGAACAAGATCGGTCACCATCACCATCCTTTCTTCTTTTTTCTTCTTTTTCTTTTAATAAAAGCTTTGAACGTATTCAGAAATAATAATAAAAATACTCTATTGTTTTAGGAAAATTAGAGTTAAAAAGAAAAACTGAAACTTCTTATTCAAATATAATATTTTTTATTTTTTAAAATTTATACTAATTTTGAAAATTATATTTTAGAGATTCTTCATATTTTTTTCTTTTACATACAAGCATTTCTTAGCAATATAAAATATTATTATTATAATCATCTAGGTGGTGGTCCAGTGGTAAGAGTTTGGGACCAAGAGGCTTGCTTCCTCTGTGGTCTCAGGTTCGAGCCCTGTGGTTGCTCATATGATGGCCATTGGAGGCTTACATGATTGTTAATTTCAGGGCTCGTGGGATTAGTCGAGGTGCGCGCAAGCTGGCCCGGACACCCACGTTAAACTAAAAAAAAAATATTATTATTATTATCAGTATCATTATCATTATTTAATGTTGTAGATTTAATTATTATTATAAATATAATATAAATATTTTTTTGAGTTAACAATATAATTTTTTCATGATAATTGTTTATTTAAATAGAATAAAATAATAAGATGATTATTTTTTATAAAAATAGTTATAATCATGTATTTGTTTTTAGTGAAGAATTTTGTCTTCATTATGAATAAATAAATACTTTTTTCAATTTTTATCACAAAAGAAAGACTGAATTTATTTTTGAAAAAAAACTAATATTTTTTTTAATTAATGAACAAACACTTACTCTTCTTTCTCATCCTGTTCCTTGTCAACGCCTTGTACTGAACCACTAATCTCCGACCCATCTTCAAAGTCTCCATTTCTTTTCAAATTTTCTTCACTGCTTCTACTTTGTTTTGGGTTGATCGATCTAAGGGCTTAGATTTCTTTTCTGTCACCCAACAGCTATCGATTCGACTGCAATCCGTGACGGGCGGCAATTTTTTTTTTTTTAAAAAAAGTTAAATAGCAAGAAGATTTTTTTAGCGGTATTATTAAATTTAATCAAGCGGTTTTTTCTCGAAACATGCCAACTTGAGCTTTTAAAAGAGTTTTTATTTAATTTTATGTTAAAAATAGATGATTACAAAATCAATCATCAACCCTAAAAAATATATTTATTTGAGATCGTGATAATCCTATAGAAAATAGATAAAAATAAATCATGAATTCACCGATACAATATTGAAAAAGAGTCAAATAAAAAAAACAATTGAAAATTCAAGGATCAAAAACAAAAAAAAAAACATAGCAGGTTTGATGGGTAAACTTGTCAAACCCGCAAACCATGTAGTAGACTCCATTGTCATTAAAATTGTTTTTTTCTAAACTTTTATTTATTTAACTATATGATAACAAAAATAGACAATTATAAAATCTAGCATCAAACTAGTAATGAGACTTTTTCTAAGACCATGATAACCTTATAAAAAATAAAACAAAATAAATTATGAAATTAAATTCTCAATCAGCTCAATATCGAATGATGAAATCGAAAAAAAATGATTTTTTTTAAAAAAAGTTAAACTCATCAAACCTATGAACAGGCCCTTGGACTTTTTAAAATTTAATAACTTGTTTTTTTCTTTAAAATTATTATTTTTTAATTATATGATAAAAAAAAATAGACAATCATATAGTTGAGTTCAATTAGAAGAAAAAAAAGAAAGCATCCCACTAAACCCGTGAACCAGGGCAATCAGGGTTATCTCGTCAAACTCGCAAATCGGGTCATGGACTCTACAAAATTTAATAACTTAGTTTTTTTCAAAATCATTTTTTATTTAACTAAATTTTTTTAAAATAGATAATACCACGATACTGTGATATTTTTCTCATATCAATCCAATACTGAAATATTTTTTTGATACCGCGATAACTATATAAAAAATAAATTAAAATAAATTATCAAGATTCCCAATAAACACATAGTATAAGGAATAAATTAAAAAAAAATCAATAACTAAAGAAAAAAAATCAAAATGTAAAAAATAAAATAAAATCAGAAAAATAAAATAAAATAACTAAAGAATATTGTTTTTGACACTGTCAGAAAACAGTGTTTCCCCATTATTAATGCTTAATACTTAATAATTTTTGGGTTGATTGAATTGAAGGGCTTAAATGGTTACTGTTGAGTTTGACCTATTGGTGACGGTCTTTATTTTACATTATTATTATTATTATTATTATTATTATTCCTTTGTTTCTTGTGGGTAAATAGTGATGATCATATTTCACACTGATCACTGACAAGTTGTTGGGGTCGGAACCGTTCATTTTGAAGCATCTGTTGTCGTAAGTTACATGCACAACTGTTCCCCTTCATGCTGACTTGGGGCATAAAACATGCAATACGATGCCTTTTTTGCCTCTTCATAATTCATCCTCTCGTGCTCATATTTCTTTTACCTCTCAGTGAATTTGTTAAATAATAATATAAATTATAGCTTGATATATTATATAGCAATAATTTTAATTTTAATTTTAATAATTTCTTAACATTTTTATAATCAAAGATAGAATGGCTCCAAAAAAAAACTCACTTTCACTTAAATAATATATTAGAAAATAAAATAAATTACATATTGTTACCTTCTTAATCTAAATCATTTTTAATAAATAAGTTCCATGCTTAGCATACTTAAAAAAAAATGAGATATTAGAAAATATTAAATGGGTGTTTGAGAGTATAGTAGTAATTACTTTTTAAAATATTTTTCATTCAGAAATGTATCGAAATAATATTTTTTTTTATTTTTAAAAAATTATTTTTAACATCAGCGCATCAAAACAATTGGAAAAACATAAAAGAATAATTTTAAATGAATTTTTTTTTATATTCTTAAAAATACAATTTAGAACGTAATTTCAAACAGCACACTAAACGCACAAAAGCTCATCAAAATGTGCTACGATCACTCGGGTTGATTGAACGTTGACAAAATCAATCAAAGAAAGAACATGCTACTGCATTCAAATGAGTCTGTTTGAAAGAGTGGTTGCGGTTGCTTTTTAAAATGCTTTTTACTTATAAATGTATTAAAATGATGTTTTTTTTAAAAAAATAAAATTATTTTTTATATCAGCGTATAAAAATAATTTAAAAACACTAAAAATATTAATTTGAAGCAAATAAAAAAATAAAAAAAATGAAATTTTTTTAAAAATATTTTTTAAACACCATACAACTACAATCAATTCTAGACGCCCGCACGCCGTTACCAAATTCATCGGCATCTGAATTTTTCTGATCTCCATAGATGAAGGAAGATATATGGCACAGTACTGCATCACGTGGTACTGCATAACAAGGAAGTTTTATTTCCATCAAGCTAAATAGGACAGAAAAGCCTCTCTTAGTTTCCATACAGGAACACTAATAATAATAATAATAATAATAATAATAAAATATGATTAATAAATCTTCTTGGATAGACCATCCATGAAATAAATAAATAAAATATTAGGAAAATAACCAAAAAAGACGGTAGTAAAAAGAGCGTGGAAGCATTAAAAATCTAGTATGAAACACGTTTTTCCTAAACTTAGGTTTGTGTGGTATAAGTAGCTAGCTAGCTTCACTGCTGCATAATCAAAGTGATACGGGGTGCCAAGAAAATTGGAGCTCTTGAGGGGCACACGCAGAGAGGAATTAAGAGAGTAAGAGAGAGGGTGTGAGAATGGTGAGAACTCCATGCTGTGATAAAACTGGACTAAAGAAGGGTGCTTGGACACCAGAAGAAGATAGGAAACTAATGGCTTATGTTACTAGATATGGCTGTTGGAATTGGAGACAACTTCCCAAGTTTGCAGGTATGTGATTGTATTATTGATCATACTTGCTTTTTTTTCCTCCCCAGTTTCACAATCAAATTAATAGAACTCTAAATGTTCTGCATTTTCCGATGCATTTAAGGGCCGTGCATGCTCTTGAGAAGTGAGAGCTCAAAGAAACTGAGAAAAAAACCCTATTTTTCTGGAATTCAGCATCTCTATACATTTTTCGATGCATTTGGGTTCCATTCTTCGTTGGATTTCTTAAAGTACTGTAGAGTAGTTCATTGTTACTTGGCTAGCAAAGATTCTTAGCAGCTGCACCCAACTAGTTGATTCGACTTGCAGTACTGTCGAACTGACAATTGCTCCATTGATCACATTTGCTTACATATCAGGTCTACAAAGGTGTGGTAAAAGTTGCAGATTGAGATGGCTGAATTACTTGAGGCCAAATATCAAGAGAGGGAATTACAGTAAAGAAGAAGAGGAAACCATCATCAGCTTACATGAAACAATGGGGAACAGGTACCTAATTCATTACTATCTTGTTCCTTAAAAGAAATTAATAAATCATTTCATTGATTTTGACTAAGAAAAGATGAAAAGAAAAGGAAAGGAAAAGATACGTACCCTATCAAGCTTTCTAATCAAATAATAGATGATGCTTCATCTCATTCATTCAGTTCTTACTGGATTATTTTTTCTTAATACATGATGTGAGAGTTAATTAACATGAATGTTACATGTAATTAGCATAAGGAATGCAATAAAAATCCCCTAAATTTTAGACTAATAATAATGTATTATTCTTAATTTTCTCCCCAAAAAAGTTTAAATTAATGCCATGCTTCTTATAATATTAAAACCGACTAATATCGTTTTCTCTCCCTACATAATTACATTATATTAGCATGACACTAACTCCATTATATTTATTATCTTCAATGTTTTTTTCCCCTTCACATAGTGATGAGAGCAGGTGATTTAAATTGGGATGTTTGAGAATGTAGTTGCAGTTGATTTTTCCCTTCACATAGTTACAGTTGTTTTTCAAAATATTTTTTCTTTGAAAATGCATCAAAATAATATATTTTTTTTATTTTTAAAAAATTATTTTTAACATTAGCGTATTAAAATGATCTTAAAACACCAAAAAATATTAATTTGAAGTAAAAAAAAATTAAAAATGCTTTCAAAACACAAAAACAAACAAGATCAAATTATCTTCATTCTAGTCGTGGGATTTATTGGAAACTGTCATCTCTATTTTCTTTTGTTATTAAAATTAACATAATATGTTTTTCTTAAAATATATTATTGTATTGGAGGATGGATGTTATAGACCGTTCATCTAATGTCCTAGTGAAAGCATAATTTTCACTATCTGATTAATTAGATGTTAAAAACTAGTATCATTTTTCTCCATTAATGTTACATGACATTACATTATTTAATTACATTACGTTGCATGTTCATATGTAGATGGTCTGCCATCGCTGCCCAGTTACCGGGTAGAACTGACAACGAGATAAAGAACCATTGGCACACAAATTTGAAGAAACGCTTGAGAAAGAAATCAGTACTGGAAGCGAAGGAAATGTCCTCAGATGATGATCTGTCTCAAGATGACAAGAACCAAGAGAAAGACACAGAAGAAACAGACATAAGCACACAAAATCCTGCCACGAGTAATGAAATAATTGAAAGCCCCTCGAGTACAATGTCCCCTCAAGCTTCATCTAGTGATATTTCAACCATTGATAACGTAGCAGCAACGGACTGGGACCTCATTTCTGATAATAATTTTGCTTTCTTGGAGGCATACGAGGCCCCTAGTGGAAATTTCTGGACCGAACCATTCTTGTCTGACGATTATTTCATGCCAAATGATTTTATGGCACCCTTGGTGGACCCTGACTCCCCATTTTTTGATGGAGAATTTTCAAGCCCTTTTGCTTTCATCGATATGGAGGATTGCAACCTGTACTAAAATTTGCTAAACAATTTACAAATATTTTGATTCTCTCTGATCACTATGTCTCTTCTAGTGGAAGTTATTCTGTACACTGTGCCTCCCATTCTCCTGCCATGATGCTTGTGACGGTGTTTGATAGACAAAAGTGCATGAAAAATGGTCACTTGCTTGTTTTGGGCATAATTATAATTTTCTTTTTATGGCTAGCAAGCTGGTTAAATTATTGAGGGGCAACTCATACGAGCACTGTATATCTAGATGGGAAAGAAAATAAATTCCACATTCCCTGCTTGATAATTATGCTTGATTTGTTCCTTGGGGTATATTCCATGTTTTCTCAATTCAATCCTTTTTTAAAGTGAATTTAAATTTGTTTTTATCTAGATAGGCATTAAATTAATTTGTTTTAGTCCGGTAATTTTGATGTCTTGATATAATAAATTAAAAAAAAATATCAAAAATATATTCTTAAAAAAAAATAATTCTTAAAAAAATATATGCACACATTATCAAATACACTCGTCATGTGTTTGACTTTCTGGTGGTAAAACACGATTTTATTGTACGGGGACACAGTTCTCCCAAGCCGCAAGTCCATTCGTAGGAAAATATATTAGGTGTAGTTGGGCTTTCGGTTGAAATATTAGTACAATAGTAGTTTGAACGACTGATCACCGGGTGGGGGTTTGGGATGAGAGGGTTTTTTTTATATATATAATGAGATGAATTGCCAGCGCGCTGACGCGGGCTTATAAAATAAATGTACTTGATGGTGTTATAATTGTGATTCAACGCTAGATAAATAATAAAAATTAAAGATATGATGGAGCAAATATTTCATGAAGGAAAAAAAAGTTGTGTTGGTAATTAAAAACTTAGAGACTGAACAAAATAATTTGTAGCAATCTACAGTGTTTTGTGAGGAAAGATACAGTGCTTTCGCCACATGATTTAGCTTTTCAGTTAATAAAAAGCAAAAAAAAAAAAACAAAGCTAAATTCTCTACCAACTTAATATTAAAAAAAATCAATAAAGATAATTTTGGAAGGAAAAAAACCCATGAGAAAAAATGTTGCAGCAATTGACAATGTTTTGTGAGGAAAACTATAGCGTTTTTCCCAATAAAATAAACTAAAAAACTATTTAGAGAAATATTATAGCAATCCACAGTGTTTTGTGAGAAAAACTACAACGCTTTTCTCATATGATTTAGCTTTATTGTAATTATAATTCTTAACCAACTCAATATTAAAAAAAAATTGACAAATATAATTTTAGAAAAAATTATAAAAAAATCACATGAGAAAACATTGCAACAATTTACAGTGTTTTAAAAAAAAATAATAAAGCTAAATTCTTAATCGACTCAATATTAAAAAAAAATCAACAGAGATAATTTAACAAAAAAAATAACAAAACCAACACTAAAAAGACGAAAAAAATCATGTTGGAAACACTATAGCAATTCACAGTGTTTTGTGATGAAAGCTACAGTGCTTCCCCACATGATTTAGCCTTATTTGTAATGACTTGTAATTGTAATTCACGAACAACTCAATATTAAAAAAATAAAATTGAAAAAGATAATTTGAAAAAAATTATAACAGCAAAAAACTATGCGGAGAGACACTGTAGCAATCCACAAATGTTTTATGAGCAAAGCTACAATACTTTCCCCACATGATTAAACTTTATTATAAAGTTAAATTTTAACCAACTCAATATTTAAAAAAATAAAATCGATGAAAATGATTTTGGAAAAAAATATTATAAAAAAAGAAAACACAAAAGAAACTGGAAAAAAACAATGTGAGGAAAAACTATATCAATCCATAGTGTTTTTTGAGGAAAAACTTGTATTTACTTGTAATTACAATTCTTAACCAGCTTAATATTTAAAAAATAAAATTAACAAAGATAATTTTAGGGAAAAACATAACGAAAACAGAAAAAAAAAAACCATGTGGGAAAAAACACTGTAGCAACTAGCAGTAAATTTCGAGGAAAGTTAAAGTGTTTTCCTCACATATTGTAACTGTAATTTTTAACCAACTCAATATTAAAAAATAAAATAAAAAAAGATAATTTCAGAGAAAATCATTAAGAAAAACCATGCGGAGAAACATTGTAGCAATAAACAATGTTTTAAAGAAAAAAAATTACAAAACTAAATTTTCAATCAGCTCCATATTAAAAAAAATAAAGAAATATAATTTTGAAAAATAAAGAAATAAAATAGAAAAACTATGTGGAAAAACATCAAAGCAATCCACAGTATTTTCAAGAAAAAATTACAAAGTAAAAATTTTAACCAGATCAATATTTAAAAAGTAAAATCAACAAAAATAATTTTGGAAAAAACAAAAGAAAAAAAAATTAGGAAAGTTGAAAAAAAAAGTAATTTTGAAAAAAAAATTGAAAAAAAACAAAAAAAAACGGAAAAGTTAGAAAAAAAAAAAAGTGGGAAAGAATCACTGTGGATTACTGTTGTAATCCACAGTGAAATGTGTGTGGGGAACATTGATTCCCCCACACCATTTAGATTATGTTTTAACAATTAATTAATTAATGAAACATTCATTCAATAATATTTTCCTCATTCTTTTCTTTATTTATTAATTAATCAATTTTTTCTTTTACATTGCTAACGAAACAATGATCTTCAATTATTTATTGGTTTTGTAAGTTAGTCCCTTAATTCTTAGAAAGCATAAGTCACTCCCTTAATTAAAGTTGACTGTTGTTTTTTCTTTTTTGAAATTAATTATTTTTTAAATACACTTTTAATTTTGTCTGCGATAGGTAAGTTTGGAAGATTTGATTACAAATGAAATATAATTTGAAAAAAAAAATATTATTGTGATAAAAAAAATTAAAACCAAATATAATTAGAACCAAATTATAATAAAATATGAAAATATAGGGATTTAATATTATATTTTCAAAAATAAAGGGATTATCTAATTATTTTATTTAAAATATAGGATCAAATAGCAATAACTCTCTCTGTTTTTTTTCATGTGATCAAAGGATTTTTTTCAATAAAATATGCCTCGCAAATTTGAAATTTTAACTCTACATGGGTAAAAATTTATTTTGGAAGAATTACCTAAACCCTGTCGCCCATCTTTTTTAAAAATTACATTTCACATCATATTATTTATATAATTGATAACACTTTATATATCAAGCCAAGTGCAAGCCAACATGGTAAAAAAAAATGTTATAAAAATATTATTATAATTAATTTAATATCCAGAGTACCTTTATAATTAATCCATCTTCATTTTCCTACCACCTCGGAACCCAGGAACCTGCTGCAATCTTCAAACCCAGATCAAAATCTAGGAAGCTGCAATCTCTAAAGGAGAATTATACTTATAATTGGTTTCAAAAAACAAAAACCAAAAAATTAAAAACAAAAAAAGGATAACTCAAAGTATGAAATAAATAATAAAAAAAATGGCCTAAACAATCTCAAGGCCCAATGAAAACAATGGCCATGGGCCTGTTACAGAAAAGCCCAGCTTACCTAGAACGAGCTTAAAAAATAAAATTAATAAAAAAATTAAGTTTCAAAACAACCAAAGGTCCAGTAAAAACAATGGCCGTGAGCCTGTTACAAAAAAGTCTAGGTAAGTAGACCTGAGACAGACCCGCCTGTCCTGTGCCTGGGCCTGGGCCTATATATATAGGGTGGACGAATGCCCTCTTTTTTATATAAAAAAAAATTGTGACAAAATGCAGAAAACATTGTTTATCCTAGCTCTCGAACCCATGACCCCAACTCAGCAAAAAATTAATTTATTGACAATGTTGGTATCCAAACAATGTAAAACAGATATTAATTTATTTCACTATTGAATAAATATTTTTCAGTTTTTTAATTTTTAGTATAATATTCTTTGAAGTAGAAATATTTTATATATTGGTTTTATCATAAGCTCACTAGAATCTTCTGATAAATACTGCTCAAGATGATATTTCTTCTGCATATCATATACACATTCAAGCTTAATATCATTATAAATTAATAAAAGAACATCAATTTATTTCACCTAATAAAAAACAAGTATCACACTTCAACAAACAAGTACAAAAATCTTATTCCAAGAACTAAAATTCCTCGAACAACCCAAGAACTTAAAACACAAATAATCTAAATTATAAGTATTCATGGATATAATTAGATCGAATTTGAGTTTAAAATTGCATCAAACTAAATTTTTTATGTTTTACAAGTTATAAATCCGATTAGTTTAGATTTTTTTTTTAAATCTAAGCAAGTTAAATATATTGGATTGAACTAAATTTTTTATAAATATTATAAATATTCACGGCGGGGTTATATTGTTAATTTTTATAAGTTAAACTTAATTACATTTAAAACTTGAACTTAATAAATTAGTCCAAAACTTGTTATAAGTTGTATCAAATAATTTAAGTTTAATATATTAATTGAATCAATTGACTAAACTAAAATAATCAATTTAGTTATAAAAACAATAAAAAATATAGGGAATACTAATTAAGTCTGGTCGACTGAGTTTTAAAAATCTCGACTCGTTACTCGACTCATCATATTTATTTATTAATTTTTTTAACTTATTATTATCCATAATATCTATATTAATTGATTTTAACCAGAACGAATCAGATTAAATAATATAAATGAGCCATTATTTTGACCACCCTAATCTAAATCTAAAATGTGGATTTGAGTTGTTAACACCTTACGAAAAACAAAACAAAGAAAAAGGAAATGAAAAAAGAAAAAAAAAACGGAGAGAAGAAGGCCTTTTGCCCAAGCCTCAAGGTTGAGTTGTCCTTTACAATAAATAACTCATTATCAAAATTGGGCTCAAATATATAATTATTGATTTTTCTAAATGCGTTAAAAATATTATTTAACTTAATATTTCCTTTTTTTAATTTAATTAATCAAAATATCACTAAACTTATCATGTGCATGATATTTAAAAATTACATGCCATTTATATTTTTCTATATCTTAAGAATGGTTAAATAATTGTTCGCTAAGTTTAATTAATTTTTTTTATGTAAACTTATATTCATCCTCTCCAAGACATGCGTAATCTACAGCAAAAAAAAAAAACTGAAAACCTTTTAGTAGTCCTTTTTCTAATTAATTCAAATAATTTTTATCTAAAATTTAATACCATTATATTTAAATTTTTATAGGATTTTCCAACGGAGATATAATACCCAATGAGTTTACTTTCGGAATTTAATTTTTTCTTAATGATATTAAAGAAACACACAAATGTAATAATTAAAATTACTTTATTTTCTTACCCTTTTTTTGTAATGAAATAACTCTAAGGCTGACAATAAAACTCACAGGATGAAGGGAAGACCTGTAATGGGAATGAGGCACCACTGCAAAGAGTGCCTCATGATTGAAATTCCATGTTGACCGATCCAACACATGATTGAAAGTCAATGCTGTTTTTTTTTTCTTAATTAATTAATTCAGACTAATCACGTTTATTTAACACTGCTTTCTAAATTTTAATTTCATCATGTTGACTTTCTGCGTGAGCTAAAGGTTTGCGCATTCAAGGATTCAATTTAATCCTAAATACTAAGTGTAAATCAACTTAGATAAATTATTTTTTTCTATGTGTAGTTACATTTCAATAGATAATGTATATAATATGAATATTTAAATTTTTTATATAAATTATAATTACAATATGAATATAACAAAAACCTATTGTAATCTAGATGTGTGTGTGTGTGTATATATATATATATTCTTCTCCTATATATATTCTTCTCCTGATCTTGTCAAGAATAGACTGTAAAACTAAAAAATTACAAAAAAATTTAGCTCTTACAATTTGATATAAGATTTAAACATACTCATTAACTTACAAAAAAATTCCTTAAAGTTCTATGTCTCGTAACATTCTAGTCAAAGTTATATAAAACACATATTTCCTTATGTAACTATTTCTAATTAGTTTGCAAAAGCCTATTTGAGGTAAATGAAAGCACAAACAAAGAATACAAGATAGAAGAAAGATAGAGTTTTGATTGAATTTGTAGTTTTATTTTTAAAAAAATATTAATAAATTCTGACTCTCTAGAAAGTTTACATATCTTTAAATAGACATGGAATTGACTTTAATAATGAAGAAAAATCATAATTTATAAACAAAAACAAAAAACTAATAAAAAATATGAAAACAACATAAAATCAAGGAAAATAATAAAAATAACTCAAATAGTATCTCCAATACTTAATTTGACAGTATTTCAAAGCGGAGTTGGACATGCCTACTAATTGCATTATATGATTGGGCCTTAAAAATTACTTGAAAAAAATTGAGCTCAATCTAATGGTCGGATAAAAAATCATGATTTTTTATTGCTAAGGTGCTAATATGATACGATCAGATCTCCTCTTAGACTTTAGTCATGTCCCACTAGTCTACAAATATATTTATTAAGTTATCCAAGTAATCCTTTTAAGGCAGATCCTTGTCTGACTGCTCATAACTTTTTTTCCCCCTAATTTGGCTACATCACTATTTGATCAATTTCTCTTTATGGATATCAAGAGTTCTTCCTATCTATACATGACTTTCTGATGTTGCTTTACTGGTTGAAAGAAACTAGAAAGCATGCATGCCATCTCAAAACAATTCCATAAGTTGAATAAAAATCAATAGCATAATTCTGAATAAAAAAAAATAAATATTTGAATATGAAAAAATTAAAATGATAACGTTACTTTTTACAACTTGCTAATAAGGATGATATGTATTTTCCTTGAACCGAAATTAGGAATTAGTTGCTCATTGTCTCTTAAAATTCCAACATTCAAGATAATCTCTCCTTGTTTTTCGATGACTCTCTCTTCATAAAATCCAGGGACTTAAATGCAAAACAAATAAAAATTAAGACTAAAATGTCAAAACCTTAATAAATAGGGATAAAAAAAAAAGGAGAGCAAGTTTTTTTTATAAATGAGCCTCATGAATAGTTAAAAAAAAAGCATGCGATTTTGTTTTAGTGTCAAACTTATCCTTGTAGTTTTGATTTTTCTTAAGAAATAAAATTGAATTCTATTATGCAAAAATGAGCATCAACTTTTTGTTGGGATGTTTTTTTGACACTGCGAGAATCCCATAGCAACTAAATCAAAATAAGTTATCAACATAAATATTAATCAACGCAATATGAAATGATATATATGTAAGAAAAAATGATGATTGAAGTAGAAAATATTAAGGATAAAAAAAATAATATATTGTTGCAATCCATAATATTTTTTTATAATTATAATTACTTCATTTGTAAAAGATAAGCAAAACAAACTATAGATAGAAAGAACTCTTGAAACTGATCTAAAAAGGTTTTACGAACTCATTAGAAATGGTTACATAAGGAAAAATGTATTCTATATAGAATATTATGAGAAATGGAACTTAAGGAGGTTTATGGGAGCTTATATCAAATTGCAAGAGGTGAAGCTTTTTAAAATTTGTTAGGTTTCATATATAGTCTATTTTTGACTAAATCAGGAAAAAAAAACCTTAATTTTAAAAACTTGTTTTAAAATTTGGATTTTTTCCCTTAAAATCCAAAGGAAATATATATATTTTCTAGGGGTGAGCAAAAAATCCAAAAAACTGAGAAAACCAGAAAAAAATAACCGAAAAAACCGAACCGTGAAAAAAAATCGATTAAACCGATTAAAATTTTGAAAAATCCGGCCGTTTCGGTTCGGTTTTGATTTTATAAGCCTAAAACCGAAAAAACCGAACCGAACCGAACCGAACCCAAACTGGAAAAAACCAGAAAACAAACCGAGCCAAACTGGAAAAAAACCGAGCCAAACCGGAAAAAACCAAGCCAAAACCGAAAAAACCGAGCCAAACCGGTTTGAACCGGTTTTTGTCCTAAAAAACCGAACCGAATCGAACCAAAAATGATCACCCCTAATATTTTCTAATAATAATTGGCTTATTCTGCATCAACACATTGATCCATTATTTTTAAGAAATAAATTCCTTTCTTCCAACTATAAAAAAGGTGATCCATTTACATGATTAATTTTTAAAGCAAAACACTTGAGAAAGAAAAGAAAAGAAAAGAAACATAAATTTATTAGTTAAACTGGGCCTTTTGAACCATAAGAAAAGTAATTAACACACCTTAAGGTAATTTGAGCAATTGTGGAACGTTCCTCGTGAAACAAGGTTGGGCCTTGGCAACACGAGTTGTAATAAGATATAATCCCCTTAATGTTATTTGTTTTTAAAATCTCCAAATCACTTTTTTTTTAAATACATTTTTTTTATTTTTTCTAAGATTAAAAACTTTTATTAAACATTAATGAAAGATATTTAGAAAAACGATTAAATTTTCTTGAAAAACCAACACAAATACTAAGTTACAAATAAATATGAAAAATATAGGGATTTGATATTAAGTTTCTTAACTCAAAGGGATTAACTTATTATTTCATCAAAAATACAGGGATGAGATAGCAGTTTAATTAATTTATTTTTTTAAGAAGACTAAAAGCATATTAGATTTTGTTTTCTAAGTGGCCTGACATGTCAAAATGGATCTCGAACGCAAATTTCATTGAAATTGTGGTGAGGATAAAGGAGTTATTTTAAGAAGAGATGGTGTCTTACCATACCCACTCTCCAAGTTGAGAAAAAAGAAAATCATGCACATAAACTAAAAAAAATATTGACAAGGAGTTTCTGATTTCTTTTTCCATTAAGATAAGAGCACATTTTTCCACAAAAATTTTGCGAGGACAAGTTGCTGAACTGAATTGTATATAGGCATTTTTATATGATAGTGTTTATTTTTAGAAAATATAATAGTGTTTTTTAAAGTATTTTTTATTTAGAAATATATTAAAAATTAATATTTTTTTATTAGAAGTATTTTTTAAAAATTATTTTTTGATATTAATACTTCAAAACAGTAAAAAAATATAAAAAAATTAATTTTAAAATTTAGTAAAACATGGTTTTAAAATACAGTTCCAAACGTACTTATAATCAAGGTTTTTTTCCCCTTCCTTTCCTATTGTTTTTTTGGCAATCAATTGACTAGACTAGAAGTAAAGCAATGTTGGACAGTGTGTGGTCATCTGACTTTGACCGAGAGAGAACGCTTTTTGGAAGCCTCCATGTTCACTCCAAACATGGCTTTATTCAATTTTGAAAAGAGAAAACATCATTGCACTTTCTAATGGGCCCTCAATTTCCTTAAAATATATAATAATTGATCCACTTTACATGGTTGAGGACAATTCTCCTCCTCTAGTTTGAATAGCTTTTGTGTTCAAATTCATGATGTTGAATTCTTTTAATTTCCTTTGGTTTGAATACATTTTTTGTGTCCAAATTTATGATGTAATGGAAGATACACACACACACACACGCTTGCCTTATATATATATATATATATATATATATATACACACACACACAAACACACACGCTTGCCTTACTCAGTAACACTTTAATTATAACCTTATCCCTCAACATAGGAATTATAGATACTAGAAAGGCTATACTTATTAGCTACAGAAAGATGGTCAAATCGGCCTCTATTGATAAAAATGGAATCAGGAAAGGTTCATGGAGTATCGAAGAAGATGAAAAGTTGAGAGTTTATATTCAGAAATATGGCCACTGGAATTGGCGCCAACTTCCCAAGTTTGCTGGTAAATGAGATACAACTTTCTTTTTGCATCTTCGAAGCTACAAATAAAATGGGTTTCGAAAAAGAAAAATTCACCAGCGTTTTCTTATTTCTGATAATTTTTTTGCTTCCTGTGTCTTGGTATGATATGATCTTTTGCTTTTCTTTGTCATGAAGAGAAAATAGGAAGAAAAATCTGGTTCAACTTTATGGTTAATTTCCATGTTAATTTGGTAATGTTTTGCAGGTTTATCACGGTGTGGCAAGAGTTGCAGATTACGATGGATGAACTATCTCCGGCCGGACGTAAAGCGAGGAAATTTCTCCGAAGAAGAGGATAATTTGATCATTCAAATGCATGAAGAACTTGGAAATAAGTATGGACTCAACATGAAAGCAACTTCATTCAAATTTTCTTCACAACATGCATGCATGCTACTTCTTCCATGTAAATGTTAAGAAAACATTCTATTGACAGGAAAATTCAAAGCAAATATGATGAAAATGATTGACGAAGTGTGAGTTTTTCTTCTACAGATGGTCTATTATTTCTGGGAAATTACCTGGAAGAACAGACAACGAAATTAAAAATCACTGGCATACCAACTTGAGCAAGAGAGTGAAGCAAAACCAACCAGTTTCTTCTGAGGTGATGAATAAAGAGCAGTCAAGTGAATCTTCACAATCTGAAGTTATTCAGACTAAAAAGTCTGAAACTGACAGTGTTTCTGTCAATACTCCCTCTGAATCTGATCATCAACAAAAAAATGTAGAGAACTTTCCTTCATCTCAAGAAATATCTTGCAGTGAGTTCTCCTCCATGAGTAATGATTCTGTGTCAGGCATGAATAGCGTTGCCGAGGATAGTTTCTCTTCAATGGAGATATTTCAAGACTCAGGTTCAGATTTCTGGAACCTGCCATTTTTAGCAGACAACAATTACAACCAAGATGGTTATGAATCATTGTTCTTGACAGAAGAAGGATACATGTCTTTCTATGCTTCCAACTACGACGATGATGGTACATATTGGATCCAGCAAGTGCTGCAGGAACTGGAAGGCAGTAATTAATTAGTTCAGATTATAAAACTCTTTCTTTCAAGTCTAGAATCTAGAGTTGTTTGAACTTCATCAGGTTATCAGATTTGTAATAGAACAGTACTAGTCATATGGGAGTAGAATTTAATCTCTCTCTCTCTCTCTCTCTCTCTCTCTCTCTCTCTCTCTCTCTCTCTCTCTCTCTCTTTATATATATATATATGCATGTTGACAGTAAGGTTATATGCTATATCAAATGTTAATTGGATATGTTAATATGTAGAAAATGGATGAGTAAAATGGTTGTTTTTAATCAGAAATATGTTCAATTGGGTATGCAGATCGATCTTGCATGAAAAAGAACTCAGCCGAGCCATTGTTTTATAGAAAAAAACTAGCTCAGATAGGGTATCAGAGAATCATCCCTCCAAACTTAATCCATAATGTAATCCTAAAATTAATGTCTACACACTTTCTCTGAATGCCTTGGGAGAAACCAAGCATTGAACTTGGAATGCCTCTTCTAAAACAAGATAGCAAAATTCCAATATATTTTTATAAATTTCAACCTTTTTTCTTTTTACTAACAACTCAGTCTACATCTTTCGAATACATGTCAGATTGTAAGTCATTGATGTATAGTTAAATAATCAACTAGATCGATGTGCCTACCAGTTAAAACAAGATATTTAAACCTAGCTAGTTGATAGTCCTCCAAAACCGAGGAAGATTATTCTAGCATGGTAGGGATATATGTTAAAGAATAAAATTATTCTTAAAATATTAGATAATGTTTTAAAATATTGTATTGAGATGATTCTTTTGTATGATAATAGAGTTTTATTAATTAAATAATTTATTATTTTATTTTATTTTAAAAAATTAAACATAAGATAGTATGAATCTGTAAAAAATTAAACTTAAAAAAATTTTATATGATGGAATGTATTATAGAATAATATAAAACTGTTTTTAGGATTTCATTTAATACCTTAAGTTATTGAATTGAGATATTTTTTTAATAAAATAATAAAATAATTAATTAAATTATAATGTTAGATTAGAGCAACTCGTTTATACTAATAATATTCCATTATGGAATGAAAAACTTAAAAAGAAGTCGAAGTCTTATACCATGAGTAGAAAGAAGTGTGTATCTTGCACATTAAATCAATGAGCCATCCTCGAGGGCCTTGGAGATCGACCATCGTATACAAACATGAAAAGAATCGCCTATATACAGAGAATGCATGAAATGGAGTTCTACAAAGTCAAAGTGGTGATGGCGAAAACATGCAAGACATGTCAGTTGATTTTGCCTGATCTAGCAAACCCACTAACATAGATTAATTTTTTCATATCGTGCATGTGAAGTACGCATTCCTTGTATTATGTCTATAAATCGAATTAATTTTCTAAGATTAGGATCAAGTTTCTTGAAATATTCTGACAGGACTGGATAATTCATATTGAAAGGGAATTCCAACCTCCCCACGTGTTTTCAGCTATGCATTCTAGATTTTCCAGATAAATAAATCTATAAATAGGAATTAGGAGGCAATAGTGCAAAAAAGAAATTATGAATTTTTTTTTTTAATTTAGGAGACAGGCTCAACCTCCAATCTATTAAAAAGGAGTACGATGTCGAAGGCAATATTCAATTGAATTGAATTTCATCCATAAATATTATATATTATATAGAAGTTTTTTTTCAGCATGTTCTTTTTAAATAAAATTCTTCTCGTTTATTTGACAATTTGATCATAACCGGTCTCATTTAACTAATGATCCGACTTGATAGTGAACACCTGTTCAACGACCAATAATTTATTATGATTTATGCAACTATCCTATAATGATTCATTAAAATCTTTCAAAAGTTCAAAACATATAGTCACGTCTGCATTAAGTTTTTCATCTATAATTGGACATTGATCGACATGACCTTTATTCATTCTCATCGTATCGATAATTATATTCCTATAAGAATTACTATTGTCATTTACAACTCCATGTGCAATGTTAACACTAGAAGTTGACCCAACCATTCTCTCTACCATGGTATCGTAAAAAACATATAGTTCTCCATGTGCATACCAACACATATATTTCTGTGTCATGTCACTGTACAATTAAAGAAAATTTAATTTTAAGCTAAAAAAATAAAAAATTGTAAAAGCACGGTTGGATCACATCACAGTGCCAAATAAAACTAAAATATGTATTTAGTATTGTGGTAGCTTTTCCAATTATAATTTGAAAAAACAGGTTTAAAAAAACAATATATTATAATTTCTTTTTTAATTTAGGTTTGAATATAGAATTTTTAAAGATATCATACAAAATTACAATATATATTAATTAACCAAATACTTTTAAAACTATAATAGAAGCGAAACACAACTTTAACCATGTTGCAATACACTCCAAACAGACCCCAGGCTATAGGTTGATTGGCAGGAAAAAAACAAAAAACAAAAAACCACAATGATTTTGGTAATTACATAATCAAGGAAATGCTTAGTTACCACAATGATTCTGGCAAGTGGCTCGCTCTGATTGGTTAAGGCTGTGCTTGAAAAGGAACCGTCAATTTCTAGGTTGATATCACCACACACTCGTCAACTGTACTCAACTGTAAATAATGTCATCCAACAAGCCTTTCCCCAGAAGTTTCCAACCAAAATTATTCATGGCATATTCTTTACTATTTTGTTTATTTTTGTATTTTAAAAATATTTAAAAAAAAATTTCAAATTTATTTATTTATTTTTTTCAAATTAATATTTTTTAGTATTTTTAAATTATTTTGATACGCTGATGTCAAAAATAATTTTTAAAAAATAAAAAAATATTATTTTAATACATTTCTAAATAAAAAATACTTTAAAAATCCATCGTGACTACACTTTCAAACTTCAATCAGCACCTTTACTCCAAACAAGTTTCCTATTCTCAAGTCCTTTGACTGCATATTTTTTATAAGCATTAGGAAGTAGATAGTGCCTAGTGCCACCACACTATATATAATGATGAGAATTATCATATACTCAAATAGATTTTTTTTATACTCTAGTCCCTCGTTTTTTAATATAATTATAACTTAGCCCTTCGTTCTTAAAGTCTACAGTTCCATCCCTTGACTCTTGTCCACCGATGTCTTATTTCAAAACATGTTGATGTCTCCTTGGATGATTTTAACTTCTTAAGCTTAAGGAAAAACCAAGGCGTTTAATGAGACAACGGTCAGTAATCGTCAAGGGATCATCTTTAGGTTCTTAAAACAAAAGGGACTAGATTATAATATCACACAAAACCGAGGACTAAAGAGTAATTTAATCTCTACACTGCAAGCTACAAGTCAATCAAACATTCATGAAGAGCATGGCATTTACTTCGAAAGGTTTCGCCAACAACTTCACACGGCATGGGTTCCTATTATGTGTCAAGGAAGGCTCGTTTTCCAAATACTTCCTCTCCAAGAACATGGAAAAGCATTTATTCAGTCCTTCAACACAATTTCATTGTAGCTTCAGCTGGCCCTCGGATGCTATAAAATACGCTTGAAGTGATAGTGGGAATGTGACAGTGTTGGGTTTGATCACGGAACTTGACTTCATAGACTAAGACTTGAGGATTTGGGAGAGCTTTCCTCCAACTAATATGCACTTGAGAAAATGTCATGCATCTTCCTTCCAATGTGCAAGGCTTCCATCAAATCATAGTTATAAAATACGCTTGAATTATTATTATTTTTATTTAAATCAAACTAGATTTTATCAGGTTTTGATCAAGTTATAGATAAGCTATAGTTATAGAAGATGGTTTGAGTTACAAGTTGGGTGATAATAAATGTGATTATTTTTATTTAAATTGAACTAGATTTTATCAAGTTGGTTTTGATTAAGTTGTGTGGACTTATAAAGTCAATTGAATTTATCAAAATCAACTCTTAACATGATTTGATATAACACCTGACTATATCTGAATATATAAAGGAACTAATAAATTAATTCTTCAAACAAGATCGAGATATAACAATGCATAAAGTTAGAAAATTAAGGTGTGGGGCTTGGGAAGCTTCGGAGTAGGGCACCTATAGTCACGTATCTCTCGATATTGTGCAACACATTCATGTAATTGACTTGCGATAACATGGATGCCACACAATGAAAGATAATATGAAATTGGATTTTTTTGCTGTTTCATTCATATATATTGTAGTATGTGACAGTCACGCAAGCTAGAAAAGATTTTTTTCTTCTAAAAATGATGAATAAATAGATTGATGGATCAACATAATATAAAATATTTTATTTTTAAACCTTGGGTTATATAATTCGAGGGATTCTGTTACTTCTATATGAGGTCGAAGTTTAGTATATTTTTTAGGACAAAATTAATTAAATATTGATATGCTAACTTGATTTCTTTTTTTAAAAAAAAAGCAAGGATAAAATGTAAAATCATATATAATTGAATAAGTCTTTTTTTCTTATTATCTGAACCAATCTTTTGAAAGCCGTGGCCATGTAAACAAACATCTATCTTTCAAGTCATCACGACGACAAGCTAGTCGTAAAGAAAGATTCATGGCTTTAAGAGACAATTTTTCTAGTCCTCTGAATAGGGTTTGCAAATTTTCCAACTTTCGAGTGGAATATTCAGAAATTAGAAATGCAATTCAACAGCATTAAAGAGGGTGTTTCGTGCTGCGGTTGGAAGCATTTTTAAAAAAGAATATTTTTTTTATGAATTTTATTTTAGTGTTTTTAAATTATTTTGATGTTGTAATATAAAAAATAAATTAAAAATAATATTATTTTAATATATTTTCAGATAAAACAAAAATTCTTGATATTTTAACTGACATTTCTGGGCGTTCGTGGTAGATGCATGAAGAGGGTGCCAAATGCCAAGACTCGCCAGTCTTGAAGTTGACTGGATTTTTATGTGAGCATTTCTCCGTCAATTCAATAGTTGGTTTCGACACTAATTAATTGGTTTCCTTTTCTCAGTCAATTCATATAGTGTGAAACGAAATTCAATGTCACTCAAGGATTTGATTTTCTATGCCTCAAACATAAATACATGCCATAGTTGTTGTTTTTTTCAAAGCATGGAACGTGCCTGCTATAGTTAGAGTACGTATAATTAGAGTATTTTGATTTTGATATTTGTTTTTGGAAAAAAAAACCTATTAAATCATATAAAACTTAAACAATTAGATAATGTAATTTCAAATTGAACAATGTTTATAAGTTCTTGTGTAATCCATGAACACTTTAAAAAGCAAAGAAGTTGTGCTTTTTATTTGAAAATATATTAAAAATAAATTTAAAAATGTTTTTTTGTTACATCAATACATTAAAATCATCGGAAAATATCAAAATAATATCAAATTAATTTTTTAAAAAAACAAACTCAGATTGAAAAACACATTCAAATATAATTTGAATCCTTAAAATGTTTATAACTCAGATTGTTCAATTTATTATTTTTAAAAAAATATACACATTCAAATATAAATAAAAACGCAAAACCAAACATCAACTATAAATACCTACTCTGAGAGTGTTTGAGAGTATATTAGCAGTTGCTTTTCAAAGTGTTTTTTATTCTAAAACACATTAAAATAATATTTTTTTTATTTTTTAAAAATTATTTTGACATCAGTACATCAAAATAATTTAAAAATATTAAAAATATATTAATTTAAAATAAAAAAAAATTAATTTTTTTTAAAATATTTTCTAACTGTAATGCCGAACACTGCCAGAACCGGCTTCGGTGGATCTTTGAAGAAGATCCAATATGTAGGGAGTGCCTAAACAGCCGCAGTTTTCCAAGGGCTGAAAACCAAGCCTTGGCTAAAAATGAACGTCTAACAACCAAGACGAGCCATAGCTTCAAGTCCATCAGGCCCATGATCTGGTGAAGAAAAATATTTTAAATGTAGAGGCCCTCTAAATTAAAATGCCGAATTCTGGAACCCCTCGCCTTCCCAAATCCAAACTATGGCAAGAATTCCACAAAACAAAACTCTTGTCTATATTATTACCACAAAGACTTGCTTGCTTGTACCTGGTCTGAACCAGCTGATATATTTTCCTTAACCCAGAAATTATGGATATTTTAGCTTATGATGTAAATCAATGAAGGTAGAAGAAATCTGCCAAATTGACAAATGTACTCTAACAAGAGGCTATATGCCTTAATCTAGGAGTATATTTTGTTGAGTTATAAACCATAGAATGCCATGGTGAAAATTCTTCTGCTATGTGCAAACACCTGTTTTGCTTCTCGGGTAGAAGGATCGCTAACAATAGTTGCAACAGCCCGATGGCTCAAATCAAAATCACTAGTGTTCAATGTGCAGAGGAATAATTAATTTAATTAAAAATTTTAAATTATTAGATGAGATTTCAAGATATAATTTATATTATTTTTTGATATATTTCTCCAAATAAAAAAAATTTGAACTTGAAACTTGCGCATGCTCACACTATTTTGTGCTTAATTTTTATCAAATAAATAGAGATAATGAGATTCAAATTTATGACTGTTTGTTCATCAAAATTCTGATATCATATCAAAAAATTGAATCATAATAGAAGAAACCACATAACATGACATATATCAATGATTTAGTTGCCTTTAACATAACTGAGGTTGATATCAATGGTTTAGTTGCCTTTAACATGCCAGACCTGGCTTAGAACTAATTTGAAAAAGAATTCAGATAATTGGATCATCAAATCAATTTAAAGACACTTAGTCAATCTAAATTAATTATTTCTATTAAAATGACTTCATTTCTTTCTTGATTTTTGACCCGATTGGGTTTAAACAAAGCAACTAGATCATTAAAAACTCAATTGAGTTAAATGAATTTCATGTTTGGTTCAACTAAAAAACTAGCTTAGATGGAGCTTTAAATTTTAAATTTCTATAATTAATTTGTAGTGTTAAGTAAAAAATAACAAAAATCTCCCTTAGTAACTCCCTACTAAATTATCGATCACGAGGAGAAGTCGAGAAGAACCAATAACATGATTGTAATTAAATACAACTTGAAGAAGTTTTTTTTGATGTCTCTATTCTTTAAAAGGGTTTGATGATCACTAGCCTTGCTCTTAAAACAATATTTGTTCTAGTTAGCATAGCCTAGTGGTTGATTGACAGAGGTGAGTGAGGACCTTGGCAACTCTGATCTTATTAATCCACAAACAAAGACAATGCACCACTAGCTAGCTCTTAATTTCATTTATGAAACTTGGAGGCTTGGAGTTGCGCAACCATGGGAGCTAAGGAGTCCCTTTCTTGCCCCCTTCTCGGGTTCAATGTGGCTCTGTAGATGAGCTTGATGGCATCACTCCCAAGCAGCAGCGTCCAGTCCAGTTCAGCAAGCAGAGGAGAGAACGACATGACATCAAAGAAACTTCCTCGCTCTCTAAAAGCTCAAACGTTTCTCTGCCATTTCTTCTTCTACCTTTCTATTTATTTCATGTAAGCTTTTTGGTGGCTGTGAGGATTGAGAAGGGAAATTGGTATAAATTCTAGGGTCCTCTGAGTGAAATTGGTATCATTTTTTTATATATAAAACACGACATAATTCTCTCTTTTTTCGTATTCATTTGTCTTCTAAGATATAAATATACAGTAATTGTAGCTTGGACATGATAATTTTTTTCTAATATATAAATATACTAGGTATAATTTTTTATGATTTAATAGTCTATAAAGGTGTTTGGTATTTGGTAGTACAACCAAAACGTGATCTGTTCAAAATTTAAAAAAAAAATTGTTTAAAATTATTTTTTTATTATTTTGATATGTTAATATCAAAAATAAATTTTAAAAAATAAAAAAATACTATTTTAAACTAATTAAAAAAAAACAATTTAAAACATAACCTCTAATATAATTAATAACAGGCTTAACAAATGCCCTTGCATTTTAATACATTAAGGTTAAGGTGTTACTTAGCAAGTTATAAAGAAAGAAAAGGTGCATTAATCTCGACTCCTGCCCCGTAAAAAATATAGAAAAAAAAAAGAAAATATATGCATTAATGCTGTACCTCGGATCTCAAATATAGCTAGGGATTGATTTGGTAAGTTAAAGAGAGTAAATTGACCATCCTCCACAGTTGCTAAGAACATCATTCTGCCATGGATGATGGCAGAGAACACGAAGGACAGCACGGCCACCCACTTTTCTTTCTTTTAAGACAAAAACACGATTTCCTATGAAAAAAAATTGCATCATACCAACCTCACTATTAGTATCTGTTTGGGAATCATAAATTTGATTTCATAACTGTGATTATAATTTTTAAGTGTTTGATAATAATTTAAAAGATAATATCATAGTTTTTACTTCTTACAGGCTTATTTTCAAAAGCTACAATCTGTAAGATTTTAAAAGCCGTAATAATAGCTAAAAGTTATAGGTTTCCAAAGCGGACACTTAGTGTTTAAATCACAGTTTTGAAATCTAATTCGTCTGACAGGTTAACTTGTGACTGGAAATGAACTGGGTTAAGAAAAAATAGGAAAAGATAAAATCCGGTTCGGCCCGGCAGGTCAATCTGGGACTGGAACCGGGCTAGGTTGAAGAAAAAATAGGAAAAGATAAAACCTGGTGTGACCCGGCAAGACCCGGTCAAAAACCCGGTTGCAACCCATTGACTTTTGTTTTTTTTTTTTTTTACTAAAACGACGTCGTTTTAATTTGAAAAAAAAATTGACCCGGTCAAAACCCGGAATCCAGGTCTTGGAACGGGTCAGATATAAAAACTATAGTTAAAATTAAAGACAAATTGGAATATAGATCTTTGGTCAAGAATTCTCTTGACCTTTTTTTTCTTTTCTGGGTTACAGGTAAATATGGATAATTTGGAGTGATGAAGATATGATGCAGAATTATTCAGTGGAAAGATATTTTTATATCATTTTAATATTGTAATGAGAAAATTAAATTTTTTTTAAAAAAAAATTGTTTTAATATATTTCTAGAAAAAAACCATTTTAAAATAGAATTGTTATTAGTGTCTCAAAAATCATTTAAATCCCTTAGGTAAGGCGAAGTTTAATAAGTAAAAATTTTTTCATCTCAATATGACATGGTTTATTTTATTACATAATTTTATCCCATTACTTTAATAATCAAAATTAAAATCTCAAAGTATTGGATCGATGGTAAATAAAATGTGCTTCCTTCTTTGATTTTCGAACCTTAAACTAGCATTTAAAAATATTTATTTTATCAGAATACACTACACTAATATAAATATGTGACACTAATATAAATATGTGTTTTTAAGATAGTTTTAAGAAAATTAATCTTAGGTAAACCTACTGCATCAAACTTTAATCAATAGAGGTTTATTTAATTAATTTCCAAATTAGTTAAAAATAAAACTCAATTCGAGTCGAAATTTATATTATTAGGTAAACCTACTGCATCAAACTGAATTTAATAATTATTAATTTAACCCAGCTATTTTCATAGTAAATTCCGAGACATAGATAAAATGAAACCCCTACTCTTTAGTTGACCCAAATTTAAAATAAAACAAAACCGAAGGCATTGCAAACATTTTAAGTCTAATTGCTTTTAATATATTATTGTATTTTAAGTTATTTTTTTAATTTATTATTATATGATAAACATGCTCATATAAACCGATGAGATAAAAAATTTAAAAGAATTTTTTTTGCTAAAATTTAATATGTTTTGTATGTTTTGGATTGTTTTGATGTGTTGATATCAAAATTAATTTTTAAAAAATAAAAAAATTATTGGCATGCATTTCAGTACTAAAAGTTATTACCGCAACCATATTGTCAAACAAGTTGAAATCATAAAAAATTCTCACATAAAAAACTCAAACACAACTAAATTTATATAAAAAAAAGAATTTAAAAAAAGAATTGTTGTCATGTGGTGTTAAAGTTTCCTTTTTATTTTTTAATAAGGTTAGGTTTAAATATAGTTTTTTCACGTGAGGATAATCTTGTTAATTCAAATATAAAAAAATACATGACAAAATCATAGATTAGAATATGACTCAATTTTCAAGATAGTTTTGAAGTACTAAGACCTATACAAAAACTAATAAAATATAAAAACAAATTGATTTAATTCTCTTTAAAATATTACTTAATTTTAAAATATAATATCACAAATGAATATTTAAAGAGTCATCAGTTCCATTTTCCAAAAAAATAAAATCACCAAAAACCACTCCATTGTTGTGGCTACTAAAGCAATGATTATTGTCAGGACTCAACCAAATAAAACAAAAAAGAAACACAAAAATCCATCCCTACAATTCAAAATAAAGATTTCTCCGTTTTTGGCCATTGGTTCCCTAACAAACCAAGGTGAAACAAATTAAAAATCCCTTTTTGTTGTTCTTTTCTCCTTGGAACTAATCAAAGATAATAGATTCCATTGACTGAGTTCATGCAGCATGCACCATGGATATTGCAATTTCTTTAATACATCAACCTCCCCCAAGCTCCAAGTCTCTAAACCCAACACTCAATCTTCTCTTTTTACAGCCTTTTCCTTCATTTTCATCCTTGTTATTTTTAGCAGCCAGGGTCACACTCAGATGGACCTGAGATTTAGCCAGTTCTAAAGGGAAAAAAAAAAAAAACACTCTAAATTCTCACATCAGCACTGTTGTTGCATCTGAGAAAGCTGAACCGTTTGATTGTTTCAGAAAGCACTGATTTTTCTTCTCTTGATATCTTTCTCAGCCCAGATTTTGTTGCTGCTATTGGTAGATATCGTTTCAATAGTCCCATTGGTCTTTTCACTTTCTGAGCTTGAAAAATGCTGGTCAAGCACGTTAACTGGTGTATCAGAGCTTGACACCATGTCAAATTGCGACCTGTATCCATCCATTGCTATTTCTTGCATTGCATTATAGCATTGCAGCAAGTTTTCCTGTAACAAAATTAACATCACATTGCCTTATTAGGTCTTAACAGCAAGTTTGCCTAATATACCATAATCAGTCAAAAATACTATATATATAAAGATCTAATTAGGTCCAAACTATATCATTGGTCAACCAATGTTCTTTTTCTTACAGGCTGGAAAGCTTAATTACCATCCCATGACACCATTTGTAAATTCTTTTTCTTTTTTTCTTTTCTTTAAGCAGTAAAATTTGATAAAAACTGAAAGGAAAAAAAAAAAGAATCAGAGCGCAATTACTAAAAAATTACCTTATTTACATGTGAACAGTTGGATATGGCTTTTCTAAAGCATAAAAACTGCATAGGAAAAAGTTCATGAGAAGCATAGAGAAGTGCTGATGCAGCAATCAATGATGGCTTGAATTCCAAGAGATTGATATCTGCACAAAAGATATACCAACAGTCAGCTATTAAAATCCAAAAGGAAAGATAGCACCAAGTTTTGCTGATTTCCTTCTGCCTAAAGATGATCTCTGTATGAGAGAATCTACATACCATTTTGAGCTTTGAAGATGATCTCACTGGCTCTAGCTTTAAGAGCCTGCCTCAATGGTGGATCTTTAGGTTTAAACAAAGAAATGAAGAAAGAAATGAAAGAGAATGGAGTGATTGATCTCATTCTCCAGTTTAATGCCCCAAGTATCAGCACCTCCATCTTTTGTATCGTTTGTGTGTCAAGTACAAAGCCACCATCACCCTACACAAAATGAATAAAAAATAAAAATTTTATTTGATAATCAAGATGAAAAATAATACTATTAATCATTCACATATGGGGCTATGATATAGACATTAATATTATCTATGGATACTTGCCTGAGTATCAGAAATACAGAATTCTGCCTCCTTCATTTTGGCTGCAAGAGAAACACAAGCAACTGCAAGAAGCCTAAAGAGCCATGGCTTTGGTTGCTGTGATGATCAAACATTGATAAAATATTCAGTTGGATCTCAAACGAAAAAAGAAATAGTAAAAAAAGAATCCATTAAAATAACTTTTGGGTATTAAAAAAGCAGGATTTTGATTTTTTACAGGAATTCCTTGGCTTGATAAGAGCCTATCAAGGTAATTAACAGCAAGATAGGACAAGGATGGATCGAAGTTGCAAGAAACCTGAGAAGAGGACCACAAGACATAGTATGTTAAAGAACCGATCAAGAAATATATATATACATATAAAGTTAGTAGTGCAAAGAAGTGGGTTGTGCTTTACATTTTGCACACCTACCCTTAAGACTGAAGAGATAGCTTCTCTTCTGAAAGAGCCATCGAAGTCCATCTCTTTGAGGGTGTTCAAGTAGTTATTAGAAGGCATGTGATCAGACTCAATGAGAAAGAGATCAGAAGGTATTGTGTCAAAGTGAAAGTCATGGGAATTCGCTAGTGGGTTTTCAAGATTGAAATCCATTGATCTGTTTGTAGCTCTGATCAGTATGGGTTTAAAGATAGAGCAAGGAAGATGAAGAGAACTGAAGCAGAAAGACAGTGAGAAATAAAGAGAGGTGACCCTTTTTTTCTTCTTCTTGTTTTTTTTACTTTTTATAGAAGAGAGGTGACCGTTTGTTTCTAAGATGGCTATTAAAATACTAGGAACTACACAATTCACTCGTTATAGGGTTTTTTGTTTGCATTTTGGATTTGGGTATCTTTAGCTATCAGAACGGAAAAATTTTAATTTTGGTAAAATAATTTTTTGACAAACTAATATAGCTTGTGTTTTTCACTGTTTCGACATAAAGAAGCTGTGATTGATTAAATAAATATTATATTTTGATGTTTTAAAAAAATAATAACCATTTAAATACTAATAAAAAAGATTTTAATTTCATTATATGTCGTGATTTAGAATCACAATATGGTAAATTGTTACGTTTAAAACTAACGGTGATATATATTAATATCATAATTAAAATTGAAAAATATAATATGCTAAAATTATATTATTTCATAATTTTTTAAAAAAACTATATTATTCTGTTGATATTTTTAATTTAGCATGCTAATTTTTTTTTTTATAAAAATCAATGAATTTGGCAATGTCTCTTTTTTGATATAGTGAAGTGGTTGTAATAGATGGGTAAGTAGCTAGGGTAAGTAGCTGGGGTAAGTAAGAAAGGATTGGTAGGACTTAGGAGATGTAAAGCAGAAAGACTGGAAACTGGTTTACCTATTTTTTAACTGCCTTGACTTACAACTCTTGTCAGTCAATAACATTTGTTAGAATCAATTACTTTTTCATTAATATATATATATATATATATATATATATATATATATATATATATATATATATATATAAGGAAGGAATATTAAGTTTTTATTTTTTAAAAAAATAGTAATTTTTGGATAGCTGTGTTGCTAGGCAAAGTACTGGAACCTATTAAATTTTTATTTGTTGCGCTACATCTATCCAAATTATGCTATTTCTATTTCTTTTTCTTTTTTAACTATACTAGTTCACAAATTGTTTTTTAATGTGCTATTTAAAAAAAAACTAAAAATCTTTTTTTTTATGATTCTAAACACTCGTATGAAATTGTGTTATTTCAAAGTGTTTTTTAAATCACTTTTTTGTCTTAAAGAAAATCAAATTACTACTTTTTAGGGTTTTTTATGGTTTTAATATGTTGATATAAATAATAAAAAATAATTTCTGCAAAAAATATTATTTTAATTTATTTTTAATTGAAAAATAATCTGTACAAAAATACCAAACACACTATTATACATGTTTCGCATTATGTTTATAATTTTATTTTTAAAATGTAATTAAATTAAAAAAAACATTAAATTGATATTTTTTTTTGTTTTAGTGCATGTTTAGGACTGTTTAGATTGGTAGTTGCGTTTTATATTTATTACGTGGTACAACCCTCATATGTGCAAAACACAAGTATGGAAAGCATAATTTTCATGTTTTTGTTGATGTTTTTTTATTTTTAGTGGTGGATCTCATAACTAAACGCAAACACAATAATTAAAAAAATGTTTCTGAATATGATAATAGTTGCTTTTCAAATAGTTTTTTATTAAAAAAATATCAAAATAACGATATTTTTATTTATTTTTTAAAATTTATTTTTGACATCAACACATCAAAACAATCCAAAAACAATTAAAAAAATTAATTTGAAGAAATTTTTTTTTAAAAATTTCAACAAAAAACAATTTAAAATTTACTCTCAAACACCCGCTTGAAACTCATGAGGATCTTTTTATTTTTATGTTTTGAAGACACTTTTGAAAAAAATTTAGATTTTTTTATTTATTTTGTTTTAAATTAATATTTTTAAATATTTTTATATCATTTTGATGTAATTATATCAAAAAAAAATTTTAAAAAAAATTTATTTTAATATATTTTTAAACAAAAATTACTTTTAAAAATAATCACCACGCTATTTTCAAACACATTTAAAAATAACCAGGTGTACACTGTTTGGAAGGTCTTCACATGCCAAAAGGAGTTTCCCATTCTTCCAAGCCTGTTATAAATGCATCCAGCTCAAACTACAGAAATTGCACGGATGAACATTTCTACATTTGATGTAACTAGTTTCTGTTTACTGTTGCAGTTTATTCTTGTTTTATTATTTTTAAAAAATAAATTTTACTTTAAATAAATTTTTTTATATAAATTGTTTTTGATGTTATGGTGTTAAAAATAAATTTTTAAAAATTAAAATATATTATTTTAATATATTTTTAAATAAAAAATACTTTAAAATATAGCATCCTCACACTCTGAACAGACAATAAAAGCAAAGAAAAGTCTGTCAATTGGAGTAAATTAACTGTAAATCCATCACAAAAGTATTAGGTCTGGACATTCAAACAGCGTATCAAACGTTCCCAAAAAAAAAAAAAATGATTATAAAAAAAAAAAAAACGTTCCCAAAAAATTATGATACAATAAACCAATATGACCCCACCAAAGTAAGTTGGGTGTTACCAAAAATATGAACGTACCATCTTTTAGGATTTTATTTTTTTAATTTGATGGTAAAAAGTGTTTATGAAATTATAGTTTTTAAACTTAATTTTCTCAATTAACTCAGATTAATTGAATTTTATTTATTTTTTTAAAAAATAAATAAATATTATTTAAAAAAAATTAATAAAAAATTGACAAATTTTAACTCAATTTTTCCTGACCTAACTAAATTATGGGTCAATTCTTCTTTTATTTTTCTCTAAACTCAATCCAGTCTAGATCTTAATTCACCTACATCATTAATCAACCCGCAAATCAAGTTGAATCAACCCGCGGCATAGAGTTTGAGTCTCAAACCAATGACTAAACTAACTTGCTAACTCCTGTAAATTATAATATATATTATAAACAAAAATAAATAAAACCATTTTTCTTCTCTGTAATTATTTCCTTTCCCGTCATACCAAAAATTATTGACTTGAGGTGGATTTGACAGAAATTGTTAATGGACTCGGTTGATTCAAGATGAACGAGTTTGGCGTTGAACTTAGGCTACCCTCATGGAATCCTCAAATTGACATGGAACAAAGGGCTCTCTACAAGATAAGGATAAAGAAAGACAAAAATCATCAATACCAATTGACCAGCCACTTACCACCATGTCCTCAAAATCCTCCATTCACATGTACATATCTTACAACATTAGACATTAATAACTCTCGGGGTGTAATTCAACTGCTCAAGTTTGAATTTACTCTCTAAAGATTACCAGTTCGAGTCCCACAAATCTCAGGATCACTAGAAGCTTACATGGTCATTAATTTCAGGACCCGTTAGATTATTCTCAAATTGACATGAAACAAAGGGCTCTCTACCAGATAAAGATAAAGAAATACAAAAATCATCAATACCAATTGACCAGCCACTTACCACCATGTCCTCAAAATCCTCCATTCACATGTACATATGTTACAACATTAGATATTAATAACTCTCATAGTGTAATTCAACTGGTCAGACTTGAATTTACTCTTTAAAGATCACCGGTTCGAGTCCCACAAATCTCAGAATCACTGAAAATTTACATGGTCATTAGTTTCAAGACCCGTGAAATTAGTCGAAGTACGTGCAAGCTAGTCCAGATACCCACGTTGATAATAAAAAAAACATTATACATTAATGCAAGGACAATGACAAAGTTTGAAATGTTTTGCCTCTTCACACCAAACCATACAACTGCTCTACGTGAAAGTCATAAAAAAATGTGACCATTGCCACAGCTAATATATGCACTAAAGAACTCAAAGGGGTCCAGAACATTTGACATTGTCTGGACTCTTTCAAATGTTAGTGGCAGTTTGACAGCTCGTTTTCTTGGCCTAGGTATTGAATGAATTGATGTCTTCTCATCTTACAAGTAGAAAAGACTATCAATAGGACAAAGCTAGTATTTTTTAAGCATTTATAGATGTAGGAAATTTATTATTCAACATAGTTGCTTAAAGTGGAGGTCCATGATGGAAAGGGAGTCCTCCTGAGTTGAAAACCTTAGTGGTAAGTTTAATTACATTGAATGTTTTATCACCACTTTATTATATTTCATTGATTTTTTACAACATTATAGTCAACAATTAGAAGTTTTGTTATTAAAAAACAATACCAAGATTGGCCAATGAGTTGTAAGTCCATTGGCACGGGGATTTTCCCTATTTTAAAAGATTTCCGAGTTCAAAACTTGTTTTCTAATTGGAAAAACAACAAGAGTTAAAATAGAAGGATACCTTTTTCTTTTTGCACTAGGAAACATACATACATAGGAAGAAAATTATCCAGTCTAGTAAAGATAAACTAGATTTTAAAATTGTTAGGGTTGAAGCAGCGATCCAATGTTTAATTCATTGTAATGGATATAATATTATTTATGTAAAGAGATCATTGATAGATTAGAAATAATAAACTATTATATATATATATATATATATAATAGTTTATTATTTCTAATCTATCAATGAAATAGTGATTTCAAATTAAATTCTACTATTTCACTTGATGCGAAGAAGTAAAGAGGAGACGCTCTGCACCTCTAGTAGGTCGAGAGAAAAAAAGGAGGAGATAGAAGGTTATGATGAATTTCCAATTAAGATATTATTATACTCACGACAATAATTCAACTTCAACTGGTTAGCTTATAGATTTATTTTCTAGAGGTCAGCAGTTCGAGTTTTACAAACCTCAAAGCCACTAGAGATTTACATGCAAGTCGTTAACTTCAGGGCTCGTGAGATTAGTCGAGGTGCGCACAAGCTAATCCGAATACCCATATTAATCAAAGAAAAAAAAATTTCATTAAACTTATGTCATATTAAAGTTTAAAAATATCTTCTTAGATATAACCATAAATCATAGATTAACATCAACAAACATGCTCATGCTCAAGAGAATGAGCATGTTGTTGGAATTTTTTTTATTTTAGTTTTTTTTAGTTTAATATGGGTGTTCGGGTCAGCTTGCGCGTATCTCGACTAATCCCACGAGCCCTGAAGTTAACGACTATGTAAGCCTCCAGTGGCCATCATATGAGCAACCACAGGACTCGAACCTGAGACCACAGAAAGAGCAAATCTCTTGATCCTAAACTCTTACCACTGGGCCACCACCTAGATGGTTTGTTGTCGGATATTTTACTTCTTACAGAAGAAGCAGAAGCTGTATTAAAGAGGTGGGAAAAAAAGATGATTGACAAAAGATTTTTTTTTCTAGGGTTGTACTATGGCCTACTGCCATAATAAGGAATGGGGCTAGTCAAGAGCTACTTTCTTTACTTCTAGTTAGTTTTTTCACCAATTTTCTCTAGACAGTGGACCGATTTTTGAATAAATGGTTAGCCGAATTGTTCAATGGAGTTAATATGTGTACCAAAGGCTTTAGCAATTAGCAAATCTCACTCTGAGATATATTTACACCAGCATATGTATGTCATGAGCAATTTATATTTTGGACATTTTCTCCGATTTATCTATCATCAAGTGCTGAAGTGAGAATTTATATTCATAATTCTTTGATATATTTTCTTGGCCTTTTTATTATGAAAATGACGTTCAACATACAAAATATGTTAAAAATTAATTTTAAAATTTTCTTTCAATTATAAATTCATGCTAGAAGTCGCAAATAACTGTCTAATTGAACCTTGCGTGTACTTATCAAAAGAAAAGGAAAAAAATAATTTTTTTTAGGATTCCGAGAAATCTAAATTATTTTAATGGGTATTTAGCTTATGTGCTGAGACTTGAGATGAATTAGCCACCTAGTTGGTGCTGGTTTAACTAATTTAATTTTTTAAAAATTTATTTGATTTTATCCCTATCTCTTTCTTTCTTTCTTTCTTGAAATCTATTTTCATATGCTTTAGGGTTTTTTTTTTTTTTTTGGTGTTTCAATTTCTTTCCTCCGGTATAAAATCTTTTATGGTTTAATTAATTTACTCTCAAAACTTACCGAGGACATAGCTTTCATAAGAAGTGGTCAAAAGGAATATTTGGAAAACATGTGAATATAATTACCTGATTTCAAGAGTCAATGACATGTTGTCCAAAAAATCCAAGGCATAAAAAGCATTGGTCGACTGATTTACCTCTTGTTTCTCCCCCCCCCCCCCCCCCCCCCCCCCCCCTCCAACATCTCTTTTCACTCAAAACATTTGCTAAATCATTTCTCAACTATGACAACAACATGGGCAAGAAGACCTCAAGGCAAATGATACTCAAGTCTTCTTCTTCTTCTTCCTCCTTTTGACATTGGATGAGTAGCTAGCTCGTGACTTCGACCTAAGATCTTTACATCAAATCATTCTGTATTAAATACTCTAAATTTGGGTCCTTTTTGAAGCACTATTTCACACTTATAATTAAATGGGAACACAAGCTATAATAGTCTCGCCCTATGAAAGCCATATGAATCGCATATGTGGTCAATGTTAAGTGGGTTAGGCACTCTCAATTCTCAATTTCACCTACTCTTGAAATTATTCACCAATCCATTAATTTAATGCTCTAACCATCTCCTTTTAATGTATGAAACCCACGAGGAAGCTTGTTCCCTTGATCTTCTTTGCAAGCCCGACATCCATGCAGAAAATTGTCTTAAAACCTGTACCAGAACTGCAGGTAAATTAAGGACCAGTCAATTTAGACTCGATTGAAAAAAGATTCTTTTACAAAAACTGATTGATTGACTCGGGTATTAAAACTTGACTACCAACTTGTTATTATTTTTTTAAAAATTTTTTTATCAAAATAATATTATTTTAATTTTTTAATTTAATCTAGACCGAGCTCGAGATAAGTTTTAAAACTATGATATGCATGTTGATATTTTTATTAACCTGAATCGATCTAATTAACCCGTGATCCGGATCAATCCCAAATTGAATTTTAAAATCATGATGTAGATAAAGGAAAGAAAATGTTGATATTATCAAAGAATTAAAAATTACATGGAGGGTAATAGTTATAAACTTATATACCATGATGGCCGTGATCATTCCTAGAATTTTTTTTTTTTTTTTTGACATGAAGGTTTGTCCATGGTTTCAAAGAGGCCCTTTGTCCTGGTCGTGGGTGTAAAGTTGTGGAAAATTCTAAAGTTTGTGTAAATTAAATGCATGAAAATCTAGGCCCTACGCATGCTGATAATTAATTGGTAGGGCACAATAATTGGATAACAATGTAAGCATCAACAGGTAGATTTTTCACGTTCCTTAGGAGAGTAATTATGTATTAGTTAGGCCATTATGCAATGTAGTAGGACAACTACTGTCTAATTTATTACTTTCACCAAAATTATTTGCGAGGCATTTATTATTTAAATTCAGTAGTTGCCATCATGGGTACGATAAATTTACGAAATTAAATTAATTATAATGTCCTCACTTCCCGGCCCTACCACCTAACTTACAAGCAATGAACCTCACTGATTCAGAGAAGGAAAACATCTGGGGCATATTAATTATGATGATGTTATAAGATATGATATCGTTATATAAATCACACACACCTTCACTTTATGAAATGATGGGATGTATATATGAAAGTTTATGGTTGGTAATGGAAAATATTTTTATAAAAATACTTTTTAATTAAAAATATATTTTTTTCCAGATTTATTCTTAAATTTTTTATATCAATACATTAAAAATAACATAAAAAATATCTATTTAATATTTTTTTAATGAAAAATAATTTTAAAAAATAAATTAAACCACAAAACAAACTAAAAATAAGAGAGCTATCGGTTTTGACAAGATGAGTTTGGGTGCAAAAATCTTGACAATGAAAATTCAATTTAAAAAGAAAATTTCAAAATTAGATATTTTAGGACTCAATTGGAATTTCTCAAGGTTTAATTGAATTCATTGAGGGCTTAATTGCAAGAAAAATTAATTTTTGAAGTCAATTTAGGCTTTAATTGGAAGAAATTAAAATCTGGGAGTTGAATTGCAATTTTATTGAGTTAATTTGATCAAATTAGGGGCTTAATTGCATAAATATTGAAGTTTGATGAGTAATTAAGGACTTGATTGAAGAAATCTAAAATCAATTACCAAACCAAAAAAAGACGTGGAAATGCAAGAGTTGAAATTGATCAAATCAGGGGTCAAATTGAAGAAATTAAAAGTTTGTTAATAAATCAAGGGTTAAAATATAATTTCATAACTAAGGACTAAAATGAAACAGGATGTCAACTTTAGGGTTGCAATTAAGTTTGACAGGGGTGGAATTTCATGAGATTAAAAGTTTTGAAGGTAATTATGGGTGCAATTAAAAGCAAGCAGAAAAACATGGACTAAATTGAAGTTTGCCAAATTTCAAATTAAAAAACTCTAATTTTAGGGTTTAAGTTAGACGACGCATCATTTGATCACTGTTTAGCTTTTTCTTTGGCAATTTTAGCTAATCGAGTAAGCACCTTCACCCGAATGAATATGACGTTTCCAATCACCTTTAAAGTTATAACCAACATCATTCAATTAAAAAACACCCTCTTTATAAAGATCAGCTGCTTTCGTCAATTATATACATCCCATTTTTTTCAAATGATGCATCAGGAAGATGATAGTGAGACTGAGAGTAGTACTGCTGACACTTCTGATGCTGCAAATGAAGAGAAGGATGCAATTGTAAAATGCGGAGATTTGGCAAATTTGGCGTTCTTTGAAGATGTGTTTAGTTCTTCACATGACAACCGAGATTTGAAACTCAATAAAACAGCTGCTTCTGATATTGCTGTTAAAATTCTGCCTCTGAAAATATTGCACAGTCGATTTACGACTACGAGATTCCAACACAACAACGAAAACTTTTACCCAAAAGCAGCGTGTGGGATTTGAAGCCCCATCAGGAAAGGAAAAGGGCCCATTTGGAGAGAAGGGCCCAACAAACTCCAATGTTGAGACATCACATCACAACCCAGTTCATGAATTCATGCCTCTTGACAGTCCTCACTTATCAAAGGGCCAACTCTATAGAGCAGTCGTCACCACAAGCAACCAGCCTTCATTACATCCTATGATCTCACAGAGAAGGAAGAGGAAGGTTAAAGTCTTTCTGTCAACTGACAGCTTTAAACAAGCTATGGTAGACACGGTAGAGGATGGTTCAATCTCGTTTGACTCTGGAATCAAACAAGGCAACGCTCGTTACACTCACCTTATTGTCAAATTGTGAATGATGATGAAGTCCAAGAGATGTTAAACGATGAAGTCCAAGGTTCTAGGCTTTCAAAATACAGACAATCTGGCAGTTCTAACTGCTGACATTACAAAGCAATTGGATAGGGAGCATGGTGATTGGGCTGCGAATCAGTAGTTGCAGGTCTACCTTTACCTTGGTAAGGATTAAATCTCCTTATTTATGCAAATTTTCTTTTGGAATAGTTGTGGATTAGGCATGTCTGCTAAGAGGGTGGCTGTTAAAAAGATGATTTTGCACCACAACATTGATATTTGCATCCTTTTAGAAACTAAGCGGAGAATATATACACCTAGTATAGTTTATGCAATGTGGAATGATCCTAATGTAAAGTGGCACTCGGTGGACTCTGTTAATAATGCTGGTGGGATTCTGGTAATATGGTATGAGGAAAACTTTAAGGTTGACAATATAGAGTGCAGTGGGCAATGGAATGCAATTTTTGGTAGTCATGTCAAAACAAATTTTGCCTGTGCAATTATTGGTGTATATGCAGGGTGTTTAGTTGCTGAGAGGCGCGTTTTATGGGGGGAGATTAGTATTTTACAAGTAGCCATTGCAATTCCTCTGTTTATCGTAGGGGATTTCTATGAAAATTTGCATGGTGATAGAAGTAGTGCTTACTTGAACGCGGTTGGCTCAAAGGATTTTCATTCTTTTATTTCTCACTGCAATCTTGTAGAGTACCCTTTAAATGGTCATCGCTACACTAGATTTCGGGGGCAATCTATGAGTCATATTGATAAGGCCTTAGCAGCTCTAGAGTGTCATTTACAATTCCCAGACTTAGCTTTATTACGTTACCCCAGGGGCTTGTCGGATCACTATCAGAAGCTTCTAGGATTACATAACAAGATTTGGGGGTGGAAGTCATTCCGGTTTCTAAACTGTTGGGCTGATCAACCATAATTTATAAAGATTCTTCATGAATTATGGGATGACTGTTGCAGATTTAGAACGGTCAGGAAGATTAGTTGTTTGATCTCCAGATTTTGACTGTGGAACAAGACTGAATTTAGAAACCAGGATACAAGAATGATAAAGCTTCAATAAGAAATTGCTCAACTAGAAAGGGCAGGGGAGAACAGACAACTCACGCAACAAGAGCTCACAGAATTGCATAGACTAAATTCTGAGTATTGGGAAGTTAGTAAATGTGCAGAGGCCATTTGGAGGCAAAAATCAAGATAAAACTGGTGCAAATTAGGTGATAAGAACACCAAGTTCTTTCATTTCGCATCTAGTATGAGGAGAAGTTGGAACCACATGACACAAATAAGGCATCATGGGGTCACCTACAACACTCCAACAGACATCAAGGCAACTGCTGTTTCATACTTCTCAGACCTATTCAAAAAGGGAGACTCAGTCAGGGCAATTATGGGGTATGAGGGGTTCGATACTCTGACTTCAAAACAGGTCTGTGAACTGGAAAAGGATTTCATTAAGGAACAAAAAAGGTTTAGAGAAATTGTTTGATTAGTTAGTATAAAATGAATTATAGTTGGGATTTTAATTAATGATCTCCCCTTAATCTAATAGCATTCTACTTAGGATTCCATCTTCAAACTTCAAAATCTCGAATGCAATAAATTAATTATATTCTCTAATTAAGTTTATAAGACTATATATGTGTAGGAAAAGATTAATGTTAGTTAATTATGGACATAGATTGAAGCTGGGAGACAAAAAAAGCTAGTGATACCAGAAGAAGCCAAACAGCTTGGAGTATTTCATAACTTCGAAATGTCTTTGAAGAACGTTCCATTAATGTTTTTTTGGTTTGCTTCAAGGTTGCCCCTTCTCGTACACCTCTCCTTTCCATTTATTTATTTACACACATTTACCATCTTTCCTTTTCTTTTTCTTGCCAAGTGTCTTCTTCTTTGACGAAAACAATGGACTACCATCTCTCTCTCTCTCTCTCTCTCTCTCTCTTCTCTGTATTGATGCAAGAGAAGGTCTAAAGAACTCAAAACATATCCATTTTTCACTCATTGAAAGACTCATTTGTTCCCACTCTTTTTTGCTTTTCTTCCACCCTCTCTTTACATATCGAATTGTTGATATATGTGTTGAATATGTACAGAAACATTGTTATAGTATTGCGATTTGAGAGGCAGGGTGAGGTGTGAGAAAAGGAGAGAGGTTTTCAAGGCAGAGAGAGAGAGAAGGAGAGTAAAAGACACATGCAATTGCATGATTAGTGCAAGCTTCACGCCTTGCCCTCATGCAGATAGCCCCATCATTATATTTATTAAGTTTATCAAAAAGGACACGAGTTGAGTCCAGACTTGCAGTTGCATACTTGCATAGAAGTCCAGAACTCGAAGCCCATTACTGGCGGAAGCCATTGTTAACCTCTTGGCATGATTAGCATTTAGCATAGCCTCGCCAACCATTAATCTCCAAGTCGTCACTCGTCTCTCTCACCGCTCAACATAGGTTATCATTAATTTGAGCATGGTTCTTAGTCACCAAGACCCATATGCTGACCTAATTACAGTTATTTGGGTAATAGAACAAGTTTGAAAATGGATAAATATTGCCGCTTGAGCAACCACCAAGAGGCATTCCTTGCGTAAAGACTCCTAGCCATTTTTCTTCTAGCAGATCTCTGTTTTAAATCTCGGAAAAAGGAGGTGGAAAATTAGAATGGGAGGAAAGCTGCGTGCCCCTATTATATCATCCAGACCCCTATTATATCATCCAGATCCCATGGATCTCCTATAAAATAAAAAGATTAAAATAAATATAAGCATTAATTTATAATAAATTTGGTTGGGATGAAATTACGAAATAATGAAGGTCGAAAGACACAAAGACTTCTGTTTCTACCAGGAAAACTCATGGAATGGATGCCCTAAATCCCCTCTAATCCAATGCATTTCATTTTATATATAGTGAGAATAAAATGAATCTCTAAACATGTGGTTTAGAGATTATTGGGTATTTTCTAAAGTGTTTTCAAAGAGAAGCAATATCTCTAAACATGTGGTCGTGTGGCACAATACTAGCTTAGGTGTCTTATCTAGTACAGTGGTGGTCGTTATAGTTTTAACCGTATTCTTACATCACCGAACCATTCACAATATCATCCAGAACACTCACTTTCCTGTGCCAAAAATCCTCAATCCATGGCTTCCACTACTCTCTCCCCTGCCACTCCCTCACAGGTAAAAAGAAAAGAAAAGAAAATGGAAAAAATCCCATCAAATAATGATTATCCTTGAACTTAATTAATTTCTTTCTCTTAGACTTTTTCGATTGAATTATGTGTTTGTTTGTTATGCGTATTAGCTATGCTCTAGCAAGAGTGGCATGTTCTCTCCTACACATGCAGCGTTTGTGAAACCAGCAAGGACAAATATGGTGACAAAAGAGAAAGGAATGAGAATTGCATGTCAGGCTACAAGTATTCCTGCTGATGATGGAGTGCCTGACATGGGTAAGAGGGAGCTTATGAATCTGCTTCTTTTGGGTGCTCTTTCACTCCCCACTGCTGGCATGTTGATTCCTTATACTTATTTCTTTGTCCCTTCTGGGTAAGAAATGCCATCTCCTCCTCTTCTTCTTGAATGATAGGTTCAATTTATCATGGAAAGTACAAGCTTAATTGATAAGTTCTTCAATGGAAAACTTGATCCTTTTAAAGCCACTCTTCCTAAAATTCTAGTTCCACTGATCATCTTAAGAAGTAAAGAGTACCAAATTCCCCATTTTGTGTTTAAGTTTATAAATTACTTCTTTGTTATTAATCTTGTCTGCTAACAAGTTCTAAATTGGCCATTCACTACTGCTGTAGTTCATTTGTTTAGGTATTAAATTGCTGGCCATCACGAACGATAATATACATCGTTCCATTGGGACTTCGCTAAACACACAAATTACTTTTCCTTGTTGTAATTGGAAAATCTTAACAGACTAGGAGGTGGTGGTGGCGGTACCGTTGCCAAGGATGCCCTTGGAAATGATATCGTTGTAGAGCAATGGCTTAAGACTCATGGCCCTGGAGACCGAACCCTTTCTCAAGGATTGAAGGTACTGGCAGCTTCTTTTTTTTCTCCTGAAGCACATGTTTTTTTATTCCATTTCCCTATCTTATTAAAAGAGTTCATTTACTACGGAAAAGGAACGACAAGGTTTATTGTTTTCTTATCAAATTATCACCATTGTATTTATTTAGTGTCTTAGTATAAACATATTTAATTGGAGAGACAAGGTAAAAATATAAAATAAATGTTTCTGAAACAATTTAAAATGAATTTTTATACTGTTATTGTAAACATTTTTGTTATATTATGTGCCAATTGCTTGTAGTGATCTTTATGACGGTGTACATTTTCCTCAATCATGTTTTCCTTCCAATCTTAAATCATATTTTCCACTTATTAATTCGAAAGAAAATATAACATTCATGCCTTTTATTTTCTTGCAAGATTTTATTAGAAGTTGCAATTTATGGTAAAGAGATGTTTGTGCGAATTCAACCATCGTTCTCACACTTCTACAAGGGCCTGTAAAATTTTGTTAAACTAAATCATTTTCTTGCCTTTTGAACACAACTTTCATTAATGGCTAATCTGTTTGGTGCTCAAACGTCCTTTGAGATAAGCTTTAGATATTCTGAAGCAACTTGTAATAATGAAAATTATTTGGATTCTTTTGTGGACTTCAGGGAGATCCAACCTACCTTGTTGTTGAGAAAGATAGAACTCTTGCAACATATGGAATTAATGCTGTGTGCACACATCTTGGGTGTGTTGTGCCATGGAACCAGGCCGAGAAGAAGTTCATCTGCCCCTGCCACGGATCCCAGTACAATGACCAAGGAAGAGTTGTCCGAGGGCCAGCTCCCCTGGTAAGTCAAACAGAATTTTCCCAGCGGATTAGTTACTTTATCCTAGATCATGAAAGAACGACAACAGTTGTTCTAGATCAACAATTAGTAACAGTTTACTTGATTTTTGATTTCACGCTTATCAATATCCAACTTCAATTTTACTTCTCGGCACAGTCATTGGCATTGGCTCACTGCGACGTAGACGACGGCAAGGTGGTCTTTGTTCCATGGGTCGAAACAGATTTCAGAACCGGAGATGATCCATGGTGGACTTAAGTCACTTGTTAAATGAATCACCATATATTCAAGTTGTGAACTGGTTTGTTTCGCAACAGAGCCAAAACATCCTATGTCATAGAGGTATGCTATGTGAATACGAGCTCATGAGATGTAAGGATAACAATACAGTTTAAAAATGGATAATCTTGTGATGTTTGGTAATCTATTCTTTATACCTTATTCTATTGCATGGTCTTGTATGTCCTTAGCCTCGAGGTAATGGCAGTCACACATTATCTGTAGCTGCCATACATGCCAATGATCAACTTCCCTCCAGCAACCACGCGGCTTTCATCAGTAAGGGTGGCCTCCACTGCAAATCTCAGCACGTATACTCACCGACGATTTTGTGGGTCATATAAACCCGGTCGGTTGAGTTCACCCAGTCTAGTAGTTTTCGTTTCAGCAATCCGGTCTTACCCAACCTGCATTGGGTATTCGGGTTTAATCGAAAGAATACCAATGTAAACTGTTCAGGCACCACAATTTCAAACCGTCGGACCGAATGTGGCTCTGGAGATTGGCAATGTCATAAACCTGGAACCTGAACCCATAGTTATCAAACCCGGTCTAAAAAGATGAAAACTGGGTTTTTTTATAAAAAAAAATCGCAAGAGTTTCTTGTTCGCATCCTTCCTTAGATTCAGAACTAGAAGTTAACATGGTGAACAAATCCACTTACAATTAATCCAAGCTAGTGAGCTGTTTGTATAAAATATTCTTGAAAGTTAAGATATCTCTGTCCAAATATCTATATTGTGATCATCATAACATTGATGGGATATTTGACTTGAGCTATTTTATGAACTTTTCACACTCCAAACAATGGAAATCGACCTGTGTGTTGCTTTCCTTCTTTTTATTTATTAGAGGGAAAGCACTTTTTTAATGATAGATATAGAAAATATAAAAGGTCCCACCTTCTTAACCATGGAAATTTTATATAAAATTCATATTTAAAACTACTCATTGATGGTTGATTTCCACGGGTTTTATTTTGGTATTTTTTCTGATACTTCACCAATTTAGTTCAATTTGAAAGCTTAATTTAATTATTTAAATTTAATTTAAACTAAATTCATAATTATTTTTTTTACTAAATAATTATTAGAGATGGAAGCTTAATTTAATTTAAACAGCGTTCCTTGTTATTAGAAGAGAGAATTTGTCACATGCAAACTCACTTTAATTTATGGTTGAAGATTGGTGGTTCAATGTTATAGTATATAGAGTTCATGCTAAGAAGCCTATCATGCATGAAATATTATAAGAAAATTATTAATTTTAGAATTTGTATAAGATAATTTATAATGGGCATATAAACTCAAGAAGATATATGAAATTTATCTAATTAAAAGGAAATATAATTTTTATTAAACTGTTGGATGAATTTCAATTTCAGATTGCATAGATGATATTTGACTATAGTTTTTGGTTGGCTATGCAGAGATACCACTCTTCCAGGGTCCTTACACTTGTATATATCAGCCATTTGCGCTTGGAACACTTGCAGTTCTTGCATACTACGAGGCAAAAATCAACACTCGTTTGCGGAATTTCTTTGGATACATTCTTTTCTTCTTCAGCACTCTTTTGGTTTTAGTTGTGAGGGTGCCTTTTATTCAAAAACTACATTTTCCGCTTCTCATCGACTTACTGCATAAATTCTAAGCACATAAATAATCTTTCAATCCCTTTTGTTATGCTTCTCTAGTTGGATTAGGTAACGTTTGATTTTGCGGCAGCTGTTATGTTTTTTTCTAACCTCAATTATATGGTATTTGATTATAAAATAAAGATGTGGTTTTATTCATAGAACCTACTAATAAATGAGATTCGACCTTAGATTTTGGTGAAGCAATTTTTACATACTTCCAGAACCACTCATCATGTGTTTTTTAATTTTATTTATTTTGTATTATTATTGAAAAGACACAGACAAAACAACCTTTAAAATTTTTCTTAGATTAAGAAATAACTATATGAATAAAAAAAACTTGAAATTATCTCAATAATGTTTAGAGTGTTTGTATTTAAACAGACTTATATCAATGCTTGACACCAACAAAAAAAACTAATTTTTTAATTCATTAAATGATGAAATAGAATGAAACATGTACATGAATTTAATTAATTGCTCTTGTTTTTATAGTTAAGTAATAATTAACAAGTATATTATAGTGAAATACATACTTCTTTGTGTATAGATTATTTTTGTGATGAGATTACAATAAGTTTAATAGGATAATAAAACGAGCATCGTAATTTACATGGCTGTTTTTACAATGTATTGATAATCAAATATATATAAATCTAATTGCAAAATAAAAATTATAATTGAACATGTTTTTTTTTTGCTAAACATGCAACTTCAACTACAATTTTAATTAAATATATATTTTAATTAAACCAATAACAACTAAAAATAATTTTTTTAAACTTATTTTTTTAAAATCACAATAACAAAATACTAAACACACTCTTACCGTCATCAGGGAAAGGAGGACTTGGAACCTTTGTTGGAATCTGTGCACTCAGTGGGGCATTTGGACTCGCAGATGCTCATGTACAGGGCCGGTGGAATGGTTGGTGAGCTCTCCTTCATGCAACCGGAATTTGTTCAGGCCAGTGTACAGTCAGTTTACATTTCTCGTGTGCTTCTGTGCTGCACAAATATTTGAGTTTGGTTCAATTTAGTTGGACCCTTTTCCTTGTATAGAACTTCTGCAGTCATTTCTCGCTAGTTTATCAGCATCTGGAGCTCTAATCTCTGCTTTGAGGTTAATTACAAAAGCAGCATTCGACAATTCACAGGATGAACTTCGCAAGGGAGCCAGTATGTTCAATCCCCTTTTCATTTTGCTTCATGTAATTTTATTTAGAAGAAAAGTTGTGAAAAATGAACCTCCATTTCTCTTACTTGAAAATGGTTTCCTGATGATAGTTCTGGAAGGTCTGCTATTCGTTTTCCACCAAAACCCAGTAGCAATGCAATTTTCCTTTATTTTTTATGCATGTAAATAGAAAACGTTTTTTTTTTTAATCTCAACTCAAAAGTTTAAACATGAAAAATATTTTTATATTACTTCTATCACATGCTTTTACATGAATTTATCACTATTTTATATTTAATTTTTATAATTTAATTAAATGAAAGAAGGATGGAAGCTTCACGAATAACTTTATATTACTCTCTTGCAACTTTCTTGTACTTAATTATTGAGATCTCTATTGAATTTCTTGCTTGTGTGATGTTTGAGAGTACTTCAATTCATTTAAAGTATCTGCTGGCTGATCCAAGTTACCATGGAATCGTTTTACGTCTAATTACAATTTGAGTGATTTATGATCATATAACCGATAATTTCATCTCAATTGCGTTTATCTTTTTTAACCCAAATTTCGTTTTCTTAACTTCTTTTCGAATTCAGGGGCTTGCTAATTGCTACCATGTGTGCATGGAGTACCAATGACAATATTTCTCTTGCTTGCTATTTAGAATTTTATTCAATCCCAAGAACAATATGTTCTCAAAACTCTTTGCAATTGAGCACAAATCTGAACTCCTATACTTTCTTCGTACATGTATGTGTTGCTGATAATTCTTGATAATTGTTGGTTTTAGAGATAGTGTACTCTTCAGTCTTCTGCCAATTCGATTTGTATGGCCAACTGTGTTCCACCTCTCTCTGCAGTTTCATTTCTTGCCATCTCTGCATTTTTTGAGCTTCTTTGTGTTCTTCTGTACGCATACGTTTTCCCAAAACTGGCCATCGTGAAGTACTACTACTCTAAGGCAGCCTCGGAAGGGTCAAAAACTGTTTCAGCTGATCTTGCTGCGGGTGGCATTGAAACATTGCTACAACCAGAAGTATGCCACCTTTATTTATCTATCCTTGTTCCCTTTGTATAGATGTGTAACAGAATGTTAATGGTATTTCCACTATCCAATCTTGAACTTGAAGGCTTGCAATATTTTAACAGTCTGAGGAAGATCCAGAACAACTCGAGCGGCTGGGCAACAAGGAGCTACTACTGCAGAACATTGATTATGCAATTGATACGTTTCTCGACCTGTTATGGCTTATAGGCAAGGGATGATGAACACTGAATTTTTCTGAATTTGGAATGAGGATTGTCTGCTAGGAGGTAAAGACTATAAAATTCATGGAACGAGGATTCATGATGCGATTGGCAAAATATAAAGTTAGTAAATCCATTTAAACTTGGTGGATGTTCTGAACCAATCCTTTCTTTTTTTTTTCTTTTTTTTTTTAACACAAGATCTCTAGCAGGAGAGAGATTTTACTGTCAGTTGAGCTACATTATCGTCGGCACCTAATCCTTATTTCGAGTCGAAATGATTCTCCTTTGAACAGTTTCCTAGAAAGGTAGAAGAGTAGAGACTCTTTTTTTCTCCTTCTAACATTTTTGTTTTGGACATATAGATATATGACTTATAAGTGGTAATGAACTTAAGTTTTTTTATTTTTTTTAGTATTTAAACTTATGAAACATCTTATTGATGTGCTTGAGAAGTTTTATGATGGTTGTTTATAACTATATATATTTATTTAGATCTTGTTTATTTGTTGGAAAGTATTTTTTTTTTTAAAAAAAAAGTGATTTCCTTGAAAAGTAGATTCCTAAAAAGCGAATTATTTTTTTATATTTGATAATATAATGGAAAATAAGTTCGAAAATACTTTCAACTATTTAGTTATGTCATAAAAAATAAGCTGAAAAATAACTTATTAATGTTTTATTTTTTTAAGTTTATTAAAATAATAAGAAACAAATATTACAAATTAAAAAGTTGAATGAGAATGAAATTGAAAAAAATCTAATTTCATAAATTATCTCAAATAAAATAAATAACAATTAAAATAATAGATATCAAATCTAACAAATAAAAAAATTGAAAGATGATAAATTAAAATAATAATGATTACAATTTAATAAATTATTTCAAATAAAATAAGTAACAATCAAAAGAATGAGAACCAAATTTGATAGATAAAAAATTTCAATTAAAAAAATAATAATAGAAAAGCAAATAACGATCATAAAAATGAGGATTAAAGTTAATATAAAAATCAAATTCTAAGGGATTAAATTAAAAAAAAAATTCAAAATAAAATATATAGCAATCAAAAGTTTGAGGACCAGATTTGATATAATCAGCAAATAATATGATATTTATAAATTTTTCACAACTTTTGGAAAGTGTTTTCCGCCTAAAATAAAAGGAAAACACTTTCCTGTAAATCAAGCCAAATTTTTCTTTGATTGAAAAGTGTTTTCCGTTAACCAGTTTTCCTAATAGCAAACAAACACAGGAAAGTTTGGAAAGTAGTTTCTAAAAAATCACTTTCCGTTAAACAAATAGGGCCTTAATATGAGAAAATTCATATAAAAAGAAAGAAAAAAAATCATATTTAATTTCACCAAAAATATTTTTACTTATGTTGTTTCTTTCTCTATCTTCTATATTGAATAAATATTAATAGTTACGACTTAATCACCATAAAAAATTCTCAAAGAATTTTTCCTACTTTCCTACTTGGGCTTGATGCTTCAAGCTCTCTCGGATTCAAAATGGCATGGATCAAGACTGTAGCATTGGTGGCGTAACATTAGGAGGGGAGGAGGCAATTCCTGGGTTGGGTTTAAGGCTATTGAAAGACCTTAAGATCTCCCCCATCCAAACAACGTCCCAATTTCTACAATTTTCGATAATTATTTGTCAATAATTTTCTCTACAAGCAGTACTCACGAGCATAGTTTTTATGTTGGAGTGAGTTCATAGATAATTTTCTCTGCAAGTAATACTCACCAGCATAGTTACCGGATCAATTTTCCTTTTATTTTAATTGAGACTCGGCTCGGTCTAAACCCCGCATTATCCGGGTCACAGAGTAATTACCGGATCCAATTATAGAACAGTAAGCACAGTCTGACAAAAGAACTTATGCAAATATATATATAATGTTGAAAGTTGAAACTGAAAGCATCTTTCATGGAAGGCAAGACCAGCACAAAAAGACAAGTATTGAAGGGCACTAAAACATGCATATGCATGTGAAATCATATATTATGTTTCGAATCCATCAACTAAAATAAATTAATCAAACTTTTCATCCAAAACTTTATGCTTTAAGTTTAATAATCAGAGATCCTAACCCCAAGACTATTAATGTGAAAGGATCTACTCTTGCTCATAATTGACATTAATATACGACCAACATACTCAGTCTTGGGGAACTGATTCCTCGATCACATTGATGTTAATTGCTGCCATTGATACAGATTCCTTTGATTAGTATTTAATTAATCAAACTAGATTGTTTAATATTTCTTAGTAAATAATCCCTAGAAATACCCACCTTTTTCCTTCTATAAACATAAAAATTTTATAATACAATCCATGTGAACCAGCTTTCATATGAACAAATTTGGCAAAAAAGCAAGCGAAAAACTATGAAAAATCAACTGGTTTTCTAACAAGGGGACCGCATCGCGTGTTTAAAAATATAATTGCAGATGCTTTTTAAAATAATTTTTATTTAGAAATAAGTTAAATAATATTTTTTTAAAAAAAAATTATAAATAATAAAAACATTAAAAAAAATTGAAACTTAATAAGAATCAATCCCAAAGAGTTCCTCCTTATAAAAGATGTCAATGAACAAACTCCGGCAAAAACGAGCTGAAATTTACAGAGGGCTAAACGACAAGAAAAAAAAATCCCCAATTAGCCCGTTTTAGTGCTAGTTTGTCTACTAGCTTCACGTGATTGCCCTAAAACAAAATGTACCACCAAAAGAATTACAGGGTCTAGGGCTAAAAGTACAGTGGTTTAGGCCATTCACCAACCACTAGCTAGAATCATTAGGGGTAAAACAAGAAAACAAAAACCAGGCCATGATGATGTTGATCTTGAAGAAGACGATGACTGTGTCTTCTCAAATTGAAGTGAATCAACAGCCAAAGGCATGTTCTCTTGATCAGGGCTACACTTGGATTCAAGCACTGGTGGGTGTGTGCTATACATTATGGCTCTTAAAACAGCAGAAACAGTCGGTATGTACTCAGTTTTGTTTCTTGCAAGGAGCCAAGTTAGACCCATTAGCTGGCAATCCCTGTTGAACATCTTGCTTGCCCTCTCATCTCTTGTGCTCCTGTCTTGTGTTGCATTCTTGGCCTTCAGCTGTAAAAACAATCACATTCAAGATTGTTTTAGTCATAAGAAAATAATGCACAAGAGATGGAAAAAAAAAGGGTTTTTGAACAAGGTGGAATACCAAAGAGGAAAGGCTGTGTTCGAGGAATTGGACAACCAAATTGTTTGCAGTGTAAAAGGTTCGGTAGGAGGGCACATGGGTATGGGACCTATGGGTAGGGTGACTTTCTCAGGGTCTACCCTAGAAAGCTTTGGTGGGTTTTCACAAAACAGCAAAAAGAAGACCTTGAAAGTAAACCTACACTGCCCCACTTTCACTTTCATGCTTCTGCTACTGCTTATTCAAGTGCTACTCTCACTATGCAATGCATTAGTCAATACATACCTAAAAGCCCAATTATTATAAGCGTGATAGCAGCAGGAGCATATACTCTTGTTTTTTTTGCTTTGAGAGTGAGGAACAGAAAATGAAAACTAGCCCTTGCAAATCCCCTAAAAAGTCTTATTAGTCCTTCACACCTTTTTCCACTAATTTGCTTGTGAACAAAACAAGTTGTTACTTGGACAACATCCAGCAAGATCCCACATAAGACCTTGAATTGAAAGGGGTTTTTTTTTTTTTTTTGACAGCATAAACTGAAGGCATCGTACCGAATGATAATATGAACATTATGACGAAAATGCCCTTCAAATTGTTGTGAAATCCCCAAAAAATGCCATGAATTGAGGCAGGGCACTCATTTGCAAAGTCAAGAAAAGCTCGAGATCACCAACCCCAGGAGAAAAGGGCAGTCTTGAAATGAACCCAAAACTCCAATTTTTCAGATGAATTAATCAATCGAAAAACCCACAAACCCCCCAAAAAAAAAATTCCCACAAGAAAACCAACCTTAATAAATGAAGTAATCCCTCTCTCCATTGAAGATGAAACATTCACAAGGAGCAATAAATGCAAAATTCCTTCTAAAAACTAACCTTTTGGAGGGCACCAAGGCACTTAGTACACCCTGCATAAGAGGAATTCTTGCAATTCTTCTCCAAATTCGTTACAGCAGCAGTAGGAGTTGCATTATGAAACCCAGAACTCACATTAAAAGCAGCAGGACAACTAAGGGAACTAATATGATGAAGTCTAATCCCACAAAAACACAGTATAGCATCACAGCTAGCATTAGGCTGTGGCAACTTCACATTTTTACTCAAAAGTGCACTTTGTAATGAATTCACACATTTTTGTGAATCATCAGGCATCATTGGAAAATCAGGTGATGGTGTCGGGGCTGAAGCGTGGACTTGAAGGGCTGACCTTGCATGAGCTGCAAAGAGCCAAGCTGCAAGAACTGGACAGCACCGGCTACGGTCAAGGTCTCTACCACATGCATCATTCACACCACCAAAAAGTTCAGCTGAGAGGTCCAAGTGGCAAATTTGAGACTCAGTTTGGACTGGAATTGCAGGGACTGTGTTGGGGTTTGAATAGTCTCCTGGTTTTAGAGGCTGGTTTTGGCCAGAAACTGGCTCAGCTAGGAAGCTTGAAAGAGAGAGAGCGAATAAGGAAGTAGAGAGGAAGATCGTGAGAAAAGTTTGCATCTTTAGTGAACTCAAGAAAAGGGTTTTACTTTTTCTTGGCTAGCTCTTGTTGTTAATGATGGTGTTGAGTAGGTAATGAGTGTGGATAGATTTATGGGTGTGAAAGAAAGCTGTGAGAGATTTTGATTGGGAAATGGAGAGAAGTTAAAGGAATGATGGGGTTTTGAGTCTTTTGCTTTTCAGAAGCTTTATCAAACACTATAAAAAGAGAGTTCCTTTATGGTTCTTGAAAATTATCAAGGAAAAGGGAGAGTGCGTCTGCTAAAGATTCATGAGATATTCAAAGAAGGAGTGGTTTTAGTGGGCTTTGGTGGTCTTGTTGTCTGGCTTAGAAAGATGGTTTCCATTTTCTTTGTTGAGAAGATGCAGATCTTGAAATCTAGAGGGAGAGAAACAAAAAAAAAAGGAAGTGGAAGATTTGTGGAAGATGACTTGGAAGAAGTGTCTCTTTCTTGTTTCTTTCGATACCTTCCACTTTTTAATATTTGTGTAAGAAATGACACATTATGGATTCATCATCCACATGAAAAAGGCCAAAGATACATCATGGATTCATCAGCCACGTGAAAAAGGGCATAGATCTTCTCTTGTTCCGAGCTCAGGGTAGTGCTAGATAATACCATACTTATAAAAACAGAATCGAAACTCAGTTTTGAAACCAATTTGGGATAAGAATCTAGTTATGGGTAAGAGAATCAGTCTAGGTTGGTTTTTTTTTAAAAAAAAATATTAAAATAATGTCATCTTATCAAGGAAAAAATTCAAGAGTTGAGACCCGAGTTTTAATTCGAGTTATAAATTGTCCCGAATATTTTACAAGATATTTTTTTCAGTCCCGAATAGTTTAGATCCTGGATCGACCCGGCCGGGATGAGACATCAAATTAAGGATACAAAGCAATCATCCATTATTGTATAGTAATTTTTTATTGATGTGCTTTTAAGTCCTTTTATTTTGTTTATAGAGAAGGGAAAAGAGAGAGGGGTCCAATGGAAAACAGAAGAGATTCGTTTGGCAACTTGCGATGTTCATGTCCTTTTCTTTTATATTCTCTAGCTCATGCTTGCTGGATGTGATATGAAAGATACAGTATATATTGGTCCCTGCACTTGTAATTTTTTGCCCACTTGGTCCTCTAGAAATATTCATAATTTTAATCTCTTTTTCTAACTTTCAAAAATCGTTCAAGACATCTCTCGTTAGCTTGTTAAAAAAAATAATATTTTGACTCGATTAAAGATTAATAGAATTAAAATTAAAAGCAAACCAATGTTGTGTATCTAATTTCATGTTGAGTTGTGTTTGATCAGAATTAAAAATAATAATTTTCCATTCATTAATAATGGAATTTCTGAGATTTTAGTATTACCTTTTCCCTTCTAACTACTCATTATTTTCTATTTTTCAACCGCTTTTCAGTTGTAGAAATCATCACACAACACCTTAAACATCATTTATAATCATAAGAAATTGTTTCAAACCCCAGATCCAAAAATTTATAAGATTTAAATTAAACTTTGAAATTCCATTATTAAATAACTGTTTAAAGTAAAAATGATGTTTGGGATATTATGGAGATTTTTTAATTTGCAGGTGAAAATGATGATTTTGAATTACAAAAATTCACAAAATAATGGTAGGTCAAAAGGCATCTAATTTGAAATGTGGAATAAAACTACTAAAAAGAATAGATGATTATAAAATTTCAAAATCATAAATAAGTAGTTTACATGCTCCTGCTATGCTCTAAGTCAAATAAAAAAAATTGAACGTAAAGGAAAATCAGGCTATGGAGAACTTGATGCATGAACTTTTTTAGGAAAAATATTCCTTAGTTAATTTCATTTCTTCCTATTTTTATTTCCCTGTTTTTTATTTTGATGTTTTTCTAGTGTTTTTTTTTCTATTTGAATATAATTTTTTTCTAGTTTATTTTTTCTATTCATTATTATTAGAGTTTTCTAGTTTTTTTTTCTATATAAAGAGTTGTAATAGCCTTTTCAAAAGTGGAGATATGGAAAAATAAAATTAAGAATTTTGAGAGTCTTCTTGTATTTATGGTATTCTTGGTCTTTCAGAGTTTTGACTCATATAAATCATTTATCCTCCACTTTCATTTACATCAATTAGTATTAAAACACCCAATAATCTTTGGTGGTTATTTTGCTTTGATGCGTGCTTTAAAACAATTATATTATAAAGTAGTAGAAAATGACGTACTTGTACAGAAAGAGATGAGGAGGTTCCTATGAATAACATTGTTCCACAATTTATTATAATTTTATTTTGATGCAATAAATTTTTTAGAAAAATAGATATTTTTCTAGTTTTTTTTCCATTCTTGAAAGGAATATTTTTCTTAGTTTAATTTTTTCTAATCGGTTTTATTAGGATTTTCTAGGTTTTATATATATATATGCAAAAACTAAAGAAGAAATGATGCTATACTTAGGATCCATGCAAAACAAATGATGAGGCAGCAATATTTTAGACATGGGAAAGGAAAAGACATGACCCTTGAGAACTGATCATCAAAATCAGCACAAAATCTGACGGTTTGCTTTAGTGAAGGGCAAAGATTAACAAATCTTTTGGATTATACCATAAGAACAGAAACATTTGGCTTTGGGACCATTTTTTTTTCCTATCATATGTACATAAAATGATGTGGAAGTCAAATCATGTGGAGGTCCTTCCATTCCTTGCACGGGTCCATGCATGTTTCTCTATGATGGGTAAAAAAAAAAACAGAACAGGACTGAAAAGAGGGGAAATGTGCTAGTAAATAGAAAAAGGAAACAATAATTGTGGAGTATTTCTCAATCCAATCATGACCTTGCTTACTTAGGATCCTTTTCAATTACCAAGTGTACCCTTTTAAAAATTATTTTTTTATATATTTTTTTAATTCAAAACACAGTTTAAACCAACACAATAAAAATAAAAGTTTAATATTTTTTTGTTTTTTTATTAACGTAGGTGTCCTCGTCAGCTTGCGCGCACCTCGACTAATCCCACGAGCCCTAAAATTAACAACCATATAAACTTACTGTGATCATTATATTAATAACTACAGAGCTCAAATTTAAAATCACAAGAAAAACAAACCCTTTAATTTCAAACTCAGTTTTGCTTTTTCAAGAAGGTGGCCCTGGAAAAGAAATGTTTAGTAGCATTGGAAGAGGAGAGCATCCCATGGACTTGACATTTCTCTACTGAACTCTTTTGAGCAGCAATTGCTGCTTGGCTCGATCGAGTTGCTTTGCTTGATTAGCTGCATCTCCAGGACAGCAGTCATGCTTGACAGCCCAAGACAGCAACATCATACTTTTCTTTTCTTTAACAAAAATTGCTTTTGGGATAACATAAAGTAATGAAATTGCCTGGACAGTTTTGTTTTCTTTATTCGGTGGAAAACGTTTTAACACTTCAATCCACATGGTATGCCCACTCCTATATATAGTTTTCAACAAAGGTCAATATATATATATATATATATATTAAAAAATGTGAAAAAAAAGAGTAAGAAGATTTTCCAACTTGGGTTCATAATTGTACATTTTTTTTTAATTTTAAGGAGGAAAATACACAATAAAATGGAAGGAATGAATGAATTGATAGCACAAGTCTCTCTTCTAAAGAAAATATTAATTATAATTCTATTTTCTTTCACCCATGATCTATAAGAAAAATAAAAGAAATCTATGTTTGACATCTACCATCCAACCCAGCCAATATTCTCCATTTTCAAGCTAATATTTCTATATTCCCTGCATATTCGACAATATTTCCCACATTAAAAAAATCCCTTTTTGTGTGACAAAAAGTTGTATTAAATTGAAAACTATAGAATAAAAAATAATAGCCACAAATGGAAACAAGAAGAATATAATGTAAAAATCAAAGGACAAAACGTAAAGCGCCAATCAAGCAAGAATTATTCCAGCATAAAGTTCCTTTACCAAAAGCTTCCCATCTCTACTCCCTATGATTTTATTTTTTTAATCTTGTTTTTCTCTTTAATTTTATTTGCGTCTTAGGGTTTCGGGTCCCTCAGTTTCAGTTTTTGTGACAGAAAAAGGAAGGACCTATCCCTTGCTTGAGCCTTTATAGTACAATGCCGAGAGATTCAAATTAGAGAGGATGTCTTCGTTTTGTAAGAAAAAGCTGTGGTAATGTAGGGCTATCGCCATGGCTCTGCAAACATTTTTGTGTATGTAGGGCTATCTGATATAGCATTCTGGGGTCCTTACAGTATAATCTTGATAAATTAATAATTTTAATTAAAAAAATATGTTTGTTCAACTTTAGTCTCGATTTAGATTTGTAATTTAAACAATATCTTGATTAATCAATAATTTTTTATGATTATAAAAATATTAATTTATAAAGATTTAACTTTAATTTGTGATTTGTTTAATTTGTGATTATAAACCTATGCTTAATTTGTGACATTACTTTTTTTCTTAGAATGTTACAAATTTAATTAGATTGAAGGATGGATATACTGGGAAGTTTTTTTTTTTTTTTTCCAAGTGATTTGATGCATTTGCTAGTTAGTTTTTTTTATTGGAAAAGGGCAATTTGTTTTTTCTAAAAACATTATCAACCTAGTATTAAGTTGTTTAGTTGTGTATTTGGTATCGTGGTATGAATTGTTTTTTAAAAGTGTTTTTTACTTGAAAATAAATTAAAATAATTTTTTTAGAATTCTTTTTATTTGTGACATCAATACATTAAAATAATTAAAAAAAAATTAAAAAAAACATCAATTTCATGAATTTTCAAATAAAATATAATTTTAAAACATATTTAAAAGTAAAATTTACAACACTATCAAATAACACCCTTTATTATACAATTGAATCTCTCTAAAAAAAAAATTAAAATTAATGGTGCTAAAAAAGGGTAAAAAATATTGTAGCCCTTGTAGCTTTCGCAATGTTTCTCTTCGGCCTCTCCATTCGCAGTAATTATGGCTTTATTTTCTTCATTTCAAGCAACACGAACCAGTTTTCTTGCCTGAAGTCAATAAAATAAAGAAACATTGGTTAGCATGGCTTATCTGCAACACTTTCAGCAATTCAATCATCAAAAAAGCAAAATCATAATTTCGAATTTCATAGAAAGGAAAGTAGCTGGTGAAAAGATTGCATCATAGACGTCTCCTTCTCTCTTGCCTTTTCATACACAAAAGCAACCGTCTAAAGTGATAGGCACTGTGATATGCTATTTTTTTATTAAATTAAATTTTCATTTGAAAATATATATATTTTTTAATTTATTTTTACTATCAATATATTAAAGCTATTAAAAAATATTGAATTAATATTTTTAAAAATAAAATACACTTAAAAAAAACTAATACCACACTCTTAAATACACTATATATTTTGACCAATGGTGTGGTTGATTCAAGTGGTTTGATGTTTCTTTTTTTAAAATAAGATCTCGAGTTCAAATCTTGTAAATGAAACATATTATTACTGTGAGAGCTTTATTTTTCAATGAGCCGACTTAGCTGAATCAGATTGGTCAGGATCTAGTGGGCTTTCAGATACCAAAGTTTAGAAAAAAAAAAAAAATTGCACTTCTTGCAACCACTCCCAGTTCCTTCTGGTTTCGTCAAAGAGAAAAAGAAAAGAAAATTAATACATATCACAGCTCTCAAAATCACACAAGTGTCATGAAAAAGGTTGTTCTCATTTGCACTTTTTAGGTAAGATAATTAATTACTAATTAAACATTTTTAATTGAGATTAAGTGGCTGTTCAATCCGAGGATTACTTGCCCCATTGGCATTATAGTTTATTTTTTTTAATATATTTAAATAATTAAGAATGAAAGGTCTTCTTCCATGGAAGCAGCACTATCAACCTAACATTAGATTATGACAGCCATTCCTTTGGAAGTTGGCACATCTCAATCACTTAATTCAAATACAAGTTTCGTTCTAAATTCAGGCAGCTTTATGACGGCGTGATTACCTCAACATGAAACAAGTGCTACTAGAGGAAATATAACGATTAATTAAGCTAGCTAGCCAGCTAGTTTCTGTGTTTTCTTCAGGCTATATTTTGTGAACCACGTCACTATAAGGCATATATCTTGATTTTTTATATATAATTTTATATTTACTTTTTTCTTCTGCATGAGATAAAAAAGAGTTGAGAATGCTAGTGAGTAATATAAAAAAAAAAAAGTTGGGAATGATAGAGACTAATATAAAATTATTCTTAGAATTTCATCTAACGGCTTAAATCATTAGGTTGAGATGATTATTTGATATAGTATCAGAATTTTCGAATCTAAACACTTCTATTTTATTTAATAAAAATTAAATATAAAATAGTATGAGTTTGTGCGGATGTTAAGCTATTTAGGTTAGGAACAAATTTGATCAATATTTATAGGATATATTTTCATAAATTAATTTGGTCATTGTAGAACAATATAATATAAAGATATATTTCTAGCTTTTTTTTATTGACAAATTTAGTTGGGAAATTCCATTTCCATTGTATCCCATAATCAACACCTTACCTTTGGATCTCAAACCATAATCAAATATCCTGTCATTGATTTATTAGGGGGAAAAAAAAAAGAGTCAGTCAAAATCATTAACACAGCAAATGATTATCCAATCTCCATTGTCAACTATCACAATTTTAAATGGGTAGAGCGCACTGTTTTTAAACTCAGTTTGGTAGCTTAACTGAACCAAAGTTAGGGTTATTAGTTTTGATTGGGTTACTAGATCACTGAGTCATCTACATCAACTTTATTTTTTTATAAATCAAAACGATATTATTTTGGTTAAAAATAAAAAAATAGTTAATCAGGTTTTTTACCAGGTCACCAGGTTAACCGGGTCAATAAAATTTTTAATTATCTTTATTTTTTCATAAATCTAATCCGATTCTAATTTCAAATTAGCTAAAATCCAGATAAACTCACTAAATCAAGTTAGATTTTAAAATTATAATATAGCATTCTCTCAGTTGGAGAGAGAAGCGAAGGGAGATCAATCGACAATCATAGACGATCGAATTAGTCGCTTTGTTTTTTTTCCACAAAAATTGGCGACGAAACCAACGCTTCTGACGACAAAATCCTCGTCACTAAAGTTTTTTATTTCTTAAAACGGACGAAGCATATAAAATAGCCCAAGGCCTGGGATGGGTTGTATTAAAATTTGGCCTAGCTTTTCATTGCTCTGATGCCCCAAGGCCTATAGATATCCTACTCCCCAATATAACAACTATAAACTACTTTGAAAAGAAGAAGAAGAGAGTTTAAAGGGCCTAAAGCCCAAAAGAATTCACAGTAGGCTTACAGCCCAATTGTTTGAGCTGTTACTTAAGAAAAGCACAAATGAAGTTAATAGTCCAATGTTTATTTTGATTGGGCTTTAGCCTGGGCTCCTAAAATTATATGCACTTTTGATTTTAAAAGATATTATAAAATTGTATTACATGATTTTCAATACATGATTTTAAAATTAATTCTATCATCCTTAAGCACTCGGTGAATTTTATATTGTGATAGCTATTATTTTAAAAATATTTTTTATTTAAATATTTTTTTTATATTAGCATATTAAAATGGTCTGAAAATATAAAAAAATTAATTTTAAATAAAAAAAATTCAATTTATTTTTTAAAATATATGATCACAGCATTCCCAAACTATGGTTTTTCCATAATTTGGAAAGTCAAACAAGAAATTGATTAACAGGCATCGTATCATCCCTTGACGGTGCCCATATGTATAAAAATATCCGTTTCATTTTCCACCAAATTAAAGGTGTATTTAATTTGACGATTAATACTTGCCTTGAAGAAATTACTAACGCGTAAGGAAAATGCAAGGCAAACAAATAAAAACAAAAACAAGTAGGCAAGCCACCGACCATTTCAGATTGTGGTACGTACCATGTTTTTTTAAAAAATATATTAAAATAAATTAATTTAATTTATTTTTATTTATAATATTAATATATTAAAATTATTAAAAAATTACTAAAAAAAATATTAATTTAATATTTTTTTCAAATCTAAGTATATTTAGGACAATAATTATGTCATGCTTGGTTTGATTTTTTGTAGTCTTCTTGCTTTTATTTTTTTTGGCCCCACTTTTAGCTGAAGACCACCATTTTGTTTGAAATCATTGCAGCAATAATATAGCTGAACAGTTCACATTATTGTAAGAGCAATAATTGCAGATGATGATCTTATCCATGGCCGTCACCAGGGTTGGAAAAAGGAAACCAACTTTATTTGAAGTTTCCTCCATAATTAATGAAGATTTTATGTATGAGTTGACCTCTGGATATAAAATACTTGACACGATAAAATTAAATCCCTGTGTTTATAAGCTATTCATGTCAAAATTAGAAGATTTATGAAATTTTATTTTTTATAATATTTTAATGTAAAGTTTAAACTTTATGATTAAAGAAAAAGTATATCATTTTAACTGCTAAATCAACCTCTTCAAAACCTCATACTTCTTCTCTCAAATATTAACACAAATAACTTGGTTACAATTGGATTCAAAATAAAATCTTGTTTAATATTACTTCAATATTTCATTATAATAGCAAAACTGTTCTGTAGATTCTGGGATTAAATCATTTCCTTCAAGCAACAAAACACCCTCGCACACAAAATATAATTGGTAATAATTATTTTTGAAAATATTTGTGTTTAAAAATTTATTAAAATAATATTTATTAAAATTATTTTTTAATATCATGACATCAAAACTCTTGAAAGCACGAAAAAATAATAATAAAAAAATTATATTCTCTATATTAAAGAATCTTTATCACTTGGCACATATTTTTCAATGCAGCAGCTTTTTGATTTTTCTTTTTCAACAAATCAAGTTGGTTGCAAGGAAAACTAGAGTCATATGTGAAGACAAGGAGGCACTTTTTGTGTTGAAATTTGAATGTTGTAACTTTTTGTGGAACTCTTTGAACCTGTTCTTGGTCTGAAGGGACAGTGCTTCACGAAACCATTTTTCGTGGGCGGTCAAGGAGAAAAGAGAAGGTAGATTGATAAAGGCAGATCGATGCTGGTAAAGAAATGACAATGAGATTGTGTCACCGAGGGGAAAATTCGAAGGAGAGTTCCTTGCTTCCATTTCGTATTTCAGCATTAATTAATTTCCATTCGAGTGGTTAACTATACTTGTCATAACAACTAGACTAAGCAATTGATCACATCCTTGCATACCAAGTGAGTGACGCATTCATTTTGAAATAGATAGAGCTAGGTAGCTGAAATTCCCATTCTAATAATTAAAAGATTAGAGCCAATATCTTTAGATTTAACTGGGGCGGAGTTCAAGTATATATAGATCTAGAAAGATATTAGGCTCAATATCTTTAGGTTCAGCTACACGCTAAGCTTAAATACATGTGAATCTAAAGAGATTTCAAACTCAATACTTTTGCGTTCAGCTACGTGCAGAGCCATAATACACGTGGGTCTGGCAAGGTGCCAAACCCAACACCCTTGTGTTTAGTTACGTGCTGAGCCCCAATGCATGTGGGTTTGAAGAGATGCCAGACCCAACATTCTTGAATTCAGCTATGCGCTAAGCCCAAGTGCAAGTGGGTTTGACGTCATCACCCTTAAGTTTAGCTGCGTGTTGAGCTCAAGTGCATGCGAGTCTGACAAGATATATGCTAGACCCGACACCTTGGGGTTTAGCTACGTGCTGAACCTAACTGCATATGGGTCTGACAAGATACCAGACCCAACATCCTTGAGTTCAATTACGTGTTGAGCCCAGATACATGTGAGTTTGGAGAGATAAAACCCAACATTCTTGGGTTTAGCTACACGCTAAGCCCAAGTACATATGTTTCTGACAAGCTGTCAAACCGTCAAACCCTTTAGACTTGAGTTTGGAATCATTTCAGGTTCAAATACATATAAAGTTGATAATTTTTTTAGGTTTATTTTTGGGTCACAAGTATTTTCTTGTTTATTCTTATGTCTTTTAACATAAAATGTTAAAAGTTAAGAATGATCATCTCTCTACATCTCTATATGCATAAAAATCTCCTAATGGCCTATCTTGTGTTGAGCTATGTGCTAAGTCTAGTGCATGTGGGTCTGAAGAGATGTTAGACCCAACACCCTTGGATTCAGCTAGGCACTGAGCTCAAGTGCATGTGGGTCTGGTGAGACTCGAGACCCAACACCCTTAGGTTTAGTTACGTGTTGAGCCCAAGTGCTTGTGAGTCTGGCAAGATGCCAGACTCGACACCATTGGATTTAGCTACGTGCTGAAAATACATATGAAGTTGATAATCTTTTTAGGTTGCTTTTCGAGTCATAAGTATTTGCTTATTTATTCTTATGTCTCGTTTATACCAGACTTCACACCCTTGGGTTTAGCTACGTGCTGAGCCCAAGTGCATGCGAGTTTGACAAGATACTAGACTCAATATCCTCGGGTTCAACTAGATGTTAAGCTTAGGTACATGTGGGTTCGGAGAGATACCAGACCCAATATTTTTCGGTTCAGCTACACACTAAGTCCAAGTATATATGGATCTGACAAGTTGTCAGACCCTTCGCCCTTGAGTTTGGAATCATTACAGGTCTAAATATATATGAAGTTGATAATCTTTTTAGGTTTCTTTTTGGGTCACAAGTATTTGCTTGTTTGTTCTTATGTTTTTTAACATACAATGTTAAAAATCAAGAATGATCTTCTCCTTGCATCCTTAGGTGTATAAAAATCTCTTAAGAACTTACTATATTTCCATCCATATTAATATTATATAAGAGATATTTATTCCTCATTAATATTGTGTAAGTGATATATATCACTTATTAATGCTATCATGAGGAGATGACATTTCAACCCCTCTATTCAAGTAAAATGATAAAGTTTAGATGCTATATGTACCCCCTAAACCACACAGGTAAATGATTCATATTTTTTTCTATTCTCTAAGCATTCATATATTTATTTTTAAAGCATTTATCATATACAACTAAAAATAAATGCTCTTATTTTTAGAATTTAATATTTATTATCTTATTTATTGTAATTTCTTATTAAAATTCACTAACTTTATTATCATAGGATATATTTTATCATCAATCATCAATTTCATGAATTTTAAAGAATACAATATTAACGTGAATTATATGTAATCACTCTCTATCCAAATACTAAAAAATCCTCATTAAAATCCTCATTAAATCCTCATTCCTTAGTAATAAGGAATATTGAATTTTGAAATATCATCAATGATAATAATTAATGACTTAATTTAGACATAATCCCAGATAATTAATTTTCTACCTTATGTCCTGACCTTATCTTGCTAAGTGAGAATCCCAGGTGCCTAGCTACTACTCCAATACAGCTCTTCTGGTTAAGGAACAATGGTTTATGTTTTGTTGCAAGGCAACAAAATCTATATATATTAAGAGAAATTCATGAACATGGCTCAAAACAAGAAGAAAAATAACTGAAAAAATAAAACAAATTTCATATATATGTATATATATGAACATAAATACTGAAAATCCGAAACAAAAATCAAAGCACAAAAACAGCAAAAAACCTCAGTCTAGTGTTACATCATCTATCATATTTTAGGCAATATATATTTACAGGAAATCATCAATGTCGAAACTCTCTGGAATTTCGAACTTCAACAAGCTGCTGTAGCACTCCCTGTCATCCTCAGTACTGCTGCTGTTGACATATGTTGATGGTGAATTCAATGGATCCGGGCTCGTAAAACGCGTTGAAATAACCGAGCCAATGCTAAAATTCCGATAGCCGTTGTTTGCTGATTGGAATCCTGAGTACTCTTCAAGTTCAGGAACTGTAGGATTTGTTGTAGTAGTACTATTGCAATAAAAGTTTGGCTGTGAAACCAATCCCTCGTTCAAAGGCACGGAATTTTCTTGTGAATTTTGGCAGCTAAAAGTACTTGTTGTATTCGGTGAAAACCCTTCCACATTTGCTAGCATAAGTGGTGTTGTTTGGTTTAGAAATGTGCCAGTAGATGTAGTAGTAGTGCAAGCAGGAATTAGTTCAGCTTGATTCTGAAACTGGTTAGATTGTGACGATAATGTAGGGATAGCTTGGTTTTGTAACAGTGAGCTGCAAAGCTCGTTTTCTTGTAGTTGCTGCAAAAACAGGTCTGAATTTTCTTGTTTCAACGATGATAGAGTGGTGGATAGTCTAAAAATATCAGGATTTAGTAGGGCTTGAGTATTGCCCACCAAGGTTGACAGAGTGAGTAGTGATGATGGGTTACACAAAGCTGAACTCAGAATAGAGGATAGGTCAAGAAGATCAAGACGTGAGGCATGAGTCACTGGATCAATTCCATTTCTAAGCAACCTTTTCCTTATATGAGTGTTCCAATAATTCTTGATTTCATTGTCAGTTCTTCCTGGTAAACGAGCTGCTATAGCTGACCACCTAAAATTGAAAAGAAACGTGGAATTGTTAGCCTAATTATTCAAGTTAATTTATGACTATCATGACAGAAAAATTGTTATGAATGACTGGCATACTAATCCTACAAGATACCAAGGAGAAAAAATATCAATCAAAATCAAAATCCAAAGGGATAGTAGTCTTACTTGTTTCCCAAAATACTGTGAAGTTGAATTATAGACTCTTCTTCTTCAAATGAAAATCTTCCTCTCTTGATATCAGGCCTCAGGTAGTTTGTCCAACGAAGACGACAGCTCTTTCCACACCTTTGGAGCCCTATACAATGAATGCAACAAGCTAAGTTATAAGAAAAATAAAACAAAAAATCCATCATTCATAAATTAACGATCATATATATATATACCAGCATTTTTGGGGAGGGAACGCCAGTTTCCAGGTCCCTGAAGTTGAATATAAGCGGTGAGCTTTTGATCTTCTTCAGGAGTCCAAGGACCTTTCTTGAGTCCATTTTTGTCACAGCAAGGTGCTCTTCCCATTGATATAGTACCGTGTTCTTTTTTCTTGCAATAGTGCTTGTGGTTAGGACTTTGTAAGGAAGGAGACAAGGTTGTCAAAAGGAGAGAAAGTGGGCTAAGCTGATCTTAAAACAGAAAGTGTTCTTGTGGCTGCTAGGAGGAAGATGACCCTTCATATATATAGAGGGGGACAGAGAGATTTCAAGTCAAAAAGATTTGGTGCCGGCCTCTGGCCACGTACGTATCTTTCTTCTCTATGTTAATAATACAATAACACACATGTATAATATATATATATATATATGGGTATGCAATCTAGTAATTATGCACAATTAAAGACTTTAAACAAAAAAAAAATATTTTCTTATTCCAATTAATTTCGTTTTATCAGGAGAAATGCTTCCATCTTCACATCAAGTTCCCAGATTGAAGAAATCCTTGTTCTTGAGATTGCAAATACATGTAAAATGAAAAAGGTCAAAAAGCTTTGAAAGTCTGAAAGATACATGCTACAAAAACAGGCAACTTTAACTATCAGCAGATCAAATTGAAGATCATGGTGTGAATGCCTATGAAAGTAGATGGATTAAACGAAATTTGGATCATACAGAGAAGCGATAACCGTGTAATGTGTTTGACTTTGTTTTTGTACGAGTCCAAGATGAGAATGATTGGACGGTAGTGGTTAGACTTGATCGGAGAATTTTTTCCTCAGTTGCATGGCTGGTTGCTATCATTTATTTTAAATCATTTGCCCATTTTAGAGATGATTAGGCCTCCCTACGTTAGCTGTCATCGGCATTTCAGCACAGTACTCTAATAGCCAAGCAAAATTAAGTAACCATATGAGATTTACTGTACGTGGAAATATATGAGTACATACTTGCTATTAATTAAGAACAAGAGTTCATAATTTTAATATCAACAAATGCTGATAATTTGCAATTTAATTATACTTGAAAAATGATCACTGCTTCATTCAAAGAGTTTTCAACTACAAAATGACTATTAATCTAGTTCTATCATTCAATAACCTTTAATTATTATATCGAAATGGAAAATACAGAAACAAGAATGATAAATAAGACATGTTTTTTTACATTATGTTTTGTTTTGAAAGTATATAAATCTATTTCAAAACCGGTTAGATTTATTTTATATTTTAATTTTTTTTTAACTAAATATGTTTTTATCTTTTATGTATCCAACAATATGATTCATTTCATAGTCCTAATTATATATATATATATATATATATTTGTGAATAATTTATTTATGATCCTAAAATTATACTAAAATCCATAACCATATACACCATAAATAGTTTGCAATAGCATCCCATATAAAAAGAATTGGAATTAATTTATTAATTAGACATTGATTTTTCATTAATATGCCATTCATCAACATATAACAACAATATTATATAGGAGCAACCATCTAGGTGGTGGCCCAGTGATAAAAGCTTGAGATTAAGAAGTTTGCTCCCTCTGTGGTCTCAGGTTCGAACCCTGTGGTTGCTCATATGATGGCCACTGAAGGCTTATATGATCGTTAACTTCAGGGCCCGTGGAATTAGTCGAGATACACGCAAGCTGGCCCGAACACCCACGTTAAACTAAAAAATATATATTATATAGGAGCTAGGGCTTATTGTCTTTCACATTTATCAAATATTTGTTAGCTCCTTCTTGATTTCCTCGTGATAATATTTTAACATAATGTCTGCTGCTTTCCCACTGACCTTTACAGGTGTGTTTGTATGAGAGGCCTGTAATCTTCCAAGCATGACCAGTCTAAATCGACCACCAAGATCCAACCACGTAGCATAAAATTACAGGTGTGCTTTCTAACTCCAACAATAAAGTCAACCTTCTCTTCTCAATGACCTTGGAGCTCTCTCCCTTCGACAATTGTCCCTTGATAGTCCAAATATTACATGTTTGCCTCCTCTGTGGAAGCTTGAAAGGCTACCCTCTCTGTGGAACCAAATTCAAAGTCATTGAAAATCCGGTGTTAATTTCATCCACTCTCTAGCTAACAATCAGAGCCATTGGTCAAATATTATTATATTACATGCACCTAGCTATGTTTTGCCCTAGGTCAATATGGTAATTCCCTGAACCTTGCTTGCTCTACTTGTTCACTACCTTTCTTATATTTTTACTTTTTGGAAAACATACAAGAACTTCAGTACATTAATTTGATCTCGAAGAACAAGTTAGTTTAGCTAGTAAAGTCATATTTGACAACATGTTCGAGTGGAATTAAGATGAAAAAATAAAAATAAAAACTTTTTTTTTAGATTCAAGAGGGAGCCTTAAACTCTATGGAAATTACAAATTATATAATCTCGAAATGACAAAATGAAAAAATAAAAGAAAGATGATGGAATTAGCCACTTAATAATCTAATGAACATTTCAATTAAAAAGAAAGTGCAAATTAAAAGGATATTCTTGTCAAAGAATCATATCAATATAAAAACTTAAACTATTAGAAGAGATTTCAGTATATTATTTTTTAAGTAAAATTTTTTGGAGATATTGAAACCTCCACGGACTTACACTACTTTATGGTAATAATTAATTTTAATTAAAATAAAAATACAGATCACGAGATTCAAATTTGTAACTGTTTGATCATCAAAACTCTAATATCGTGTCAAAAAATTATTTTAATCCAAAAATATAAATCGTTATATGAAGTCTTAATACATGATCTATTCTATTCTATAACATCCCTAGCAATGTCATTAACCATTATTAATAGAAATAACATTGTATTAAGAATGTTATACATATATTCTAGATATTCTAGGTATCTAATACAATACGAAAGGGATCTATTATTCAAACCATGATCTTAATTATCTAGTCAAGCTCAACAGGAAGAAAAAAAAAAAAAAGAGAGAGGAGAAATCTTAGTCCCCTGTCTCCCTGTTTGCTGTCTACGTGACAATGCCATTTAATTTACAAGATTAATTACATGTATATTTTAAGTCTTTAGATTACCATGATGACAGGTGCCTGCGTGTATACACGTTAAATTATTAAGAACATAAACATATAGATTATGTGAATCTTCTATTCATTTCCCATTAATGTGGCTGCGATATCAATCCATGACGCTGTTGTGGAAAGTTCCTGAAAGCAGTTCGTCACCATAATTTCTTTTATAATGCATGGCTTATAAATCTAATATTTGCTTACATAACATATACTATTTCAGGTAATTACTTGTCACAAATCTAGGGTTTGCTTGTGCATGGCTTACTCTTTATATCTATGGTCATTAAACGTCTTAAGAGTTGACTTAGCTATATATTATATAATGCCAGAAATAAGTGTGTGTGTGTGTGTGTGTGTGTGTGTGTGTATATATATGTCTATATATATATATATATATATATATATATATATATATATATGGTAGTTATACATATGTTGTTAAATTGTTGTTGGATCTAGATAGCCGAGAGCTCCAACAAACTTTGAATAATGGTGGGTTTTTAATTTCATCTTCTTCTCAAGGTATCATTTAAATCTTTTGAATTCACATGCATGCGTATAAAAAATAGAGGTTAATTTTCAAGGTATGAGACAATATTATTCTATGTACTTATAGCTAGTTTATGCTACGTACTTAATAGAAAACATTAGGTAAATCAACAGAATCTTGAGCTCCAAATTCTGTAATGTATAAAGAATTTATAGCATGATCGAAGAAGATAAACTTAACTTTGATCCTGTCAGTTGTTGGATTGTGAGAAGATGAGCTAGGGCACGTGGACGTACTAGCTAGCTAGGTTTGTGGCAGAAATTTACATGATCGATGTCAAAATTACACGTAAATGATTTGCTGCTGGTGTTGATGAACGATGGATTTGTGTCTTTGGCCACCAAAATGCTCGTTGATATGGCGATGCATTTTTTTTAAAGCACAAATGAGGTTTATGTTCAAAATTCAAAAGAGGAAAGCACAGACAGATAGGCTTTTTCTACAATGCACGTATATATGCTCTAGAAATGCCTAAATTCACTATGGATTTTAGTAATGAGTTTTTTCCTCCTCGACTGTATCTTTTTTAGGCCATTTTAATGACCACTCACTGCTAATTTGTTACAGAAAAATATAATTTAAAAAAAGAGGATCAAAGTAAATAACATGAGGAAATCTGGTGACCAGTTACAAATTAGCATAGAAAATTTCTTTTTCATCCATCTACTTTGGTTTTCATTCATTTTTAGTCCATTTAGTTTTTAAAGTTTTAGTTTTGATCCAAACATCAATTTGTTTATTTTTTAGTTGACGAAATAGAAAATCATTAAAAAACAGTGAAAGAGAGAGAAAATCATTAGATGACTACATTTCAAACACAAAAAGATTGTTCTTTGTGTTAACAAGTTTCATTCGATAAGAGAATTTTTATTGGGATATTTTTTCCCTTTATCTTGCCAAAAAAAAAAATCAGGGTTAAGAGATGTTTTTGTTTTTGTTTGATTTTGTGTTTTTAAGCAAATTTTAGGGTGTTTTGATCGTTGATCTGTTTTTTTTTCTTTGACATTATAAGGATGTTTATTAAGTGTTTTTAGGTGAAAGTAAGTCAAAAAATCATATTTCTAGGTCAAGAAAACACTAGCCTAATTTCCTAATCATCCTTTCAATGGTAAAAAAATAGGCAATTTGACAACAAATTGTTTGCCACGATAAGTGAATCATTATTTGTCATAATAGATGATGCATCGTTTGTTATTATTTTTTTAAAAACAATAAGGGATAGATGACATGTCAATCCGCTCCTACTTCCAAAAAAAATGAAAGGTCAGGTGTGTGGGCCAGGCCATGCAGTCCATACACTTGACCTTTTCTTTTAATGAGACAAGCAAATATGCCATCCAAGCCTTGACACGGGTTTTTTTTTTAACTTTAATTTATTTTTTATTTAATTGTATATTAATTAAAAAGATTGATTCAATGTATGTGTGAGATGTTTGATCTAATAAGTATTTGATTTTAATTAAGATTAATTAAAATAAATAAATTAAACAAAATTTTATGATGTTTTTTAATAAAATATTATTTAATTTTTACTTGGTTTACGAATAAGATTGCAACATTATTTTTTTCTGTTATTAGTAGGCGTTCTTTTAGTTCAACCCCACATAATATTTTTTTCTTTAATTTTTTTCAATTGTTTTTTTATGCATATTTATTTTTATTATTATTCGATTAAATAAAAATTAGTTCCAAGAAACAAATTTCTTATAGATAACTAGCTCTATGGATCATATTTCGAGACCAAACAACTTAATTTGAGTCTATCTAAAAGTTTTTCAATTTAGTATTTGGTGAATATTATTTATTTTTTGCTTGGTTTTTGAATAAAATTGTAATTTTTTGTTAATATCAGTGGGCATTCCTTTTTAGGTAACCCTACAAAGTTTTTTACTTAATCACTGATTCGCTCCCATATGCATGTTTATTTTTATTATCGTTTGATTAAATAAAAAATTAACTCCGATAAATAAAATTATTAAATTCAGTTGGGTTTATAACATATGTTATTAGATCAAATATTTTAATCAACATTTATCTCTTATTTTTTTAATTTAAATTTTTATTATCATAAATGACTTCTTTTTTATATTTATTGAAACTAAAAACTCTCAATTTAAATGTATACGTTGTCTTTTCGATCTATAATTAAAAACAATTGTAAGAATAGGACAAGTAGGTAAGAGACACTAACCAGTTACTGATCTGATGAAAGATTATCCTTTCAAAATAACAATTAGATCATGGGCCTAGCTAGTATTACTAGAATGTCCAAAATTCAGCATTCCAACACCCAAATTAGCTCATGTTATTTTCTTTATTATTATCCAATAAACTTTATTAAAAAATAAAAATATTAAATTAAACTTTTTAATAAATCAGTTTATTTTGAACGGAGTGTAGATTTACTTTTGATTTGTATAATTTTTTTTTGTTGTAAAATTCCATCCATCATTATAGGAAAAAAAACTCAAATGGGCTAGAAACTTGATCTAGTTATAAGAAAATTGGCATGATTAAAGGTTCCACATAATTTGACCCCATTTTTTAATTGCCGATTATTTTTCTTTCTAGCAAGTGGGAAATTGGGCTTGTCATTAATTAGCTTAGAAGTGATATAAAATCCAGAGTTGGGCTGGGCTATCACAAATATGGCCCTAACCTTGTCTGCAAGTTTATCATAATGGGCTGAGCCCAAATCATGACCCCACGATGAAGCTCGATTCTACCACTCCTTCGAAAAACTGGACTCAAAGCTCAGATGGGTCTTTGGACTTTGATCCCTGCCCGGTCAGCAGATGGCAGCATTGACTTTTCAAGGTAACTCAAGTACTTGAAATTGGTTAAAAGCAATTCATACAGGACTGCAAGCGTCTAATAAAAGTTGTTTTTAAAGTATTTTTTATTTATAAATATATTTAAATAATTTTTTTATATTTTTTAAAATTTATTTTTAATATTATTCAAAAATATAAAAAAATATATTAATTTAAAACTAAAAAATAAATATTAAAAATATAATTTGACAGCAATACTAAAGGAGGGGGCCTAAATCTATCTGGCCCCACCGATTTATCAAATCTTTTCAAATAATTTTGAATACGCCATCGATATCAGATCTATCAATTATGATACAGTTTATTTTGTAAAGTCAACTTCAAGAATTTTTTAAATTTTTATTAAAAAAATATTGTTTAATACTTCTTTTAATAAAAAATTGAAACAACTTATTTTAAGATAAATCTAGGCTGACTCGTCACAAGCCTATAATTAAAGACCCAACCGGGTCAGAGCTGACAACTTCAATTAGACCTCGTGCAAGCTTTCTAGTTGGCAGCCACGTAAGCTAGAGTTCCCAACTCCCTGGGGTTGGCGTGTCGTGTTCTAATTTTATTTTATTTTTACATGCTAGCCCTCAGTTTCGATAAAAAAAAAATTCTAAGAAGGAAATGAAAATCAATATAATAGACTGCAAATGCTAACAACGGTCAGGTAATAGTTATAAAAAATAATATAAATTATATATTAAAATTTTATTTAATATTTTAAATTATTAAATTAAAACGGTATTTTGATATGATATAATATGATATTATTACTTTAATAATTAAGTAATTATAAATTTGAATTTTATTATTTTTATTTATTTAATAAAAATAAAATATAAATTTATATAAATTTTAAACTCAAAAAACTTTCACTCACATAATTATTTTACAATAGCTAATGAAAATCAACAGGCACTGCCTCTAACCTTTCTCGATTTTCTTTGCGTTAATTGGGTTTCCATAGAACGTATCATCTTCAATGAACACACAAATATCTCCAGGAATCATTTCATCGAGTTCATCATTGCAAGCCTTGAACATTCATTCTCCCATCACCCTCAAATACTTCTACCTTTTTGCTGAAAACTTAATATTTCCTCCGAATTCTAATAAGCTTGAAATCCGTTATTTTAGAAGGCGATTCAACTTCATTAATCTTCACTGAATCTAGCAGTGATTTTGCACTAGAATTCTCACCAGGACGACCTGTGTCAAATGACTACTCAGTACTTTTTCCGAAAGCAGCATTCAAAGTCATGACGCTTTCCCAGGAAAAAGGATTTGTATGGGATTCAACATCCAACATGGGATAGGTGATGGCAGTTTTGCAAGGTTGTGGTCTTCAATCACAAAAGCAGCCGGAAGAGATCTAGATCGATGAAGCATTTTTTAATTAGGGCTGATCAATTCGTGCCATATTATGATATTAGGACTCAGTTAAGGGACCAGCCTGAAGGCCTTGAACTCGAGGTCGACATTGTGTGAAATCATTTCAAGAAAACTAGTATGAAGGATCACAACCTCCGCCGCCACCTTCCAATAAGGTTCGAGCCACGTTTATAATGGGTCAAACCACTGCTCAACAGCTCGAGAAAATAGCGACAACCAATACCCCTCTCGATCACATATATCAACTTTCACTTAACTTGTGCTTACGTGTGGTCTTAATTGCATGTCAAAGGCAAGAACGGCAACTGATGAAGAGGAAGGAGGTGATAATGAAATGGAGCCCTTAATTCATTTTCATGGCAGATTGTAGAGCTCGTTTGGAGCCGCCCCTACCTCCTAGCTAGTTGTTTCGGCAATTGCCTTGCGCTTTGTCTTTCCTAGATATTGACGCGTCTATATCAATACGGAAAAAAAAAATCACTATTTTTTTAATAAAAAAAACATTAACCTGGACTTGAAGATTAACTCTGTACGTAAACCAAGTTCTTTTTCAAATCACTCTTCGAATTGAGTATTACAGCTATAATTTTCACAAAGATTTTAGATAAAAATCCAAAAGTGTTGTTTAATTTGTAGAATCAACACATATTAAGTGTTTTTGTGACATATTAAGTTAAAAATCATTATAAAATAAATCAAAATCATAAAATTAATTATCCAAAATAACAAGCACCATGATGAGAGTTTCTCATCCATGTGAAAGTTGCTATAAAACAATACATGAAAAACCCAGGTTCAACAACCACCCAAAAAAAAAAAATTAGCTCAATTTGACTTGGTATTATTTAAAGTCTTTTTTTTAAAAAAATTTTTAATTCCATCCTTCAACATTAAATTTTGGACCTTGAGTTTTCTGATTTTTTTCCCACATTCCTTTTTATTAAGTTATCATAATCTCATATCTCGGGTCGCAGGTTAGTCGAGTTAACCCGAGTTTACTTGAGTTTTTTCTTAATTGATTTTTTTTTAGTTTCACCTTTCATCATTTAGTTTGCTTGGGAGTCAGCATCTATTTTTTTATTCAATTATTTTTTTACAAGATTATCTCAATCTCACGATCATATCATGAATTTGACATGCTAACTCGAGTTGGGTTTTTTTTATTCTTTTTTAAAATTGATTTTTTAGTTTGTCCTTCGATGTTTGATTTACTAATAACTGAGTTTTAATTTTTTTAATTTTCTTTTTATAAAATTAATTTTTTTAATTAACCAAATTTATTAAACCTATTTGAATTAATAACACGAGTATCATATTCTTTTTACTCTTTAAACTATTATCATTGCCTAAATATTTTTTTTTATATGAAGAGAAATCTTACCTGACCCACAAAACAGCATCAGCTTCCTATTTAGTTTGTTTTCATAATCAATAATGTATGATAAACAGTTATAATCTAATCATTTTTGTCTATTCTCATATGCTTGACCACGTCTGCCCACAGTCCGCGGCGGCAAATTGTTATTTTTCGTTCTTTGGTCCAAATCATCCTAATCAGCTGAGCAATCTTCCAGTTTTTTCTTTGCGTACAAAATAAAAGGGATTTTTTTTTTCCACATAGAAAACACAAGTAAAATTTTTAATTTTTGATGAATGAGAAAATTCGCCGTGCAGGAATGGATTTCGATTGCTTTGAATTTTGCTACTCAGACGTGGAATTGTAGACAACTGAAAATTATAAGCAACTTTACAAGGAGGATTTTGCTTTTGTTTCTTTCTCCTTGAAACCTTGTTGGTCTTCAAATGATTAAATTAGTTCTTGACATTCATACATAGAAAATTAAATCGCCTTTTATGAATTGGATAGAATCTTCATTGTCTCTCTTAAACCCACACCACGTCTCTCTCTCCAAGCAAAGCATCTTCTTTCCAAGCAAAGCATCTTCTGTCTATACCAAGATTGTTATATTTGTTAGCCACCTTTGCTATGGGCAACTCTCTTCCATCCAAGATCAGCAAAGTAGATACTATTTCTGGAGACAAGCACCATGAACAGAGTAAACGAAGAACTTCATGTTTCACAGCATACAAGGTACGCCCCCCCTCTCTCTCTCATATCGTTTCGGTTTATCATAATTTTGCTTATGGTGTTGTGCGACAACAAGTTTCAAGAATCATGCATAGTTCCTCCCGTGTAACCTACCTTAATCTCGGCAGATTCATCTGGTAATTTAGCTTCTCCTGGTTACTTTGCGTTGCATGTATGTATTGATGAAAGGCTTAAATAAACTATGAAGCATAAAAACCTGCTAATAAATCAATACCATCTCTGTCTTACTGGTTATTTTTGAAATCTAGAAGATGGATACGTACACGGGTGTAATATGCTATAGGATAGTTGTGTAATCTTTGAATAGAAGGGAGACAATCGATAAAGTATGGACGAAACACATTGACGATAGAGATAATTAGTCATTGTTCTTGATGGAGCAATATTGGGTTATATTTGACATTGTTGCGTCAATGTTTGCCAAGAAGATGAGAAGTTTTTTCCTTCCCATGTGCCTAAGTTCTGGTGGCGGACTATGAGGAGCTCCATATCAAGCCACTAAAAATTATTTAACATTATGCTCGTTGGGCTTGATCCAATCCATGTCAAAAAAAATAAAAAACAAAAAAAACAAAATAGGAGTTATTATTAGGTATTCATGCAATAATGCAATGAGATTTGGGATGTTCAGGAGTGACTTATATTTATTTTTTTATATTTTAAGAGTATATTTTATCGGGAAAAAAGTATTTTATTGATTTTTTTAGTATTTTTTTTTTATTTTTGATATACTGATATCAAAATTGAATCATTTTAATATATATTTTTAAAAAATATTATACATCACAATATCAAATTCATGCTAAATCAATAGTGTTAAATTTATAACATTTGATTATTATCTTTAAAATTGTTTAAGAGATAAAATTATTTATGTATTTGTTTTTTTTTTTTTACTAAATATATTTTTGTTTATCTTTAAAGATAGGTTTATTGGCTAAGGAAGTTTACTTTTTTTTTTAATTTCTTGGATTTAAACTTTAAATATAAATTTAGAAAAAATTATTAAATTCTTTTGATAAATCAAACCAAAATTATTAAATTCATAATAGAGATATATCATTTCTGTTGATACAATAGTATTGATTTCTAGAAGGATTGAATTATGATTCTATAATGGTATATAAGCTCCAGCCACATCTCAACATCTCCATTTATGTTCATATCACCATCAACATCTTCTTCTTCCCTTTTTTCATTCATTCTCCACCATAGCAAATAATAACAAATAAAAAAACTTTGGGTTTTAATTATTTCATGATTTCACGTTATTTTAAATTTAACCAAATATAATTTATTTCTTTTTTTAACTTAATCAGGTGCCTTTTATGTGATAAAAATTAAAAAAATATACACTTAAAATCATAGTTTTAAAATCTGACTCGGTCCGATAGGTCAACCTGGAATCTGACCGACTTGAGACCGAAACCGGGCTGGATTTATAAAAAAATAAAGAAAGTTAAAAACTTGACAAATCCAGTAAAACTCGATTGTAACCCGTTGATTATTTATTTATTTTTAATTAAAATAAAATTATTTTAATTTATAAAAATATTAAAATTGAGCTGAATGATACACTTGTCCAATTAAAACTCGTAACTCAGAAAAAATTATGGGATATATTCTTAAGAAAAGAAAAGGAAAAAAAATCCACGTGACAACAACATTGGATTCTTAAACCTAACCGCCGTAAATGCCAAGTAGGACAACACATCAGCATGGACCCCACCCCAAGTGGAATCTGACAGCATCACCTTCTTAGCGCGAAACGAAAATAACAGCGAGCGTGATTCACATTCACAAACGTGGATACCTCTCAGTAAACAAACAAACCGAGTCAACTGCTGCCCCTCTGTATTGCTATAATAAGAGAATTGAATTCTCTTTCTCTCCAACTAAATCAAAATTCTCAGAATCGAATTCCTCTTTCAATCAAATTTCGTTTCTTTTTTTTCCCGGCTAGATGGAGGGTACATTGACGACGGATTCGGTTTCAGATTCGGATTTCCTTAAGGAATTTTATATTCCTAATTACATTTTGGTTCCTGATTCGAAATCCGATTCCACTCCTCCACCTCAGCTACCTCAGTGTCCGGTTCTGGTTTTTATCAATTCCAAAAGTGGTGGTCAGCTTGGTGCAGATCTTTTTAAGACTTATTCTGCTCTTCTTAATGAAAATCAGGTGAGGCTTTTTTTTTTATTTGAGTTTCTCTTCTCTGATGACAAATCGGTGATTTGTTTATGTTTTTAATGGACTTTTAGGTTTTTGATTTGGGGAAGGAAGCGCCGGATGTGGTGTTGCGGAGGATTTATTTGAATTTGGAGAAATTGAAATCTAATGATGAATTTGCGGCTAAAATTCAAGAGAAATTGCGAATTATTGTAAGTTTTTTTTTTTAATTTTAGTTTTTAGGTGGTGTTTGGATTCCTGAATGTGAAGGTGAATGTGAATGTAATTGTGTTTGTTTTATTTTTTTTTATGTGTTGAAATATTTTTGTTTGGATTGATTGTTTTATTTTTTATTTTTAAATTTATGAGTGTTGAAATGTTTTTGTTGGGATTAATTGTTTTATTTTTATATTTATGTTTGTTGAAATGTTTTTGTTTGGATTAATGTTAGGTTGCTGGTGGAGATGGAACAGCTGGATGGCTTCTTGGTGTTGTTTGCGATCTTAAATTATCGCATCCGCTGCCGATTGCTACTATGCCACTGGGGACCGGAAACAATCTTCCGTTCGCGTTTGGTTGGGTAAGAAATAATGTCTATGAATTTGAAATGGAGGATGTAATTTGAACGTTTCGAGATTTCTGAAATTGATGGTAGTTTGAGTGATGTAATGTTAGAATGAGCAATCTGGAAGAACTGGAGTGTAATATGAAGTGTATTTGCAGGGAAAGAAGAATCCAGGAACGGATGTTCAGGCTGTGATGGCTTTTATGAAGAAAGTAAAGAATGCCAAGGAAATGAAAATAGACAAGTTAGTTAGCATAACTATCTTTGTGTTTGTATGTGCATGCATAGTGTAGCTTTGTCTGGTTACATGACTCGGATTAATGTTCTTGTGGGGATAATTCGCTTAGGATTTAATTTCTTGAAAATCTCTTTCTGCGCCATAAGTTTGGTGTCTGATTGAACAAACATGGGGTGATTGCTTTATATTTTGGTTCGTCATTGCTTGCTTCATTTTTATTTTGACTTACATATTTGCTTTTTTATATTCTTGTTTGAAATTCAGCTGGCATATTCTCATGAGGATGAGAGCTCCTAAAGAAGGTTCCTGTGATCCCATTGCACCTCTTGAACTACCACATTCTCTGCATGCAGTTCACCGCGTTTCTCCAACAGATGAGCTCAACATGGTAGTGCAGTCTACATTGCCCTTACGAACTTTTTTTTTTTTGGAAAAGTGCTCTTAAGAACTGTCTAAAACATTTCTTGGTCATCATTTTGCTTATAATCAGGAAACTGCATTTGATGCCCGTGCAAAATCCAGTAGTAATTGCCTATTTGAACCCCAACACTACTTTTCTACTCTTTCAAATTAAAATTCTTCGATATTACGTTTGAGCCTGGAAATAACATATACTTTTTGAAAGAACCTCACTTGTTTTCTTGGTGCTGGTGCAGTCTTTGATATCTATCAAGTGCCTACTCTGATACCAAAGGTAGTTCCTTTGAAGAAGGATATTGCATATGAAATTGCATTTACGGTAGACTGACAATTGGATTTCTTCGGTACCATTTAAACCAGACCCAATTAAAATTCAATAGTGTATATTTGCCTGCATCATAAATAACTAAATGCTGTGGCCTTTTTTCTGCTTTAGCTTTAGTGCAAAACCTTTGATAAAATCGGAAGATTCCTACTGAGAACGTGTTTTATTTATTGTCATTAATTGTTTTTGTACAATTTTTCTACAAGTGAGAAAAACAAAATTCGTTGACTTCTAAGAGAGTACTATCTCTAGCGAAGAAAAGTGTGGACAAACCTTAGAATCGTTCTGTTCTCCACTTTAACATATCAACTTCTTTGAATTTAAGTTGCATCATGCATGTCTTACAAAAATGTTTTGGTTGCTTCACAGGAAGGTTATATCACATTTCGTGGGGGATTCTGGAACTACTTCAGTATGGGTAAGACTTCTATCCTGGACCAAGTATAATTCTTTTTATTTTTCTTATTGGCCAATTGAAACCTTAAAAGAAGATATATCTGTTTTCATAATTCATTTTTGGGTTATTCCCTAAAGTTTTACTCCCTTTTCTTTTAAAATAAATAATAAATAATAAATAATAATAGCAAGAAAACTAGTATTTTAGCAAAAGTAGGAAAATCAAGCTGCAATTTTTGATGGAATTGAGAATCTAATTGTACCTTGTTGTACCCAAGATTAAAGAGATAATACAGATTCAATGTCAAATTAAATTATAATTGAACGAATCTGCATAAAAATAAAGTCCAAGGATATAATTAGATTTTTAATAGGTCAATTTGATTTAATCATGGACCAAATTAAAGTTTAATTATGTTTAAGAATTAATTTGAGTCTAATTAAAAGATTTAATTAGGTACAAGGACTTAATTATATTTTAAATGAGTCAAATTAATTTTATTAGGGGCTTAATTGGTGAAAAATTAAATTTGAAAGTCTAATTTGAGCTTAATTTAGAAAATTAGAATTTTAGAGGATCAAATTTAATTTTTACAAAGTCAATTGATTCCAATCAGGGGTAAAATCGCAAGAAAATCAAAGTTTTAGGGTCATTTAGGGGTTAAATTGAAGAAATTAACAGCCAAAGATCATTTTGAAAAAGGCGTCGAACTTTGGGGATCCAATTGATTGAAATCAGAGATGAAATTAAAGAAAATCAAAAGTTTATTGGTCAATTGAGGATCAATTTGCATAAATCCGAAATCAAGGACTACAATGAAAAAGGCCCTGAAATTCAGGGCTGATGTTGAAGTTTTTTCAGGTATAAAATTAAAAGTTTAGGGTCAATTAGGGCTGCAATTGAAAAAAAAATAAAAGATGGAGGATCAAATTGAACTTTGGCAAAATGCTTGAATTAAAACCCTAAAAGTCGAAACGACATTGTTTCATTTAAATGAAACGGCGCGTTTTGACCAAATAGTAAAAAAAAAAAGACAGACCAGATGACTTGTTGTTTTGTCTATTATTCATCTTTTTCTTTCTTTTCACCTGAAAGAGACTGTTTAGGGGGTTGCTTTTCAAGTACATTTAATTCTTCACCTCTCCATCAAATTTGACAAAACTTGCACGAAAATGATAGCCTAACACTTGACCATACCCTGGTATGGTTTTTTCTGGCCGATTGACACTACACTGGCTGTGGCGACGGCCCAAAAAGACCAACTCAAGCAACCTTCAACTATCAAATTTGACAGTTCATGATGACCACTTTGAGCCAATGATTGATATCTTTTCCAGCTGAATCAAGGGTTAAGATTTATTCCCAGAAGAGACAGTGTCCCTTTCTACCTATTATAAATAAGGGTGAATTATATGCCCTGAAGAGAAATAAATCAGAAGCTAGAGTCTAAAAAAACCAATAATCCCCCTTTTCTCTCCCTGCTAGCTTTCTCCCACTTTCTCCGCCGCCATCACCAGCATCACACCGAACCTCCCAGCATGACCACCAACCATCTCCACGCCAAGTAGCTCCCATCTCTCCTGTGTCAGTCTGCCTCCCCCCGCCACCCTAGTTTTGCATGCAGGATGTTAATTAATTAATTCATGTCCTGCAACAGTTGGAAAGGTTTGGATTGGATCTATTTCAGCCCAGTCCACATGGTCGGGTCGGGTTTAGCGCAAACCCGTAGTCGGCCCGACCTGACCCGGCTAGGTTCGGCTCATATGGTTGGGCCGAGCCCAACCTAATATATTTAATAATAATATAATAATATTAAAGGAAAAAAGAAAAATTTTCAAATTTTCCAAAGGGCATTTTAAAAATATTTGTGGGTCCCTCGCATGTTTTTCCAACCATTTTGCATAATTTCATGTTGTATACTTACATTGTAAGATATAGATCCGGTATTAAAATACTCGGTTTTCTCCAAAACTTTCTAAAAAAATTGAAAATTTAAAATATTCAAAAAAAAAAATAAATTAATTTCCTCTTAAAAAAACAAAAATGTTTTGTTTCCGTGCATGCTGTTGAATCCTAAAATTTTTCCAAACATATTTTCATAAGAAAAAAAAATTGCATCTCTCATGTTTTAAAATGTAAAATTGATATCATAATCAGTTTATGATTATCCGTTAGAGTTTGATTAAAATATCAACAATCTTTCACTAATCATTTTGTTCACTTTATATTTAAAGTGTTATGAATTTATATGTAGACTTTAATATTTGAGGGTATAAAATTACATTATAAAGTATACTCTCAGGTATTAAAGATACAAAGAGTAAAATAAATGCAATGCTAAAATTTAGACTTTAGAACGGTTAGGATTTAACCAGATAAGATAGAGACTTCCTCATGAAGGAGATCTACCTTGAATCTTAGACGAGACTAACGAATATAAACTTGACTTAGAAAAACAATTAAACAATAACGCAGCTTACCTCAGGTAGGGTGCACTGAGGGCGATGTGTCTTCCTTTGCACAACCAGTCCCTTATCCAAATTCTCACATATCATAGGTTTCCTAATAACTTAATACTAGGCGAGAGCTCTTGAACTTTATAATCATAATTTTATGGATAGAGCTAAAACCCATTTCCAATGCATCCTTTCCGGAGGCAGACCTACCATCACTCAACGCCGCACATGCCCCGCGACATCTGTCATGGATGCCTCTAAAGTATAGTGCAATTTATTAGTATTTTTGAACTGCAAGATAAACTCCGTGTCTTATTTATAGAGTTTGTTCTTGAGGTTTAGAATATCTGAGTTCTTGTTTTTTTTATGTAATCATCGATTCATTGAAAACATCTGAGATAGTGGAGACGTTCAATATTTAATATCAGATTATAAGTTTTTAATATCTACCCTATATGCATGTGATTATAAGCATTAAGATGTAAATGTGAATTATATAGAGAGGATTTATTTTGTTTTGTTGTATCTTCTAACTTCCGTTACAAAATGTCACACTGTAAATATGTTTTAAATAACAAGGAATGTCAATTTAACTTTTTAAAGTTCAAAATCTTCTTTCTTGAAGCATGCCATGAAGACTTGGATTTCAGAAATTTTACATTTTACCCCAAAACGTTTTTCTGACATAACCACGACTTGTATTCTGTTGTTTACAGGCATGGATGCCCAAGTGTCATATGCATTTCATTCTGAGCGGAAGTTGCATCCTGAAAAATTCAAAAATCAGTTGATTAATCAGGTACTGCAATGTCTTCTATATTCCTAGTGCATTTTAATAAATTGAATTAAATATCACGGTAGTTCAATTATACTTGACTGTTGAAGAAAGGATGTCAAATTTTGATCAAACTTCTATTCTTCACCAAAATACGGGGCTTCTCCGAAGTCTACCATTAGGACTCTGGTTGGTAGGACAATAATTGGTCGGCTAAAGAATGTAATACTGTTCGTTTGATAACTTGTCCCTACTTTTGTACATACTAAATGGTCAGCTCAAAGTGAAATACTGCTTTCTTAATTATTGTTTATTTTCTCCCTATTGAAACAGAGTACTTATGCAAAGCTTGGTTGTACACAAGGATGGTTTTTAGCTTCTCTTTATCACCCTTCTTCAAGGTTAGTGTATAAAAAGCAAAACAGAGAGAGCGAGAGTTAACTGTTACCTGGATGCATGCAATATTACTGTCTGCGCTGTATATTGGGATTTCAACTGGTATCCCTTTGAGAAGAGATAGAGCTATAAATAAGACAAATATATTTCATTGTCTGAGAGTTTAGAGACTCGCTGGCAAATCCTACAGCGAATCATGTTATGATAAATGCTGCATGCCTCAGCAAATTATGTAATAGCGATGATTCTTCATTACAGGAACATAGCGCACCTTGCTACAGTGAAGATCATGAAGAAGACTGGTCAATGGGAAAAGCTTCATATACCTAACAGGTAACTCAATGGTTATGTGCTTCAGTTTTATGCATCACTTTTCCATGACTGCTAACTTTGAAGAAATGTTAAACGCTTCTAAGTTTCCACTGAAACTAAATATTGCTTAGAAAAAACTATAAAATGTTTTGTCTATTGACATCCCCTCCTCTGTTTTTTCTACGAACAGCATTAGGTCAATTGTATGCCTTAACTTGCCCAGCTTTTCTGGTGGACTAAATCCATGGGGAACACCAAATAGCAACAAACGACGTGACGTCAGTTTTATCTGTCCACTTGCTTATCTACTTTAAATTTTAGTTTTGACGGAAACTAAATAATTTAATCTCATGAACGTTTATTTTACTGAGGAAAATCTGATGAATTGGCCTCTTATATTCGTTTCAGAGAGGCTTGACTCCACCTTTTGTTGATGATGGACTTATCGAGGTTGTTGGTTTTAGAGACGCTTGGCATGGGCTTGTTTTGCTTGCTCCAAATGGACATGGAACTCGTCTTGCACAGGTGAAAAAATAAAACTGTAACTGAAATTCTTCCCTGATTTTAAATGGCGCGTTCTTTATGGATATCAGAAATTCATTCACGAAGAGGAAACCAAGATCGATTACTTATTCATGGATATAAAGGAATCAATCAGTGACCTAAGATGGAAATGCGTGCTGTGATTTCTAGGTTCATACAAGAAATCAAAATGTCTCATAAAAATGGCATTACATAATATGTAGATTAATCTTCTAAACTCGACTTTCTTTTGGTTTTGGCACTAGGCACACAGAATCCGCTTCGAGTTTCACAAAGGTGGCGCTGACCACACATTCATGAGAATTGACGGGGAACCCTGGAAGCAACCGCTACCATCCGATGATGATAATACTGTGTTGGTGGAAATCTCTCATCTTGGCCAAGTCAACATGCTTGCCACCGATGATTGCAGGTCTAAAAGTGTCAACGATCCTTTATCGCCATCCTGTCATGATGCAGACAAAGACAGTGACGAGGAGGACTCGGTACTAGCCGAAGAGTTTAGGAAATTTGGCGCAGCTGATACATTCAGGATCCCAGATGAAGTTGACATTTCTCATCTCAGTTAAACCTTTAAATATTCATTTTTTTCTCTGTGATTTGCTTACATGTTTATTGGGTTGATTCTCTCATGGTTTTGGAGTTTCATTTATATCATTTTTCATCCATATTGTTACTGAAATTGATTGTAAATTTATCCATTTACCAATTGATAATAAAACTGGTGGTTAAAACTCTTGCAATTTTATTTTAGGATTGCTTGGTACCTTGCCAAAAATTACTGTTGGTGAAACAGGTCTTTGCAGGTGTTATGGTTATAATCTACCCCTAACCTTAAAGCTTATTTCATACAAAATGCGCTTTATTTTTATTATTTTACAACCATCGGGCTTCATTTTATTTTTAAAGATTTATACTGTAACACCATAATCGTCCTCACAGCGTTTTATTTAGTTTTTTTTTCCCTCTTGCTTGCAACTTGGTTATTGTTCCATCAAGTAAAATCAAATACGAAAACCAAAAATGAATTGGAGTCAATTGTGATTGGAATTCACATGGCAGCAGCTGTCTCTTCCCTTCATATAAAAATTCCGGTTGAAGGGTTCATGGAATGTCTTCCAGCAATTGAGCTTCCTTTTCTCATTGGGTTTGATTTGGGTCTTGTTTGTTTGAGCAAATTGTGGCTAATTTTGAAGATTTTGTGGTTTTCAGTGGTGATTCCAGTCTTTCTAAGGTTTAGGTAAGTGTAGGCAAGAAGTGTGTGAGCAGTAATGAAGATGGAGAATAAGTTGGAGAAGGCGAAAAGAAAATTGGAGATTGATTGGCAGCTTCTCTTGCCCTCAAAACCCAGATTCTTCACTCTCTAAGGTAGATTTTTCTGTTCTCTTTTATTCCAATCTCTATCAATTATGTTTGGTTAGAGAATCAAACCACATAAGTTCACAAGATTGATTTGGAGGGGGGGGGGGGGGGGGGGGGTGCTTTTTTTAAAATAAAATAATATTAAATCAAGCTTGGTCAACACTGGTCTAAGAACTAAAAAAACAGTTTTTGAAACAAAAAAGACTAATTAATTCATTTCTTGAAACTAGAGGAACTAATTTATAATTTACTCTTCAATATGATCACTTTCCCTCCAAATAAAAAAAAATATAATGATTTATGAAACAATGAACACTGGTCAAGAGTTCGTCTTTCTTGCTTATGCAAAACATTCACTGGACTATCACTTACTATAGTGCTTTATGAAATCATTGCATTATATCCTATTTGTATCAGTAAAATTTTCCATTATAATAAAGTAAATACTCTGCATTAATTTCCCTACATACCTACATCATGATCATTAAGAATCCCGGAAGCAACTCCTACCAATTGACTTTGATTAAGCCATCATAATTGACACAAAGGACAAAGATAGTAATGTGGAAGTCCCTGTACCTTGTGGAGTGGAGAAAATTTAGGGAAGCTGATACTTTCAATCAATATCTCAAGTACAATTATATTTGGTTCATGGTGACATGACCTGACTTCTGTCCCACTTTCTCACTAAGACAGCTTTGTCCCATCTGCTCACTAAATATTATCCTAAAATATCTTTCTGTTTTTATTTGCTTACTCTCCTTATCAGGGTCAATTCCCTAGGGGGGTTCGGGTTCCAATTGTATGTGCAAATTTGTAGCTGTGACTAAAATTTTAGTTACCAAAATGTCTTTCACCAATTAACAATAGTAAAAGTCCATTCTCCTGTAGCAAATCAAATTTTGAAAATGATTCACAGGTTCAGTACATGTTATTTTCAGAAACTCCCATTTTAAGAGGATGCATACTTGCAGCTTACAGATGCAGTTCAGGCTGATGCACAATTATGTTTTTGTTTCTGTATAGCATGTGCTTATCACCAGTTGAATAAATTAATATTTCATTTCTGTAGATTGTGCACAATTATGTGCTTATCACCAGTATAAATGAAGATTTTCTATGATTTGTTTGTATGACATTGTTCATCAAGTTTATTGATTAGATTCGTGGTCAAACACAGTTAACGCAAAAAGGAAGTTTAATAGTGATGAGCACAAAGATATATTTGCAACTGGGTGTTTAATAACAGGATACATTTCTGGTACAGAAATAAGAAAGAAAATTGTTTGAAATAAAGGAAAGAAATATATAAACATGTGGAACAAAGAGGGAATGTATCCTGATCATCATACTGTAAATCCACAAGCTGACATATGGTTTGCTGAAACAGAGAAGTCTTTCGAGTGTACCTTAAAATAAAGGAGTGACGATGTTGAAGCTTTCGTATAATTTGATCTGTGTGGTGAGCGATGCTGTGTTGACTGAACTACTGTCCTACAACTTGGGGATCTCCCAAACATTTTGCTACCATCTCATTAGCCTTCTGTGATTCTGCACGTTCTTCTTGTTTCTTCTTTTCCCTGAAAGCCAAAAGCATCTTAGAAAACAGAACCACATGCAAGATGGGACAAACAAAAGAAGAAGAATGCTAGAACATATCTTGGGAGGAATCAGTTTTAGATGTTATGGGCATTTGATGAACAATTTACATGGCTCAACATAGATATCATAGCAAGTTCACAACTAGATTGTTCGTATTATATAACAATGTACTTTGATTAAACATTTACTGTTTAAGTTTGATGAATACAAATTTTCTCCAGATTACAGTTTCCGACTCGCAAGAAGTTCTGTGCGTGTTATTTTCACATACTCCCATTTTAAGAGGGTGCACACTTGCAGCTAAGAGAAGCAGTCCAGGCTGATGCACAATTATGTTTTTGTTTATGGATAATGTAATAATCACCAGTGGAATAAAATAATATCACATACCATCATTTTTATGTAAAAGAAATTGTATGGAGAAAGGATGTAGATCTTTACCTATCTACATACTCCTTCAGTAACTCTTTCGCTTGAACCAATTTAGAAAGAAGGCCTCGATATACATCAAGGTCCCGATCCACACTTCTTTTATTGATGTTTAGTGCCGAACAAAGCTGTTGCATGGAAATTAAAGGGTAAATGTCAAACTATCAAGCAAAAATCTTTATTTCATAACAAAGTTCATTAAGGAGTTGAAGTTAGCCAAATTAAAAATCCAACCACTTGAAATTAAAATTGGAAAATTCAAGTCCGAAATCTCTGTTAATTGAAATACTACATGCATCATATCTTGTTCGAGGAACTGAATCTCCAATTGAAAACAACACTTTCTCAAGTAAGAAGTCATGGTTCTCAAATATATGCAATAAGAAAGCATATGAAGCTCTTGAGCCCATGGAAGGAAAAATTAACCTTAGGATGCCAATGAATTTATTACTTGGATATATTCACCATTAGAACTTTCAGTTCCTGAAGCTTCTTTTTTTTTTTTTTTTTGCTTCGTATTCATTTTGTCAGGCAGAAGCTGAAAGGATTTAAAGTCATAAAATGTCCCAAATACACAAAGTTAAAAATGTATCACATAATATCTTCACAATCTGCAAGAAGAAGGTCTCATATAAATCCATATTCTCCAAACTTCTTGACACAACTAGATACTATACTGGAAATTTGGATCTCGGATTTGAGGGTTAAATGGGCTAAATTTATACACATGCAACTATAAATTGAAGCAAATCTTGGGAACTGAAGAATTTATGGATTTGATGAGCTAAAAACAACATCCAAAACAATGAAAATCACTAGAAAACTAAAACTTTAAATAGAATAGTAGAGCACTATATTACATAGATTGCAATAGAGAAGGAATGTAACAACCAACCTTTTCTAGTACTGTTGGTTCACTTGCATTTGACAGCTCAAGAAGACGAAATAACCCAACAGCAAAGAAACGGCTGTAGCTGAAATTCCCACTCGCAGCTCTTTCTGCAATGCCCTTTAATATCCCCTCAATTTCTCCTTCCTTAGATGAAAAGTCAACTAATGAACTATGAGTCTGAGCCCGAGCCCATTCTTCCAGCTTTTTAGCATCAATTCTGCAGACCAAAACATACAGAACTATTCAACCCAAATGGTGATTCAAGTCAGGTCAAATAGAAAGGTAATTTTTAGACTCTGTTCAATGAAACTATTAATGATCTATATGATGTAACAATTATATTCTTTCAGTTTCCTGTTATGCAGAGTAACAAAGGAATAAAAGAGAAAAAAATTGACCACCAATATATGAACATCTTAAAAGCACCAGGCATCTCCAATTTTTCAAATGATCTGGCTAAGCTTTTCAAACGTTTCAGTTTCTGCTACGTTTGTCATTTATCTATCTTTATGTGTTGCCTGTATTTCTTTTCATTTCAATTGGTTAGAAAAACTCAAATGATCTATATATAAAGGTAACAATGTTGATAAAAAAAATTCTTGAGAAAAATAGTTGTAAATTATGCATAGAATAAGATTTTTTTTTCTCATGTTTCTCTGAAACCATCCATGAGAACCACCTAAGCCTTATTCTTGCAAACATCCAGCAATTATTTAACTCTCTCCATCTAAATAAACAGAATTTTAAAGTGATTTGTGGTCTTCAGAAAACAAATGCCAATAATCAACAATAACAAACGTTTTCTTATTTCTCATGCAATAGTTTCAAATATAAAAAATTATCATTCAGATGCAATAAGCTTGATAAAAGAGATACTCTCATAAAGCATTAACAATCATTATTTACACTAATTCCTGTTTGAAAACTAAACTTTTATTGGGGAGTTGAAATAAACAAAAAGACTTCCAGCAACAAAACCAAAGAAAAACTCAGAAAACAAGCCTGTATTGCTCCGGGTCCTCCTTCAATGCCTTAATGTAAGCCTGAAAAATGGCCTCTCGATCCTCGTCACTCGGATACCCTTCCATGAGTTGATCATACACAGTAACAAGACCAAGACCAAACACGGGATCATAAAGGTAAGTCTTCTTATACCTCATCAAATGTTGTTGTACTATCAACTCCTGCAAAACAGTATTATAGATACTCGGGATCGGTCTCTTGTACGCCTTTAAGAAATTGGACTTTGTCTCGGATACCGTTGGTGGCACATCTGAAAACCCAATAAACCAAACAAACCATTACCAACAAATCCACACACTATCATACGCTACATCAACAAACCTAAAAATTGCAGAATTAAAACCATAAACACAATAATGACAAGGAAAAATAAAATCTTTGACCACAAATTCTCAGAAACTACAATTACGCATTAAAAACATACATATAAATTTCAAGTCTAAGTTTCCAATATCCACTAGGTGAATCATTAATAGTTAAAAAAAAATACTAAAATATATTTACTTCATTTTGTTACTGAATCAATCACAAAATTAGTTCTTTTCAACTATTAAACAGAAATTTTCACACAAACAATTCATAAAAATAAATGAATAAATCCCGCTAATTCCTCATGAATGTGAAAAAATGAATCTATAATCAAACAATTGAATGTTAAAAGCTTAACCTCCTAACTACACTAACTTTCTACAACTTTTATTTCTATTTTCTCCCACTTTCTCAGCAACCAAACACAAAACAGAAAAACAATAAAAAAAATCAGCAAAGACTATTTTTTTTTACCAGTGGAAGTGGACATGCAATGAATAGCCGTACGAGAAGTCGAATTCGAAGCTTTAACGCCAACATAGTGACACGAAAAAACCGACCGAAGTCGAAAACCTTCAAAACTTAAATTACGCGACGCTAAAGAGGACACGAAAGTGTTTCGCTCACTAGAAGATTGGTTTACAGCAGAGAACGATAGGCTAGTAATGGCAGTCATTGTTTATCGATACAAATGCGTGTTTGAATAGAGAGAAAATGAGAGAGTGTTTTTCCGGGAAAATTAAGTTATAGGGAAAGAAGAGAAGAAAATTATTTGCATTTTCTAAATCCTGTGTTTGGATTGAGAGAAAAGGAGAGAAAGTGAGAGGTTAGAAATTGAAAGAGAGGCTTATCTTAAAAAAAACAAAAAACAAAAACAAACAAACAGGACTTTTGTGATTTTTAGAGGGAACCAGTGAAGTTTGACACGTAATCTGTTTTATTTGTTTGGGTTGTTGTATGGGTGTTTGCGGTTTTTACCAATGGGTTGCTTGGAAACAAGGAAGTCCACTGAAGATTTTTTTATTAATAGGGTGTTTAGAGTGTAGGGAAATTATTTTTTAAAATAATATTTGTTTTAAAATATATTAAAATAATATAATTTTTTTATTTTTAGAATTTATTTTTGACATTGTACATCAAAATAATTAAAAAATACTAAAAAAGTTAATTTGAAAAAATTTGTTTTTCCAATTTTTGATGAAAAGCATATTCAATTTCAATACCAAAGATACACTTTCCTTCCTTGATGGTAAACCTCGCGGTGTTTGACACATTTTTTGTTTATATTTTTTAAGAACTTCTTAAAAGTATTTCTAGCTTAAAAAAATATTAAATTGGTATTTTTTGTATTTAATAATATTTTTAATTTGTTAATGTTAAAAATAAAAAAAAACAAATCTGAAAAAAAATTATTTTAATATATTTTCAAGAAAAAAAACTATTTAAAAAAAACATTACACTACAGTTACAAGCATCCTCGCAAACAATCATCTTCTCAAGTTGTGCTCCCAATACTTGTAGAGATGGCAATTTAAGCTAATTTATTAGGTATTTATCATAGTTGTAAAAGTTTTATTCTCCATTTTTTAAATTGTTATTTCATTTATTTTGAATTTTTTTTAATTGTGTTTTTTTTTCAATTTTATCCTTTAATATTTTGATAATTTAAAATTTTTCTTTGTTATTTTTTATGGTTTACCATTTATAGGATTAGTCTCGAGCTCATGACTGGAGTCGTGAGTTTTGAAAGGTAACATGAGTTAAATTTGGTCATTTTTTAAATTGATTTTTTAATATTTTTATCATTCAACATTTGATTTATCAAAGAATGATATTCATGTTTTTTTTTCTTTTCAAATTTTTTTATATGGGGTTATCTCAATATTATGTCCATGGTCGAAAGGTTAGTAGGTTAACCTGAGTTGACTCGAGTCTTTTTTATTTTTTTTTAGTTTTACCCTTAAACATTGAGTTATTTGATAATTGAACTTTATAATTTTATTTAGTATGCTTTCGATTATGTTATTCCAGTATCACAACCAAGTCGCAGATTTGACATGTTAACCTTGATGGGCTGAAGTCAATTTTTTTTTTTTTGGTTGTCAACTTTTTTGTCATTTTATTTATTTTTATTGCATTTCTTGTTTATATTATTTAAACTAGTCGAGCTTATTAAACACAATCGATTCATCGACCCGAGTCTCAATTTCTTTTAGTTTTTTTAGGAACACTTGCTTGCATTTCCTTAACATTCTTTCTTATACTGAAAAATATTTGGGCCGGCCCACGGCGTAGTGCAGTCACTATTTAGTCCATAACTATCCATGGATCCAATTTTTGTGTTGGTTGGTCTGTAGTAATTTTTGTATTTTGGACTGGACCCATTCAAAATGTAACAAAAACTTGGCCCAAGTTTGGTCCATGAACAGCTATCATAGTTACCAATTGAAATTGGGTCAACTAAATGATTATTACTGGGCTTTACTATCTCTAATGGGTGTTCTAGCATATTTGGGCTTCTAGCCTTTCTTGTCTTTTAGGTGCTCACCTGTTCCTTGCCCCCCTCTGCTTCCTGGTGCCGCGGAGAGTATTTTTTCTAACAAAAATCGATTTATGATGGTTAAGAATGTATGTTTTCTATTTTTATTTTTTTAATTTAACATTTAAAATTATTAGTTAGAGAATACACCAAACCGATGAAGACAAGATATTTTTAAAATTATTTAAAAATAAAATTAACCCGTGATTATGTGTAAACTAGTCTGAAAAATATATCAACATATTTTTGAAATTTAATTTTTAACCTAAGTTTATATTTAAAAGGGAAAAAAATAGGGTGATAATCTAACATACCTAAACTTGACAAAATATCAAACCTAAATAGTATGAGTCTAGTTTGCTTTCAAGCCCAATATCCTTAGGGTTCATCTGAATACTAAGTCCAAGCAGACATGGATCTAGCAAGATATCATACCAAACATCTTTAGGTTTAGTTGCGCGTTGAGTCCAAGTAAATATAAGTATAGTGAATTGCTAGACCCAACATCCTTGAGTTCAACTACGTGTTGAGCCTAAACAGACATGAGTTTAATGAGCTGTTAGACCCAATATCCATGGGTTTAACTATGCGCTAATTCCAAGTACATATAAGTCTGATAAATTGTCAGACCCAACTTCCCTAGGTTTTATGTACATGCTAAGTCCAATTATATATGGGTCTAGCAAGATATCATACCTAATTTTCTTGGGTTCAGCTATGCGTTAAGCTTAAATAGATGTGGGTCTTGCGAGTTGCCAAACCCAATGTTTTTGGGTTCCGCTACATGCTGAGCCTGAATAGACATAGGTTTGACGAGCTGCCAAATCCAATATTCTTGGGTTCAGCTAAGCGCAGAGCCCAAACTGTCGTGGGTCTAGCGAGTTGTCAGACTCAATATCCCTGGGTTTAGCTAAGTGCAGAGCCCAAACAGACATGAGTTTAGCGAGCTGCTAAACCTAACATCCTTGAGTTTAGCTATGCATTGAGTCCAAATAAATTGGATCTAGTGAGTTGTTAGACCCAATGTCATTGGGTTCTATTATGCGTTAATTAAGCCTAAATAGACAAGAAGGTGGCAAACTGCCAGATTAACATCCTTAGGTTCAACTACGCGCTGAGCCCAAGTAGACATGGGTTTAGTAAGTTATGAGACCCACTGCCCATGGGCTTTGTATCGTACTAAATCCAAGTGGATATGGGTATGACGACCATTATATATAGGCTCCCAGGCTGGGTCATGAGACTTCATTTGTTTATTTTTATAACTTTTAACATAAAATGTTAATGACATGAGCACTCATCTCTCTACACTCCTAGGTGTATAAATATCTTATAAGGACCTACCATATTTCCATCGCCATTAATATTGTGTAAGAAATATTTACTCCCCATTGATATGGTGTAAGAGATATTTATCACTTATTAATGCTAACAAAAGAAAATAACTCCAATCCTTCTATTCTAGCAACATGACAAGGTTTAAGGGCTTAAAATACCCCTTGAACCACCCGGATAAAGGGTTCATAAGTTTTATTCTCTAAGTATTTATACTTTAATTCTTAGAGTATTTATCATATAAAAACAAGAAAAAAAACTCTTATTCTTGGAATTTATTGCTCATTCTTTCATTTATTGTAATCCCTTACTAAAAAGCCACTTACTTTATCAATATCTAAGGGTTTCTACTAGAAGAAAATGTTTTGCAGGTTTTGGATTTTTTTATCAACAACCATATACTTTCTAAGCTTAAAAAAAAAAAATATTGACCTAAATGCATGATTATCTTCCATCCTAGCATTAAATAACTTTATTTATGATCATATTGATTTTTAGAACATCATGACATACTGATAGAATAAAAAGAGAAAGAAAATGATACACAAACACACTGGGTTCAGCTGATGTCTTAGGTCGAACTCAATTAGGATGTACGTGAACATGGAACCGCTGTCTGAGAGAGAAACAGCCTTTCTTCTCAGGAGTCCTTTCTCACTGTAATGGTAGATATATAATGCTGAAACTTAGAGGTACTTGGATGCCATTTTCTTTGAGTAGATGCATTTTGGGAGGAACTACATCTACATGGGTCTTTGTCCAAAAATAAATGCGTATTGCTTAAGTTACAGCTTACATGAAGGCGATTTTCAGCGTGTTCTAGTGTACCATTGCTTTGCTGTTTTGACGCATACACTTTTATTTGTATTTAGATACCAGAGAAAGGCAAAATAATTTCATCAAATAATTGAAATGAGAAGGGATTTAAATGGCAAAATGACAATTACAAAAAGAAAAATGAAAATGGACTTGGTCAAGATATACATATTGTCCTTTTTGTTTAGATTAATTAGATAATATTTTAGAATCAACTTGGGCACATGAAGGTTTGTTTTTATCGCAAAAAATATATATTTCTTGAAAGCAAATCATTACAGTCATGTTTCAAGTATAAATATCAGACCCAGTTTGGGAACCGTCCCATCAAAGGGTCTTGGTCATTTTTGTCTTGGTCATGATATTCACTTGATTGGGATTGAGCGAGTTTCATGACCTTGTGGCTGAAATACGTGCTCCAGTACTCAACCAGCAACCTGGTTAATTTATAGAATTCACTGAAACAGAAAACAAGAAGTAAGGAAGGGAGCAAGTTGCAACTTAGAGCCATGGCTAGCTTCTCCACGATTATGTGTCGATCTTATCCAACTGACTTTTCATGTATCCATCTCCATGCTATCCATTGATTCACGTGGTTATATGCCTTCTGCTCCAATGACAGTGGAAGTAACGTGCTTGATATCTTTTAATAATCAGCAACAATCTTGACGGACTGTTTTCTAACTGTAAAGCTAGAGAGAGAAAAAACTTTCAGTGATCTACAGTTCAAGGGACAAAAAGATACACCAAAAGAAGCTTGGAATAGCAAGGAAAGATCTTAAGATGGATAAAGAAACAAATTTGATGTCGAGTCATGTTTTCCAAAGAATCTAGCTAGCTACAAGCATATAATATGTTATACCTATACAGAAAAATGAAGTTTTAGTTGGACAGATTCTCCAATGCTGTGATAGATTTAGAATCTTTCACTAAAAAAATGTAATGGTGGACACCGGAAGACACATCAACTACATATGCCTTGGTTTGATAAAGAGAAAAGTTATTAAATTTAATTTGATTAAATATATTGATTGAATGATGTGTATCGTGGTTAAATTTTATTTTGAATTATTCTTAATATTGAATTAGTTAAATATTAGTGACTCTAGAATATTTGACCGGTTAAATTTAGATGAGGTTTAATCGTTTAGTTAACTATAAAGAATTTTTTATTAAAAAAAAATTCAAACAATATTAATTTTGATAAAATAATTAATTTAACTTGATACGAAAACCATCAAATTGATTTAATAACCCAGTAATTTAGATTTTAAATCAAGTGCGACAGACTGGTATGATCATGAAGATGATAGATGAAGTAATAGAATCCCTTAAGGTATGTATGGATGTTATGAGTCTAAAGTCTCGCGTCAGGAACTTAGATTAGCTTGTCATCTCTATTTTTCATGCAAAAGAGAAGAAACAACATAGGACCTCCATTAATGTTCTAGTTACCTGTATTAATTCCTTCCGGCTCATGTTGGAAGAACTAGGTTAATACATGTAAAGAATTCTCGTAGACACAAAGAAACATAATTAAAAAAATAGATTTATATATCACGAGAAACAAAATGGTAAGAGAAAAGATTCATTTACTCTTACTTCAATGTCATGAAATTTATGGATAGAAGAAAGATTTCTTCAACCCATTTCTATTTTTTTTCTACAGTCCATATCGGAAGTAATTGAGCATGTATGCAAATTATAGCTTTTTTTTAAAAAAAATCAAAGTAATTCCAAGAAAAAAATACTTTTAAATAAACTTCTGCAAAACTGTAGTGTGTTACTTAACTAAATATCTTTAAAATTGTAATTGATGTAAAACACTGAACACACCACATTACATAAACAAATAAAGCCTATATATATATTGAACTCTAGTCTCAAAGTTCCCCCACAAGTCAATAACTAGATCAGCTACTTGACATCCTTCCACTCCAGCTCTGCTCTACTCTACTCTTATAGAGTAGAATTTACATCTCTCTTCCTCTCTTCTCTAACGTTCTTGAAACAAACAGTAGTACTTCCTACACACACACACAAAGGAAATTAAGCATTCATGAGCTTGAGATCCATCAGCAAGGAAGAGTTTCATCCAGCTGGTTCCCAAAGGATGCAAAGTGTTAAAGACAAAGCTCCTAAAACTGACCTCAAGGAGGCTGCTTCATCTAAGCAAACGATAAGCTTTTCAGGTAATTTCAGTTTTAATGATCTCAATAAATCTGGTAAAAACAGTGAAGATAACAAGCTTAAACAGGCAGAGGAGTCACTGAGGACTGTGATGTACTTGAGCTGCTGGGGTCCTAACTCCTAACTGATGTGCAATCCGATTTGCGAAAGCTGGCCGAGGTGTTGCTTAGAAGCTTATGTATACAGAGCCTGTAATGTACATGTAATATTTCTGAAGTTAACATCTATGACTATCTTTTTTTTCTGTTCCTTGTTCCTTCAAGATCATGTATATATAATCTATCGAACCAGATAAGAAATTATCACGATGGGAATTACTAAGAGGATAAATGGAAGCAATGATCATGTGTTTAAGCAAAGAACATGGATCGGAACTATTAAGGTGCTAATGCAATGTGGTACCTACATGTTTGACAAAACTATCTTGCTTGTAAGATATGCTTTACCCTGATGGTGATGGGGAGGCCATAGAACTAGGAGAGGAATATGCTTATCAGTAACACAACATGATCTATTGATCAAACATCAATCAAATCAACAATTTCAAGATATATAACAGTAAGGTTCAAGGAGATATTATCTCTAGCTAGTAAAGACAGGCATCAAACCATCATGCATCACACAAATAGACTTTTCATCTATTCAAACCATCATGCATCACAAATAGACTTTTCATCTATTGGATAATACCAAGGACAAATGGACACAGAAGCACTGTAACTCTGAAGACTTCACAACATGTCTGAATGCATAGATAATCTTGTGTTTTGCAATTTACTAGAAGGCTCATTGTTAGGCGAAGCATCAGGGGACAGACTTCCATTAAATTAGGTACTCAACCAATTGCAAGCAAGATTCATTTTTTAGATTACTTGAGAAAGGGACTTCATCGAAGAACTGTTATCTTGACTAGCATCTACCTAATTCTCCCCTCTCTGAAAGATCGCAGTACTTTCTAGTCTCGCTTGTAACAAAATAAATAAATAAGTGAATTTATCTACTAAATTAAGCTAATATCCGCAATAATTATATAAAGCTACGTCTTGTACTTTATTTAATTTTCTCTTGATCATACGACGAAATTAGAATCCTCGAATGAAAAATTCAAAACTTGCAAAAAAAACTATTCTAACATAAATTTCTTGGAGAGGTTAGCTTGCAAAAATCATAGTTATTAAATATTATCCGAAACTTTATTTTTTAGATTATAGGATCATTTTGAATGTCACCTAGCCAATCTAAATCAATTATTTTATCTAAAACATTATTTTTTTTTAATTAAATTCCTTGGAGTTGGCTCAATCAAGTTTACTTGAATTTAATTAGATCAACTAAGTCATGGGACAATCTGATCAATTTGCATGTCACCGAGTCATTTCAAATCAATTATTTCATTCAAAATAATACTATTTTTATTTTTAAGAAATATATTATATGAAATTGACTTAATTAGATTCACCTGAATTTTTAAAATGATATTATTTTGATTTAAAAATAAATTATATGAAAGGAACTTAATCAAATTCACCTAAATTTAGCCATATTATGGATGAACTCATCAAATCAATCAAGTTTGGCACTTTTAATGTCCAATTAATTTAAAATAAAACCCGACCTAAATGGCTGGAGCATCCAGTCGGCCAACCAAGCGTTTCAGAACCATGGAATAAACTAATTATTAAAATTCGGGATTTCCATAGGTCTCTGGTTTTGAAGTTTTTGGAAATTTGAAGATTGAGAAAGCACCATCTTCGATCGTGTAATCGAATAGTGTAGGGTGTTGGATTCAACCGAAATAAATAAATAACAAAAACAAATACCATGAAATTAAAGATTTATATAGCAAAATTCTATAAGATTTAAATAATATTTCAAAAACAACAGAATATTAATTCGTGTACTGTGAAATACGAGAAATTAACAAAACCAGTACACATTTATCCAAAAACCAAAACCAGTACAAGAAATGAGATGCATGACATTCTCAGCCTTTTCAGCTTCCCTCAGCCTTCGCTTCTCACCAGCACCAGCCTTCTTCCTGGGTTCAGTGGGCACCAGAAACCCATCTAAACTGAGTGAAACTTTCCGATTCTGGTCTTGGTTTTGCCTGAGGATGCATCATCATCCCTTTAGACTTCTGGTCTTCTAGGCCTTGAACTGCTCTAAAACAATTTCTGCTTAAGCACCTTAAGACTCATGTTTGTTGGCCTATAAACGTCAGGACTAAACCCTGTGATTAATGACCTAAACGTTTGGCCCGATGGAAAAATTAGGCGATTTGGTTCTGCTACCTGCCAAAATACGGTGTCTTTTCAAAGGGTGTCTTCAACAGAAGCAGTTCTTGTAAGCCAAGCAAAATCACGATTTAAATAAATCTTTCAGATTAGGAAAATTGCAATTAATGAGCTCATTACTGCGATTTCTTAAAGAGGCCACAGAAAACCTGTGCATATATATGGAAATTAAGGTTGGGAACCTTGGGATACCATTCTTTTTTTTTTTTTTTTTTTGTCTTTTTAGAATTATTAGATTGGTTTTCTGGTTTGTTAATTCGAAGGATATTAGCATCGTCCTGAGAATTATTTGACTTCTTGGCGTCTCTGGGTGTTTTTTATTTGCTTTTTATCTTACCAGAAATGTTAGATGGGGGATCGATATAGTATTTTTGTTTTCAACTTGATTTTTTTTAATTAATTTTGAGGTGTTTTAAGCTAAGAGATTAGCATTTTAAGTTTATTAGGGTATTTGTTAGGTGTTTTTAGATAATAATAAATTAAAAATATCTTTTTTAGCCAAAATCAGCAATCTTGAATTTTTTGATCACCAATCCAGTGGTCGGGTTTAGGGCTTTCAAATAACATGTTGTTTAATTATTTTTTTATTAAAAAAAAGCAAGGCAACAACCAACCAAAAAAACATGCCAGGGTGCGGGCTTGGCCTTGCAAGCCCCTACGCCTAGTGTTTTTATTTTATGAGCCAGGTGCAATAGCCCATCTAGGACACTTGGCCTTTTTTAAATAATATTTTTCTAACAATTAGGTGTAATTTTCTTAAAAGTTGATTAATTACAAATATATAAGAATATATTTGGATATTATTTTAGTTAGTACCATTTAAATTTTTTTTTTGAATAAAATTATAAAAAACTTTCAGAAACGTGGTTCGACTGTCCTCCCAAACACATATTTAAAATCTAATAGCTTATTTGTTTTTGCGTTTTAAAAACGTTTTTGAAAAAAAATAATTTTTTTATTTTTTCTTTACTTCAAATTAAGTTTTTTGATATTTTCATATTATTTTGATGTGCTGATGTTAAAAATAAATTTTAAAAAATAATAAAATAATATTTTAATATATTTTTAAATTAAAAATACTTTAAAAAGTAATAGTTAATACAATATCAAACGAGATCTAAACCACACATGCATGACCATAGTGTGCCACCTGTTACTCCCATTTTTGCCTCATCTATTATATAATAGAGTAGCAGGCAGTTTAGAGGAAAAGGGTGTGTCCATTATTGGTTGCTTTACTCTAATGGCTACATTATTCTGTCCAATTTCACCATCAAAGTGTGACCAAAACCCATATTTCTCCTTGTATAATTGACTTGTCAAATGGTTGTGCATGGTCAAGAGAGTCATTATGCCAAAACAAGATACTAACCTTTTGCTTTACCTGGGGCCAAAGCCACTGCCTTCTAGCTATAGCTAGCTGATGGTTTCTAGTTTCTTGTTTCTACTCCTCACCTTCACTCACTACGTACCGTCACCCTCTATAAATAAAACCCCATTGCAATCCATTATTCCTACTACATACAGCCATCTACCTAAAAGAAAGAGGAGATTTTTAGGTTTAAAGAAGAAAATACGAGCACATCAAGAAGGGCTTGGATTGTGACAGTTAGCACTGGTGCTGTAAAGGCATTGAAGGACCAGGGCTTTTGCGGATGGACCTACACCATAAGATCATTACACCAGCATGCCAAGAATAACACGAGGTCAACACCTCAGGCCAAGAAGCTCTCTTCTTCATCTTCTTCTATGGTTTCAAGCAAATTGAGGGAATCAAGCCAATCCGAGGAGTATTTGAGGAAGGCCATGTACTTGGGTTGTTGGGGTCCGTATTAATGAATTAAGAAGTTCGACGTGTGAAGCTCAAGCCTATAAAGTGTTTGTTTTTGTTGTGTGTCTCTTGTGGTTGAGATATGAAAAAATAATCACGTTTTAGTTTTGTTTAAATTAAATAGATATTTGGTTAAAATTATTGTTGAAAATATTATCTAATAAAAAATATATTAAAAATATTTGATTAAAAATATGTTTGAAATTGATCTTATAACTTAAATTACCAAAAAAAACACTTAAGTTTTTTCTTAATTTGCATAGAAATCATAATATATTGGAATAAGAACAATTAAAAAGAAAGACACTGATTTTGTTGAGGTAAAATGACTGTAGCATGTTAAGAAAGAAGGTGTTTTTTTTGTTGGATTGAGTTTGTAACTCAGTAAAAATATGTTGATGTTGCTTTTTGTTAACTTAGTTGGACTGTAAATTTTAATAGATCACACAAACATAAACATAAACATGTAATTCAAATATAACCGAACACCTTGTTTTTGTAGTTGACCGGTCTTAAAAATAAAAGTTGCCATAAAAACAAACATATTTTTAGACCTTTCTAGGGTTGCGTTTGCACCGCAATTTTAAAACAAAATTGGTGTTTTTACTTAATTTTTTTATTTTTTATTTTTGGATTGTTTTTAAAAATAATTTTTTAAAAAATTATTTTGATATATTTTTTAGTAAAAAATACTTTAAAATATAATTGGTATTACACTTTCAAGCTAAAGCTGGTCCATTGTGAAGAACAAAACATGAGGAAATTGATGAGTGATTGCTGCAAGTATCGATGTGAACTGCAAGCTGTAATTATCCAACACGAGAGTTTTGTTGAACAAATATTGTTGTCATCACCTTCCTATCTCTTACTATTTACGTGTGTTTTCTTTTTATTTTATCTCTCTTGTAATCTAGCTCGGCTTTTCATCATTTTGTTGTGAAAGAACATGGCCAATTTAGGCCATCATCCTTGTATTTGCTCTCCTACTTAAGGACAGGCGAATATGCAGAAGCTTAAAATCACAGAACACGACATGCAAATATTCTGCTTAATTTTGAGCATGGATTTAAGTTTTTAACCATACCTTGATAAATCAAGGTTGATGCTTTAACATTTCAAGCAACTGGAGCTTATTTATATGCTGATAAATCAAGGTTGATGCTTTAGCATTTCAAGCAATTGGAGATTATTTAATTATATGTTGATAAATCATGGTGGCATTATAGCATCCCAGGAGTACAAATGCCAAATTGTATACAATATTACAAGGAGAATAGGGACGTCTTATCCCATAAAAAATACCGTAGGCCTTTGCTGGTTTCCTCACTCAATATACCGTTGGCCTGTTCACTCAAAATTATATGCTTTTGGTTTTTCTCAGGTTTTTTCCTAAAATTTTGGTGCTCTCACCTGTACAAAGTAAACTCGTCCTTGCCATTTACTTCATCGAACATGGAAAGTGATATCTTACTCTCTACAATATCCCCACATCAAAAGAGTTTTCAACTAGTTGTTCTGCATTACATACCAGGTAAAAATCGAGTTCTACAAGTAAAGCTTGGATGGTAGCAGCTGCTCTTGGAGGTGTGGAAGCTTTGAAAGACCGAGGCTTCTGCTGGTGCAACTACACATTGAGAACACTACACCAACGCTTTCTTCTTCAACTTTTGCAATGATTTCAAGCAAGGTCAAGGAAGAGAAGGGAAAACAGTCAGAGGAGTCTCTAAGAAAAGTCATGTATCTCTGATTGTTGCAGTTGATGTAAATTGTCAATTTTCCAGTCAATTCATATGATTTTTGGATAATTTTTTGTTGACACCATTTATTCTATGGTTTTCTGTTTTCCCATTTTTTTGGTAGTACCACTTTTTTTTTAAAAAAAAAAAACAAATCTGATAAGTATATAAATAAATAAGCTTCACAAATTAGAAATCTTGAGGTTGAGGGGGCAATATTTGCTGAAGGTAATTGGATCAGTCATCAGTTGGCATTGGATAACGTGTGTCGTCCTTTTCCATGAGCAGAGAACTTGTTTTTTTTTGTTTTTTTTGTGACACATGCAATGAATCCTACTATTTTTTTCAGCAAGGACTCCTGTATTTTCCCAGGTTTGAGTAGAGGCCAAGACAAATGCTAAAACTCTATCCTTTTAGCTCCATTCTTGAAGAAAAAACTAGTGGATTTGCCTCCTATACTTGAGGCTCGATTTGGATTTTTGTAAAGCAAAACCGTGTGCCTTTCACTAAACAAGTCACACTCTAGCTTTGTCTTGACCGAACATGCTAAAAGGTAAAAATTCCCCATCTTTTTCTCCTTTGTATTTTAGGCAAGTGGGCAATCCTGTACATTAAATTCATCTTATCCTAGCGTAACCCCACTGATATAATACCATTTGCTTTCGTTTAAGCCAAAACCACCTGCTACAGCTTGTGGCTAGCTTCTGATTTTCCTCCGAACTTCTGGCCCCCTTTCTTGCACTTACCTACCTCCTCTCTATATAAGCAAAAGCACCCAGCTTGCCATTTCCACCGTCAAACTCAAATCCTCAATTACATCTCAACTTCTATCTAAAAATTGTCCATTTCAAATCCTTGATGTTCTAGTACTAAGAAGGAAATAGAGAAATGAGTTCAGCAAGCAAAGCTTGGGCTGTAGCAACTAGTATTGCAGCCGTCGAAGCCTTGAAAGATCAAGGATTCTGCAGATGGAACTACACAATAAGATCATTACATCAACATGCCAAGAACCAAGTCAGGTCATTCTCTCTGGCCAAGAAGCTCTCTTCTCAAACTTCTAGGGCGGTTCCAGGTAAACTAAGAGAAAATCAGAAATCAAAGCAGTCAGAGGAGTCACTGAGAAAAGTCATGTACTTAAGTTCTTGGGGTCCTTACTAGTCTCTAAACTAAATATTGCAGAGGAACTACATTCATGCATGGACTGGTAGCAGCATAGAGACAATCTACAGTTTTCAAGACTTCATTATTTGAAGAAACATGACAAGGCCACCTTCTTATAGAGATGGAAGTTGGAACCCATCAACAATTATTCAGCTCCATCAGATTATGCTCTTGCAATTTATGTTTCGATCAATGTTGAAAGTGAATTCCTGAATGATGGGGGAAAAATAGTGTAAATTGTAAATTTTGGTCCCAATTTACTGAATATCAAACCATATTATTTTTGGATAAATTTTGTTGACACCATTTATTTTACAATTTCTGCTCTCCCATTTCTTTTGGGAGTTCTTCATTTCATTTCTTTTTTAATAGGAAGCTATCCCTTTGATTAGTACATTAAAATATAATTTCCGCGAGTAAATTTTTAGAATGAAACAGCTTTTAGAATTATTGCAGGATGTTGAATTAATAAGCTAACATGATTGGATTAAAATCTTATCCTCTCCTTTTTAGCCAATAGGGATTAAAAAACCATGGGCCCAAACTATGAAAAAAAATATTTTGGATTTACTAACCCATATATATTTTGAATTCTATTTTCTCGAGGTATTTAGGTGTATAAAAATCTCTGGTTATCAACTCCTCATCTTATTAATATTTATATAATTCTATTTATGTTTCATTAATGTTATTAAGATAAAATTACTTTTTAAAATATTATTATATTGTTTTCTCTTTACAAAAATATTTAAACATACACGATTTTCATATTTATCAAAAATAATATTTTATAAATATTTAACTTCTCACGTCAAGCTACCATTCTTGACTAAGAAAAACAAATTAAATCGTAAAAATTAAATAATTAACCTTTTATTCAATTACATAAATTTTATTTCTAAATATATTAGATTTTAGAACAAATAAAATGAAACTTGGATGAAAGTACTCGACAAAAAAATTCAATGTACTCAAACAAACAAACTTAAAATCTATATACTGAATTGACAAAATTTGTAAAATTGATGCACTAATAATTAAATTATTTCTAACAACATTATGCATGCATGACGTGTCGACAATGTTTTTATACGGTGCGAGCCCCTTGAAACTTAAGAATTTTTTTAAAAAAATTATGATTATGATTATGTGAAACGTGCTGCGTATGATCAACGATCATTGTTCTCAAAAAGTAGTGCTGTGTTTTTCCTGGTTTTGAGCAGACGCTTTTGCAAATGCTAAAATAATATCCTTCAAGCCCCATTAGTGAAGAAAAACAAGTAGTTTTTTCCCAGTGGCAGCCTGGCTCACTAGCCTCTGCACCCATTTAATAATTTTTATTTGGTATTATTGGACTTATCTGGACGAGAAATACTAGAGGCATCGTTTTCGAAGTTTCAATGTCTTCTTCATTATTCTAGTTATTTTTTTTTATAAAAACAAATCGCACTTTCCAACAGTACAATTATTTTTAAAATTGCACATGCAAGTTGTTAGTTTTCCACTTTTCCTTTTTTAAAAAAAAAAAAACTTGTATTTTTCCTGGTTTTGAGCATATGCTTTGGCAAATGCTAGAATTATATCCGTCAAGCTTCATTGTTGAAGGAAAATAAGTAGATTAACCTCCTATATCTTGGCTTAATTTGGATTTTCAATGATCAAATCTAGAAAAAAAATCATTTCAACTTAAAAATTTAAATTATCAAATCAGATCTTATGATTTATATTATCAAATATAATATTATTTTCTAACATATTATATTTTCTTAAAAGAAAAGTACTTTTTGAACTTAAAACTTACACGATGTCATATTATTTTATATTTAATTTTTAAATAGATGGCTTGGTAAACAAGATTCTTATACTATATAAAAAATTATTTTAACCTAAAAATTTAAATAATTAAATAAAATTTCAAAATATAATTTATATTATTTCATAAATCCAACATGCTAAAATACTACTATTAGCTTTCATGTGAGCCGAAACCACCAGTAACACAGGTAGCTAGCTATTTATTTTATTTTATATTATTATTTATTTTATTTAAAATAATTTATGAAATTAAATTTTTTTTAATTGTATCATCTTTTAATTTTTTTATCTGACTGATTGGTTTTTATTATTTTAATTGCTATTTATTTTATTTAAAATCATTTATGAAATTAGATTTTTTTTAAAAAAAATTCATTCTCCTTTAATTTTTTTATCTATTAGATTTAGTCCTCATTTTTTTAATAAAATTAAAAAAAACTAAAACGTTAATAAGTTATTTTTATGACATGGTTAAATATTTCAACTTATTTTTTTATAATACTACTAAATATTAAAAAATAATTCTCTTTTAAAAAATTTATTTTTCATGAAAACTACTTTCCAATAAATATAATAAATAAACGAGGCTAAGGGAAGAGAGAGAGATATATATATAGAATTTTATTAACCAATCCATCCCTTATAAAATATAGTTTGATGAAAACACCCCAATTAATTAGTACACTTTGCAATTAACTCGATAAATATATCAAACAAATTTATTGTACATGGTTTTTATTTTATTTTTTCAAGAAGGGGGCTTTAGCTAGCTTTTCAACTCGCTGATTGGAGGAGACATTTCAAACTGTGTCTCTGTTTGCCGGAAAATAATTAACTTTAAAAATAAATAAATAAAAAACTTGATAAATTTTCATTACTATCCAAACAACAATCATCACCATCACTAATTATCGTAACCATTGCCACACCATAATCTTATTATTAAAATAATAATTATTATAACTATAATTTTATCATATTTATTATTATTATTATTATTATTATTATCAAAATGTTGTCATAGAACCACTGTTATTATTACGAATATTATCATAACCATTATCATATAAAAATATTATCATCATAATCATAATTAAATTAATACTATCATTATAATTACATCATCGATCATCACTATTTTTATTATCAACATCACAATTTCTTTGTTATTATTATCATCTTTCAATACTACTAATTAATGAAAAATATTTTATTTTATTGAAAATATTTTCTTTAATATAAATGTAAACAATGTTTATAATAAATCTTTCGCAATCATCGATCCATGTAACGCACAAAAATCTCAGATTTTGAAATTAGACGTCATATATCTTAAGTGTCCTCATCGTATCATATTGCTCGTGCAGTTCTCTGAGGAGAAACTGCCATGAACAAGATTCTTGGATCGGATCAAAGTTAAAAGTTTTTTTACTTTATTAATTTAGTTTTTTTTTTTAAAAGAAATAATAAGTTTCCCCCCCTCCTTTACATGTTCACTTCTTTTCCTTTTTATTTTATTCTATGTTTTTATTTACATTAAATACAAAATGTATATGCGGTATTATTCTCAATTACCCTTTAATTATTTGAGCCGGTTAATATCATTTGGTCAGGCCTAACAAAATTATTAACGAAAATGGATGAAGGATTTAATTATATTACACCAAATTTGATAATATAATGATTGATATAGATCATAATCTTGTAAATGAAAATAAAAATAAAAATAAAGGATATATATCCTTGATTTTTTGCTTAAAATATAAGTAACCAAATTATCAAAGAACCAGTTCAATTAATAAAAAAAAATTTAAATTATTAAATGGAGTTTCAAGATATGATCTATACTATTTTATAACAAATATCTTTAAGTAAAAATATTTTGGGATTGAAACTTGTATAAACCTATCATTATTTAGTGTTTAATTTTTTTTTTTAATTAATTAGAATATATATGAAGAAATTCTAACTCATTACCGTTTGTTTATTAATTAAAATCCTGATATCATGTAAAAAATTTATTTTAATATAAAAAACTTTAAATATTAAATAAATTGTTAAAGTATAATTTATATCATGTTTTCAAACAAAATCATCAATTGTCATGGAGAGCTGAGAATTTGGTTTTGGTGACACATGAATGTATGGTACGTAGTCGTCATCAACTATGATTCCAGGTGGAGACATGGCCAAATACTCACATCCCATCATGCTTCTACCCTCTCTCTGTTGAACGAAAACAACTGGACTTGATTCTTCAGACTCGATTGGATTTTTATATAAAAACTTTGTGCCCATCACTAGCAATAAGTCGCATTCTAGCCTAGATACGGTGGAGACGCCATTTTCTCCCACCTGTTGTTTTTGACGTTAACAAATCCTATCCTATCACGATCCCACTGATAAAAAAAACAAAAGAAAATTACATCTCATTGGCTTACAGTACTTTGCCAAAACCAGCAGCAGCATCTCATAGTCGGTAGCCTCTGCTTTCTTCCCAAACCTCTGTCCACTTTTTATGTACTCTCTATATAAGCAGGCCCCTGCTTGCAATTGACACCATCAAAACATTGCAAATCCTCACCTAATATCTCATCTTCCTGAACTGCGAGATTGTCCGATTCTTTTTATACAAAGAAGAAAATAGAAAATGAGTTCAACAGCCAAAGCTTGGGCTGTAGCCACTAGTATTGCAGCCGTGGAAGCCTTGAAAGATCAAGGATTTTGCGGGTGGAACTACACAATAAGATCATTACACCAACATGCCAAGAACCAGGTCAGGTCAACATCTAAGACAAGGAAGCTGTCTTCTCCTCCCTCTACTTTGGTTTCAAGTAAAGTGAGAGAAAATCATAAAGCAAAGCAATCAGAGGAGTCGATGAGGAAAGTCATGTACTTAAGTTCTTGGGGTCCTTACTAGTATCTAAACTACTAGCAGAGGAGCTATATTCATGCATAGACTTGTGTCTCTATATATAGAGACAATCAAGGAGTGAGTGAGTAGCTATCTTAGGGTTTGGTTCCTATATGAAGATAAAAAAGATGTAAATAGTGAGAATAGAGAGGATATATATATATATGTTTAATTTCTTATCTTTTATGTTTAGAAAAATTACAAATTTACTCTAAAATCTAATCTATATTTCTATCTCTTCCCTCTGACTAACAGTTACTATCTTTTTTTTGTTTTAGAATACAAATCAAAATGAAATTTAAGAGACGTACACTTGTTAGGGTTAGGACAAAACCATGACAATGCCAACTGCTTATAGAGATTAGTCCCATCAACAATCATGGTCAGCTCAATCAGATTCTGCTACAGCAATGTTTGTGTTTCAATGGGATATTGTTGAATGAATCGCTAAATGATCATGGGAGGAAATTTTCTTAATTTCTGCAAGTCGATATAATTAATTAAATTGTGAAGTTTGGTGTTAAATTTTTTGTATAATCAACTTTAGTGTAAAAGCCTTACTATATAGTGCAAATAATATGATTATCTAATTTACCCCTTCTCGTGCTATAGATGATATTACATATGCCAAATTAAGTCATATTATAAAACCAAAATGAGGCGAACTTTATTATAATTAATCAACCTGTATATAACATAGTTTCATGGGTGCAATCGATAGACACTGCAATTCCATACACATATGTAGTCTTGTTATAAAAATATTTTTTTTTGTAGGAAAATAAATTACATAAAAAAAAAAACTTGATAAGTTTTCACCCAGAATTTAATAGAGTATTTTGATTAGCTGAGTTTTTTATCTTGAATTTCAAATAATTTTTTAAGGTTAAATAAATTTCAAGAATATCTTAATCAAATAAAATATTTTGACTATGTAGTATCCTATATTGTTTATAATACATGTGGAAACACATAAATTGAATTAACAATTTTGCTATTAATTTAGAAATCATTCTTGTTACATGAATTATTTCTTTTTGTTACAATTATCCTTATGTTTATTTAAATGACATAAAATATAGATATTTTAAAGAATATATAAATAGACATATCTCTCATATTAATTATTTATTAAGTACTTTGTTGAAAAAAATTCAAAAGATATATATATTTGTTTTAAAAAAAAACTTTTCGATAAGAATATTTCCATGCTTTGCATGACAGTAGAAGAGCTGCATAGCAGCGGCTTGTGCATGAGGAAGAGAAGCAAAATGTTACAGTACTATGTTAGTTTCTGTATAATATATAATACTATCTTTTCTAAGTATTGTCTTACTGTCTCTCTGGAACTTTTCTTAGTGTTTTAATTATGCTCATAAAACATTGATTATAGAGAGAGGTCCCGGCCCGATCAGCTAATCGTTTTCCAAATTGTCCTGTAAAGCTTTGGAAACTTGACAAGACAGAGGATGCATGGAGACGTAGACCCAAAAGTTAAGACAGAACTCTCACTTTGATGAGAAGTTGTGTCTTCCTCCTTCATCCTCTAACAACCTCTAGCAATGATCAGGATATATACTCTTCCAGTAAAAGAAAACAAAAACACTCCCGATGGATTTGTTGATCAATTGAATTCTTTCAAACACAAAAAAATGATTTATAAATAATATAAAGCAATTATATTTTATAAATATTTATGCTTCACACAAATTCATTTGATTTAGCTCTAGAAATAAGTGCATGTAATGTTTCGATCACCACAAGAATCATGGGAGGAGGCTCCGGCTAATCTCTTACAAAAGAAGTTGTTTTTAAGGAATTTCTTTCTAGTTTCAATGTGAATTGTTTGTGACGTCCAAACTACAATAGACTCAACCAAAGTTACCTGACTTATTTTACAAAAAAAAAAAGTAGTTTTTAAGAAATTTCTTTCTAGTTTCAATGTGAATGGTTTCTTTTACCGATCTCATTGTATAAGTTACAAGTTGAGCCGGATCTAAAATAATATTGAATTTTTTTAAAAATAATTGAAATAACTTTATTTGAAAAAGAAAATTTAAAAAAATAATCAAATTAAATTTTAATGGTATTCATCTAGATTTGATCAGTCCAAGCAAAGTTCTAGATCACTCAGCATGCATGCAGGTGTTAAATTAACACTACACTCGATACACTAACTATCTTGTAGATGACACTTGATGTAACATCCAACAACAGGCCTGAATTTTTCAGTTACATTGAGTCTTTTAACATGTCCACTTTGTGGATGCCTGGAAATACCCATGAAAAGGAAACGACAATCGCTTTCTCCCTCAATTCTAGGCTGAAGAGAAACAAAAGGTGCCGCTGGTAAGAATAAACCAAAGGCTTAGATTTGGCAAAAACCATAGGCTAATTTGTAACTGATTTCATCTTGTTTAATTCTCTCTATATAATTAGCCCATCTACGATTTGCTACTCCTTGCATCATCTATATACATAGCATATTGTTGTACAATGAGTTGGCAGAGCAAAGTTTGGACTGTTGTAGGCAGTGTAGCAGCTGTGGAGGAATTGAAGGATAAGAATTGGTGTAGGCTAAATTCTACCATGAAATCCTTGTATCACCAACATGTCATTAACAACATGGCCTCCTACTCCTCCTCCTCGAAGCCTACTCAAGTAGGACGAGAAGCGGCAGCAGCAGCACCACCACCAGCAACTACAACTTCAAATTTTGCACCGAAGAGGGAATGCAAAGAGAAAAGGGTAAATCAATCAGAAGAATCACTTAGAACTGTTATGTACTTGAGTTGCTGGGGTCCCAATTAAACTAAAAATAAACAGAAAAATACAACACTTTGTAATTGCTAGCTCCTACCCAACATAGAGAAAAAAGATGATGAGGAAGGAGCAAGCATGTGTACATTTATGCCAAAGTAAATAATCACGTGTGCCTTGCTATTTCAATGTCAATGCAGAAAACCATGTGCATCTTCTTTACTCTTTCTACACACTTTCGATCAGATGCATAAACTGAACATGAGTTGGCTTCATCATCATAGGGAGTGGGTGGGGGAGGTGAATGGTTCCTCCATATATGGCATGGCAAGCCTATATACTAACCATCAAATTCACAACCATAAACGATGAAAGCCAACCTTGATTTTCTCCTAATCTCGCCGGAAAAACTCTATAAAAGCGAGAAGAGATACGAATTAGTATTGTCCAACCCAAGTCATGAACACTGAGAATTGGATATTTATTTATCCTTATTTGTTAAAAAAGAATTTCTTGATAGGATCAAATAAGGAATATCACACATAGATAACACTTCACCCTTAATTTTTTTATAGTGCTATTACATAGCTCTAATATTGTTGTTAGAATTCTTACAAACTCTAAATTCTACAATACATGAACTCTTTGCTTGATATTAAATTCTAACATTTAAGACTTGAATTTGTTTATATATATATATATATATATATGAAACTCAAACTCAATATTAAATAGATATGGATGATATATAGTTTATTTAGTCGTGTAAATTGTACTAATTTTCCTTAGTTGAGAACGCTAATGATAAATTGATTGCCTTCAATGAGAGCTCCGCCGGTCACTTGTAATTAGTGATAATTAACTCCAATAATCTTCATCTAAAATTTCATTTTCCACTAATGTCAATTAGTGCTTTGTGGATTTTATCACAAGTGTTATAATTAGTCCAATGGGAATTAAGATCCTAGGGAATCCATCCTTCATTATTGACCATGTCAAAAGATTTTTAAAAGTAAAGTGACTTTGTACAAAGGTTGTGTGATTATAGCCTCGCAGGTTCTCTAGTGCCAAATGCTTCTGGTTGGTTGGTTAAATCATTGCCTACAAAATATTTTGAATGAAGCACCGGGAAGGAATTATGGAAGAGATGCTTTTTCTTGCAAGAGTGCCACATGGGAGCATCAGTGTGTTATTTTAATGTTTCCACGATATCGTGTTTCCAACATCATGGCAAATCATGATGTTTTAGATGCTATCTTCAAGCTTAGAGTGTATTTGACAGTATGGTTGTGGGTGCTTTTCAAATAGTTTTTCGTGCTGAAATATATGCCAATGATTTTTTTCATTTTTTAAAAATTATTTTTGACATCAGCACATCAAAACGATCCAAAACGTACAAACCGCACTCAATTTTAGCAAAAAAAAAATTTCAAAATTTAATGAAACACAATTACAAACACAATGCCAAACGGTGTCTTAGTGTCCTAGCTAGTCGTTTATCCATTCTTTTTAGTGTATCTTTTATAGTATTATTTAATCGAAAATATTTTAAAATGTTATTTTTTTATATTGGTTTATCAAAATTATAAAAAAATAAATTAAAAAGCATTAATTTAATATCTTTTTAGATTAAAAAAAAAACTTAAAAATAGATTGAATTACAAAAACAAATATTCCTTAAGATAAAGAGCAAAAGCATGTTTATTCTTGAGGGAAAAAAATTAAAGAGTGTGTCAATTTTGAAGCAAAATGATATCCAAGCTGGTTCGTCCAAGCAAAAGTGAATTTTATTGTCATTATAAGAATTCATGATATCTATTACAATATAAGAATTAAATTTCATTAATGAGATAATTATAATTATGAAACTGAATGATTGATAAAACTCCAAATGCATTGCCACGTCATTTATTAAAATTTTCAATTTAATCTTTTTACATTAAGTCTTTTTCTTAGATTGGACATAATATTATTTTTTTTGGTCTAAATGTGGGGATCTCACAATATTGAAAAACAATTATGACACATGTTTGATTCTCAATTTTACAAAATAAAATACAATTATATTAATCTAAAATATTTAAGGCTTAAGGATTCAAATTAAAAAAATAAAAAACATAACAAAAACAAAGAAAAGATGGAGCTACTAAAAATGATAGGTAAGGAAACTTGGTTGGTGTGTTGAAAAAAAAAAGATTAAGCAACAAAATTAAAAGGTAGGGAAACTTGGTTGGTGCGTGCACATGCACCACCACGTGGGAAGAGGTCGCACGTGCAACATCTTACATTGCGCCATACTGCCTTGCACGGTTGCTTCGTAACCATCTTGATGAGATTTGTTCGGTGGTGTGTATACACGGAGAAGCAACAATGAGTCTTTGATAGCCATTTCTTTCTTCTCATCCCTATTTTCTCTCTTGGAATTTGAGCTGGTCTATCAAAGTTGAAAGATGTCCTCTCATTTTATTAATTTTGTATCAAATTTGGTTTTTATTTTTTTTATTGTTGTTTGTTTTGTTTTGATTTTTTTAATTGATTTTATTTTTCAATTTTGTTCTTCAACATTTTGTTTCATTTTATTGTTATATTAAATTTGGTACTTATTATTTTTATTAACATTTTTTTTTAATCCTTTTCTTAATTGAGTTGTTCTTTTCAATTCCATCCCTCGATATTTAGTTTATTTTTATGTCAAATTTGATCTTTATTCTTTTAATTATTATTTTTTTAATTTTATCCCTGAGTATTTGGTTGATTGAGAGTTTAACTTCGTAGTTTTTTAGGATTTGTCTTTTATGGGATAATCCCGGGTCATGAGTTTGAAAGATTAGCTTGAGCTGACTTTGATCTTTTTTAGGCCCTTTTTTATAATTGATTTTTAAAAGAAATTTCATTATTTGACATTTGGTTGGTTGGAGATTAGGCTTTGTTATTTTTTTTAATTTTCTCTCTATGGAGTTATCTTGATCTCATGTTTTGGGTTATGAGCTTAGTTGGTTAACTTAAGTTGACTCGAGTCTTTTTTTAGTTGTGTTTTTTTTTAGTTTTGCCTTTTAATACTGGGCTAGTTTGAGAATTGAGTTTTATAATTTTGTTTAGTTTACTTTCTACGAGATTATCCTGATCTAATGACTAGAACGCAGATTTGGTTGTTTGATTCGGGTGGACTCGAGTCCTTTTATTTTATCCTTTTAATTTTTTTTAATTTTATCTTTTAATATTTAATTTATTGTGAATTAAGCTTTAATTTTTATTTTTATTTTATGAATTTATCTCTTTTAATTTTTTATTTATTATCAAATAAAATTAATCATGGTCTTTAAAAAAAATAAAATTGAGGGTGTCTTTCAATTATATTGTTATAGGCCCGCATTATGTTGCAACTAATCATTATAATTTATTTATTTTTTCTAGTTCGGTGGTTTATTTAATGTCATTGATGTTTTATTTTTTTTAAAACGACGCTGTATGTATCTAAATAATAGATACTTTACAGAAAAGTAGGTAGAAAACACTCCCACCATCATGGCTACCACAAAAAAGGCAAAAACGAACACACCAAGGAGTGAAAAAGCCCGGGAATCTATGCAGACCGGACCTCAAATAGACCAATCAAATTCACCAAATTCCCATTAGGCATTACCTTACAGCGGAAACTTCACAGTTTATGCACATTTTTATGGTACAGTATTATTACAATAGGGAGATACATAGCTTTCATCAACAGAAACAAAGACAACAACAGCAACATTATCATAGTAAAAACACAAAATAAATCAAAAGCACGAAGCCCCAGTAAAGAAAACTATTCAAGTTTTCCATCTTTTAAAGCAGAGAGTGAAAGAAGCCTTTGGAGTCTTTGCAAGATGCCATTTTGGCAAACAAGCAATGGCAATGGCAATGCCGCTTCTTCTTCTACTACTACCACTTCTTCATCTTCGACATCTTCAAGTTCCATGAGTAGTAATAACAGTAATGGCAATAATGGTTGTCAACAGAACCAAAGTAACCAGCTTGGAGAGACAAGATCGAGTCTTTATTATTCGACTAATGCAATATCGTTTGTTACTAAGTCTTTGTTGCCTACTAGAAGAAGACTCAGGCTTGATCCTCCTAACAAGCTCTTCTTTCCTTGTAAGAATTAAGGTTTTGTGGTTCTTTTTTGTTGAAAATCTTTGGCCATGTTCTTTTTGTTTTGATTGTGTATGCATAGCTTGTACTGTTTTCGGTTTTTTTTTTTTACTTTTCGTGATCTGGGTTTCTTTATTTTTATATGAAGAAATGACCTTCGATTTGTTGATATCATAAATTACACAGATTAGATTGTCCCTGTAGATTTTGCTTGATATGAACTGTGTTTAGTAGATTCAGTTGCTGTTGGTGATGATCTGGGGTTTTCTTAGTTTAGTGAAGGGAAGTGAGATTCTTGAGAATGGTAATGTCTAGCCCTTAAGAAAACAGATTGATTGTTCTTTGTTGGTCAAAATCAAACAAGTTAAAGAAACCTAATTGGGTTTGCTCATTGTATATCGACTGCAATTCATCCAGCTGCTCTTTGTTAATGTACTTATAGCTGAGGAACCTGATTGTTTGATTAGTTTGCAGATTTGAAGCTATCATTATGCAGATGAACTCAGTTGTTTAATGATTTGTCCCTTTGTTTTTTCTGGGGTTTACTTTGTGTTTGAAACATTGGAAATTTGGTAGTGAACTAGATTTGTGTTTTCTTGGTACTTAATTTGTTACAATATTATTGTGCTGAAGATGAACCAGGTAAACAGGTTAGGAGTGCAATTGGCATCAAGAACACTTGCAAGTATCATGTAGCTTTCAAGGTATGGAGCGTCTCTCGACTCCTTTTCTTTGATCAATGATTTTGATGTCGATCAATTTTGGGAATAATTAGTGATTTGATGGCTGTTGTAGTTCCAAACGACTGCACCAAAGAGCTGTTACATGCGTCCTCCCGGGGCTATACTTGCTCCTGGAGAAAGTCTTACCGCAACTGGTAATCAGAATCTCCTGCTCCACCACTCTAGATTACTGTCCCCATTAAAGTGATCAACGACTGTATGCTGTAAACATTTTGGTTTTAGGGTATTATTATTCTGAATCATTACTTGTCCAACAGTATTCAAGTTTGTGGAACCTCCAGAGAACAATGATAGACAAATGGATCAGAGGAGCAGGGTTAAGTTCAAGATCATGAGCTTGAAAGTGAAAGGAGAAATGGAATATGTTCCTGAGATGGTATACTGTCTGAACCCCTAATGTGATTCTTATTAGGGATTCTACATTAAGCTCATGGCAACATGATTCTATGAACACATTCCTTGATTTTGCTGATAAAACTATTGTTTCTATTCAGTTTGACGAGCAGAAGGATCAAGTAGCAGTTGAGCAAATTCTGCGAGTAATTTTTCTTGATCCAGAATGCCCTAGCCCTGTAAGTAAATAGAAATTATCTCTATTAAGTCCTCTGCCTGCATTTGGAAACGAAATATAAAGACAAGAAAAGGCTTTTTCAATCCTTGAGGGAATTTTGTTTTATCTCTGTCAAGGCACTGGAAAAACTTAAAAGACAACTGGCTGAGGCTGAAGCTGAGCTTGAGGCACGCAAGAAGCCTCCGGAAGACGCAGGTCCCCGAGTCGTCAACGAAGGACTTGTTATAGATGAGTGGGTAAGGTCTTGAACATCTGGTGTGTAATTTCTTCTTATCACATTGTGGCCTATAATCTTTCCTGACACTAATTTCTCTGATATACATTTCAGAAAGAGCGGAGGGAAAGATACCTGGCACGCCAGCAGGTTGAAGTTGATTCTGTGTGAAAGTTCTGTTTCCTTTTCTTGCAATGTTTTTTCCTTGAGCTGAGGTTTCCTTCATACAATGTTGAATGCTTTGTCCCTTTGTCCATTGGCGGAGGAGGATGTGTGATCTGTTCTTTTAGGAATGTAGACATAAAAATTTGTGAAGCAGGATTTATCAGGGTAAAAAAAAGGCATTTTGTTATGCCATATTAAGCTGTATTTGGTTTAAGGCACCTAATACTGCACTTGTGCCCTATTTGTTGTAGATATGGGATTTTGATTAACATTGAATTATTTAATTCTCTGTTAGCAATTCATGTTTTTTTGAACAATATTGCATGCTGTAGCAGGGTTTTTGCATTTACTTGCTCACAAGCCTAATTACAAAACCTGGATTAATCCGGTTAAAAATCTAGATTAATCTGATCTTATAAATTGATAAAATCTGGTTATTTTTTTTTAATTAAAATAATATCATTTTAATTTTATTTTTTTTCATGACTCGTACTTGTCCCAGATTCATAATCGAGTGCAGAACTACAGGATGCAACATGGTTTGCAATTTTTCCTGTGTAGAATTTAAGAATAAAGCACCATGTCTAGATTTCTCGTATTTGCATACTTTTCTGATTGGATTGAAGAATATTTGAACTTTATAATCATTAGTGCTCATGTAAAGTATTTACAGTTCTGGCATGTAAAGCATCAAATCTTTGTTTTATTATCTTGATGATCCTCAAGGTAGCGCTTGAATGTGTCTTTCTTCTTTTGATAATATACAAATTAACTATGAACTAAAACAGAACGGGTTTTACTGTACTTCCGGTCGCAAAGTACTTTTACTGCTTTTTATAAAGCATTATTTGCTTGAGTAGTATTTTTTTTTATGAATATTTTTTTATTTTATCTTTTATTTATTTATTAGTTTATTATTCTTTCATAACACGGATTTTCAGTTCGGTGAATTAACCCAGATGACTCAAGTTTTTTTTATTTTTTTAATTAAATTCTTTTTTCAATTTCATCTTTTAATAGTGGTTGTTTGAGAATTAGACATCATGGTTTGTTTTGTTACTTTCTATTAAGTTATTTTAGCCTCTTGACCCATGAATAGTATTTAACGAGTTGACTCAAGTTGACTCAAGTTATTTTTTGTGTTATTTTTTAATTGATTTTTTTTATTTTATCATTCAACACTAGATCGGTTAAGAATTGAGTTTCATAATCTATTTTTATTTGTTTTCTATAATGATATATTGATCTCACGATCAAGGTCGCGGGTTTTGGAATTTTAACCCCAGTTAATTCAGGTTTTTTTTGTTTTTTTAGAAGGTTATCTCGATCTCATAACTTGGATCACATGCCCTTCAACATTGGATTTGATTTTTATTGTGTTATCCCTATTTTATAACCTAGGTTGCGGGTTTGGCGGATTAATCCAATTGACTTATTATTTTTCTTTTTTTAATTGGCTTTTTTCCTATCATTTAATATTGTGTTTGATTGGGAATTAGGCTTCATGATTTGTTTTGATTTTCTTTTCTGTTACGTTATCTCGGTCTCATAACATGGTAATAGTGCATATCAGGTTAACTTGAGTTGACTTAACTTATTTTTTGTGTTATTTTTTTAATGAGAATTTTTATAAATTCCATCGTTCAATATTGGATTCGACAAGAGCAATTGGAAATTAAGTTTCATAATTTGTTTTGATTTGTTATCTATGAAGTTATTTCAATCTCATAACCAAAGTCGCAGATTTGACAGGTTAACCCGGGATAAATCAGGTCATTTTTTTATTTTTTTATTAGGTTATCTTGTTCTAATGACCCGAGTCATAAGTTTGGCGGATTGACTTGGGAATTTTTTTTTTATGTTTTTTTAATTAATTTTTTTTTAATCTCATCCTTCAACATTGGGCTAATTGGAGATTGAAATTCGTAATTAGTTTTGATCTGCTTTCCGTGGAGTTATCTCGGTCTTATGATCCAGGTCGCGAGTTTGACTGGCTAACTCGGGTCATTTTTTTAGGTCTCTTTTTAATCGGTTTTTTTTCAATTGCATCCTTTAACATTGAGTTGATTAAGAATCGAGCTTCATAATTTATTTTGATTTGCTTTTTATGGGGCTATTATAGTCTCATAACCTATACGGTCAATCAAAGTCAATTTAATATTTTGTTATCTTAATATTAAAAAAAAATGTAATCTTAAATTGTTTTTTAGTCAAATTATATTTTTATATATTATACAAATTATTTTTAGACCCACAAAATTAACCAGATTATATTAGAATAACCGTCACACAATTTAGATTTTTTTCTCCTACTATTAGCAATATCAAAACATTTTTTTACATTGAAAAAAAAATCCGACCAATGGGCTACACTGGTCAATTATCTAGTCTAATGTAAAATTGTCTCTTCAACCTATAATTTTTGTCTCTTCTATGTTCATATGTCCTAAAACATTAACTATGTATATTTTATCTTAAAACACTAATCATACACGTAACTTGGACGTGACCACGGATATGTGCTCACCTTGACCGGCACTGGACCCTTTAGCCTAAAGTCTAAATTAAAACAAGTTGAAAGCTACTCATCGGTGTTATTTGTGCTTTTATTAATGGATTGAGGACCTGATAGAGGCAAATTTGCTGTGGAAGAATAATATATTTTCTTGTGTTGATAAGGTGATGAGCTAGTGGGATGGATTTTGATAGAGATCTGGATTTGGTTCTGATTCTCTTTTGGTCCACTGCAATTAAATTATCCTTCTAATGACAGTGATCAAGTGCCTGAAATGCGTTGTGCTTGGACTATTTCCTATAAAAATGAAGTCCCATTTATCATGTTAGTCCTTTTCATGCCTTGCATCTCTGTATTATATTGCCTTTGATTACTTAAATAACATCCAAAATGTCCTCATCTAGCTTAAGTAAGTTACTCCTAAATTATCCTAAGGGACAGCTCAACTGGTCAGGTCTTGGAGTTTGCTTCCCAATAATCACAAGTTCGAATCTCCTCAGAGTCACTGGAAGCTTACATAGTCGTTAACTTCAAGGCCCGTGGGATTAGTCGAGGTGCGTTCAAACTGGCCCGAACACTTACATTAATCAACCTAAATAAAAAAATTACATGAAACATAGTTGAATAAGTGCCCATTTGACATTATAGTTGCGGTTGTTTTTCAAAATACTTTTGGTTAGGAAATGCATCGAAATAGTTTTTTTATTTTTTAAAAAATTATATTTAATATCGGTACATCAAAATAATATAAAAAGATCAAAAATAATTATTTGAAGTAAAGAAAAAATAAAATAAAAATTAATTTTTTTCAAAAAGATTTTTGAAACATAAGAACAATTGAGAATAAAGGGAAAGATCTTATTTTCTGAAGTACTTGAAATGGAGGAGGATAGATTATAGATGATAGCTATTTAACACTTAATTTATGGTTAGTGATGAATATATATAGAACTAAATTTATTTATTTTTACTATTCTTTTTTAAATTACATGTATATTTGTTGAATCATCTAAGGTGTAACTTGAAAAGTATAAAAGATAATTAGTTCAATGGATTAACTTGAGTTTATTATTTTTTTTAACAAAATTTATTTGATATTTTTTAAAAAAAAAAATTTGTTTTGACATAGCTAGATATAACACTATCAACTTGTTAAATCACTTAAATTTAACTAAATCAATATTAAAATCAATTTAAATTCAAAGTTAACCGGATCAATTCTCTAGGCGAAAGTGTAATAACTATACAAGTCATTGTTTACATAGATAGGCGTAGGCCCAATCAAACACAGATGTCAGTACAAAAGCATCAGTATTATTGAGAGAGAGAGAGAGAGAGAGAGAGAGATTATTCAAGGCTCGAAAGGAATTGTAGCTCAAAAATATAATTGCTGGGGTTCCAAACAATGTAATAATTCATGGACATGGTGATATCTGGGGACCCTCCATGGAAAGAGGATGCTGTTTCTCTCCCAAGTGGGTTGCAGAGTTTGGTTGGATTTATTTTTTTAATCTAAAAAGTGGAAACCAATATTCTTCTTAATTTGTCCCTATAAACGGGCATGTAAAGGGCAGGGCAGCCATGATTCATATCCTTTGTATTCAAATAAACTCTTGATTAAAGCTGCTGGGTGGATCTCACCAGAAAATTCAATGCCACAGTGGAGACAGATAGCAACTTGACACGGTGAGATTGAACCACATTCATCCATCTCAGCGAGTAGAGAGACACTAGCTCAAGCCCATAAACAATTTGAGGGAGTTGTGTTTTTTTTTTGTCTTTGGTTTCCTCCCACCATGCAGTAATGCCATGGTTAGCCCGTACTCCTCTGTCTATGGTTTCCTCCCACCATGCAGTAAGGCCATGGTTAGCCCGTGCTCCTCTGTCTGTGACCATCATCTCTGCTCGATGTTGCTCTTGTCTGATACATTCTTCCTCTGGTAATTATAAAGATTACTTCGCCTTTGGCTGCTTCCATGATGCAAGACGTTTATTATGGCAGAAACCACCCTTTCATGCATGACCTAAATTCTCTTCTTTCTTTCTTTTTTATATTATTATTCTGTGAAATTGATTCAAATCATTTTTTTTATTGGATGATAATGAATGATCTTGAATCAACGTGTGCATGCATTAATGAGATATTCTCATATCAATTTATACATTAATAAAAGAAAAATGCAAGTCTTCATGTAAGATAAGAATATATAGAAATGATGACATGAACCAAACTTTTTTTTCCTTTTTTTGGTATTAATAATACGGGTTAGTATATATTATGCAGATGGTTATAAAATTTCATCTAGCTCAATAGGTCAATCTGATTATTTATTAACTTAAAATTTAACTCATTTCTTTGTTCTAATCTCATCCTCATATACTATACTATATATTATGTTTTGGTTATTTTGTATAAATTCATGATTAAATAGGTCGTATATGCATGTTTAACCACTAGACAAGATATATAATTGTAATTAATCATGGATCTAAATAAAACAGTCCAAAATAAGTTATTAATAAATCCCTAAAGTATCACACATTCTTCAATCGAGTCCTTCATGCCTCAATAACACCTCACCTCTATAATAAAACAATTGTAGTCATTTAGAATAAAACAAGAAAAATGGATAATACTTGAGAAATCAAAATTAAATCTTACCAAAAGAATTCCACAATCCTCGAAGAAATCCAAGTCAGGTGATGTTCCCTCACGAGCAATCAATGGCTTTGGAGCTTCCCCTGTTATTTTCTATCATTAACAAGAACAATAATTGATCTTGAGCTCCAGCACGTGACATCCATACCCTGCTGCCTGCTGCCAATTCTCATCACTGCACGTGTCTCCTATCACGTGACTGGCAAGTAAGGAAAAAGATAAAACTATCCACTTGGCAAACCCTCGAGGGTACATCAAGTAGGTGTTGGGTTCCTATTGGCTAGCTAGAGATGAGTCATGGAATTGGTCTTGGGATGCTGTCAACACCAGTTGACTCCGCCCTTTACCTGCTCGACGTCGATGGGCACTCATAATTCCACGAAACAAATTTGACATTTTGTACCATCTAAGCAAAAGGTGAGTAACAAGAGTCATTATGATGGGAAATCCCACTTGCAGCAAGTGTTTACACATGATGTTAACGTCTAATCTTTTTATAAAGTAATCCCAAGAGGCTATATAGAATTTTGAATTTTTAAAGTTTTTTTTATATTTAAAAAATATTAAAATAATATTTGTTTATTTTTTAAAATTTATTTTTGATATTATCATATCCAAACGATTTTAAAAAATTAAAAAATAAATTTTAATAAAAAAACAGGTTAAAATTCATTTTCATCCGGCATAACATATTACCTAACTTTAAGATTTTACATTTTTCAACTAGTAATGTGTAATGTTCATATCCAATATCATTGGGTTACGAGAGATTTGAATTAGAAAAATGAAATGGCTAACAAAAAATAAATTAACACATCGTTTTTAAACGTTTTGAAAAATAAAAAATAAAAAGTTTATACTATTTGAACATTTCTTTTAAATAGCCATGATAATACCTTGATTTCAATGTATTATACAACCTTAATGATTAATAAAAATATAACTTAACTTTTAAAAGAATTTTAAGATGATAATTTTTTTAAAAAAATATTAAAACAGTAATATATTGGATCGACATTTCCCCTGCCACTAGGATTATGAACTCTATTGAGTTTAATAACTTTTTTTTTATATAAATTTTTTTTATTACATGATAAAAATAGATGCAAACAAAATTGAGTATTAACCTAAAAATAGATATTTATTTGAGATAATTGTCCCTAGAAAGCAAACAAAAATTAATAATGCAGTATATTTTTCAATTAACCAAATATTAAATAATAAATTAAAAAAAATTAAAAGATAAAAAAAAAAACATATCCTATTGGTGGGTAAATTTATCAAACCTGTTAATCGGGTAAGCCGAGCTAGTACGTCAAACCTATGAACTGAGTTATGGACTCCACTGAGATTATAATTTGTTTTTTAAACTAATTTTTAGTTAACTATATGATAACAAAAATAAAAGATTGTGAAATTAAATACCAACCCAATAGCGAGATGTTTTTTTTAAATTGCGATAACCTTATAAAAGGCTAAATGAAATCAATTATAAAATTGAATTCTTAATTAACCCATTATCTAAAGATTAAAAAATTAATTTAAAAAAGTTAAACTTGTCAGACCTGCGAATCAAGTCAACCAGCCAAACCTATAAATAGATCCACGGACTTTATAAAATTTAATAATATAATTTTTTTTATTGAAACTATTGTTTTAACTATGTAAGAAATATATAGACGATAAAAAAGTTAAGTTCAATAAAAAAAACATTACACCAAACTCGTAAATAAGGACAATCTAGGTTATTCTAGAAAACCAGCAACTCATGTTAACCTTATAGAAAGATAAAATAAAAATAAATAAATTATGAAGCTAAATTCTTAACCATCTTAATATAAAAAGATGAAATTAACAAAAAAAAATTGAAAAAAAAATCATAACAAAAATTCAAAAAAAAAAAAAACATTATGGATTACTATTGTCATTCACAGTGTGATATGTGTGGGTGAACAATGGTTTCTTCACATCATTTAATTTTTGTTACTTTATAGAGTTTAATAACATGAATTTTTTTAAAAACTATTTTTTAACTATATGAGAAAAAATAGACTATAAAAAATCCAAGTTCAATTAAAAAAAAAAAAGCAACCCACCAAACTTGTAAATAGAGGCAACTTGGTTACCTTGATAAAATCGTAAACCACACTAATCTCGTATAGAGATAAAATATAAAAAAGCAAATTACAAAGCTAAATTCTTAATAATTTCAAATTTAAAAGATAAAATTGATAAAAAAAGATTTGAAAAAAAAATGATAACAAAAATTCAAAAAAGAAGAAGCAAAACATTGTGAATTACTATTGTAATGTACAGTGCAATAGGTGTTAGATGAAAAGTGGTTTCCTCCACATCTCTTAATTTTTATTACTTCATAAAGTTTAATAACATGATTTTTTTTTAAAATTATTTTTTAACAATATAAAAAAATAAACTATAAAAAAACCAAGTTTAATTAAAAAAAATACATCAAATCTATAAATAGGGGCAATCTATGTTATTTTAATAAACATACAAACTATGCTAATCTTATAAAAAAATAAAATAAAAAAAATTACAAAACTAAATTATTAATCATCTCAATATTCAAAAATAATTTTTTCAAAAAGTTATGTATTCAAAAAAACATTTACTGCAGTGTTTAGAAGAAAAAAAAAATCAATGCTTTCCCACGTCTTTTAGCTTTTCTTATAATTGCGGAGAAAATTGCAACAAATTGACAATTTCAATCACATCAATGCTCCAATTTCTCTTGAGAAACTCTTGAAAACTTCACTTCTGTCCACCGTCCATTCATCCAAGATATAGAGCCTCGAGCCTCACGCACGTCCCAATACCATTTTATAAAGTAAAACCACTTCCTGTTTCCTGTTTTTACAAATCCGCTACTTTTCCTTCTATAAAATAACACACCCACACCTCCTTCTAAACACTAGACGAAGCTTGATATAATTCTCTCACTCCAATCTGTAATCTCTGTTCCCCCAATATATCGGAAGACCCCAGAAATGAGTTATTTGAACCGGGTTTGGATGGCAGCTACCGTGGCTGCAGTTGGATACCCTGATCAAGGTTGGAAATCCAGCTTAAAATCACTGCACCATGGCAAGAGCAGGGTGTTCTCTGGCGGAGATGTGGTGGAGATCCGGCCACTTGCTGCTGCTTCTGTCGGATCGGATTGTATTGGTCTTGGAGGTTGTGGATCGGAAGAGGGAGTGAGGCAGAACGATGAGTCTCTCCGACAAGTCATGTACTTGAATTGCTGGGGCCAGGGGTGACTAGGGTGAGAAGGCAGCGGTGACCGAGTGACTCAGTGATGAGTTTCAGAGTCCAAGGAGATTGACTAGGTGGTGATCTCTAGCCGATCAACTCAGCGGTGTGTTGGCGAGGTGCAGCCTGGGGGACTTGGCCAGAGTTGACTAGGCAGTGGATTGTGATCGATTGACTCAGTAGTGAGTTGTAGAGTCTGAGGCAATTGACCAGGTGGTGAGTTGTGGAATCAATGGTGCGAGGGGATTGACTGTACATTGTGAATTTATTGCGGGGATGAGGAGATGATGGCAAAAAAATTAATGTGAATTTGTACAGAAACAAAATGTTAAAAATAATATTGCACTGTTTTTGTCTTATTTTATTTACTTATATTTATACCCATTATGATTGAATATTCTCTTCAGGAATTTTCATTTTTAATAAGATTTTTTTAAAAAAACAAAATAAGAAGAAGAAGACAGCATAATATTCAAGCATCAAAATGACATGTCTATTCTTACATGAACATTAATCACGACCTTAATTTTCCATATATTAATTTGTTCCAACTCTTGCACTTTCCAATTTCCGTAAAACAGGATCTGATAATTGATCGTTAAAAATTGAGTTGATTTTTATTTGAAATAACATAAAATTATTAAATAGCCCCTAAAAAGATAACGAATAACTGGAATAGATAGGTGTCATGTGATATGTTCTAGGCCGCGTTAAATTTTTTTTTTATAATGTAAAAAAAAAAAGATTTAAGTTATGTAATGGTTTGAAAAAAAAAAAAAAATCTAAAATTTAGGATATTAATGTAGTTCAATAAATTCAGTTAATTTAATAAGATGATTAATAAAAAAAAACTTTCACAATAAACAAAGTAAATGAAATATTTTTTATAATAATTAATTATAAAAAATAAATTATCAATATTATGTAGAAGAAAACAAAGAAAAGTCAATTGAAGACTTGTTGCTTTTCCATGAATACTGTCTCATCACTAACAAGAGCTCACCAAGATAGTTCTAAAGCCACCGTGAAAGTAGGAGTGAATATTTTTTGTTCGATTCGGTTTTTACCTATAAAAACAACCAAATCAATTTTTTTTAAAAAAAAACCCGAACCCGATTCCAACTGATTGGTTTCGGTTCGGTTTAGTTTTTTAATGTCAAAAACTGAAAAAACCTATATTGTTTTTTAACATCCAAAAGCCACAAAATCAAACCCATCTTCATCACCAGCAGCCCCCACGGCAGTGTTGAATCCATACCAGCCTTTTCTCAAGCAAATAGCCTCCCACATAACCATAAAAACACTCCACGCTCTCTCACAGTAATCAATCACTCCTCACTATCACAAACCGAAAAACCTACATCACCGAAAACCATACTCTCAAACACAAACCATCACCACAATAAACATTACCTAGTGCCCATTGCCACTTTCTTTACCCATTTTCCTTTCATAAAAAAACCTAGCAACTGCCACCAATCCAAACCATATAATTAAGCCCAGCTCTCACCCTTACTATCTCCACTAGTCACTCACTCCAGCCACCCTCATCACCAAATCACACCAGTTTCTATAAAAAACGCACACTGCCAATAACCTAACAACCCAAACCACCACCAAGACCGAAGATCACTTATCATCAAAAGCTCCACATTTCTCTTGTCTATCTACTGCCCAATTAAATATATTCATCAACTCCTTTCATTCCTTATAAGTAATCATCAAATGTCAAATTAATTTTTACTTTTTGTCAATAAGTTCTGTTGGATTTCTATTTTTATAGCATGGCCAGAATGGTGCCAAAGTGAGAAACAAAAACTGTTAGGCAAAAAAAAGAGCCAAGAGAAATCTTACTACTGCTGAGGCTTAGGGGTATTGCTAGGATGATAGATCTGAAGATGCAAATTAAAAAATGAAGATTGGAAGGTTAAGTGTGACGTGTGGGAGCTTGGGTGGGGGTGGTTGGTTTGCAAGATATGGTGATGACCGATGAAGACTATGAAATGAAATTAATAAAGATTAAAGAACAAAGAATTGGGTGTGGACTTTTGAGTTTTGAGTGTTGTGGGAGGCTGTGAGGATTGAGGAGGTGTGGTGTGGGTTGTGTGGCGTGTCTGTGTGGGGGTTATTTATAGAACCTTTTTTTTTTTTAATTTGAACCGGTTCGGTTCGGTTTGAGTTTTTTGGTTTTAGCAATATGAAACTGAAACCGAACCAAACCAAAAATTTTCTAAATATTCTAATCGGTTTTTTTTCATAGTTAGGTTTTTTCGGTTAATTGTTTTTTGGTTTTCTCGATTTAATCGGTTTTTTTTTTTTTTACTCACCCCTACGCGAAAGGTTGCACTACGACACCGAAAAAGATCATGAGCATCGTAAGAGCAACGACCTATAAAGAAAATTAAACAAAATATCATGAAGTGAGCATCTCATGCTTATATTTAATCAATTAATTTAATTTAATTCAAAAACAAGATTTCTTTTAAAAAAGCTAAACTTAACAAAGAACAACAAATAAAAAAAAAATCTTAAATAGCCCTAGTCATTTTCAAAATCAATGAAAAATCCTATAGAAAGTAAAAAAAAATAACGAAACACAGACTTCAATTAAATAAATGCTGAAGGATAAAACTGAAAAAAATAAGCTTATAAAATAAAAAACAAACAAAGAAACTCGTGTCAATATCTTAAACCTGAGTTAATATTTCAAACTTGCAACTCGTGAAATTCTTAACTCGAGCTTAATCAAGAAGCTCAATTCCTAAACAATTTAATATCTAGGAATGAAATCGAAAAAAATATCAATTTATTTTTTTTCAAAATAAAACAATAGTAATCAAAATAATGAGGATCAAATTTAATAGGAAAAAAATTATAGGAGGATCAAATTGCAAGAATAAATTCAATTTTAAAAATTATCTCAAATAAAACAAATAACAATTGAAAGAACGGAGACCGAATTTGATAGATAAAAATATTGAAGGAGGACGAAAAAAATTCTTATTTTATAAATTATTTCAAATAAAATAAATAGTAATAAAAAAACATGGGTCAAATCTGAAGAAAAAATAAATTGAAGGGTAGTTTTGAAAATTTAGAGGGTCAAGTGCAAAGATTGAGGAGGATAGAGAAAAGAAGGGAAAAAAAGAAAAGGTTGTTGATGCCTAATCGAAGGTCCATTAGCCACACATGTCGTCCAGAGATAGAGGGGCAGCCAAGATGATTCGAACGCTGCTCTAGAAGCTATCATTTGGTAGCCGAAAGCCCTCCCACTCGCTGCCCGAATGGTGCAGGCACAACCCACACGTTGACGTGTGCAATGCATGGGCCAACTATTTTTTTAAATAATATTTATATTTATTAAATAACCAAATTGGCACTCAGTCAACTTGATTATAACTAAAAAAACCTGGATGAAAATATGAAAAATCCAATAAATGCAAGTTTGGTAATTCTTTCTTTTAAGGGTAATTTAGTTATTTTATTGTATAAAAAAAAGTGAAAAGCATTAAAAGCCCCTGAACGTCAGTTTAATGATTTTTGTTTTTAAGAGTAATTAAGTTATTTTATTGTGCTAAAAAAATATAAGAAGACCAATTTGTCCCGAATCAATATGATAATGATCAATAAATCCTAATAAAAAGATTATTTTACTCCTAATGACCGGTTCATTGTTTTTGTTTAGGAAGGGCAATAATATCATTATATTGTATTAATCCATAATATTCTAAGTATGTGTATACAATGTTTCATTGAGGCCTCTTTATTTTTTTGATAATATGTTCTACCTGGTACTTTGAAAGGATTCAATAGGATAAATCATCCATTTCATTTAAAATGTGCTACCTTCTGTTTGTAAGTAAGATTTTTTTTTATGATTTATTAAAAGAATATATTACTATTTTTAGTACAACTAAAAGATTTGGGATGACGTTATTTATATGAATACCACTCATATATTTTTTTATTTTCATACTTAAACTTTTTTTTTCAATTGTCTTTTTGTGGTCCATTTGATGAGATGATTTAAATTTGTAAAAGAAAAACAACATTCAAACAAAGAGAATGTAAAACACATGAAAACCACGTGGCTAATTTGAAAATCACTCAAAAAATATTTCGGTTTAAAAATTTATTTTTTTTATTTTTTTCACTCTCTAGTTTTGAGAAAAGAGAGAGACTAGTAGAAAAAAAATAAAAAAATAAAAGTTATCAATTCACCACATTTCAACCACCAATAAAAATAATTTTTGTATTGACAGGCTTCTCTTTTCTAGAGGAGCTCAAAAAAGATGTTTCCCTAAAAATATTTCAGGAAAAAAGACATTGATGTTTGTTTGTTATTTGGTTGATTTTTTTTTTTTGAGTAATTTTGGAGTGTTTTGAGGTTGATATGTGTTTTTTAGGGGTTTATATTGTGTTTTGGAGGTGTTTTTAAAAAATAAAATGTGTTAAAATTTGAATTTTTGGAATCCTTGGATCTTGATTTTAAAATAAATTAGCCGGCAACCTGTTATCTAATTTTTTCTTAAAAAGGAAATATAGGAGCAGATATTGTCCTCTTCTAATGAAAAAAACACAAGGCACACCTAGGTTTTTTTTTTATTAAGGCTAGATATGTAGGTCTGACCCATCAGCGCATGACCTCGTTTACCCTTTACATATACTTTTTTAATTGCATGATACCTTAAAGCGATTTTGATTTTTGTTAAATTTTTTCTCATATATTTTATATGAGTTAAATGCATTTATATGAAGATTTTATAAAAACATAAATCATTTTTTATTAGCAACACATTTAACCACTAAGATAAAATGAATGAAGATATTTTAAAGAAAAAGAACAGTGTAAAATATTTATTTGTACATCTATCTTTTATTTTTCCTATGAAAATTAACTTTCTGTTTTAATTTGTAATTAGTGTTAATTTATAAATTCATATATTTCTTAGTTTATTTTATAAAGCATAAACATCCTTATGTTTCTTCCATGAAAACATATCCATAAATTAATTATTTTTTTCAAGTTAAAAATTAACTTGAAATCTTAAACATACTTGTCTTTCTTAATTAAAAAAATCTTGATATTTTAAAATATATCCACAACATTAACATATTTTTTTATTATATTCAAAATTAACTTGAAATTCTTGTATTATATTCAAAATTAACTTGAAATTCTATCTGCGATGTAGCACAAGTGATAAGACTAGTTAAATACATAAATGATATGATTTTAAAAAAAATATATAGAAGCCTTTTAAAAAAAAAAAAATTTGACTTGATTTTATAAATTAAAAGAAAACACAAATATTTCTATAGAAAGGAGTGTAATTGATAAAACGAGAGTGATATATTTCTTAGCTTATTTTAAAAAAGATATTTCTGATTTTTTTTAAAAAAATTAGAAATAAAAGTTAACTCCATTAATTTTAATTTTAGGGTAAAAATTATAGTTTTTAAAAGCATAAAGTGTAAACTGTAATGGCACGCAAAATTTAGCATGATGGGGGTGATTAACTCTTAATTTCAATGGTCTATTTTAAGCCAATTTTAATTTAAGGCCATAAAAGTTTCGTGATTAAGAATCCCTTTGACATAATTTATAAAAATTAAAATTTGACTTTTAAGTTTTAATTCGAAAGCTTTTTTCATAAATAATTTATAACAAAAATGAATTAAGTTAAGATTATGTTTGATTAAAAATAACTTAAATATACTTTTTTGAAAAATAGTATATTTAAATTTAAAACTTTTAACTTTTGATTAAAACCAAATTCTGATTTAAATAAAAAATATTTTTAATTAAATATATCTACAAAATTCATAGAAACACAACCTAATTATAGTCTTGTGACATCATCTTATCAGCAGCGCAAGCATGTCGTGTACAACAAATATTTCAGTATCCTTAAAATGTGATACTCTTTTATGTGTGTGTGTGTTTTTTTTTCTTTACAAAAATAAAACAATCAAATTTACAATTAATAATGTATAACACTAAGAAAATAACAATAACAACACCCTTGTTCTTGTTGGTTCTTAAGGCGGGAACTCTTCATTCCATATGGATAAACAAGCAGCAAAAACCCTTTCAAAAGCTATCTATAATTGTTGATAATTATATTGCCACAAGCAAGCAGAACAATTAATGACAAGCATGCAGCCACAAAAGTAGGGTATGGTCATACCGGTAAAGAGAGGGTCCTCATGTTCGCAAGGTTGTTCTGTGGTTTTATCTCCCATGAATTAACCAGCAGTGCTTCTTCAGAGAGTATAAAAGGCAAAGAGATCTGACGGATCATCAATTCACCACAAAATGGACATTCGCTTGCTATTGCATCATCCAGCTGAGAACGGAGCTGGAGATCACGACATAAGAAAGTCGATTAAATTCACCATTACGAAGCTTTAGTTCATAATTGTTAGTAACAGGAGGTATATTGTTCTCAGGTGTACACAAAAGCCATTAACCAGGATTAAGTTTATGCAAAAATCTCACTGAAAGTGAAGACTGCTATTGAAAATTAAAAACTACTTCATATAGCCACTAAATGTTTACTTGTAAATGACAAGCATAAAAACAGACCTTATCTGCAGGAGTCATGCTAGTAATGGAATCCTCAGTTATGCCACCATTCATGTCTTTCCTAGCTCCGTCACCAAGCAACGTAAGCTGCTTCTGCAGATCCAGTATATATTCTGCCTGCATCGTTCATTTGATAAAAACAAAAAAAAAACAAAAATGAGGTTGAAAAGGTCAGATCAAATATGAAGTTCCTGCGAGTGAGATATTTTTACAACCAGAAATTTCACAAATGCAGAAGCAGAATTCTACTTTCAGGGCACAAGTAGAATAATATGCTTGTGCAGATATAGTTATCCACAATCCAGATGATCATTCAATCACAATTTTGCCAATCACAATTTTGCCAGCATAATTCCTCTGTTCAGAACTAACTATAAAACTAACAAATGCAATTCTTACAATCTGCACAAGTTGTAACCAATCAATGCTCTTTTTCTTCCATCCTCAAGAGAAAAGGATGGTGGGTTTGACCAGCAGAGGCCAAGTTGTTTTAATGGTCGTGCTAATGAAACATAATGCATTTCCAAATGATGCTTTCCGATTTGATTAATGTTGTAGCCATCAATGGATGTGCTTTTTATGCTATTCAAAGTAGAAATAAATGGTAGTATGATTGACTATTTAATCAGATTAGAAGTTACTTTGACTTTCAAGTTGCACCTACCAAGTAAAATGTCATCTTGATTCTCAAATTTGCAACAGCAGCATTTAACCAAAAATACTATGTGAGAAATGCTGCACATCAACTTACTTGAGTTTCATTGACAGAACATGTCACATGGGCAATCAAGCAATGCACATGAAAGGCATGCCCACATGGAAATACATAGAAGGGAGCCATTTGTCCTACTGATGTATAGCCCCGAGACATACGGTAGTCCCCACCCACAATCAAGATTTTGCGCTTACAAACCTGAGAAGAATAAATTCAGTAAGATGACAACAGAATTTAACAAGTTCAAATATGAGCTATGCAACTGGAAACAGTTGCTTTATGGAACAGTAAAAATCTTGGACTACCAACCGTGAGGGTCCAAGTTTGAATCATGAGAGGAACCACCTCATGCGGAAATACTGAAGGCTGGGACTATCTCCAAAGTCCAAGATCTAGTTCCTATGACCCAACTACAGTATGATGACAACAAGGTAATGACACCAATTAAAATAAACATAGTATAAGGGGAAGACCTATTTAGGCCCACCTATTTTCAGCCTTGGAATCTTTTAGAGTACATGGAAAACTTCAGCAAAAAGTTTCAAAGGTGAGACTGAGCCAAAAAAGCATCCTTTTACTCCTAAGGCAAGTGAAGGGTAAAGTGATATCCCAACCAATGCAAGTACATGGAAAAAGATCAAGTATAGCTTTAGCATGCAGATTGTGAATGGAACTAAAGACTGGAATGGCCAATACCCCACATTCCTCGTCACGGTCAATGACAGCATATCTTTGAGCAAGTGCACTAATATCATTTCTTATGTTGTCAGCGCCATGTGTAGCATCATTCATCTCCTCTTTTAGTTGTTCGATTTGGTTGTTGTAATCCTCCAATGATGAGCAAATTGCCTCCTACACTCACACAAGAGAGTCAACTCTAGTATAGAAGCCAGCAGCAAAGGGACAATAAAATACTCAAGTTTTAGAATGTTCATAACAGGCATAAAATTAGAAGGGCACGCAGCAGCTCAAATGGCAATCGGAGGAGAGATAAAATTTGAAAATAAGGTAAGAAGGGATCAACGATGTCATGGAAAATTATCCCAAAACATCAGGGTAACAAGATTACCTTGAAGTCATCAATTAGGGCAAAGTCTGGAAAGAATGGTAATATATCCTCAATCTTTAGAAGGCCATCAGTTTCCTTGAGAAATGCTATTGCCTTCCTTATATTCTCCCTTTTAGTTCCCTTTTCTTGTTCAATAACATGCTTGGCAACCATAAGCCAAAGCTTCTTTCTCAAATCTTCGTCATCTTCCACCTTGTCAGCTTCAGCCATTGCAAGCTCGGGGTCAACCTAATTACAAGCGGGAAAATAGGTCAAAATAGCACAAGACCACACAGAGATACAAGACTAGAGGAAAAACCAATTTCATTTCTGAGCTCCTTGGATTTGGAGGTGTCTGTAAATTCAGTTTGAGAGAACTCTTAAGGGCTTTTTCCTTTTCTACTTGGGGCTATGATGTCTTATTCAACTTGGAATTTTGGGTTTTTTTTCCCTTCAACTATCTTATCTGAAAATTGTAATGGGTTAAATAATTCTATGAGGTGTCTGGTGGATAAAGGTAAAGCAAAATTTGTAGGGTTTGGTAAGAACAAGAGCCCCCGTGAAAAGAAAAAAAAATTCTGTAAACAAATTTGGTAGCGGATTTCAGAAAATAAAATTTCAAACATGAATTATCCCTTTCCTCAGATTTTATTCCATCCAGTGTTCATTTGTGAACCCTGACCTTCTAGATTTCTAGCCATATTTGCTAAAACTTGCAGAAAACTGATCTGGGGTCAGATTGCAAGACTTCTAGCTTAGATTTGAATTTCTTATGGATTCTTTCAAAACTTGATAACCCTCAGTTTTACTTGGTTTACAGCACTGGCTGCTGGTAAACTGGAGCACATCAAATTTCTATAAAAACAAATTGCAGTAGGATCTAGAGGCACTAAAATATCACCTGTAGAGCAAGAGCAACTGCTTCTTCGTGCATGGACATCATGCTGTATATGTGAACACAGGCACGCATCCGCTTTTCTTTGAGGCAAAGGCGCAAGGCATACTTGGGATCATAGAAGAAATCTGGACCATTTTCTCGTCCTTTCCCAAACTTGCATTGTAGGAAACGCAAAAGTGCATCATCATCTTCCTGAATATAAATGAAACAAAATATCATCAAGGCAACCCTCAAATGAACTGTGATAATACTGTTTGAGCAAAATCTCGTGGGTGAAGAAAATAAAAGGATAAAAAAACTCAAGTGCTTTCATGGAATAACTTCAGGAGCAAGAAAGTTTGGAATGACTGTTGTGGCATCAAAAGGATCCACAAAATACATATAGTTTACTTATCCAGATACAGACCCACTGGCATACTTAACCTTTTGTCAGTAAACAATTCAAATCAAAATCTTAAAATGATATGGAGCATGTCAAACAAAATATGAAATTACAAACTTAAAGTCATTTCCACCTGTTAAAATTCTAAGAACAAACCCAACCTGTTTAGCATAGAGAGAAAGAAGCAAGTTGTGAACTCCAGGATCCTCATTATGCAAACAATGAACACAGAATTCCAAATATTTGATGACTTCATGGGTTTCATTCCTGCAGGTGACAACATAGTTGCAGTGAAAAGAGATCCGCAATTCACCAGAAACATCAAATACATAATCTAACATCTATATGTTAATAACTGAACAGGAAATAGAACTTCTGAAGGTTATTGCAATTTATAACTATTGATCTATCAATTGGCGGTCATGTCTGATGATACAAGACACAAACTTCCTTTGACAAAAGTAATTTTTTTTGTCATGGAATCTACCAATCAGATCATAAGAAACGTTTATGCCACAGGTAGGAAAAGCAAGCCAATGATTGTGATTAGATGACAACTCAGAGAGAAACCAGAAGGATTGGGAAATCTAGCACTGGTGTGAGCAGCAGCACCAAAGCTAAACTCAGACTTTCTATCATTTACAAGTCTTGTTTAGAGCCAAAAACAACTAAATAATAATGGAGACTATCACAAGAAAATTGAGCTCGTTTTAATGCTTGCAGAAGTAAAAATTCACACCCCTCTGATAAAAAGAAAAATGTAATAATTGAAAAAAGTTGCACCCATTACTTTGCATGAGGTTCACTTGAATAACGCATCATTGCAGGAATCAGTTTTCTTGGGTTCAGGTTTTTTGTGGTCATCCATGACTCAACTGTTTCATATGCATCAAGAACAATGAGATCTGGGGCAAACTTGTACTGCAAAGCAAAAACAATCTCACTAAGTACCTTTATAGAAAATAGGACTAAAAACAAGGTGGTGTGGACTCTTAAGAGTACAGAAAGCATTACAGCAAAAAAACTCGCTGCAACCATCCATGATTGGGAAAATGAACCATAGTTCAAATCACACTTAAACATGTACCTGAAGGTCTATTGGAACAGCAGGTTTCTGAAGCACTTCCAATGCTTTCTTTGTTTCTCCTTGCTGGAGTTAAACGCCACCCACCCACCAAAAAACAAAGGCAAATTAATAATATGAATCGCCAGGAACAAGAACTCAGGCAAAAAAAGCTGCCTACCTACATGCCTACACACACACATACATATGGTTTTGTACTATGTGTGCTGTCATACAGTGTACCTGTTTGGTCAGATGCTAGAATTTTTTTATAAAAAAACACTTTCTATGCCATTGCTGAGGAATAGGATAGTTTTTCTTTCTCTGTGGTGTCATGCTTCACGTGGTTTTAGGGGACTTTGCTTGACAATCAGTGTGATCGGGCTGCTGTTTCATGATATTCCTTTTGCTTTCTTAATTTGGAGGCTGACTTATTCTCTATCATGCTTTTGTAACTCTATTTAGTCAGTTAATATAATTTTATTTTATCAAAAACAGTGTGTGTGTATGCGCGCGCGCTAAGAGAAGAAATAAAGAATCCTAACCACCACTGTCAGCTAACAGACACTGTCAACAAAAAGTATCTGACCAAATGAAGATAGAGCTTTTTTACTTAACGAACCTACTAAAACCTATCTGCTACAGTCAAAAGGACTGTGTTCTCAAATTAGAAGGATTTGCCACACTAAAGTTGAAGGCAAACATAGTATTCATTAGTTTTGTTTTATGTTCTCACCCTCTATCACCACTCAATAAAAAAGAAAATAGAGGACAATTTTGCATTCTCCAATGAAACTAAACTACAAAGCATGGCAAGTAACAACAATGTTCAGCAAATAAACAAAGGTTGTGAAAGCACCTGAACATAGTGGTGAATTACAATTTCATACTGTTCCTTCAGACTAGCAAAATACACTAGTTCTTCAACCCTGCCATAGCTGCAGAAAAGCATTTGAGCTAAAATTCACTCCAGCATATTTTTAACAGACAAGAACAATCGAGAAGTCAAACAAAAAACCAATAGCAATTTATGCATGTGGATGCAAGGACACCCGAGATGGTTTGATGTTGGGCAAAACTATCATAGTGCAAACGAGTTCTTTAACATGCAGTAGAATAAGGAACTAATATTAATAGAATGGAATCACATCAAACAAGAAAAATTGGTTATTTATCAATGGTTCCAAGCACATTTGTCTCAAATAAGACTAGAGACAGACATTGTAGGTCTAAAGTCTAAATAAGTGGTCAAACACTACCAAAAATTTATATGATTACCTCTCTAGAAGTCTCATAGTAGTTGCCTCATCCAAGACATCCTTGCAGTCACTGAGGAAAGCACGAAACTCTTGATTGATTGATTGGTACTCAAAACTATGTTTGTCCAAAGCATTATCCTCTTCCAAGAGTAGCCGATTTATCTAGAAAATTGAATGTGAAATTCATTGCTAAAATTTAATGATCTCAGATACTAATTATTGATGCATATATGGATTGAAAAACTTTTCAAGCAATAGAACTTTTACATGCTAAAACATTACAACTCATTCAGCAACTAAAAATTTTCATGTAGTAACAAAAATAGCAGAGGTGGATTACTACTTACTACTAATGCAACAGGTGAAGAATGTCCAAGAATTTAAATCAGAACATCTCAAAAGCTGCTGCATACTCTTACAAAAAAATTTCTGCTTAAAGTAAAACAGAAGTAACTAAAATTTTGATTAATTAGCTCAGATTCAAAATGTGGAAGATACAAGGATGGAAAAGGAGCTGACATACCATGACCTCCAAGAAACAAATCATCCACTAGCATGTTCATGCCCGACAAATAATATAAAATGTTCGCTTTTCATTTTTTTCAATTTAATTTCAGTAGATATTAGCATTTGACTTTTGAGAGAAGTAGACATAAAAATGGAACATTAGAAGTAGAACACAGGAAAAAGTTCAGAAATGTCTGGTATTGTCAGATGCATATATCAAACCTATGCTCATTTCTCTCTTGTGCCAGTAACATCTATTAAATTGACAATGCAATCAATCTAGAGGATCAAAGGCCAGTTAAGACCAAATATCTGAGATAGTTTTTTATCGATGATACATGTCAGATAAATAAGTAAAACCTTATCCAAGTACAATTCAGTTGCCCATGTGGAAATCATTGTTATTTGGCACTTGTCATCCTTGGCAAGATTATCAAGCTTCCGCAACAAGAAAGTTCGCAAAGCATCCTGCATGTAAGCAAAGCTAAGTAAGAATTTCTTTGTACAAGCCAATCCTTTTCTTTTGGCAGCCCAGAAAGCAGAAGTTATCATAAATTAAATGCAGATGTAACATTTCTCAAGTCCTGACTTTATACAACTATACAGCTACCTATATTTACAGACTCGGACTACCAATAGTAAAAACCATATTATGCGTGCAATTCATATAAATAGAATAATAAGCATGGTTAAAATACAAAAACTAGGCTGAGTGTTGACCCAATTGAAGTTTTACTCAATGAAGCATTAAGGTCACATGTGAACTAATGATGGGGAACTAAAATCCTTCTCAAACTCCCGTTTTAGTATTGCATTTGCTATTTATATATTTATGCAGAAGCATGGACAATTTATGCATTCAATGTGGAAGAAGCATGGGCAACTTCTGGCAGAAAACATGATATGATGCATATGACATGTAATCATTTTGTTAAAATGAAACTAACATGACCATAATGCAGAAAATACGAATGGTCCTGAGTTTACCTGTTCGCCTACACTAATAAACTTCAACGTAACTTCCTCAAATGATAGTATGTAATTAATCTGAAAAGAAGAAGAGAAAGCAAAACAAAACAAGACAAAAAAAGAACTCTTATTAGTTATATGCCATCTTCTAAATAATGGCACAATCACATAATGAATGAGCTATTTGAAAAAATAAAATCAAGAAACGGAGAATTCACTTTTGCATAGAACGATGCTGCTCTTAGAAAATCCCTGGAGGTGAAAGCAGCATCTGCCTGAATCAGAAACCACTCCAGTTATACACTGGCCAGATAACAACAAGGATTGTCCAAAAGATACTGCTTGCAGATGAAATTGAAATTTAAGGTGCCATAATTTTAAACTTAAATTCATAAATCACAAACCAGCTGCTATTTTACTTGCAGCGTGGTTTAATAGACATTACCTGCACTAAATATACTTGGTCTCTCTGGAGAGGGTCTCGGCAATTTGCTAAAGCTGCAGCATAGTCTTTCATGTCTAGATACACCTTCCACATATCTCTCCCTTCATCGTTAACAGACACCTATTTATTTCTCAATACAGTGGCACAAAACGAATAAATTACTGTCTTATGCAACATTGACATAAAAATAGAGGACTAGAGAACAATCAATATGCTGGCAGATTAATATTTTCCTTAGTAGTTTTAGTTTTCTTATATAGTTCAGGAATGCTCGCGCTATTTGAATTCTACATGAGTCATAAAACTTTTAATGGTGATTCCTCTTCTAAAAGGATTGGGATTTAGACCTAAAACTAGTATAAATTGGGCTGCCAATGCTGTTTTTCAGAAATGTCTTATATTATTATCAATCTATTTACATTTTAGAGGTTTTCTATGCACTCTAAACATATTTTTCTAGTTCCAGTTTCATTATCTTCCAGTTTTTGCCATCGAAATTCTATTCTTTTCTGTTGAGTTAATTTCTCTTCCCACCGCCACATCATGAGATACAAACCTGAAAAATAGAATTTTGGTCATATGCATAGAACAAGCCAGCAGTGGCATCACTGCATAATCCGATAACACCACTTGAAACCGATTCTGATGTTTGGTCAAACTGAAGCTCCTCTATAATTTGCTCACTGATTCTGTTAACAACCTATCAAAACATGACAAAGAAGTATGAATACCTAAAGAAGGTAAATGCATAAATTGGAAAATCCTACGTGATGCCTAATTTAAATCCAAAATACTTCAGTAGTTGAACATGAGATGTAATAGAAGAGACTAAGCAAAAGTAAAGGCCTCATAACCAGAAATAGTTACAAAAACTGAAGGTAATGAATGAAAACTTATGTTTATACTCGCTCATAAAGTCAACCAATTGGCATTATCAAGAGTAAGAGTGTCATGAGTGCTTGTTATGACTTACCTTAACCTTGTTTCCAATAAGAAGTAAGAAATGAAATTCTGAAACTGCCATTGAGCTCGGTTTAACTGCATCAACACCATCACTTAATTTTGAATAGTCCAAAAGAGCCTTATTCTCCACAAAATTCTCATCACCATTTATGTAACTGCCCAAGAAATTTCCATTGAACAACTGTAAGTAAAGGTTTTGCAATAGAAAAAGCATTTGCTAAAACATTGAGGACTAACAAGCGGCATATGTAGAGAAAATACAATAGCCATTTTCTAAGACATCAGTGGAACACAGCTGTACCAGCAACACAAATTTTTTTATCATTTACAAAAATGTGACAAATAAAAGAACTTTAACAGATGCTTCTGTGGATATAAAGGGAGTAGTCAAGAATGATATTCCTTACCTATGCTGCGCTCCAAAATTTAAGCTACCGTGATAGATACCTGCTCCAGAAAGCCATGCAAAATGCATTGCTCTTCTTTGCTTGATAAAAAAATGCAATTCACTGATAGATGACCAAAACAGCACAGGAGCTTCATGGTCAGAAAGTTCAAGAAAAAATGGAAAATAACTGTTCCCAAGTCATCATACAAAACCATAAATTACAGATTACAAAAATAAATAAATAAATAAATAAGTAAAGAAACTTGAATAAATTTAGGCAATGAGAAGTGCTTGCCTGTTTGGTATTTCCCCTGGCAGTTCCATAAAATGCACCGCGCGTTCCAAGTAACTAGCAAAAACTGTCTACAAATGCTAACAACTAATAAGAATTCAATTTGAATTATAGCCAATATCATGTAAAACAAACTGCTGCAAGCCAATAACAAGTTGTTCCAGTCACTTGGTAAGAAATTCATAGCACAGCCACAAACAAATTCAGGATCAAAAGCACAAAGAAGATAAAGAGTTCTACAACAATCAGTTCATGATAGCACACAGAATTTATATCAGAAACAAACTTACCTCCAATAATCCAATTCCAGTAAAAGAATAAAGTCGTGTTGGAGTAACAGCCATCACATAATATCTGGTTACATTGCTTAAGCTAGCCGTTTCCATCTGCAAACCAACAAGAGATCATTTACTTAAGCACAGACATGCATGCCCTATAATTAATCCCAAAATGCAATTCCTTCAAATTTATTGATTTTTATCAACCAAAATCAAAGAAAGAGCAAACCTGCAAAGCCATGAAAGCTTCAGGCAATTCCTTTAATTCAAACAAAAACTTTATATACTTCTCCCTTTTATCTTTCTCATCTACAGCCATCTCAAACAGCTGCCCATTATCCGTCCCAATAACAACTTCCTTCGTAGACGCTGCACAAGAAAACATACTTCACAATTCATCAAAACCATTAATTCCAGTCACTTTCTACAAGTAACTCAAAAGGATATCATAATCACTTAAACTTCTATCTTTTTTCACTTTAATCAAAATTATACCATAATTTAGCAAGTTAAATCAAACTAACACATCACACAAACCCCTCTCTAACTTGAAATCACAATTCACAGACACGGTAATAAAATTTACAACAAAACGAAACTAACATAAATTTCCACAGGGTTGAGCTTTTACTTTTTCACTTTAATCCACAATTAACATACACATTTAAACTAAGATTTTTCTTTAAAACAAGCAATTATAAAAAAATCAAAACTAATTACCTTCAGTAATCAGTTGCCGATTCCAAGCAACAGCATTAACGATCAAACCTTTCAACCTCCCAAGCACACGTGGCTTACTCCATTTAGCATGCATATAAAACGTCTCCGCACCACCTCCACCAATAACGGTGGCGATACAGTGGCTACCACCAGGATCCACAAACACTCTATGTATAGATTGATCGCCAGGCCGTCCACTAGAAAGATCAAAATCTAGCATTTCAAGGAAGAAAATTAGAGATTTGCTTCTTTGACAGAGACAACCGGAAGAATTTGAATGTGAATTGAGTACCGGAAGAACCGCCGGCGCCGAAATCGTGTCGAATAAGCCAGCCTTTGCTGGTACCTAATAAGATGACGTCGTTTCCTGCTGCCATACAGGTGATAACACCACGGCCTTTTGATGCGTACCGTTCTAGGAGATCGACGGTGAATACTTGCCGTGATTGATCCATTTCCTGCAAAGATTTTTTAGATGAAATTATTGGATTTATAAGCAATGGTTTTGATTAGTTTTTTCTGAGAAAAATTGAGTTACCTGACTTTTTAATCGGAGACTGATCGACCGGGAACGTTGCCTGAGGTGGTAACCGTTGATTAATGAAGTTATCGGTTTACAGAGGGGTTTTAACGGATTTAACTTATTGAGTTCAATGAATTCACACGACGTCGTTCCTCGCCGCTTTGGTTTTTCTTGCCTTTTTATTTTACACTCTTTGTTTCAAGTATAGATAATCGTACCCGAGTAAAGTTTTTTTTAATGTATTAAAAAAAAGATTTAGTTGACTACAATTTGAGAAAATTTAGATTAATTTTATTAACACATGGCTTGAAATATGGAATTAAAATAACATGTAGGAAAAGAAATTGCTCAAAACCTAATAATCAAATGAAAAATAATGAAAAACAAAATTCAAAAAATATAACGAAATAAAAATACTCGAGTCAACCCAGGTTACTTGACTAACCACCACATCGCAATATGAGATTGGAATAAGAAAAATAGAATTTCAAAAGAAGAGTTTAGTAAAAAAAAAAACTCAAGTTCAATAAAAAAAACATAAAAAAACAGTGATAATCCAGGTTAAATTTATTTACCCGCTATCAGGATAACCTAATAGAAATAAAAGCTAGAAATAGCAAAGGTCAAGGGCCACTAATTTAATGTCAAATGATAAAATTGAAAAAAAAATATCTTAAAAAAAAGTCAAGGGAAACAAACCTGAGTTAACCCGGGTTAACTCGACTAATCTGTCATCCATGATATAAGATCGAGATAAAAAAAATTAGACTTCCAAAAGAAAAACCTAGCAAAAAAACACCGAATTTAAATAAAGAAATTATTGAAAAATAAAACTTGAGCTAACTTGACTAACCCACACTTAGACTAACCCAATAGAAAGAAAAAAAAATCACAAAACTCAAGACCAATATTTTAATGACAAAGGGTGAAATTGAAGAAAAAAAATTAACCTCATAAAAAATCTTAAAAAAAAAAACCTAAGTCAACTTGGGTTAACTCAACTAACCTATTACTCGATGTATGAGATTGAGATAACTTAACAAAAAAAAATGGAACAAACAATGAAGCCAATGACCTAATAACAAAAAGTATAATGATGAATTTGAAAAAACAATTATTTTTTTTATAAATAACCCCAAAAAAAGGCCAAACCTAATCGAGTCTAAGTCATGAGACAGAGATTACCTTGTAAGAGGGCAATCATGAAAAAATAACAAAGTAAAATTTCCAACTGTAAAATAATTTAAAACTCAAACAATATAGATCAAATACGACATTAAAACAAAATGAAAGAAAATATTCAGGGGTTAAATTGGAAAACAAAATAAATTAATAAAATGATAAAAAAAAAGTAATTGAAAGAATGAAGACAAAAATTAGATTAAAAAACTAAATGAAATAAGATATTGAGGGATAAAATAAAAAAAAATTAAGAAAATGATAGGAGAATAGCAATAAAAGATTGAGAACCAAATTTTAATGAAAAAAACAAATGCAATAAAATGATAAGGAACAAAATTGAAAAACAATAATCAAGAAAAGTATATAAAACACAAAAAAGAGCAATCAAAAGTAGGAGGACCAAAATAGATATAAAAATCAAATGGAATAAAATACCAAGGGATGAAGTTGAAAAAAAGTTAAACTTCAAAAAGTATCAAAAGCAAATAAAATAGTTATTATAAGAATAAGAGCCAAAATTGATAAAATTACAAATTGGAGGACACAATTATTTTTTGGGAAAGCTGACATGAATTTCAAGGGCATGAGAAAGGAAAGAAAAAAAACTTCATCGCAGCCCAACCGAAATTTGGCCATGAGCACGCCCCACATTGTCGGAAAAATGATGATTGGTCATTGCCAATGCTGCCGTGAATGCAGGATTTTGGCAACCGTATGCCTTCATACACATCGCTCAAAAGGTGTGAGGGCTATCATGCGCTCAACAACTTTTTTTAATAATATTTGATTACTTAAAATTACCTAATAATTCCTAATTAAATTCAAAAAATGCAAAACAATCAGAATGAAAAGACTAAAACGCTCTTGAAATTAGCCTTAATTTTTTTAATTCAAGAGTAATTATGTAATTGAACTGTTTAAAAAAATAGAAAAGATAAAGAAGCCTTTTTATGCATGTTTACTTTTTTCTCTCTCAAGGATATGACCATGACTTTACTGTACATTTTTTTTTAAAAGACAAAAAAGCCCATGACCAAAAGCTTAATATTTTTTTTGCTTTTAAGGACAGAATAGTCATTTTACTATGATAAGAAGGTGTCATGACCAATCTATCCCCAATAAATTTTGCAATAACTAATGAATCCCATAAAAAAAACAATTATACCCTCAATTGCAAGTTTTTAAGTTTCTTGTTAAGGGTATAAATGTCATTTTATTTTTCCAAAAGATAGTAAAATGTGTCTATGGCTTTTAGTTTTTTTTAAAAAAAGTTTAAGTCTTACCATTATTTAATAAAAATAATAATAAAATCATTATAAATTATATGATAATATCATAATTAGAGAAAGTATTTTGAATTTAATTGATGCTAGAACTAGATTAAATTAAAAAAATTTGGGTCAATAGATTTACAATTGTTTTTAACACTATTATAATTATATGTTAATCTTGTTACATTAATGCATTATTTTTTATGATATTTTCAAATATTTACCTCTATTTTTTTAACAAAATGATTCATGATATTAATGATATGATTTCTTTTATTTTTTTAGATGTTAATTAATATTTTTTTAAGTTTTGATATTTCTAGTAATATCTATATACTCAGATTTGAGTTCAAAATTATTATTTATACTGATTTATTGATTTTAGATATTTAAATTCAACCAATTAAATTTAAATAAATATCTATTAAGTATTAACGAACTATAATTTTTACTTTGTGGAGATTTGATATTGTAGTGCAAAATATTTTTTTAAAATTATTTTTATTTGAAATGCATTAAAATATTTTTTTTATATTAACACAATAAAAATATTAAAAATATAAAAAAACTAAAAAAATATTAATTATTGAAAAAACTGAAAGATTATTAATTTAATATTTTTTTAAACATAAACTACAACACTCCTGAACATTCACTTCGAGGACTCTCTTTGCTGATGGGTTATGACCCAATATGACTGCAGAAAAGCATGGGCCGACCGATTCACGTATACGCTCCTTATGGACCCCATCAAACAAGGAAACAAACCGCCGCACCAAATCCCATCCCTACAGAATTTTCCATTTTTTGACCAATTAATCCTTTAAATCAAATCGGAGCGTCTAATACTATAAGCCGTTTATAATCCAACGGTCAATATCCCACCATGAGGCTCCAACGAATACTTTTTCTCCAACGGTCAAAAAAATCCTTAAAACAACACAAAACCCTCAAAAATCCCCACATCAAAAACCCACACACACAAAAAAAAAAATTCTCTCTTTTCTCACACACAGATTCCTTAAAAAAGGATACAATCTTGATCTGTTAAAAACAAAGAAAATCCATCATTTTGATCTTTCAAGAAGAAAGATGAGTAATATTCTTCAATACCCGGATGTGGTAGATGCTCCTGAAGTTCAGATATGGAACAATGCAGCGTTTGATAATGGAGAATCAGAGGATTCTTTGAATCTTAAGTCTTCTTGGTGGAATCAAAGTCTTGAATCCGATGCAAGCAAAGAGAATCTTAGCCCAGTTTGTGAAAAATCTTCTCCTATTTATGTCAATTCTTCAAAACCCACCAAGCCACTTCAATCTAATCCCAATCCTTTTAACTCACAAGGGAGTAATTCAATGAAGGTTGGGCTGTCGAAGATGGTGGAGAAAAATGAGGAGATCAAGAATCATGATGAGAAAAAGATTGATATAGAGATTGAAGAGATCGAGAAGGAGATTAAGCGTTTATCTTCAAGACTTGAAGTGCTTAGGCTTGAAAAGGCAGAGAGGAATTTATCAAAGACTGTTGAAAAGAGAGGGAGGGTTGTGGCTGCAAAATTTATGGAGCAGAAACAGAGTGTCAAGATTGAAGAGCCATTGGTTTCAAGTGCTAAATCGAAGATTAATAGAAGAGGGGTCAGTTTAGGGCCAAGTGAGATTTTCTCTGGATCCAAATCAAGGTTATTGTTTGGAAAACAAGAGATGAAAACTCCTGTTTCGACGCAGAATCGGCGGAAATCGTGTTTTTGGAAGCTTGAAGAGATTGATGAGTTGAAGGCAACTAAAGAGAGGGGAAAAAGTTTGAGTGTTAGTCCGAGATCACGAAAAAATGTGTCCAAAATCCAAGTTCCTAAACAGGCTGTTACTACTGTGGGGTCTAGAAGGTCAGTGAAGAAAGAAGATGGGGTTATTGCTTCAATTCAGCCAAAGAATCTATTCAAAGACGGGGAAAGATCTGTGCCTAATAAGAAACCCTTGAAGCCCGGACGGGTGGTGGCTAGTAGGTATAATCAGATTGGAACAAATCAGTCTAATGGGAATCTAACTGCTAGCGAGGCTCGGAAGAGGTCTTTGCCGGATAATGAGAAGGAAGATGTTAATAAGAGGCGGGCTTCACGTGGTAATGGGGTGAGTCAGAGAGCGGAGAGTGGTAGAGTGAAGAAGAGGTGGGAGATTCCAAGTGAAGTAGTGGTATACAAGGATGATGCTGAGGAGGAATCTCCGCAGGCAGTTTCTGTAGTGACCGATATGTTGCCGAATATTAAGACTGTCAGAAGTGTTGCTGAGACTCCAAGGGACTCAGGGCCGGCAAAAAGAGTGGCTGATTTGGTTGGGAGGAAATCATACTTTCCCCCCGTCGAGGAGACTGCAGCAGGGGACTCTGTTTGCCAGGCTCTTAGTTTTGCAGAAGAGGAGGATGGTGAGAACGAGTAAATTAGGACTAAAGGGAAGTTTTTCTTCTTCTTTGTTGTCCACACTTGAATTGGTTAAGTTATTTTTCAGCTTTGTCGTTGATAAGCCATAACTCTTGTTATGGACTAGTAAGGTTGTTTTTGGTTTGGTCTAAACGGGTTGGGACCTCGTAAGTTTGTAGTGTAGTTTCATTGGCCTTCTGAATATATGCAATAATATGATAAGTTTTGTCTATTGCTTTCTGTAATGATTCCATCTTCATCCATGAAAATGTGATATCTTATCTTTCATTCCTTCTCAATGGCTTAGTTGTTTGATCTATCCTCTTATATATATTAGGATATGGGGAGTTTGTAGAAAGACCAGCTCCATTATTGCTTACCAGGGAATAATATCAACCATTTTTTTGACCTCACATCACAAGTTAAGTATTTCATTGATTTCAGATTTCAGGTTGAGATAATTATTTGATATAATATTATAACTAGAATAATTTTAAAAAATAATATAAATTATATCTCGTAATATTATTTAATATCTTAAATTGTTCATTGTAGATCTTTAAATTTTGGGATATTCAACAACTATTGATTGCATTTCATGTTACCTTTCCAGGGTCAAGAAAGAAGGTAGCTTTTTATGAGCTGGAAAGTTATAGTGCATATAGGCTTTCTGGAGAGAAAAAAAGGAATAGTTGAAATTCCTGTCCTGGAAATACTAAATGAAACTATTGAGTGCAAGCAATTGCTAGATTCTGATTAGTAAGATGGTTTCAATTCCTCTAGATTCAGCATTTTTTAAAGCCAATGTTGCAGAGTTGAAAAATCCATTTCCTTTTATTGCTGAACATTAGAAATTGCTCGAAAGAACCTCGGAACGATTTAGTTATAGCTTTTTTGGATTGTTTGCAACGGCAGCATTTTAGATGTATTGATCTTACCACATTTTTCTGCAAGAGAAGTCTGATTGAACAAATCTGGTCGTTTTGATTATAAGAGAGATTAGTGAAAGTATTAGAAAACTTGTTGACGTTGAATGTCTCATGCCTCGTGGATATATTTACGGACTGGACAGACAAGATATAACCTGCAAAGAAATCCATATATATCATGCATATAGTTTAACAAAAAAAATATATATATAATTTTAGATTTAATTGTTGAATCGAGTTGAAATTTTACTAAATTATTTTACAAGTTTTATTTTATTAAGGGATCGACCACCAGCAAAGTCTGGAATGCATTTAAATATAAAATGTTGTTTTTGTTTTTTAAAAATATTTTTTTATTTAATTTTAGATCCTAATTATTTTTTCTACTTAACTTTATATTCTTCTTGTTATGTTGATTTATACCTTCGTATAATGTGTTATTTTTTTTATCACATAAAAATACCTTAATTACTTTCTATCCATCCTATGCATTGCCTCAAGCTCAATTTAGTAACAAAATTTGTTCATAAGCATGAATGATCAATTACTCTCGCTCAGGTTAGGTGTACGGTTCCTGTCATGCAAAATTCTGAGACAATACACAGGAGGCTGGACAAGCCGCACTGGTTTGCTCCCCACACTTCATCTTGGATTTTGCATTGGTCTGCTTATGGATGGCTTGCTTTAAGACTCCATGGTGAAGGAATTTAAGCACAGTTTTGTAATGCAGCGCAACATATACAAATTTTTATAAGAGTTTATTTTAAAAAAAAAAATTAATTTTGAAATATTTTTGAATTTCTTATATACTAATATCAAAAATTATTTTAATAAATTTCCAAGAAAAAATCACTTTAAAAACTAATTGTTATCAAACTTCAAACACTCTTCTAGTTTTTTATTTTAGTTCTTATCCGGGTATTCTCGTACCCTTTTAAAGAGTGAGACTAGTCATATTCGGGATTTATGACTGCCTCTTACGTTTTCTAAAAATCAAACTTTTATTTTTATTTTTACAAGAATATCTTAATGGCAAGATCAACCTTTTAAATACTCTCCTAGTTGCTATGTATGAAAAATGTCTCTTGGAAAACCCAATTAGACAGCTGGTAACCATTCATGACCATGCATTAAAGCAATTAATCATGTATTTTAAATTAAGAGAAGAAACTGCTATGTTAACAAGAAGATTCTTCTTCTGCATTAATGTTTTTTTTTTTCTTTTGGAAAGAGATCTTTTCTTTTATGAAACAAATATCTTTATATTTCACAATAGACATGCTATCCTTTCCTGTTTTGAGTCCTTTCACACTTAATAGTAAAATCTTTACTTGCTAGTGGTCGATTTCAATCAAGACCTAGATTAATTTCGATTCAAAACTTGAATTGATTGGAGTTAAAAAAGAAATTCAATTAACTTGGTAAAATATTTGACTCGCTGGTCAAAACCCACTAACTTTTTTCTTGATGTTTTTTTAAAGAAATAATATTGTTTTAATTAAAAATAATAAATTGAAATTGACCCGTTTTAATTAAAAAAAAATTGAAATTGACCCGTGATTTTGTCCTTACTCTATATCAGGTTTTACAATTATGCTTTGACAAGTTATAAACTAAAAGATAAAAAAGAAAAGTTATAGAAATATGTAATAGTGGGAGTTAATGCAGGTTCAACGCATAAAGTTAGGGATTTGCAACTTCTCAGGAAATATAGACCTGTCTCAATTGCAGTTACTCTATTTAACCCTGTCTTGCATGTCAAGTTTCATTCTCTCACAGTTTAAAATCCATGTTTCCAATTTTATTCCACAATGTACTCCCTATATAAACTTCTCTAGCTTCTGCCCTAAGGTTTGCTTCTATTTTTCAAGGGAGAAAGAGAGACTGGGGTTTTACAATGAGAGGGTCTGCATTCTTCCAGAGAGCCTTTAGAACTTTTCAAGAGCACCCTACTTTCTTTAAGCTGCTTATTGTCTCCACCGTCAGGTTACAAATCATAACATATTTTTTTATTTATTTGGGTTTATAATTGTTTGTGTTACTGTTCTTTTCTTTTTCTTTTTTTGTGGATTTATATGTTCTTGAAGCTTTTAACTAATTTGTACAGACAACACGGTTTTTCTTTCTTTAAAAAGTTTCTAAAAAGTGCGTTTCCATCATAAAAGCTGTCAGGCACCCTTATAGAGGTTGCGTTTGGTTAATGTCCAGGGAGATAAGTGATAGAGATGTGTGTGGTTGGACCCTTGAGACTATATCTTCGTGTCTCTTCTGTCTCAGGCTACCTTAAATACAGTTAAAAAAATCACTATGTTGAAAAGTAACATGTTTATCCTAACTAGTGACTGCAGATCCAAAACTTTTGTTGGTGCATCAAGAAATGTACGCATATTTTTGTTTATCTAAAAACATTTTGTTGTGATGATGCATGTAATATACCATATGCAGTATTCCATGTGAGAACTTAGTAATAATGTTATTCGTTGCTGTTGTTTTCAACTTATATAGCTTGATTCTCGAATTATTGCAGTGGTGGAGGTCTGTTAACGTTTTCTGATGCCAGTCCATTCCAAGGATTGATCACAGACTCATCTCAGAATGAAGGCAAGAAAAAGAAGGTGGTAGTTCTTGGAACTGGTTGGGCAGGCACAAGTTTTTTGAAAAACCTGAAGAGCTCTTCCTATGATGTTCAAGTCGTTTCTCCGAATAACTTCTTCACGTTCACTCCTTTGTTACCGAGTGTAACTAATGGAACGGTGGAAGCTCGCAGCATAGTAGAGCCAATTCGCAATATTGTGAAAAAGGTTGGAAGCAATAATGACTGTTAAATGTACAAAGTGTTATGTTGGTTTTTTGAATTAGTGTTGCTGAGTTATGTTTCTTATTTTTTTCGTAATATTGCAGAAACCTTACAATGTTGAGTTCAAGGAAGCTGAATGTTATAAGATTGATCCAGTAAATAAGAAAGTTTATTGTCGTTCTAACCAATCCTCAACTTTGGATGGAATTGAAGAATTCACAGTTGATTATGATGTCTTGATATTGGCCATGGGAGCTCGTGTAAATACTTTCAACACCCCCGGTGTCGAGGAGCATGCTCATTTCCTGAAGGTATGTTCTGAATTATGAATTTGATTTGCTGCTTAACACCATTTAAAGAAAGTTTGAAATTAGCGGTGTCAGCTCTAGCAAAATCCCGGAATTCTTGAATACTCTATCGAATAGCCTGGGAAGGAAATACTAAAGCCATGACTTGATCTCCTCACCCTGCAGGAAGTTGGAGACGCGCTGAGGCTTCGTAAGTCAATAATTGACTGTTACGAGCGTGCAAGCCTTCCGAGTGTAAGCGAAGAAGAGAAGAAGCGGGTGATGCATTTTGTAGTTGTTGGAGGTGGTCCAACAGGTGTGGAGTATGCTGCAGAGCTACACGACTTGGCATTTGATGATATGGCAAAGCTATATCCCTCAGCTAAAGACTACCTGAAAATAACCCTTCTTGAGGCTGGTGATCACATTTTGAACATGTAAGTCAGATCAGTTCTCTCTTAATTTGTTGAGTTCTGAAGTGTGATTATGACTGGTAATGACAAGTTTTTAATTGATTGATTCTTGCAGGTTTGACAAACGAATTACTACATTTGCTACTGAGAAATTCCAAAGAGATGGCATTGATGTAAAGACAGGATCAATGGTTGTAAAAGTGTCTGATAAGGATATTTCTACTAAGGAGAGAAAAACCGGTGAAATTGTTTCTGTACCATACGGAGTGGTCCTCTGGTCAACCGGCATTGCTACTCGTCCTGTTGTCAGGGATTTCATGAACCACATTGATCAGGTCTGTGGTTCCGCAACCATGAGCATCCTACTATTTCACCTTCATTTCTGAAATTTTACTCGTGAAAGACTTTTCAACTAAACTAACCATTGAGAATTGTTATTTGGGGACAGGTCAAAAGGCGTGTTCTGGCAACCGATGAATGGCTGAGGGTTGAAGGCTGCGAAGATGTATATGCTCTAGGTGACTGTGCGACTATAAATCAACGCAAAGTCATGGTATGTGAAAGTAAACATATTCAAAATCTCTGTATTATACACATTGCATAGTGTTTTCTGATGAAGTTTTCAGCTGACTTGAGACAATAATGCCCTATGATTCAACAGGAAGATATAGCAGCAATATTCAGGAAGGCAGACAAGACCAACACTGGTACTCTAGATCTTAAAGACTTCAAAGAAGTTGTTGGCCACATCTGTGAGAGATACCCTCAAGTTGAGCTTTACTTGCAAAAGAACAAACTGAAAAGCTTTGATGCTTTACTGAAGAATGCTCAAGGAGATGACAAGAAACAAATAGATATCGAAATATTTAAGAAGGCTCTATCCGAAGTTGATTCTCAAATGAAAAGTCTCCCGCCAACTGCTCAGGTAAAACATATTTTAGTTTTCACTTTTCTGTTGACATTATTCAACCATCTATAGTATTCATTTACATTATCGATCTTCATTTTCTTTTTATTTTATAGGTGGCTGCACAACAAGGAGAATACCTTGCAAAATGTTTCAACAGAAAGGAGCTTTGTGAAAAGAATCCTGAGGGTCCACTGAGGTTCAGGGCTTCAGGCCGACACCAGTTTCATCCCTTCAGGTACAGTATATTCTCCCACCATTTTTCTTTCTTTTCATTCTTCATATGCTATGAATTACTTATTGTATGGAATTTATCTATTGTATAGAGGAGATCTAGGAAAGTAAAGGAATTTTTTTTATAAATGATGGAGTTGCTAAACGATTGAAAACGCAATATAGAATACTGAAGCTTTAGTTATGAAATTTCAGGTACAGGCACTTTGGACAATTTGCTCCATTGGGTGGAGAGCAGACTGCAGCTCAACTTCCAGGAGATTGGGTTTCGATCGGACATAGCGCTCAGTGGCTCTGGTACTCAGTTTATGCAAGGTAATGATTCCCTCATATTCACATATATTTGATTTATATCAGAATATTTTCATCACTTGACAGTTCTCCCCCTCTACTTACAGCAAGCTAGTTAGCTGGCGTACAAGAATGTTGGTGATATCTGACTGGTCGAGAAAGTTTATATTTGGAAGGGACTCCAGCAAAATCTGAGACAGCTCAGGACAGTATTTTCTACAACTATTCATGTCATATGACAATTAGACAACAGATTTTGTTCCAATTTTGTTTCAGTCCTCTACTTTATTTAGCCTTGTTTCTTCCAATACCTAGGATATTGGTTCTACCATAATCAGTATTACGAAAAGGCTTTACAAAAAGTTACAAGCTCACATTTTGAAGAAAACAACAATACTTTGATGCAACCATCAGAATGGAACAGCGTGAATTGATAAGAAATTCATAAGAATGACTTGGTTAAATGGAATGAGGATTCGCCAATATTCCTAAACAATCCGAAACTAAGGGCAAGTATTGTACCCAAAAGTTTTTTCCAGCAAAAGTTTTTCTGCTAAGAACTTATTTTTTAATGAAACAGTCAGGAAAAACACTGACAAACAAAGATAATTATGTGAGGTTTTGAGCTGAAGGTGGAATAAAATCTGCTAAGAATTGCCTGAGCATAAGTACTTGTTTTGCAAGATTCATGCTCCAGAACTCTCAGATTCGACTTGAATCTCTTCCGAATATTGACCTTCTAAGCCAGTCAGATACCACTAACACTCTCGTGCGCCAGCTGACTAGCTTACTGTAAGTAAAAAAAAAAAAAATTCAGATGATGGCAGTATGTTAACATTAGAGCAGGTATTTCTGAACCTGAATAAGAGTATTACCTTGTATACACCGCGTACCAGAGCCACTGAGTACTATAGCCAACGGAAATCCAATCTCCCGGAAGTTGAGCTGCAGTTTGCTCTCCTCCCAATGGAGCAAATTGTCCAAAATGCTTATACCTTGCATTGGATAATCGACAGATGTATCGGCATTCTCTCTAAAACTCTTCATTACAATATCAACAAACATAAACAAATGGTGTCTTTGACAGAGAAGACAGTGTCCTTGTTATGAAACCTTAAATTAGTCTCAAGTAAACAAGACTTTTGCACATGTTCATCTGGATATTAAAGCCTCTACAAAAAAGGCATCGGCAAGAAGAACTGATTCATGAAGGGCATTACTTATTCCTTAAATTTTTCTTTTTGAGATGGACTACCTTTTAAATTGCCTTGTATATTTCATGGAAAATAGAGAGAGGAAGAACGTCTATTTTGTACCTAAATGGACGAAACCGATGGCAGCCTGTTCCCCTAAATCTCATAGGACCTTCAGGATACTTTTCACATTGCTCCATACGATTAAAACAGCTTGCAAGGTATTCACCTTGCTGTGCTGCAACCTTAAAATTTCAAAAAAGAAAAAAACAGTAACTCAAAAGAGCATTGTTAGCTGGTTGAGAGAAGGAATGAAAGAAGGGGAAAAAATTGAAATTACTTGAGCTGTTGCAGGAAGATTTTTCATTTGAGAATCTACTTCATGTAGAGCATTCTTGAATGTTTCAATATCTATCAGTTTGTTGTCATTCCCTTGAGCACTTTTTAGTAAAGCATCAAAGGTTTTCAATTTTTTCTTTTCCATATAAATCTGCACTTGAGGATACCTTTCGCTGATGTGGTCAACAACATCTTTAAAATCTTTGAGATCTAAGGTACCAGAGTTATTCTTGTCTGCCTTGCTGAATATTACTGCTATATCTTCCTGATAGTGAAATGGAGAGAAAAATCAAATTTATTGAGCTCGTCGGCAGATAACCTACAATAGCATACTGACAGGGCACCTTCTAACAAGATACGCCAAAGCTGGCCTAAGGATACACTTACTGTCAGAACAAAGAGAATAGTATGAAAATTGTCGATAGAAAGAGCTAAGTGCTGGTTAGAACATATAAAAACTGAAAGGCCTCGTATCTTATAGCAAAGAGATGTTATATGTCTAAATTCATTTACCATGACTTTCCGTTGATTTATCGTGGCACAGTCACCAAGAGCATACACACCATCACACCCTTCAACCCTCAGCCACTCATCAGTAGCTAAAACACGCCTGTTACCCTGAGATCAAAGAAATTTAACCCTAATGGAATATCCTATCACACATTGCTGTGAAGTGTAGGGAAATATGGAGATGTAAATGGTTGTGAGGAAACAGACCTGACCAATGTGCTTCATAAAATCCATAATGACAGGACGAGTTGCAATGCCGGTTGACCAGAGAACCATTCCATAAGGTATTGAAACAGTCTGGCCAGTTTTTATCTCTTTAGTAGAGATATGCTTGTCAGAAACTTTTATGACCATTGAACCTGTCTTTACATCAATTCCATCTCTTTCGAACTTCTCAGTAGCAAATTTAGTAATTCTGCTGTCAAACCTGTAAGAAACAAGTAAGCAAGGCTCAGATGTTAATTGATTCTTAATTTCAAAAATCACCATTTGACAGTTGAACCTTCTTTTCTTGGATATGATATATTCAGAGATGTACAACCCCTCTTTATCCGCATTTCGAGTACCAAACTAATCGATTCCGGTCGTCTGTGTGTCTAGATTTCATTAGCTATGATATAGTGTATAAAAATGCTGCACGTAATTATTCCAAATACTTTCAACAAAATGGAGTTGGATTGAAACCTACAACAAAAGGCCAAGACCAGATTCCTGCAGAAAATGGTGTATCCATCTTCCATATTCAAGGACCATCAAACAGGTATAAATAAAGCAAGAGTTATTACCAACTGATAGTGATTGTCTTTGACAACGCAGAAAACATAACCACAATCATGCTTTAGACCCCGCCAGACTAATTTCTTACAGAAGTGATCTGCCTTACATGTTCAAAATGTGTATTCAAGGACCATTAAACAGGTATAAACACAGCAAGAGCTATTACCAACTGACAGTGATTGTCATTGACAAACGCAGAAAATATAACCATAATCATGCCTTAGACCCCACCAGACTAATTTCTTTCTGAAGTGATCTGCCTTACATGTTCAAAATGTGATCGCCTGCCTCAAGAAGTGTAATTCTCAGGTAATCTTTGATTGAAGGATATAGTTTAGCTAAATCATCATGTGCAAAGTCATGAAGTTCTGCAGCATATTCCACACCAGATGGGCCACCACCGACAACTACAAAATGCATAATGCGCTTCCTCTCTTCTTCGCTTATACTCGGAAGGCTTGCACGTTCATAACAATCAATTATTGACCTACGGATGTTCTGAGCATCTTCAATTTCCTGCATGATGAACTCGACAAGTTTAGGTTAGGACAAAATAATTTTAATAATCTAATTGTTTTAACATAATGCTCAGAAGGTGAAAAATTCTACGCATAGCTACCAAGTCATATAAACTCCTCATGATATTCAATTTACCTTCAAGAAGTGAGCATGTTCCTCAACACCAGGGGTGTTGAAAGTATTTGATTTAGCTCCCATGGCCACAATCAAGACATCATAATCCATTGTGAATTCTTCATTCCCTCCTAAAGTTTTGCCTTGATCAGTACTTCTGCAATAAATTTTCTTCTGTACTGGATCAATCTTATAACATTCAGCCTCCTTGAATCCAACTCCAAATGGTTTCTGCAAGATACAGAAATGACGTTATGTATATGTTGTTTTCCATTTTCTAACACATGGGTGCAGCTCCAAAGCAGCATTTAATCCATGTTAATAGGATCATCACAATTCTTATAATTTCTCCTCTTCGATTCTTTCATGCTGCGAATTCTAGACATTAAGAGAAGCCTTCAACATAATATTTCACTTTAATTCATGTAATTCTGAATGAAGTATGTGCACAAGATTCCAACGCAACAGCAAGTACACTACTCTATGATTTACATTTTCATACCTTCCTTGCAATATTGCGAATTGGTTCAACAATGCTGCGTCCTTCGACTGTTCCATTTGTAACACTTGGTAACAATGGAGTAAACGCAAAATAGTTACGCGGTGAAACTATATGAACATCATATGAAGAACTCTTCAAGTTTTTCAAGAAACTGACGCCAGCCCAGCCAGTTCCAAGTACCACTACCTTCTTTTTCTTGCCATCTCCTTCAGCATAACTTTGGAATGCGTTGGCATCAGAAAATGCCAGTAGACCTCCACCGCTAGCAAGTCAAATTGAAGAACACATGAACAAAGAGTCATTATAAATGCAAAGTCTCCAAATTATTGTTAAAAAGACCATGAAGCATGTGAAAGAAAAAGGAGAAGAAAAACCATATTCAATCTGTAACATACTCTATAGCTTAATTCATCCATAAATTCCATCTTTTTTCCTAGCTTACTTCTTTTATGTTAATTATGCAATGTTCTGCTCCTTTTTCTTTTCTTTCCTTTACTTTTCCAGCCATAGATATACCTTGTTAAGGGAACAACCACATACTAAGGTCAAAAACTCTTCAGAAACACATCTCTTAGATCAAAACTCAACAAGATCAAAGAGAACAAAACAAAAACAGATAGGAAAAAAAGTTAAGAAAAGGTAGCCCAGATGATAACCTGACAGAGGAGATGACAAGAATCTTAGACACTGTAGAGTGATCATTAAAAGCTCGAAGAGCTCTCTCAAAGAATGTATAGTACCCTCTCATTGTAAAACCAAACTTTTGTTGCCTCTCTAAACAAAAACTAATGAAACAGTTCTTTCAATCTTGTTTTTCTGTTGCAAAGGAAGAATAAATCCAAGAGCAGATTCTAATGAGAAGTTTACGGATCAAAAATTTGGAGCTATTAATACGTAGTGTTTCTGTGTCACAGTCACAGAACCATACCTTCCTCTAGCTAACAGTTTGGTCCCCTTTTTTAAGAGGGGTAACATATGATTTTAATATTTTTTTTGTTTTTCATCCCGGTTGATTCTAGGAAATCCTCGTACCAACTTATATGTAAAAATTTATGTCTCTGTTTCCGCAAAAATCATCTATCATGAAACTAGAAAATGGAAAAGAAAATGTATTATCCCTTCACAATTTTGGGATAGAACCTTTATCCACAAAGTGAGGAGCATACTTACTTGCCAACCACATGGTATTTAATATTATTGACAAAAATGTTACTAATATTTAAGTTTATGGTAATTTTAGAAAGAAAAAATTGTTAATTTTGATACTCTTTTAGCAGGAAAACAGGATCTCCTTGTTGCAAGCTTTATTAATTTTAGACACATTATATACCACCATGACCTCACCACAGAGGAAATTACCAGCAGGCATTTGACCAGATCCTAATTTATCTCATTTCAAAATGCCAAGCACTCTTTTTCATGTACATTAGATGAGTAATATTATTTCCCATATCATTCCCCTAAGATCTCACCCCATGATCCCATATTTTCAACCCTTAATTTTTATTTTTATTTTCTTGAGGTGATTTCAAAGGTGTTCTAAAAACCATCCCGGTCTAAGGCCTAGGTTTCGAGTTAGTAGGTTAATTCACAATTTTTTTTTAATTTTTTTTCAAAACAATATTATTTAAAAAAAATACATCATTTAAAAAAATTACTTGAATCTTGCTCACAAGATAAAACTACATGCCTGGTTTAGAAACCTGGCTGGGTCCAAGCCTCGAGTGGTTTCAGAACACTAGGTAATTCAAAGATATAGCAGCAGCCTTGGACAAGATACATCATAACACAAAACTGAAGACATCAAGAAAATACAAGTCTAAGCCCTGTAAAGTTTGGAACTTCTTTGCGGGAGCATGAGCATTTTTACATGGTCGTGTAAATCAACGTAAGACTTCCATACAAGAAAGAATACTTGTCAGCCATATACAGCATCAGGTCACCAAGAAATCTGTTGCTCTCCATGCTATTTCACACCTGGTATACTAGTAAATGGTAACAGTGTCTCAATTTTAAATACCAAAGGAGAGTACATAGACACAAATTTGAAAGGGAAAAAAGGAAATCATATATATTTATGCAAGGTAGGTGGAAATGCTGCGATTGAGTTGTGGGAAAACCAGTGACTTTGGGATAGTTTATAGAAGACGCCATTTGTTGTCTCAAATACGGCTTGAATCTCTTCCAAAAATGAATCTCCGAGTCCAATCAGATACCAACAGCACTCTTGTTCGCCAGCTCACTTGTTTGCTGAATGAAAGAAAAGGTTACAGTCAAATTCATGAATGTGGAGACTAAATGCTCACTCAAAGAGCTAGCAAATCTTGAACTCTAAAAGTAGCTAATAATCACCTTGCATATACAGAATACCAGAGCCACTGTGTGCTGCGACCAATGGAAACCCAGTCTCCGGGCAGTTCAGCGGCAGCCTGCTCTCCTCCCAAAGGAGCAAACTGCCCAAGATGCTTGTACCTTGCATTCCAAAATGTCAGCATCTTGGAAGTTAGAAACATGAAGATGGAAAGGAGGCTTGATACAGGTATAATAAAAACTGGTTCATAATGTTCTTATATAGATATTGTAACAGCTCAATAGGAAAAAAGATGAGCACTTCAAAGATAGATAGCATACCGAAATGGAACGAATGCATGACGCCCAGAACCTACAAAACGCCGAGGACCTTCAGGATTATCTTTGCAGTGTTCTCTACGATTGAAACACCTAGAAAGATAAGCACCTTGTTGAGCAGCAACCTGAAAAAAAAAAAGTATGTAAAGAAATTCTTGCATCATATTTTGAAGAGAGGAAAAAAAAAAAAGACTGGCATCAAAACGTACAATAGTAGATGCAAGAAAAATACCTGTGCAGTTGCAGGCAGACTTTTGGCCTGTGAATCCACTTGAGCAAGGGCTAGTTTAAAACCTTCAATATCAACTTCTTTTATGTCTTTTCCCTCGGGATCTTTCATCAAATCTTTCACATCTCTCAGATGCTTGTTCTTCAAATAGAGTTCCAGTTGGGGATACCTTACAAGGATATCATCTACCACATCTTGGAATTCTTGAACAGTCAAGGTACCAGAATTGTCTTTGTCTGCAGCTTTAAATATGGATGCAATATCCTCCTAAAGCAGAATGGCATTGCATCATATTCAAATCTTGTCCAAAATTTCACAAATTTATACAATTATATAAAAACCAAGAATTTGAAGCAAACATGAAATGGATGAGGAAATAAAAAGGTAAATGAATTGATAGTGAAGACAAAAAAAAAGCTGATAAAGGCATTCAGTTTGTCCATGAAAGGTGATTCAAGTATTTCAATTTCTCTTTAAAAATGAGAAATATTAAAAACATTGGCACGCCTCCCTTATTCAGCAACAAAACACCAGTATTCAATAATTAACGTGATCTACATATGGTATTCTAATGCAAAGGCTTATTTGGGAGTCCAACAGTTAATTTGATTGATCACAATTCTTTATGTTCCACTTACTTAAGAAGTTCCCAAGGAATTCATTAGAGGAATGTTTCCAATAAAAATTGTTTGTTCTTGCATATCCCTATTGTTTTTCCAAATTAATCCCACAGATACATATAATTCACAAGATATGTGAGTGAATATACAGCATCTCTTTCTGGAATATGTAATATCATAAAAACTAGTAGAAAAAAAGTTCAGTGCACAAATTCATGAAGAGACTCAACATTCCAGCAAAAGAATTGCATATATTGGAGATCAGAGAAGCACAACTTGTTGCTATCTCTGCTTATTTTCTGTATTTCAAAGAAGCAAAGGTCTCTTGTTTATATAAACATGCGCACCTAATCCTAACATTTTGCCATCTGTACACTATTCTGATGCAAGTTTTCCATGATTTAGGTTATCAAACTCGATTAACAGAAAAAACAAAGAACAAATCCCAGGATGTATAGGCTGAATCTGCAGCTATTAAAGCATTTCATGATGCAAAATGTCCCCAAGATAAATAAACTAGGCATCTCTTAAGAATTAAATTGACAGGCTAAAGGATTCACCTACCATGATCTTACGCTGATCTATTGTGGCACAATCACCAAGTGCATATACATTTTCACATTCCTTTACTCGCAGCCATTCATTAGTTGCAAGAACACGTCTGTTAGCCTGCATATGAAACAAAGTTTAAAGTGTAATTAATAGAGTAAGAACAACCATGTAGTCTGACAACTCTGAAAATCTCAAAATAACAGCATGAGCTTGATGCCACTTTACATATTTAAAAACTTGGATCTTAAGTGACTCGGTAGAACAACCTTCATTCATAAGCGAGCATTGTCATAATAGAGTTAGAATCTGCTATATGCAACGAACCTGCCCAATTTGCTCCATGAAGTCCTTCACAACTGGGCGAGTGCTGATACCAGTAGACCATACTACCAGTCCATGTGGTATAGATGTAATCTCACCCTTGGATTTGACCTTCATGGTAATTTCTTTATCAGAAACACTGAGAACTCTACATCCTGTCTGAACTTCAATACAATCTCTTTGAAACTTCTTCTCAGCAAATGTACTAATTCTCTCATCAAACCTACAAAGGCAGAGTATAGTAGCTGCTTAGTTTTCAAATTTTCTTCTTGCCCATTTGCTGAGATGCATTTTATAAGCAAAGATGAAGCCATCATATCAGCAATAAACATACTTCTTTATAAGGAACATGAGGCCAGTTATATGCAGTAATAGTTCCAGTGGCACAACGATGATGAATATGAGAACATCTCACCAGAACTGATAGTTTGGCATTCCACTGACTTATGCTCAGAAGCATTATAAATGTAGATCGTGAAAGCTAAAACCTTACATGTTTAAAATATGATCTCCAGACTGGATCAAGGTTATTTTCACTAGATCTTTAACCATAGGATAGACATTGACTAAATCTTCCTGGATAAAGTCATGCAGCTCGGCAGCAAACTCCACTCCAGTGGGACCTCCTCCAACAACTACAAAATGAAGGTTAGTTCTTCGCTCTTCTTCAGTCAGGCCAGGGATGGAAGCCTTTTCAAAACAATCAATCACACTTCTGCGGAGCTTCTGTGCATCCTCCAATTCCTGAAAAGGTCAGTTTCTCCCTTTATAGAAAGAAAAGCCCAAAACCTCGTGGAAGATTGCTGAGTAGTAGATATTATATGAGGATTACAGTGTTACCTTAACTCCACCCTATATAATTAAAATGACCCTACCTTCAGAAAATGGCAGTTCTCCGTGACACCAGGGGTGTTAAAAGTGTTTACTTGGGCTCCTATCGCTACCACCAAGTAGTCATATTCCAGGGAAAAATCTTCAGCACCAATCACGTTGTTCTCAAAGTGAGACTTACAGAAAACCTTGTTTTTTGCAGCATCAATCTTGACACATTCTGCCTCGAAAAATTGAATTTCCCCATTTCTCTATCAGAATAAAATGGAAATTCTATAAGAAAATAAACATGAAAACATAGTGATCTGTACAAAGTGCAGTCATATGTTTATATTCATGAATGTGAGTATGAGGTATTTTTGTGTGAGTGTGTGTGCACCCATGAAATCGCTCAAAATTTATCACATGATTAAATATGGGTTCTTGTTATCTTCCTTTACCTTCTTTATAATATTCCTCACTGGCTCTACAATGCTCCGAGCTTCAACTGTACCACAGGTCACACTAGGCAACAGAGGGGTGAATGCAAAATAATTGCGGGGTGAAACAACCTGAACGTCATATGAAGAAACATCCAGATCTTTAAGGAAACTAGTACCCGCCCACCCTGTTCCCAGAACCACCACTCTCTTCTTCTTCCACTCATTCTGATTAAGCTCAGCAGCAGGCGCAGCCGTTTCTGATTGCGAATCAGCATATGCCACTAGACCTCCACTACTGTAATAGACCTCAAGATAGCAGACATATTTGTTAGAGAATGACTGGTAGAATTCGTGAAATTGTAAGTTCATAGTTAATGCAAAATCTATGTGGATTAAAGCAAAAGAAAAAACTTGTAATGAATCCAGAAAATTATCTTTTCAGGGACCTTAACTGCTAGTCTCCTGCTTTAGAATAGGTAAAGAAAATGATAAGCTATTCGGAGAACTAGGTTCAAACATGGCAGGCGTCATTCAACTAGAATGAGGCCAAGTTCAAAACAAAAAACAAATCAACTATAAACAATGGGAGTTGACTAGTATAAGATTGTTCAACCTAATTTGACAGTATCATTTACCCTTATATGTGTGCGTGTGTGTGTCAAAAAAATTGACAAATCATATTGTTAGCTTTCACTTGGTGCCGTATTCTGTTAAAATCATTTGTTAAGGGCACCATTGGGCATCTTAAATGCTCCATTTTGTGAAATGTAGCTATTGATACCATGGAAGCACTCAATTCTGGGAATGTAGCATTTTGCAAATTTAGTTCCAAAACTCTGCAAAAAACATGATACATTGCTATCAATTCAACATATAAAACGAATTCTCACACAAATATTCGGTCAAATTTGATATTTCAAACCCATTGACTTCCTTTCACGTTACAACATCATGAATTTCACTTGCTTCAGAGAGGGAAAAGGTCACAAATTATACTAATGCATCTAAAATTTTCCATTTTGATCGATAAACCCCACATCAAGTTCCTTCCTTGGATCCTGTCACGCTAAAAAACCTCACTAATCAAATCAAGAAAAAAAAGTAAACAATCAAATAAATAACTTACATTGACATCAAGAAACTACATTCAGCAACAACCTAGCTATGTTAAGATCATAAATCAAAAGGGACAAAAAAGGTTGACCTTTAGAAAATCAAACCCGTTAAAAGAAGGAGAAATTCAAAGATTCGAGACCCTTTTGTTTGCTAAGTAATCTAGTTTTCTTTAAGAAAAAAGAATGAACCCAGATTGCAAATTTTTTCCCTTTATCATAAAAGATATAAACTTTATGCTTTTTCTCAGCAACCAAAAAGATAAACAGTGTTCCTTTCACACATTCCAAGTGAACAACTTGAAAGGGTCTGTCTGTTTAATAAAAGCTACTAAAAGAACTAAAGAGATCTTTAAAAATTCACGTTTTTTCACTTTTCTTTGAAGAAGTGAAGAAAAGAAACACTAGTAAAAAGGAGTACATAACCAACCTGAGAGTGAAGAGAACAAGAAGCTTAGAAGAAGCAGGATAGCCATGGAGAGCTCTTGAAGCTCTGTTGATGAAAGACATAATCGTCATTTCCTGAAAAATATCTCAAATTCAAGAGGGTCTTGACTCTCGAGAGAGAAGAGAGCTGACACTCAGACACAGCACTGAATAGTGCCTGCTAATTATCCGTAGAGAGTGCTTGGGAGACAGACGAATGCAATCGCTTGGCCTTATGCAATGATAGCATAACACATGTACATTTTTACTTAGCACACCTTCTAAAAAGATGGAGGGAATATCGGGTATTACTTGTGATGAAATTAAAATTTTCACGATCCTTTTTTTTTTTTTCCTTTTTGTTTCAGGTTTTTTTCTTTAGGTATGATCAAGATTAACTTCTTATAGATGATTTTATTACTTTGTTATTGTTTAGAAATAGAGGATACGAAAATAGTAAGATAAAAAAATACATGTTTCTTTATATTTTAAAAATATTTAAATTCACTCAAAAATTATTTTAAATACAAAATACAAGAATAATTCCTATAAACATATACCATAATATTTATATTTTCAAACTCCAGCATTATCTTCTATTTCAACCAGAAATAATATATGAATAAACCAAATTTATTTTTAGTTACAATCTTAAGTCAAGCTTTTAGAAAAAAAAAGGGGAGACTTTTTGAACATTCATGTTCAAAACCAGTTAGAATAATAAAAGTAAAGATTTTAATGGTGTTTGGTATTACAGTTTAATTATATTTTTAAAAATTTTGAATTTTTTTTAGTTTTAAATTATTTTTTATATTTTTTATTTTAAAATATTAATATAAAAAAATATTTTAACATAAAACACTTTAAAAAAAAAAAACAACTATTTCTATCGCTATGACACTTTATATATCTGTCTTATCCTTTACCATATAATCAAATGTTACTGATCTATCACATGGGCAATAAAAAAAAGCAAATCTGATTGGGATTAAGAGGTTTGTTTCTTCTGTGGTCTCAGGTTCGAGTTCTGTGGTTGCTCATATGATGGCCACTGGAGGCTTATATGGTCGTTAATTTCAGGACCCGTGGGATTAGTCGAGATACGCGCAAGCTAGCCCGGACACCCACATTAAACTCAAAAAAAAAAAAAAACGACTTGTCCTTTGCTTTGTAGTCTGGTTATTAATGTCGGCAATGGACACCTTCTTCCAAAAAAAAAAATGAGAAATTGAGCGTGTGATTTAGTAACTTCCTCTTTGAATACCTAACTTACACAATCCAAGCAAAAGTTATTATTTATATATATAAAGTGTTTGTTTTATTAAAAAAAAAGTCAAATTATATTTCGTATAAAAAGTAATCAATTATGACTCTTAATTTATCTTCAATATATTTTTTTTGTTAAAATTAAGTGTTTGCATACTATGATTATTAAGTGTCACCTCTAGTTTGGGTCAAATTTTTTAAAAAATATTTTATGATTTGGTCTGATCAATTCGGAGAATCAATCATTATTTAGTAAGAAATCAAGAATTTTTTAAAAATAATATAGTTTTAATTTAAAAAAATAATTCAAATCAAGTTAGATTAATTCCATCAACATGTAACCCGAGACTTTGACTAGCTAAAGTTTATTGACCTTTTCAATTGTTTCTGATGGCCTTCTCAAGTCGTGCTTATCCGACAAGTTATTATTGTTGTTTAATAAGTAGAATTTAATATATGCTTGTGAATATGAACAAGTTGAATCCATTAAATTATATTTTGCAGTAAATAGATTAAAATTCGTAAACTAATAAACAATTATGATAAATTACCACAAGCAAATATACTGTATTTTTTTTTATTAGGGTAAAAATAAATGGATCATTGGTCGTTAAGACACAGAGTCATCATTAGATCAACGTACCAATAAAGAATTCTGACCGAATATTATCCAGTGAACACAAAGCCAAATCCTTATCCTGTCTGAAATTCTGAATAGCCGACAAAACAAATACGAGGGTACAGAGAAAAACAAATACTTAAGAGGCATAATCCGACGGAGGATAGAATAAAAGGGGACAAAAGAAGTATTTTTAAATTCCATGCAAATCAAACTTGGTTGATAGAGACAGTTTTATATTAAATTAAATTAAATGAGAATTTAACATATTAATCTAATGAGTTAAGACTTGATCATTAGTTAAAGTTTAGTCTTACTTTAAAAAAAAATTATTTTAAATTTTTTAAAAAAAACATTAAAACAATATTATTTTGAATTTATTAAAATCAACTCAAATTAATTTATCCAACTTATAACCATGATTCTTGACAGTATCATGAGTCATGCTAGATTTAATAGACTAAGATAGAAATTGCAAGCACATATTATAAATATATGTATGGGGTGGGAATTCACTATGCAAAATACATTGTGAATCCCCTTACATGGCATAATAGACAGATTGTTCACAGTGTCTTTTTCTCCCTTTTGGCCCTTACTAGACCAAATTGCAGGTTAATTTGCTGGGGAAGGGTGAGATTGAAATACGGGGTACTGAAGTGAAAATATTGAGGGGATAAGTGACTTTGACATAGTTTGGGTGAAATATTTATTATAGTTCCCAGACTTTTTAAATTATAAATTTTGGTCCCTTCACTTTCCAAAATTTAAGGGAAAATCAATTTTGATTCAAAACTTTATTATTATTATTTTTATTTTATGGTTTCTAGTTTGAAAGAGAGGTGAAAGAAAGCCACTGGAATCTAGCATTGGAGAGAGAAATTTATGTTGACAACTATTTCGACCAAAAAAAGGTCAATAATTGTGTCAAATTGTTTCATTTAATGAGAAGAGTTCATATCGAGTGTTTTTTTTTTTTTACCTTGAAATTGCTTAGAAAAACATACATAAGTTTGGTAAGAGTTTTGGTTTCGGATTGATTTTCAAGTTTTGAGATGGTTTTTTGTGTTTTTTAAGACCGTAAATAGGTTTATCAAATTGCCTAGTATGTTTTTCTAGGTGTTTTTGGTCAAGATGAGTTTTTTTAAAAAAAAAAACTTATGTCTTAATTTTTCAGCCACCACAGTGGCTGAAAACTGAGCAATATCAAACGAACGCGTTATGTATCTTATATTTTTTCAGAACATTTTGGGATGGACACCATTCCCCACCTAAAATATATAAAAACAATTAGGGATCCAAGCACGCGAGTCTACCCTAGCCGGCCCACGCACAAGCCCTTACTTGATGGGTCAGGCATGCTAGCCTATCATTTTTCCTTTTTAAAAATAATTCTTTTCTAAATTAATGTCTTTTTATATGTATTTGTTCTCAAAATAATTTTAAAATTTATATTTAAATTAAAACCCCTTTGCTCTTTTATTTTTTTATTTAGTCTCTTTTAAATAGTAATTATTTTTTAGTTATTTTATATGCATTTATTTTTTTAAGAGGTTGTTCTAATCACCTATATTTTTTTAATGTTTTATATAAATAAAAGTTATTTTCAAACATAAAAAAAATTTATTTTTGGATAATATTTTTAATATGTGTAACTTTACATGATACTTTTATTTCTTTTATTTTATTTAATCAATTTCATGAGTGTTTATTTTTATTATCATTTGATTAAATAAACAAATTATGAAAAAAAATTGCGAGATCAAATATCTTGGTTCCTCAATTTTTTATCTTTATTTATTATTAATGACTTTTTATTTATTTATTAATATGCATAGTTCTCAATTTATTTGATTAGATATATATATTAATTTTTGGATTATCACTTGGGATATTTTTATAAAAAGAAAAATGCTTTAAAAAATATTTATGGTTTTTAGAAAAAAAAATTAATTTATGGTAAAATATGGGTAAAATAGCTAGTCGAACATAAATCCATAAGAATTAAGATCTAAGAATAATATAATTACTCGAAAAAAAAAAAAAAGAATAATAATATTACGAAGAAGATAAAGGAATGAGAACGATCTCTTTAAAGTGCGAACATTAGAAATTGCAATTAACACGATTTATTGCAATCCAAATAAAATAAAATAAAATAAAAAACCTTCAGGTCTCCATCAACACTAATCATGCCATTTTACGAGATGTCCTGCCGTGGACCCATGGTGGGGGCACATGATTTAACGGGGCACAATTTGCATGATTTAACTTGTTTAGAAATGTTGTGTTTGAATTAATTTTTTAAAGTATTTTTTTATTTAAAAATAAATTAAAATAATATACTTTTTATTTCTTAAAATTTAATCAAAACTATACAAAATCATAAAAAAAATTCAAAATTATCTTTTAAATGCCAAATCAAACACATTCAAATCTAGCTGAGTTCAAGAGTTGACTTAAAACTCGCCACTCAAAATTTGCCTAGATAGTTTATTAATTAAGATTTTAACTTAGCAAGATTCATTCAACTTGATCATATTATTAAAGAATCGAGTGCTCTGATAAAACTTGATCTACATCCATCGAAGTCCGGGTAAGTCAATATTTATTTTTTTGTACTTTACATATTCAAAAACCCAATATATTCATTTGGCTATAAAAAAATTGTAGTTGTTATCGTATGTGTATTTAAGACTTTAAATTTAATTTATAATTTGGATATGTGAATTATATTTCAACCATGTTATTTGTATTTTTTAAAAAAAAAATAACTAAAAAATATGTTAAAATTAAGGTTAAAGGTTATATTAAAATTGAGACATGTTTAAATGTTGCTTGATAAATTATTTTTATTTTAGCATGTTATTGATTCATCGGGTTAGTGTCTGGTTGGGAGTGTGGTTGCGGTTGTTTTTCAAAGTGATTTTCATGCTGAAATGCATCAAAATAATATTTTTTTTAATTTTTAAAATTATTTTTGAGAACAGCGTATCAAAACGATCCAAAACATATAAAAAAATAATTTTTAATGAAAAATAAATAAATTTTATAGAACACGGTTTGCACCGCGTTTTTAAACAGTGTTTTAATCTCACGTGTTAATTTAATTATCCAAATACTTAAGATTATTTTTTAAATCATTTCTTTCAATTTCGAACATCGATTGGGATACTCACCGTTATGGAGGTGACTATATGCTTGAACAAGCCTTTGAATTTTCAAAATACAAAGGAAAATCTTGGAAGGGACAAATAGAAACTGCCAACATGCAAATATAGAATGCTTCACCTCAAGCCCATGCTTTAACATTCATGGCACCATTTTATTTTTGTGTTCTTAATTGTATTTAAAAGTGTTTCAAAAATATATCTGTCTTTAAAAAAATATTAAATTGATATTTTTATAATATATTTTTATATAATTTCAGTACTAATATAAAAAAAATATTTTAATATATTTTTGAAAAACATTTTATATCAAATACACAATTAAGAATCTAAACTATTGCAGTAAAATCATGTTATATTCTAAATTCTTGAGAACCACTTGTCTAATAAATCATAATTTTAAAATCTCTTAATATTATTTTTTGCCTTGGGAAATTAATAAATAGGTCACTTCGATTCATGTAGTTTAAAATTTTTCAATGTCAACTCTTATGTTTCTAGTAGGTCAACTTTTGTTAAATATTAAATGAGATAATCAACCAATATTATTAAATTTTTTTATTATATATTTAAGATATTTATTATTATAATCATCGTTATTATTAATGCGATGTTTAGTTACTGTACTAAGACATAATAATAGCAAGGATAAAAAAAATATTTAATAAGAAAGATAAAAATAAAAATATAAAAATAAATGTATTTTTATGATAGTTTTAAAATATATTTTTATGCTTCTAAAATACAAAAAAATATACGTTTTCTCTAACCCCAATGTCTTTGTCTTTTATATTCTAAGACGAGAACCAAAGTTACCTAAAAGTAATATATGAACACACCATGTGTTTAATTAGGACAAAAAAAAAACTTGAAAATAAAAATGAATTTTTTTTTAATTTTCTTTACATCTTAGAAAATAATTTTTTTTTTTGAAAACCTCAAATTAACCCACTCACCGATATCAAACCTCTCAAGTAAATGTAAGATCATTAATTATTATTATTTTTTAAAAAACCATCTGCCTCATTATGCTAAAATATTGAACAAGCTCAAACAACAAAAACATATGAACATAAAAAAAATATCCAAGCCACAATGTACTATTTAATTTTGTTATTAAACATGATATAACAAAGTTAATTTTAAAAATACCTAGCATGAGTTTTAAATTAAACCATATAAGAATTGTCCTGATATGATTCAATCAACCAGGTGAGTTCTAAAAAACTAGAACAGCTGGTAAAAAGCATGGCTTGCTTTTAAAAAAAAATTAATGATTTTTTTTTAATATTAAGATGATAACATATTGAATTGACCTCAATCGACTAGGTGGGTTCTAAGAAAACTGGAACAACCGGTAAAAAACGTGGCTTGCTTTAAGAAAAAAAATTAAAATTATTTTTGTTTTAATATTGAGATAATAACATATTGAATTGAACTTTGTTTCGTGATTTAAGTCATCAAATCCGTGATCTAAGTTATGGATTTCACCTGATCTAAGAACTTTGTTTTTTTTCAATACAATAACAAAAACAAATGTTTGTTAAATTAAACACAAACTAAGTATTATAATATTTGTTTGAGATTACAATGACATTATAAAAAGCAATCCAACTCAATTTATAAAGATAAATATAAAATCAAGTAAATATAAAAGATAAAATTAAAAATAAATAAAAAAAAGGAAAATGAGAAAAAATAAATTCACCCCCTTCACTGTTTAGATGTATTAAGTAACGGAGAGCCTCAGCTGGAAGATGTATCAACAATGAAGGATTCGCCACTGTTTCACTTCACTTGCTTTCATTCCAAGACACTGACTTCCTTTCTCCATTATGCTAAAATGGGTTCTGTATCTGAGTTTCCTTTTGGATGAACGAACGAACGGGCCAATTTCAATGAATTTATCTAGCTAACTTGGCGTGGTGATTTTTTTTTTATTATTAATATTAGTATTTGGAGTAGCTTGTATATATCTCAACTAATTTTACAGATTATGAAATTAATAACTTTAATAACTTTAAAAAAATTTAAACTCATAACTATATGAAAATAACTATCATTCATTACTAATAATAAGAAATCTAACTAATTAAGCTATTGCTCAAAAGATGAATCTTTTTTCAATGATTTGTAAAGACTTTGAGTAGGTTGAGGGCTTGAATCTTTTTTCAATGATTTGTAAAGACTTTGAGTAGGTTGAGGGCTTGAAATTTCAAGTTTAACTTTTATTATTATTTGTATAACAATTAAAAATCTAAGGAAAATAACAATTCTTTATTAAAAAACACAATATCATAAAAAAAATATATATATTTTTAGTCGGTAATAAACTTCAAACAATAACACAAATCTTCATGTATACTTGAAAAGTTAAAGTAGAAAACATGTTCACATAAATCTTATATGGGACTTTAATCTATTATATCATATAATTCATTAATATGATATTAAAATCATGATAATTAAATAGTTATGAGTTTAAATTTTTTTATTTATATTTTAGAATATATTATAAATGATATTTTAAAATCTCAATTCATAGATTAAGTTTTGAGAGTTTTAGATAATTATTTGACAAAATGAAATTCATTGATTTCATCCATTTAATTATTTGATGACCAACGGAGAGGAAGATGCAGCGTAGCACGAGGCAGCTCTAAGAGAACAGCTACACACAGCAGCCCTTCAATGCAAAGTGAAAGCAACGAAAGAGAATGTTTCTCGTTGTCCAGCTTGCTGTGATAACAGAGGTTGGAGTGCTGTGTCCAGTAAAAAGAAGCGATGTCTTTGAGAAATGTCTACAAATTCCCAAACTTGGCCGACAGAGAATCTCCGATGAGAAATGCTAAATGAAAGAGCTAAATGTTGAAAACAGGGGATGGAAAGGAGGCAATCCTTGACCATAAAAACTTTGAATAAAATAAAACAACAATTTTCTTTTGCTTCATCTTCTCCCTTCAGCGTACTCCACACGATTTTCAGCTTAGCTCAAAACCACCCATGTCAGCCAACAAACTTTCCCTCCTCCACTAAACCCACACGATTTCAGTCTCAACCCAGCAGGGTTACACAACTGGAAGCAAGGTGCTTTGAGATTAGCACACACACGACTGGAAGCTAAAAGGGAAGCTAATTAATCACCCGGGCAGGACTGGGACAATCAAAGGCAGCTTTTCTTCTTCAAGGTAAGGTGCTTTGAGATTTCATGTTGCTCTATTTTCTTGCATCAGTTTTTTTAAGAGGAAGAGGCAAGTGCAGATAGCCGTTGGCTAACGGTTATATGTACCTTCAACAACATTTTAGCTTTTTGATAGAATGTGTAGAAATAGCATAGCATTTCTTCAAATGAAATGCTATTCTACCTGTTGATATAGCAATCGCGTTGGAGTTGCTAATATGAGAGGAAAAAAGCTAAAATAACCGTTATTCACTTTCAGCAGCTGCGTTGGAGAGGCTCTCATGGCTGAGAAGGATGACAAAGGAAATACGCCCTCAAATCTGATCGCTGGATTAGCGTCCAAGCATGCACGGGAGAGGTGGTATAGAATTAGAAACAAATAACCACAGTGTGCATACCATGATTAATGATAAAAAGCAAATGTTCTGAAAACAGATTCAGGAATTTTTATAACCAGCAAATAGTTCATTGTAAAACACACTAGTCGTGGAAGCGAGAACAAAGGCCTGGCAGTAGATTAATGATAATTGTTATTTGATAATTAGCTATGAATGTGGGCAGTGAAACGCTGTGGCGCATTGTTGTGGAAGAGCAGAAAAAGGCAAGATCAAAGGACAATAAGACAGGAATATTTCAATAATGTGAGAATTGGAGCAAGAATTATGAACAGATTGAAAATGGCAATAACACAAATCTGAAACTTGCCATCTTATTCAAAATAAGTCTCTTAAATAGGCAGTATATATACCACTACAAGGAAATAGGTATCACAATCAGATGATAAGATTCTCCCTGAAGAAAAAGCTAACATAAGCAACTTCCTAGTATCTGCTGAATGATTCCCCAACAAAATAGCATATTTGATGATCTCTCACGAAGATTGCAGCATCTCTTTCATTCCTAACAGTAGCAGCGCTCACATTTGCAGCAGCATTTCCCTCCCCTAGCATAAGCAACCTCCTTCGTTCACGAGAGACTCCCAGCTTGCCATCATCTTACATTCATACTAAGAAAGTTTGAATTTGCAATCCTGGTTATCAAGTCTACAATCTGTAATAAGGCTCGTTTTTATATTATTCCAAACATTAGACTGACTGGAAAAATTTATAATAAATCCATTAATAATCATTTAGAACAAAATGTTCTTTGTACCAATAAATGCAGAGCAATATCCTTTAAGAAAAACAAAGGAAACGGATGTAGTGCTGTTATTTAACTCCAATCTCGTGGGTTATGCGGGAGAAGAAGCTGATGACAACACACACTGTCTGAGTTTTTCAGACTCTAAACCCATTTACAGAGGGCACAAGAGTATAGTTAAAACTCAATTTGAATAGCAGATTCAAAAACTAGGAAATTAAATGGTCAATGAACAGAAAACACTTAATTTTTCAAAATCAAATTGCCTCAGTTAAATCCATTAATATCATTATAATGTAGCTTATACCAAGTAGGTTCTCCCTGAAAACAGGGTCTCGGCTCCACTACACCTCAAATAAATTGGATTGCATCATCACAGGCAATTTTACAATGCATTGATGCTCAAAACAAATAACACCATGACCAAATTTTCAAAAATCTTAAACAATGCATATTCTTCATAAACTAATTTAAATCATAAACACTAGTTAGTATTTTTAGATCTATAATCATTTACAATTTGAAAACCAAAAAGTTGCATGATCTATAAATTATATGGCTCAGAGATATAACAGCTCTATCAATCAAGAATTATCAGTAGCAGAACTGGCATTAAAGCTGTGAATTAATCATCACTGCCATATTTTTTTTTAAAAAAATCAATAAATGATAATAAACAAAATAAAACATCTCTACGCAAAAAAGGGCTGGCTCATATCAAGAAATTCAACCATTAATTATGTTTTTGCTTCATTGATTTCTCTCAGAAGCGCGGATAAAATCCATTTTAATCATCGCCAAAAAATTGAATCACAGAAAACAACAACTTTCATGAATTTAGAGGGAATTTTTAGAGGCAAAACCATTAACCAAATAGCATAAGCCCCCACGTGAACCCCACCAAAAAGATTCAATCTTTGCCTCATTGACTAGCTTAATTTCAACCATTTATCTCAAAACAAGCTAGAGGTATTGAGAGGCAACAAAAACATTGAAAAAACACAAACCCATATGAAAAAACAGTGAGGTTTTCAAGACTAAGAGATGTAGCCGTTGATTTGACACAGAAAAGCCGTGGAAAGGTACAAAAGGCTAAACTGCAACACTAAACGGCAGATGCTTTAGCACGAGCTTTGGGACTTTCTACCTCAGGGGTTTGTAATCAGCGAAGCCTGGGAGGCATCGTGCAAGCTAAGATCTTGAAAAGAGAAGATTTTTGAAAGGATTTGTGATTTGATATAACATAGCCTTTGAGACTGCGAATGAAGAATTGGTGGGGGGGGGGTTACGATGTTATATAGAGGGGTTCAAGAGCTATAAAACCCTAGTTGTTGTTATTTTTCTTTTTTGGGTGAAGGCTGGATTGGTTTTTGGTGGTGTTGGTATTGTAATGGGCCGGGCTGAATTTCGAGTGGTCCATTGTGAAAACCCAAGATTAAACTATTTTTTACCCAAGTTGTTAAAACAAGATTAAACTAATATTTTTATTAAAATATCAATATATACCAGTTTGAGTTTGAACTGAATAAACAGGCCACGAGTTAGCATAGGAAGGTCAACAATGAATAATTTTAATTTAATTTAAAATAAAATTCAATTCAAATTAGATTTTAAATTCAAATCAACTCGGAACTAAATTTAACAACTATAATTTTCACGTATTAAAACTGTTTTTTTAATTATATTTTAAATAGGGCAACATATTTGAAAATAAAAAAACTATGAGAAATAGCATTCGTATACAAATAACACATGGAAAATATTTATTTATTTATTTATACGTCTTCAATTGATTCACTAGTAGTGCATAGCAACGAGGTCAATTACACCAATTAATTTGATTAAATAGGAGAATAGTCAACACCGAGTTAACAACTCAAAAGATTTTAGAATTTGATCACAGTTTTTGCTCTCCTATTTGGCATATGTAAAATTTGAACATAGATTGCTTGAGACAACATCAAAAAGTTAACTTGGTTCATAAATTAATAACTCAAGACACTTGAATTCATGGTTGTCAAACTCGTAAATTGATTTATAAAATCGTACGATTTTATAAATCAACACAGATATATCGTGTGAAATCAGATAGAAAATTCAAAAACTAGCAAATTCGATTAAAATCAGCCAAATTCGATGAATGTATGCATTCATTTTGCTTTTTACAGCCTTCCAAAGGAGAAGTGCTTATCTCTTCAAATGATAGGAAACAACATTCAGTTGGTTTCTACGAGGGAGGTGCTTCTTAGCTTTAAGCATATTCTTATGAAGATGATGATGTCATCCCCATTCCACCTCGTTTAGGTAACACTACTCTGAAGGATAAAGCTTGTCTTTTTTGTGAAAACGAATCTAATTTTAGTTTACATGATACATTCGTAAATTATTTATTTTAAATTTGTTATTTATTAGTTAATAAAAAGTTACTTAAATTATATATGAATTTTTATTTGAATCATATATTTTATGATGCTTGAATTATGTATGAATTTTTATTTGAACCGTGTATTTTAAGATACTTGAATTATATATGAATTTTTATTTGAACCGTATATTTTAAGGTGCTTGAATTATGTATGAAAAAAAATAATTTCCTTATAATTTTATGATTTTACAATTCTTTTTACCATTCGAATTTATTTATTTATTTTACTATCCGAGTTTATTTTATATTTTTCATACCGTATCAAAAATATATTTTTGACAATCTTACTTGAATCTATGGAATTCAAAGAAGAATTCAGCAAAATCTTCGATGAGATGGCCTTAAATTTCGGTATCATATACGGATACCACACAAGAAAGCATAGTGATTAACTTAGAAAATCTAAAACTCAAAATCATAGATTAGATTAATTGAAATGGATAAAACATTAACCCGATTAAACTTAATTGAACTAACTAGATTTTTTTTTAATGAATCAGGTGAGCTAGTTAACTCTAGTTCAAGCTCTATTAGGTCAACATCCAAAAAATAAAAGAAAAAAGGAAAACAATGTCATCTTAATAACCCATATGTTTACTCGGTAACCTAGTGACCCGAGCCTATCTCTAACTTAGTCACCGAATATGGTCCGAAAACTATGCAATGAGAGTGCCTAATAATTTGAGATCGCGATCATGAATAGCTTCAACCTGAGGGATTCTCTGTTTTTCTCAATGTGTAGAACATTGTCCCCGGGACTTTTGTTTTTCTCACTAAATTCTCACAATTGTACAATCTTATGGATCATATGTGATACACACATCTAAGCAATGGGGAGATTTTTATGAAGAAATGATTAACCTAGTCCAGAAGACTAAAATTGTTGCTGCTACAGGAGTTGTCCCTTGAGCCATTTCAAAACTCGCCCATCATCTCCAGACGACTGTTGAGTTTTTGCTGTCATACTAACATCCATGTCAAGTGGCGGTAGCCAGCCCACTTAGCAGCAACATGAATACCAATGGCTAAAGCTGCGCACAGCAGTGGCACTGGAACCCTACTACCAGTATCCGCTGTCACAACTTCAACTTCTTCCTTTCCTTTGGCGAGCTGCTTTGAATGGTAAGAAATAGCTAAAGCTAGATATGAAACCATTACCAAAACTCTAACCCAAGGTTCTCCGATTGCAGCTAGTACAGCTGCAGCAGGCAAGGCAGATGTAACATCATCTCTCTTCTTAATGAATCTAGAGAAAGCATATAAACCCAGTAGAAGTGTCCAGAAAAGTGGCTCAGAGATGTAGTTTCTTACTGCTGCATAGCCAATTAGGCCAGATACTGTGAGAAGATAAGGTTGCCTGCTTACAGAGTTTGGTGCGGCAGCTTCGCCAATAGCAAGAACTGCTGATGCAAGCATGATAATCAAGGTCAGTTCTGGAACAGGAGCGGATCGTACTATTCCAGAGTAGAAAGCCTGAAATGTGTAGATTGCAGTCTCTATACATCTGATCAGAGAGGTGATTGGATCCCCAATGAAATGGAAGACAACAGCCAACAGAAGTTTCAGGAGGTATCCCACAAAACCAATAATAGCTATGACACCCCTTTTCCAGTTACCTAGTTCAAATAAGACTGCTCTCCATGCATAGATAAGGAAACCCAGAGCTGCATGTTAATTACAAGTGAAAGGGGTTAGTTGGCACATCATAATCTGTGGTCACAATTCTTTGCAAACAAAACAGAGCAGAAGCATAATCACTAACTATCATACAGCTTGGGCAAATATTGATCACAAACAAACACAAAGAATCTGTGAAATCTTTAACTGAAACAACAGCATTTTCCTCCACAGGATATAACTAATGGATTTACAGAGCAAGAAATCATAGTACCACAATCATATACCTTTCAAGTCAAAATTTCCAACAGGTTACACTCTACAGTTTCTCTACTCAAGTTTCAAAATTTGAGGTTAAGCAACCATTTTTGCATATTTATTCATAAGGTATAATACCAAAAATGCAGAGTGCTGAACTTTGGAAATGTCATAAACACAAGGAAACCTAGCTTGACTCCCCAAAACCAAATGTTTAAGCTTAAAAATTTAAGTTAAAAAATCCATCAAATGTTACTGGCTAAGACATATTTTGTACAAAAACCTCAAGCAAATTGTTTGCAGCATCAGGTAACAAAATCATCAAAATGGAAAATCATAATGCAGACCTACAGCACAAGTCACTTTCAAGTACAAAGTGAAATTCATACGAAGAAAAATTTCCATTTTCTTCATGTTTAAAAGACTATTAAGCTCAACTATCAATGTATAAACGGTGAGAAAACAACATACATTATCCCAAAGAACACATCCATTGCAGCATATGTGGATCAGCATAAGAGTTTTGATCAATACAGGAAGCATGGTGGTAGCTAACAGAAGCTTAAAGGAGATGCGAGTACAAAATGTTGGGAGAACTCTAGGCTAGCATTCAATTCTAGAATGCAGCCCCATGCCTTTTATTTCAACCCATCACCAAGAATGGCATTTTTTTTGTAGGAGAGGTTGCGACAGTCACAATGCAGTAACTCAAAACAAGGACAAGGGCCCTCTCCCTTTCTTGCACATCCAAACTTCCGCATCCATGACTAACACCATTAACTCACTCTGCTCAGACCTTTTACTTCATATTGCCATCATTTCCAGTTTCTTCATGTTTAAAAGACTATTAAGCTCAACTATCAATGTATAAAAAGTGAGAAAACAACATACATTATCCCAAAGAACACATCCATTGCAGCATGTATGGATCAGCATAAAAGTTTTGATCAATACAGGAAGCATGGTGGCAGCCAACAGAAGCTTAAAGTATGGAGATGCGAGTACAAAATGTTGGGAAAACTCTAGGCTAGCATTCAATTCTAGAATGCAGCCCCACGCCTTTTATTTCAACCCATCACCAAGAATGGCAATTTTTTTTTGTAGGAGAGGTTGCGACAGTCACAATGCAGTAACTCAAAACAAGGACAAGGGCCCTCTCCCTTTCTTGCACATCCAAACTTCTGCACCCATGACTAACACCATTAACTCACTCTGCTCAGACCTTTTACTTCATATTGCCATCATTTCCATTTTCTTCATGTTTAAAAGACTATTAAGCTCAACTATCAATGTATAAACGGTGAGAAAACAACATACATTATCCCAAAGAACACATCCATTGCAGCATGTGTGGATCAGCATAAAAGTTTTGATCAATACAGGAAGCATGGTGGCAGCCAACAGAAGCTTAAAGTAAGGAGATGCAAGTACAAAATGTTGGGAGAACTCTAGACTAGCATTCAATTCTAGAATGCAGCCCCACGCCTTTTATTTCAACCCATCACCAAGAATGGCAATTTTTTTGTAGGAGAGGTTGCGACAGTCACAATGCAGTAACTCAAAACAAGGACAAGGGCCCTCTCCCTTTCTTGCACCTCCAAACTTCCGCATCCATGACTAACACCATTAACTCACTCTGCTCAGACCTTTTACTTCATATTGTCATCATTTCCATGTCAATTGGCATCAATTTATATTGAAAAAAAGGTTACAATTATTGAAAGAAAGATGCTTTGAATCAATAATAGTAGTACTAGTAGTAGTTGTAGTAATATTTATCACACCAAGAACAACAACTGATTTCAAGACAAAATGTGAACCCTACAAAATCAAGTAACAACTGATTGAGTCAAATATCTTGGCAACTCAAGCAAATCGTTCAAAGCATCATGTAACAAAATCATCATGGTGGATAATTTTCATCAGACATTCAGCACAAGTCACATTCAAGTAATCTATGGAAATCATTTCAAAACAAATTTCCAATATTAATCTCCAGAGAAAAAGGAGCAATAGTTCCCCCATGCTGAAAAAAATGTATAAATGTTACAAAACCATCACATATAAATGTTGAGCAAAGCAATACATCATCCTACAGAAGAACTCGTGAAGTAACAATATCGATTTCAATTTCTCAACTAATAAAACAGCCAACAAGCTCAAAAAATTGCTTGAACATTTGCAATCAAGAAAACTGAACAACCAATCTACTTGACATTTCACCAACAACAGCGAAAATAAAAGTAGCACTCACAATCCAAAACTCAAAAAAATTTCAAAGCAGCAATAATTTATCTTCAAAGATTAAGTCCTTTTCTTCTAGCAAAGAAACTAAAACATACCCACAAACCAAGGCCACCTAACAGGAGGGTCAGGTGCTTCTTTAGTTAAGTACCTAAACCTCTCAGGCATAGTACTCTCTCCACGTTCACCATCATCAAATACACCATCCCGTTCGCTCTCTCCTTCTCCATTCTCTGCATTAACACGAAACCCCAACTTCCTATCTCTACTGTCCAGAAACAAACCAAATCTTTTCAGCGTCTGGTTATGGCTGCATAAAGGTCTAGCCTTTATAGCTAAAGAGTGACAAGAAATGGTTTGGCTTTTGTGGGTTTGAAGGGAAAGACGAGAAAAGGATGGGATTTTGAGAGTTGGAGAAGAGAGTGTGGTTACTGGTCTCGACATAGTTGAGGGATTTAGAGAGGTTATGCCACTATCAGTTTAAGAAAGGCCAAATCTTGGCTGCGGAAATGGGAAATGGTTTTCGGCTGTTAATATGGGTTAGTGGATCCAAGTAGAATTGATACCCGGATCCTTTGGTTTAGATCCGGAATAAGCCAATAATTTTAACCATAACTAGAGTTGTAATTTTCTTTCCTTTTCTTTTCTTTTTCTTTTCTTTGAAAATTTACCCTTAGTTTTGGTAAGAAACAATTTACAAAAAAAGTAACATACATATTTTTTTAATTATTTTTACAAATTGATTGAAGTTATTTTTAATTTTTAATTTTAAAAAATTATAAATGTATTGATTACAAATAATTTAAATAAAAAAATGTTGTAAAATTGAATAAAATTTTTTTATTAAAAATTAAAATTATGATTTATATTCTAATTTATATTACCATGTTGATTTGAATAATTTCTTAATTATACTTTTAACTTTAACCTTTTCGTTTACATAAATTATAAAAAACAACTTTTAAAGTTCACCTAATCGACAATCACTATCAATTTGACATGTGTTTCATCATATGTTAGTAATTTTTTTCAGTAAAAAAAGGAAAATGCAGGAATTTCCAAAGTATTTGTAGATATATAAAAAATTCTCAAACATAAATAAAAAAATTTATAAATGAATTCAATTAAATAAACCAATATTTAATTGAGGGATAACTAATAATATTATTTGATTATGTAACATGAAGGTGTAATAATTGTGTTAAATAATTTTGTTTTTTCAGAATAAATATTTTATTTAATCAAACAATTATCTATGCTAATAAAATATAAAAAAAATTAACGAGAAAGAATTAAATAAAATTATGAAGCTAAATTATTAAACAACTCAATGTTAGATGGCGAAACTGGAAAATATTTTTTAAAAAAAGCAACAAAAAAATTTGGGTCAACTCGGGTCAACCCGTAAACCCTGGAATTATGGGCACAAGATTAGAATAACCTTATAGAAAGGAAAGTGAAAACAAAAGCATGAAGATCAATTAAAAAAAAAATATTAAAGGATGAAACTAAAAAGAATCAGTTTAAAAAAAAAAAAAAACTAAAGTCAATTCGTGTTAAACTTCAAAACCCGTAGTTGTGGTCATAAGAGAGGGACTGATCGCATAAAAGATAAAAAAAAAAAAAACAAAGTAAAATTCTTAATAAACAAATGTTGATGGATAGAAACTAAAAAAATTAATCTAAAAATAAAATTTAATTCAACTCAGGTTAACATATTAACTGTGCGATCATATGTATGGGATTGAGATAACCTCATATAGACCAAATCTAAAACAATTAAATATTAAAAAATAAAATTAAAAATAAACTAATTTTATAAAATAAGGATCAAAAATCAACTAATGTCAAGCTTCAAAATCCATAACCCTTTGGCTAGAACTAACCTATAAAAAACATAAAGAACAATTCTAATAAAAATATATTAAAGAATAATTTTTTTTAAAAAAAACTATGTTTTCTTTCCTATATCAACAATGACCTGGTGCGAGGAGAAGCAGCTGGTGCCGGTGGGGTTTTCAGGTATATATTGACAAGGCCGTTTCCACCATGCTTTTGCAGCCAACAAGGCTGAGTTTTGGGATTGCTTGGAAACTTATTCTTGAAGTGGATTAATTAGCAGGTGGTCACTGGCTTGATTATAAGAGGGATAATGTGTCTCTGTTTGATACTATAAAAGAGATTCCGAGTAGACAATGAGAAATTCACATCACAAAAGTTTCGATATTGTATAATCAAAATTAGATAGAAAACTTCCATTTCCATTTTATTTTGCAGGCTACTTTGATTTCAATCATTCAGCCCTGTGGCCCAGAGAACCTGGCTAGAAGACATCAAAATTGGAGAATTTTGAGGGTTCCAGCCAGCCTTCTGCCTGTGAATAAAGATGCATACAGCCCTCATAAGCCATGGTTCACATCATAATTTCTAATGTATCATTAACATCAAAAAAGTTAGCCATGATAATAGCCCCTAGATCACCGATATTCCGAGTGATCACCGAACCAGAACCTTGAGAAACTCCTTCCTCGGCTGAAGCATCAGCACTAGCACTGTCTTCCCTTGAAGTTGCTTCCAACCTTGTCGCCTTTTGTGCGAAGAACCTCTGCAGAATAGCACCTTCACGATCCTCAAAGTTCTCCATTGTAACTTTCTTTAAAGAGTGTCGCCAACACTTTATAGGCATCGAGTAGCAGCACTCGAGATCTTCATCTATAGCTACTGCTATATTATATTCAAACTACAAAATTGAAAGAAATCATCAGTGTCAAAATACTATCCCGCAGACAGGCTATTTTGCAAAGATAACAAATTACGCGTAGCTTCATACTAAACATTTAGAAAAAAAATGATGAAATAAAACTTCAAAAGGATTATCGAGCCATTGGATCAAGATTTTATGTGGATATTGGACAACAGAAATAAATAAATCAAGGGCATATTTTTTTAATTTCTTAGGTAACATTTAATTACCGTTATGGAATAAAAAAGAAAGAGACGGTGGAATAAAAATGTACATAAATTTACCTTAATTAAAAATTATTTCAAAGATAAATTTATTTTATGGTTCTTTAACATCTCTTCTACATCTGTCCCTTCTGGTGTGATTTCACAGCTAGGACATGTACATACCTTAAGAGATTTTTCCTTGCTACCCGAAACAAAAGATAATACTGTTAAACGAGGAGCAAACCAAAGCAAACTATCCAACAAGCCCACGAGGTCCTCCGATTTTGTTGGAAATTTTGCGACTACCTTCAGATACTTGAGGTCATACAATGGAGGAAGCAAGCTGTCTCTTGAATCTATTGGAACAATCAAAGCCTAGAAATGGAAAAGAGAGACAGATTAGTGAAAAAAGTCTGTATTGCATAAATGAACAAGACCGTAAATTAGAAGAGCCAAAAACAAAATCGCAAGCGAAGGAAATCGTACCATCTCAATACTGCAAGCAATTTCCAACTCTTTGCAATGGTCGAAGCATGAAAGAAAATCCCTGAAGCTCGAGAACCAATCATGGGGGAGTGGATGATCTACACTCAATGAGACCTTAGCATGGAAAGATGGAGAATAAATGAAAACTTGTGATGGCATTAACTGACCACCGTAAACAAATGTGTTTAAGCTTCGTGAATAAATCTCAATCTTCTGTAAGTTTGAGCAATCACTTAGCTCCACTGTCTTAAGATTAGCGTTGGAAACATGGAAGTTTTCCAATAGTCTACAACCAACAACTTTGAAAACCTCAAGTCGAAGAAACTGGGCAACTTCATGTTTAATCCATTCATCTGTGATCTCAGCATTCTTCAAAGATAAGTATTCGAGGGACTTGCAAGCGGTGATATCGACGCTGCAGGATGAGTTTGCTCCTCCACCGAACGAGAAGGATTCGAGATTGGAAGCATCGATTTCAACCTTCTCCAGCCTTTGACAAGATTCTAACACCACAATCTTGAGTGTTTGGCTTGAAACACTGAGTGTTTGCATCCCCTTACACTTTTCCAATCTCAATTCTTTTATGAAAGGGAAATCCAAGACCAAATTCTGGGGTGGCTCCAACATGAACCCTTTCAAACTCAAAACCATAACACTTTGAGCAGACAATACTTTCATCGGCAAACTATAATGTGCCATACATTTGAAACTTTTTCCAACAAAATCTAGCTCTAGCTCTTTCACGTTATTCTCTATTGCATAACAAATTGCATTCTCAATACCACCATTTGGTTGCTCAGAGCTATTATTTAGACAAAAACAAAAGCTAAATTTTTCTAAGCTAACATCCAGTCGGCGACGAGAAAGAAAAGCACCCACATAGCTCAAAAAACTGTTTAATTTCTGTTTACCTGTCAACTCAAGGCACGATCCCATGTTCAGGGTTTCGTCAAGAAAGATGATAGGAAAGGAAGTCCATGCAGATGCAAATCTCTTGGACAGAATACTCATCCTTGCGGCATCTTTGTAGGGCAAAGAAGACATGATATGTTGAATGATGGGGTCGGGCAACTCAGAAATCAAGTCAACCTCTTGAATTGGCTTATTGTTCATCAAACGTCTCATTCTATTTCCTGTCATCATCTTTCTTTTAGACCAGGCTAAAATTTGCTATCAGGATATGGTGGTGGATTAGAACGTTATGTAAATATATATATATAGAGAGAGAGAGAGATAGAGGGGCCGAGTTGGCCTTTCGAATGAATATGGAAAATACAAGATTTCCAATCCTAGCAAAAAAAAAAAAAAAAAGAAGAGGGAAATTGTTTTTTTCTTACTTCATTATATCATAGTACTTCTAGTATATTAAGATTAAATAATTATTCCCTATAATGTCAGAAATAATTAGATAATCCCTTGATTGGCCCTTTATTTAGTAGTTTTTGTTTCAAAAACCTTCTTTGGTAGGCAAAATCCTCCCATTTCACTTGACTTTCTTTTCTTTGTTATTTTATTTTTCAAGGAAGAGTTTTTTTTAAGAAATAAATTATAAATAAATCTAAAAATATAGATCAGATTCATCTCGACGAGAAAGAAAAGACTTTTACAAGAAATTTAAGGAACAGGTAAAAGAAATTGAATATTTTCATAACAAACATGAACAAAAAATCAAAGGCTGCTAAACAAAGGAAGAACAATCTACCATGGATTCTTTTTTTTAAAAGAAATCTAGTAAAATCAATTACGATTTAGGAAACTCATTTGCGTTCCTAGCACCTAGATTGAGATATAAAATTCTTGTGATTCGGATACAAATAAAAAAAGAATTATAATAAATTACTTTCCATTCAAAGATTTACTTACATGATACCATATCACCAATGAATAAATTATTTGGTAGAACAGTACCATCGAAGAAATCTTCACTTTCATGGTATGTAATGAATCCCTGAATACGCTCGTATTACCTATACTTTGCTTTTTCAAATTAAAATTAAAGAATAATCTCTCCATAATAATGCCAAATAACATTATTTTAACAATTTAGTTCAATTATACAATTTGAAATCATGAGTTCTTATAACAAAAAATAATAATAACTAAGGTGATCATTTTCGGTTCAGTTCGGTTTTTATATATATAAAAAAAGTAACCAAACTAATTTTTTTTAAAAAAACCGAAACTGGTTCAAACCGACCGGTTTCGGTTCAGTTATTTTAGAACAAAAACCAGTTCAAACCGACCAGTTCCGGTTTGGCTCGGTTTTTTGGTTTGACTCGGTTTTTTCAATTTAGCTTGGTTTTTTCCGGTTTGGGTTCAGTTCGGTTTTTTTGGTTTCAGACTTATAAAATCAAAACCGAACCGAACTAGTCGGTTTTTTAAAAATTCTAATCAGTTTTTTTTCACGGTTCGGTTTTTTCAGTTATTTTTTTCTGGTTTTCTCGGTGTAATTAGTTTTTTGGTTTTTTTGCTCACCCCTAATAATAACAATAAATCACCTATTTTCAAGGAAAATGAACTAGTGGTATTTTAATTATTATTGTTAAAATGGAAAGAAGAAGAAGAGCTTTCGAGTTTGGGCCAAGAGTCTTGAAATGGAAAATAGTTAGCTTCAAGTAGGTTTGGACTTTTAATCGATAAATAATTTGAGATTATGGGCTTTGTGTTGAAATGGGTTTCGATTTTCAAGTTCTAAAGGCCATCCCAATCTGGGCCGTACGCTTTCCTTTTTATCTTTTTTTTTCTTTCAAGTTTTACCTTTCTTGATGTTTAACCTTTTTTAACATAGTTAAATATTAAACCTTCCTTTTGAACAATCTTAAGGAACATCCTCCTTATCGTGCACCCAAATTTTTTTTAATAAATTCTAAGATTTAAACACAAAAAAATCAAGAAATACAATATACATTTTTAACCATCAACTTAATGAGCGTTTGGAAACACGATTGTATCCGTGTTTTCAAAAAAATTAAAAAAAAATTTTGTTAAATTTTTTTATATATATTTTAGATCGTTTTGATGCGCTGATCTCAAAAATAAATTTTTAAAAATAAAAAAAAATATCATTTTAATACATTTCAACACGAAAAACACTTTAAAAAACAACCACAACCACATTTTCAAATAGACCCTATCCTTAGAGATTTAAGCTCAGCTTAGTGTCAAAATCTCTTTAATAACTTTATATTATTGTTTTAACACAATCATTCAAGTATAAACATTTTGAATTCGATACCTATATACTCATATTATCTTAAATTAAATTATAATTTTAATTACAAAAATTAAAAATAATAATATCTGATCTCGTAACAATTTAATTATAATAATTTTGATATTATTTTAAATAATCAACTCAATCAAAAAAAAATTAAACTATGGCATTGATGGAATTAATTCTTTAACACATAGTACAATAGTATTTTCATAGGGATTAAAGGGGCAGATTTGTCCAAAAACATTGCATACATGTGGAGGCAGACCTCATTATTTTACGAGGAAAGTCCTTCAAATTCAATAAAAAAAATAAGGTGTCATTTCAATCTTTCAAACTGGCTTAGAAGAAGAGAGGCAGACTATGAAGATACAGTGAACTCAGAGCCGGATCAAAAGACGTCGACAGCTTCACACTTGTGGCACACATATTTTTCCAGGTAAAAGAAACTTCAGTCATGGTGGTTTTTTTCTTCTTGGATAATCATAATTTGATAGAAATTTTCAAATTTTTTTCCTTTTCCAGGGTGCTTTTATTTCAATCATTTGGCCTCATGGATCAACTTCACATCACAAATCAAGTTCCGGCCGAGAGAACATGGCTAGAATCCATCAAAATAGAGCTTGCTCATTTGAATCCACTATCAAATTGGAGTATTTGGAGGGTTCCAAACAACCTTCTGGCTGTGAATAAAGATGCATACAGTCCTCACATCATCTCCATCGGACCTCTTCACCATGGAGAGCAGAACGTGCTAGCTATGGAGGTTCACAAATTGCACTACATGCTGTCTCTCCTTGCTCGGACACCGGATCCTGCTAAGAGTCTAGATGAATGTGGCAAAGCCATCCTACGTTTTGACAAGCACATCCGAGCTTGCTATGCCGAACCAATTGACAAATACAAAGAAAATGATCTTGTCAAAATGCTGTTGGTTGATGGTTGCTTTATACTCGAGCTTTTCTTGAGGTTCTCCATGGCTGATCTGCGATTGCAAGATGATCCTGTTTTCAATACTTCTTGGATGGTTTTAACTCTTCGCCGCGACTTGGCACTGCTAGAGAATCAGATTCCATTCTTTGCTCTTGAATGGCTGTTCAAGTTTACAGTAAAACCTAGTGCCATTGGTCAGTCACTACCTACCCTGCCTGAGCTAGCTTTCGATTTCTTTAAATCATCTCTGTATATCAATAGAGGAACTCTAGCTGTCAGCCGGAGAATAGTCCCCCATTTGCTTGGCCTAATACACAACTGCTACCTGCCCTTTTCTTCAAGACCAAATCCAAGAGGCAGGGGAGGATGGGAATTCATACACTATTCATCTGTACTCCTTCAGGCTGGAATCGAGTTCGAAAGGGACACAACGAGCAGTCTATTTGACTTGAAGTTTGAAAATGGTGTTTTCAAGATCCCACCATTACGCATCCATGATTCAACAGTTTCACTCTTCCAGAACCTCATTGCTTATGAGCAAAGATTCCATGGAGGTCAACAGTACATTACGTCTTACTTCTTGCTCATGGATCGTCTCATAGACACACCTAATGATGTTGAATTGCTTGTGCAAAGACGGATTATTGAGAATGATTTTGGTGGCTGGGAAGATATTTCAGCTTTTTTTAACAGTATCTGCAAGCAGATTGTTTTGCAGGACTTTTACTATGCTGGGTTATGTGAGGATGTGAATGCATACTATAACAAACAATGTTATAGATACAAAGCAGACTTCAGAAGAGACCATTGCAAGAATCCATGGGCAATCATATCACTAGTTGCTGGCTTTGTGCTTCTAGGTTTTACTGCATTACAAACTGTATATTCAGTACTAGCTTATTACAAATGATCTAATTGCCTTATGTTTTGTTTCAGTATTTGGTTAAAACAAAAAAAATATTTACTAAACTAGCATAATTAAAAAATAATTTTTAAATTAGCACAATTATATAACACGTGCACGTACATGATCAGGTGTGTTGTGCAGGGGCGGAATGAAAGGGTGGCAAGCAGGGGCCCGGGCCTTGCAAGACATTTTTTTTATTTGATAATTAAATGTGATTAGGAGTTGTAATATTTTTTAATGAGATGGGTCCTTCTTACCGTAAATATATTTGTTATTCTTTGCTTTACTTTTGAATTCCTTTGACTTTGTCTTGATTTTATGGTATGTACATGCCTACGTGGAAAGGAAACAAAATATGAAGTTATCAGTATGATTTGCTACATTTTCTCTCCCTATCGCTCAGTCGATACAAATTATAAATAAAAAATTTTTTATGAAAAGATTGAAACAGATTATTGATTAATCATTTTTCATTAAACCAAATAAGATAACTGGTATCGATATCTTAAATTAAAAATATATTTTTATTTTGTTTTAAGATATTTATTAAGAATTTAATAAGATTTTTTTATAATTTTTTTTTTCAGATCTGCTAGTTCTAACAATTGTTTTTTAAATTCTTGATAGTGATTTTTTTAATTAATTAGATATATTTTATTGGTTTGTTTTGATTATGGTTGAATTTTTTTTTTATGTTTTGTTTTTAGCAGAGCTACCAAAATTATCAATTTTTTCTCACGACATATGTTTTGATTTTAGGTTGAACCATGAACAAAATAAGAAGAATTGATTTTTTTAAAAAAAAAAAAATATTTATCCACTAGTTGACAGGTTGATTCGGCTTATTTTGACTCTTTTTATTTCGATAGCAACTACTGAATGAGCTTTCTCTGCAATGAAGATTGTTAAAACAAGACTTCGCAATCGGATAGAAGATGATTTTCTTGCAAATTATTTGATTGTCTATATAGTAAAAGAATTTGTTGAAAGATTCACAATTGATATGATAATCGATTATTTCTGTTCTATAAAAGAACGATGAGCACAATTAAAATAAATATATAAGAATTATTCTTTATTATTTTTTATTTTATTTCAAAGTTTATCAAACATAAAATAATATTTCGCTTTAACTAATGTTTCTTATATACTTTGTATGTTTATATTTGATAGGTATAAAGACCAACAACATTAAAGTGGTGGATACATAATGAAGATGAAATTAACTTCATTACTTTGATTCAATTTGATATTGCTCTAAATCTTTTACCTTATATAAAGGTCATTATATATTTTGTAATAAATTATTTGAATAAAACTAAATCATACTAGTTTTTTTAATAAATATATAATAAATTAAAACAAATATTATATCTTATTATATTATTTATGGCCACCTCTAACAAATAGTTGTAGCTCCGCCCCTGGTGTTGTGAATGTAGTAATTGTGCAAATACTAATTTTTATTGGATTTGGATTTCCATTCAAACTAATTCCTTAACGAAGATACAGTGTCCATGAAAAAAAATCCAATGACCAAAAGAAGAGATGAGATGGCACACAAAGATAAGAGATAGGAATAAAAAGAAAAGGAAAGAATAAAAAATAGACACAGAGAGGAGAGAGGAGACAGGAAAAAAAAAAGGAAAAAAGAAGATGGTAAGAGAGGAGAGAGAAAAGAAAAAAAAAATTAGAGAGGAGAGAAGGAAAAAAAAAGTAGATACAAAGATAAGAGAGGAGAGAGGAGACAAAAGAAAAAGAAAAAGGAAAAAAGAAGATGGTAAGAGAGGAGAGAGAAAAGAAAAGAAAAAAAAATTAGAGAGGAGAGAAGGAAAAAAAAAAGTAGATACAAAGATAAGAGAGGAGAGAGGAGACAAAAGAAAAAGAAAAAGGAAAAAAGAAGATGCTAAGAGAGGAGAGAGGAGGGAGAAGAAAAAAATAGAAATAAAAATTAGAGAGGAGAGAAAAAAAAAAGTAGATATAAAGATAAGAGAGGAGAGAGGAGACAAAAGAAAAAGAAAAAGGAAAAAAGAAAATGCTAAGAGAGGAGAGAGGAGAGAGAAAAGAAAAAGAAAAAAAGAAGATGCTAAGAGAGGAGAGAGAAAAGAAAAAAATAGATATAAAAATTAAAAAAGAGAGAAGGAAAAAAAAAGTAAATACAAAGAGAAAGAGAAAAAAAAAAAATACAAAAATTAAAAAAAGAAAAAAGAAAAAAAAAGAAGCTGATAGGAGCTTTGAGAATGATTTTTTTATTACCGTCAAAATATTTTTAATGAAGCTACAAGCAACATGAAAATCCAACTGTAGAGGCAGTGATAAGATAATAGCAAGTGAGTATGTCTATGAATTCATATCGTTTAGATATGTTTTTTATACTGAGCTCCGAGGTAAAAGAATCTTAAGCCATGGTGGTTTTTTTCTTCTTGGACAATCGTACTTTGTGCTGTCCGATCTCACTTATTTTGTGCTGTCCAATCTCCATCCCGAGGGAATACGGAGGAGACAGTAATTCAAAGTGCACTTATTACATTATTGGATTTTCGGGCCCCAGCATCCGGAGGCATATTTGAATCTACAAACTACAGCTGAAAAAAACTAAAACAAATCACCCGAGAGCTTTTCATTGCACTTTTGAATGTCGAGTTTTCCTTTTCTTACCAGGACTTGTTGTCTCTTGGAAGGATGAATTCAAAAAAAAAAAAAAAAAAATTTAGTTGTTAACTCAACTTTTAAAAAACATAACTTTCTTAGATTATATATATATATATATATATATATAAAGCTAAAAAATTAACTATCCAAGGCATTAACATTACAACATTGAATTGTTACTAGCTACCGAGTTTGCTGCCAAAAACCAAAAAGTTATGGCCGCACGGAATAAAGTGCACGCAGGGGTTTTGCTCGATGAAAAACAAGATCTGGCGATTTTGAAGTAAGGCCATGAGTAAATGTATTCTCCTGTTCTGTAGCTTGATTTTTCAGTCACAAGAAATTGAACTTTCGAGCTTTCACTCGAATCTAAAACGAAAACGTTTCCATGAACAGGCAATATTTATTATGCATAAAAGCTTAATTCTTGAACAAATTGTGGAAACAAAACACTCAGACAACTATCAATTTTGAGGATAATACGAAAGTACTGTGTATACCGTTTGAATTACAGCAAGAGAAAGAAGAACGCAGGCAGCCATGACCGATGCAGTTGTCCATGGACTTCTGAAATAGGTCTTTCTCAAGGTCGCCTTGTAGAAAGCCGGACGAGTCCTGAAGTTTGAGTTCAAATTCTGACATAGGTTTGCATAATAGAAATCTTGCACAGCAACCTGCTTGCGCATATCATTGAAGAGCACTGAAATATCTTTCCAACCACTCGTATCGTTTTGAATTATACCTTTGCTCTCAAGTAGTTCAGCATCTCTCCGATCATAAACAAGACGGGACATTAGTGCGAAATAAGATGTGAAGTATTTTTCAGTACAGCGTGAAAGTTGCTCGTAAGCAATGAGATTTTGGAAGAGTGAGACTGTTGAATCATGGATGAGCAATGGTGGGATTTCGAGTGCACCGTTTCTGAACGTCAAGTCAAATAGAGTTCTTGTTGTACCTTTCCTAAACACAATTCCAGCCTCGTTGAGTGATGTTGCTGGCTGCGTTGAAACCCATTCTCCAATATTGCTACTTCCAGAGGATGGCTGGGGTGAGCAGCACTTGTGAATTAAGTCAAGCACATGGGGATAGGGTCTCCTAATGATCCTAAGATTCTCATCATTAATGTATAGAACTGATTTGAAGAAACCAAGAGCGAGCTCAGGGAGGCTAGGCAATGACTGACCAATAGTACTAGACTCCACTACTTGCGAGTACAGTCTTTCCAGAACAAAGAATGGAATCTGATTCTCAAGCAATGCAAGGTCTCGCTGGAGAGTTAAGATAATCCACGGGGAGTAAAACAAGGGATCATCTTGCACTCTAAGATCAACTTTGGAGTATCTTATAAAAAGTTCAAGCATAAAGCAACCATCGACTAACAAAATTTCAGCAAGCGTACTTACACGCGTATGGATTGGTTCTGCATAGCAAGCACGGACCATTTTCCCGAAATCTTCGATGGCCTCAGCAGAAGATCTGAGAGTCTCATCTACATCTGGTGTTCGTAGTAGGAGGGATCGCATATAATACAATTTGTGAACCTCCATGGATTGCAATTTTTCCTCTCTTCTGTGAAGAGGTCCGATTGAGATGATGTGAGGATTGTAGGCATCATCATTCACAGTCCGAAGGCTATTTGGAACCTTCCAAATGCTCCAATTTGATACCGGAGACAAATCTGCAATGTCTTGCTTGATTCCATCCAGCCATGGATATTCGCGGCGTGGACCATCCTCAGCTGCAACTGGATTAGCCATAGACGCGAACTAATACACAGAAAACCGGATCACCATGGGAAATAATGAAAGTAACTTCAGTAATCTAACATCAATGTGTGTGCAAGTAGACTAGAAAGTGGATACCAAATGAATACATGATTGATAACCAAACTAAAATGTTTGATTTTGTCCAAGCTTTGTTTACCTGGAATGATATGCTGCGGCTGCCACGAGCTGATGTTTCTTGATGGGCTTCAGTTTAGTCACTACCACCTTCTATCTTTTGTGTGCTAGCTGGTAAGGAAAGCTTGGCTGATTGTTTCCACCTTCATAAGCTCCTGGATATCAGCATAGGCTTTCTTGGCAACGAGAGGGATAACTCTACAAAGTCCGGATAGCTACCTAGCACGTCCTTTCCTCCCAAGCATAGCATTAATATACCGTATTGGGAAATCATCTGTCAGGATCCAAAGTCCTATTATTTTTATATTTAAAGGTAGATGGTATTATCAATTTTCATCTATATAAAAAAAAAAATCTCTTATATAAAACTTTAAATATATCATCCAAGTTTGAAATTATATACCCATAAAATATTTCTTAAAATTCAAAACTTGTATGATAATAAAAAAAAAGTAATTTTTTTTATATATAAATAATGGTTTTTGTTATAAACAATAGAAAGTTAAGAAGTTTATTTCACTTTCTTTAGTGAAGAACCGGTATTTATGACCTCGTATTATCTCACAGATCGAAGCAAAATTGTTTTAAAGCCCCTCAAAAAATATCCAAATATTAGTTATATGTCTTTTAAAAATAAAAAATTTAACTATGAATTTAACTATTTTTTTTATTTAATATTAAAATAAAAAAACATTTAATCTACCTAAATTAACATGGGTTGACTTACAAAATTTAAGAGAATAATCTTAAAAAACAAAACAAATTAAAAAGCTCAATTCTAAATTAACTTAATATTAAAAAATAAAATTGATAAAAAAACAATATTTATTTGAAAAAACTTAAATAAACTTGAGTCTTGCTACACAAGTCATTAAATTCATCACATTCAATAATATTTTTATTTTATATAAGTATAGGAGCAAAATTTTTTTAAAGCCCAAAATTGTTTACTTCTTTTGCTTTAGTGAAGAATCGGTACCTAGGCTGTACTATGTCACAGATCGGAGCAAAATTGTTTTAAAGCCCAGACAAATATCAAGTATTTTAGTCTACACCAACAACTTTGAAAACCTCAAGTCGTAGAAACTGAGCAACTTCATGTTTAATCCATTCATCTGTGATCGCAGCATTCCTCAAAGATAAGTATTCGAGGGACTTGCAAGCGGTGATATCGACGCTGCAGGATGAGTTTGCTCCTCCACCGAACGAGAAGGATTCGAGATTCGAAGCATCGATTTCAACCTTCTCCAACCTTTAACAAGATTCTAACACCACAATCTTGAGTGTTTGGCTTGAAACACTGAGTTTTTGCATCCCCTTACACTTTTCCAATCTCAATTCTTTTATGAAAGGGAAATCCAAGGCCAAATTCTGGGGTGGCTCTAACATGAACCCTTTCAAACTCAAAGCTATAATACTCTGCGCAGACAATACTTTCATCGGCAAACTATAATGTGCCATACATTTGAAACTTTTTCCAACAAAATCTAGCTCTAGCTCTTTCACGTTATTCTCTATTGCATAACTAATTGCATTCTCAATACCACCATTTGGTTGCTCAGATCGAGCTATTATTTAGACAAAAACAAAAACTAAATTTTTCTAAGCTAACATCCAGTCGGCGACGAGAAAGAAAATCACCCACATAGCCCAAAAAACTATTTAATTTCTGTTTACCTGTCAACTCAAGGCACGATCCCATGTTCAGGGTTTCGTCAAGAAAGATGATAGGAAAGGAAGTCCATGCAGATGCAAATCTCTTGGACAGAATACTCATCCTTGCGGCATCTTTGTAGGGCAAAGAAGACATGATATGTTGAATGATGGGGTCGGGCAACTCAGAAATCAAGTCAACCTCTTGAATTGGCTTATTGTTCATCAAACGTCTCATTCTATTTCCTGTCATCATCTTTCTTTTAGACCAGGCTAAAATTTGCTATCAGGATATGGTGGTGGATTAGAACGTTATGTAAATATATATATATAGAGAGAGAGAGAGATAGAGGGGCCGAGTTGGCCTCTTGAATGAATATGGAAAATACAAGATTTCCAATCCTAGCAAAAAAAAAAAAGAAGAGGGAAATTGTTTTTTTCTTATTTCATTATATCATAGTACTTCTAGTATATTAAGATTAAATAATTATTACCTATAATGTCAGAAATAATTAGATAATCCCTTGATTGGCCCTTTATTTAGTAGTTTTTGTTTCAAAAACCTTCTTTGGTAGGCAAAATCCTCCCATTTCACTTGACTTTCTTTTCTTTGTTATTGTATTTTTCAAGGAAGAGTTTTTTTTAAGAAATAAATTATAAATAAATCTAAAAATATAGATCAGATTCATCTCGATGAGAAAGAAAAGACTCTTACAAGTAATTTAAGGAACAGGGTAAAAAAATTGAATATTTTCATAACAAACATGAACAAAAAATCAAAGGTTTCTAAAAAAAGGAAGATCAACAATCTACCATGGATTCTTTTTTTTAAAAGAAATCTAGTAAAATCAATTACGATTTAGGAAACTCATTTGCGTTCCTAGCACCTAGATTGAGATATAAAATTCTTGTGATTCGGATACAAATAAAAAAAGAATTATAATAAATTACTTTCCATTCAAAGATTTACTTACATGATACCATATCACCAATGAATAAATTATTTGGTAGAACAGTACCATCAAAGAAATCTTCACTTTCATGGTATGTAATTAATCCCTGAATACGCTCGTATTAGCTATACTTTGCTTTTTCAAATTAAAATTAAAGAATAATCTCTCCATAATTATGCCAAATAACATTATTTTAACAATTTAGTTCAATAGCTCATTTTCCAGCTATACAATCTGAAATCATGAGTTTTTATAACAAAAAATAATAATAACTAGGGTGATTATTTTCGGTTTGGTTCGGTTTTTATCAAAAAAAAGTAACCAAACAAATTTTTTATTAAAAAAACCCAAAACCGGTTCAAACCGACCGGTTCCGGTTCGGTTATTTTAGAACAAAAACCGGTTCAAACCGACCAGTTCCGGTTTGGTTCGGTTTTTTCCCGGTTTGGCTCGGTTTTTTCCCGGTTTGTCTTGGTTTGGCTCGATTTTTTTTTTGTTTGGGTTCGGTTCAGTTTTTTCGGTTTCAAGCTTATAAAACCGAAACCAAACCGAACCGGTCAGTTTTTTTAAAATTCTAATCAGTTTAATCAGTTTTTTTTTACGGTTCGGTATTTTCGGTTATTTTTTTTCTGGTTTTCTTGGTGTAATTAATTTTTTGATTTTGTTTGCTCAATAATAAAAATAAATCACTTATTTTCAAGGAAAATTAACTAGTTGTATTTTAATTATTATTGTTAAAATGGAAAGAAGAAGAAGAGCAGCTTTCGAGCTTGGGCCTAGAGTCTTGAAATTGAAAATAGTTAGCTTCAAGTAGGTTTGGACTTTTAATCAATAAAAATTTTGAGATTATGGGCTTTGTGTTGAAATGGGTTTCGATTTTCAAGTTTAAAGGCTATCTCAATCTGGGCCGTACGCTTTCCTTTTCCTTTTTTTTTTTTTTCAAGTTTTACCTTTCTTTATGTTTAAGTTTAACCTTTTTTAACATAGTTAAATATTAAACCTTCCTTTTGAACAATCTTAAGGAACATCCTCCTTGTCGTGCACCCAAATTTTTTTTAATAAATTCTAAGATTTAAACACAAAAAAATCAAGAAATACAATATACATTTTTAACCATCAACTTAATGAGCGTTTGGAAACACGATTGTATCCGTGTTTTCAAAAAAATTTTAAAAAAATTTTGTTAAATTTTTTTATATATATTTTAGATCGTTTTGATGCTCTGATCTCAAAAATAAATTTTTAAAAATGAAAAAAAATATCATTTTAATACATTTCGACACGAAAAACACTTTAAAAAACAACCACAATCACATTTTTAAATAGACCCTATCCTTTGAGATTTAAGCTCAGCTTAGTGTCAAAATCTCTTTAATAACTTTATATTATTGTTTTAACACAATCATTCAAGTATAAACATTTTGAATTCGATACCTATATACTCATATTATCTTAAATTAAATTATAATTTTAATTAAAAAAATTAAAAATAATAATATCTGATCTCGTAACAATTTAATTATAATAATTTTGATATTATTTTAAATAATCAACTCAATCAAAAAAAAATTAAACTATGGCATTGATGGAATTAATTCTTTAACACATAGTACAATAGTATTTTCATAGGGATTAAAGAGGCAGATTTGTCCAAAAACATTGCATACATGTGGAGGCAGACCTCATTATTTTACGAGGAAAGTCCTTCAAATTCAATAAAAAAAATAAGGTGTCATTTCAATCTTTCAAACTGGCTTAGAAGAAGAGAGGCAGACTATGAAGATACAGTGAACTCAGAGCCGGATCAAAAGACGTCGACAGCTTCACACTTGTGGCACACATATTTTTCCAGGTAAAAGAAACTTCAGTCATGGTGGTTTTTTTCTTCTTGGATAATCATAATTTGATAGAAATTTTCAAATTTTTTTCCTTTTCCAGGGTGCTTTTATTTCAATCATTTGGCCTCATGGATCAACTTCACATCACAGATCAAACAGCCTCCTGGCTAGAATCCATCAAAACAGAGCTTGCCTATTTGAATCCACTATCAAATTGGAGTATTTGGAGGGTTCCAAACAACCTTCTGGCTGTGAATAAAGATGCATACAGTCCTCACATCATCTCCATCGGACCTCTTCACCATGGAGAGCAGAACGTGCTAGCTATGGAGGTTCACAAACGGCACTACATGCTGTCTCTCCTTGAACGGACACCGGATCCTGCTAAGAGTCTAGATGAATGTGGCAAAGCCATCCTACGTTTTGACAAGCACATCCGAGCTTGCTATGCCGAACCAATTGACAAATACGAAAAATATGATCTTGCCAAAATGTTGTTGGTTGATGGTTGCTTTATACTCGAACTTTTCTTGAGGTTCTCCATGGCTGATCTGCGATTGCAAGATGATCCTGTTTTCAATACTTCTTGGATGGTTTTAACTCTTCGCCGCGACTTGGCACTGCTAGAGAATCAGATTCCATTCTTTGCTCTTGAATGGTTGTTCAAGCTTACAGTAAAACCTAGTGCCATTGGTCAATCACTGCCTACCCTGCCCGATCTAGCTTTCGATTTCTTTAAATCATCTCTGTATATCAATATAGGAACTTTAGCTGTCAGCCGGAGAATAGTCCCCCATTTGCTTGCCCTAATACACAACTGCTACCTGCCCTCTTCTTCAAGACCAAATCCAAGAGGCAGGGGAGGATGGGAATTCATACACTGTTCATCGGTACTCCTTGAGGCTGGAATCAAGTTCGAAAGGGGCACAACGAGCAGTCTATTTGACTTGAAGTTTGAAAATGGTGTTTTCAAGATCCCACCATTACGCATCCATGATTCAACAGTTTCACTCTTCCAGAACCTCATTGCTTATGAGCAAAGATTCCATGGAGGTCAACAGTACATTACGTCTTACTTCTTGCTCATGGATCGTCTCATTGACACACCTAATGATGTTGAATTGCTTGTGCAAAAACTGATTATTGAGAATGATTTTGGTGGCTGGGAAGATGTTTCAGCTTTTTTTAACAGTATCTGCAAGCAGATTGTTTTGCAGGACTTTTACTATGCTGGGTTATGTGAGGATGTGAATGCATACTATAACAAACAATGGTATAGATACAAAGCAGACTTCAGAAGAGACCATTGCAAGAATCCATGGGCAATTATATCACTAGTTGCTGGCTTTGTGCTTCTAAGTCTTGCTGCGTTACAAACTGTATATTCAGTACTAGCTTATTACCAATGATCTAATTGCCTTATGTTTTGTTTCAGTATTTGGTTTAGCTTTGTAGCTATTTCTCTTCTTCTTCTTCTTTTTATTAATGTGTATATTCGGGTCAGTTTACACATACCTTGACTAATTTTACAGGTCTTGAAGTTAATGATAATGTAAAGTCTTCAGTTATGAGGTTTGTAAGACTCGCAATGATGATTTTTAGGGAACAAACTTAAAACTTGACCAATTGAACTATACCACTTGTAAAAATAGTTTAGCTTGGGCTTGTTAGCCTTTTTATCTATTGGATGGTTTATTCTTTCAAAGATCTTGGTCACTTGATTTGATTCTTGTTAACCAAAATTTTTTTAAGAAAAAAAACAAAAAAAAAATCTTAAAATAAAAGTTTTTTTATGCAAAAATATTTATCAATCTAGCATAGCATAAATGAAAAATAATTCTTAAATTAGCAGAGTGATATAATATGTGCACATACAATCATGTGACCAGTGGATTGTGCATGTAGTAATTATTGTGCAAAGTACTCCCATTTTATTTTCTTCTTCAAATCCTTTGCATTTCCATTCAAACTAATTTCTTTACTAAGATACAATGTCCATGAAAAAAATAGTAATTCAATGGCTAGAAGAAAAGATGAGATGGCACACAAAGATAAGAAAGAAGAGAGCAAAGAAAAAAGGTAACAAAAAAACGAAAAAAAATAAGACATTGAAGATACATCAGAGCTTTGAGGATGATTTTTTTTAGTAACGTTAGAAAGTTCTTAACAGGATAAATTTATAGACAACATGAAAATCCAACTTTGGAGCCAGTGATGAGATACCAACAAGTGAATACGTCTATGGATTCGTACCATTGAGATATTTTTTTATATTGGAAGTATCATCATCTAAACTTTGATGTGTATTCAGTGTCTTATTTTTTCTTTTCTTTTCTCTTCTTTTTTATCTCTCCTCTCATGTTTTTTTTTATTATATCATTCTTTTCTTGTAGCTATTTGATTTCTTTTTCTTTTCATGAGCATTGGATATTGAAAGATGAATTAATTTAAATGAGAATGTAAGGGATCCAAAGAAGAAAAATAAAATTTGAAAGTTGTGAGAGTAATACTTGTGCAAGACACCTAGTTGCGCATAAAATATCTTTGCATATTGTACAACTATTTTAATTTGAAAATTATTTTTTTTTATTATGATTGCCAATTGAAAAACAAATATTTGGTTTTTTAATCAATAACTCCCTAGTAAAATCTTAAATCAATAGGTCAATAACTTAACCCACCATGCTATATCAGGTTTATAATTGTAGTGCAAATCTATGTTATTCTTATTTTAGATTTTAAATGAAGATTTATTGGCACCAGGCCAACTTAAAAAGCTTGCTACAATATTTATGTATGTATAGTTGCTCTAATAAGATCCAACTTATTTTTTTTAATAAATTCCATTTTGTGCTAGGGATACAAACCCGTATTTCCCTTTCTCCCCTTATCCCTTTTCCCCTTCTCAATTCATTCTTCATTGCTTCTTTTATCTCGCCTCCATTGCTGCCTCTACTATCACCAACTGCTCTGTTACTGCCTCCATTCTCCTCAGTCAATCCACTAGACATAACCCTACCACCGACGACAATTGCCATAACTCCTCAGATGATAAGGAAATCGGTGAATTAAACGGAATGAGCCGTTACAAGAAGAAGCTTAAGTTGAAGCTTGTTCTCAAATTGCCCAAACTAATACTAATTCAATGATGTTCCAACTCGTTTAAAGAGAAATCAATGACTAAGAAGAGAAGAATACAACAACGTCAATGGGAAGTGGAAATCGATGGATCTAAAAGTGAAAATTTAATTTTTTTAAAAAATACCAAATACGACCGTGTTTTGTATAAACACAATTTATCAAACATGTTTGGTTATGAGTTTTAAAAATATACTAGTTATATTACCCGCGCGATGTCGCGAGTTAATTTTTTTTGTATAAAAAATACCAAGAAAAAGCTAAGATGTAAAAGTGTTAAGTCTTTCTGCAAAGCTATATCCAAGAATCTTGGGTTTGGCTATAACGTCTGACCTAAAAGTAATATTTATAATATTAATAATAACATTAAACTTGCATTACCGGTAGGTCTAGCTGCAATACCAGACCCAATAGCCTTGGATGCGGGTCTGTCTGCAAGGTTGTGTCATAAAAGTGTGATAATTAAATAAATTAATTAGAAAAAAAAACCAATAGAAAAAAAAAACTAATGAAGAAAAAGAAAAAAATCTGAATTAACTGGGTTAACCCTTTAAACCAGGTTAACTCATCAAACCTTGGATTCGTGTCGTGAAAGTTTGATAATTAAATTGAAAAAAATAAAAATTGACGGGTTATCCAGAATTAATTGGGCTAACCCGTCAAACCAGGTTACCTGTCAAACCCAGGATCCGTGTCATGAAAGTTTGATAACTAAATAGAAAAAAATTGAACATTAACAACGTAAATTAAACAAAAAAATTAATTAAAAATAAAAAAACTAAAAACAAACAAAAGACATAAGCATGTTACTAATGAGGAAAAGGAAAAAAAATCTGAATCAACTGAGTTAACCCGTTAAACCTAAGATTCACGTCATGAAAGTTTGATAACTAAATAGAAAAAAAAATCGACGGGTTAAATAAAAAAAATTAACAAACTAAACTAAATGAAAAAAATTGATTAAAAAGCAAAAAAAAAATAAATTTCAGGTTAACTCGTCAAACCAGGTTAACCCGTCAAACCCGAGATCCGTGTCATGAAAGTCTGATAACTAAATAAAAAAAAATTTCACATTAACAAACTAAATTAAACAAAAAAATTCATTAAAAGAAAAAAAACAAAGAAAAAAGTAAAAATAAATCCATAAAAACATAAAAAACAGAAAAAAAAAATTAAGAGTTTCACCGTACATGTACATAGTGAAACACTAATGCATAAAAAACATGAGAAAAATTACAGTATTTTCCCCACCTTCTAGAGTATTCTATAATATAATAAACATGATAGGCTACACCACTTGCTTCAAGCGATTCCCACACCCCCCCCCCCCCCCCTTTTTTTTTTATTTTTGCGCATGTTGGACCACAGCTCATCTTATAGTACTGCTAAAAAGCATTTAAAATTATTGTTGGACCCCAGCTCATCTTTATATAGTACTGCTAAAAAGCATTTAAAATGCAACAATAATTTTGCATTCATTTCATCATTCTTACTGCTTGACCCTCAAAACTGACAATTGCAACGTCTCTTTCTTCTTATTTATTTGTCTATAATTTCTTCATAACTGCAGGAAAAAAAAGAACAACCCTCGTTATACCAACTACCACAAAACAACAAGTTATATTATATTTCGGTTTTTATAATATTGTATTGGTTATAAAATTAAATTTTATGTAATTAAAAATTAAAATTAAAATTAAAATTTATATTCTTTTAGATAATTTTATTACTAATATCAAATTAAACCATAATTTTTAACCAAATATTTTTAACATGTTTCTTCATAAACATAAATTAAGAAAACACTTTAAACCAAACATATATTTTAACTGCACTGATTACAATAAAAAATAATTTTTCAAAACTTAATTTTTTTAAACTTTAACTATAAAAATTACTATAATAATAAACACACTCTAAAAGACGCACGTTCTTCTCATGGATTGGGCTATTGATTAATATATGAATTTGGAAGGGTGTGAATGCTCATGTGCATTCGGGGAAAATAATATATTGTAGACTGCAATTTTAACATAAAAAATTCCATGCTCAAATATATATTAATTTCAATTTGCTTATTCTTGATTTTAGAACATAAAAGTCGAAATTAGACGCGTATTAAAATATCCTTAAATTGAACAAAAGTGATTATCCAATTACAAAATCATGATTTTTTTGAACAAAAAAGATGAAGATAGTCCAAATATATTTTTCTTGATCTTTCTAGTACATAAATTTATTTTAAAAACATATTTGTTTTATGTCTTTATCTCTCTAATTATATATATATATATATATATATATATATATATATATATATATATATATTGTCTTTGTTTTTTTTAATCTGAGATATAGTTTTTATTTTAATTTGGATTGATAATTGTGATTATAATTATAAAAATATTTAATAACATGTACTGACAAACACTTCGTTTTCTTAAGTCTGTAATTTTAACTTTCAGATAACTTTTAAAAAATATAACTTTCACCAAAAAGTTAAGGCCGCACAGATTAATACAGTGCACGCAGGGGTTTTGCTCGATGAAAAACAAGATCTGGTGATATTGAAGTAAGGCCATGAGTAAATGTATTCTCCTGTTCTGTAGCTTGATTTTTCAGTCACAAGAAATTGAACTTTCGAGCTTTCACTCGAATCTAAAACGAAAAGGTTTCCATGAACACGCAATATTTATTATGCATAAAAGCTTAATTCTTGAACAAATTGTAGAAACAAAACACTCAGACAACTATCAATTTTGAGGATAATACGAAAGTACTGTGTATACCGTTTGAATTACAGCAAGAGAAAGAAGAACGCAGGCAGCCATGACCGATACAGTTGTCCATGGACTTCTGAAATAGGTCTTTCTCAAGGTCGCCTTGTATAAAGCCCGCCGAGTCCTGAAGTTTGAGTTCAAATCCTGACATAGTTCTGCATAACAGAAATCTTGCACAGCAACCTGCTTGCACATATCATTGAAGAGCACTGAAACATCTTTCCAACCACTCGTATCGTTTTGAATTATACCTTTGCTCTCAAGTAGTTCAGCATCTCCCCGATCATAAACAAGACGGGACATCAGTGCGAAATAAGATGTGATGTATTGTGCAGTACCGCGTGAAAGTTCCTCGTAAGCAATGAGATTTTGGAAGAGTGGGACTGTAGAATCATGGATGCGCAATGGTGGGATTTCGAGTACTGCACCGTTTCCGAACGTCAAGTCAAATAGAGTTCTTTCTGTACCTTTCCTAAACACGATTCCAGCCTCATCAAGTAATGTTGCCGGCTGCGTTGAAATCCATTTTCCAATAATATTGCTTCTTCCAGATAATGCTGGGGGTAAGTAGCAATTGTGAATTAAATCAAGCAAATGGGGATAGGGTCTCCTCCTAATGATCCTAAAATTCTCATCATTAATGTACAGAACTGATTTGAAGAAACCAAGAGCGAGCTCAGGGAGGCTAGGCAATGACTGACCAATAGTACTAGACTCCACTACTTGCGAGTACAGTCTTTCCAGAACAAAGAATGGAATCTGATTCTCAAGCAATGCAAGGTCTCGCTGGAGTGTTATAATCCACGAGGAGTGAAACAAGGGATCATCTTGCACTCTAAGATCATCTTTCGAGTTTCTTATAAAAAGTTCAAGCATAAAGCAACCATCGACTAACAAAATCTCAGCAAGCTCACTTGAACTCATCTCGATTGGCTCTGCATAGCAAGCACGAACCTTTTTCTCGAACTTTTGGATGGCCTCAGCAGAAGATTTGAGAGTCTCATGTAAATCTGGTGTTCGTTGTAGGAGGGATCGCATATAATGCAATTTGTGAACCTCCATGGATAGCAATTTGTGCTCTCCTTTGTGAAGAGGTCCGATTGAGATGATGTGAGGATTGTAGGCATCTTCATTCACAGTCCGAAGGCTATATGAAACCTTCCAAATGCTCCAATTTGATAGCGGAGACAAATTGTCAATCTTTATCATGATTCCATCCAGCCATGGATATCTGTGGCTAGGACCATCCTCAGCTGCAACTGGATTAGCCATAGACGCGAACTAATACACAGAAAACCGGATCACCATGGGAAATAATGAAAGTAACTTCAGTAATCTAACATCATTGTGTGTGCAAGTAGACTAGAAAGTGGATACCAAATGAATACATGATTGATAACCAAACTAAAATGTTTGATTTTGTCCAAGCTTTGTTTACCTGGAATAATATGCTGCGGCTGCCACGAGCTGATGTTTCTTGATGGGCTTCAGTTTAGTCACTAGCCACCTTCTATCTTTTGTGTGCTAGCTGGTAAGGAAAGCTTGGCTGTTTGTTTCCACCTTCATAAGCTCCTAGATATCAGCATAGGCTTTCTTGGCAACGAGAGGGATAACCCTTCGAACTCGTTTGGGAACGCGGCGGCGGCTGCGGCGGCGGCTGCGTTTCCAAAAATTTTGAATTTTTTTTTTTTTACTAAAATTTAATATGGTTTGTATGTTTTGGATCGTTTTGATATACTGATGTTAAAAATAATTTTTAAAAAATGAAAAAACATTATTGGCATGTATTTTGGCACGAAAAGTTATTTGAAAAGCACCCGCAATCACACTGTCAAACACGCTCGAAGTCCAGATAGCTACGGAGCGCGTTCTTTCCTTTCACACTAGCCTCCCAAGCATAGCATTAATAGACCGTATTGGGAAAACATTGATGTTATCTGTCGGGATTCAATTCCTATTATTTTATTATTATTATTATTTTTTATTAAGGTGGATATCTCGTGTATTTTGATTAATTTTACAAATTCTAAAATTAACAATCATCTAAATCTTCAGTAATCCTGAGGTTTGTAAAACTTGAACTGATAACTTTTAAGAAGCAAACTTAGAGTCTGACCAGTTAAACTACTCCTTAAAATTAAATCTTATTATTTTTATATTTAAAGGTAGATGGTATTAGCAATTTTTATCTATAAAAAAATGAATATTTCTTATATAAAACTTTAAATATATCATCCAAGTTTGAAATTATATACCCGTAAAATATTTCTTTCTTATAAATAGTGTTTTAGAATTCAAAACTTGTATGATAATAAAAAAAACATGTAATTTTGTTATATATAAATAATGATTTTTGTTATAAACAATAGAAAGGTAAGGAGTTTATTTCACTTTCTTTAGTGAAGAACTGGTAATTTTCCCCGTTCTATGTCACGGATAGGAACAAAATTGTTTTAAAGCTCAAAAAAAAAAAATCCAATTATTAGTGATATATCTTCTTGAAAAACAAATTTTAAACAATTTTTTTATTTAAGATGAAAAAACACTTGATCTATTTAAGTTAATATGGGTTTGCTTGAAAAATTGAAGGGGATAATCTTGAAAAATAAAATAAAAAACTTAATTTTAAATTAATTTAATGTTGAAGAACAACATTGATAAAAAAAAACAATATTTACTTAAAAAATACCTAAGTAGCCCTTGCTCTCCCCTCAAGACAAACCAGACCAGCCTCCCCTCACAAATCAGCCTCCACCGTAGCCCCATCTTCCTCTCCCCTCTCCCAGCCGGTTCCACTCTCTCCATCGTCCGCTGACAGCCTCTCCAGCCGCCGCCTCCCGTGGCCTTGGGAAAGCCAATCGGAGAGAAACCCCCACAGACCCAGCAGCGCCGTCCACACTCCCTCGGCCAGCTACCAACAGCAACGGAGAAGCAGCTCTGCAGAACCGGCCTCCACCAAGCCACACAGCAGCAGGCACCTCCACCACCGGCAACCGGAACACGGCGCCGCCTACCGACCAGTAGCCATCCTTCCTCCTACCAACGACACGAAGCGGAGAGGGAGACAAAAACTCACAGAAGAACAGATCTGCAGCGAAGCAGATCTAAAGAAGAGAGAGAGGCAGATCCGAAAACAGTGAAAGAAGATTAAAACAGCTTGTTGTTGCGTTTTGTTCCTTTTGCAGGTGACAGAGGTTGCCAACGTCGGTGTAGGAAGGGAAAGGGAGAAGAAGCTGAGAATTTCCGTCCAGTTTGCGGCGGCGCGTGGACGCACGCGCCGCCACTGTTCATCCGGTTCCAGAAGGACTTCCCTGCAATTCCTGGAGTTTTTAGGGGCTGTTTTGTAATTTTTAAATTGTTTAATGTAATTTTTTGTGTTTAGTTTTGAATTTTTATAATTTGTAATGTGGATGTCAAAAAGAAAAGGAAAAGAAAAAAGAAAAAATATAGTGAAAGTGTACGTGTGTGTTTGTATGTTTTTTTTATGGATGTTTTTATTTATGATAAAATTGCAAAGATTAAAGAAGAATTTAATATTTTGATTTGCTCACGGTTCAGAATTATTAACTTATATGTAAGTTATATTTCTAATATTCGATGAAAAAAACAATTATTAAAACTTCTTTAAACACATCAAATTCACGAAGCAGCTTACCTCAGGTAGGGTGTGTTAGGGGTGCTAATATCTTCTTTAACCACAACCAGTCCCTTACCCGTGAATCTCTGACAAGACCAGTACATCCGGTTTCCTAGTAGCCTTTAATAAATTACTAGGTGGCGACTCCCAGCGAACCAATCAAATCAAACGACAACGAAAAGATCGCCAGCCGACGCCGCGTAGATTTTCTGACGTGCGACAAAACATTTTCTTTAGAAGTTAAAAAAAAAAAACATGATAGGCACGTGGTGTCAAGATAGTAAAAGTACATCATTGATAACAAATGATGAATTTGTATTATTTTAGGTTTGAGTTAAATAAGAGAATAGATTACCGATAATAAAAGATGTAATTGTATTTTTTTTAATTAAAGGGCAGAAAAAGCATTAAAAAAAACAAATAATGGCCTAGATGTTACAAATTAACCTATTAAACCTATGACTCGACATATGAGCTCAATTAGATTTAAATGATTTTTTTTTATCAATTCTTTCAACTCATATAAAATAGCAAGAAGAAAAACCCAAAAGGAGCTCAGGCGTGTGGACCTTCCAACCCAGCCCGCGTGCCCGAGCTTGTCTTTATTTTTTTTTAATTTTTTAAATGGGCAAACGACTTTTTTTTAAAAGAAAAGATAGCAGATGACACGTTGTTCACTTTCTACAGAATCCAGCAACTAGAGGTTGTTAGAAAAACAAGACTTTGGTTTTTTTTTTGGTTTAAAAACCTATTTTAACTAAAAACATTGTTCGCTTTCTATAGAATCCAACAACTAGAGGTTGTTAGAAAAACAAGATTTTGGTTTTTTTTTTCGTTTAAAAACCTATTTTAACTAAAAACATCAAAAACACCTTAATAAACTCATCTATAACCTAATACAACAACAACAAAAAAACAATACAATTTTTTTCAGCTCATCGCACGTTGCCTTAAAACAAGCTCTAACGTGTAGGCCTCTAGCCTTAGCCCGCGTGCTTGAGTCCTTTTATTTTTTTATTCTTTTTGTAAGGAGTGAATAACATGTTGTATATCCTTTTAAAAAAAAAATGATGTATCATCTATTTTTACACAATTTCATTTTGGATTGTTTTTTTTCTAGTTAGAAACCCATTTTTTCATAAAAATATTTAAATAGCATCCTTGTAACATTGAAAAAAAAATATCAAGCTAAAAAATCAAAAAATGGCATAAGAACACAAGATCAAAAGAGTAAAAGATTTCTTTCTCAATTCTAATCTATTTTCAGGCAATATTAAGATTTAAAACAACTCAATCAAGCTTTTTTTGTCAAATGAAACCTATTGACTTCAAAATCAATTTTTTAGATGCCCAAAATTAATAGAAACCAACAATTTTCTCTCCTACCAGAATCAAGTGATTTTCTCTCTCATCTCTTAAATATAGAGACTGAAAAATAAAAAAATATATATTTTTGGATCAAAATTAAATTTTTGAAAATTATAGGGATTTTGAAGGTTGAAAAGAGAAAGTAAAACAATAAAAATAAATTTTTGAATTAAAATTTAGATTTTTAATGAAATTTCATTGTGTTTTAGACTCTGCTGTCTATGTTTTAATTTGTCCCAAACTTCAAAAAAATTAATAAAGTATATCTTAATTTGGGCATCACATAATAAAAAAAACTTTGAGAATGAAAAAAAATATGCTACAGTAAAAGTCCTCGGTGTTTTAGCATATGTTACAATATAATTATTCATGGAGATGTAAATATATCACGGTAGCTAAAAATCTAGACACTATTAATAAAATCACTTGGCTCACAAATAGCATAACATAAAATTATTTAAATTAGATTTTTTTTCATAAAAATTACCAATCTTAGAGGCCCATGAGATATCACTTCCCTCACTAAAACCTACCTTTAGAGGAATGCTCATATATTATAAATTAGAATTGTTACTTGAAAGCTTAAGACTTGTGTTTTTTTGTATAGTGATGTTTAAGATTTATTTGTTTTTGTATTTTAAAAATATTTTTAAAAAATCTAAGATTTTTTTTAAATTAACTTTTTTAGTATTTTCAGATCATTTTAATGTGCTGATATCAAAAATAATTTTTAAAAAATAAAAAATATATTATTTTAATATTTTTCAAGCTAAAAACACTTTAAAAAACAATTACTATCACATTTCCAAACACTTCTTCAACCTTCTAAAAATTTTTGGTGTCAAAATTGAAATTACCTGTGTTTTTGAGATTTAATTTCTAAATCAAGAAAACACCTGTCATTAGAAGAGGAAGAAAGCAACATCTTTGCAATGTGAAATTATTATTTTTCTGTGGTCAACTATTTCTTTATTTCCTACCCATAATCTTCCAAATTAATGAGAGATACTATATTTTTAGAATAAATATAGAAAGCTAGTAATCAGTTATGATTGGACCTTGGATAAAATTCTTGACATATTAAATAAATAAGAACAAGCATAGATGAGTATTATAAGCAAAACTACAATATGATATTGAATGGTATATTAGTTCATTTGCTATCTTTATTATAGTTTAAACAATCACATAATTAATCTCTATATTTCATATTTGTTTGTAAGTTACTAGTTCTTTTGTTAGTTACTCCATCAATTACTTATGTGTTGAGCTGATTTAATTGAAATATCAATTTTTGTTTTGGATTTCTCATTTAAAATATCCTCTCCATACATTCAAAAGTAAACTATCCACACTATAATATAATTAAAAGATTGCTTCTCATGGTATCTTCTAAAAAAACAAAGTTCTTGCAAGCAAAAACTAAAGCCAGTCAAGAGATTAGTTTATAAATTTTGAAAATATAATTTAATAAATTAATTATTAACTAAAAAAACTAAAACATATGGATTTACTATGCAAAATGTATTGTCGATCACCTCACATGTCACCATGGACAAATTGTTTATAGTGTTTTTTTTTTCAACATGTTTTTTAAATTTGACCCTTGATAGACTAAATTATAAGTGAATTTGTTATGGGAGGGTGAGATTGAAAGACAGGGGACTAAAGTAAAAAACACATAAAGAATAGGTGGCTTTAAAAGGTCTGCGTGAAATATTTATTGTAGTCCTTATACTTACAAATTATAGAAATTGGATCCTTTCAATTTCTAAAATTAAAAGAAAAAATCAATTTTGATCCCAAACTTTATTTTTTTTAGCCCCTAATGTAAGAGAGATGAGAGAAAGTCACTGGAATCCCACGCAAAAGAGAAGAAATTTTTCTTAGCACCGATTCCGACTACCAAAATAGATAAAATTGATGTCAAATTATTTTTTTTTTATAAGAGGAGCTCACATTAGGGGTTTGTTTATCTTGAAACTGACAAGAAAAGCATATCTAATCTTGTTAAGATTTTTGGTTTTGGAATGATTTTTTTTAGGCTATAAATGTTTTTATCATGTTACCTATGCTGTTTTGGATAAAAAAAAAAAACTACTTTTTCAGCCAACACAATAATTGAGAATTGGGTAATACAAAAAATGCATTGCTTGAAGTTTTTTTTTTCAAAAACAATCAGGGTAAGAAATATGTCGTTCACTCCAACTGCAAAAGCATAAAAAGGGCCCAACAATGCATAATTTTTTTTTTTAAAAAATATTTTTTTAAACTAATGCTTTTTTTATATGTTTTTTTCTAGAATTATTTTTTATTTATATTTATATTAATACCCTCTTTGTTTTAGAAAGCCTATTTTAAATGACATTTATTTTTCTGGTTATTTTGTATGCAATTAATCTTTAAAGAATTTTATTTATTTATCTTTATTTATCTTTTATATAAATGAATTTTATTTTTAAATTAATTATTTTCATATAATATTTATAATATGTACAACCTTGCATAATATTTTTTTCTCTTTTATTTTTTTAATCAATTTAATGTATGTGTTTATTTCTATTATCATTTAATTGAATAAAAAAATTATTTTAATAAATAAACTTAGCAAATCCAATCGGATAAAAGTCATATTAAATATATTCTCTATATCAGTTTTTTATTTTTTTAATTATTATTTAATATTTTATTTATTTATTTATACATATAGTTATTAATTTATTTAATTACAAGTGAATATATTTTTTATTTAGAATTTTTTGAAGTATAAAAACATATTAAAAAAATCTATATGTATAATTGTTTTGTTTTTTAAATATTTTATCAGAGAATATATAGTGAATATCTACACAATATCACAAAAAACCAAAACTCTTTCCCTCTCTAAAATCTATTCTCCATAACAATCATCAATGGTGTGCGGTCTGTACGTCCCAAAAGAAAAGCAAACTTCTCTTTGCTGCACTTCTTTTTTCAACACACAAAACCCCAAAAAATAAATCCGAAAACACCAAAAACTCTAAAACAAATCATATTTCAGATCCCAATCTCAAGTTATCAACTTTTCATGACCTGGGTCATAAAAATTTGAACTTGAAATCCATAATTGGGATCTCTTTTTCAAAATTTTCAAGGAAAGTTACTTTCTTTGGAACCAAACAGAGCTTAAATTTGAGATGAGACGGAGACCAGTGGACTTTAGGAGGCCAGTAAGGAGGAGGGTATCAAATGTGGTGGTGTGGTCATTGTGTGGTACAGTTGTGTTGCTGTTTATAGTTATTTTTAGCAAAGAGAGTCGTATTGAATCAAGACCCACAAGCTCTATTAAGGTAAAGATATGTGCTTTACAGGATTTTTCAATTCTTTGTTCAGTTGCATCGTTTTTAATGTGTTTAATTGCTGTGAAATGTGGGAATTTTGAAGGGAATCAGTGTTTTGAGTTCTGAGACCTTTTCTTTTGTGATTTGGGATTTGAAGGGACAATGGGGCTTAATTGGGTTTTCGTTGGTACTGTTATTGGGCTTAATGAAGGTTGAGATTTACATTTTTGGGGACAGTGGCAATATTATGACATGATTGTTAGCTTAAATTGCTATTTTTTTTTTTGTTTATGTTTTTGTGCTGCCGGGTTTGTCTTTTTTGTGTAGATTGGAATTGTTGTCTGATCTGTGCCTTTGCTTGAGCTAGATGGAGTTATACTGCACCTGATGAAAGGGTTGCTTTAACAAGTAGACGCGGATAAATTGTTTTGAAATCTTAAGCTCACAAATTGATTTGTTTCATTTAAATTTTGAAGTTGTATTTTTAGGATATGCAATATTATTCCAATAGCTTAATAGTTATTGTTCCTTTCGTAGTTATCTTAGTGGAGGCATTAGCTTGATCCAGCTTGTTAATTTGATTCAGGTTGTTGAATTGTTTTAAATGATCATATTAGGTTTTGATTTGAGGAAGTTATGTTTAAGGCATTGTTTGTGTCATACATTGCTTCTATAATGTGCATGTGAAGCGTAAACAAAGTTAACAGGACATTGAAATTCTAAGAATTATGTATAAATACCTCAATGTTCTATTCACTCCATGTATATGTAATGTTGATAAGAGAGGGTAAAATATTTAATGAGGAGGTTATGCTGTATGTAAAATTAAGAGAAGAATGAGCAATAAGTCATTTTTGTTATTTCTATGCTGAACAAATTGAATAATATTTTTTGTAGATGAGTTTGATAACTTGTATGAGTTCTATGGTCAGGAATTTTGGTACAAGCAAACAGAATTATATTGGTGAAGGATCTGTTCTTTTTAGCATTTCTCTATTTAAGTTTCCATGTTCTGCTAATAAAATTCAATTTTTTTAAGAAAATGAAACTTATAAAGAAAGATGACTAGCTTGCTATATTAGAGAAAATGTGTGTTTTGAGGTCAGATTTATTAGAGCATCAAACATGTTGTGATCTAAAGGATTTGAGTTGTGTTTCTGAGGACCGACAGTATGAAAAGTTCATCATGTTTTAAAATGCACCTCATGTGCTAGCTTTGTGATGGTGTTATTTAGGAAACAGCTGGTATGCCATGTATTCATATGATATCATAGAATGGCTGACATTTTGGTGACTTTAACTTCTTCTTTTTTTGGTGTGATTGAATGTTCTATAGCAATTGGTGAAATATTGCAAATGTATAACAACTGTATGGACAAGTGTCTCTCTGGTTCCTCTCACATTTTCTTCGAGTGTAACTTATACTACAGAACTGAGCAATAACAAAATTTGCAAACTGTGTCAGACATGAACTGCAATGCTGAACTGTAATTAGGAAATGATTAATTTAAATACTAGATGAACTCACCAACCGAGAAATTTTGAAATTAATGGCAGCTACCCCACTCTATGTTTGTGTGTTTTTTGTGCCACCAAAGTTGTGATCTCCAGCATCACTCAGCAAAGTTTGTCAGATGTTAATATCCTTTTTTGTTCCTTTACCTTCCTTTTAACCCTTAACTTTCAGAAGTGATGGCATCTTTTTCTGTATTCACTATAAAGGCAATTCCTTCTAAAGTATATGTATTGGATTTACTTCTAGATTTATAAAGTGATCTTAAACTGTTTACATTTTGTGTTGGAGCTGCTGTGCATTTATCCTTAATTTTTATGTTGATAATGATGCTATCTTCCTTGTATTCCCTGTTACCACTTTCCTCTCTTTGAAACTAAAACCCTTGATTCTTTTTCTTTCTGCAGGACTTTACCAAGTATGTGAAAAACATTGAAGGTCTAAACATTACGGATGAAATGTTGAGCCCCACCTCAGTCACCAGGCAACTTAGCGACCAAATTTCTCTTGCAAAAGCTTTTGTTGTGATCGCCAAAGAAAGTAACAATATTCAGTTTGCTTGGGAATTAAGTGCCCAAATACGCAATTCCCAGGTCCTCCTTTCAAGTGTTGCAACAAGGCGAGCTCCTTTAACAACCAGAGAATCAGAAACTGCAATCCGTGATATGGCACTTTTGCTCCTCCACGCCCAGCAACTTCATTATGATAGCGCAACTATGATCATGAGACTGAAAACCAAAATCCAAACTCTTGATGAACAAATGGGTGCAGTGAGTGAGAAAAGCTCGAAGTATGGTCAAATAGCTGCTGAAGAAATCCCAAAAGGACTTTACTGCCTTGGTATTCGGTTAACTACTGAATGGTTTGGAAATTCAAATCTACACAGAAGAATGAATGAGAGAATGCACATTGAGACAAAACTTAGAGATAACAGTCTCTATCATTTCTGTGTCTTCTCTGACAATATCCTTGCAACATCTGTTGTTGTCAATTCAACTACGTTAAATTCCAAGAATCCAGATATGGTTGTGTTTCATCTTGTAACTGATGAAATAAACTATGCTGCTATGAAGGCTTGGTTTTCTATGAACACTTTCCGAGGAGTTACCATTGAGGTTCAGAAGTTTGAAGACTTTAAATGGCTAAATGCTTCGTATGTTCCAGTGCTTAAGCAGCTCCAGGACTCTGAAACTCAAAGCTATTACTTTTCAGGCCATAATAATGATGGCCAAACTCCTATCAAGTTCCGGAACCCAAAATATCTATCCATGCTTAATCACCTCAGATTTTATATTCCTGAAGTTTTTCCTGCACTGGAGAAGGTGGTATTTCTTGATGATGATGTAGTTGTTCAGAAGGATCTATCTGGTCTATTTTCAATTGATTTGAACAGCAATGTTAATGGAGCAGTTGAGACATGCATGGAGACATTTCACAGATACCATAAGTACCTGAACTACTCTCACCCTCTCATTAGAGAACATTTTGATCCTGATGCATGTGGTTGGGCGTTTGGAATGAACGTTTTCGATTTGGTTGAGTGGAGAAAGCGAAATGTAACTGAAATCTACCACTACTGGCAAGAAAAGAATGTGGATCGGACACTATGGAAACTTGGGACGCTACCGCCTGGACTTTTGACTTTCTATGGGTTGACAGAGCCTTTAGATCCCTCATGGCATGTGTTGGGATTGGGCTATACAAATGTTGATCCTCACTTGATAGAGAAAGGGGCTGTGTTGCACTTCAATGGAAACTCCAAGCCATGGTTGAAAATTGGGATGGAAAAATACAAGTCTCTCTGGGAAAAGTACGTAGACTATAGTCATCCTTTATTACAACAGTGCAATTTTCATTGATTTTGGACATGGAAGCTTCATATTTTCCGGGGTGCGTAAGAACATCCAAATTTTGTAGATCATGCTTGCACAATTTTCACAGGACCAAGCGTGGCTGTTGGTTGTAAAAGTTACGGATGTAGTATAGAATGTTAATTTAACATTAATTGATCAAGAATTACTGCCTATTGCCCAACAAGTCTCGTTAGTTTATTACGTAGGCTAAGCTGCAAGCTCAAACCAACAGTCATCCACTGTAGTTTTACTTGTTCTTTCCCATTTTCGATATTTCTCGACTGTGAGGTTTGCTTCTGCTGGAGTTTAATGAAGCTGTAAAGGCCCTTTGAATCTTTCTCATTTGTTCTTTCTTGTTGGTACCATCAACGCTTTCTTTTGTGGTTTCCCTATAACACAGATATGGTTGTTTCTCATTTCCTAACATTTTATTGCTCTCTGATGAAATTTCCCCCTCCCCCTCTCCTTCCTTTCCCCCCAATTGGCACTAATAAGGTAATTGCCAAGAGAATATTAAACCTCTATCAGTTCAAATTAATACCTTGAAAGCTTTAGCCTTACTCTCTACGAGGGAAGTTCCTGGGCTGGGATGAGAACAGTACTTGGAATAATTCAGCCTCCTGTTTAACCTTAAAGCAAAAGCAAGAATAATAATTAAAAAAAAATCCATCGTCTTGATGTGTTGTCTTAGCAGAGCAATGGTCTTCTACAACATCTGTACCAGGAGCCAATCCCATAAACACACCACTCATGCATCCAAATTATCAACTGTGGAGTCTTCATAATGACAATAACAACTTCGATTGTTCTAACTTCTAACCAGTCTCCATACCAAATTTTGGATTGCCCTTTAAAAATGAACACGGGGAGAAAGCAGATAAAATATGGGTTTGGTTATGTTTATGTTGAAACGGTCCTGGTTATAAAGCATGGAGCTTTTTGGCTTCTCAGTCACTGTTGCCAAATGTCAAAAAAAAAAAAAAACTTGTTTTTTTAATTATTTTTTATTTAAAAATACATTAAAATATTTTTTTTATTTTTTAAAATTTATTTTTGATGTTGTCAACTCAACCCATACAAAAACCCACTGATTTTTTTTTAATTTAAAAGAAAAATATAATTGTTTTAAAAAACGTGTCCACGCCACGTAGATCAACACACCCTTAGTGGCTTTTGAGAATCGTAGACACGTGGCAGAAGCCCAGGTTAACCACTTGGAAACACAGATGCCGGCAAGCAAGAAGCAAACATTGAACAACAGCACTGCTTCACCTTTGTCTCCTACCTCCTAAGGTCTCTCAGGAAGTCCAACAGAATCATTTTTTTCCCCAACATTACCCTGCCTGAGTGAGAAGTCAAGACTGAGTCAAGCAGATCCTGACAATACTTTCAAGCTGATAAAAATCCAAAGAAAATCCCATTGATCAGCCGGCCTGTCATATCTACATTGCCGCCATTTTCAAAAATGTTTGTTTCTCCTCTCATCCATTTTGAAGACAAAACCAACATCCCTCAAATCTCTCTATTGTTAGAATCCTCTCTCTCTCTCTCTCTCTCTCTCTCTCTCTCTCTCTCTCTCGTTCTCTCTCGCGCACACAAAGAAACAATGAAGAATACTGAAAATGAACCGTTTCTGCTCTCATCAGATCAATCTCTCAAACCAAGAAGACCCAAGTCTCGGGAAGTAAGCTCCAGGTTTCTCTCGCCAACCTCACCTTCACATAACAATGGAACCCCATCTCCAAACCAAGGTTCCTCATCACCACGTCGCCCTAAACCCTCCTCTGATGGTCGAAAGCATCGGAGCCTTGATGATCCTGGATTCATTCGAGGCCTTTGGCCTTCTTCGTCGCCTTCACAATCATCAAACAACCAAAACAATCAAGGCACTCTAGCAGATCATCTTGGAAATGCAAGATTGAAAGATTTGTTAGACCACAAGAAAGATGAAAAACCCACGAAGAGTAGCAGTGTGTTTTCACTTGGTAGGCAAAGGAGTACTGGTACTGTGTTTGGTAGGGTTGAAAATGATAAAGAGAAAGAGAGCACAAAAGAAAATCATAGACCAATTCTTGGAGGATCTGCGAGATACACAGGGAAATTTCACTTTCCGGGAAAATCTTCTTCTTCATCGTCATCATCCTCCTCGAATTCATCGTCTAATAACAATCATGTTTATGTTCCTGGAAGATTATCTGTTGATGAAAATGCCCTTTATAAAAATTCGAAAGAAGTTGGTGCATCTCGGAGAAATTCGGATATATTTGAGGATAATCTCGAGTCAGAAATATCCGAGTGTAGTGATAAACATTCAGGAAATGATCTTTTTTCTCCAACTTTAGGAAGAAGTTCTAGGAAATCTGGTGTAGAGGTCTCTTCTAAATATATGAATGATATACCAACAAGGCCACGGAGATGGACAACGGATGCTAATGCTCAAACTGCAGTATCATTAGAGTCTTCTCCAAAAATGAAGAAACTTACAATGAAGAATGTGATTAAGAGAGCTAATTCACTTACGGGGTATGGGAGTGCCACATCCCAGTGGGCCTTGTCACCAGGGCGATCAGGGTCACCGCCGATGTCAGTGGAAAGCAAGGAAAAGCTGATGTCCTTTTCAAATTTGAAACCGCCATCAAATCCGTCGAGGACTAAAGGTGTTGAGAAATTGCTGAATATGGGTCTGGACTTGTTTAAGGGTAAGAAATCTCTGTCATCTAGTTCATTGCTCTCAGGATCTGGGAATGTTGAGAACATTCATCAGCTAAGAATGCTTCATAATCGGCTGATGCAATGGCGGTATGCAAATGTTAGAGCTGCTACTGTGAACTTGAACATAAATAAGCAAGTGGAGGTATGCATGATTTAACTTTGCTGATCAAGTTATGCTAGTTGAAGGGTTTTATCAATATATTTAACTTTGCTATCACATTGGTATAAAAATGATTTATACCAATGGCAGGGTTCTAGCCTAACAACCATCACAAAGTTCTTCAATTGTAATTGAGCCTGAGAAAATTATTTCTGATGGTTTTCCAGAACAATCTGTTATGGGTGCTGGATAGTCTTTCAAAGCTTCGACTTTCTGTCGCACAAAGGAGATTAAAGCTTCAGAAGGAAAAGCTCAAGATGAAGCTAGACTTTGTACTTCACTCTCAAGTCAGTAACAAATATTTTTGCATCATGAATTAATAATGCCTGTATAGCAATCTCAATTATAATGTAATGTCATGATAGAGCAGACATGTTCATACACTCGTTTCGGATAACTTGTGTAGATCAAATTGTTGGAAGCTTGGGGAGACATGGAAAGGCAGCACTTATCTTCAGTTTCAAAGACTAAAGAGTGTTTACATTCTGTTGTTTGCAGAGTTCCCCTCATTGAAGGTGCAGAGGTAATCCCAGAGAAGAAGGGGCGAAAGGAAGCCCCTTTTAGCAGATAATGTTAAAACTATTTTGTGGCTAAGCATCAAGTAATTTTACTAACGAATGCTAAATTATAGGTTGATCCACAATCAGCTTCCATCGCACTACGACATGCATCAGATCTCTCAGCGTCCATCAAGTCAGCATTATCTTCATTTTCACCCTCAGTAAGCAGAAACTACTAAACCTATCACACTACGTCGGCGCTTGATGCCTCCTGTTTATGTCATCCGAACTAACCTTGAAATTCTTCCCTATCAGGCTGAGCAGACTGTTGCACTTCTCTCACAATTAGCAGAGGTGGTTGCACAAGAGAAACTACTCGTGGAAGAATGCCTAGAACTTCTTCAGACAGTATCTGCACTACAGGTAGAAAGCTGACGCTATCATTATGATCCCAGTAAATGTGATATCCAAGTTTTGAAAAACTTTATGGTTAACTTGTCATTCATCGAGTCTTGACTGGAAGTTCTTGACACTAACTTTTTTGGATCATGTCCACAGATACAAGAGAAAAGTTTGAAGTGCTATATAATCCAGTTTAATTCGAAGCAACAACAACCGCAGCAGCAAGAACAACAATCACAGCTACAAGAAACCCCTTCTTAGGCAGAAATACAGGGAATTGAAGGAGAAATTTCTGTAGGTGACTAAAAGGGGAGGCTGTGATTGAATAGGGCATGATAAAATGTAATGTAGATGTGATTGTAAGCCACTTCAACTAGCTTCAAGCAAAAGTAAAACTGTCAACTTACTGTTTCTTCTTACCTTGACATCAAAGGTTGAGCTATTTTTCACCTGCTACTAATTTTTTGTGCTAGTAAGAATCAAAATTGCTACCCTTGATTCAATTATTATGCCTAACTGTTTCCAAACATTGATAAAATGTAGGCAAACTTCAAATTTAGTCTCAACAGAGTGAATATTATCCAATATCATCAAGTTTCACACACTAGAGTGGATCACTAAAATTGATTTATGCAATGAATCTACTTGAAAACTTGAGGTATCCGGATATATTTCAAACCAGAGGCGAATTATTCCTCATGCCACCTTAACCACATAAATGGTTTTGTCTTTGAGTTTGTCCCTTTTTTATATCCTACACAAAAGCTAGTTTGAAGATCTCCTAACAGTAAAGAAAAAATACCGGGATTTTAGTGTTTTCCCCGACCTGTATGCATAGTTGTGAACCCCGAAGGTGTTGGCATGGGATAATTAAGGGTGGGGAGGGTCAACCCTTGAAAAAATGAGTTAAGGATTAAATCAATGTTGTTTTTATCAAAAATATTTTTTTTAAAAAAGAAATTAATGAGTTAAGGGTAGGTGATGTAGTCGACCTTATAAAAATTTAAAGTGCTGAGCATTCGGACAAGGATCAGATATAATTAAATGAGTATTTAATTCAAGTTAATTATACGAATGATATGTCATGTATTTTTAATGAACTATTAAAATATGTTTAGATTTAAGAGAAGATCTGGTTATAGACTAAATTAGCATCTTAAAATTTAAATAACAGGAGATCCGACTATTGGATCGAGCTCAAGCTTTTCTAGGTAATTCTATATGTGGTTTTTTTATAAGAAGTTGCTTGATTGTTTATCGGACCGTTAGATATCCCGAAATTAGACGTAAAAGTTGTTGTTTTGGCCATTTTTTTTTTTTAGATATTTCTAGATTTATTATTTGTTTTTAAATTATGATTTAATTTTCTTAATGTCTTCATACTTAAGGTTGTTTCATAATATAGAGAGGTTTTTTAAAAATTAATAGGAATCAACCACCACATATTTATTTTTTAAAAGATAAAATTATAAATTTAAAATTTATATCTACAACTATTTTCACCCATTAAAAATTTATGTGTTGTTTGTGTTTTCTCTGATTTTTCTATTTTATTAGCTTTTATGAGCATCAATCAAGTTTTTTACTAGATTAATTGATTTTATTTTTTTTCAACTTGATGCCTGAAAACAAGAAGCCTTTTCCCTGAAACCAACATCCAAGTCGTTCCTGGACACCATATTCTTTCCCCTAAATAGAACGGCATGTAGTTTTAATATCCATTCAACAAGCCTTTTCCCCAAAACCAACCGACAAGTCGTTAGATCCCACCAAAACAACATCTCACGGCATCGTTTCTTCCACTCTCCCGTCTCTTATAAGCCAAAAAAAAGAGAGAGAATTCCAATCCTCCACTCTCCTTTCCATCTCCACTCTCTCTCGCTCTCTCTCGATCGCTACAACGAAAGAAAAGAGAAGAAAACCATGGCTACATTAGCGGCGGCTGCAGCAGCTCGACAAGCCGCTACTCTCTCTCGAATCTCCTCTCCCAAGTCACCAGCTCGAGTCGCCGCTCTCATCCACCGCCGCGGCCTCGCCGGCGCTGCAGGTAAATCCATCCCACAAAACACATATAGATACACACTTACCTAACATACATTTTATTTACTTATAAATGCACGTATATACATTTAACACATACGTATTTATTCGTCTCTACCGAAGATCAGAAGCTGATGATTAGATTAAAAAGTTGCAATCTTTAGCTCACTTTTTGAGAAATTTGAGCTTAATTAAATCTTGAAATTAGGTTTTAGTTGAAATAGATTTCACTCTTTAATTGAAAATTTCAGATTATTACTCTTATGAATATTTAAAATAAATGATGAATTTTGCTTGGCGATTTTTTTTTTTTTTTTTTTGTGTTTGTGATAATTGCAGACCACCATGGGCCATCGAGGATTAACTGCTGGCAAGATCCAATGAGCCCATCTAAATGGAAGGAAGAGCATGTCAGTCTTTTACATTTTTATATTATATTCTATATGCTTAATGTTGCAAAGATTTTTTTTTTTTTTTTTTAAATGTTCATTTTATTGTTTTTTGTGAGAGTTGTGTTTTATGTTTTGGCCAAAGGGTGTTGTGCATTTCTGGGTTTTTTGCATTTTGTCTGCAAACTAGAGTATTGTTTTTGGAGCAGTATTGCAGCCAGCGTTGATTAGGATTTGGGACTGTTTGATAGTCATTTTATCTAGACGAGGAGAAGTTTTCTTTTCCGGGTTCATGCATTTTGAGTTTGAGTTTAACGAGTTTTATTTCGATTATCAAACAGTTGTTTGGTGTTTTATGGGAGCTTTCATGTCTGATTCTTTATATATGAGTTTCTGATCTATGTCCTTGTCCCATTAATGTTGTTGATATTGGTGGTAGATGGATATAATGGAAGGTATGTGTTTAATGCAAATTGTCTTGACTGTTTGTTGGATGTTTGGTTTTACAGTTTGTTATCGTTTCTTTAAGTGGTTGGGGTTTAGCCTTCTATGGGGGATACAAGTTCTTCACAGGAGGCAAGGGGAAGGAGGAAGAGGTACTTTTGGATATAGTTTTACTGCTACAACCTTGTACTTTACTGTTATTTCCAGCCTAGTCATTGGAAAATTCAAAATTTCACATTTTTGTCATTGGATGAAGTGCCTTTGCTCCATTTATCCCACTTTTTAGCATATGCTACCTCTGCCCTGCTTTGTTCGTTCACATTTTTAGTCAATGATTGCCCTTTTTTCTAAATGAAGTACATGTCACCATATAATTTTTAAAAATTTATTTTCAATTATTATGATAATTACAACCATATTTCAAGGTACATAAGCTTGCACATTTTCCAAGATGGAAATTAAATTTTTAATATGATAGATAATCATAAATAGTTGGAATCCAATAGTAGTCAAATAAAATGCAACCAATATTGCCAAAGGCGCAAATTGCCTTAAGGTTGTAAGACCAGCTAATTGGATAAGACAACTTTCTGCAACAAAGAGAATTGAAATTATATAGAAGAAAAAGGGGCAGGAAAAAAAATAGTAAAGCAGGGGAGAAGAGAGAGAGAGAGATGAAAGAATTGCACAACAGATCATTAAACTATTCAAGTACCTGTTTTATACTGTTGATGCAGCAATAGGTGGTATATGTGCTCTTTGATCCATGGAAGAATGTGTTTGTCTTTTCAATAACTTTAGAAAATACCTTTGAAGACAGCTATTATCTAAAGGGTGATATTATGAAAGCATTGCAAAACAATATAAATCAGAAAAAACCCTAGAAGATTCTAGGCAACACCTCAAGTGCATAGTGCCTAGCTCTAAGGCACCCAGACAAGCACCTTGGCATCTTTGGCAACTTTGAATTTCATGGAGGAAGCGTAAGGCTCCTCCACGATCAATTTCTACCTCTCATCTTCTTCTTTCACCATTTCTTCACTTTTCCTTCTCTGAGTCTTTTTTTTTGTAGTTCTACATACAGCAAAAGCTTCTTCAATGTTGTGCTAAACAAATTTGATTATGTGATGTGCAATTATTGAAGGAATTGACTTGTGAAGATTTTTTATATGCTCGGACCTTATACATAGCGATGAAATAAAAATAGGCAATAATCATATTGAGTATGGCTACACCTAACACAATCGCTACACCAATTATCTTAAGAGGAAATCTGGTATCAGGAGAAGGTCGTGTCTAAGTATAGCGTATAACATGGAGTAATTGCAAGATTAAGTCTTGAGGTTAACTTTTTTGTGTTTGATGGGGATAGCAAGGCTTATAGATGGAATGCAATTTAGGAGAACACGGTTTCTACAATTATTGGTGAACCTCTCAATTGCTCAAGCCATTTGCGAACTTGATAATTCTTAGCTGTCAAGCAAAGAGAGTATTAACTGAAGGTTTATTTTTAGGAAAACCAACAATGTGATCTCATAAAAGAAACTCACAATGAAATGTAACTTGCCAACTTTAGCTAGTAATTCTGAGATTACAGTTTTGTTTTCCTGTTTTCTGACATTTGATTATTGTTTACAGAAAGTGGTAGAAGCAGCACACTGAGGCTTGAAGCGTGTAATCGTCCCATGACTTTTCTGGTAATAATGTGTTTGGCTGTACTTCACGTCTTGGGATCAATTTTCCTTGTTCGCAGATGATTCTGCTGAAAAGTGTTGTCATTTGTTTTACTAGAGAATGATGGATTATTAAACTTGGAAGTTAAATTGCTAATTTTGGTAAGTAAATAAGCCCTTTTACTTTGGCATGGCCATTTGGTTGTCACTCTAATGGTTTGATGTTTATCCTTCAATATTCTGATAATCCGATACTATATTCCCCTAGTCCAAATTCATGTAATGGATTTACTACAAATTACAGGTTTATGTTGTGCCCTTTCTTTTCTTTTCTTTTTACAGCAAACTGAACTGATGTTAAAACTTTGACCTAGCTTTGCCAATAGTAATTGAAGTTGGGACAAATGTGTGAAAAAATTATCATGGTCTGGAGAAATTAATGCTTGGGTTATTTAAGAAAACAAGTTGACAACAATGGAGTAATGTTGCGATGGAAATTGTACAAAACCTGGGTGTGAATCACAACCGTTTGATTGAAACTGTGGTGCGTTTTTTGAACTCAATCTGGAAGAAATGGTTATGAAAAAGGTTAAAATCCCGTTAAATTACCAGTGAAGGGGGCAGAAACATTTTCCCAGTAAAAATTTGATCCAAAATACCATAGGAAGCAGGACATTTTCCAGCAGATATCATTCCCTACCATCTGGGTTCTTAACTTTTTATTTCAAGATTACTCTCATAGGCATTTCTGTGCTGCCGACCACCAGTCTCCTGCAAATTTATATGCCATGTATTTATGTATTTAGTTTTAAACTCCAAGCAAACTTGATAGTGGTCCTAGCAGTCATGCGGATAGAAATCTAAGACCTTTACAGCAAGTAAGAATACCAAATGCCGTTGTTATTGAGCTAGAACTCGGACTCGTCCGTTTCCTCTCTGTACTCTTCTTTATCTTCTTCAAAATCAGAAAATGAGTCCTTGTAAAAATATCCAGCTCCTCCATCTGTCTCCTGTTCTGTATCTGAATCCTCTGTTTGTTCTTGCTTTTCATGCTTTCTGATTAGTTTCACTTGTTCATTACTGTTTTCTTTGTTGTTCATAATGCTGCTGTTTCTGCTTTCTTGCGTGCCACTGGCTTGTTGTCGATCTTCATGTTGTTGGCCTTTATCCAGGCTCTCTTTCCTGTCATTGCTTCTGATGTTACCAGGCTGGCCATCAAGGCTTCCATTTGTCAGCTCTTTGCTGTCATGAGCTATCCGGAGCCTTTTCAATGTCTCATGGTCTTCACTCATCTGGTGATTTGTACCATCTTTCCCCAGTTTGTTTTGCAGATCTTTAGAGTCTTCATGGTTTTGATGCTCCATTGTTTTGCCATCAGAAGAATCCACTGCCTTTCTTATTTCTTCTGTTTTTCCATCATTGGACGCTCTTCCCTCTTCTCTGTCCATCAGTCTTCCTTGATCATCAGTAGGAGACTTCCTACTTCTCATCTTCTCAGCCCCATTGTTTTCATGATTTCTAATCTCCAGCAGCCTATTCCTGGTACCCATTTCCCCTCTCTTTCCTCTTACTCTGCTAGCATGGCGGTATTTCTCCCTCCTCGTATTTCTGGAGTTGTCCATCATTTTCAACTTCACACCACCCCTAAAAGTTTCTTGATGACCTTCTGCCTCCAGAACATTTTCGAGTTCCAGCTTCCCATCTCGGGTGACTTTATGCTCTTCACCATCCTTTGATTTCTCTTCATTATCTGCATCTGTAATTTTTGATACTCTTCCAATCCTGCTCACGTTCGTCTCAGTTGCATTTGAAGCATTATTTTCCTCTCCCGAACCAGAAGTGCCCTTCTCTTGAGAACTTTCACTTTTGTTCACTTGATCATTAGTAATTCCAATGGCTCTTCCATTTCTGGAGCCTTCAAGCATCTGCAACTGCTCTTCTCTGGGCTCTTCTGTCCTGTCAGGAATTGCTACCTTGCTTTCACTTGCATTTTCAACTGTGGCAGTATCACCCACCTGTTCTTGATTGATGGATGTAGTGTTGCCTCCGTTACCCTTTGTTGAATTCAAACCATTACTATCATTTGCAGATTCTTGCAACAGAACCTCTTCTTCACTCTTTCCAGCCTCTATCTTATTCTCGCTTATCATATTCAAGGTCACAGTCCTGTTTACAGATGGGCTCGATGGGTCATCTGTGCTGACCGACCATATCTTAGCTGGGTATTCAAGACGGTGCTTCAAATCCTCAATTTCAGCTTCCTTTTGTTTCAGACTTTCTCTAAGTACTTCCATTTGAAGAGTTTCTTTCTCCGCACCTTTGTTCGTCTCTCTTAGCATTTTGATCTCACTTTGCTTCTCCTCGAGTGCAGACTCCATAATCTTTTGTTCATCCTTCATAGAACCAATCGTAGACTGCATCTCCAGAAGCCGCCTGTCGAGCTCCATCTTTTGGATTCTTAGAGAGTAAATCTTTGCTTTCATCTCTTCGGTCTTCCTCTTCATTTCTCTGCTGCGTTGTCCTTCCTTCTGAATAAGGAACAAAAGAAAAGATGTAACCAGTGTCAGTATTAGAAATTTTTGTAAGGATTAAACATCATAATCTAGATTATATATACACCGCAAAGCGAAGCTCAGTATCTCACTTTCTGAGTGTTTTTAACCATAATCATGGCAGATATAAATGAATATAATTGCGTTACGTCTTGATCCATATATATATATATATATAGATAGATAGAGAGAGAGAGAGAGAGAGAGAGAGAACCCATATTAAGATAAAGTATTTTTTTTGTTCTCTTCTTTTATTTTTAATTCTATGAATTAACTTGATAAGATTTATAAAAAAAATATTCTTATTATGAAATTTTTTTTATTTTAGTAATTGAAATGTCATTGAAAATAATTGATGTAAAAATAAAAAAACGAATTCTCAAGCCATCAATAAGTTTCTTTTAAATCTATCGTGAGAATTGAAGGGATACTGTTGAGGGAAAAGTCAAGAGATGCCAGAGGTTAAAACTTAGAGAGGAGCTATTGAGCTCTGTATTCAAGAGTCATTCTGTCAGGATAGGGAGTCGGAAAAACATGAAAATTGATCATGCATGCACACAGAATCCCAGATGAAGCACTAGTTTTCTTAGTCTTCCACATTTTAGTTGTTTATGGGTAGAATTGCATGCTACCTAAGAATATAATAAGGGGATTTAATATCGTATTAATTAGATGGGATTTGTCATTTGTGCTTAATCAAACAATAGATTAGTTTGGTCCGATCCAACCCCGGCGGCCAGAAGATTTTAACGCATCAGCATTATTCATCAAACATCTCCATCCAGGGGGTCCAGTGAAATGTCATCACATTACTAGACTTTCATCTAACCAAATGACTTTGCTCCATCACGATGAGAATCTGGCCCATGACATAAGCCGATTGCATTAATTTTTTTGGCAATCTATCAAACCAATGATCACAATGTTTCTTTGGACTCTGGGTTATTATGAGATCATGCACGCATTAGTCCTAACCACACAGGCAATTTGCCTCTAGAAAGTTCATTTTTATAAGCAGAAAAATCGTACTGTAGAGGTGAAGTTCTCAACTTTTTGTGAAGGACTGTTTTTTGGCTGATGGGTGGGTCAATAGCTTTTGGGATCATGCACTGCCTACTAGCTTCTAGGTAAGGCGAAATGAAAGCTGCGTTCTACCTAATCCACATGGGGTCAAGTACGTTGAAGAAAGTAAAAAACTAGCTGGAGAGCAAAACTGGTCCCAAAAAAATGGTGGGTTTTCCATGACTGAATTAGTGAAATTGCTAAAAGAAGTTTACTTTTTCTACTGAATTGAAGTCACAGGCGCCCTTCTTTGCACCAAAAACTGGTGAGAAAATTAAAGCCATGAAAGAATCATAGGTTTCAAGCAGACAGGAAGACATGTACACGTCAAAAGTAGCATGCATGCATGAAAGAGAGGGAAAGAGAGAGGGACCTGCAAGAGAAGCTGAAGGGAAATGAGCTCTTGGCCCTTCTCTTCGACAAGGAGGTTGAAGATGCGCCTCTCTCTGAGCTTGTGTAGCACCATAACGCCAAGCAAAGCAGCCCCAAATGCTAAAAGCAACATCAACCCATATGGCTTCCCTCTATTTCCATTGCCGTTTCCTTTGTGGGAACCCCCCATAGCCATGATCTCTCTAGCTAGCTCTTAACTAAAGGTGAAGTTATTATTAAGACTAGAAGAAGAAATGGGCCTCTCTCTCCTTTTAATTCTCTAGCAAGGTTTGAAGTATTTTATACCTACAAGACCTTGCTTGCCAAGGAAAAAGAGTCATGCATGATGCATTTACTCCCCTCTCTCACTCACTCTCCCCCCCTCTCTCTCTCTCTCTCATACAAAAGAGCGGAGTTAACAAGGTTGGAGAAGCATGGAAGCTGTTTCCAGGCGCTGACTCTCGAGCCCTTTTGTGGCTCTGTATGTATAAATATTTCAAGTTTCCATGCTGTACACTGACTTTATCACAAGGCCCATTTTTGTTATACAACTATATATATGAACTTGAATTGGCAACAAATTTTATGACATGGGATTATGGTCGCAAAAATAATTTATTCCTCTTCAACGTACTTATAAAAACATGACCTGACTTGACGTGCTACCTAATATTTGAAACATGACTTGATATGGTTTTATAAATCAATATTTAATTAAAATAATATTATTTTTTAATTTTATTATAAATTATGCTCTTTTATATATATATAACATACTCTAAATGGTGTTGGGGAATCATTGTTCCCCCACATACAAAACACCGTGGATTATAACAATAATTCATATTTTTTTTTCCCTAACTTTTCCCTTTTTTTTGTTTTTTTTTCTTTTTAAAAAAAAAAATTCAAATTTTTTTTTTTTCAACTTTCCTATTTTTTTCTTTTTTTTTCATTTATTTTTTCTTTTGTTTTTTCCAAAAAAAATTTTGTTGATTTTACTTTTAAAATATTGACCTGATTAAAAATTTTGGTTTGTAATTTTTTTCTTTAAAATACTGTGGATTGTTGCGATGTTTTTCCACATAGTTTTTCTATTTTATTTCTTTATTTTTTAAAATTATATTTGTCGATTTTTTTTTAATATGGAGCTGATTGAGAATTTAGTTTTGTAATTTTTTTTCTTTAAAATATTGTTGATTGCTACAGTGTTTCTCCGCATGGTTTTTTTTATGATTTTCTCCAAAATTATCTTTTTTATTATTATTTTTTAATATTGAGCTGGTTAAAAATTACAGTTACAATATGTGAGGAAAGCACTGTAACTTTCCTCGAAAATTATTGTTGATTGCTTCAGTGTTTTTTCCCACATAGTTTTTTTTTCTGTTTTTGTTATGTTTTTCCCTAAAATTATCTTTGTCAATTTTATTTTTTAAATATTAAGCTGGTTAAGAATTGCAATTATAAGTAAATACAAGTTTTTCCTCACAAAACACTATGGATTGATACAGTTTTTCCTCACATGGTTTTTTTCCAGTTTCTTTTGTGTTTTTTTTTGTAATATTTTTTTACAAAATTATCTTCGTCGATTTTATTTTTTTTAATATTGAGATGGTTAAAATTTAAATTTGTAATAAAGATTAATCATGTGGGGAAAGCATTGTAGCTTTGCTCATAAAACATTGTGGATTGCTACAATGTCTCTCCGCATGGTTTTTTTTTGTTATATTTTTTTTCAAATTATCTTTTTCAATTTTATTTTTTTAATATTGAGTTGTTTGTGAATTACAATTACAAGTCATTACAAATAAGGCTAAATCATGTGGGGAAGTACTGTAGCTTTCATCACAAAACACTTTGAATTGCTACAGTGTTTCCAACATGATTTTTTTTTTTGGTGTTTGTTTTGTTTTTATTTTTCTAAAATTGTCTCTGTTGATTTTTTTTTAATATTGAGCTGATTAAGAATTTAGCTTTGTAATTTTTTTTTCTTAAAACACTGTGAATTGTTGCAGTGTTTTCCTATGTGATTTTTTTATGATTTTTTTCAAAAAAAAATTTTAATATTGAGTTGGTTAATAATTATAATTACAATAAAGCTAAATCATATGAGGAAAGCGTTGTAGTTTTTCTTACAAAACACTATGGATTGCTACAATATTTCTCTAAATGGTTTTTTATTTTATTTTATTGGAAAAAGCGCTATAGTTTTCCTCACAAAACATTGTCAATTGCTGCAACGTTTTTTCTCATGGGTTTTTTTTCCTTCCAAAATTATCTTTGTTGGTTTTTTTTTTTAATATTAAGTTGGTAGAGAATTTAGTTTTGTAATGTTTTTTGCTTTTTATTAACTGAAAAACTAAATCATGTGGCGAAAGCACTGTATATTTCCTCACAAAACACTGTGGATTGCTACAAATTATTTTGTTCAGTCTCTAAGTTTTTTATCACCAACACAACTTTTTTTCCGTCATGAAATATTTGCTTCATCATACCTTTAATTTCTATTACTTATCTAGCGCTGGTTCACAATTATAACACCATCAAGTGAATTTGTTTTATAAACCCGTGGCAGCACGTGGCCATGTCATCTCGTATATATATAAAAGGGTACATTCAGAACTAATTGAGAAAAAGGCAAGGATTAAAGAGATGAAAGTAAGTTAATTGTTGGAGAACTAAATAAAATAATGAGATAACTTGTAAATTCAAAAAAAATTATGTGCATGCTGAAGGAATTAATTTTTCAAGTGATAAGAAAGTTGTAGAGAAAAAACTAATGTGTGTCACAATCAACCACACATGATACTAAACTTATTTCGAATTTAAATAAACAAGTTTTAATTTCCAATTACATGCATCTACTAATTAATGAAAATATTTTCGTGGAAGGTTGATAATTAATTATATCATGTGAGTAATTAAATATATTTAACGATCTATGTATATCATACGATCGAGTAAATATTTATAGGGGAACACTATTAGAAAATCGATAGTATACATCAATATAATCTTGATTGAGATCAAGATAATACTATATACAAAAGAAAAGAAAAGAACAAGTAGCTGAAATTTCATCCCAAATATCTAAAATTTCAACTCGAAAATTTATCATAGACTCGGTGTTAAACATGGTTTATCTAATTTTATTTGGTACACTTTTTATGTGTTTTTTAGATTTTCATAAACTACCCGCATAAACTTTTTATACATATAATTTCTCGATTCACATATGACTTTTTCTATGTGGAGGAGGTATCATTGTCCACACCAATAGCATACCATCACCAAAGATTTTCACCAATAACATCCATAGCACATCAACCAATAATCATCATGGTCCAATAGTGGTTTTTTCCTAAACAAAAAGCATGGATAGCACCAATGAATCAAATAAGCTCAACAATCCATGTAAATATCAATTTTTCCATCAATGATACAATCTCTGCTCCTTAAAAAGATTTTAAAGCTTAAGTGCATAAAATACACCTAATCACTAAGTAAGCAAGCTAGAGGACAACTAGCCTATAAGTTATTGAGCAATTTCTAGCTAAACAAGTCTTAACCATGTAATTCTAGATCATAAATGCTAGCAAAGCCCATAAAAGTCATCCAAAACTAGCCAAATGACATGAAAATCAGGTCTAAAAACCAGATCAAGCACGTTAGGTCATACAATTTATATGTCAAATACGCACTCTTTAACCTTCGCTTTATTTTTTTCTCTTCATGTATATTGTTTTCTTCTACATACACATAAATCAAACAATTACTAGTCAAGCTCGTCAACCCAACCATGAAGAAACTAATTTATGTGTAAAGTTTTTTCACAACTTCATCACCAATAATGTTCTAAAAAGACAACTCCATCTTGTTTATTAGGCAATCCACACTTAGGTTCTTTTTTTATATATAAAAAAAATTATGATATTTAAAGAGTAAATATAAGTAGTTAGTTTTTGGGCTTACTTTGATAAGAGAGATAGATGATGAAAAAAAAATCAAATTTGACCATCAAAAATGATAAAAAAATATTTTCACCTAGATTATTTTTTTTCCCTCTTTTCCTTATGTATATCTCTCTCTCTCTTCAAAGTAAATATCAATAATTACTTTCAAAACCATAAAATCTCTTCATTTCTATAACTAGAGAAAATAATCTCCAATTCTCATATAAGTAAAATCCCTTACCCATTACAACAAACACTAAAGGGCGTGGGAGAAACTTATATTCCTCACACCCATAAACATTATGAATTATAATAGTAATCTATAGAGTCTTATAAATTATTATTATTGTTATTGTTATTGTTATTATTATTATTGCATTTTAGTCATGTATCTTTTTATTCGGTTATTAAATTTTTATTATTTTTATTACAAAAAACACTAAAAAGTGTGGGGAAAACATTGTTTCCATGCACCTATAGATTTGTAGATTACAATAGTAATCTACAATGTTTTGCAAAAAAATTTTGCATTTTGATCTTTTTTTGCTTCGGTTATTGAATTTTTACTATTTTTAATTTAGTCCTTACATTATGTTTTTATTACGATTTGAAGTTAATAATTTATTTTAATTTATATTTTAAGTGTTTATTGCGATTTCAGAAAAATATCCCGGCATCGAATTGGTACTCAATCTTACAAGATATTGTTCGCGGGATTCACAGTGTACTTTTTTTTTCTTTTTTTTTAATTAAACTTGATTTTGTAAGCATTTATTTTTTATCAATTAGTTTAAAAAAATCATGTTATTAAATTTTATAAAGCTCATAGATCTATTCGTAGATTTGATGAGTTTGACCCTGGTTTTATATTGCATAATTGCAAATAATAAAAATGTGTGTACAATATCCATTAACTTTTATAAAGTTCATAGAACATGTGTGTACAATATTCGTTAACTTTCATTTTATATTGCATAATTGCAATTAATAAAAATGTTCAATGAAATATATAAATCAAAATGGTAATAATTTTTTCTCGTAAAACATTTTTTTAAGAGTGAGCTCATGTAACAAGTGAGTTTACTATACATTTTATCATTTTGGTTCGAATTTAACAATGTTGTTTAAAGAATAAGTTTTTGTATAGTTTATAATTTAATTTGATGTACAAAAATTATTAGGAATATATTATTGAATAAAACCCAAAAATAAAATAAAAAGTTAGAAATCAATATAATAAAACTTGGTCTGCTCAATGATCAATTTAATGATCCGTTTATCTAGAACATAATCTAAGTTAGGTTAGTGAAAAAAATACAATTATTGTTTTTTTAAAGAAAAACAATATCATTTCAGAATTTTAAAAAATAATAATTCAAAGTATGGTTTAACACACTAATCCAAGGATCATGGCTTAACTCACTCTGGAATTTGGGCTGGGTACAGCCCAAATGTGTTCTTATAACTATAGAGATCTAACTTAAAGCCCAATACGCACTAACTCTTTGAGCCCAAACCTTAAAAAACACAAAGACCCATCTTCACTACATCCACAGAATCACAAACCAAGGGATCCTCGAGCTCTCTCTGTCTCACGCTGCTCCACAGGTAAACCATCATCTGCTTCTCTGTTAAGGAAACAAAACCTATAAAAAAAACCCCGATTTTATTTACTGGGTCAATCCAAAAAAACACGTGAAAAAGCGAACTTTATCGGATGAATTCTCAATCTCAATTAAGCTCCATTGAAGACATCTTCGATTCCTCACTAAATTTAGAGGAAACCCATTTCAAGGAAGGCTACAATGAAGGCTACAGCCAAGGGTTAATGTCTGGAAAAGAAGAAGCGGAACAAACGGGCCTGAAAATGGGCTTTGAAATCGGTGAAGAACTCGGGTTTTATCGTGGCTGTGTTGATGTATGGAATTCTGCTATTCTTGTTGACCCGACCCGGTTCTCTACCCGGTTGAAGGAGTCTATTAAGAAGATGGAGGAGTTGATTGAGAAATACCCGGTTTTGGACCCGGAAGATGAGAGAGTGAATGAGTTTATGGATAGTTTGAGGTTGAAGTTTCGGGTCATAAGGGCGGGTTTGGGTGTGAAATTGGAGTATGATGGGTACCCAAAACCAAAGGAAATCGAGTTTTGATGAGGGAGTTTTTGGGTTTTGTGTAATGGGTTTGGTGGTTTTTTTGTTGAACCTTTGTAGTTCAAGTGGATCTTTGGTTAATAGAACAAGAATGTTTCTTTTTGATGTGATAATTTGTGGTCTATGGAAAAGTTTGGATCTTTAGATTTTATTTGATCTTATTATGGCTAGGTATAAAATTCTAGTGTAGTTGATTGTGTTTGATTTTGAAGCTTAATAGCTTTTTATTTTCTATAAGTTTATTGAATTTGGATAGCTTAGTTGGTTTTGAACCTGTAGAATGTTATGTTTGATCCGATATGTCAGCAAGTATACAATTCTAGTGTTGCTGATTGTGTTAGATACTGAAGCTTTATTGATCAGCTACTCCATTGTGAAGAATTTAAGCCTTGTTCACTTAATATTTGGATTTTCATGACTATTTTCATTTAAAGATTGGTGCTTGAAAATTTTACTTTTATAATGTGGGGTAACTGAGAGAGGCTGGGGCTTCTGTGGTCCCTTGGAATTATAACCACAAAGTTTGTTGATAATGTCAATTTCTATCATCTAAGTTATATCTGCTTGTGCAGCTTGTGAAAAAGGTAGTAAGGAGGAGAAATTATGTTGAAGATGATGCTTGCTTGCTGTAAGGTATACATATCTGAAAGCAGAAACAAAGTGGCATTGGAATCAATTGAAAGAGCTGCAAAGCTATTCCCTGAAGCACCTATTGTTAATAAGTTTGAAGATGTGACTTATAATAGAGTTGGCTACACTCTTGTCTCGAGTTTGGCTCCAAAACCATCTTTAGACTCATGTCCTTTGAAGGGTGTTGTGCTTGCGATGGTTAAAGCTGCTCTGGAAACTATTGATTTCGGATTGCATTGTGGAAGTCATCCCCGGCTTGGTGTTGTTGATCACATTTGCTTTCATCCCTTGGCTCAATCATCTTTAGACCAGGCAGCTGGGATTGCAAAGTCTCTGGCAGTGGACGCTGGCTCTAGTCTTCAAGGTTCGAGCCCTTTGAACTTATCTGTGATTTGTTGAATTTGTTTTTCATGATAGTATATAAGTGAAAGAAACCTATAAAAACGATGAGTTTGATTAATTAGCTTGATGACAAGTCTAGATTCTCTCCTCCGAAGATGGTACTTTCTCAAAACTATGTTCCCTGCCTATAATAATACCTGAGGCAGCCTAAGTAGCAGTAGATTGTATACATCTCTTCTCTTCTGGTTTCAATTGGATGTGATTGGTTTTTCTTCTGGCTTTCTAAATTGTAGAATTTGAGTGATGGTTTATTTCAATGAACGTTAATCGATGCTGCAAATTCCTGATCCAATTGTTTGTGTTTGCTAAACAACAGCCCAACACTGTCATTCAATTACCCGCTGGCAGTAGCTTCTAGCATAAAACAAAACACAATATATTTGCTTCAAGTACTTAGTTTTCCCTGGGAATGCATATTAGAAAGATGGCATTATGTCTCTACCTTGAAAGCAAAGGTGATCTACTGAGCATTTCGGTACCCATTGGAAATTAAACAAATGAAATGAGTTTGGCATTGGATTCGAAGTGAGGCAGTGAAAATTATAAATGTTTTTTATGATTGGAGCTTTATTTTTGTTCAGAATAAAGGAGATATCAATGGATGAATATTTATTTCTCAAGGCATGCTGTAATTTTTTGTGTTATGTTGAATTTTTGTTCAGTCTCCTTATTGGATCATAGCTCATTTTGTTTCTGCATTGCTAATGATCTCATATGTAGCCTGCAGTCCCCACATTTCTATATGGAGCTGCCAATGTTGAAGGGAGAACACTCGATTCAATCAGAAGAGAGCTGGGTTATTTCAAGCCAAATTCTGGAAACCAATGGGCAGGTGGGCCAAAATCAGAGTCCTTGCCACTGAAGCCAGATGAAGGTCCAGCTCAAGTGAATCAAACAAAAGGTGTTCTTGTAATTGGAGCAACCAGGTGGGTTGATAACTACAATGTCCCTGTCTTCTCCACTGATATTGCTGCTGTTCGTAGAATTGCAAAACGTGTTAGTGGGAGAGGAGGCGGGCTTCCTTCAGTTCAAGCAATGGCACTTGCACATGGTGATGATGTCATTGAGGTTGCTTGTAACTTGTTGGAACCAAGTAATGTGGGAGGAGAGATGGTTCAGCAAGAAGTTGAGAGACTCGCAAAGGAGGAGGGTATGGCTGTGGGGAAGGGATATTTTACAGATTTCTCACAGGATAAAATAATTGAAAATTACTTGAAGTTTTGTCCCCTAATGTAACCACAAGATGCAATTTTGTAACAGAGAAGGTATTGTCCCTTCTGTGAAAATTACTTTTAAAAAAAATGCTACGCTGAAAGGTGTCTTTCTAAGGGATTTTGTTCCGATGCATGTGATGTGAATGGTTGTCCACACATGAAATGTGTACGTCTTTACCAGCATATTCATCATCTTAGAAGCGGTGAAGTTTTGGCATCATATTCTTGAGAGATTGCTTAGATGCAAAAATTCCTATAAACACTGTATATTTTGGTTCAACTACTTATATCTCTATATCTGCTCTTCGTTCTTCATCCCTCTATAAGAGTTATCTCGCAGATCATCTGGTCGTCTTGATGTCTGGTGAGAACAATTTCCTATAATGTTTGAAACAAGAATGTGTTCTGCAATGCTTAAATGTGATTCTGTCAGAGAATTCATATGTGATTAGATTTCACTAGTTTCATCTTCTCTTTTCATATGTATTTTCCTCTCTGACTTCTCGAATGCACTTCTCTAATGGCGTTCTTTCTATCTCTTACTATCATAAAGAAGTAACACTTTTGCACTTCAGTTTTCACGTATATGGATGGCATGAAGTGTGGTATTAGTTCTCTACAAGAAAGATTAATTTCCAAGGATTTTGTTTAAATTAAAGCAAAGCTTAGTGAATAGGCAAGCAATATAGTGTTGTATACAATCTGGAATTGTTTGATAGCAGAGTTGCTTTCAGCAAAGTGCTGTGACATTGAAACAATGAAACCTGAATCACTGAACAATTACCTGATATTCTAATTGAAATCTGTACGAAGTCTTTTTTTTTTTTATCAAATCAGACAAGAAATAGTGATGGCCTGGATACTGTTCGGCATAGAGCACAAAACAGAAATAAAGATGACCAAACTCTCTGTTCGGAATTTCATGATTTATCTGCTTAGGAACTCGCCGGGACCTTAACAACCTCAATTTTGCAGATTTGCTTGTGAAACAATAAAGAGAAATCTTTCAGCTAGTGCAGAAAGCTGTTATCTGCACAAGAGACAACTCAGATCCTGATAACATCAGAATTAGAAACCACTTCGTTTCATATAAGGTATGCAACCTAATCCTTTCAGAATAGACCCTTGTTGCCAAGATGAGACGGGAAGGATGTTTTGGTTGAATGAGAATTTCTAGATTCATCCACTCAATAATAGTGGATTTTTCAATCATGTATAAAAGTGCCATATTCTAGTTTTCTTTATGAGGATGCTTAGCAGATAGGTAATGATTCATCCTTACATCTAGTGCATGACCTAATTGATGTATCTATGTTAAAAGACAAATAGAAGAAAAATAAATGTAAGATCATCTTCTGCTTGATATGATTGGTCATAAAGATTCTAAAAATGTTAGAATGATAAGGTTGCTACGAGACGGTTTCTTTGTCTTTTTCAGTTTCTGCTTCTCATTGTTGTATCATCAGCATCAATGCTAACACAATAGAGCTCGGCTGTTTTTGGTATTTGATAGATCGAAAGCTTTAAATTATGAAGGGAGGGGGGAGTCTAGGGTTCACAAATAGTTATGAAAACCATGTGTTGTATCGATTACAATGTGCCACATTTATGCTTCACCTAAACCACCAGTGTAGTTTCAGAGTTATTCTTTTTTTCATACCATTAAAAACATATCTAATAGCCTGAAAAATGAGGTGGGTTTTACTTCCTGACACCAATCTCAATCTGAGATACAAGGCCCTTGATGGATTTCATCTTTTGGTTGCTAGGGCTCATATTCAAGTTCATTTCCCTAGGCCCGAGTCAATGAATCCTCAACGAAAATCTTTAACAAATAATCACATGTTATAGCACAAAGGAACATATTTTTGTGTCCTTTTCAATAAACGAAATCAATGGTTTTCAAGATGAAACAAATATCTAAATTTGTGGATAGGAGACTGTCCTTGTAATATCTCCACTGGCACTGAGAGGTATTGGGTTCACAAGAGCAATTACCTGCCCTTAGCACTATGAATTTTCCAACTTACTAGTATGGCAATATGATTCTGTGGGCTTTTGTTTGTCATTTTATAGATAATAGAGAACCTTCTTTCATAAGAAAATGATCTGCATACATGTGATATGTCTACTCATGACACACAATGCTTTCTTATGAGTAAAATATGATGCTATTCAGCACCATGTGAATCTGCTTTTGGTAAATAAGCCACTGATTTCTCCTTATCCATAGCTGCTGATTTTGATGTCGAATTGTGGGGACAGTTTTTTAATGAATTTGTGTAATGCTGACTCACACTAGCTTAAATTATTAGTAGTGATTTAGTGGCTTATACATGCACATAGGACATATCCTCTCACCATCAATTCCTTCCCTTGAATAGTGAAGCATAGGCAAAAGCATCAAGATCATCTTGAGCAGAAGGCAAGAAATGGATTTTGACTCGAGTTGCAAGGTAAACATCATCAACTCCACATTATTGTCTTCCATAGAATTTCATCTCTTCTTTCTCTCTTCTGGGTTATCTTTTCTTTTGCTCTGTGTTTTGAGCCCATGCTGCATGGATACTTACCTTTATATCTTCATGTGTCTGTTTTTACATGTGCAGCAAGATTATTTATTTTGATCTTTGTTGAATTTTGATCACTTCTGAATTAGAACATTAGCTCGGAAGTTTGTGTTCATTTGAAAAGTTCTTGTTTCGTACAAATTTACTAATGAATGTTAAAACAACTAAAATCATCCCATTTGAGTTTTTTGTGGGATCAATATAATTTTTTAGCAATTTGAGTAGCTTCTTTCTACTTCCCTTCTTTGTTGTTGTCTCCATAGATGCCATATACTCTTTATCTCTAGTATCCTTTTAGTTTTTAGGATTTTTTAGCATGATCTTCTTTTGGCATTCTACTTCTTTTAAGTATTTTCTTTTCAATACAACTAGCCAGCTGATAATCCAGAAGCATTTGAAGCTAAACCAATTTGACCATGTAACAAGTTAACCCCTGGAAAAATCTCTAAACATGACCTCCATTTACCTGCCAATCTACCACACACTTGTTCCTTGGTTGTGTTTGGTTAGTGTCCTCTGATAGAAGGGACAGGTATAGAAGAGACAGAAACTTGTATGGTTGAGAAATGGAAACATGAAATAAATGTGTAGGGGACAATTTTGGAGTGAACAGGGGGACATATTTCCTCTGTCCCACTGTCTCTATCTTTTCTGTCCATAAACAGCAACCAAACGCTTCTTTATAAATAGCAGAAAGCTATACACAGAGCATGTGACCAGTCTCTTTTCTTTGGTTGTTTAGACAGTACGCAAATTTGAGTCTTTCCCCTTCTCATGTTTTGCAAGAGACATCATCGCTAGATTAAATGGTCACTGGTCTTGAAAATGACAATTTTGATCATACACTTTGAATTATTATGATCAAATGATAGGATGGGATTAATTGGCTGGGTACCAATAGGCCTTTGACTCATTGGTGTGAACTCTTTTACCAACATCAGTAGATATCTAATTTCCTCTTGTTCGTCCTGGTTGCATAGAACAAAAAAACTGCAAATGAATCCATGCTGATATGCTGCATGCTCTTCATCTCTGAAGCACGTAACCGTGCAGCTCTGGACTTAATTGAACGATCTGCTAGGATCGACCCAGAAAGTGTCATTGTAAACAAATTTGAGGACCGAGTTTATAATAGGATCAGGTTCACTATTGTATCATATGTTGTTGTTGATAGCACTGGTAGTCCCATTTATAGTCCATTGCACCAAACAGTGCTAGCCATTGTTGAGGCTGCTTATGGAGCCATTAACCTAGAGTTGCACTCTGGCGCACACCCTCGACTTGGCGTTGTAGATGATATTGCTTTCCACCCTTTGGCTGAAGCATCACTGGATGAAGCAGCCTGGCTTGCTAAGGCTGTGGCAGCAGATATTGGCAGCAGATTTCAAGGTTGGTCCAAAACTTTAACTAGAACCATATTTATCACACTGCAGATGTTAATATTTCACTCGAAACAGCATTTTTTTAGTCTCGAAAATATCCACCACTTTCTTATTTTTCTTTCTTGATATATTGCAGTGCCGGTATTTCTTTATGCTGCAGCACACCCAACAGGCAGGGCCCCGGACACAATCAGGCGTGAGCTAGGCTACTACAGGCCAAATTTCATGGGCAGCCAATGGGCAGGGTGGAACATACCCGAAATTCTCCCAGAAAATCCTGACCATGGTCCAAACCATGTGTCTCGGACCAGAGGAGTCACGCTGATAGGGGCACGGTCATGGGTCACATTATACAACATTCCCATCATGTGCACCGATGTTTCAACTGCTCGACGGATAGCACGCATGGTAAGTGCTCGCGGTGGTGGGCTCCCAACAGTACAATCTTTGGCCCTATTTCATGGCGATGATTCAGCTGAGATTGCTTGCATGCTCTTGGAGCCTAATCGGATTGGCCCAGACAGGGTGCAAGCACAGGTTGAGATGTTGGCAGCTCAAGAAGGGTTGGATGTAGAGAAGGGCTATTTCACTGATCTTTCACCAGAAATGATTGTGCAAAAGTACATGAATTTAATCTCTGCTAGGAGAGACTGATCAAACACTCGTTTGGACATTAAACTGATTATCAAATTTCTGCTGACCATAATGGTCAAAGAACATAACCAAATAACATAAACTGATCAACTGTTTAAATCTTAAGCTTACTCAATTGGTAGCTACTTTATGATAGCTTTTGGTTACCGTCACCACCACCAGATAGATGAGACGAAGATAATGGAGACATATCTTTCTATTCTTTCTATTTTGAGAAGATAGAAATCTATTCCAAACTAGTTTCAGGACAGATTTATTATATGTTTATGTTTGTCTTTTCATCCAAATATGTTTTTGTCCCCTGTATATAAAACATAATCCAGGCTTAATGTCTCTAGTAAGAAAAAATGTCCAAGAAATGATCAAAACTACGTGCAGTTATCTGTTTTTAGATCACTTGCTGATTCTTTCTTTGTTCTACTTCCACTTACTTACTGTCTGATCCCGACTCTGAAAGTTTTTACTGTGTTCAAAATTTAAGAGGATATCTTGGATAAGCAATGAATTCCACACCAGAAAAATACTTCTGAATAAGTCATTTTATGCAAATATATTGCTATTTTTTCTTTCCTTGACCCTGCGATTTAGCAAAAAAAACGTGTATTTCTGCCCTTTCAATATCTAAAACTCAATAAATTTCAAGATCAATATGAAAATGTATAGCAGCATGATTTCCTGGGTTTTGTTCGTCAGGCATGTTATCTTAGAAAAACAAGGTTAAACAAACCGTTTTTTAAACGGTCTAGAAACAGAATAATATTTTAATTTTTGAGAAGTAGTTGAAAATAAAATTTAAAATTTATGTTCAAATGCTATATTTTTTTCAGAAAAAAACTAATTATTTAGTTCTACAAATCTGTATTGAGTTTGAAAAACATTTTTTAGGTTCTCAATAATTTTTCTTTACAAATAAAAATAAATAAATGATGAATAATACAATATTTTTCTTTTATATTCAAGCACTCTTTATGTAAAATATTATATTTATTTTTTTTATCTATTTTTATATTTAATTGTTATCATAAATTCAATTTTTGAATTAACAAGTATAAATATTTCATAATAAATTTAATTTGAATGAAATAAAATTAATATTCTATAATTAGATTATTAAAAATATAAATATTAATACATTTTCTAATTTTTTATTGAAAAAGTAAAACTGAATAGGAGAAAAAAATTGATGATAAAAAAGAAAAATAATTTTCTATTATTAGAAATACTCTGTCCCTTTTCTTTTTAAAACTCCTCCAAACTTCCAAGTTACCTCCCTCGGTCTTTTTCTTTTTCTCCTTTTGGGTCTCCAGGTGCTGAATGCCATCACATTTCGACCTCACAAGGGCAACTGATTGCAACCCTTTTGAGCATGGTGTTAGCTGTATTCATACATCAGCACAAATATTATCATAACCACTGCTCATATGATGAATCAAATATTTCTTCTATCAACCTTGATCTTTCATTGATTTATAAAAAGGGAAAAAATTTCCACCGCTCTACACCAGCTGTATAATCTATATGAATATATCAATGTACATTTGAAAGTAGTCAAAATTTTCTTTCATCATGAACACTGTTTTTTTCGAAAATCTTCGGACAATAATGTCTGGAGCAGTTCTTGTAACCTCTGAGCACCAGGACCTGGTCTAAATACTGAATAATTACCGGGTATGGAGCATGGATCAGATCCATTGTCTGCGCCGCCAATACACCATGCTCCAGGAGCAAACCTGCCCGTGCGGTTTAGAATCTCTTTATCAATCTTGTCTAGAACTGGATCATCCCTTGCAAATTTCCGGGCAAATGGGGCATTGCTTTTAACCATTTTATCAAAGTCTTTCATTGTCAAAGAGATAGGGTGTTGCTTAGGAGGACTGTCCCAGGCTATGTAGTGGAGATCATGACCTATGGCTGTGTTTTGGAATTCTTCAGTATTGCAAATAACAGTGTGGAAATATCCTTCAGGAGAGGAGATGAAATTTGTGTAGTACATTAGGATAGTTCGTGGAAGGTTCTCCCATCCCATTATACAGTATTCGAGAAACGATCGTGTCAGCATTACCCATGCTGAACCTGTATACCAGAGAAAAGACAAACAGCATTTTCTTTTCTTCTCTTTCCTTTTCATATTAAAAACAAAAGAATAAAGGACAGTCTCATATACAGAAAGTAATCAGATTTTCTAGAGGCCATGAGTTAAACAATTGCAGGAAGACATCCAGATGCAGGGTTAAAAGAATCAAATGACCACACAGTATTTTGCCTCATGGTACTCGACCATGCAAGGATTTGGGATCGTCCCATTTGCCTTGGGAACCACCACTAAAGATAATCTAGTGGGCTATCAACTGACTCAATTGAGGTTCGTCCCATAATGTGTGGGAGTTGCTTCTTGTGCAGCTTCAAGAGAAGCCACTTCAAGCAACACTAATGAAGGGGACGAATGTCTCCAAATTCTCCCTCACAATGCCTCACTTCAATGGGCTGACTTAAAACAGTTCAAATTTTGAAAACAGTGCAAAAAAAGTAAGGGTAGAAAACAAAATACAGAAAGAAACCCTCATTATATCAATCCAGGGTAGCCAACTTGAAAGGAGAGGCCAAAAAGACGTTTTTAGGGTAAAAGATCAAGATAGTGATTTGTTTTCACCTACTGCATTCTCTGCAACTGACTGCACAACAACATCATGCAACATGAAAGATCTCTGACAAGAAGTTAAGATGATAATGATGACATGTCAGCATTCATCCATATCATATGTAAGATGTCAGTGTATGGTTATATGCATTCCACAATATACCAAATTTTGGTCGGTGCAGAGCGTAGTTTATCGTATCTGGGGGAGCCTCATACAATGGTGTTAGTCAGACACTACCACCATGTTTCCTGTCCTCGTATGCACACCGGTGAATTTGTTTGATGCAAACACATACACAGAGCAAGACAGAGATGGGGATGGGGATGGGGATGGGGATGTATGGGATATGCAGTGAAAATATGTTTCTGCAATAGACAGTTTCAAGCTAACATGAATCAGAAATGCAATGCAATCCTTCAAAGATGCAACTATCATCTCATAGCTAAATATTTCTCAAAACAAAAACAAGTTTGCTGTATGCTCAATGAATCCATGAAGCTTAGATAGACACGCATACCAGTAAACAACTTGAAAGATGAGGGAAGTGATCTGCGTTGAGTGGTAAAATAAAGGTCAGATTTCTTTGATGAGTAAAGGCCTGGATCAACAATAATCGGTTTTGCCCTGGAGTTCCTGCAAAAAGTTGGCAGATCAAAATACCCTAGGTGAATTCTTTTTTCAGAAAATAGAAGCAGATGAAGTTTTGCTAAGGTAGTGGTGCAAAGTTTTGTGTTTTCTTCACTTACAATTTCCATCCAGTTAGCTGTGTATGTTCAATGAAATTAAGGTTTCTAGACAAATTTGAGAACACATGGAGCAAATCTGCACAGTCAAAATACAATTAGATTTTACAACTGCAAAGCATATCCATATTTACAGGAAATAGAAATTCCAAAACTTGAGTAAAAAATATTTCAATCCCCTGTACCCATCAGAATTATCACATGAAATTTTGCAAATTAATGAGGGACTTAGTCATATTGCTGAACAGTATGAAAAGATTTGTAGGCACAATGCTGTTTCTGTCAGTTCATCCATCCAATGCAACTTGTGAATAGCAAGTCAATCAGATAGTTGAGAGGCAACCATTGAACATGATTGTATACCAAAAACCATAGAGTGAGATAATGTGTTGTTGATCAAATAAGATAAATGCTGCGACCTTGTTATGATTTATACAGTTGATGAGTTTCCAAATTAAACATTGCAAGAAGCTACTTTGGAAGGGCCAACACCTAGTATTGGCCTTTTCAGAAAAATTAACTTTTTCAAAGAGAATTACTGTGCAATACAGGAACAAGAAAGAGCACAGGAGATTATCTTTTTCCTTAAAAATAACTAGAGTCGAGAGAAAAAATGCGGAAGCATAATCTAGCTGTTACAGGGCTATGGCAATGTTTAAAATAAGTACACAGCAAAATTTTCCACTCCTGGATGACAAACAGAAAAACTCCATGAGACAGCAGAATTTGAGGTTCCTTGAACCCAAAAGAAAGGGTTAGCACTTAGCAGCTGCACATAGTGAGCCAGCCCTTCAGCAGGTGACAGCAATACAGTGGCTATATTCCCTTGAAAAAACTGTTAAACGGTCTTAGACTCCAAGTGTAAACCTCGGTGTAATTAATTATGTTCTTCATTTTCTAGTATAAATAGAATCCCATAAGAAAATTTTGATGGCATAATCATGATCTCCTAAACATCTTGCAAATGCAGTCGAGAAATATATCTCTATTGCTAAAGTGCAACAGTAGGGTGCGGTGCTAAAGAAAAGGTGATCCATTGAGTATGCTCACCACACGCATTCCCCAAGGCAAAACAAAGATATCCTTTCCCTTAGAAGCAAAATGCAAGAACCTACTTGAGAGCGATAGCTCAAAACTTAGCCCTAAAGGAAACAAATTGAAGCTTCATATTATTAGAACTAAAGAAGTGGAATACCATGAGCTTGGTAAATGATATGTGAACGGCATGAAGGAAACCTGGTTGGACCCAAACACCACATTCACACAAGTTAATGGGTTCAAATTGTTCGTGTGAACTGAAGCAAGGATCGGATTCAATGACCCAGTATTATTTTTGATAAGCAACTTACTGCATAAAATTTTGCTCCAAGCTAATTACATAACCTAAGAAATCGACTTATTATACTCCAATTTGTCAGATATCACCTATGCTGGATACAAGAACCAATACACAGTTTTACAGAATATGTGGAGAGAAGTTCAAATTAATTCAATAAGTAAATTACCATTCTTAAACGTTATCAATCCTCTTATGGAAATCGAACACAATAAGTTACCCAACAGAATAGGAAAAAAGCAGCAATAATAATTATGAAACAAGTAAAAATGCAGCAGCAACAGGTACTAACCATCTTGTGTCACAAGAGGATAATCTGAAGCGCTGAGATTGATAAACCAGTCCCACTCTAAACTCTCCCTCAACATGATTGCAATTGCTTGAAGGGTACAGGCAAACATTGTAGGCCCTTTATAAGTCACCAAGTTGGACTGTGCCATTACACGCACATTCCCAACTTCTTGAAACGTTGGATCATTCTTCACATACCCTCCCAACATCAACCTTTCTCGTGGGGGTGCCTCAAGATCCAAATGTAGAATATACTGATTTCTAGGATGATACACAGCCTGCAAAGTCCTCATCATTCTTTGACTATCACCCTTCGTACCTGAAATGAGATAAGCTAATCTAGGCGGTTCCAATTCTGAATACCTACTTCTATCAAACCATTTCTTTAAATCCGATTCTACGAAATACCCACTTGAGTCCTCCGGTCTTGAATACGAAACAATGTCAAATGGCACCTGCTCTCCTCCAAAAGAAGATGTAAACACCCCAAAAGTAGCCGATGAAAACAGAGTTAAGAACACTAGCAAGCTTGCAAAGAATGGGATAAGCCATTTTCTATCACTGAACAACCTTCCCGAGTGGGAACTTCCATTCTTCCTCATACTCACCAATGCCTTTTTGATAGACATCGTTCTCCTCTAACTCAAAAACTCTCCAAATTATCAGAGGACACCAAGAAATGCTATCAATTAAAGCAAAACCCCCATCAATCTAGTAAACAGAAAAGAGCCAAATAGAAGCAAACCCTCCGTTTCAGATAAATGAATAGCTTCTAATCTATCAAGGCTTTGAAGCAAAGTTGCATTAACATGCTTATTAACAAAACCCCACCAAGATTCCTAGATTAAGAACTCAAATTCCCAAATTAGCAAAATCGAAAAGAAATCTTTATGGCAATAACAGTTACAAGGAAAAAGCTGAAAACCCATAACAATTCCAATAAAAGAAAGGTATTTACAGGTGATAAAAAAAAAAAGCAACAAAAATATTAACTTTCAACTTAAAACTCAAACTTTAATAACCAAGAAGCAGTTAGATTCAAGAAATGCAATAAATAAAAAGTGGGGTTTTGCTCTAAGCAGTTTCAGATCTAATAATCACCACAAAGAGTTGATAGGAAGAGATAAACATAGAACAAAAGGGAGATGCTTAGAGTAATTTTTTAGAAACTTTAAACACAAGAGAACCACAGAAAGGAGGAAATAAAAGAAGAAAAACTTACTAGGTTTGAAGAGTTTGAATGTAGTTAAGAGGGAGATAAAGAGAGGGAAAGTCGCAATCTTTTTACAATGCGAGGGATTCAAAGATTGAAGCTTTGAGCAGAATCCGCTGAATTTATTCCCTGAGAGAGAGGGGGTGGTGAGTCAGATCATGGGGACACTAAAATGGAACAAGATTTTGGTTTTGCATTTAATTATTTGGTGAAAACTTTTGATTAAATTAGCTTGATTCCTTTTCGTAATTATTTGAAGAATAGACAATAACGCTCAAGCAATTACAAGAGCTCCCACGCCAATTCATGGTGCGTGGTTTTCCTCCATAAGAGACCAATTGCCCTTGATTGCTTTTTTTATTTGATAATTAAAGTATTTTCTAGTGAATTTACCTGTGATCGAGATTAATTCTTTTACTTTAAGCAATTTTAAAGAGACACTTTCAACTTGAATCTAATATATTTAGAAAAATTTAATAAATCTTCCTTAACAATATCTTGAAGTTTGAACCGTTAAAAAAACCAACCTCTAAATTTCAATACTTAATTACTGTTTTCTTTAAATCTTTGTAAATAAATAAATAAAATAAGCACATATAAAAAAATTATATATTTTTAAATTGGTATACAAGTGAAATCTAAATTTAAATTACATTAGTTTATGAGATATTAAATCTCACATAACACACATTAACTATATGAAAAATCAATACCTATGTGCTTTTAACTAGGGAATGAAAAATTTCTCATGTTTCAAACATGATTACTCATCGTAACTAAATTGAGTGATAATTCATCTCTTTCATTGTTAATATAAATAGTGAAGAGATAGCTTTTTTATTTTTTTTAATTTAATTTTTTAATATTTATTTAATTTTGACTTTGTTTTGATAAATTATTTTAATTTATTTTATATGAGGTTATCGCAGTTTCAAATAAATATCTCAACATTTAGTTTATGCTTGATTTTACAAGTATTTAATTTTTTATTGTATAATTAAGTAAAAAATAGTTTTAAAAAACAAAATTCTTAAACACGGTGGAGTCTGTTACTCAAGTTATAAATTTGATAAATTAAGTTACGAAACTCGAGTCTATTTAATATATCAACATCTTAATATTAAAAAAAATCTATTTAAATCAAATTATATATATTTACTGGTTATGCAGGTTGTATTTGAACCAGTTAAGTCAAATGAATCACGTCGAGATAATTCTCAAATAATTTAATTTTAAAAACTATTTACAAAATGAATTGAATCAAAAGATTTTAAAATTAATTCATTGAAATAAATTTAATAATAATATTAAATATTTTATTATTATCTAAACATATTTTTACATTTAAAAATTTTTTCAATTCAAACCGCAGAAACTAGTATTATGCTAATCAATACGGCTAATTGCCAAAAATGAAAGGATCCAAAGCTAATCCACGCGCCTATGCAAGTAGGGGATAACATGGTAACAAAAGATAAGTAACGGCATGATTTAATGAGACATTAATCTCACTATCTTACACCACACCGTAAAGTCCGGGCATCTCAAGTCTCAACCTTGTATTTCTACTGCTTGAAACTTGGAACTCTCTTCTGTTTTCTTCGGTTAAATAAATTCTTTGTGTTTTTTATTAGAAAATATATTGAATAATATTTTTTATTTTTTAAAAATGTATTTTTTATATAAAAATATTAAAATAACTTAAAAATATTTAAAAATTAATTTAAAATTAAAAAATTAATTTTAAAAAAAAATACATGTATCTGCGAAATAAACAGAGCTTCTAAAAATCTATTAACTCAACTATGAGAGGTGTAAATTAATTGGTCAGACCTGAATTTGTTTCCTAAAGGTCACTAGTTCGAGTGTCACAAACCTTAGGATCATTGAAGACTTACCTAGTCATTAATTTCAGGGTTTCAGAAGATTAATCGAGGTACATGTAAACTGGTCTAGATATCCACAATTAAAAAAAATCTAAAAACTTTATTATGTCGGTTGCGACCTATGTGTATGGAAGTTTCAACATCATGTAGAGGGTGTTTGGAAGTGTAATAGCGGTTGTTTTTTAAAATGTTTTTCATTTTAAAACACATTAAAATAATATTTTTTTTATTTTTAAAAAATTATTTTTGATATCAGCATATCAAAATGATCTAAAAACATTAAAAATATATTTATTAAAAAAAAAATTTCTTACTGGAGTGCCAAACATTGCCGTAATGTACATCACAGGCGATGAAAAAAGAGCAAGTAAATTAGTTATAGAATTAAAAAAAAATCACTACACCAAATTAAGGTGATGAATAAATTTTAAGATGAAGGGATTACAAAGTTTTTTGAAAAACAAAATGGAGAAACTAATAAAATTAACTCGATAATTCAAGAACTCTCTTCTGTCGGTAGTAACCAGTAACCATTGTCTCTTGCACTTTGCACAGCGTGTAACGTCAACATAGGCCATTATAAGACAGACAGGAAGAAGGACATTAGGCGAGCAGTGAAAAGTGTGCCCCACATAGAGGAACTGCTGCGGGGCCCATTAACCAGGAGCTACATTAGTATGATTCTGCACACATACGTGGAGGTGGTCGTGGCATCTTGTCCTGAAAAGATGATCATCAATGGGGTAGGGTCCGCCGGGAGTTTTAGTTCTGGGGACCATTTGATTGGTGTTCTTTTTACTGTCTATAGTCGGTGGGTTTATTCTGATTTTTTTTTCTTTAAATTATTTTTCAAGCTTGGATAAATCAAATATTTGTCCATGCTTATTGGTCTAGATTCAACAAATTATGTTATATTTTTGGCTTGATATTCCATGTTTAGTTTAGGTTATAATTAACTATGTACTAATCGAGTGTTTGGTTTTGGTTCTGTTTTTTAAATTGTTTTTAAAGAAGTTTTTTTAAAAAAAATATTAAATTAATAATTTTTTTGTATTAATATAAAAAATATATTTTTAATATATTTTTAATTAAAAAAATCTCTGCTTAATAATACTAAACATTACCAAGTGAATCATAACACTTATGGTAAATAAAAGTAGAAATTAAAAAAAATAAAAATGGGAATCCTAAAAGGCACCTCCTTCTTCCTCTCCTTGTTCATGTATAATTTCAAATATATCAATATATACATTAATCTCATCCTAGTAAATGAATATGACATCATGACTCATTTTGATTATAATTTGAACATCCTCGAGCTAAACAAAACTATTTTTGTTCAAGAACACCTCATAATTAAGTGGTAAAACGATCAGATAAAAAGAAATCTTCTCTTAAAATGAATAGCTTTTCTCTCTCTCTCTCTCTCTTTTAATTTCCAAACAAGGGTTGATGATGCAATGGCAGCATTCATGTTACATTTCCTGGCACTAATAGAAAGAGCCACCGTATCAGAGGCCAGCTACATCTATCATTGTGCCCTGTCCACGCTGCTTTTAACACAAAATCACCACCGGATTGGAGGTGCCCACCTTAGAGAACCTCCAACACAAAAGTAAAAGAAAAGCCAAAGCCAAAAAATTATCCTTTAAGCTATTATCTTCTCTTTTAATAGTTATTTCAATAGCCAAAATCCCTTTTCTCTTACAAAAATACTATTTCTTTACATTCCTAAAAAAAGTCAAAAGCATGGAGAAAGTACATTACTCGGTGGCCAGCGATTCTTCCTTCTGCAATTGGCCCTGGCTTCCCTTTTCAAAAACAGAACAAGAAGATTACAAAAATAACAAAAGCAGTGGGCTTAATTGCTAGGACCACAGTGAGGTGCAAGCCTGTCAGAAGAAGATTGCCAGGATAAAAGTTATCAATGATCATGTTCGTTTTTTTTCCTGCTCATTTTGTTTTTTCTGAGTTTTTTTTTAATTTTTTTTCCAGGTTGATTGGGTTTCTATTTAAACCGTTTGTTTGCTGAAAAATAGTTTTTTTTTTAAGTGAATTTCGGGAAAATGAATTATTTTCTGATGTTTTGTAGTGTAATGAAAAATAAATTGAAAAACATTTTCCATTGTTTGGTTATGTCATGGAAAATGAGATGGAAAATAACTTATTAATGTTTTATTTTTTTCAAGTTTATTAAAATAATGATGAACAAATCTTACAAAATAAAAAGTTGAATGAGAATGAAATTGAAAAAAAAATATAATTTCATAAATTATCTCAAAAAAATAAATAATAATCAAAATAATAGAGATCAAATCTAAAAAATAAAAAAAAATAAAAGATGAAGAAATTAAAATAATAATAATTAACATTTCATAAATTATTTCAAATAAAATAAGTAACAATCAAAAGAATGAGGACCAAATTTGATAGATAAAAAATTTCAATTAAAAAATGATAAGGGAAAAGCAAATAACAATTATAAAAATAAAGACCAAAATTAATATAAAAATTAAATTCCAAGGGATGAAATTGAAAAACAAATATTCAAAACAAAATATATATAGCAATCAAAAGTTTGAGGACCTAATTTGATATAATCAGCAAATAATATGACATTTCTAAACTTTTCACAACTTCCGGAAAGTGTTTTCCGTCTAAAATAAAAGAAAAACACTTTCCTAGAAATCAAGCCAAGTTTTCCTTTGACTGGAAAGTGTTTTTCATTGACCAACTTTTCTAATAACAAACAAACACAGGAAAGTTTTGAAAGTGGTTTTTCGGAAACCAGTTTTCAAGAAACAAACGCAGTCTTACTTTTATTAATGGCAAATCACCTTTTTTTATTGTTTAATAAAATTTAAAAAATTAAATTAATCAAGTGGAGTCCATCATTCAGTGTACGATTTTAGTTGAATTTTATCCTTTAATATTGGTTTGATAATTAATTAATCTTAATATTTTATATCATATAACAAAAGATTTATAATGTATTGGGTTGACTAAAATATCAACCGAAGTATTGGGTAGAAATTTTTGAAGTTTAAATTATTATATTGAGTTTGATAATATTATTAAAAAGTTTTTAATAATCTAAAAATATTTGACAGTAAAAACATTGTAGATAAACTAGTAAATAACTAATGATACAATAATGATGAAGGAAGGGGATTACTGAATCATGAACTTATAAATCTCTATCTCAATGACTAATCCCTCAACTAATAAACCAACTTTAGGAGGTTTTGTTTTTCACTTTAATGATAATTTAGATAAGTGGCTCATGTTTTGTCGTGGATGGACTGGTTTTTTTTAATGTATAAAAATAATATCTTAATATTACTAACATGTTTTAAATATAGAAAAAATACGAGTCAAGTCATAAACTATAATGTATCTAATAAGATGTTTTATTTAATTATATAATAAAAAATATATAACAATAACTGTATAAAAAGAAGGGAAAATTATGAAACTAAATTCTATAAACAAGAACATATATTTCCACCAAGTGGCCCAATAAGTGACAAGCTTTTATCTTAAATAAATATGTTTCAATTCTTTATTAAATGAAAGGATCTGATTTATTATTATAATTTTTTTGTTTGACATTTTTTTTTATCAGCTTAAGTATTAAATAAAAACTAAAAAACATTAAAATCTAATTCGGGGTTTAGATCCTAATAATCAAAGAAAAACTTATTATCTATCGGATCAAAAACTCATATTTCCGATTTAGCAAGAAAACCTATTTTCATATAGGGTTTTAGATTAATGAAGAAATTTTAGATTAATGAAAATTTGTGTTCATAGTTTTCCGATTGCCAGCCCTTCCTCTTATAGGATTGCCATGGTGCATGGCAGTTCAGGGAATGATCTATACCTCAAATGGGCTCACAACATCTTGGGCTTTACCTCAGAGCAAGATCCAGTTTCTATCCTCTGTAAAACGATAGAATTTTAATTAACTTTTTTTTTTTTTTTTTGCCCTTTTTGCTAACCTAACAACAAATATTGGAATTGTATGTAAACGAGTCTCTTTGAAACAATAAAAAAATTAAATAATTCCTCCAAATTCCCTCGAGAATCAATCATAGGTTAAAAAATGTCATCTTTTGAGAATTCAAAAAAAAAATTAAAAAATTTATAGGTTAGTTAATGTACGTTTATTAAAAAAAAACAAAAAAAAAAAACACTATCTTAATCAATCATGGAATCAAAGATCTTCAATTTCACTCATGTCTAGGCAAAGGATTTCAATCTTGGCCTACAATGGTCCTCATTAAAAAGTCACAGCAAAAAAAAAAACAGAGAACGAAAATGAGAAATAAGAATACTTGATATAATAAATAAAAAATTAAAATATACTATAATAATTATTAATACTTGGTGCCATGAATATCTTAAGGGGGATAGACATGGATTTATCTAAAAGATTAAGTGAGTGTTTTATATTTTTATATTATAAAGTATCACTTTTTTAACAAAAAAAAAACATTTTTTCATGAAATCTAATATTCTTTTTAAGAATAAAACTAGGATATTACTTTTAATTAGAATTACAACAATGAATTAGCAATCATGATCCTTATTAATATTACTTTTAATTTTAACTATTTAGTAGGTAGCTCAGTGGTAAAAGTTTGGGACTAAGAGGTTTGCTTCCCCTATGGTTTCAGGTTCAAGCCCTGTGGTTGCTAATATGATGGTCACTGGAGGCTTATATGGTCGTTAACTTCAGGGCTCGTGGGATTAGTCAAGGTACGCGCAAGCTAACCCAGACTTCCACGTTAATAAAAAAAAATTACTTTTAATTCACAATGCTATATAGTCACAATACATCATCACCGTACAAGATTATGAATCCGTTTAGAAAAGTTATGACTTTTAAATGTGGTGATGATTTTGAAAAAATTATAAATTATAACTTTTTAAAAATAATAAGTGAAAAGAGATGTGATATTTTCTTTTAAAGAATTACCAAACATTTAAAAACTATAATCAAAACTAAAAATTATAGCCATAAATCAAATTAATGATTCCCACACTGTCAAACATATCATAGCAATTGATGGTAAGATTCTGTTGACGACAATTGACAAGAGGAGTAAATTTTTAAATTTGGAACTTCGAGGAAAAAAAATAAAAAGGAAAAGGAGTAAAAGAGTTGAAAAGGACAGTGGCAATTAGCGGCGATGATCATTGTAATAAAAAGGGTAAGAACAGACGCCGTCGCCTGTGCACTTTTTAAGAAAAACTACGGCCACGCTTATGCCGCGTATGTTATTATAATTTTTTATATTGTGTTTTTAAAGCTTTTTTTATATATAAATATATTAAAATAAATTTTTATTTTTTAAAATTTATTTTTGATATAAACTTATTAAAAAAATATTTAAAAATATTTAATTTTTTTTAAAATCACGATGTCACCATAAAAACATACACCACCTAAACAAGATGAATTTAAATTTTTTTATGAAATCTAAAAACACACATGTATTTATAGTTTTTAGAATGTGTAGTGAGAAGTGATTGTGGTTTTATGGGATACATAAAAATAATAAAAAAATATATATTTTTTTACTTTTAAAGTAAGATGTGGTTGTGCCAAACATTGCCACCGCATCTTAATTCTAAACTCACTTTTAAAAAATAAAATTTCTTTACATCAAATTAATATTTTTTTAATGTTCTTAAATCATTTTGATATGCTGATGTCAAAAATATTTTTTTAAAAAATAAAAAATATATTATTTTAATATATTTTCAAATAAAAAATATTTTAAAAAACAACTATTACCACACTCCCAAACACCCAAACATAAATCATGCATAAACAAGTTGTACTTAAAAAAAAAAAAAAAAAAAAACCTCATACTCACCCCGGCTTTATCTCACTCATAAACATAACTTTAATGGTTGTCGCTTGGACTTCCACACTACCTTAGTACTTTTTGATTGTGACATTTTTTTTGTAAGCATAATTATCATACCCGATGTAATGACCATAGATCATCAATTTATAAATGATAATGTTTTTTGTGTTTAGTGTTGATATTATTAAATTTAAAATATATTTAGATATGATAATTAAATCACATTGAATTAAATGAATTTAATTAAGTTAATATTTTATATAATTTAATTAAAAATTCAGTTTGGATTAAACATTACTCACACACTCAAGGCCCTGTTTGTTTTTGTGTTTTAAAAAAAAATTTAAAAAATTTTAATTTTTTTTTATATCAATAAATGTTGTGTTGAACTATTTTATTCAATAAAATATCCTTAATTTTTTAAAAGTTATTATATATACAAAGAAGATTTTGTCAGTAAATACCAAATATATTGTCTTACTTTAAAAAATAAAAACTCTACATGCCGAAATTTAAATGGCTTCTACTATATATATATATAAAAAGAAAAAAATATATTTTTTTTGGATACATCACAATACAAAATATATGTCAATACTAATATGTCAATTCAATTTTATTTTTAATTAAGAAATAGACTAAAACATTAATATAATTTTTAAAAAATAGATTAATCCCACTTTTTCATTTTATATCTATTTATGAACCATATAAAATCTTAAATAGTATAAAATCAGCTTCTCGGATCAATTCTAATCTATAGTACTTTATTTCTACTATTAAAACTCTAAAAATGCTTAAAATAAATCAACAAAAGTTAATAATTAAAATCTGAAAAATAGTAAAAATACATCAAAATTTATATAAAAAATAAATTTAAATCCTTGATTTTTTTTTTAAATAATATACGACCCTTTGTTATTGTTTTATATTATTTTTACTCCTTTAAATGAAAATATTCATATTGTTTTTTTATTCATGTCTATATCTTATTTGTCTCATATATATTAAAAAGGAAGTATCTACAATTAAAACAATTTTTTTTTTTATAAAAACTATAATGCTAATATTGTAATCATATTAAAATTTAGTGACACGTACATTGAATAAAATCTTTATACATATTTGTACCTTATTTATTTGAGTAATACATAGATAATTTTATTCATATTTCATTTCTCCATAATATTTTACTGTTTTTCTTTTATTTCTAAAGAATTGATTTCAATATTTTTTAAAAATATTTATTGATATATTTATGAAACGTATGTGCTAAAAGTACTAACATTAGTTAAGCTGCAATTTAAATGAAGAATCTAATTAAAGGGATATTTGAAATTACCGTAATAGTTGTTTTGTTAAGTGTTTTTGACTCGAAAATAAATCAAAATAATATATATATTTTTTTAAAAAAAATTATTTTTGATATCAGCATATTAAAATAATTTAAAAACACTAAAAAACAATTAATCTAAAATAAAAAAAAATAATTTTTTTAAAAATACTTTTAAAACTCAAAAACAAATGAGTCTAAATAAAAATTGCTCTGGATATATACATTCATCACAAGTTTTTCACGTATACCTCTCAATGAAGGATATCTAAATTGATGATCATGTCAGCAATGATAAGACATCTGCAAACTAAGTTTACAGAAGTTTTTGAAACGATCTAGATACTCAAAGGGACTAAATATCAAAATCGAAAATGGCAAGATGGGCTTAACCCTGCTGTACCAATGTACAGATCATACAGAGTTCTGGAGTCAGGAATCCTGAAGGCTGAACCCTGCTGTCCTGAACGAAGTCAGTCACAGGCCAATATTCTGCAGCAGACAATATTCTATCTCCTTCCCTTTTTTCTTCGAACTCTTCCATGCCTGCCTGGCTTGACCAGGAGGTGGTCATGATTTGTTCCATGATGCAAGTCCTCTATGTGGTTTTGGGCTGGCTACTACAGTAAGTTAGTTAGTATATAACAACAAAAGCATGGTCCATACATAGTATTTGGACATGTGAAGAAACAACCTTGAACAGTGATGTATTTGGCGATCTTCATAGATTGAAAACTACGTTTGTTTGGACTATTAAGGCTCTCTTTATAGGGCGAGGAGGTGTGTGTTAGGCAAATGAGAAAGGGACATGGGGTAATTAAGCAGTCTGCGGTGATCATGGTGGGTTTGAAACCTTTTGAAATTGTATTCCTCTTTGGATTCTAGTAAAGGGAGTCTCCAAGCTTAGGTTGGTGAGCGCCAAGCGAATCATATACAGGGAAGTAGCAGCGAAATGTCAAAGAGTAATAGCACTGGATGTCTGTATGTGCTTGCTGTGCTCATCATATGTTTGAATTCAGGTGGTTCTTCCCCTAACATCATGCAATGCCCAGTAGATTCTCCCCACTGACCAAGTCATGCAATATTCAATTACAGCAAGCTTTTTTCGTGGTGTTCGTACATATTACTCTGTTTGTCTTTACCGTGTTGCCATGTTTTTTAAAAATTTTAATTTTTTTTTTTGCTTATTTTTTTTTTGATGTTTTAAAAATATTTTGATGTAAAAAATAAATTTTAATAAATAAAAAAAATATTATTTTTATATATTTTTAAATAAAAAAACATTTAAAAAAACAACTACTACTATAATATCAAACACTATTTTAAAGCTAACTCCAGTTGAGAAAGAGATTACTTTCGTGATGCTTTTCATTACCTCAAATAATTTTTTAATGTCATATTTTAATAAGTAAAATTCTCATGAATCCCCTTGTTTTTTTGTTGTTTTGTTCTTTCAGGAATAGCTTGAGTTTTGACTCAATCGAAGAGATGAATTTAGTTTTGGTGCACAAAAACCTGGCTAAGTATACTTTTTATAGTAAAAAAAAATACATAGTACGTTATTACAACGTTAATTATCATAAATAATCATCAAGGATGTAAAATTGAAAGGAAACATGCTTAAAAGATGGTTTCAGTTCTTGAGGTTTGATTCATGTAGCAATTGAAAAAGGACACAACAATTGCAAGTAATAATATGAATCCAGTGATATTCAAATCTATCAAGTACTCCAAAGATGTTCATAATTTCATGTTGCACTTCTCGAGTCAAAGGTTGGAACCCCAGTAAGGTGGTCTAGCGGTATTTAGCCAAGAGTTTACGGGTTTGCTTCCTCTAAGATTTTAATCCTGTAAAAAAGCTAATTTTAAACTGCAAAAAAATAATTAGACGTGTGTAAGCTGACCAGAATATTCTACATTTTAAAAGAAAAGGAGTCAAAGGTTGGGTTGGTTGGTACAAACTTTTTGAACACGGAGGCCTCCCAGTTGGAGATCACACCAGGCCATATCATTAGTATTTCTAGCAGGCTTTCATTAGTATATTGATCAAGTCAAGCTTTCAACTTTCTCCCCATTGTATTGTAAAAGTTGAAACAATAGAATTACCATCCAATTAAACCCCTTTTGCGGCCATGATTTGGCTAAGTAATAGAAAAAGTTGGTTTGAACTCACTGTTTACAGGATTGTACCAATCATTTGGTCCACATTAGCATCTGAGTTTGTTCATTTAAGACAGCTAGGAATCATGCGTCGGTAGAAGGCACTCTATAACGACCGAAAGGAAGAGGAAAATGTTAGTATGTCTATGGGCCTGCGTTTGAACCGTGTGTGTACTAAAGTTGACCACTGTAGATCATAGTTTCGGCAGTAATTCACAAACGATTGAATGGAATAATCAAGTGGGTGGTTGTGTGTTCTCATAACTCATTGAACAAAAGCAAGAAAAGTAGCAGCAGTGAGGAAATGCAGGCTGGTAATCATGGAGGAATCCCTGCCATTGAAAGCCAACTTTCTCTTGGCATGCCAGCTTGGCGCGCGACATGTTGGCATGCAAATGTTCTTGTAAAGTTGTAGTAGGACGACTAGAGCATAGTCAAAGCAATTATTCTATAGTGTCTAGAATAGAGCATTAGGTTTAACGCAAACACTGTCATAAATCACAATGGTATGTGAAATCAGTTGATCAGACAGTGTCATGTCATGAAATCTTAACATGCCATTCTCGAGACAAAAGAATCAGGCACGTGATTCTCTTGCCTCTCATGCCTTCGTTTTGTTCAAGAGCCGCTGCGTAACGCGAAGTACCAAGCAGGGCAAACAAGGTGCTTGTTTTTTGCGCCAATGGCAATAAAAGCAGAAAGGCAAAGCAGAACAAGGTGATATCTACCATCCATTTTCCAGCCTCCTCGTTTGTCCTGGTGTCTCCCGGTAAAACCAACATGAAATCGGCTTATCATGAGGGAGATCGAGCACAATGTGCAGGCTTTTGTGGGTTAAAGTAAAACCATGTGTCCCAGTAGACAACCCTAGCCAGCGGACACAGAAAAGCAAACTAATTTCCGGCAGCGATCATGATGTTGCGTTTCAGAGAATATATATATATATATATATATATATATATATATAGCCTCCTGTGTAGGTAATCAAGGACTTGGAGTTAGTGACTTTGTCTAGGTAACAGGAAATTAAATTCAAAGCAGCACAAAATTAAGACGAGCTGTTCCATTCATGACACTTGACAGCCTTCTATGGAAAACGCTTAAAGTTCAACAAAAACAATCCAATCAGGCCCTTAATTTCCTAACTAGCTACAATTGAATCGTAGTTTAAAAATTATTACGTAAGTGTGATTCAGCGAACCTAAAACTACCACATGATATCTTGTAACTAAGAGCATGTTCATCTTCATGGCGAAAACTATGATTCAAACAAAACAAAGAAAAGGCCCTACCGCCCTAGTTTGTGATCGAAGGACTTCTCCTTCCCTTTTGTGCATAGGAGGACAATAAATATCCTCCTACCTTTGACTACTAATCATTGGTGTGAGTTCCCCGTTTGGGACGGAAATGGGTTAATTTTTTTATTTAAAATTAATTTTTATATGTTTTATTTTATTGTTTTGATATATTAATATCAAAAATAAATTTTAAAATATTATTTTGATGTGTTTATAAAGAAAAAACATCTTAAAAAAAATTACTAATAAACTCCCAAACATTATTTTTATCTCTTTGAATGTCGAGGATATGTACAAGATTGTGAGAATATATTATATGGCTGAGTGGTTAAATTTTTTTTTGGAGATTTTTGTCAATTGAATTTTATCTTTAATATTTTTATTTACTTGAGGATAAAAATTTATTTTCAAATTAATTTATATTTTAATTAAAACTAAATACTTTCTTAAAATGAATCTTTAAACTTTAATTTTCCTTTTTGATTTCGATTCTCATGTTATTATTATTTCTATGGATAAAACATGAGAGATTAAGATTGCGTATAGAAAAAACATATATAAAAAGAAGAAAAATATATTTAGTTAAATAAAAAAAACATAAGAATAAATTTATTCATGAAAAATTTAAAATAAATTTCAGTATTTTTAAAACAATGACATGTTTTCTCTGTTTCAATTGTCTTTTTTTTATTTTTATTTGGAGATGATAACCAAACACCGATTAATTATCAACTTGTCATTGTAGTTTTTTCTTCTTCTTTTTGCAATTAATTATAGGTTTACTTTTTCTTTGAGGAAAAAAGAAAAATTAAAGGAAAGTGGGAAAAGCTAGAAACATGACCTCATGAACAGAGGAAGTGCACACAACTTGGCTAGCTAGCTCCAAGTTGATCATGACTCCTGACAAGCTTAATTTTGTTGGCTTCAGCGATGACACAACTTGGCAACCATGAACAATGAGCCCAATAACTTCAAGAATAAAAGAGTTGAATATATATATATATATATATATAGATCTTATTATATGTTATAATCATTTGATTATTGTCCTTTGTCAGACATACAAAAATTATTGTTTTTTGTCCTAACAAGGACCATGGGAAGGCTAGCTTAGATATAAAGCAAGTGCTCTTCAAATTATTTATTATATTCCCTAGCTAATTAAACTAGTGTTAAGAATCTTTATAAATTTAATCATTTAGATGGTGTTTTAGTAATAAGAACTTGGGATCAAAAGATTTATTTTTTCTGTGGTTTCAGGTTCGAGCCATGTGGTTGCTTATATAATGGCCACTGGAGGCTTACATGGTTATTAACTTCAGGACTCGTGGAATTAGTCGACATACACGCAAGCTGACCCGGACACCCACGTTAAACTAAAAAAAAAATCTTTATAAATTTTAACAAATTCAGCAGTTCTGGACTGGGATATCTTTTTTTTTCTGATGTATTTTAAATGTATATTTAATTTTAAAAATATCAAATTATTTTATATATATATTCAAATAAAAATTATTTTAAAAAAGTATTATATACCACAGCATTAAACACATAGCTAATAGTCATGTGTGGTGTGCAAGGTGGCATCACTCCCTTACATCGTCGTACCTATTATTTTTAATCATACTATTATATATTATAATTAAAAAAATATAATTGTTAAGTTTTAAATTCTTTCTTAATTAAAAAAAAAAACTATTAAATACACTACCATGAAGCAAAGCTCGGTCTTGTCTATAGTAATGTGCTACCAACCATGAGATTGCTATTATGCTAATATTATATTTGATCATTGGATTTGAATTTAAAAGTTTTATTATTCATTTTTTATTCATTTTAAATTATTATTTTTAATTTAACGAATTAATCAAAATCCACATCTTAAACCCCCTCCTTAACTATAAGTTTTTTTTAAGACAAGGTCAATTTTTAATTAAAATTCTGTTTGATAAAGTAAAGCGGTGTAATTACGGTTAAAAATGTTTTTAGACTGATTATAATTTCAAAAGTTGTCTTGTTTTTTGTTTTTTATCTCAAATTATGGTAAAAATTTAATAAGTATGAAAAAAATTACAATTTAATTTTTTTTTTTTCAAATTACAACAGCAAAAATTAGTATAGTGCAAAAACAATTTTTTTTATCACTTCCCCTGTACATTTTTAAAAAGTATATATATTAACGTGGATATTCTTTTGTAGTTCCATTTTAATTTTTAAATAATCCTTTCCATCAATTATCCACATAAAATAAATGGAAAGAATGCCTGTCACGGTGATTTGAGGTCATTGTAGTGTTGGAGGTTTGCTTTTCATCTTACCCCATATTGTGGCCACTAAAAGAGGTTCTGGTTGGCCTTGCAATAGACAATTCAACTAAAATCTCCACCACACATTATACTATGATTTTTAAGAGTATTTTTTATTTAAAAATATATTAAAATAATTTTTTTAACACCAATACATTAAAATCATCACAAAACATGAAAAAAAGTTTTAATTTAATAATTTTTTTTTAAATAAAACATACCTAGTAGATGTCGCGCTTGCGAATCACACCAAATAGCAACCATAGGAGTAAATAAGAAGATGACTGGTCATAATGGGCAACATTTTCAAACATCGAGACTACTAACTACTATGTTATGTTGTTGGTTCCACTTGCACAAATTCATTGCTAACATGGCTACAGCCTCAACATATTTGTCTTCATATAATAATAATTGCTCTCATTTCTTCTTTTCGAGATGAAAAGGAGATTGAAGAGTGTTGGTGGATAGTTTGTACTACAAACTTTGTAGTAAACAGTTCTTTTGATTTGGTCAGGTAAATCAATAGGTATATTCAATAATGTATTCAATGAAATTGTCTCATGATTATGATATTTTTTTAAAATTTTGATAACAAGGATAACCGGATTAATCCGATTGATTTTTTTAACCTGATAATATGTTTAAAGTTGGCATGTATAGCCGTGATATTGTTGAGTTGATGATTGTTTGGTAGTTGCCTTTTTAACTATGCTTTGGTGTATTTTAAAAGTGTATTTGCTCTGAAAAAATTAAATTGATGATTTTTGCTGTGTTTTTAAATGATTCTAATGTACTGATGTTAAAAAATAAAAACAAAAAATATAAATATTATTTTAATACTTTTATAAATAAAAATTATTTTTAAAAAGCACACAATTTAATATCAAACACCCGTTTGAAATCAAGTTTACAAGCTGTGTTTGAATTGGTCATTGTTTTGAAGGATAATGAATATGAATTTCTTGTTAAAAAAACAAATAAATAATATCAAATAATATCAAATATAAAAAATATTAATTTAAAATAAAAAAATAAAAAATTTGTAAAACATAAAAACAATCAACCATCTATCACCTTGAACTCTTTCCATTTACCCTTCTAGGGCAGATCAACACAATGGTCACCTTCTCCAACCCATTTACTCCTCTCACAAGTTTCTTGACACGAATCACAAAACCTCCCAGGTAAAACAGAAAGAAACCCTACCTGGAAACAGTGCAAAGCCAACCACACCAAAAAGGCAGAGCTTGGAAAACTAAAAACACGACTCTAACCTAAGAACAGAAGGTACACCATAGTAAAAGTGAACAGGCAGGGCTTCTGGTCTTAAGATGGTAGCCATTTTTCTTGATTCTATGAGTTCACATTTTGTAAATTTAAAAGAATTCACTTCTTTAATCCATATAAAATACACTCAAGAAGACATTTAATTTCAAAATCATCTTAAAATCAAAGTTATCAAATTTAATCATGTTAATTAATCAGAGGGTCGGTGTTTAAATACCTCATGCCATCCAAATTAAAAATAAAATAAAAATCGCAGTAAAGAGTGAACCCTCATCAACACAAGCCGAATCTTCCTCAAATGCCTGGTAAATAAGCCTCGTTTTCTCCCATAGTCCTTCCCATGCCCCCCTTAAACCCCACCATCCTTCCTGGCTGACCCCAACTCCCCGCCCCACCTCTCTATCCTGTTTAACCCCCTTTTTTTTTTTTAATATATATATATATATATATAGACGCACACACAAAAGTATTTATTTTCTTCTCTCGTGTCATGTCATGCAGCAAGCAAGAATAGCAAATAGCAAATAACACTCTTTCTAACCATGGTATCCAGTAATAAAAACTTGGGACTAAGAAGTTTGTTTTCTCTGTGATCTAAGATTCGAGTCCTGTAGTTGCTTATATAATGGTCATTGAAGGCTTACATAGTCGTTATTTTCAGGGCCCGTGAAATTATTTAAGGTACACGCAAGCGGGTCCGGACACCCATATTAAATTAAAAAAAAAAATAGTACTCTTTCTATCACATGAAAAGGGCTTTTCAACCTTGCCTTTCTCTCTCACATACGCCCCCACGACAATTGCTTCTCTCTCAGGGACAGTTTATAATTATTTTGATGTTTTTTTAGAAAAAAATATCTTAAAAAATAACGTTGTTATATTTTCAAATGCCATTTTAGTGTTTATTCTAAAATATTATTGAATTAGTATTTTTTAGTATTTTTTTAATAATTTTGATATGTTAATTGTTTTTTAAAATTTAAAAATATTATCTTAATATATAATTGTTTTAAAATAACATTTTTTAAAAACTTCACTACCAAACACGCACATATTAGCCAGCTCATCCTCTTTCTCTCTCGCTCTTTCTCTATTTATCTCTCCAAAACCACCAAAACACCAACTCCGCTCCTCTCTATATATCTGATGACACTTTCAACGTTTTCTCCATCAGATCTCTTGGAGATGCGTGATTCTTGAGAAAGTTTGAGACTTTCTGTCTTTTTTGGCTTTTTAACCCTTGTGGTTATCTGGGGGTTTGATATCTTTCAATACCCATGACTCAAAATCCTATCTTTTCTTGATTTGTTCGGTGGTTTTAACCTTAAGATCCCATTTTGGAATCTGGGTTTTGGCTGTTTTTCTGAGAGGAAGCGGAGAGGAAGAGCTTTTGAGAGGGTGAGCAAAAATGGCTAATGGAGCTGAGAGAGAGATGGTGTTGTTGTTTAGTGAAGAAGAGTTGAGAGAGATGAGTGGGGTCAAGAGAGGTGGAGATTACATAGAAGTGATGTGTGGGTGTACTAGCCATAGATATGGTGATGCTGTTGGTAGGCTTAGGGTTTTTATCAATGGTGAACTTGAAATCACATGTGAATGCACTCCTGGTTGTGATGAAGGTCTCTTTTCTTAAAAAGTCTTTGTCTTGGTTTTTAAAATTTTTATGAAGGGTTTTAATGAACCGGGGTCTGATTTTTATGCATGTTGAATAGGTCTTGTGTGTGTGTGTGTGTGTGTGTGTGTGTATGTTTTGACGTTGATGGATGTCACTGTCTTTTGTTTAATCGAGAGTGATAAAGATCCTTTGCCAGTTGTATGGTTTGAATTTTGTTGTGTGTTATTATTACAGTCTCTAAGTGTATGTTGTTTTGTCTGAAAGAGTGAGTTGTGCATGCCATTGCTCAAATAGATAATGCAGTTTTGTCTGTGGACTTTTCTATGTTGATTTTTTCTGGTTCGGATTGAACTACAGCTTGTGTTTTGATTCAAGAACTGGTCTTTTGAGTGATCTTCTTTACAATGAGAGCTGCATGGCTTTTGTTGTTTTGATTGCAATGGTTGACTTTGATGTTCTAAGGTTTGGTGTTTTGATACCAGAATTCTGCTCTTCCTGTTGGACAGAGTAAGCCTTTGTGTATGGCACTCTTCTATGTACTTTATAGTACCCTCTCTGGCCACTCTATCCTTACAGCTCTCTACCTTTACTGTTATTGCTTTAGATTATGTGCAAATTCAAGGTTGACTATGTGAAGAGAACTATGGTTTTGTACAAGGATGGCTGCTGGTTGGGGTCAAACTAGGAAGCTGACTTCTAAAGGGCTATCATGCACACCAATGCTTAAGTTGGATGTGGTCTTCTGTGTGCATGTACATTTGGCTACGTAGTGCTAAGTTAGGATACATCTTCTGACAACTCAGGATCTATCTTCTTTCACATTGCCGAATATTTTTTTTTCCTGTCACGGTGCAACTGGAAGGGTTGTCTAACCTGTGCCTGTGACTCCTCAGAGTCGATTAAAGAATTGATAACTTGGGATGGTATAGGTGGAGGTTTCGACATCTGTTCAGTACTGGAGTCTTGCAAGGGCTTGATACTGAAAGTTGTTACAGTAAGGGCAGTTTCTAGCCTTTAAAAGAGAGTTAGGTTCGTAGAAAGGGGAATGCATTTTGTTCGCAAGAATAACTCTTGTGGTCTTAACTGAAAGGAGAAAGCATTCACACTGTTTATCTTCATTTCTCATTAGTGAAACACCTTCTGCTGGACTTACCTGATAACTTTTAGGGCCACGTTTATGCAACTGTTCGTCTGTGCTCCATGGGCTATCCTGTGGCTCTTGCAGAAGAATGTGGTATATTGTCTGGTACAATAATCCAGTTAAACTTCTTTCTAATGTCTTAGTCACTTTATAACTTCACAGCAATTCAAAAAAATGGCAGTCGGTGTCCCTAAATGTTAAAATGGATTGATGTTCCCCGTGCATTGTTATCTTCTCTGTGACTTGACCATATGAAGCTTTCATTTGTTCCGTGCATGTGATCATAGCATATTTGTATTAAAGTATGATCCTTTTTTTTTGTCTTTAATTTAATCTTTGTTCAGATCTTTTGATTGCTTTATTTCCTGGAAATATCAAGTGCTTCCTTTAATTGTTTGAATGGTTATCTTGATGCAAGACAAGATGACTCCTGCTGCATTTGAGAAGCACTCTGGAAGAGAGACAGCTAGAAAATGGAAGAACAATGTATGGGTCATAGTTAATGGGGAGAAGGTTCCATTGGTAAAGACAGTGCTGCTCAAATACTACAACCAGGCCTCAAAAAATGGCAATGGATCCCACAGGTCACACAATGGACGAGTTTGTCATCGCGATGAGTTTGTTCGCTGTAATAAATGTAACAAGGAACGCAGGTTTCGGTTACGGTCCAAAGAGGAGTGTCGGATTCACCATGATGCTTTGGCTGATGCGAACTGGAAATGTGCTGATATGCCATATGACAAGTAAGTTTCCCCTTGAATCACTGATTGTTGATGATTTGCTTATTTTGACCTTCATGAAGTTTTAGGTCATTAGTCATTTTGAGCGATGATTCTAAAATCTGTTTCCTTTTTACATTGGAAGCTGGATTCTGATCATGCACTTCATGCCTGTATGGTGGAGATTTTGACATGTTTGCAGTTTTTAAGTAAACCATGCATTGATTCATTCTTGTTCTCTTTGTTGGTGAAGTTTCTTGTCTTTAGAGAGCAAAACGAGGTCATGAATCCAATCAATATCTTTGTTTTAATTCATTTTTAACTTCATTTGTTGTGCTGTCTTTTTTGTTTCTTTTCTTCTATTGAAGAATGGGTGATTTTGTGCGTCATTTACTAACAGGATGAATAATTTGTTCGGATGGGCATTGATGATAGAAGATCGAATATTGTTTGATTTAGGTGATAGAAGAATGCTGATGCTTTGAAAACAAAAGTTTATATTATATGATCAGGCTTGTATGATTACAGCGTGATCAGCCTCTATGCAAGCTAGGTATAGGTCATGATTGATAAAAGTACCTTCGATCAGACATTCAACAGCACTTGATTAGGCCAAGGTATCCGGTCAAACAAATTATCCTTATTGATAGACTACTCTCATTAAGGGGTATCACAGGGAGCTAAAGTACATTTAGAGGATTAAAGAAATAACATATCCTTGCTTGAGAAATCATAAATAAAGGAGCAACCTATGTGTTGTTGTAGAAGGATTTCATGTTTTATTAAAAGGGATAGGGGATTCATGTATTTTATCTTTTGCAGGACATTTTTTTTGACCTAGAGTTCTCTTCATGAAGCATTTCTTATTTGCCCTGTCATGAAGTTCGTGTTTATTTGCCAGATCATATCCCCTCTGATTATTTTAGTTGCAAAGTTTCAGTAAATCTGTTAAGCACCTTTTTTTAGCATGTTGAAAAAATGAAAAGATCAGAGATATAATTGTGCTTGATATGATGATAATTTATTTAGTTTAAAAGTTGAGTAGTATTCCCATGTGATTGATGCTTATTTTAATTTCTGAAGTTTAACAAAAATTCTATTATGACAATGGAACCAATCTTGATACATAGCCATAGGTGTCATCCTACCTTTCGCTGCCACCTTTGCACCTCTGCACGGAAGCATTTCTGAAGTGATAGTCATAGAGGGATACAAAGTAAACTCTGTATATAGTGGAGTTTTTAACAAATTCTATTTCCCTAATTGCTAGCCTGCATTTATAGATGTAATTTTGTGCCATGCAATTGAAGGAAACCCAGTGACATGCTATCTACTTCATGCGTTTCTGGAACATTTTCACATTTAGGGTTAAGGACAGTTCTTATTTGAGATCCCGTCCCAGTGACATGCTTTCTACTCCATGCTTTTCTGGAACATTTTCACGTTAAGGACAGTTCTTATTTGAGATCCCATTTACAGAATTTGGAACATGTATAATTTTTGTTTTTTGCATTTTTTTTCCACTCAATCTTTTGTTTTTATTATCTATATTTGAAACTTCTTCATTTAAGTCTTTTGAAGAAGCAAAAGCACCTGTGTTTCTTCATGGGCTACAATTTTTCCATCGGTGCTCGAGTTTCTTTATATTTGGAAGATGTTTTAAATGGATTGGTGGGTTCTTGCAATTATCAGATCTGTACTTGATGCATGACTGAAGTTCGCCTTTTGCACAACTTTAGTGTAGAAATTTGACTAGACTTTTTCTAGCTGTTCAATGGTCTAGCATGCATGCACGCAGTCTGCTAGTAGAAATTTAACTAATGTTGTGGTTTCATGTGTTTTTTTACTTATTTCAGAATAACATGTGATGATGACGAAGAACGGGCAAGTCGAAGGGTGTACAGGGGTTGCACCCGTTCTCCAACATGCAAGGGCTGCACTTCCTGTGTGTGCTTTGGTTGTGAAATCTGTCGTTTCTCAGATTGCAGCTGCCAAACTTGCACCGACTTCACTAGGAATGCAAAAGTTTGAGTTCAAAACAGTGATGCTTTAGCAGTCCTGATATCCCCCCTTTTATTTGTTGCCTTTCCATGGCATTATTGCTTTATTTAATCCCCTGCCCCCACAGTTAAGCCTATGAGTAACATTCTCTTATGTTAAACCTGAAATTCCAGTCTCTGAGTTAGGCATTCATTGTGCTCGTTGGCTGGTATAGAACTTCGAAATTTAGTAATTTATCTCATTTATTTTTTTCTTTTGCATGTTCATGTCTACCGATGGTTTCTTTTCCACCATCAATTCTTGGCAGGTTAAAACCTGCATTTCTTACATCTGCTTAGCCACAGGCACAAGCCCTCCTCACCCGGCCACTGAAAGATGAGGGTTTGTGACAATTGACTTGCATGTTTGGAAGCATGGTTGTCAGGTCTGCTCAGGGTCCATCCAGTTTAGGATTGGGGCATCAATCAATCCAAGTCAATTATTTTATTTTAAATTCTTTGGAGTTGAAAAGACTGTTTCATTTGAACATGAACAGGTCGTTTGAGTTTGGTTTGGTCAACTTGCTAGGTTATCTAAACGGTTAAAGTAAAACCTGGTATGGATACAAAATGATTTGAAGAAAATTTGGTCTAAGACCAAGCTTGGTTGAGTCTATATAAAATGGTCCAAATCAAGTTTTGGGTCATTGGGATACCCTGTTGGGTTAAGTTTGTTTGGAAAAAGGGATGGTTGAACTGAGGTGAAATCCTGTTTTGTGGTGTTTTATACGGTGAAGAATTTTAGTTTTAAGAGGATAGAGATTTTTTTAAAAAATATAAATTAAAAAAATATTTTTTTATTTAGAAATGTATTAAAATAATTTTTTATTATTTTTTTAAAATTATTTAATATTAGCACATTTGAAAATAAAAAAAAAATTATTTTTTAAATAGGCTATTAGTTATTGGTTTTGGTTGCATTTATATATTTTGTGTTTGATAATTTATGAGTTTGAGTTTGAGATTGAGTGAATAATGTTTTCTAAAATATTTTTTATTTAAAAATATATTAAATTTTTTTTTTTAATTTTTGATATTAGCACATCAAAACATAAAAAACAATAAAAATTATTAATTTAATTTAAAAAAAATAAAAAATTTGAGAAACTGTTGTTCAAATAATAGTGGTTGTTTTTTTAAATATATATTTTTTAGAAAATATATTAAAATAATATTTTTATTTTTTAAAAATTATTTTTGACATAGCATATTAAAACAATTTTAAAACACAAAAAAATTGATTTAAAATATAAAAAAATATTTAATTTTTTTCAAAAATGTGTTCCTAAACATGTTTCCAATGATACTCAAAGTTATAATCATGTAACCAACCTAGGGACTAAAGAATAATAACAAGTCTGAAAAAAAAAAATTGAAGACTAACTTGTAATCAAGTACTAAAAAGAAAATTTACTCTTAGTTTTGCGGAGGATGGTAAGCAAGCAGCCAGGTGCAGTTGTAAGTCAACTAGTGTGGAAGTTCTTGGCACCATTGAAGTGCTATGGTGGTGATAATTTCTCCAAGATTGGTCAGAATTGGGAGGAAATCACAAGTGAGTGGATGAATCTACTGAGAAAAATGTCTGTATACTTGTAGAATTTGAAAACAATTGCAACTATATTTCTAAATATTTGGAAATATATTAAAATAATATATTTTTTATTTTTTTAAAATTATTTTTGACATCAGTATATCAAAATAATCTAAAAACACTAAAAAAATATTAATTTAAAAAATAAACTTTTTAAAAACGTTTTTAAAATATTATCCACTTCCATATAAAGATAAAGAGCTGGTTTTGACTTTGAAAGACAAGTTGCAGATGGTTTTAGGCCCATGGAAGAACAAGCATAAAACCCAGAGAAAAGGGCTTTAAGGATATGTTTGGTCTGCGGAATAACATAGGAGTATGAGGGTTTTCTTTCTTTTCTTTTCTTTTCTTTTCTTTTTTATTAGCTCAATCGGACAAAAAAATTGCTAAAACATCATAGTTGGAAATTTATTTTTGAGAATAGAACAATTCACTGAGGCACACATGTCTCGAATGTAAGCTTAAAGGATGAAAAAATGCCTCTGCAATTGTAATTTTAAGATCACAAATATGAGACCTGTCTCGATATACTATGTTAATTTTATAAATAAATTTTTAATTATTATATTTTGATAAAAAATTTAGCCACTATTTTAATTTTGAATTGCTATATATATAATTAAATAAATATAGTTTAAAAAACAAAGTTTTTAAATTCAATAGAGTTCATAACTAGGGTGGTCACAAGGTGATTTAAGTTAATTTAATATATCATCTTTTTTTTTTAAGTTGTCATCTTGGAATTCTTTTAAAAGCTAGCCTATGTTTTTGCTATTCGTTTAAGATTGTATTTGAATCTGTAAAATCAACCAATTTATATTAAAAAAACTTTTTCATGATTTAATTTGGAACTCGAACCAAACAAATAGCTGAATTAGAAGATTTCAAAATTAATCAACTTGGTTTAATTAATAACATTGCTAAAAAATTCCCTATAATTTTAATATTCTTTTTTTTTTATCACAATTAAAAAGTTTTTGATTCCATCCAAGATAGAGCGGGAGAATGAACTAGTTTTATATACTATTTATACTAATTTCTCTTAAGATTTGAAATTATATTTCCCACTTTTGGACTATGGATTTTTTTTCATATATATTTTCATGAAAATTACTAAAATTTAAAAAAATTAAAAAAAGATAATTAAAATGAATATTATTTAAGAAAAATAAAAGAATTAGAATATTACTAGTTATTCTATTTTCTTATAACAAAAATCCCAATTATAAATAAAAAAATCAATACGTGCATTTAATTAAATAAATCAAGAACCTTCTATGCAAATAAATGCAGAAAAAAATATTAAAATGTCTATTCGACTCGCTTTGCTAGAGGTTAAATAATTTTTTTAATGCAAATAAATTAATGTGTAGATGTTATTAATGTGCTTTTTGACAACGAGTAAAAAATATAACTATAAATCAAAAGATCGATGCTTACATATATAGTAGACACTATATGCGTTAATAAAAACATGTAAAATCTCAAACTTATTTTTAACGTAGTGGAAAATTAGGATTATGTTGCAATTGCTACATTGAAACACCATTTTATTAGTCTCTATATAATAATTTTTCAAAAAAAATATAAAGAAAAAAAAATCTAAAAAAAAAATTGCAAAAAAATAAAGATAAATAGACTAAGTGTAAAGCAATAAATATTCAAAGTGTAAAGAATAAAAAATAATATTGTTTTTAAAAAAATTATAAAGGAAAAAAAACTAAAAAAATATTACAAAAATTTGAAGATAATAAAAAAAATGGTGATCAATAGGCGAAATAAAATATAAAATGATAAAAACATTGAAGAAAATTTTAATTGTGCTATTTCTATTGTATTTTTTCAAAAAACAAAAAAATTACAAACTTATCACCGTTAGAAAACCCGCTAAAGGAAAAAAATATAGAAAATTTCAATGGTGACATTTGTACCCTAAAAAAACCTTGTACTTCTAGTACATGTATAGTTTTTATATTTATAAGGATACGATTGTTCTTATAGTATGTTGTTCTGAGCCTACACTCACCAGACGTAAAACAAAACAGTTGTCCAGTACAGTAGTCTAGTTTGCATCGCTGTCATGTCCTTTCCACTTCTATTTTATATTTTATCCAACACACCATGGCCTATGAAATACCAGAAGCTTGCACAAGTATAGGAATGAGGGAGGGAGGGAGAGTCCGAGAGGGCATTCGGCTTGCACAAAAGACAACAAAAAGCACCACTCCCAAGGAGCACCTGGGGAGCACACCAAATTTTGCACGAATTAAGATTTTAAGGAAGAATCTCCGAGACCACATGATACAATCCAGATCCATGCATATATTGAGCCCAAAACTTGATGCCAAGGTTCTCTTAGAATCTCACAGCCACCATGAACCAACCATGAGCAACCATTATCACCACTCCCCTTGCACCAGCAGACCAGCTTCCCCTCAACGAAAGCCAAACAACAATTCCTAAATACCATTATAATTATACTATAATAAACTAAAAGTGAAGGGGAATACTGCAGCATCAACTGTAATTGAGGCAAGTCCAGCACCAGACGAGCAATGTAGCAAACATTTTCTCTGACATCCATTAACGTAAAATAATTTACACAAAGGAGGCGAGTCTGCAGTGCACTGCAGGTCCACTCATAGCCTATTTCAAGTTACAGCTCAACATGTTACAGTGCAACGTAAACATGACAAAAATCAGTTTGGTGGCTGTCTACCTCTCCCACCTGAAAAACGACCACCCCCTCTACGATAAGGTTTTCTTCCATGGCTGGAAGAGGCTCCTGCATTGAATTGCTGAGGAGCTTGTATGTTGCCAGGAGGGATGGCTGGTGGTTGGAAACTACAGTTATGTACTAAAGGCGGTCCAGTGGATATCATTCCTTGGTCTACCACATTCATAGCTGGAGGATTAGGTTGAACCTGAAATCCTGTTCCAAATGCAGCTTGGTTAAAGTAGTGTCCTCCCACTACAGGCCATGGTGGAGGATATGCAGGTCCAGCAAAGAAATTTGGTTGTCCGCCTGCGAACAAAGCATTAGGAAGTGATCTCTGACCAGGATTGAACTGTTGCTGAATTGGCATACCATTTGCCATAGGTATCTGATAGGGATGCTGAAGTTGACTCTGTACAGGCCAAGGCATATTATTAGATGGAAACCCACCTCGAATTGCTAAAGCTTGAGGCTGCTGAGATGGTACCATACTCGTCCATACACCATTTGAAGGTGCATAAACACCAGTTGTCTGAGGCACTGGGGCCAATGATGTTCCAACAGCAGAGTCATTACGCAAATTTTGATCGGGTGGTAGCTGATCTACACCAGTTGGCATTTGCTCCCCAAAAGGTTTATTATTCTTCCAACCGCCACCCCTATTTTTCACCTTCCTTCTATTGTTTTTGTTTTTTCCAGATTTCTCATCACTAACTCCCCTCTTTGACATTTTTAACATCCTCTTGTGCTCCGCCTCTTTCTCATCATCTGAAAATTCTGTCTCATTAGTTAACTCTTCATCGTATTCACCAGATGCATCATACCCTTTCTTGTGAAGATTCTTGACATTGAGCACATGATTGGCAAACTCAGGAACAAAAGATATCAAAGTACCATTAAGGACCCCAGAAGGGACTTCACTTTCTGAATTGTATCTCACCACGTAGTATGGGTTTTTGACAGGTCCAAAAATCTCATCTACCAACCCCAACGGGGATCTCTTTTCAGTTATCCACAGGATAGAACCCTCATTCAAGGGATTGTGCTTTTCCACCCCTTGTACTATAACCTGGGGACCTATAGCCTGAAAAATCAAGAATAAAAGATATACTGATACAGCTCTTACCAATCTAAAGTCAACCTAGAGCTTAAATTGACAGAGAAAGCAAACATTTCTGTGTGATTTACATATATTGGTGTTAGATTTAAGACATCTAAACTTCAATAAAAATGATCTGCACTTGGCTTCAGATGGGCTTACCGACAAAACAACTCCAACAGGTAGCATCTGATGATGAAGTTCCAATGAAGCATGAACAGGAGGAACAGGAGAGAGAAACTGCAGATTTGGCACAAGTTTATTTGATTAGCAATATGACATAAAAACAAAACATTGAAACGCCTGAATAGTGAGCCACTGGATCAAATTTTGATCTGCAACCTAACTCAGGAATACAAAGAAGAAGTCATGCTCTGCATACTTGCCATCAATGGGTATAACAGTATAGCCTTATTCTGGGTCCATAGAAAGTCACACACAGAGGAGCCAAGTCAAAAATTCCTATTCTTAAACTAACATTAATAGTAAATTGCATTATCATTATCAAAGCAATTAACCTGTTAATGAAGAACCATAAAAATCAGTGACTATATCAAATAGAGAAGGAACGAAGACTTTTTAGTTTTTATTGTTATTTTTTTTTTCACAGTCCTCTAATTGTATTCTTACATAAACCTTAAGTTAATTGGGCTGGAGCACCAGTAACTACAACAAAAAATTTGTTTTCAAACAGTATTCATGTTAAGCTGCTAAACCTTCATCTTCTGGAAAGTGAAGAAACAATACACCGCTAGACTATGCCATGTAACACAATAAATTGCCCTAACATTTACTTGCCAGAAAGAATGTGTATAAAAACACCTTGCATTTCTATATTTAACTCCATAGATCGTACTCACATGATCAATGACAAAGCAAGAACTAATAATTCCAATGCCTTGGACATTAAACAATGTACAATAAGAAAAAACTGATTCACACATAAAATAGCAGCAAAAGCAGCAAAAATTTACCTGAACCTCGTTCTTCGACCTAATAGGCTCTCCCGTAGCAGCATCCTCCTCCTCATCAACATCACTCCACTCAACCATCTTGTATCCATCGTCCTCCTCCTCCTCCACCACCTCCTCCTCCTCCTCCTCACCCTCATCCTCACTATCATTCCCAGCAACCATTTCCTCTCCATCAGCATCCCTTATCTCACCTTCTTCCATGTCACCCAAACCATCTAACCTTTTATTTACTTCCATTCTAACTTCCACCTTCTTCTCCTCCTCTTCCTGATCACTCTCCTCTTCTTGTTCACCATCATCATCATCACTGCTACTAGAAGATGAACTGCTTTCACTCTCCGATTCAGACTCGCTTTCACTTTCGCTCTCCTCTTCATCACTCACTATTTTACCATTCACACCACTACCGTCACCAATATCTGAACCTGACCCATTCATCAAACCACCATTACCTATCTCTGCCTCATCACCCACAACTTTTGCACCCCCATCAACCACAACTAAACTCAGTTCAGCAACCAAACTAACCCTTCCCATCTCCTCCTCAATAGAACACCCCAAACTCCCTCCTCTTTCAAGCTCCACTCTTTCTTCCTTCACCTTCACCAAACCCCCCAGATCAGACCCATCAACAATTCCGTTCTTTTCTTCGAAAACTGAATCAGAAACATTAACAACCAGGTCCTTAACAACAAGCCCTTTATCATCCATCTCCATTCTCTTCTCAAAATCTAAACTAAACCTTTCTGGGCCTTCAAAAAACTCCTCTATAGAATCAAAATCAAGAAAAGAATCAGCAAAATTTGTGAGCTTTTGATCAAAAGGGTCAATTGGGTCTTCCAAGTTTCTAGCTTTTGAAACTTGGTTGCTTTCTTCTTCTTCTTCTTTAATGGTGGAGGGTTCAGATACAAACCCCACCATTTTTAAGATTGGATTTTTGGAGAGAAGAGTTTATGGTGCAGTGAAATTTCATAACTGAAACAGTGGAAAATCTATTGATAATATATATATACTGTTTTCCTTTTTTTGTGTTTGTGAGAACTGGGATTTCTGTTGTTTGGGAGAAAGGTTTGCCTCTTAAACCCTAGTTGGAAGGTGCTAGGGTTTTGGTTTTTGTTGGGATTTTTTATATGGATTTGGTGAGCTAAGCCTTCTTATTTACATGGGATGGGCTACTCTTGGGCCATTAATTTGAATCTGTTATTTTGAGACACCCCCCCTGTTTTCCTATCCTTTTCTTGTTCATATGATATTATGATAGGTTAAGAAATAAAGAAGTGGACGTTGATCTTCTCATAAGGATAAAAAATTGTATAATAAATTGATGACTTGATGTGTTTTTCAAATTAAAATTAAGATTATCACATATTTTCAACCATTAATGAAACTTTGAATTATTGTTCTTGATATCTTGATTTCTACCAAGATACTATGGGCCTAGACATCCAAGGTTATATAATTTCTGCAAATATGCAAGCAATAGATGTTATTTTTAATGAATTAAAATTTGTTTAGATCATTAATTTCTAGATTTGTTCATGCAATTATTGGTCAAAACTAATCATGCCAATTTCCCCTGTATTGCTCCAATTTTATGAAGGAAAAAGCTAGGATTAAAACATTATATATATGAATGCATTCATTAACTTTTATCTACCATAGATTTGTTTTTGAAAAAAATCAAATATTTAAATAAAAACCAATGACTTTTTTAAAAACATTAAATAAATGTTATTTTATATATTAATATTTTTAAATATTCCCACAAATTCTAAATAAAAAAGAAATATCGTGATTAATTAAGATCCCGTTTGTTTTTTATTAAAAACATTGAATAATTTTTAATAAATACCCTTTTATGAAATATTCTTAAAGTGTGATCCTAAGATTCCGTTTGTTTTTTATTTTATTTTTTTATTTTAAATTAATTTTTTTTGATGTTTTTAGATCATTTTGATATTCTAATATGTAAAAAATAATTTTTAAAAAATAAAAAAAATATTATTTTGATGTATTAATTTCTAAGTAAAAAATATTTTTAAAAACAACAATCATATATAACATTCTCAAACACCCCCCTTATCTATATGGTCATGCCACGATTTTAAACCATGCATGATTGAAATAATAATAAAAAAAAACACTATTTTTAATGTTTTCATTATTATTGAACCACAATTTAAAACGCTAGGTAGCAAAATTGAAAGCTTATTACAAGCTGGGCTATGAAAAGGACTTCTGAAACAAAATAAATACAGAAAGCTGTAATCTAATGGAATTAATTCTCATAATTTATTACACCCAGTTGTCCTTTCTCATAACTTTCTTCACTCATTAAGCTGAGACAGACAAAATGCACTGAGAGTGATAATATCTGTAGATGATGATGAAAGGGAAACCAAACACCCCTTTAATTTCTTGCTGGCATTTCACATGCATCTCATCATTCAACAACTTCCCAGGCACGGCTGTCTATATCCATCCCTTGATTCCCTCAGCAACAAAAACAGAAGGAAAATCCCATGAGTTTTCATCTTCCTGCCCTTTCATGATCATACTTTGTATTCGTAGAAGTTTACACTTCTGCATTTTCTTGATTAAAAGGTTCAAAGAAAGTAAGTTCAATGTCAAGAAAAAAAAATCATTGCTAGAAGATTGGAGCATGCAGCTAGCCTAGACAGAAAATTATCTGGTGCGTAAATTAAATCATAGTTTTAATACCCAGATTGGCCTGACACGTCGACACAAAATATATAATTGATCTGGTCAAAACCCGACTATCAACTATTTTTTTAATGAAATAATATTATTTTAATTTTTAATTTTTAATTATTTTTATTAACCTGGATAAACCTTGAACCCGTTATAAAAATCTTCCCTCAACTACCGGATTGATTTTTAAAACTACGTGTAAAATTGCTACCCTCTATTAGGTCATTAAATGGTTCACCTAGACTAGTACTCTTATTATTTCACTTATTTCTGAAAAAGACTCCATGCATGCATGCATTAATATAATTATGCGAACCAGACAACGTATGTTAATAAAAAAAAAATACAATTTTAATAGTAAAAGTTAGACCGTACGTATTCAGTTATTGGCATCACCTACAGAACTCCACCTTCCATGTCCTCTCCTCTTGATGATGAGCCATTACTGTCCATCCTCCTGATTAAAGCTGCCCGTCTGTGAATTTATCACACTCCCTGCACAAACTGCAGGATTCCAAACCCAAAACCATTGACGTATTCCCCCCTTTTCTATGCTGCAAACAAGAAAGAACATTGAGCATCTATCTCCCTTTGAGGACTCTAGCTCTCTACAGTTTCCTTCTTGATTTTTTCTCGATGAACAACACTGCTCTCTACAATTTCCCACCCCAGATTTCTCATAAAAAAAGGTTAAGAAATAGAATAACAACGTGTAAAACTAGAGGTTCAAGCATGTTTTTATAAGTAGCTTCAAGGCATCCAAAACTTATTTAATTAACACCATATATATATATGGTGTTAATTAATATATATATAAACTTAGAGCAAAGGGGAAAAAACCATGCTGAAGTCCTCCAAAGCTAACTAGCTAAAGGAATGAAGAACAGTAATTCAGTGGTAAGATTTGAGAATAGCTCCACAGAAAGTACACATGATAGCTCTCCAAGATCTCGAGTAAAATGGCACATAGCAAAATCTTGTGCAGGTTTTCATGTCAGCTACACTTGCTCCGCCACCACACCTTGAACAAGTACCAGCTGCCGGCTTGCTTCTTCTCACTTTCCGAGTCTGATCAACAAGAAAACAAAAGTAAACCATGGTGTTCTTGTCTTGATATATTTTGGGCTTGCCGTAGTTTTTTTGAGTTGAGACTTGAGAGAGCAATACTGCTGGTAAGCAGTCAGCACATAAATATATAGTAGCTGGGCAAGTGCATTTATATACGCATGAGAGGCGTTAAAGATCAAGCAACTTCATTGGTCTTTTGACCGTTAGATTCGCCGCATTTTTAAAACTAATACTCTTTTTAATCCAATTAATTTTAACCCCGTCGTGTAAAGGTATGTTTGGAGTTGAGATGAATGTTTAGCTATTTTTTTAATTTTTTTAATTTTGTTTTGTTTTAAATTAATTTTTTAATTTTTATAATTGTTTTGATATGTTGATGTTAAAAATAAATTTAAAAAAATAAAAAAAATTATTTTAATATATTTCTAAGTGAAAAGTACTTTGAAATATAATCTCTACCATACTCTTAAATAGACACTAAATTTAGTCTGGTTTGTATCAACCCGGTAATCTATTGAACTAGTCTAGAACTTAACCTGAGTTTAAAAAAAATAAATTCAAATGAGTTAACTCATAACTAAATTAACCAAATCAAAACTTAATTTAATTAAAAAAAAATTAAAATAATATTATTTTAAATTTATCAAAAGTTAACTTGCTTTGGCTAGTAATTTAATATTTTAGATCATTTTAGAAACATGTTGAATTTAATAATTTTATTTCAAACTAGAATATTTTTTTTTTAAATCTTTTGATCTTGTCTCTTTCAAATCTTAAATAATAATAATAATAATAACAACCAACTCACTTCTCAACCAACTAAAAATAAATAAAGATAATTGTGAACAAGTTTACGAGTTCATGGGAAGAGTTGTTTGTTGTCTGGTCATGAATTAATTGGTGGCGGTCTACTCCCTTTTGAGTGCAAAGAGTTTTTTATTTCCACGTGTCAGACACAGTTAGGCTTGCAGCAACGTGGAAGGTGGTCTGAGGGGATCTGGACCGTACACGCGGGTAAGACTCAGGAGCCGACAACAGCAATGTCATTACTAAAGGCCAGCCAGGTAGATTTTTCGGTTTTTCAGGAGTGCTGCAAGAGTTATTTTTTAAAAAATATATTAAAATAATTTTTTTTTAATTTTTTTTTATATCAGTACATAAAACAATTCAAATTAGAAAAAAATAATTGGTTAATTTAAAACTAAAAAATTCAAAACAAAATAAAAATAAAATTGAATTACAATATCCAACAATATCTTTGTTTAACAAAGAATATAGGTGGCAGGTGTTTGGTTTCTGTCTATTTTTTTTACTAGGCCTGCCCTATTTGTTTAAAAATATTTTTAAAAAAATTTAAATTTTTTTTATTTTTTTTGTTTTAAAATATATATTTTTGATATTTTTAGATATTTTAATGCGCTGATGTTAAAAATAACTTTTAAAAAATAAAAAAAAATATTTTAATATAATTCTGGATAAAAAACACTTTAAAATATAACTAAAACCACACTTCCAAACACACATTACAAGAAACATAACCCAGCTAAATGAATTGAGTTAGGATCCTATTCCTATATTGATTGTCAAAGAAAAATCTAGAGTTAATATGATTGATATAATCAAAATTGGTTTGATAATATTTTTAAATTTTTTAAAATAATATCATTTTATGTTTTTTTTTAAAAAAAAACTAAAACAACATTTATGAGGATACGGGGAGAGTTGTTTGTTGTTTGGTCAAGAATTAATGGTGGCGGTCTAGCTCCCTTTTGAGTGCAAAGAGTTCTCTTGTGGGTTATTTCCACGTGTCAGGCACAGTTAGGCTTACTACTACAAGGGAGGTGGTCTGAGATGATCTGGACCGCACACGCGGGCAGACACAAGAGCGAAAAATAGCAAGGTCATTACTGAGACCAGCCAGGAGGCTTTTGTTGACTAGGGAGAATGTGGGTGGCAGTTGTTAGGTTTCTATCGATTTTCGGGCACTGCTACGAAACAGACAAATTATTTTTAAAGGGTAATTGCCATTTCCTGTTTTTTTTATATATATAATTATATTTGAGTTCGTTTTAAAAATATACTTAGCTTAAAAAAATTAAATTATTTTTTTTTTAATATTTTTTTAATTGTTTTAACCTATATATTTTCTCTTCTAAGAAAAACTCCTTGATTACCAAGTTAATTTTTAAATTTATAATAATTACTGTTTAGCTAAGTACTCTTTAATAACATGGATAAATGTTAGTCTATATAAATTTTATTATTCTTTTCTATACTGAAGAATATTTTGGAGTATTCATTAACATGATTGACTTATTTTCATTTAATTAGTTTTTTATAAACCCTAGCTAGTTTATTAAAAGATGAGAATTATATATATATATATATATCTCGTATTTGTAGCTGTGGTTAGAGCCTACTTATTAAACACATCTCGGCTTGGCTTGAAATGAGAAAATCACGGCTTGGAGCTTGACACAGGCTAGGTTTTAAGCTGAATTTTAAACAATATTGATTTGGTAACATTTAGTTGACGGTAGGTTAACCCCACCATTTTAACAAAACAAAAACAAAATTATTTTAATAAAATTAATAGATATAATTTCATCTAATTATATTTACTTACACTTTTTTTAATATTACCAAACAGACACTAATATGAGTTGAAAGAATTATCAAATATCTATAAAAATCTGATTGAAGTATTTTTTTGAATTTTTTAAAATTCTTTTTATAAAAATTTTAAATTAATATTTTTTTAATGTTGTTTAATTATTTTGATATATTGATATCAAAAATAAAATAAAAATATAATTTTAATGTATTTTCAAGTTAAAAACACTTTAAAAAACAATATTTATCATAATCTTAAACACAAATAAAATCATTTTGAACTGATTTATTCATATGAGCAATCTACCTTATAGCATTTTTTTATGTAGAAATCCGAAAACATATTTGAAAAAACAAAATCTATTTATCAAATGAGCCAAAACTCAAAAGACTACAGTAGCATCAGTCCTTCCACCTCAGAGCCCATGTCATGAACCAACACATCACCGAACCGCCAGAAATGTTCAAAAATCAGTTATGAAGCTTCTTCTCTCTAGCCAACGCCATTACAGCACGCTTGCTTCTCTAAATCTCAAAACTTTAGAAAACCCACAATCCAAAGCATACAAAATCATCCAGTACTGCAAATCCGGTTCGCTTTTTGAAGCAATTCACGTCCTAAACTCCATAGACTGGACAAGACTCTCCAACAAACCATTCTTTTATGCTTCTCTCTTGCAAACTTGTACTAAAGCTGTCTCCTTTACTCACGGTATCCAATTCCATTCTCATGCTATAAAATCTGGTCTTGATACTGATAGGTTTGTGGGGAATAGCTTGCTTGCACTTTATTTCAAGCTGGGCCCTAATCTTTTTGAGGCAAGAAGGGTTTTTGATGGGTTGTTTTATAAAGATTTGATTTCTTGGACTTCAATGATAACTGGTTATGTTAAGGTAGAAAAACCAAAGAAGTCTCTTGAATTGTTTTTGGAAATGTTGGGTCTTGGTATTGAGCCAAATGGGTTCACTTTATCTGCTGTGATAAAGGCGTGTTCGGGACTTGGGGACTTAAGGCTTGGTAAATGCTTTCATGGGGTTGTTATGGTTCGTGGGTTTGATTTGAATGATGTTATTTCTACTGCTTTGATTGATATGTATGGAAGGAATTCTGCGGTGGATGATGCGATCCTGGTGTTTGTTGAATTGCCTCAACCAGATGCTATTTGTTGGACCTCGATCATTTCAGCTTTTACGAGGAACGATGTGTATGATAAAGCTTTGGGATTCTTTTATTCGATGTGTAGGAAACATGGGTTGTCGCCTGATGGGTTTACGTTTGGGACGGTTTTGACTGCTTGTGGTAATTTAGGGAGGTTGAAGCAAGGTAAAGAAGTGCATGCTAAGGTGATTACATCAGGATTGAGTGGAAATGTTTTTGTTGAGAGCAGCCTTGTTGATATGTATGGGAAATGTAGGTTGGTTAACCAATCTCAATGTGTTTTTGATAGAATGAGTGTAAAGAATTTGGTTTCTTGGACTGCATTGTTAGGGGGGTATTGTCAAAATGGTGACTTCGAATCTGTTATTAGGATTTTTAGAGAAGGGAAAAAGGTTGATACCTATAGTTTTGGAACTGTTCTTCGTGCTTGTGCAGGTTTGGCAGCTGTAAGACAAGGGAAAGAGGTTCACTGCCAGTATGTGAAAAGGTGTTGTTGGCGAGATGTGGTCACAGAATCAGCATTAGTTGATCTTTATGCAAAATGTGGTTGTATTGATTTTGCAGACAGAATTTTTGTGCGGATGTCAGTTAGAAATTTGATAACTTGGAACTCGATGATTTATGGCTTTGCCCAGAATGGAAGAGGTGGAGAAGTTTTTCAATTATTTGATGAGATGATTGAAGAGGGGATTAGGCCTGATTATATTAGTTTTGTTGGGGTTCTTTTTGCTTGTAGTCATGCTGGTTTGGTTGACCAAGGGAAGAAATATTTTGCCGCAATGACTGAGGTATATGAAATTAAACCAGGAATTGAGCATTACAATTGCATGATTGATCTTCTAGGCCGTGCTGGTTTGCTAGAAGAAGCAGAAAATTTGATAGAGAACGCAAATTGCAGAGATGAGCCATCTCTTTGGACAGTTCTTCTTGGTGCTTGTGCAGCCAGTCCACACTCTGCTACTGCAGAGCGCATTGCAAAGAAAGCAGTGGAATTGAAACCTGACCACCACCTCAGCTATGTATATTTAGCTAATGTCTATAGAGCAGTTGGCCGATGGGATGATGCTGTTAAAATTCGGAATTTAATGACGAAGAGAGGTGTTGGCAAAATGCCAGGCACAAGTTGGATCGAGACTTAAATTGTAATATTTGTTAATATCTAGATAACAGTCTCAGGTGAAAAGAATCTTATATGTATATCATCTTAGCAATTTTGAAGGCTGAAGAAAAGCTTGAACTTCTCAAGATATCCAGAATCACAGAAGACATGCAGGTCCAAAAATCAAGAGCGATGAAACCAGATGCAGACTACGGACACTGATTTTTCTGCAATAGCTGTCCTTGACCACCGAATTGGAACGCTTCCAGGCATTTGGCATACTAGAAGATTTCCTGTCAATGTCTTGGTTAAAATGAGTACTCGGATAGTTGTCAGCACAGAATCTCCTGCAATGAGATGAGAAGACACCAAAATTTTGTTCATGGGAACTTCTCGACCTAAACGAAAACTTCCTCTGCTGTCATGCCCTTTTTGTAATACAATCACCATCAGGAATTAAACAAATGACACCAAGTTATTTTCCATGTTTAATTCCTGGGAGCCATTATGACAACTAAGTCCTGTAAATTTCTTCATTTTTTTTTTTATCTCCGAGAAATACAATTGAATAAAAAAGGTGTGCGGTCTTTGCACTTAATTGAATAGATCTTTCAACCTCCAATTAATTTTATAATCTGATTTAAAACTACAAAATGCTTTGAAATGTAGAGAGAAGATGTTAAATTGCAAAAGGACTGAAACTTTTTTCCTTTCATCCATAGTTAGTTGTTCATGAACAACATGCTGTTTCACATTCTATTCCAAGAACTCTATTGATGAAACTTTGCTTGCTGAATGTTGTTTCATAAGCTTTGCCGAATGTTCATAAGCTGGCATCCAGTGACCAGGTGATGGTTATTCAAAACTATTGCAGTATTCAAATAACTTGTTATCTTTGAAAACTCAATTCTTATATTTTCTGACGAAATAAAAGGAGCACAGAAACTGTGCATGGGGAATGTAAGTGCATGTACCTTAACCCTACTTCATTTCAACTTCGAGGCTCTAGCATGAGCCCAATTAACTGTAAGAAATGCACTGGTTTACAGGATCAAAGTAACAAGAAACACCACGAAGAGCCTGGGCAAATGAAGGACATCATTTCTGTTTATCAATGAAAATAACCATTTTAGGTTCAGAAAGTTATAACATGTCATACAGCTAGTCAGCTACAAATGCAATACGATGTATCAACTCTGAGGAATCAATGTGTATGAAAGAACCACACACCACAACTGTGTAAAAAGAAGAGAACAGGCAAAATTTGGTATTGACATCAAATATTAAGAAGGGAGCAGCACTGGTTTACAGTCAAAATAATCTTACAGCAAAACCAGACTCTACATCAAGACAGGACTATCCTTTGACTATTGTACTATCCATACATACAATTCTTCGATGCTCAAATGAACTTTGCCTCTGTACAGTGTGCATAATTGGTAAAAATACAAAATTACTGGATTCTAAAAGCCCAGAGAACTTTCATCAGACCCGGCTTCAATTTCAGAATCAGAATATTGTTGAGAATCAAAACCAAATCTTATGTCTTGGTTAACCAATTCGGCAAGATCATGCCTGTTGGCATTTTTATAAGCATCCACGACAGCCTTGACTAGAGAATCATTGGGCTTGATCTCTCCATACTTTAATTGGCTATAAATCCTCTTCACACCTTCAACCATACCAGCTTTCCCATAACAATGAACCAGATTAATAGAAGTAACAAGGTCTGGTTCAAGGCCTTCATCCTGCCTTTTCATGAATGTTTTCAAAGCTTTATCAATCTCCCCTGATGACCCATAAGCATATATTGCAACATTGTAGGCAAAGGAATCGAGAGCTACTTCTGCTTTTGTGAAAGACTCACATGACTCGAGCGCTAAAGCATGCAGACCCACTACAGAGAAAATGGAGGTGATGACAGCTTGTCTAGCATAAGGTTTTCCTTCCAGATAAGCTGATTCTAGCTGTGCTATGCCTTCAGATGGAAAGCCCCCTTTTTTCAAGACAGTGAATAAAATTTTAAAGGTTCCACCATCAGGCAACAGTTTCTGGCCAATCATCTCATGCAACAATTCAGCACACTCACGTAGCTGACCATTGGTGGCATAGCATGCCATTACCTTATTATATGACACACAGTCCCTCAGTAAACCTGACTGCTTCATCTCCTCTGCAATATCAATGGCTTCATCAAGCATGCCCATGCTCTTATACAGATACATCATGGTCGCAAAGGAAACCCCATCAGCCTGACCATTTTCTCTCAAATTTTTGAAAACCAATTCAGCTTCAGATACCATTCCAAGGTCTGCATAAAGACTGATCATACTATTTGATGCAATAATATCAGGACCACCCTCCAAATCCTTCATCTTCTTATACAAATGTTTTGCTCCGTCAAAGCATCCCAGCTTACTATAAACCTTGATCAGGGAAGTCAGCACTATCTGATTTGCAGGAATCCCGCTTTCTTCCATCATGCGAAAATATTTCAGAGCTTCTTCAACATTTCCAACTTCCGCAAATCCATTGATTAAAGACCCATAAACAACTTCATTAGGTTTTACTCCTGCCTTTACCATTTCTTGGTAAACATCAACTGCATCAGAAAGCTGGCCCAGACGGGCATAGCATGCCATGACAGCAGAGAAGGTTAGACATTGCGGTTTAAACCCTGCTTCTTGCATTTCATCTAAGAGGTCCCTAGCTTGATCCATTAAATCACCACCAGAGAACATTTGGATAAGAGAATTATATGTGACCTCATCAGGCCAAGTCCCATGATTTCTCATGCCCTTAAAGAGAGAAAAGGCTTTATCATAAAGCTTTGCCTTACCATAAGCTTTGACCATGACATTATATTCCAAAACACCCTTCTCCGGTCCCAACAAATCCCTTTTTCCATAAAAGACAGCCTCTGCTTCAGCCCAAAGCCCCCTTTCAGCATAAGCATCGATAATTGCTGCACGAACCTTTGATGAGAATCCAACATCAAACTGGCACTTGTCTAAAAGGTTATTTGCTCTATCATGCAAACCTTCATTAATATACATTTTAATGATACCAGGCACAGAATGCACATCAATTTTCTGAGAAGACTTCTTCATTTCTTCAATAACAGCCTCCACTTCTCTTACCATATTCCTTCCACATAATATATGAAGTATAGTTCGATGAGATACAATATCAGGAACAAGACCCACATTTCTAATCTTCCAATAACACTCAAGGGCTGCATTAATATTTCCTGCATCAGCATATAGAGATAAAAATATATTATAAGTTCTCGTATCAGGAGATATCCGTCTTTCTTCCATCTTATCAAGCAAAGACTCTGCTTCTGACAAAAGTCCATGACTTCCACAAGTAAAGATCATGGTATTGAAAGTGATAGTATCCATTGCCACCCCAGATTTCAACATTTCTGAAAAGACTTCAGCTGCATCCTTGAGACGTCCTGCCTTCCCATACAAATCAATCAACGTATTATATGTGGATGTTAGACATGGCTTCCTAACCAGTGTTTCTTCATCTGATGAACCCCCAATCTTTACTCTCCCTCCTGTTTTGAAAAGCTCAGTCAACAAAAAATGCTTAAAACTAACTGGTTCAGATCGAGACCCATTTTCAGAATCAAGCATAGAATCCAATTCAAGACCATCCAACTCAACCCTTCCAGCACACCAATCCTTATAGAACCTCTCTGCCTTGTCAAACTCCCCCACATCCTTCAAAACCTTGACAACAGTATTCATTGTAACCTCATCTGGAAATAACCCTCTAAGTCTCATATGTTTAATCCACAAAAGAGCTTCAACAAGACCCGCTTTGGCATACACATCAACAAGCATTCCATAAGTATTATTCGTCGGCAAAACCCCATTTTTCGCCATATCCATCCAACAAAGCCGCAATTCATCCCATCTCTTAGCTCTACCCAACACTCGAAGCACAATATTATAATGAATCACATTCGGAACATAATCCTTCTGCGACTTAAAAAACTCGAAAACCCTAACAACTCTCTCCCAATTCCTCTGTTCTTTAAGAACCACGGTCTGTTCTTTAGGACTCAAATTCTCACAAAAGGAATAAAGGGTTTTCTCAACATCAGTATTAGACTCTAAAGACCTTAAAATTGATGGCAAAACACCACCATACTTCTTCTTTTTACCATTTACTGAAAAACCCTTAGTCGGTAAAGTTAGAGTCTTCGAGTGACACTGAAGCTTAAACCCTAAAAAAACCTTACTTTCTTTACTACTTTGTTTCTGGGTTTGTGAATATAAAACTCTTTTATCACCAAGTAAAGCATTGTTGGGTAAAGGGAAGTGCTTTCTTCTTGAAAAGTTATGATTTTTAAGATGGTTGTTATTAAACCCTATAAAAACCCTAGGAGAATGAAGAGAAAGGAGCTTACTTGGAGAGTAAATGTTCAGTTGGAGGAGATTTTGATGCCCTAATTCTCTTGAAGTTTGATTGTGACTCTGACTGTAACTGTAACTGTAACTGCCACTGTGAAGCATTTTTTTTCTTGAGTTAGGGTTTTTGGGGTTCAAGAAATTTGGTTAGGAAATGAAATGGGTGTACACTGTACAGTGTTCTTGCAAGTTGCTTGATATTTGGCCGTAGAAAGTGGGCTCAGGCTGGAAGCAAACGACAGAAGGGGAATAGCAATGAATCTGAAGGGTAAAATAGTGAGAAAGTTAGTCAGTATTTTCAATTGGTGTTACCGAACCACTATTTCAAGTTAATTTTTAATATAAAAAAATTGACAATATTATAAATATATTTTTTGATATTATAATTTTTTTAGTTAAAAATAATTTTTTATTTAATAAAATAGATTGAATAATATAAAAAATAATAAATCAAATAAAAATTGTTAAGACCGGTAAAGATCTAAGTGGGAAGTTGATTTTTTTTATAAAAAAAATAGATGCACTTATAAATATTTTATTTTGACTATTATTTTTATTTTATACATTTTTTTATTTTTATTTAAGGTCAAATCCACATACATATGATTTTTATTCTTATAAATAAATCATGCAAATATAACTTATTTGTCTAAAATTTAAGATAAAAAAAGTTTAAAGATAAATTAAAATAACTTATTTAAAGTATTATGAAATTAAAAAAATCCAAAAGATCAATAATATTTTAAAAAAAATAATTAAACGAGACAATTTTTTTTAAAAAATAAAGGGTATTAATTAAAAAAAATTATTAAAAAAATAAGATCAGGAGTTGTTGGTCTTAGAAAGGAAACGTGCTCCACTACTTTTTTTTTATCTTTTTAAAGAATAAATAACGCACAATCCACTTTATTGTTTATATTTTAACTTTAATGGATGACAAGTCGCATGACTTGATAAATGACCTGTTATTCATTTATGTTTTTGGACGTAATCAGAAAATCATGATTTGAATATTGAAAATTTTAAAATTTATTTTTCAATTTATTTTTATCTAAATCATCATAAAAACCTCAATACATATTTTGAAGCCTAAACTTTGTATAATCAGAATCTCAAAATCAAATCAAATTGAAAACAAATTAACATGCCTGATTTATATTTTTAGCATGTTTAAAAGCAAAATCACTTTCACTGAATTTTTTTATCCAAGACAAACTTATTAACACAAAGTTTGGTTATTTTTATGATCACTCTTTCTTCCCTTATCATTTTTCAACATCTCTCTCTCTTTTCTTTACATTTAAGGAATGAAATGCGATAAAAATAAAATTTTAAATGGAAATATAAAAAAAAAATTAAAAGGGACCAAACATGTATAATTCAAAACTTCAGGAATGAAATTTAATTTTTCCATGTGTTTTGAAAAAACATATCTTTTTCTATTCGTGTTAATTTTGATTCTTATACTTTTATTTTTTTATATAATAAGTTTGAAGTGTATTTTGTGAAATAAATCTTCAGTTTAATGTTAAAATACTCTATAGCAAACCAGGCAGGCGAAAGAATAATATAAATAGAAAAGGATATTAACACAAAAGATCATGGAAATATAATACAGAAGAATAAAATTAAAAAGAAATTAAGTTAAATAACTAATCTATAAAATAAAAAGTAAAAATCTGAGGGACAATGTGATGGAAAATATTAGCTATGAACAGTGTACTGAAGAGTTTACAATTAGCTAAATTTTTTAGTTTATGGTGTAAATGTTAACAAGGGCCGAGTTTGGCTTCTTTCTACTTCCAACAGGTAAAATTCTTTTGAATGGTTTTTTTTTTTTTTTTTGACTGGTTGTAAGAATCAAGAGGGAAAAAAATATATATAGGAAAAGGTTTTGAAGTGAGAACTTTTGGGGGGTTTTAACTTCCAGGAAACCCTAGAATCAGAGACTAATATATTATTAAAATATTATCATGTTCGGATTAATGCCATTCTGCTACCAAATTTTTATTTGACCGCAACTTGAAGATGGGTTTTCTTTTTTCTGCGTAGTCCATGCCGTCCCGTGTGCTAGTGATGTAACGACTGAAGTCATCTGATGGAAAATGGAACATTGTGGAGCTGCGAAAATTATCAGAAGCATTCACACAAGAAATCCATCAACACCAGCAAACTGCAAGACTTGACTCCTTGCGAGCCACAACGTTATGTCCATGGCAGGTCAAGAACAAAACAGGCCAAAATTAACATGAATCAACTAGCTGAGGTTTACCAGACCAGTGCGATAACACATATCATCATCTCATGGATCAAGCACTTCTTGTTTGAGGGAACCATTCAAGCCTGAAGCCATCTGCTGTAGTCTCGGCAACCGCCTCTCTTTACAAGCACTAGAAGTGTAAAAATGAATTAACATACAATGACACAATCATTCTATAGAAATACAAAGTGAGAAACAAAGTATCAATCTCAGTCTCATGAAGCTGATGCCTCAGCTGAACACAAAGCTCTAAAAATGAATCCTATTCAATTTTTCTAATCTGACAAGTTCTTTGGTTTGAGAATTGTGTATAAAGATGAACACATCGACAAGGTTAACAATGAAGCAAGACGCGTTTAGTATGGAAGTAGGTCTTTCGGTACCATCCAAGAAGAGCATTTTTGTCCAGTGGGAGCAATGTCATAGGGCAGCCATCATGGTCCTTGTTGCAGCCTCTCGCTTCATCTCTGCTGCTTTCCCACTGCCTCGGAAATACATGTAGACTTGCTGCAATTCAGGACAACAAACAAACAAAGAACCTTTAGCAAAACCATAATGAAACAGTAAGCAGGGATGCGTGCACAAGTTGTCCAAGGATTTATTCAACCTGAATGACCCAGATACTGAGGAGGGATTCCACACAGAAGAATCCAAATCCAATGAAGTAGAATATCTGCAAACAAAATTGTACTAGAGTCAGACTTGCTTGGGCATCTGCATCAAAACTGTACACAATCAAATATACAGATGCATTTCTCCCATTATTCTCAAGCCAACTCAAATAATTTTACAAAGCCATACTTCATCGAAACTCTCGCTCTAAAAATGAACTGTAACATATCATATGCAGCATGAAAGTACTTCCATAATAGCAGTGGAGGTCCACTAATATTATCAAGGATCGAACTGTTAACTAAAAAGTAGAAAGCTTACCCCAACTAAAGCGTGGTTGCCCATAAGATCAATAGCAGGCAAAATACCTCTGTCCACAAAAGATCACACAAACATTAGCAGAGTAGAGAAATTAAAGGTAAATACAATCAATATATTTTCAACCCTATCAATCTCAAACATTTTAGAAAAAAACTCCAACAAAACATAATAATATGAGTTTCAGATGAGTGGGACAATCCTCGTTTTCCCAGAATAGTTGTTTCACTTTCCAAACAAAGCCACGTCATATTTAATTTTCTAGCAAAATAACTATCTTCAATGCAACATCTAAAAGAAAAACTTACGCAAGAGATTTCCCCTTGAAAACAATTGGGGGAGCAACAGCAGCAAAGATGCAAAAGCCAATGTGAAACTGCATGGAAAACACAAGAACAACAAATAAGGGATTTTCTAGAGGATCTTCAAGAAGGAAAGGAATACATAAATG